>NC_135629.1:46150000-47519166 GCF_053574225.1 Canis aureus | reverse complement strand
GGCCAGTGGCGAGGCGCTGGCCGCACTTCCCGTCGGGGAGAGAGTGTAATATGGCGAAGACCTACGATTACCTGTTCAAGCTGCTGCTGATCGGGGACTCGGGGGTGGGGAAGACCTGTGTCCTGTTCCGCTTCTCCGAGGACGCCTTCAACTCAACTTTCATCTCCACCATAGGTAGCGGGGCCGGGGAGCGGCGGAGGACGCCGGAGGCCCGGGCCGGGCGCGCCCCTGAAGGGCTGGGGTTGAGGGAGCGGCTGGGCCGGACGGATCCAGGGATCTGAGAGGGTCGAGGGGGCCGGAGGGGCGGAGAGCAGCCGCCTCCGCCGCCTTCCGGGGGTTACCGGGCAGCGGGGGGAGGCGGCGAACCAAGTGCCCATTTTGCAGATGGGGGGACTGAGGCCCCAACCCTCAGGCTGCTTGTCAGGAAGTATGTGTCTCGGGCTGGGGTCCCGGCGCCGGTCGTCTCGTTCTGTTCACACGGCAGCCTTCGAAGCTGTTCCTTTGGGGTCCCCGCCTTACAGAAGCGAAACAGGCTTGGGGAGTAGGCCATCGGAAGAGGCCTGTGACATCTGAACCTTATTAAGCATTTACTGTGTGCTAGCCGCTTTATGGGCATTATCACACTTTCCAGTCCTCTGTGTTAGGTGCTCTAAATGAGCCCGTCTCACATGAGGAATTTGAGGCTCAGGGAAACGGGGGACTCCCCCAAGGTCACGTCTGCAGGTGGCAGAGGTGGAATTTGAATCCATGTGGGTCTAACACGAAAGCTCAAGGCAGGATCCTGCCGGAGGGATGTGAGCGCTGGCCCCCAGGGCAAACACTGCTGGTCCATCTGAGAACCAGAACTCTCAACCAACTCTCTCCTGCTCTTTCCTCTGGAATGTTCAGGGGGTAAGCCCGGCTCCCTGGCCCTGTTTCCCCTATGGGTGAATTTCTCCTAGAAGGAATGGTGAGAAGGAGTCTGGAGCCTTTCTCCGCCCAAACTTCCATCACTTGAGGGTGTCAAGGGTGAGTGACCACTGCCTGCCCTAGGACCTGTCACCCCCAAGGAGATGCCAGATAAAAACTTGAGTGACAAACCAAAATCAGCCGCTGCCACAGACAGCCCTGACTTCCCTATCTGGAGGCCCAGAACACCAGTTGTCACTTTGCAGAACAGCCTTTCCCACAGGGCCAGCCCACATTGTGGTTGAACAGAATTGGCTCGTTGCTTCTCAGTTCTGATATCCACAAAAGTGGAGCTGACTTCTCCCGACGCCACAAAAACAGCCATTGCCCATGTGAAAACATTTGACCTGGAAGTAACGCCGATCAAATCGCGTGGCCTGTGAGCTCCACAGCCTTGCTGCAGAGTGGTCACCAAGCTCAGGAGTTGATTCTGAATGGGGAAAACCTGGGCACCAGGCTTTGCTTTACCCCCGTGTAACTTGAATCCAATCACCTTATCTCTCTGAACCCCGTGATGAGCTGCTCATTCCATCCTTGCCCTCCTCCAGGAGCTGCACGTTACAGTTATGTTCCTGATGCAGAGTGGAGAGAATCGCACTGGAAATCGTCATGCCTGCTTGCCAGCTGTTGTTTGCCCTTGAACCAGCACTTAGCCTCTCTGAGTCCTATTCCTTCAGTTTAGGAGTAATGCTTTCTGCCTTGGCCAATGCCCTGGATGGTTGAGGATCAGAACTATATAGTGAATAAGAGGTGGTCATCATGGCCAGAGGCTGTCTGGAGGAAGCAGAATGTCTCCTGCAGTGACACCATCCCCTCCCTAGACACAGATGCTTCTGATTCCTCCCCTTCCACCACCCCAAGGTCAAACTTTGGGACAACCCTTGCATCCCATCCCCACCGGTCAGGAAGAGATGTTAACTCCTGGCAGGCTGTGGCTCGTCCTCAACCCAGACCTCAGTTTCCCAGCCTCAGGAACTTGCTGTTCAGTACAGGCACTAGTGAGATCAATTCAGAGATTGGGCTTTTTTGTTCGGTTTCTAATTCTCAACCAGAAAGCCCAGTCTAGCACTTTAGGGCTCTGAGAAGACTGGCCTCCACTTCCAGACAAAGATATGACTTGGGCCAGGTCACCTGGGGACACAGGTCGCACTTGAGCCCGGAATCCCTCCCTCCTCCCACCTTGGCATTCTCATTACATTTATAGTTTTCCTGCAGGTCTCTGTCTTCTAAGAAAATTTAATTCATCCTGGCCTTGAAGTAATGGCCTCATAATTCTTAGCCTTGTAAAGTTTACACTTCCTAATTATATTTGGTGTGTTCATGAAATGCAGGAAGAGATGAGGACAGAGTGATGCTGTGGAACCTTGCCAGTAGAACGGTGCTTCTTGATTTTATATGGCCCTGTGCATCTGTGACAGGAGGTGGGGAGTGTTTTAGGAAGGAATAGCACTGGGCCCCTGAGTCCTGAGACACAAACTGACTGGATAAAGGTGATTCTCTGTTGGTGCTGAGTGTACCTCTGGGCTTGCTTTATAGATCAGGGATTAAGTGGCTGTTCGTTTCCTGCCCACGTTTCGTTTTGCCAAAGCCTATTCTCCTAAGCTCCATCAATCATTTGTGGTGTAAACTTGGCCCCGTGGCTCCTGGAATTGCTTCTTCACAGCCTGGCTCAGCTTCCAACGTCTCCTCAGGGTCCCATTCACTCATTCCTTCAGGGAGACAGATGGCACAGCGTCAAAGTGCTTCGTAAACCACGCAGCACCATGTAGACCCCGTTCCTCTTAGTTCTGTTGTCCTGCCATCTTTCCCCAATGCCTGCTGGCTGCCAGCAGGGCTGCACATCTGAATGACTGCATGCCAGCCGGTCTGCATCTGCATAACTTGGATGAATCAGGGAAACAAATGTAACAAGGCCTGTAGTCAAGGTGTGTGTGCAAGGACTGGGTGATCAGCTTCTAGCAAATATGTTGTTGGCCTCTGCCATGCTAAGTTATTGGAGACACAGCCATGAGTTAGACATCTGAGTCCCTGCCCTCGTGGAGCTTATGTTCCAGTGGACACATTTCAAGTGCAGGCTGATATTCCCTGTGGTCGCCTGGACAGTCCCTGCGGTGGGACAGGGATGGAATTAGCATCCCCATCATCAGTTCTGAGGGATCAAGCCAGGCTTCAGCCTCAAGGCTTCACAGGCAGAGATTTGGGCTATTTGCCCTCCATACAGGCCATTCAGATGGGCAAGTTTTATTCCCAGATCCATGGAACAAATAAACAAATGTACACTGTCAGGGATAAGCCCATGAAGAAGAAAAAAAGCGAGAGGAGAGAGTAAATATGGTCAGGAAGGCTCCCTGGAGGAGGTGAAGGAAACAACATCCCAAGAATGGGAAGACCAAGCATGAGATCCCTGAGGCCAGGTTGTGCTTGGGATTTTGGGAAAAGTCACATAAGCCCTGAGTGCGGAGAGGTGGCAGGACCTTAGAGCACACACACAACTGTTCTCATTTTATTTTGGGGCCAGTGGGCTGGTAGGAAGCCAGTGGAAGTTTTGTTTTGTTTTGTTTATTTGTTTAGCAGTATTGAGAGACAGTTTGTGAACCATGCAGTTCACCCATTTAAAGCATACAAGTCAGTGGCTTTTGATATATTCACATGTTTGAATAACATCATCACAGGCAATTCTGGAACGTTTTCATTACAACAAAAAGGAACCCCAAGCCCCTTAGTCAACCCCCTGAATCTTCAGTCCCCCTGCAACCCCTGGCGACGGATAATCTCCTTGCTGTTTGGATTTGCCTGTTCTGGAGAATTCATAAGAATGAAGTCATACACTATGTGACCTTTCATATGGCTTCTCTCACTCAGCGTGATGTTCTCAAGGTTCGTCAATGTGGCAGTGTGTGTCAGGGCTTCTTTCTTGGTCATGGCTGACTAGTAGTGTGGATGGACCACATTTGGGTCATCCATCCATCCGTTGGCAGACACACTGGAAGATTTGGAACAGAGGTTGGCTTTGTGACAGGGTTGAATGTGGTTTGGAAAGCTGGGGAGGGGATTGAGAGGATGGAAGCCTGGAGAGCAATTGAAGAAGACCAGGTCACCCTGGGCATGGGGAAAGGGGACTTGGGGAAGCAGAGTCAGGAAAGCTTGGAAGGTGATTTTTCAGGAAGTCTTAAAGGAGAGAGTTTGTCAGGCTGACAGGTGGATGGGGTGGGGACCACCCACAGAGAAGGACCAACGCGTAGGAAAGCCAGAGGCTGAGGGGGCGACATTGTGGGGTGTCCTGGGGGCTCCATGCCCTGTGTGCCTGCAGGGCCTGGTGCTGGGTGCCGGAAAGTGTGGGGTTCTGGCTTGCAAAGCGTTCTGTGGAGGCCTACTCCTGAGAGGTGGCTGGGTGGAGAGAGGGGCTAGAACAAGGCTTTGGCACCTGACCTACCCGGGTTTGCCTGCTAGCTGTGCCACCTGTGGCTTCACTCTGGACAGCTCTGTCTGCCCTCTGAACCTCAGCTTCCCCTGCCGCAAGAGGGAAAAGCTCTCCAGGTGCCTCCAGATTTGTTGTGGGAGATTCGGAGAGCCCACATGCCTGGTGCCAGGCCAGGTGCCCCATAAGCCGTGGATGCTATTACCTGTACATGCTGGCAGTGCCCTCCTCAGATGCAGCGTGGGAAACAGGCTGACAGTGATGTGTCTTTTTTTTTTTTTCCTTTTTTTTCTTCCAGGAATTGACTTTAAAATTAGGACCATAGAGCTCGATGGCAAGAGAATTAAGCTACAGATATGGTAAGAGTCATTGCCACCATCACCCCCTTAACCCGTGAGTGCTTTGAACCAGCAGCTCTGGTGCCTCTTCCCCTTCTCTGTGACCATGGCCTCTTATCTCTTGGTGCCCAGCTGTACACGTCAGGCTTTCTTCAGAAACCCCAGAACATGTGTCCTGCTGGTTACTGAGGCCTGGAGTCTGCATCAGCACCTTCTGGGGACAGAGCCACTGGTCCTGGTTAGCTCAACATGCTGATGTGGGCACAGCTGGATCTAGTCTTCCGGGAGGCCTGCTTCCCTTGAACTTGCAGCACTCCCTCTGCCCAGGCAGTGGTGAAGGCTGTGGAACAGTAAGATTCCCCAGCCCAGCGTTTCCTCTTGAGCCTATCAGCCCGCTAAAGAAGGCCAGATGTCGCTTCCTCTTTTCTGTCCTGGGGAAGCCCAGGCCTTACTTCTCTAACAGAGCTGAAACCCCAGAACCAAAAATAAACCACGGCCAGGCCCACTGGTAAGACCCATTTCTAATCTGCTTACCTGGAGCTGACTTCTTGTGACACATAAAATTAGAGGCATTGTAAGTCCCTGTCACTGAGGCTGACCATGGTTGATAGCCCACGGTGCCAGGGAAGCTGAGCTGAGCTGGTCAGATGGAGGGGTGTCCCACCCTGTAGCCACATCACTTACAGGGAAGTATGTGCCCTGAGCAAAGTTAAAGAGAAGTCCTATTTGAGAGGGTGGTGTAGTCTCCCAGTCTGAGCAAGCACCTATTGGCGGGGGGGCGGGGGGGAGGCGGTGAGACGGGCCACAGAGCCACCTTCCCTGCAGCCTGTCTCCCTCACTGCAGCCTCAGAGAGTGCAAGCATCACCCTGCTTGCTGAGTGCACCTCCTTGGCTTTCATGGTGTTCACCTCTGAGTCAAAATCTGAATGAGGCCTAAAGGCTTGTCAGTTAAGTTGTAAGCCCTAGAAGTACCTCTGCCTGCAACACGTGGCTCCCAGCAGCCTCGGGTGCCTGAAGTCCAAAGTGACACTAGCAGCAGCCAGAAGTTTCACTTTCTTCTCCTCCTCCCTTCCTTCTTGTGCTCTCAGCAATCTTGATGGGGTTAGTGACTTTCATAAAGCTTTTCTAGACTAGAGCCATGGTTGAGAATAAAATGGCTATTCATAACCACTAATGTCACCTGCTGTTGGCATCAGAAAGTCAGCAGAGCCCCAAGGGAGGCACTTCTGTGCAGTCCAGACATGCAGTCCTTCCCAGGGCAGGATGGGGGTGCAGGGTCGTGAAAGGAACCCTGGGTCCAGAGACAAAAGCTTTGGGTCTTTACCTGGCTCTGCCACCAATCAGTAAAGTCCCCTTTACCCCAAACACTGACTACCCTCCTTGCCAGATGCTGGGATGGGCATGGTGTGTCTTACCAAGGTATCACCTCGGCACCGATGAGGGACTTTCTCCCTGGCCTCAACCCCAACAACAAGTGCAAAAGTACTTCCGGGGCCCTTGTGAGATTGCCCAGCTCAGCCCTTCAGCCGTGTAACCAGCCCTTCCTATACCCATGTGGCCCTGGATTTTCAGATATCTGACCTTGGATCTTTGGTGACCTAGAAACTCTAGGGAGAATCCCCAGGAAACAGAGGAATCATGGGGGGACATGACTTTATGCCCAATAGGACAGATCCTTAGCACTTCCAAGTCACAGTTTGTTTCTCTGTAAGAACAGAGAATGAGGCTGCTGCCCCACAGCAGGACAGTGAATCTCACAGGAGATGACCTGTGAGACCTGTGAGAAAGCGGGGTGTCCATCCTGGGTAAATGCCCATTGTTCCCACTGTGATGGTGATTCCTATTTGCTGTTACTAGTATCCCTTCCTCTCCTTTAGGGACACAGCTGGTCAAGAACGGTTTCGGACGATCACAACAGCCTATTACAGGGGCGCAATGGTATGGATTGGTTTTTGTTTCTTTTTCCTTTTTTTTTTTTAAGTCAAAATGAACATCACTGTCTCAGATACCAAAGCCTGGATACCAAAGCTTCTAGGGAGCCCATGCTCAGGCTTCCTAGCGGTCCTTGGTCCCAGGTTAGTTTCAGGAAAAGACTGTGTGCCCTGCCCCCACCCCTGCATACATCCCCTTCTGCAGGGTTTAAGGAAACCTAATTCTTTGGAAATGAGGGAAGACCCAGGAAGCCGGTTCTTCCAGGTGAGGTCAGTGAAATTGGAGATGGCATGCCCCAACACTTAGGAGCGTTCACGTGGCCCACGTAGTCTCTATGGAATTTGCTACTGAAAACTTGAAGATCATCCAGGAGCTCACTTGATCTGGGCTATTGGCCGTTAACATTTGTCACCTGGGTCAGAGGCAGGGTGACATGATAGGAAGACTTGTTCCTCACCCCTCAAGTACTTTTACCGAGCACCTTCTCTAGGCCAGGCCTGAGCTACATGTAGAGGAGGACCTGAGGTAGGCCGAGTTCCTGCCCTCAAGGGCTTCGAGCAGGTCATGCACATGTGTATGCATGTGTATGATGTGTACAGAACTGAGCACTCGGGCCAGAGAGTGAGGGAGGCCAACCCCTACGACCAGGCTCAGTGCCCTGGTTTACCCTCTGAGCTCTACTTCCTCACTTGGAAAGTAGAACACAGAACAGGACTATGTTCTGGGCAGCTGTGAGGATGGATGGGCAGCTCCCATTGTACACTGCCCTTCCCAGCGTATACCCCATCCTGTAACTACCTAGATGGCCTAGTTCCCCCACTAGCCCATAAACTCTGTGAGGGCAGGGCCATGGGTTGGTCACGGCCTCATGCCTTGTGCCTGGGACCATGCTGGGTGTGTGGTGGGTATTCAGGAAATACTGGTGGACAGCAGAAATGAATGGAGGCATTAAGTATTTAGTGTATCCTACACAGCTTCTGAAATATAATAGAAACTCAGTCACATGGGTTGCAACCTTAGCCCTCCTCATTAAAATTTATTTACCAATTTTCTTCTCACCTTGCTGTGCTTTGGTGGGGCAGGGGCCTTGGGGATCTGGGGTCCTAGGGGAGATTCTTCTTTGTGGCCTCAGGTGGGCCGCATCCCTGTCTGGCCTGAAATAGCCACCTATTGCTCCATTCACTGAGCCCCTTCCTGGGCCAGCTGCTGGGGCCCAGGTCTTGGCCATTAATCCCTGAGCATAGGTGCTACGGTTATCCCCATTTTATAGATGGGGAACCTGAGGCTCAGCTCAGTTCCGTGCCCTGCTTAAATTCACGCAGAGGGTAGAAGGCTGGGCCACTACTGATTGGCTGCCTCCATTGCCCACATCCTCAGCCAGCCCCTGGTGACCCTGGGCTGAGCCATCTGTATGGCCCTGTCCAGCCGTAGGAGTTTGTGGCTTACAGTCCTAGATCTCTGCTAACCCATATATAACCCAGCAACCACATGTGGCTCTTTGAATTTAAATTGATTAAAAGAGAAGTCCAACTCCTCAGGAGCACTAGTTGCATTTTAGCTACCCTAGAGCCACGTGTGGCCAGTGGTAACCTCACAGAACAGCTCAGAGAACAGTGCCACCCTGGAAGCCATTGTTCTTTCCCTGCACAGTACTAGACTCTTGGGTCCCAAACTTGGGCAACATTTGATGTTTGTTGTCCCATCGTGAGTTTACAACCCAATGAGGGTGCTGTGTGCAATGCAGTCTGGGAGAATGGTCCATTGAGGCTCCAAGGAGAGTTTCCAGGAGGACCTAGAATAGGGTGATCCTGTGTTTTCTAGATACTTCTCTTTCCTGGTAGAGCTTTACCTACTGCCTATACCCTTTGGTTGGTGAATATCTGGGACCTTGGAATCTTGGGCATGGGGTATCAACTTGCTGGTGGTAGCCAGAGTCCTGGGCCACCAGAGGGCCAGTCCCTGGGTAAATGAATGGAAAGGCCTCAGGACCCTGTGGCATTTCTTGCCCCTCATGGCCAGAGGGCAGCTACTGGGCAGAGGCCTCCATGATGCTTGATTAATGGCATGCCAGGGTCTCCTACTCAAGCTGGCCTTGGCTAGGGGATGGTAGACAGTGTGGCTGCTGAAAGCTCCTTTGAGTTATCCTGCAAGTGGCCTCTCTTCAGTCCCCCCAAGAGAGCCCTGGGAAAGGGCCCTCAGATAGCATTTTGATGGGTCCTGGCTATGGCCGTGGTTGTGGCAAGCTATGAGGCTGCCATGTGTCTCCTCAGGTTCCTGGCTGAGATGCGGGATCTGGTGGTTCTCTTGCCCTGTCTTTGAGGTTTTGTCACACATCCTCCTCATGATCATCACGCACCCTGCTCTCCTGGCACCCACAGCCTGTGTTCTTACTCTGCAGACTCAGGCAGCCTCAGACACATCTTAGCCAGCACCAGAGGTCATGGGTGCATGGCTGGGCCCTTGGAGGGGGTGGCATGAGGGAATGCAGTAAACCAGGCTAGGGCAGGATAGCTGGGGCCATGGGCCTCAAAGGTGGCCCTCAGCATTGCTTGGTCCTGATGAGGACCCAGGGAGGTTCCTAACTGAAGCTGGTGTGATCAGCTTCTTCAGAGTTAGTCTTGTCCGGGCTTCAATCTTAAAGGCCACTTCTGTGTGCCTCAGCTTCCCTTGTATCGAACAGGATGTTGGCCCTTCTTGATGGTGGTAAGATCATGGGCCCAGGTGGAAGTGGGTTCATTCTGCCGCTCTTTCTCGAGACCCCTGGACTATCTCCTGGGTGTTCATGCATTAGCTGTGGAACCTCAGGGACCTCAGTGCTGCCCAGCCCCATGCTCCAAGCTGGCCCCCACTTAGATGGAGTCACTAGAATGCACAAGGGTGTCAAGATCAGGCCATCAAGGTTTCAGCCCCCATTTGTGCCCTTGGCTCTCCCGTGGGACAAGTGGGCCTAGCCATCCCTCCACTTCAGGGTCTCCATCTGCAGAGTGGGGACCTTGGCACCCATCTGACCAGCACCTGTGTAGCTTCAGTGAGACCCTACTGCAGTACCTGGCCCATAGTAGGTGCCAGATGAGAGGTCATGCTGGAGTGCCCAGACAAAACTCTGGCATGGCGGGGTGAGGGAGGGTGTGGAGGAGGCTGAGCACAGTAGAGGGTGGGTGTAAGGGGGATCCCAGTGGGTGCTGGGGCAATGGAACACAGCATGCAGGGCAGGGAGCTGTGGGACATGACGCTAGGAGGTCGGCAGGGCCTTGAGGGCTGCCAGGGCATGGGCCAGTCTTATCCTGCTGGCACTGAGGAGCCTATAGGGCTCATCTGTAAGCATGAATATGGTGGGATCTGGTCTGTAAGGTGAAGGACCTTAGTGGCTAAGTAGGCAGGACTAGAGCCTGGGGAGGAGCTGGTGCTGCAGTCCAGCAGAAGGAAGGGCCCCAGGGGTGAAGTGGAGGGAGGTAGTGGGGGTGGTGTTCTGTTGGTGCTGGTCCCGGCCATCCCACCTTGCTGGGGGCCTCCCCCTCAGCTCACAGCTCATCCGGCGTGCATGTCTCTCTCCCTTAGGGCATCATGCTGGTCTATGACATCACCAACGAGAAATCCTTTGACAATATCCGGAACTGGATTCGGAACATTGAGGAGGTAAGGCCTGCTGCTCCTCACATGCCTAGGAGCTTCATACATGCCGTCTCCTCAGTCCCCACCCCAGAGCTGCCTAGTTCACAGACGAGATCACTAAGGCACAGAGACCACTAGAAGTCACTTGCCAAGAGCCCCGTAGCTAAGAACATAACCAGAATGGAGACTGGAACCCAGGCGGCTGACCCTGGAGTCCATACAAGGGCCTGGCCTTATAGGGTGGCCCTGAGAGCCCATTTCCCCAGCAGGCTATTGGGTTTGGGCAGTGTCTCAGGAAAGAAGGGATATCTGAGCTCTTGATTGCCATCAGCATTTGGTGCTTTCTAGAAAAGGAAGGTTCTAGAATAGGCATGACCCTTGCATTTGGTGGATATTGTGAGATGGCATTTCAGATTGTACTGAGTTTCAACAGAGCAGGGCATGAGCTGGTTTGAGCTAACCATGTTTGGGCAGCAGCTCTACAGCTACACCTGGCTGGGAAAGAAGACCTGGAACCAAGAAGGGAAAAGAAGGCAGCTATCCCTACCTTCCCATCCCACAACCAGTGCCCTTGCCCTTCAGCTTTGCATAGAGCTTGCTGTCACCTGCAAAGCCTTCTTGGACAATGGCACTTGAGGCTCTTGATGACTCATTAGGTGGGGCTTCAGGTCTGAGATGCAGCCAGAGGACTTCACCCATCCATAAAGCCGTGGCCAAAGGTCATATCACTGCTGGCATCTGTGAGCAGTGGCATCAGGCCTCCTCCTGACACCCCTGTATTTGCTGGTTAAGAGGCTGGGCCCTGGCTGAGGACAAGGACCGCTCATGTTGGATCTTTGTGGAAGAAGGGGGTCTTGCAGATAACAGGAAGTTAGGCTGGGAGCAGTACAGGGTGTTTCACTAAGACCAGATCTAAGCTACACAAGGAAGCTCTCACACTCTGGTCCTTCAGGAAGCACAGGCCCCTCCTCTGGAGAAAGGGTTGGAGGAGGAGCCCTGTTCAGGCCCCGGGGGCAGTGGTGGGAGTGCCAAGGGATAAGGAAGCACCCAGGACTGGCTGCAGTAGGGGGGTGGGGGTGGGGGCACCCCAGACAGGCATGGCCCACTTCCAGAGCCCAAACAGAGCGAGCTGGGGGGTGGGGGGGCAGAGGGTCCTCCGGCAGAAGAGCCACAAAGGGAGGGAGGTGAACAGGGCTAAATAGCCCAGCCCTGCTTGCCTCCCATAGGCTAGTCCCTGCCAGGAGTCCAGGGATGACCTTGGAGCCTGGGTGACACAGCCCATAGAGAAGCTGTCATCAGCAGCCAGAAGGCATGTGGTTGCTCAGGGTATTAGAACCTAGACCCTGCTCTTGTGTTAGCTGTGTGATGTGGGACAGGCCACTCAGCCCCTCTGAGCCTCAGCTTGTCACCTGTACAAGGGTATGCTTGCGGTCTTCGCCCACCATGCTGATTTCGGAACAAACTGCGTGTTGGCCTGTAGTCCCTCACCTCCCGTCCCCTCTCCCTGTCAGCATGCTTCTGCAGATGTCGAAAAGATGATACTCGGAAACAAGTGTGATGTGAACGACAAAAGACAAGTTTCCAAGGAACGGGGAGAAAAGGTGAGTGTGGCAACTGGTTTGGACCTGGTGCCGCATGGCAAAGGGACCTTGGGATTTTAGGGTTCTCTGCATGGAGGGTTCCCGATTGCTGCTGGTGAAGTGGGCTTTGGGGGAGACCCCTTCACAGTCTTTATGAGCATACAGTGACCCGCCATCCTGGCTTGTACAAGACTTCAGGGGTCTGAGACTCAGGACTTTGCCAAGCAAACCAGGACACATTGGTTGCACCATTCTGGTGCTTTCCTTGGGAAGGGAGAGTGGAAAGCACTCACCCAGCTGGGCTTCAGTCTAAAGACTGCAAGCACAGGGGCTTCTAGGGTGTCCTTCTGCTCCTGTATGGTGTCTGGTGGGAATGTGTTGAGACCACTGGGAGCAGATGACACAGCCGTGGTTTGAGCCAGGCCCCCCCATCCTCCTGCCAGGGACATCCACCACCTGCTCTCCACTGGGGACTTCTGGGAGCAGCCCAGGAGGTCAGATCCACAGCCTGAGGCACCCCCCCACACTTCATTTCTACCCACTCAGGGTGGTTTGTTGGGCTTGGGGGTGAGTGCCTGGTGGCCGGTGTGCATGTGTGTGTCTCCCTTCCTCACAGCTGGCCCTGGACTATGGAATCAAGTTCATGGAGACCAGTGCGAAGGCCAACATCAATGTGGAGAACGTGAGTCCTGGGCCTGCAGCACAGACCCTCTGGGCTGAGGGACAGGCTGTACCCCCTGGGGAGGGTCTGCCTCAGGCTCTGGGCTGCCTTATCAGCCAGCTGGCTGGGAGACACTTTCTGGGCAGTGCCACATGCCAGACCCCCCAGGGGAATCACTCGCTGCCATGTTGTGACATCAGCAGGTGCAGACCCTGGCTGGCCACCTAGGGTATTAGTATTAGCTCAGTGGCTTTTGGGCAATGCTGGGGAGCAGGCACAGTTTCGTAGGTAGAGAAACTGAGGCTCAGATAGGCCCAGCTGACTGGTGCCCAGGTCTGGCTCTAAGTTTGTTCTCTTGGACACACCACCCTCACAGACAGGCCCCAGGCGCTTGCCTAGATGGAGTCAGGAACCCTGGCTGAGCCTTGGCCCAGGCCACTCTCTTCGCCATGGCGATGCCAGCCTTGCAGTTAACCTGCAAGCCTCCATCCCACTGCCCCAGTAATCTTTCTAAAATGGATCTTCCATGTTGCTCCCAAGCTCAACCCAATACGCCTGGCAGAGAAGGTCCTTCCTTACCAGCCCCAGCCAGTGTGTGCCACCCACAGCTTGCTTGGGCCTTGCCCACCGCTCTCCATCCCAGGCTGCCTGTGCAGCACCTTCCTTGTACCCCCTTTACCCTTGGGAGCCAGCCCAGGTGGGCCCTCCCCAGGAAAGTGTCTCCTGCCTCCTAGACCCATATGCCCCCCTGCTTTGGGCTTCCCTAGCACCCCCAAGTCACCCGCCACAGCAGAACTTTCCACATCACGTGGCCCCAAGAGGGGCCTGGGCGAGCCTTCGTCAAGCATGAGGAGATAACTTTTCACCTGGTACCGCCCCTTCTAGGCCTCCCTGCCAACAGGGGCCCCAAATGAAGCTTGTTTGACTAAGAACGGCTTGTCTTTGTTTCTGCTCCGTTCCTGACCATCAGAAGCAGGGGCTGAAGTGGACAGAGCCCGGGAGTCTGGGATGGGGAGCTAGGTCCTCCTACTGGATCCTTCCAGCTCTGACAGTTAGACACTGACTGCCTTCAGACAAGTCACCGACTTCTTTGAACCAAAGTTTCCTCTCTGTTCAGTTAAGGACGGAGTCCCCACATCCCAGGTCATTGGTTCAGGGGAGGTGGCTATCCAGGTTGGCAGGAGTACCCCAGTAGTGGCAGGAGATGGGGCTGGACAGGTGACACCCACACCCAGGGAGCTACCCTAACTCTGGCCACCCTTACCCCCAACCCCACCATGTCTCCTACACAGGGGCAGCCCGGAACTAACAAGCCCCTATCTGCTCCCTGCTCCAGGGGCACTAATGACATAATGACATGCTTGTTCCACAGGCATTTTTCACTCTCGCCAGAGACATCAAAGCAAAGATGGACAAAAAATTGGTGAGTGTATGTCCTCTTTGAATCCTTGCATGGATCCCTGATGGAGCCAGCTGTACTTGGCCTCAGCTCTGTGATGCATCCCCAGGCAGATCCTACTCATCTGGGCCCAGCCAGACCCAGTGGGGCATCTCTGGGAAAGGGGCAAGGGTTTTAGCAGGAGACGTTTGGGCATCCACAGCCAGGTGCACTGGTCTGCTCCATCCTTCCTCCATGGCTCGGAGCTGCCCTATGCCAGGTGCTGTCTGCTTAGCCGGTGGGCTAGCAGGGAACACACGGCCCTTTCTGTCTCATCCGGGAGACAGCATGCGTGAGGAGAGAACGCCCTCTCAAGGCTAGTCCAGAGCCTCAGTCCACCCGGTGACAGCTCTGTGACCTTCAGTGGGTCCCCAGGCCTTGGGGCGTCTGAGGGGTCCTGCCTGGATTCCTCTCTATCCAACCTTTTATTTTCTGGCTTTTTTGTTTCACGGTCCCAGGCACTGGGCATTTCTAGTGGCACCTCTGGTCATGTCTACACACTTGGCTATATACCTTGGGCATGTTTAGCACCTGAACACTGCCGTGAGTCTTGACCCAGAGCCTCCAATCCAGTGGCCACTCTTTCCCAGCCCTTTCCCTCCCCTTGTCGTCTGATACAGTGTAAAGCCATCTATTTGTTGCTCAGGTTACGTCTGGTCATACAGGAGTGTCAGTATAACACAAAACGCCACTCAAATAGTTCACCTCCGATTTAATACATGCCTTCATCATTCTGAGGTGCTGCAAATGGAGTCATAAGGGATATAACCGATTTCGTAGCAGCCTTTTAACCAAAACAGGGAGCAGCCCACGTAAACACACTGACCAGAAACAGCATGTCGTTTTTCTATCATTTCTTTTCTCGTCAGTATGACAGTAAAATTGTGATTCTGGATGGTCCTTCTGACACTTGCCCACTGACAGTTATGTGAAGCAGTCATGATGACACCCTGCTTTCCTCAGCCTGTGCTTTTGGCATCAGCCTGTAGATTGCCTCCAGAAGCACTGTATCCTCCATAGCAGAGCCTGAAGCCCTAAGGTGCAGCCACAGTCCTTGCGAGTCCTCTTTGTCTGAACTGAATCGCACAATACTGACAGTTAAATTCCTACTCATTTCCTGGCACCTTTGTTTATATTCATGCACCATACCACTTCATCTCGGTCTTGTCTTCTTAATTGAAATATAATTGGCATGTAACATTATGCATGTTCGAGGTGTACAGTATGTTGTTTTTAATACGTTTATATTTTGAAATCTGATTACTACAGTAGCGTTAGCTAACACCTTTATTACCTCCCTTAGCTATCATTCCTTCTTTGTGTTGAGAACAATTAAGATTGTGTCTCTTAGCAACTTTGTCGGCTGTAATCACTATGCTGTGCATCATATCTCCAGAACCTACTCATCTACTAGTTGCAAGTTCCTGTCTCTTACATCGCTGATGCGGCTGGCTCTGCCCACCCCTGCCTTCTCTCTTGAGAGTGTCCTAGAAATCCAGGCTCTGCCAATGTCCACCCTACTCCCAGATCCCTGGCGTTCTCCCGCTCTCCTCCACCCAGCCCTGCTCACTGCCTAGGTCACCCTCCCCACCTTGCACCCTGCTGCTTCCCTGTCGTCTGCTCCAGCCACACCGGCCTTGAACCGCAACCCCCATGTTCCTTTGGACTTTCCCCTCCACCTGACGTGCTCCCCTCCTGCATTAGTGTCCTGGGGTTGCCACCACAGATTCCCCCAATGGTCTTAACAGCTTGAACAGCACACACATATAAAAGTTCTGGAAGTCACAAGTCTGAAACGGGTCTCACCAGACCAAGATCACAGTATCAGCAGAGGTGCCCACATCTCTGGGGGCCCTAGGGGAGAACCTGCTTCCTTGCCTTGTCCAGCTTCTAGAGGCTGCCACCTGCCTCACCTTATGAGCCCTTCCTCCATCCTCCGAGCCAGCCACCCAGCATCTCTCCAACCCTGCTTCCTTCTTCCTGCTCTTTCTTGACCACAGCTGGAAAAGTTGCTCTGCTGTTTTAAGGAATTACATGGTTAGATTGGGCTCACCTGGATGATCCAGGTCAGTCTCCCCATCTCAACTCAATCACATGTGCAAAGCCCCTCCTGCCACATCAGATTTCCATCCACACAGGTTCCAGGGACTAGGGCATAAACATCCTGGGGGGCAGTTATTCTTCTGACCACAACCCCTGGCCTTTCCGTGGCCTCACTTCAGCAAAAACACTTCTCACCCTTTGCCTATTTTGTCTCTCATTACTTGCTGCTATGGGGAATCACTGCTTATTTGTTTACCCGTGCGATCTATCTGCCCCATACGGTGTGAGCTCCCAAAGGCAGGATCTTTTGTGCACCACCACATGCCCAGTGCCCACAAAAGTACCCAGCACAGCATAAGCATTTGATGGTTACTTAAATAAATTCAGGTTTTACCTAAGAGCAGAAGGATGAGTAGGAATTAGTCAAAGAAAAGGGGACCAGATTGTGCAACCAGGGTGAAATGGGAGAAAATAGAATCAGAGTTCCCAATGTAGGCAGGGGCTAGATCACAGGGAGAGGCTTCAAATGCTAGGAGACAGATTTAGGGCATTCCCCTGAAAATGGGGGAGTATGGGTGGGTTTCATTATGGAGTGAGTGGATAAAATTAGAGTTTAGGGCTCACATCACCAGCTGTGGGGCAGAAGATGGACAAGGCAGGAGGCAGTAAGCTAGAGCCTTGGTACAGGGACGTGAAGACCAGCCACGTGTGGGTGGCATTGTGACCTTGAACGCAATCCTAGGGAACAGTCTTTCTGCTGCCCCTGGGCTGCCTCACTGGGAGGGGCTCAGCACAGATGGGTAGATGAATGGAGAAAAGGAATTAGGGAGAGGAGGTTGAGATGGGTGGGATGAGCAAATGATGGGAAAGATGTTGAAGGGATGAATAGGGGGTTATGGGCAGGCAAGTATGGGATGGTTGAAAAGGGGAGGCAGGTAGCAGATGTGTGGGTTTGTGAAAAGTGGGTCATCAGTTGGAAGGGACAATTGGCTGGTTGGCTGGTTGGAAGGTCACAGAGGTTTGACAGATGGGGGAGAATGGATAGGTAAATAGACTGGCAGATGGATGGTTGGTTGGTTCATTGGTTGGGTTGACTGATTGGTTAAGAGACATTGTGCTGATGCTCAGCCATGACCTCAGAAAATCTTTTGCCATTTCAGGAAGGCAACAGTCCCCAAGGGAGCAACCAGGGAGTCAAAATCACACCAGACCAGCAGAAGAGGAGCAGCTTTTTCCGATGTGTTCTTCTGTGAGGAACACTGCCTTACTCTGAGCCTCGCTCAGCTGAGCTGACTGTGCCTGTCCTGAGTGAGCCCTCCTCACTCAGCCGGGGCCCTCCCCCTCCAATACTCCCTGCCGTGCCAGCCACTGGGCCCATGGCCACCAGACACAATTAAGAAATCGTTTATTTTAGTAACTGTCTGATCTTTTTCAACTTTGGAGATGGAGTAAGTTAAGAATTTGGTATCTTTCCCACGATGTCTGCTGAACGGGCCCTCTCGTCGTGTCACCAGAGAGAAAGATGGAGGTGAGGCATGGCTATCAGCATCAGCCACCATGGCAGGCCTCCATCTCCAGGCCTTTAATCCTCATCACCCTGCAACACAACGGAAGCCCTGCCGAAAAGCCCGTCCACATCCCCACCACAGAAGCCAGGCCCCCAGAGGCCAGCGAGGGTGCCAGGAGTGCCAGGCTCTACACTCTGAGTGAGGCGATGCACGCCGGGCCCACGAAGCGTCCACCTAGTACATCTGACGCCCACTTTCTCCTCTTCTGTCAGTTTTGGACAAGTGACAAAAACCGCTCTTCCGCCCCGCGCCCCCCCCCCCCCCCTCAACTGTCAAACCAAACCAAAGGGAAGCACAAATTACGGAAATCCTGAGGAAAGAAGCACCTTCCTTTTCACAGCCAGGTGCTGGTCTGTAGTCCAGCGAGGCCTCGGGCGTGGTCAGTGGGCCTCATGGTAGTCCCCGCCTGAGCACCGAGGGGATGCCACATGTGCCACAGGTGACCCCAAACATGCCACCACGCATGGTCCGCCTGTGCTTAGGGCACCTGCCTCTTGGCCCTTGAGCAGCCCCCCTCCACCCCCCACCGCTCCTCTTCCCTCCCGCTGTCTCCAAATCGGACATCCTTTCTAGCTGAGATTTTTATTTTTTCAGATCTGTAGTGTCATGAAGTGATTCCGTCTCTGATTTCCAGCGGTAGACCCAGGTGATTGGGAACTCACGCACACCTCCAGCTGGACAGGCTGGAGGCGTGGGGCAGCGCCTGGCACAGGCTGGGGCACAGGGGCACCAGACTGACCACAGAGCAGTCTGAGTTGGTTTCTAACTGCCATCGCCCGGTTCTGTTGTGACAGCTCTGCCCTCCTGTAGAGACTGTACAACTGGGACCAGGTAACCAGGTTAGAGGGGGGTCACCTGGGAGCCTTTCTTTCTCTTTTCCTACCGGCCCCTCGTACCCCGCCCAAAGCTACTGTCAGTCCAAGCCATTGGCGTTGTAGTTTTTTCTTTTGTCAATTAAAACCAACATACCAGCAATAGTCTGCTCTCCCCTGAAATCTCTTAACATGCTCTGTTTACATCGATAAATGCACTTAAGGAAAACAAATTAAAGCTCATTTTAAAGTTAACAGATTTTTTTTTATATAGCGTATTTCTTGGTTTTAATTTCACCTGTAAAATTAGAGATTGGACTAGGTTAAAGTTAATGGGATACATGGATATGGCTGGGTATTGGATTGAGGGTCCTCAGGAGGCCTGTAATTTAACACAGGCCCGGCTGGTGGGGCCTCCAGACCCAGTACCTTTTGCATGCTTGGCTCTTGTCTGCACCTGAGGTGTGCCAGGTTCATTGCTACCCCAGATCTAGAGAGGATCAAAGCAGAGGTGGTCGGTTACTCCAAACTCTGAGATGATACTGTGACTTAGAAGAAGAAGCTTCCCGACCCCCAGCTCCACCCCGACTTTGCAGGAAAACAGAGAGGTGTCCGCACCTACAGTACCACCTGGGACGCCACGTTCCCTGTTGAACCTTCCTGGTCAACATTAGACCCCATCTCTTCCACATGGTTCTCTCATCTGGATCCCTGCGGCACCCATGTTTGCCAAGTCAAGTGCTGGGTTCCGAACCCCTATCTGAGCCCCAGCACAGCTTTGGGCTGAGCCTCATTAGATCCCCTCATCTGTAAAGCAGGCATGAGCCAGTGAGATGGCGCATCTCAGGCTGGGATTGATGTCTACTAAGCCCTCAGAGATGAGCTGCCACCAACATCACAGTTGTCATCGTTATTATTAGCATCGCTATTTGTCTTGTGCCCCAAGAGAAAAACTCACTTCTCTTCACATCTTATCTCTTAACAGGGCACAAGTCACATACATAGCTCACAGCTCTGAGCTGGAAGTATCTGCACCATGCTGTCCCAACTTTGCACCCATGGCCCCCAACCAGGTCAGGCTGGGGTGCTTGAACTCAGCCTCCGAGAGTCGCTAGGACTTCGCTGTGGTGGCAGGGAAGTGGCTCCTCGGCTGTTGTCCCCCTGTAGGGAGGGAGAGGTGACACCTCGACTTTTTTTTGTAACCTCTCTATTGAGATGTAATTCACACGCCAAACAATCCAGCCACCAAAGTGCAATGAAGCGATCCTTGGTATATTCACAGAGTTGTGTGGCTGTCCCCACAGTCTGTTTTGAACATTTTCATCACCCCATCCCCATGAGAAGTCACTCCCCATCCCACCTGCCCTGCCCAGCCCCTGGCAACCATTAGTCTTTCTGTTTCTGGATTGGCCTGTTCTGCACATTTCATGTAAATGAAATCATACACTGTGGTTTTCCTTTTGTTATCTGGCCTCTTTGGCTCAGTGTGGTTTTCTAGATCCATCGTGTTGTAGCACATGTGAGGGCTGCATTCTTTTTTATGGCTGAATAATATTCCATCGTATGGACAGACTTTATAAAATCTGTTCATCCACTGGTGGACATTGGGTTATTTCCACCCTTTGGACGTGTTGGCAGGCTATTCCTCAGGGGTGCCAGGTTTATTCCTACCCCAAGCCTTTACCTTGCTGTTCTCTCTTGTGAAAGCCTTTGCTGCGTGCAAACTTGATGGGTAACCAAGGGCATGGGGCTGTGGGCTCCAGCAGGGCAGGGATAGTGCCTGTTTTGTCTTTTGCTCCATCCCCAGCATCTAGCACAGTGCCCGATGCCCGCAGTTGGGGCTTTCAGCCAATGTTTGTGGAGCCAATGAGTTAGTGAGTAAGAATGAAAGCATTGTAGGACCATAGAATGGTTGAAAACACATAAAGCTCAGCATTGGCAGAGCCTGGCTGCCCCACCCCTGCATGTCCCCAGAGCTGAGAAGGCCCTGTGGTCCCTCCTGGGAGAGCCACCCCCACAAGGCCATGAAAGTCCTGCTCACTGACTGAGGCCTCCAGTGAAAAGTCCAGACCTAACACCAAAGCAGGAGGGACCTTATAGTCCCAGCCCCATATCCCCCCTGCCAGTCCTCTTCCGCGAGTTCTTCTGGGGGCCGCCTGTCCGTTCACACTTTTGAGGAATGTGGTCACCACGGAGTGGGGGATGATTCTGTTGTGATATGTGTAAGACCACATCTCCCAAGTGGGTCAGAGAGGTGGGTCTTTGGGGGCGGGCCAGAAGTGGCCTGAAACACCCCACATTTCTGGAAACAACTTCATGCTAATGAGGCCAAGCTTTCTAAGGGATGAGGGTCTCTGAGGCAGGCACAAGCCCCTCCCCAACAGTGTCGCTCCTTATCATGGAGGCTGGTAGCTTACCCACTGGGCTACAGAGATCATGGGGGTGACACGAGTGGCCCAAGGTGGCCCAGCCTGTGAAGTCTGGAGCCTGAGCTTGCATCTCCCCAGCCAGGCACAAAGGCATCAGATTAAGTCACAGTGAAGAGTCCTGGTTTTACTCTTAACATGAGCCCCATGCTGCATGCTTGATGGCTGTCGCCCCTGTCATCATCATGTGATTAAGGAAGACTGTTAAGCCCACTTCATAGTTAAGGAAACTGAGGCCCAGAGAGGTTGAGAAAGCCACCCAAGGCTTCACAGTGGGGTGAGTAGGAAGCCAGATTCCACATGTCTCCTGCTTGGGCCTTGTAGACCTGAAGACTCCAGACAAGGCCATTCCCCACCCCTGGAGCAGGGGGCGGTGAGGTCACTGACCTGGAGTCTGCAATGAGGTGATAGGCCCAAGGGGAGGCCCCCAGCTCAGCCACGACCATCTGGGCCACTGCTGCCTAAAAGGGGAGAAGGAAGTGGTTTTGTCCAGTACTGGGGAAGGAGGCGTAGCTAACACACATCCGGGCTGCCTGGTCCGTTAGACACAAGTTCCTACACTCAGGGCCTACAATGTGTGTAGGGCTCCCTAGAATGTTTTGTTTTGTTTTGTTTTGTTTTTTTATCAGAATTAAAAATGAATGCAATAATAATTAATATATAATAATCCAGCCCAGACTATACCAGTCTAGGAACCATCACAGTCATAAAATATCATTTTAAATGTGGTTTTCTTTCTTTTTAAGATTTTATTTATTCATGAGAGAGAGAGGCAGAGACACAGGCAGAGGGAGAAGCAGGCTCCGCGCAGGGAGCCTGATGTGGGGCTCGATCCCAGGACCCCAGGATCATGCCCTGGGCCAAAGGCAGACACCCAACTGCTGAGCCACCCAGACGTTCTTTAAATGTGGTTTTCTGTTGTGTTTCGTTTTGTTACAGAGGAAGTCATAACGTGGCTCCATGTGCATCATGAGGCCCCAGAGAGTCCAGGCTTGACCCTGCCTCAGGGCCTCTGCCCATGCTCATCCCCCACCTATTGCCCTCCCTTTTCGCACCCCACAATCAAGTTAACAACTACCTGCCCCCACTCAAGTCCTTCTTCCTCCAGATCAGTTAAGACCCCATCTGGGGATTCTTGCAACAGATGCCACTCCTTCCTGACAGGCTGTCTGCTTTGCAGCATTAATAATTTCTTACTCTTCTTCATTGCTTGCCAGATCATAGATGCCAAGGGAGTGGGGCTCACACCTCTTGGGGGTCCCCTCTCTGCCCCCTGAGGATCTGGCACACAGTAGGTGCTCAATAACAGCTTGTTGTGGGTGAAGCAATTGGTGTCCCTCCACCTGCAACTCAGCAGCTTTTTTGGACTGCAGACCGAGGGCAACCAGGGTTGTCCTGGTCCCGCCCCTGGGGCTCACCTGCTTAAGGAAACAGGAACAGGCCAGGGGCAACAGCCCCACCCCGCTGACGTGCAGACCCTGAATCGAAACCAAGGCTCCCACAGGCTCTGAGCCCAGCAAGAGTGAGAGCCTCGGCTGCTCAAGAGTCTCCCAGGTATGTGCCGGGCCGGAATCCCTCAGCCAGCCACAGGCCCACTCTGTGCCTGCCCCATGCTGGGTGAGGCCGGGGCCCCAAGAGCCTCAGCTCCAGCCCAGATTTCTAGAAGACAGAGCATGGGAACCAGACTAGGCCAGAAGGAGGGACAGAGTGTAAGAGACCAGAAAAGCAGGAGGAATTTTCAGTGGGAGCTGACCATTGAAAAATGGAGCTGGGGCTGGGGGGCTGGGTGTTCCTGGCAAGGGGAACAGCATGGGCGAAGGTGTGGAGGGAAACAGAGCTTGGTCAGTTCAGGACAGAGCAAGAGTGGCCTTAGGGCTGGAATGTGGGGGATGAGGAGATGGGGAGGCCCTGATGTCAGAGGCAGTTGAAAGTTAGTGTGAATTCATTCATCCCCGGATAGCTATTCATCAGCAGACACCCCTGTGCCTGCCCAGTATCAGGTAGTGCAAGGGACCTAGAGACCTAGCCCTGGGCCTGGTCTCTGCGAGCCAGATGGGGGAGTCAAAGCCAGATGCAGTGCTTTGTGCATGGAACCGATGAATGAATGTACATCAAGCGTACATCAAGTGCCCACGCATAGTAGGTGCTCAGCTTATTAATAGTAAATGCCTGGGGATACTCACCTAGGCCCGAGAGTTTCCCACAAACACCTCCCCTTGCCAAACCAAAGTTAGGCAGGACTGATCCTTGTGGTTCTTATGACTGCAAGCTGCCCATCAGCAATGGCCATCTGGAAACTTTGAAGAAAACAAAATCTTACTTACCAGCCCTGATGTGTACAAGGCACGCCAGGGGGGCACACAACCAGGTTGCTGATAGAGACAAAGCCAATGCACATGGCCCTAGGGTTCTGCTTTTACTGGGGTTGAGGGTGGGGGGCTAGGGTTTGGGGGGCCTCCTTGTTGATAAGTATAAAACATAAAAGCAGGAATTTAAAGCATGCTAAGAGAGAAAAAGAAAAAAAGAAGTGGGGGTAGTGACCTAAATGGCCAGTTATCTAAATCAACCAGGATCCCTAAAACAAAGGAGCCTCTTGGTAAGGAAGTGGGGAGGGGGGTCCAGGGAGAGCATCCTGGCTCTTTATCTAGCTGTAGGCCTGGCAATGTGTTTATTCGAGATAGAGTTCATTGAGTTAAAGCAGATGACTTGGCACTCAAAGCTTAAGTCAGGCACTTGCATTACAGAAAGAAATGTTTGTAAAAGCCAACTGTCAGGGCTCACACTACACACAGACACTTGAGCTCCACAAGGTAAGGCTAGGCAAAAACGTGGGCAGGAACAGAGGAGAAGATGGGAGACAAAGCAGGGTGCCAAGGCTTTGTCCAGGGAAATAGACAGGAAACCTGCCTGGAAAAGGGGATATTTTTGCTGGGTCTTGAAGGATAAATAGGAGTTCTCCCAGGGAGAAAAAAGAACAAACCTGTATACATTACCCCAGGCTAGGACACTACTGGATCATGAATACTTATTATATACATGGAGTGTTTAGTTCTGAACCAACCAACCATACTTTCCCAGGTAAATATCAAGTCCCCAAACTACAGATGAAAAGAATGGCACGGAGATACTAAGTGACTTACCCAAGGTCCCACAGCAGCTAAGTGGGGGAGCTGGAGCTTGAACCCAGACTATCTGGCTCTGATTCCAGGCTCTTAATTGCTTTATCACCCTACTTTATTAAATATTTCTTAATTTATCTCTTTAATTTTACTTGTCCCAGAATGCCTTTGGGTCTCTCCCAGGAGGGTGTGCTCAGCATCTGTCTGTCTCCTGGCAGAAGAAAGTCAATATTGACCGGGTTAGTTACTATGTCCCCACCCTCTGGAAACAACCCAGTAACAATGAACCTTCTGCAATATTGAAACATTAGATAGGGCCAGCGTAGGGGGTGGGCTAGGTTAGGGACAGAATTAAGGGTGACCATGAAGGGTCATGAGTGGACCACCCAGCAGGGCATGACCTGGTTTTGCATTGATCTGATACTCTTTTATAAAGCAGTGCTGTTAATTGTCTTCAGCTCCATGTCATTGGCTCACAAAGTCCAGTGTTACCTTGAGCTTCAAACTGTCGAAACTCATGTGAATTAATGATGTACCTGACACATTACAGGTGTGCCTTCAGTGGCCACCAGACATGACGATGTTGGGAACGAAGGGAGTTACTTGGGACCACAGCTCTCTAGTGTTTCTTCACTACCATTTTGCCATGTCCACATCCCTCCTGGGATGTTGATATTTATTTAAATAAAGTCAGTTCTTTTAAAAAAAAAACAGTATTTATTTATTTGAGAGAGGGCACAAGCAGGAAGGGCAGAGGCGGAGGGAGAGAAGTCTCAAGTAGACCCCAAGCTGAGCGCAGCACCCAATGCGGAGCTCCATCTCAGGACCCTGAAATCGTGACCTGAGCAGAAACCAAGAGTCAGGTGCTTAACCAACTATGCCACCCAGGCACCCCTAAATAAAGCCTGCTTTTTAAGCTTAAATGCATATATTTATAAAGCGGAACTTTCTAACGCTTTTAGTAATGGCATAATAAGAAAGGACAAGGACAAATTCTTGGAGGATTTTTGGAAGGAACCAATGAATGAATGTACATCAAGTGCCCACGCATAGTAGGTGCTCAAGAAACACAAGGCAGTTTCAAGCCCATTGCTCCGCCCAGCCTGGAGGACTTCTCAAAGGAAGAGGCACCATGAGCTAGCTGTAAGAATAGAGAAAAAAGGAATCCCTGGGTGGCACAGCGGTTTAGCGCCTGCCTTTGGCCCAGGGCGTGATCCTGGAGACCCGGGATCGAATCCCATGTCGGGCTCCCGGTGCATGGAGCCTGCTTCTCCCTCTGCCCTTGTCTCTGCTTCTCTCTCTCTCTCTCTCTGTGTGACTATCATAAATAAAAAAATAAAATAAAATAAAAATAAAAGAATAGAGAAAAAATACAGGCAGTGGATGAGGCTTGACTCTCTCTTCTCCATCTTACTGCCAGGTAACCGCCCCCCCCGGAAGCCATGACGGAGGCCAGAAAGCTGCCCCCGCCGTTGCCCCCACGGCTGGACTGGTTCGTGCAGACGCAGGTGGGCCAGCTGGCCCAAGGAGGGGTTCCTGCATGGTTCCACGGTGCCATCTCGAGAGAGTAAGGACACACGCATATCTTCTACCCTGCCCTTCACCGTCTTTCCTTGTCTGCCTCCACCCACTCTGGGCAGATTTTCTGCAGAATTCTGGGCTCAGCTTGGCTTGGTGAAAACAACTCTTAAGTCTTGGGCTTGAGTCCCGCCTTTTCTGTGGACTGATTGTGTGACCATGGCCAGTTACTTCCCATCTCCAGACCTTGGCTTTCTCTATACAAGTGGCCACCAGACCAGCACTGCCAGAGACCCCTCCCCCAAGGCCAGGCATTGGCCACTGACGGCAGGATGCAGCCTCCGAATCCTCCTTAACACAGTGTCCCAAACAGCTGCTCTCAATCCGTCAGGGATATGACCAACATGCACTTTTTACATTGGACTGAGTTCTGGGGACATGAACAAACCCACCTCATTAGTCACCCCCTTGGTTCTAAATAAACAAAGTGAAGAACATTTATGGCCACCATTAGCATGTAGAGAAATCAAGAGAACATTGTGAAAGCCACAGGGAGAATGAATTGGCCATTGTCTCTGAGTTCTGGGGTGCGCCAGTAAGAACATACTGTGAGCCACACGTTGCAATGTTGAAGTTTTTAGCAGCTAGATTAAAAGAAGTAAAAAGAAATAGGCAGAATTAATTTTATTTTATTTATATATTTTTAAAGATTTTATTTATTCATGAGAGACACACAGAGAGAGGCAGAGACATAAACAGAAGGAGAAGCAGGCTCCCTGCGGGGAGCCCCATGTGGGACTCGGTCCCAGGGCCTTGGAATCACAACCTGAGTCAAAGGCAGATGCTCAACCACTGAGCCACCCAAGTGCCCTTAGGTAGAATTAATTTTAAACCAATCTTTTATTCAACCCACGATATCCAAGATATTATCACTTTAACATGAGCACTAAAAGCTCATTCATGAGATAGTATACGTTCCTTTATTTTGTGCTAAGTCTTCAGAATCTGGTATCCTGTGCCAAAAGCACATCTTGATTTGGATTGGCCACACTAAGTGCTCAGTGCCACACGTGGTCAGTGGCCTCTGGAGCAGACAGCTGGGATCTCCCCATTTTGTCTCATAGAAGGTCACGTTCCTCTCTGTGAATCCCAGATAATAGTAGTAATAATGGTAGTGAATATAGTAATAATCATAGTGAGCATCTGGTGAGCAGTTACCAAGTATCAGTTCCCACACTCGTGTTCCATTCATTTGATCTGCTTTTGCATCAGCCCTGGGAGTGAGGGTTTTCTTTCCCCTTGAGGAAACTGAAGGTCAGAAAGGGCCTGAGCTTTGCCAGGTGTCACACAGCTAATGAACAGAGAAGCTGTGGTTTGAGCTCAAGTGTGCCTGAAAACAGCTCCTGCATGGTTACCTCTGACACCCTGATCCACTCAAAGATGCCTTAATGGGGATATTTCAGGCACTGGGGAAGCAGGCAGGCGCTGTGAAGGCTGTAGGGGATAGGAGGAAGACTGTCCTGGGGTCAAGGTCATCAGAGGCCTTCTGCCACTGATGGGAACACACCTGTCCCTGATTAGCCCAAGGTCTGAAACAACAACCACAAAGGGTTTCAGGCTTGTTCAGGCCTGGGATGACGGGTGCACCAGGAGTCTGGCTAATATGGTGGGCAGCTGAACTGCAGCCATCTCCCTCCTGTATGTGTCCTTCCAGGGACGCCGAGAATTTGCTGGAGTTACAGCCACTGGGATCCTTTCTCATTAGAGTGAGTCACAGCCACGTGGGCTACACACTGTCCTACAAGTAAGGACTGGGTGAGGGGCCAGGGAAGGGGCACGAGGGCTCCAGGGATTTCTTGGAGGGGGCAAGGGGCGCTTCATACCACAACTTCTTAGAGAACAACTGGTATAAAGTTCTGTCCAAATCTGGCTCAAGTGAGCAGCTGCAGGTCCGGCTGTAACCAGCAGATGGGGGTCTTGGTGGCAACAGCCTGTGTGTCTGAGAACAGGGGCTGCTGGGAGCCCAGGAGTGACTACTGCCCTCCCCTAACTATCCCTCTCCCTTCAACCACCTATTTTTGGCAACCCTCTGACTCCACCTGGAAGAGACGTGTTAGGGAAACTCAGGGCAGTCCAGCTCCTTAAGGCCTCAAAACCTGATCCAGTTCAGCAATACAAACTACGTTTCAAAAGGATTCTAGGCCAAAGGAATAAAAAACCCAATGGCTCCACTACAGAGTTACCGACAGTGGGAAAAGCTTAGGCTTTGAGTCACACAATCAAAGGCTTGGCTCTGCCACTTATATACTGTGTGACCTTGGACAAGTTACTCGACCTACCTGTGCCTCCCTCAAAGTCCTCACCTCTAATACAGGAATGCTAAAATTAATTCAGAGTCTTGTTGTGAAAATTAAGTAAGCACATAATGCACCATTAATAAATGCATCCATTCATTAACAGGGCTTTTACTGAGGACCTGCCATGTGCCAGGCACCTAGACTTAGCCTGGGACCGGCTCCCATTTTCATTATCATCACTTCTATTGATCATTTGAGCCTGGCCAGGCACCAAGCTAAGCTTTCATCTGCAGTAGCTTATTCCATTTTCATGAGAACTCCTGAGGTCAGCCTCATTAGCCCCAGGATGAAAAGTGACCCCATAGATGGGGAAACTGAGGCAGAATATGTTCAGTCACCCACCAAGTGTCTCATGGCTGAAAAGTGCAGAAGACTGATGGGAACCTGAACAGTCGGACTGCAGCCTCGTTGCTGCCAGCTCAGTGGGAAGATGGGGACGGGATGAGGGGGAATGGGATTTCCCAGCCTTAGCTCTGTCGCCGCCACAGAGCACAAAGCTGCTGCCGCCACTTCATGGTGAAGCTCTTGGATGATGGGAGCTTCAGGATCCCTGGGGAGGAGAAGACCCATGCCTCGCTGGATGCCCTGGTCACTTTTCACCAACAGCAGCCGGTGCGGCCACATGGAGACCTGCTGACACAGCCCTGTGGGCAGGTGAGGTTGGGACCGTGGTGAGCCATAGCCGCCCTGCCAGGGGCCAAGCCCCAGACTCATTTTGTTCCCACACACCCCATTCAGCCTCTGGTGATCTGTCACTCTCATGGTCCCTGTGTCCCCCCTGCCCCATGGCCTCACCCTTCCTGGTCCATGTTCCCTGCCTCACCCCAGGCCCCCAGGCTAATTTTTTTTTACAAGGGTTCATTTGTGGTGGGGGTATAACCTTGGCTGATCTCTAGGAATAGCGTATCTCCTTATAAGACTCATGTCAGGGGCTGAGGAGGGGGTGCAGGGGGAGTCCCAGCCCTCAGAAGCTCCTGTGGGAGGGGCATGCTTCCATACAAGGCTTGTGGGCAATGCAGCTCCTGAGCACCACCTTCCAGAGTTTGTCTGGGACCCTGGGACCAGCCCACCCCCCTCCTTGGGGCTGAGCTGCAGGTTTCCTCTGCCCCACAGGAGGATCCAGTGAATGTGGATTATGAGGATCTCTTCCTTTACTCCAATGCATTGACTGAGGAAGTCACCAGCCCCGCACATGGCCCCAGGGAACTTCAGAGTCCTTCCTCCTATCCCAGGGCTGCTGCACCTGAGGAGGTATGTGACAGAAAAGCAGCTGGCACTTCCAACACAGAGGAGGGGCAGGAGCAGAAGTGGCCAATAGCTGCCAGAGACTTTTTAGAGTGAAAATTGGGTCCTATAGCTCCAAGCATGAAACCTAGTGATTTTTCAAGACACTGCCATTAAGATCCCAACTGTGACCTCACTACTCTTTGTGCTCATCACCAGTCCAGCTCCCGCCCCTCTGCTATCTCTTCTGCTGTTCAGATACATCAAGCTAACCTCAGGACATTTGCATGTCCTGGTCTCACCTCAGGGCCTTTGTGCATGTTGGTGCCACCCACCTCAGGGACTTTGCACGTGCTGTGTGTGCTCTGCCCCCAGATTTCCTATGCCTCGCTTCTTTCTTCAAGTGTCTCCCTCCCCAGACTCCAGACTGAAAGTAGTCCCCTCTGCATTCTCCATCACATCACCCTGTTTATCTACTGCAGAGAACACCTCACACTTTAAAAGGTCTTTTTGAGTTAAAAGCTAATGTGTGAGTTTTCACATTTCCTGGCTGCCTCCCCCATCAGACTGTGAGCTCTGGGAGGCCTGGGAATCTATCCGGCTTGTTCATCCTATCTTGTTCATCTATCTGCCTCTCCTCCCCTCAGAGAAGACCGGGCACAGAGAAAGTGAGCAACTAGTGAATCTGTAGAGTAGATGAATGAATAAAGTAACAAATCCCACCTTCTCAGGGTTGACTGGACCTTCAGGAGCCCCTAGGCTAAGTGTCTTCCATGCCTCCCACATGGCAGGGAAGTTCTGATGATAGTAGACATGAAACAGGGTGATAAGATGAATATCAGTGGGGGGGGGGGGCGGTGGGATAAAGGGTAAAGAGAACAGTCAGGGAAGACCTCTTGGAGGAGGTGGCATAGAACTGGGACACGTAGGATAAGGAAGAGTCAGTCACACACAGAGATGTAGGGAGGGTGTTTCCAGCTCAGAAAAGAGCACATGCAAAGGTCCTGAGACTCAGTGTATTTGAAGAACAAAAGCCAGTGTGTGGATGGAGTGGGGTGAGTGAAAGGGTGGTTGTTGGGAGCCGAGGTGCCAGGATCAGCAGGAGCCAAATCATGCAGGGCCTTGGGGCCAGGATGAGGAGCTGGCGTCCTATTCCAGGTGTGCAGAGGAGTTGCCACCAGAGAGCCTGTGGCTGCCAGCTGCAAAAGGGGCTGCCTGGCAGCAGTGGTGGAGGTGGCAGGAAGGAGGCAGGGACTGTCCAGTGGGAGGGGCAAGAGAAGGATCTCTGGGGGTGGAGCAAGAAGAGGATATTTGGGCCATTTTAGAAGGGAGCCTGCTGGTGGCTTGGAGGTGGAGGGTGAGGGGAAGCAGGACCTTGTCATGGTTTGAGTCCCTGGGCCCTCCATCATTTGGGAGGCAAGGATGTGCCACTAAGGGAGCGGGGAAGTGGGATGGGAGAAAGCAGCCCCATGAAGGGTGTGTTAGTGAGCAGGTTCCCTGTGGTTATCTAGGGCTCACTACCCCTTGGAAGGCTGGGGATCTGCATGGGGCATGCACTTCAGTTATCCCAGCTTAGGGGTGAGGAGCTGGGATACTGATCCTCTATCTTCCATTAGTCCCTGGCCAAGTGCTGTTCCTGGGAGATTTTAATTCTCTGGCACTTCTGATCTGCCACAGGGCCAAAGAAGGACCCCAGGTAGGCTCCACTGCTGGCATTTGGGAGTGGAGCCGGGGGCCCTGGGTGCCCAGGACAAAGGGATATGGATGGGGCATTGTCGGCATCTGCCACTAATTTAGTCACTTGAACAACCAAGAAGATCAGGGCCTGAGCACCACATTTGACCTGTCTCCATATGGCCCACGAGCTAAATGTGGCTTTTATGTTTTTGAATGGTTGAGAAAAATAAAAATAAAGGTAATATTTCATGACCCGTGAAAATCAGAGGAAAGTCAAATTTCCGTGTCCATAGTTTTGCTGGAATGCAGGTGCACTCACTCATCGGTGTACTATCTCTGGCTGCTTTTGCCCTACAGCAGCTAGGCTGAGGACTGAGAGACCATATGACCAACAAACCTGAAAATATTTGCTCTCTAGTCCTTTATGAAGAGTTTGCCATCCCTGGGGGAGGTAGTGGAGCTGTTTGTGGGGATAGGAAAGATAGGGCATGGGATCAGGTTTGGGGCTTCAGCCCCTGGATGTCTGAGTGGAACCCATGTCCCAACCTCCAAGGCAGATTCAGAGTTTTGGGGAGCGAGATGGTCCCAGGTCTCACCTGCTCTTGGTTTCAGACCTCAACGAGGCCTGCCCTCCTCCACTGGCCGAAGGGAAGGAAGCCAGCAGCAGAGATGGACAGAGCTTCCACGCAGGAAGCCACTTCCCCCTCCCCACCGAAAGCTCCTCTTGCGGAGACCCGCCGGAAACTCTGGAAGAACCTCAAGATGCTGCCACAGATGGGCAAGAGGGTCCAGCAGCAGCTGACATCCCACCAGACATCTATGAACTCGTCGTCACTCTGGAGTTCTGGGCCACCGGTGGTGACACACAGCTCGGGGGCCAGGCCAGGTGACACAAACTGTGAAGATAATGTCAACACAGACTGCTTTGTGGCCACGCCCATTGCAAGCCCCTCAGAGCCCCAGGACCTGAGAAACAGAGGTGACCCCTCCAGGAGGGCCTCAAGATTGGCCAGCTGGAGCGAGGCGACCCCGAGTACCAGGAGTTGGCACCAAGTGGTCGTGAGGGCCCTCTCCTCAAAAGTGTCCAAATCAGAGACAAAGGACTTGATAGAACCCCAGAAGGACTGGCTCCCTGAGGAGTACCGCCCACCGCCGCCCTTTGCCCCTGGGTACTGTTAGAGAGGAGGTTTGCCCTGGCTCTGGGACCCTCGCTGCCAGGGGCTGCTCACACTGGACCCCTGGTCTATCTGCCAGTCCTCAGAAACCTGAGAAATGTAATACAGACATTGCTTGGGTCTGGTCCTGCAGTTGCCAATGGGGTGGCCTGGTTACTTGCATAATAATAACAATCGGTTACAGCAAGGGTCTGAGGCACCTACTGGGTGCCAGACCCCATGCCAAAGCCTCTAAGTTCATCATTTCTGTTACGCCTCTGAGCAGGCCCAGTAGGTAGGCTCATCCTGTATATCTTGAAGAAGAGACTAAGGGTCAGAGAGGAGGAGACACATGGCCAGGGTCACCCAGCCACAGGGCGTCAGTGTCAGGATTTGAAACCCAGTCCGTTGGAGCCCTTTCCCCACATCCTTTGCACCTGGCTCAACTCCAAGTACATCCTCGCCTGTAAACAGAGCTGTTCACACCTTCCTCCTGTGGTTCTCATGCAGGTGGAGGAGGTGACACCTGTAGAGGGCTTGGCACACAGTACACATTCCTGACACCACGTTCAGCTTTAGGAGAGGCATATGAGCTCCTTTCTTTAAAGAAGGAGAGATGGGATGCCTGGGTGGCTCGGTGGTTGAGCATCTGCCTTCAGCTCAGGGCCTGATCCTAGGGTCCTCGGATCAAGGACCGTATCGGGTTCCCTGCTTCTCCCTCTGCCTATGTCTCTGTGTCTCTCATGAATAAATAAATAAAATCTTTAAAAATATATGAAAAATATTTTTAATTTTTTTTTAAATAAAGGAGAGACATGACCCAGGGTTGCTGTTAGCAGTGGGCCCTGGAGGAAATCCCAGGTCACAGGGCTGTGAGACCCCTGATGAGCACTAGACATCTCTGGGCCTGTTTCCTCATTTGGAAAATGAGGAGAAGAGCAGTCCCTCTTCCTCAGGATGAAGCAGTAGGATGCACACAAAGCTGAGGCTTTGGCTCACAGTAGGTGCTTAGTAAGTGGAGGTTAGGGTGGGAGTGGGTGCTCTGTACATGATGCACAGTGCAAGTGTCTGGGAAGGTGCCTGGGGGCTAGTCTCGATCGCAGGAATGACCACTCTCTGGACTGACTGGGCTATAGATGGGCCCCAGGAAGACCATAGGTGGAGTGGGTGTGGGGCTTCTCGCATCTGCAAGGTGTAGATGCCTGGGATCTGGAAAGAGGTTCCAGCATCCAAGGCTGCCTTTGCAGACGACTTGAGGTGTGACCTTGGGCAAATCACTCTGTTTGCCCTAAATGAAGGGTGATTGCTTCTCAGTCAGCCCTGCTGGGATGCCATAGGCCCCAAATGCAATGGCAGAGAGACGGGTGCTTTGTAAACTGTAAAGTATGGTGCCAGCCTCAGTGAATGACATTACTGTCACCCCCTCAGAGGCCTCCTCTGGCAGTTCTAATGAATGAGAAAGGAGTTAAAGCTTTGGTCCCCTTGAGGAACTCAAGGATTGTTGGGGGGAGAGGGAACTCAGGAGGTTGGGGGTAGGGCTCAGCCTTGGGAGGCCCTGGGGTGAGATCTCTTTGGCCAGATCTCTACATCTGGTCTCTGCCCACCTAAACTAACAGCTACCGGGGCACTTCCAGGCCTCATGGTGGACAAAGATCTAGAAATCAGCCACTTCCTTGTATAATTGGGGAGATCATGGCTCACAGAGGGCGCAGCCACACCCAGGGTCACACAGTGAGGGCAGAGGTGAGATCCCAGGCATCCTCTCATCCGGCAGGTTTAAGGTGAAAAACATGCCTTCCAAGCAGATGTGACTCAGTGACGTGCGTTTATTCCCAGAACCCACGGAGACCGGATTCCACAGTGGACTGAGGGGTCACCCGGTCCTCCTCTGACCCAGCTTCTCGCCCACGGTGCTCTCAGATGCGGATGTGGAAGGTGCTGTGAGCAAAGAGAAATAGAGTCCGTCATGAGGCAGAGCTTGGCCCTGGCTCGTCCTCCTCCTGAACTCTCCCAAGGGGAGTCCCTGACACAGGCAAGGAGCTACTAAGGGGAGATGGGTCCGCTTAAGAACCCCAGGCGGTGGCTCCCCTGACTCCCACAGGGGCGGAAAGCACACCTCTTTGGATGGGAGTTGACCTTCCGGCTCCGCCCCAGACTTGCTGTGGGACTCTAAGTGAGTGGCTACCCCGCCCTGGGCTTCAGTCTACTCCTCTGTAAACGAAGGATAATAGCCGTCCCTCCTACATGGGGCTGTAATGAGGGCGAAAGGGGCAAAGGCACAGGGTGCTGTCGCACAGAGCTGCTATCAGCGATAGGGCTCATTCAATTGTCATTATTCCTGTCTCTGTCAGCTAAGAGACCAGCGGGCTCCTCCAGGTAGAGGATGGGGGGACCTCCGTGCACATAAGGACACCACCCGTAATTATAGCCACGACAGCAACCCCGGCACACAGATACTGAGCACCTACTGTGTGCCACGCACTGCCCTAAAGTCTTCCCATGTACTAACTCGGGGGTCAGCCAGCTGTTCCTGCAAAGAGCCAAATGGTTGATATTTCCAGCTTTGTGCAATGACTCAGTTGAGCCTTGTAGCTCAAAAGCAGCCGTGGCCAGTACATACATAAGCAGGCATGGCTGTGTCCCAGTGAAACCGTTGATGGACATGGAAATTTGAATTTCATATCCATTTCATGTGTCGTGGAGTACTATTAGTCTCTAACCTTTCCCCCACCATTTACAAAATGTAAAAGTCATTCTTAGCTCCCGCGAGGTACAAAAATAGGTGGCTGGCCACCCCCATTAACTTGCTATCAGCCCTCCGGTGAGGGCTCTGATTCTTCCCAGGACTGCCAAACACAGTTGCCCACTCTGTTCACTGCAAAATGTTCAGGCAAGAGAGGGCTGAAGACCAGCCATGTTCCATTTGCCTAAAGAGCTGTGTCCACCCACAGGGGGTGCTCATGGGGCCCCCAATTATCCCCACTTTAAAGATGCAGGGACTGAGGCCAGGGAGGCTGGGAAAGTTCCCTATAGTCACAAATGAATGAATGGAGGAGCTTTCACAAGTGGAGTCCGCACACTAGTTCTGCAGGAGCCCCTCTCAGACATGGAAATGGATTGTGCAAAGTGGCGAGGAGTGTCACACCTGAGGAAGTCGGGTGCCCGCAGGATCATGTTCTGGAAGTCTTCCAGGGAGAGCCGCCCATCGTGGTCCCCATCGGCCTCATCTAGCACCTTCTCGCACACCAGGCTCACCTCCTCAGCGCTCAGCTCCCCTCGTGTCAGCTTGGTCACTGTCTGCTCCAGGTCCCATGCACAGATGTAGCCGTCATTGTTAAAGTCTGTGCAGTGGGATAGAGGGGATGTGGAGTGGGGGCACAGCTGGGGGTAGACAGGCCGGGCCTCTTGTCCCCTTGTTGCAGAGGAGGAAACTGAGGCACCGGAAGGAGCCCAAGACCCTGGGGTAATAGCTGGATCTTGCTTTAGAATTGGGCAGAGTCCTGCTGGGAGGTCATTCATTCCCCCCATAAGTACTTACTGAGGACCTACTATGTGCCGGGCATATGTGACTGTTTTTAATCTACAAGTATTTAGTGAGTGCCTACGATGTTCTAGGCACCGTGATAAAGTTTTGTTCATTTGACAAGCTTTTAGTGAGCACCTACTGAATGCTAGGTGCTGTGATAAATTTTCTGTCAGTTAGTCACACAATATTGAATGCCTACTTTTTCCCAGGCACGGAAGACAGATGGGGACAAAAATAGATACTCTTGCTGCCCTTGGGTTTCATCAGAGAGAAATCAGTATGAAGAGGAATGAAGCAGCACTGCTCCATGCTGGGAGAGGAAATAGGATGTGGGGTGTAGAGTGGTTGAAGGTGGAAGCTGCTTTTGACCTAGACTTCAAGGTAAGCAGGAGTCAAGGCAGAGCTGTTCCAGGCAGAGGGAACAGCAGATGCAAAGTCCTAGAGGGAGGAGGAGTTTGGGGAGCTGGAGGAAGAGAGAGGCCAACGTGGCTGGAAAGGAGTAAGGGGATGAGGTCAGCAAGTAGCAATATGGGGCACAGGACAAGTCCATGCGGGGCCTCAAAGCCCCCTGGGGAGACATCTGTGACTGCAGGGCAGCTCCTGGCCCCACACCTGGTCTTGTTCCCACCCCCACCCCACCCCCATGTTCCCCTACCCCCGAGCTCTGCACACACCATAAATTTTAAAAGCATAGTAGGCTTTGAGGTCGCGGGGAGCCATTTCACTCATTACGGAAAACATGTCCAGGAAGTTGTCCAAGGTCATGTGGCCGTCCCCATCCTCAGAGAACACCTGGGCAATCCTCTGGCGGAACGGGTTGTCCTGGGGACAAGAAGCAGGGAGGGGACTCAGGGCACCATATGGGATCACTCTCAGCACCCACCTTCCTGAAACCTTCAAGTACCCCCCATCTGAAAACTTCCTCCCTCCCGCGGTCCCAGGAGAGGACTTCAGGCAACTCCTGCCTCTGCCCCTGTGATCTTGGTGGCCTTGACCCACTTCTGGTTCCGGATGCAACCACCTGACTGGTTGAGGTCGATCAGAGGTCACTATCCATTGACAACCGTGATTGGCTCTGGGGGAGGCTGGGGGCGGGGGGCTCAAACTGGCCAGAGGCTGCCCTGGGATGGTTCCTGAAAGATGGAGGTGGAGGGATCTGCTTTCTGCTGGTCGCAGAGTTGACCAGAGGAATCTGGGGCTGTTGGGGCTTCCCTTCACTACCTCAAGCAGACAGGCTGCCTGAGACTGAAGCCCCCTCCTGGGAGGAACTGGGAGGTGGAGGGAGACTCCCGAGCACGACCTCAGAGACCCTGGTTCCAGCTGTACCTGGCGCTAGCTCTGCCCCTAGAGTTTTTTCTCCTGTGTTCCACTATATTTCATCCCTCTCGAATGAGGTTTCTGTCCCTTGTGATAAAATCATCTCTACTCAGTCACTCACCCCACAAGTCACCTTTTGGCAACACAAACTACATGACAAACATCCAGCAGAAAAGAACCTGCTTTGTTAGTGGCTCTTGCCATGAGAAGCAGAACTCCCATTCCCTGAGCACTTGCCCTGCAATAGGCCCTGTGCCAAGTCCTTTACCTGCACTATCTCATCTCATCATTCGGACAACCCCAGGTTTGAATCCTGTCTCTGTCACATCCTAGCTGTGTGACCATGACCAAATGTCTTAACCTCTCTGAACCTCACTCACTTCTTTCATCTGTAAAATGTATCCGCTTCATAGGAACGCAGCAGGGAGCATCTCTATTTTCCCCCTCCCTACCCCATGGCCCACGCACACCTTCAGCTCGGGCATGCTGCTGATGAGCTCGTAGGGCACCTTCACATCAGGACAGCTGGTATAGTCGAGGGGGACAAGCTGGGGAGCCAGGTCCTGGTAGCGATAGAAGAGCCTGGTGTGGGGAGGGAAACACCAGGACACCAGGAAAGGCTGGGAGATGGGGTGGGAAGGGCTTTTCCCTTTTTTCTCATTCTTGCAGCTACTCGCTACACATCATGGGTGCCCAAGAGTCATCAGCTCTAGGCCCAGCCCTCAGGCACACAGAGCCGAACACAGACACATGTACCCCCTGGGGACAGGGCCAAAGTGGATAAAGGACCCCAGAGCTAGGGGAGACTTGAGTGAGGACACTGGTACTGGGCTTTGAAGAATGAATAGGAGCTGACCAGGCAGGTGGGGACAGCAAAAAGGAGAGTGCTTAAGGCAAGATCATTGCACGCCAAACATTCAGAGAATCTGAGTGAATCTATGAATCCTGGATATTATCACAATGTTGGCAAGACTCTGCCTCTAAAGACTCCCTATTCTCACATTTTCCTCTCATCCCAGAATGTGAGGGTTCTCTAAATGGGGAGAGCAGAGACAAAGGCCAATATTCAGGATTTTTTTTTAATGCATGCAAGGCATTTTGCAAAACACCAAGTGCCACCCCCACTACCTAGATTGTGAGGCCAGCTCTCCACTCCAATGTCCTCCCTGCTGATGCTCTATTTTCACCAGAGGCATGAGGCTAGGCAGCCTGGTAGAGACCATGCTTGGTGAGTCAGAGGTCCCCAAGCTGCTAGGGGTTGTTTCTGAGAGAGATGAGGAGCTCTTTGGGAGCTCTTTGGACCCAAGGGCTCCTTGGGTCATATGATGGCTAGGAACTCAAGAATGGGGTATCTGGAATTTAAACCCTGACCACCCAGTTCTCTGCCCAGGCTGCCTCATGGAACAGCCTGGGTTTGGGCTTCTGTATGGCCTTGAGCATGTCCTTCTTCCCCTCTGAGCTTCGTTATTATGCTGCCAAATAAGAAGCTCATGATGGACAAAACACCAGCCCTCAAGCTCCTTGGAGCTCTGCCCATTTGCAAAGCTGGGGCCAGCTCCCCTGTCCAAACCTCAGTTTCCCCATCAGTAATCTGATCGTAATGGCCAGGATGACCCTACGAGCTGTCCTCACCCAGACAATGGGGCTCACTGGTGAAAGGTGTGCCCATCAATAATGGATATCCCATGCCCACACAATTGGGGCCTTGGCCCCTATCACTCTGTATCTGAACCCCAGCCAGCTTGGGTTTCACAGCTCCAAGTTCATCGGTCGGGGCCTTTGGACAATGGCCCCAGGCTGAGCAGTAATGTGGGATACTCATGTATGCCTCTCTCGCTCACACAAGCGACCTGCAGCAGCATCAGGCTGCCTACCCACACCCTTACCTTGGTGCCACCCCCACAGCCCAGAGATGACTCTAGACTCTACCCCCAGGTTCCCAGCCTCCAGTCCCAGCCTCTTTACACTGGGCTCAGGGGATCTTTCTAACATGCTGATACGTCTCCCCCCAACTCTCCAACCCCGGTCACATATTCTCCATGGCTCCGCACAACCCATGGGAGAAAGCCCAAGCTAATCAACCTAGAGACTGTGACAATATGACAGGATGTGGCTTCTCATCGTCCCCATCTCTGCCTCCATCCCCTGACCATGCCTGCAATCCCCCCCTTTGCATTTTAACCACCATGAGGCACTCAGTCCTGTCCAATTGCAAACATCCTCCAGCAACGGATAGAAATTGGTCCTAGGTCTTCCTCTCTTTCTCCCCAGACCGACCTCATGATTTCCTTTCTCGTGAAGAAGGTGCAGTCCTGCGGAGAGAGATGTTGACTTGGCCCAGAGCCTGCCTCAGGGGCTTCCTTCCTCTCCTCTCCCTCTCCCTGCATGCCCATCTCTGCCTGATGCTGCATGCAGAGCTGCACCAGAAACCCTTGCTGACTGCACAGCCAGGACAAATGATGCTGTCCCCACTTCGCAGGCCGGGGAAACCAAGGCTGCTAAGCCTACTGAGGGCCTAGCCCATCACCCCTACCTGATATGCTTCCAGCTGCTCATGAGTGAAGACTGTCTGCTTGTTGCCCATGGGAAAGACCACTGCCGGGACTCTGGAACAAGCCCCCAGTCTTCTCAGAGCCACACGGGTTGCCAGGCTGCTGCACATCAGCGTCTGGGCAAATATCCCTGCCCTGGCCGTCACCTGCCCACCTGCCCTGTCACCCCCAGCCTGGGTGAGATCAAGTTACAGCTGAGCTCTCTGGGCAATAGCCTGAGTATGTCCATGGCCACCAGGACAAGAAGGACTGTCGGAGGTCACAGAACAGCAGACCATGTCTGCCACGACTGGGTGAGGCTGAAGGCATGGGGCACCTTCCAGAGCCAGGCAGGGTGATGAAGAGACTGCAACATATCCCAACTCAAATACCAGTTCTCCACCCAGTAGCCTTGTGCCTTAGACAAGTCACCTGGTCTCTCTAAGCCTCGTTTGTAAGATGGAAGTTATATTAGTACCCAACTCATCAAGTTGCCCTAAGACCAAACAAGATCATTAATGCAACCAAAAAACCCCCAATTTTTTGATATTGGGTATGAGCCAGTTTTAGGCACTGGGAGCATAATAACTGGGTGAAAGAGATAAATGAGGTCCCCAGGTGTGCATTGGAGATGATGATGATGATGATGATGATGATGATGATGATATGACTTAAGAAAAGTGATCCAAGGTATAAGTTTGAGAAACAATCAGTTAAATGATACTAAACAGAATTCTTTATTGCAGGACTTGTCAGAGCCTTTAGCATGCTGATGTTCACCATGCATCCTCAATGGGTAGGTACAATGTAGTAGCTGCCAACTTTATTAAGACCCAGAATCCTTTTGGGCAGAACACCTAAAGGTCAAAAATCCTTTAACCCAGTGCTCTATGCTTGTCTTGTTCTGGATCTCTCCTGTCTCTCCACTTTGTTCTCCTGCTCAGCCTTTTCCAGTGCCACACTCCAGGCCCCCTAAACTGCTCTTGGATCTTCCCTTTCCCTCATCCCCACTCGTTCTGGTCTGGACGATCACAGTTCCTCCCATTCTCATCAACCCTCCTCAGCCCCAGTCTGTGAAGTCATCTCGTAGAATGTAACTATGATCAGGCTTCAAACACCCCCTTAGGATGATTTTTTTTTAAAAAACTGACAATATCAAGTGTTGGAGAGGATGTGGGGCAACTGGAACTTTCATTAATTGCTGATGGTGATGCAAAATAGTTTAGCCACTCTGGAAAATGGATCAGAACTTTCCTATAGTTAAACATATACTTACCACATGACTCAGCCATCCCACTCCCGAGTAGTTACCCAAGGAAAATGAAAAGATCTATGGGCATACAAAAACATGTACATGCCCACAGCATGAAGAAAATACTTGCAAATCATATATCTGATAAGGGACTGATCTCTAGAATATATAATGAACCCTAATGAGACTACAATAAAAAGACAAATTGCACAAATTTTTAAAAATGGGCAAAGATTGGGGGGGGTGAATAGATGGAACACAGGATTTTTATGGCAGTGATTTTTTTTTAAAGTAAGCTCCACACCCAGCATGGGGCCCAATGCGAGGGTTGAACTCATGATCCTGAGATCAAGGCCTAAGGTGAGGTCAAGAGTCAGATGCTTAACCAACTGAGCCACCCAGATGTCCCTTTGGCAGTGAATCTACTCTGTATGATACTGTAATGGTGGATACATGCATTATACATTTGTCCAAAACCATGGAAGACACAATACCAATAGTGAACCTTAATGTAAACTTTAGATGATATGATGTGTCAATGTAAATTCATCGCGTGTAACAAATGCACTAGTCTTGTGGGGGATGTTGGTAATGGGGGAGGCTGTGGGTATGTGTGTGGGGGGAACAGAAAGCACATGGGAAATCTCTGTACCTTCTGCTCCATTTTGTTGTGAACTAAAATTGCTCTAAAAATAAAGTCTATTAAAACAAAACAGAACAGGTAAGGGATTTGAGTAGACATGTCTCCAAAGAAAATATACAAATGGCAAATAAGTATATGAAAAGATGCATAACATCATTAGTCATTAGGGAAATGCAAATCAAAACTACAATGAGATATTACTTCACACCCACCAGGATGCCTATAACAACAACAACAACAACAACAACAACAACAAAAAGACAGACAATAGCAAGTGTTGGCCGGGATGTGGAGATACCGGAACCCTCATACACCACTTGTGGGAATGTTAAGATGGTGCAGTTGCTTTGGAAAGCAGTTTGGCAGTTCTTTAAAAGGTTAAACATAGGGACACCTAGGTGGCTCAGCTGTTGAGTGTCTGCCTTCAGCTCAGGGCATAATCTTAGGGTTCCGGGATCAAATCTTGCATCAGGCTTCCTGCGAGGAGCCTGCTTCTCCCCCTGCCTAAGTCTCTGCTTCTCTCTGTGTGTCTCTCATTAATAAATAAATAAAATCTTAAAAAAAGATTTTATTTATTTATTCATGAGAATACACAGAGAGAGAGAGAGACAGAGGCAGAGACACAGGCAGAGGGAGAAGCAGGCTTCATGCAGGGAGCCCAATGTGGGACTTGATCCCGGGTCTCCAGGATCAGGCCCTGGGCTGAAGGCGGCACTAAACCGCTGAGCCACTCAGGTGCCCAAAATCTTTTTTTTTTTTTTAAAGATTAAGCATAGAGTTACCATATGACCAGCAATTTTACTCCAAGCTGAACATAACTGAAAATATGTCCACTTAAAAACTTGTATGTGAATGTTCATAGCAACATTGTTCATAATAGCCCCCAAAGTAGAAACTACCCAAATGATTGTGATCCATTTGTACAATGGAATATTATTCAGTCATATAGAGGAATGAAGTCAGGGCACCTGAGTGGCTCAGTGATTGAGCATCTGCCTTTGGCTCAGGTCATGATCCCAGGGTCCTGGGATCGAGTCCCATATTGGGCTCTCTGCAGGCAGCCTCCTTCTCCCTCTGCCTATGTCTCTGCCTTTCTCTGTGTGTTTCTCATGAATAAATAAAATAAAATCTTAAAAAAAAAAGGAATGAAGTCCTGATACATGCCACAATGTGGATGAGAATTGAAAACATCATGCAGAATGAAAGAAGTCAGACACAAAAGGCCACACAGTGTGTGGTTCCATGTATATGAAACTTCCAGAATAGACAAATCCATAGAGACAGTGAGCAGATGAGTGGTTGCTAGGCCGGGGGAGGGGGACAGAGAGTGACTGCTCATGGGGATGGGGGCTTCCTTCTGGGGTGGTAAAAATGTTCTGGAACTAGGTAGTGGTGATGGTTGCAAAACTCTGTGAAGGTGATAAGTCTCACCTCATTCTAAAGGGTGACTTTCATGATTTGTGAATTATATCTCAGTTTTATTTATTTATTTTTTTAAAGATTTTTTATTTGTTCATGAGAGACACAGAGAGAGAGGCAGAGACAAAGGCAGAGAAAGAAGCAGGCTCTCTGTGGGGAACCTGATGCGGGACTCAATCCCGGGATCCCGGAATCACGACCTGAGCCAAAGGCAGACGCTCAGACACTTAACTGCTGAGCTACCCGGGGCCTTATATCTCAGTTTTTAAAAATATTTGTTCATAAAGAATGACTGCAACTTTATGCATAATTACTAAAAACTGGAAACAACACAAATGTTCTTCACCTGGGGAATGGTTAAACAGACTGAGTTCCATCCATACAATAGACTACTACTCAGCCATAAAACAGAATGAACTACTGATATACACAAAAGGAATGAACCCCAAACGCGTTATGCTAACTGAAAGAAGCCAGACTCAAGAGACTACCTATTGGATGATTCCATTTATATGACATACTCAAGAGGACAAAACTGTAGGGACAGTAAACAGATCAATAGTTGCCAGGGGCTGCAGATGGGGAGCAAGGGAATCTTAGGGGTGATGAAACTGTCTTATATTTTGATTGTAGCATTGGTTACATAGCTGTATTCATTTGTCAAAACTCATAGAACTAAACACCATAAAGGGTGAGTTTTTTGCATGTAAATGCATTTTTGAAAAATGAAGACAATTAAGAAAACTAATTAGCAAACACCTTACTCCCTAGTGCCTCCTGGTTGAAGTCCTGATTGCTATGCCTGACCCCATCAGACACCCTGTGATTTGCTTATGTGCCCCCAACCTGTGCCCATCAATGATTAGTTATTGAGCACCTAGTGTGTAGGTGTGTGTAGGCACTGCCCTACATCCTGATAATACAAAAGCAGTGCTCTCAATGAGCCCACGTTCTGGTGGGCAAGCAACCAGGTAAACACATTAGTCAGGAGTGCTAAGTTCCAGGAAGAAAAATAAAACAGAGAAGGGATAGAGAGAAGAAGTTGGGTTAAATAGATTGGGAAGGGAAAGCTCCCCTGATGAAGTGATATTTGAGTAGTGACTGGAGGGAAGTGAGGGAATAGTCAGTGGGAAGAGAGTCCTGGCAGGGGGAAGAGCAAGTGCAAAGGCCCTGAGGGCTGGGGTAAGTTTGACACCATTGGAAGAGGGCAAGGCAGCTGGTGCTGTGTTGGAGCTCAACAAGCAATAATGTCAACTAGTAAGCTGCTGCTCATGTTGGTCAGCCACCGGAGCTGCCTTTCCGACACCCAACTCCAACAATGGGATTTTTTGCCTTTTTGCATTTTCAAGAAATCATTTTTTCATGGTATAAGTAAATTAATTTTATCTTTGTATGGATAAATTCCAGCTTTACTATGATAAATAATAAGCAACCATATCCCCTTGTAATATAGGACATAGAACTCAGAATCATAATGACAATACAGAATTTTAATAATCATCAGGGGAAAACAAATCAAAACAACAATGAGATATCACTGTCAGGATGGCTATTAAAAAAACAAAAGCCATCAGGTGAGGATGTAGAGAAATGGCAACCCTGTGCACTGTGAGTGGGAAGGCAAAATGGTGCATCCACTATGGAAACCAGCATGGAAGTGCCTAGAAAAATTAAAAATAGATCTCCCATAGGGTCCAGTATACATCTAAATGAATTGAAATCAGGATCTCAAAAGAGATATTAACACTCTTATGCTCATTGCAGCATTATTCACAATCGCCAAGCTATGGAAACGACCTGAATGTCCATGGATGGATGAAAGGATGAAGGAAATATGGCTTACATGCACAAGGAATATTACTGAACCTTTAAAAAGAAGGAAATTCTGCAATATGTCACAACGTGAATGACCTCTGAGCGCATTTGCTCAGTGAAATAAACCAGTCACAGAAAGACAAATACTGTAGGATTCCACTTCTATGAGGAGAAAGTGGAATGGTGGTTTGCAGAGGCTGGGAGGAAGTGGGAATAGGGTTTCCTAGTCAGCAGGCATGAAGCAAGATTCGTCAAACAAGATGAATAAGCTCTAGAGATCCACTGGACATTATATCTGTAGCCAACATTATATCTGCATTGTACACTTAAAAATCTGTGAAGAGGTTATATCTCATGTTGAGTGCTCTTACAATAAAATACAATAAAAAACCAAAAACATAACCACCATAAGACCCAGCACTTGTGCTCTTGGGCAATCCCAGAGAAATGAAAACTTATGCTCACACAAAAACCTATAATGGATGTTTTATTCATAATAGCCCCCAAACAGGAAACAACCCATCTATCTTTCAACAGATGAATGGTTAAACAAACTGGTCCATCCATCCATACCGCACAACACTATGCAGCAATAAAAGGGATACATCTGACAACCTGGATGAATCTCTGGGGTATTATGCTCAGTGGAGGGGGGAAAAGCCAGTGCTAAAATGTTACAAACTGTGTGATTCCATTTACAGTGTTCTTAAAATGACTAAATTATAGGAATGAGAACAGCTTGCTGGCTGCCAGTGTGTGGGGATGGGGTTGGGGGATGAGTGTGGATCAAGTGCATCAAGGGGATGGGTGTGGATCAAGTGCATCAAGAGGGATCTTGGAGATAATGGACTGACTGATCTGTGTATTGCCTGTAGCTATGCCAATATCTTAGTTGTGACATCGCACTAGAGTTTGGAAGATGTTACAATTGAGGGAAACTAGCAAAAGGGCACACGGGATCTCTATCATTTCCCTGTTGTTTTTAAATTTTCTATTGTGGTAAAATTTTTACCATAATATTTACCATTCTGGCCATTTTTAAGTGTACAGCTCAGTGCTATGAAATACATTCACAGTGTTGCGCAGCTGTCACCACCATCTGTCCCCAGAACTCTTTTCATCTTGTAGAACTGGAACTCTGTCCCCATTAAGCAACTCCCCATCCTCCCCTCCCTGCCAGTTCCTGGAACTCATCATCCTACTTTCTGTTTCTGTGAATTTGGAAACCACATGTAATTGGAATCATACAGCATTTGTTTGTCCTTTTGTGTCTGGCTTCTTTCACTCAGCATGTCTTTCAGATTCATCCACTTTGTAGCGTGTGTCAGAATTTCTTTCCTTTTTAAGATTAATATTCCATTATATGGATAGATCACACTTTGTTCATTCATTCATCCATCAATGGACATTTGGTGTCTTTCCACCTTTTGAGTATTATGAACAACGCTGCTACGAGCATAGGTGTATACATGCAGTAATGTCCCTTTTTCTGTCAGGACCCCACATTGCATTTAGGATCTTAGACTCCTGATCTTTTTTTTTTTTTAAGATTTTATTTATTTATTCATGAGAAACACACAGAGAGAGAGAGGCAGAGACACAGGCAGAGGGAGAAGCAGGCTCCATGCAGGGAGCCCGATGTGGGACTCGATCCCAGGACTCCAGGATCATGCCCTGGGCCAAAGGCAGGTGCTAAACCCGTGAGCCACCCAGGGATCCCCTAGACTCCTGATCTTAAGTCTGTTTTGTTTTATTTGATTTTGATTTTTTGGTCTTCTTTTTTTTTTTTTTTTTTTTTTTTCCGTAACCTTGATAGTCCTGAAGAGTGCCAGCTAGGTACTTTGTAGAATGTCCCTTAATTTGATATGTCTGGTGTTTTCTCATGATTGAAATGGAGTTTGGGTTTTATTTTGGGGGGGGGAAGACCTCAGAAGTCCTCATCGCATCATACCTGGAGTTACTTGATAGCTACCTGAAGTCACCAACAATGTTGACCTTGAACTCTTGGGTAAGGCAGTGTTTTCCCTGTATTTCCACCCTCTGGTAACTGTTTTCCCTTTCCATACTCTATTCTTTGGAAACAATGCAAATTGTCTTAAAGAAATGCTCCTTATCAGGGTCCTCTATGGCACAGAGAAGGATGTTATCAACACTTATAGTTGGAAAGTGATTTCTATGAGTATGTGTATTCTCTGTGTATGAAGATGTTTAGAAAACCCTACTGAGTTATTGTATTTTCTTTGTATGTATACCAAAGAGTAGTATATAATAAAAAATCTGTCTATTTAAAGCTCAAGAGTCTTTAAGTGGATATAAAGTTAAAAATTTAAGTAAGCAAAAGCACAGGAATTTGGCACAATTCCTCTCTTAGAACATAAATTATCAATGCGAGCAGTATTGCTCCTAAGGTGGTGAAAAATGGTTCAGGAGTGGGTGGGGAGAACATGAAAAAAACTTAGATATTTCAATGGTTTGTGGCCCTCCAAAGCTCATCCTTCTTGACACAAATTTATTATATGGGATTTAACCTTTCTCCTTAAATTTAATTAAGTTCTCTTTAGGGGCTGTTCTCTTTAAGAGATGATAATGAAAAAAAAGTTGAAAAATGCCGTCATAGAGGTTTATAAAATAGTGGCACAATGGATGGCCTCAGGCCATGTGACATAAGCAAGGATGGAACACTTGGCATAGGTCGGATTACAGTTTGTGCCTCAGTTTCCCTACCTGTAAAATCAGGATGGTTCGTGTGACAGGATGGCTGTGGGAATAAATGACCCATATAAATCCATATAAAGCATTAGCTGTTGTTAACAGCAGCAGCAGCACTTTATAAAGGTGGAAAGGGAAGGTCAGAGAGGTCAAGCTACTTCCTGCAGGGCACACAGCCTTGGAAGTGCCAGAGAGGAGCTTCAAACCTGCTAGGTGGGCTGGGGAAGAAGAGCTCTCCCCCGCTGAGTCTGTCCTATTCGTCCCTGAGGAGCTGATTCTGTCAAGGATCACCCCATCAGCAACCCTGCCCCGGCCGGTAGCACCAGGAAACCCATTCTCTGTGGACGCTAAGGGTTGAGCCGACGAGCTGGAGAATTGAGCAGTCGCTTGCTGCCCCCTTCAGGCAGAAGTGGAAATGTCAGGCACCCAGCCCTCTGGCCTGAGTTAGGGGGATGCTTGCTTCTCTGGAGCTTCTACAATCCTTCAAGTCTTTGGCACAATTTGGGCATTAGCAGTCTAAATTAAAATGCACAAATGTACATAATCTTGAGCCCAGAAATTGCACTACTACAGAATCAGGCCACTTGCAGAAGTGACCTGAGATCTGTGGGCATGTAGATGGGCTTTGGTTAGGGAGTGCCTCACTCAGCCACAGGACATCCAGCGTTTGAGGAAGGTGAGTGGAGGTAACGGGGCCTTGTAAAGAGCTTCAAGACGTTTTGATAATGACGGAGCCCACGTCAAGCTCCCGGTTTAGCGCGGAGTCTGCTGGAGAGTTCTCTCTCTCCTTCTGTCCCTCCCCCTACTTGGGTGCACTTTCTCTCTCTCCAAAATAAATTTTTAAAATCTTAAAAAAAAAAAAAAGACATTTTGCTGGGGCTTCTGGGTGGCTCAGTTAAGTGTCTACCCTTGGCTTGGGTCCTGATCCCAGAGTCTTGGGATCGAGTCCCATGTCAGGCTCCCTGCTCAGCGGGGAGTCTGCTTCTCCCTCTCCCTCCAGCCCCACTCATGCTCACTCTCACTATCTGTCTCTCAAATAAATAAATAAAAATCCGAAAAAAAGACATTTTGCTAAATGAAAACTGAGGACAGAAATAAAAGAACATTGCGCAGATGTACAAATGTTGGCATACACACTTTCGTGCTGAAAAATACACAAATGAAATTGTTAATCATTCTGAAAAGAGGTGAGAAGGGAAGTTTCTACTTTTTTGTTTTCTTCTAACTATTTTTGTACTGTGCGGTTTTCTCACACAGGCCTGCGCGCATATATATATATATATATATATATATATATATATATATATATAATGTTAGCAATGGATTATGGAAATTTGGAGGTTCTTTTCTGTTTCTCTCAGTATTAACTCAACATACAAAAGCATATACGGATGGGAGAAGTTCAGTAATAAAGCAAGTATAGAATAAAATCCCATTCTTAAAATGTATTTATTTATTTATTTATTTGAGAGCAAGAGAGAAGGGACAGAGGGAGAGAGAGAGAGAGAGAGAATCCCAAGCAGACCATGCTCAGCAGGGAGCCCAACTCAAGACTCCATCCCATGACCCTGAGATCATAACCAGAGCCAAAATTAGGAGTCGGACGCCTAATGGACTGAGCCATCCAGTTATCCCAAATCTCATTTTATTTTTAAAATTACAGATAGTAAGAGAAACCAATTAGAAATAGAGAAATCGGGTGGGGGGTGGGAGTGAATGGGTGACGGGCACTGGGGGTTATTCTGTATGTTAGTAAATTGAACACCAATAAAAAATAAATTTAAAAAAATAAAAATAAAAATAAAAATTAGACTGAGAAAAATAAATAAATAAATAAATAAATAAATAAATAATAAAAAAAGTAAAAAAAAGAAATAGAGAAATCAAAACTACAATATATTATTTCTGGGTGAGAGTGATTACTGTTTTCTTTGGGCTTCTCAGTACTTTTCCAATGACACATTCTGCAATTAATGTTTGCAATTCTCAGCAAGATACTAGCCAATAGGATCCAACAGTACATTAAGTAAATTATTCACCATGACCAAGTAGGATTTATCTATGGGACACAAGGCTGGTTCAACACTCATAAAACAATCAATGTGATTCATCATATCAACAAGAGAAAAACCAAGAACCATATGATCCTCTCATTAGATGCAGAGAAAGCATTTGACAAAATGCAGCATCCATTCCTGATCAAAACTCTTCAGAGTGTAGGGATAGAGGGAACATTCCTCAACATCTTAAAAGCCATCTACAAAAAGCCCACAGCAAATATCATTTTCAATGGGGAAGCACTGGGAGCCTTTCCCCTAAGATCAGGAACAAGACAGGGATGTCCACTCTCACCACTGCTATTCAACATAGTACTAGAAGTCCTAGCCTCAGCAATCAGGCAACAAAAAGACATTAAAGACATTCAAATTGGCAAAGAAGAAGTCAAACTCTCCCTCTTTGCCGATGACATGATACTCTACATAGAAAACCCAAAAGCCTCCACCCCAAGATTGCTAGAACTCATACAGCAATTCGGTAGCTTGGCAGGATACAAAATCAATGCCCAGAAATCAGTGGCATTTCTATACACTAACAATGAGACTGAAGAAAGAGAAATTAAGGAGTCAATCCCATTTACAATTGCACCCAAAAGCATAAGATACCTAGGAATAAACCTAACCAAAGAGGTAAAGGATCTATACCCTAAAAACTATAGAACACTTCTGAAAGAAATTGAGGAAGACACAAAGAGATGGAAAAATATTCCATGCTCATGGATTGGCAGAATTAATATTGTGAAAATGTCAATGTTACCCAGGGCAATTTACAGTTTAATGCAATCCCTATCAAAATACCATGGACTTTCTTCAGAGAGTTGGAACAAATTATTTTAAGGTTTGTGTGGAATCAGAAAAGACCCCAAATATCCAGGGGAATTTTAAAAAAGAAAACCATAGCTGGGGGCATCACCATGCCAGATTTCACGTTGTACTACAAAGCTGTGGTCATCAAGACAGTGTGGTACTGGCACAAAAACAGACACATAGATCAATGGAACAGAATAGAGAATCCAGAAGTGGACCCTCAACTTTATGATCAACTAATATTCGATAAAAGAGGAAAGACTATCCACTGGAAGAAAGACAGTCTCTTCAATAAATGGTGCTGGGAAAATTGGACATCCACATGCAGAAGAATGAAACTAGACCACTCTCTTGCACCATACACAAAGATAAACTCAAAATGGATGAAAGATCTAAATGTGACACAAGATTCCATCAAAATGCTAGAGGAGAACACAGGCAACACCCTTTTTGAACTCGGCCACAGCAACTTCTTGCAAGATACATCCACGAAGGCAAAAGAAACAAAAGCAAAAATGAACTATTGGGACTTCATCAAGATAAGAAGCTTTTGCACAGCAAAGGATACAGTCAACAAAAGTAAAAGACAACCTACAGAATGGGAGAAGATATTTGCAAATGACGTATCAGATAAAGGGCTAGTTTCCAAGTTCTATAAAGAACTTATTAAACTCAACACCAAAGAAACAAACAATCCAATCATGAAATGGGCAAAAGACATGAACAGAAATCTCACAGAGGAAGACATAGACATGGCCAACATGCACATGAGAAAATGCTCTGCATCACTTGCCATCAGGGAAATACAAATCCAAACCACAATGAGATACCACCTCACACCAGTGAGAATGGGGAACATTAACAAGGTAGGAAACCACAAATGTTGGAGAGGATGCGGAGAAAAGGGAACCCTCTTACACTGTTGGTGGGAATGTGAACTGGTGCAGCCACTCTGGAAAACTGTGTGGAGGTTCCTCAAAGAGTTGAAAATAGACCTGCCCTACGACCCAGCAATTGCACTGTTGAGGATTTACCCCAAAGATACAGATGCAGTGAAAAGCCGAGACACCTGCACCCCGATGTTTCTAGCAGCAATGTCCATAATAGCCAAACTGTGGAAGGAGCCTCGGTGTCCATCGAAAGATGAATGGAAAAAAAAAAAAAGAAAGATGAATGGATAAAGAAGATGTGGTCTATGTATACAATGGAATATTACTCAGCCATTAGAAATGACAAATACCCACCATTTGCTTCAACGTGGATGGAACTGGAGGGTATTATGCTGAGTGAAGTAAGTCAATCGGAGAAGGACAAACATTATATGGTCTCATTCATTTGGGGAATATAAATAATAGTGAAAGGGAATATAAGGGAAGGGAGAAGAAATGTGTGGGAAATATCAGAAAGGGAGACAGAACATAAAGACTCCTAACTCTGGGAAACGAACTAGGGGTGGTGGAAGGGGAGGAGGGTGGGGGGTGGGAGTGAATGGGTGACGGGCACTGAGGGGGGCACTTGACGGGATGAGCACTGGGTGTTATTCTGTAAGTTGGCAAATTGAACACCAATAAAAAATAAATTTATTATAAAAAGTGGAAAAAATTAATGTTTGTATATCTTTTGTAATCAGATAAAAATAAATAGACGCACAACATTGTGAATGTATTTATTGCCAATGAGTTGCACAGTTTAAAGTGGTTACAATGGTAAATTTTATTTTTGCGTATTTTACCCTTTTGGTTATTGCAAGGTTACTTTCCTTTATGTGATAGCAGGGATCTGTCCAGCAGAGAACCTACCCAGTGTTGATCAGAGAATTCCTGGATGACTGGTTTAAGATTTCATTTCTGAAGAGCCAAAACTGTAATGAAGTTAAGTCTCTGTTCGGTAACGTGGGGATTAGTATAAGGCATTTTAGGCAATGTTGCCTTATTTTTTTAATGTGTATATCCCAGCTAAGGAAAAGGTGAGACTATTCCTACCAAATCAAGGTCCAGAACTTCCACATATTGAATTGAGACCTATGTACTACATAAAGTGACAATAGTACTATATATCACATAAAAAATGAGAGAAAAGCTATAGGGCCTGACAGCATTTTCACCCAGACTCTGAAGAGGATGACTCACACTGAGAAATATAATGCTTAAAAAAAAAAAAAAGGGAAACATAATGCTTAAAATGATAGAAGGAAACAAAAAATAGAAATGTTTTGGGGCACTTGGGTGGCTCAGTTGGTTAAGCATCTGTCTTTGGCTCGGGTCATGATCTCAGGGTCTTGGAATTGAGCCCCATGTTGGGCTTCCCACTCAGTGGGCTTCCAGTCAGCTTCTCCCTCTGTTTCAGTACATCCTATGCAACTATTTTCTCTTATCAAACCTTCAAAACAGAGTGACTGAGACTCAACATTTTATAATGAGAAAAACCAAACCTTGCTACTATTCTACTTCAAGTAATGCAGGCATCAGGAGTGACCCCAAGAGAACGAAACCTGTGTTTATTCAAAGACTTATATACTGATGTTCACAGCATCTCCATTCATTAGGGATCCAAACTGGAAACAACTCAGGTGTCCAACCACAAGTGAGTGGATTTTTTAAAAATCTAATATATTTATACAATGGAGTCTCACATTGGGCTCCCGGCAGGGAACCTGCTTCTCCCTCTGCCTATGTCTTTGTATTTCTCATGAATAAATAGGTAACATCTTTTTTTTTAAAAAAAAAGAACTCTAGCTCAAAAGAACATCTATAAAGCCATGTATGTGAAACTTTTACAGAAGACAAATCTAATCTATAGTGAGAGAAAATAGATTTGGAGTTGCCTGGGGAGAATGATGGGCTTAGGGGTTAAGTGGGAAGGGTAACAAGGGACTTTGTGTTGGTGGAATGTTCTAGATCTTGATTGTGGAGATCAATACATGGGTGTGTAAACATGATGATATTCATCAAAGGATACAATTAAAACGAATGTATTTTACTGCTTATAAATTATACTCCATAGGATGTATTTTTAAAAATTTCTTTCAAACGCAATTGACATCCATTTCACAGAATAATATTATCATTCATCAAAATTGGGAAAAAAAAAAAAAACTAGTAAGTACTGATGAGGTTTACAAAATTAGGTTATCTATTAAACTCTCCAGCAGGCCTAGTTGGCTCAGTCAGTAGAACACGCTCTTGATCTTGGGATTGTGAGTTCAAGCCCCACAATGGGTGTAGGGATTACAAAAAAAAAAAACTCTGAAACAAACAAAAAAACCCAACTCTCAAAATACAGCAGTAAAATAGAACATAACATCCAAGTGCACACAAAATACGCAAGAGAACACTGTGTTTTAGGAAATGGGGATTTCCGTTGCACAGGGGACTCCTGATTTCAGCTCAGGTCCTGGGATGGAGGCCCAAAGTGGGCTGCATGCAAAGCGAGGAGTGCCCTTGAGATTCTGCCTCTCCCTCTGCCCCTTCCGCTACTAGAGTGCACTCCCTCTTTCAAATAAATAAATACATCTTTAAAAAAGAAGGAGAAGAAAGAAAGAAATGGGAGAACTTTCAAAACAGCTTTGCAGACCCAGGTGGCTCAAGCCCAGAGAAACCTGAAGTGCCTGTCAAAGCCGGAAGTGTGGCAGGAGACCGGATGCAAAGGATGAGGTCCAATCACACTCCACAACCGGAAAGTGTGGCGCCAGATGCCAAGAGCGCAGGCGCAACCCCTAGCTCAACCAATCAAGACGAAGTGAGGCGGGCATTCGGATGCAAATAGGGCACTCAAACCGGAAGTGTGGCAGTTTACCTACGGAAAAGCAAGAGGGATCATGGCGGCCTACGAGCAGGTTCAGAAGGGGCCCCTGAAACTAAAAGGCGTTGCAGAGCTCGGTGTGACCAAGCGGTGAGTCCCCGAGAGCACTGCAAAACCTTGTCTTCTGCCCCCTTAAGCCTCATCTAGAGTCCTCGAGCTCTTGCCCCCCTGATCCGCCCTCACCTCCTCTCCCCGCTTCTCCCCTCCCAGGAAGAAGAAAAAGAAGGACAAAGACAAGGCGAAACTCTTGGAAGCGATGGGAACGAGCAAAAAGAACGAGGAGGAGAAGCGGCGAGGCCTGGACAAGCGAACCCCTGCCCAGGCGGCCTTCGAGAAGATGCAGGAGAAGCGGGTAAGGCGGGTGGGGAAGCTGGGGATGCCCCGCGCAGCAGGTCTGGGTCTCCGGAGGTGGATGGAGAGGCAGAGCCGGTGGACTCGAACTTGGGGTCAGACCCGGGCCTCTCGGAGCGGTAGTGAGCGGTCAGTGAGACCTTAACTCTGAGTCCGCGGTTGGCGGAGCTCCGAGGACAGGAAGCGCCCCGCCAGAGTGGATGGCAGAGGAGAAAGCTAGAACTGGCGTTGAAAGGCCAGACCCGGGGACCGGTTTTGGATTCCAGCGCAGTTTCTCATTTGCCCGGTGACACAGGGCTAATGACTCATCTTCTTCCTGCCTCAACTTACCTATCTGTAGGGGTCAGGAGAGTGCTTTCTCCTAAAAGGGATGGGAACTTCAGATGAAGTCATGCAGATACAGCACTTGGTACTCGGTCTGGCATAAAATCAGTGCTCAGTTGATGTTAGCTGTTGATACTAAATGGTCATGCTTCCGGCTATAAGTTTTCACAAAGTCTGTTTCCATGATGACTTTGGCAGGCTCATATAGGTTGTATTTGTACCTTACATCCACTCCCGAGAAGATTTTTGGCAGTGTTTGAAGACATTGCTGTTTATTAAAACTTCAGGGTGTGTTGATTGGGGGTAGTGCTACTGGTATCTAGTGGGATAGGGCCAGGGATACTGCTTAGCATCCTACAGTAATGAAGACAGCACCCCCCTCCTCCCCCACACACACACCCATAGCAAAAATGATCTGGCCCAAAATGTCAGGTGTCCAAGCTGAAAAACCCTAACCCTCGTCTGGGTGATTTGGTCCAGTAACATCAGGAAGGGTTGACTCATCACTCTCAGGCTTAATTGAGTCATTAAAAAAGAAAAGAAAAAGGTGAGATTCACTGGCTTTGACAAGACAGAGGGTTCTATTCTGTCTCTACCGTTTCTTGGTGGTGGTGTAACGGGCAGGTTGGTTAACCTCCCACATCTCATTTTCTTTGACTGTAAAGTGGGGCTGAAGTCCTTACCTAAGAGGTTTGTGGAGAGGATCTAACAAGTGAGTGCACTTAAGTTCCTTCCCTGAGGTTATAGTCCCTGGCTGGGCTGGGATGTTACTCCTAGAGTGGGAGTGGGGGAGAGTAACCAGCAGCTCAGAATAGGACAGTAATAGTGGAAGCAATGGAAGATACCAGCTTTGGGATTGATTTTGCAGCAAGAACAGCAGGATTAGTTGATGGATTGGGTGTGGGCCAGGAAATGAGGAATGACCAAGATTTTTGGTGGCAAGTGACGAGTAAATGAAGGTGCTGTTTAATGCAATAGGAAGGACAGCAGGTAAAGCAGGTTTCTAAAGCAGGGCATCAAGACCTTGGTTTTAGAGAACGCTTGAATGTTCAAATGGCTGTTAGAAATTCAAATGGAGAATTCTTGTGGACACCTTGATACCTGAATCTGCAATTTGGAGGAGGGGTCTGGCCTCTCTTGCAAATATCCCAGAATTGCTGTGGGACTGGATGAGATCCTCTGGGGAGGCACAGTGACAGAGATGAGGCCTAGGATCTGAAATTGCAAAGGTTCATGGGAAGGAGAAAAACCGAGTGTGTGTCCTTAGGAGCCGAGTGGAGAAAGTGTTTTAAGGAGGAAGTGATGACCAGTGTCATGCTATCAAGAGGTCTTATGAGCCCCAAGAGCTCTTAGTTGGCATTTGGGATGAGGAGGAAGAGAGGCTGATTAGAGGGGATCCAAGGGAAGGTGGGGAAAGGCAGAAGTAGAGACAAGATGCAGAAAGATGCAGGGCTGATGCAGGGCTGTCTTGGGGGCAGCCCTGGTGGCGCAGTGGTTTAGCGCCGCCTTTGGCCCAGGGTGTGATCCTGGAGACCTGGGATCGAGTCCCATGTCAGGCTGTCTGCATGGAGCCTGCTTCTCCTTCTCCCTCTGCCTCTCTCTGTCTCTGTCTCTCATGAATAAATAAATAAGTAATCTTTAAAAAAAAAAAAAGAACTCTTGGGAGATCTACCAAGAGGAATAGACAAATGAACCTGTAGCTGGCATTGAGAACTGGAAGTAATGCTGTGGGTTTTGTTTGAACCAGGAGAGAGATGCCAGAAAGTATGGGTAAAGGTAGGTGGGATTGGGAAATTCAGATTCCCTTGTGGAAGGATGTTTAAGCACAGTGAGTGCAAAGGCTGGACAGCTCTTAGAAGAAGGGCCCGTGGGGCAGGGCCCCAGCCTGAAGGGTTAGGGCTTGGCATCTCCAACCGCATCACCCACTGTGCACAGTGGTCCTCATTTTCTCTGTCTGTGAAGGAGGGGTGGCGACAGTACCCAAGACACCCTGGGAACTTGGTGCATAGAAGGCGGAGAGGGAAGGCAGAGCCTTACCGAGGGCCTGGCATTGGTGGCAGCTAGTCAAGTCAGTGTGGCCTCTTGTAAGGAGGCACAGGTCTCAGGCTCACAGCAGCAGGAAGAGGCAGGGATGGGAGCCAGCTGGATGCAGAGGAAAATGAGGCAGAAAATGAGATGAGGGACAGGGAGGAACAGCTAGGTGGTGGCTGACAGGGTCATCTCATGCTTCTGTAGATTGACTCGGCTCAGCTGGATAGTTCTTTTCCTTCCCTCACTTGGAATCTGTGCAGTCAGGTGGCAGCTCAGGTTGGACGACCAACTGGGCTGGAACATCTAAGATAGCTTCACCATCACATGTCTAGATGCCTTGTCGTTCCTCCCGTGGCCTCTCTCCCCATGTATGGTATGGTCCTCAGACTTCCTGCATGGTGGCTGGCTTCCCAAGAACACAAAGCCAAAGGCTGCTGGGTCTTAGGGCTTCAGCCCAGCACAGGCACTGCATTCTGTTAAGTAAGCTGAGTCACGGGGCCAGCCCGGAGTCATTATGGAAGAGAACTGCACTAGGGCACGAATACCAGGCAGCATGGGTCGTGGGGGGACCACCAAAGTCAGCCATAGTCACCTCGTCAGTAAATGTAGAGCCAGGTGTAGCCCCAGGTTTGTCTGGCTCTGCGTCCCATGCTCTTAACTCTCACTAGCTACCATCGGGTGTTGGGCATGAGGAGTAAGGCAGGTCGTGGTGGTGCAGGATACATATTCTACAGTCATACTTACCAAAGTGATCTGGATCTTGTAGCCCTCATGGCATGCGTCACCAGCACCTACTCCCTTGAGCTCCTACCATCTGTTCAGCCCTTCACCTTCCTCATTTTTCATCCTTCTTCAGACCCCATCTGAAACTTTATTTTCTGCAAAATGGGAATGCAGTCAATTGCCCAGGGGTGTAGAAAGCACACATAAAGCTCCCAGCAGAGTCGACTCAAGTCAGCGCTAGTACATTTCTTGCCACTCTGACCGAAAGGCAGCCCACCTGGATTCCTGGTGGGATATGTTGTGGTTGCATGTCCCTGTCGGACCAGTCTGAGTAGAATTAAGGGAGGGGAAAGATATATACCCTGAGACCTCCAGCCGTTCTAAGTGTGAGAGCTAAGCTAAGTTGGTGGGGGCATCCATCTTCCACCCCATATTGCCTGGGCTGGATCAAGTGTGTGAACTCACCTCCATTTCTCTCCTGTCTTCAGCAAATGGAAAGGATCCTAAAGAAAGCATCTAAAACCCACAAGCAGAGAGTGGAGGTAAGTCACATGCCCATGCAGAAGACCAGGCTATGTAGGGTCCGAGTTGGGCCCAGAGGCTAGGAGCCTGGCAGAGGGAGCCATTGGAGTGTTGGGGTCAGCGGGATGGGGGTACTCAATAGAAGCAACGCCTCCCCTCTGAATCATTTAAGGATGAGCCCAGGGTTCAAAGGTGGGTGGCTTTGGGAGGAGGGGGCTCATTGAGGAGAGGCAGGATAGTGGAGAAGTGGGGGTGGGCAGCACCACACAACCCTTGTGCCCTGTCTGAGGCAGTGCTGATGTGGTTTTTCTTGGCTTCCCCAGGACTTCAACAGACACTTGGACACCCTTACGGAGCATTATGACATTCCCAAAGTCAGCTGGACGAAGTAGCCTCCTCACCCAGGGTATGCAGTGGCATCGAGGGGAATTGGAAGGCAAAGTTAAGGTTCTGTTTGGTGCCTTTGGTATTTTCTAGAAACATTCTTTTACACACACCCTTGCGTTTTCTGCTGAGACAGATGCTTTCCAAAGCAGTGTGCCCTCTTGCTGGAACTTGATTAAAGTAAGACTGTTCTTTTACTCCATTTCAGTTTGTTGGTAGCATAGAAGGTAAACTTTTTTAATTTGGACTGGAAATTTTGTACAGGTTTATTTAGAGATTAAGGTTATTTCTGTGTCACATACAGAAAAGCATCTTTACCCCCAAGTTGCATCTCATTCTGACAGTCATCCAGCTAGCTGTCTTTACCGGGATGAAACGGACCCCAGAGGATAAGGAGTTAATGCCAGCATGGACTCCAGAGGATAAGGAGCTAATGCCAGCACAGCCTGAGCTTACAGACCCCACGGGGCCTGCGGGGCCTGTGTGAGCTGTCCTCCCAAGCACCCTTTAGCTTGGGGCTTATTCTCTTCCTTCCAGAGCCTAGGGAAGCCACTTAAACCTTCATGGCCTTCAGAATGCCTCCTCAGCCACCTGGTGTGTGAGACAATGCAGCCTGGGAAGCAGAAGAATCGCCAAATGCAAGGATATAGTACATACCTTGTCCCTGTCTGAGCAGCCTGTAGCCGGCACGCAGTCTCCCCCCAGGGTCCCCATTCCAGACATGTCTAGAGGGTATCGCCGTGGCAGACTTCGTTAATCAAGCACAGCATCCCTTTGTAATGGACCCAGACACAGCCTGCCTCACTACCCTCAACCCTAGGCTCTAAGCAGTCCCCACGTTTATTCAGAGTTGGCAGAGAACATGTAGCCTGCTTGGTGTTTCTGGCCTAAGGACACCTCAGGGGTGACAGGACCTGGGCGGAGCCCCAGCACCAAGAGTACAGTCAAAGGGGATGACGGAGGTCCTGGTGCTGGAGAGCCCTGATCTCTGAGGACCTGTGTTATAACTGCGTGATGAGGATCAAACCATATATACTACTGGGAGGAAGACTGTTGACCTAGGTAATGGCAGAGTAGTAAAGTCAAAAGAGAAAAACCAAGTGTTGGGTTTGGGGCTGTCACGTATGAACAAAATAAAGCAAAAAATAATTGTTAAATAGAAGTTTGAGTGTCTTAATTATATGCTATTTGATTACCACTAGAAATGCTGCTTTTGGGGATTATTGCACATGTAGAATGTGCATACTGCAAAGTGACTGTTCACCCTCAACTTGGAAAGAATTAGGTGACCTGTTTTTCCACCTGTGGCTTGCAGCCCATCCAAGAGGTAATGTACTCTCATTAATGGTGGTTCTTTAGGCAGGTTCCCCCACTGTCTAGCAGAAAGGCTAGACACTTGGCGGCCTTTTCCATCCATGAGCCAGCAGCTGGGTTTGTGAGCTTGGTGGGATGCTGTGAAAAGCCATTGTCCGTATGCTGGAAGATAGATCTTCCACCTCCCTGCCTACCCAGTCTAAAGCTGAATGACTTAAAACAGCAGGATTTCTCTTCTGTGGGTTAACTGCTAGGCTGGATGGTTCTAGGCCATGTGGAGTAGTTCACTTGTGTGTTGACTTGCCATGAGCCAGCAGCCGGGTTTGTGAGCTTGGTGGGATGCTGTGAAAAGCCATTGTCCGTATGCTGGAAGATAGATCTTCCACCTCCCTGCCTACCCAGTCTAAAGCTGAATGACTTAAAACAGCAGGATTTCTCTTCTGTGGGTTAACTGCTAGGCTGGATGGTTCTAGGCCATGTGGAGTAGTTCACTTGTGTGTTGACTTGCCTGGGGCCAGAAGGTCCTCCTTCAGAACCTCTGTGTAGCCTATCCCCTTGGCCAACACAAGTCACATTGCCAAACCCCATCAGGGAGAGAACTCCACGGGCAAGAACACCAGGAGACGTGGTTGAATGGAGGCCATCACTTAGTCTACCACAGTGTTTCTCAGACTCTTGTGGATGTTAGACCCTGTTGGGAGCATTAAGAATGAACTGATGCTGCCTGGGGTGGGGTTCAGTCATTGAGATTTTTAAAAGCTCCTCAGAGGACCCCAATAGGCAGCAAAGCCTGAGAAACCCTGGTCTACCACAGCAGGTCTGGTCTTTTCTGAGATGCTGCGGAGGTCGAATCTGGCTTACACATTAAGTGTAAACGCCAAGGATGACATTCAGATGTGATTTGAATTCCCCACACACACACATGGAAAAAGGAGGATACGAGTCATTTTGTGTAAACGGTTTACCGCGATGGTGCTTTTGGTGCTTGGGAGTCTTCCTCCCTCCAAAAGACTTTTGTCCAATTTGTACTCCTAGCCCTGCCCCCCTCAGTACTGATTTTAAACATCTAAATATTGCCTAGAGCAAGCCTGAAAGGAAATGCTCCATAATGAGAGGGGTCACCTCTCCAGGGTGGTTTTTCTTTTTGTCTTAGGCTTTTTGGCATTTCCTTAGTTTTCAGTGAGGTGTATAATTTTGTAATTTTCAAAAGACCTGTTTTCCTACAACATTGAAATAATTTGGGCAAACCATGAGGCTAGGCATAAGAGAGTGCAGTACAAGACATTGTCAAAACTCTCCCAGATGTTTCGTGGAGCCCAGTAGTCTTAAAATATTCCCGTTTTCTCCTCTGGATTTTCTTGCACTTCATCTCTATCCAAAGCAGAGTGTGTATATAATCAAAAGCCATATTTCAAAACCCCAAAGGAGGTAGGAGGGGAAGGTTAAAAGTCGGAGGCAGGCAGCCTGAGTAAATGGGACTGATGCTGCAGGGTTGGGGTCCCCAGAGCATTGTGCTGGTTCCCTGGGACAACGTGGAGGCATTTCCCACAGCCCGAGTATTCATAAAAGCAATGAGATACTCCGCTGCTTCAGCAGGGGACACAGTTGGCATCACCCACTGCAGTCACTACAGAAAGAAGTGCTTTTCGCTAGGATTCGGTGGGGCGTAGTTTTCAGGTCATTCCAGGCAATCAACAGGCACTGACGAGGGTTGACACTGACAGGTGACAGGTAGTGACTGTCGATAAGGCCCGACTGCCATTCAGGGTTGGGCTTCTCTCCGAGTGACCGCCACCTTCCTCTTCCCCCTCCCCCGTAAAGCGTTGTCACAACTGGTAACTTTATTTGTTCCTAGAGTCCCCCACCGGACTCTGAGTGTCATGGGGCTGGGCCCAAGGTGAGTTCCACAACCGGTGCGTCACCTCCCTGGGACCCCGGAGGCGGGGCAGGGTTTCCAGCGGGCCTGGCAGCCAGCGAGTGCGCCGCTTCGGTCGGCCCCGCCCGGCTCCGCTCGGCCAAGCTCGGCCCCGCCCCTCTGGGCCTTACTTCCGGGACGCTTGACGCCGGAGCGGGAAATAAGGTCACATCGGGCGTATCGCGCCTGCGCGCACTCCGCCTCGCGCCTGCGCCTTTCCGGCAGCCCCTCCCCGACCGGACATAACGGTCCGCGCGCGGCTCCCCGGACCGGAAGTGGAGGCGAACTGTCGCGGGGCGCGCCCGGCCTTGCTCAACGCCCGGCAGTCCCCGCCGTCGCCGCCGCCCTCGGCAGCTGCCGAGGCTTCCCGCAGCCGTCATGTCCGCCAGCGCCGTCTACGTGCTGGACCTAAAGGGCAAGGTACGTATGGCTCCCCACCCTTCCCGTTGCCAGGCAACCGGTGGGGCCTCGCCCCCTGGGGGGACCCACCCTGTTGCTAGGTAACTGGCCAATGGGACCCACCCTAGTCTTAGGCAAAGAGGCTGCTGGGCCTCACCTGAGGGCCCCACCCTGTTGCTAAGTAACTAGGCGGGGGCTTCGATCCACGAGCCGCGCCCTGTCGCCAGGTAACACAGCTGCATGACCCCCTCCGCCCTCCACTGTGCGCCGGGTGCTCCCGCCTCGTAGGGGCATCGGGAAACCCGAGGCGGCGGCAGGGACGGGCCGCAGCCGTCCGGGAAGCCAGGACTGGCGCTCAGGGGCTGTGCGACCCTTGGCCGGAGGTGGCGAGGCGTGTCGGGGACAGCGCGCCCTCGGGCCAGCCCCGCCCTCTTTACCCGGCTATTTCATCTTGGCAGTCCCGGCTAGAATTTCTTAACGTTTGGTGTGACACTGAGTTACAGGGTTAAGTGAAGTGGGTGGTGGGAGGGCCATTTTACAGAGGGGGAAGCTGAGGCACAGGCAGGCAACCTGCCCAAGGTCACCCCAGCCATAGAATGGCGGGTCTAGGAGTCAGCTGATATTTGGGGAGCACCTACTAAGTGCTGCACGGGGTGCTTAGTCTTGGGCCACCTTTGGTGAGCAAAATTGGGAGTCGTCGTGGAGCTCGCAGCCTGGTGAGAGAAAGGGACACTGATCTCAGAAAGCACAAATCAATGTCAGTTGCCCTACTAGAGCAGTGAGGTTGTAATAGGAGACTATGCCTGGACCGGGGGGTCAGGGAGGGCTTCCGGGAGGCAGTGACAGATCTGAAGGAAGAGTTGCACACGACTAGGACCCAGGTGCCTTTCCCAGGGGACTCTGGGAAAACTTCTTAAAGGAGGGGGTCTCAGAGCCTTTCCAAGTGGGCTGCTGCCTTTCCCCGAGTCCGTCCTGGCTAGAAGGCAAGTGAGTATTGGCCTCTTGATCTGGGAGTCACAGGAACGGCAGCAACAACGCTAACAAGTCCTGCACAGATCCCTGGGAGAGAGGTGGACGTTGGGCCTCGCGGAGCAGGCAGGAGTTAGCTCAGAAGCAGTGGGGAGTGAAGACGTGAAGTGGCTATCCCTTCCTGCCCCCACTCCCAGGGTACCCCACCCTAGCACTTTCCGAGAGTTCCTTGAGTGGGTCGCCTGCTCTGGATGCCGCCCAAAGTCAACAGCTAGTGAGGCCCAGTGCTGGGCTCCCTTTCCCAGCCCTCAGGCAAGGGAAGACACAGGGCACCCCAGGGGCTGAGTGTGTGCAGCATTCCAGAGTGCCTGGAGCTCCTGTTCTTCCTTCCACCCTGGCCACCGTGTCCGCAGAGTTCCCAAAGGCTGCCTTATCTCAATCTCTCATTCCTTGAGCAAACATTTCATGAGCACCTTGCATGCACCAAGCCCAGTGCTGACTACCTCACTGTGACTGTGCAGGTAGGGCTGAGTTCAAAACCCATCTCTGCTGCTTAGTTGTGTGACCTCAGGCAAGTACCTTTTCCTCTCTGAGCCTTGTTTTCCTCACTGCTCGCACAGGCTGGTTATGGTGTTATTGGACAAACTCTCTGAGCGAACGTTTGAGACAGGCTAGCACCTCGCATGGCCCACGGTCCTTGTTAACCCCATTGAGGACCTCAAGGTCTAGTAGGGGAGACACATGGAAGCTGGCAGATCCAAATGATCAGATCTAGGTAGATTGCAGGGGCATGGACACAGCCCCAGGTAATACAGTTGCCAGCCTCAGTTTTGGCTGCAGATGAAAAGCAGTTACAGAAGTCTTCCTGGAGGAGGGAGTTCTCCAGAGCTGGGAGCAGACCAGGTATTAGGTGGGCCAGGAGGCATCGCAGTTGGCCCGAGGGATCAGAGCAGCCTGCTGGGGCTGGCAGGTGAAAACCTGGGTAATGCTGGAGCCTAGAGGGTGACACCAGGAGGGCCATGGGTGGTTGAGAATGTCCCCATGGGTATGAGAAACAGAGAGGACCAGTGTGATCCTGGAAAGGAGGAGATTGTAGCCTGGGAGGAGCATGAGCAGACCTGCCTTTTGGGAAGCTCCCAGGGCAGCCATGGGCTTGCCTCTCATCCCCAGCAACCATCGTGCTATTTATTACTCCATTCCCCATGGACCTCAGGTTTTGAAAGGACCTTTTGTGCAGACTATATTTAATAAAAGGTAAGGTAGTAGCACAGTAAGAAATTCATGACCACAAGCCAGCCAGCCAGTGCCTTGGATCACCAAGGAAACCAGCATGGCCATGTTGAGCTGCTACAAAGCCCTCCACCGACACTTTGCCCTTATCTTTCTTGTTTCTCTGCAGCTTCTGACACCACTGCCACACTCCTCAGTGGGCTTCCATTGGCCTCCTGAGGCACTGCTCTCTCTCGTTTTGCCCCTTTCTGTCACCGTCTCCTGGCCCCTCCTCTGGGATGTTGGCTCCTCTGGCTTAGGCCTATGGGTCCCACCCTCACTGTCCCTCTCCTTGGGTGGGTTTTGATTCAAGTCAGTGTGCAGGGAACTCAAGTTTGTACCGTAGTCCACAGTACTCACCTGGAGATCCATCGTTCTCAGGGACATCTCGGAGGTCCCACAGCTGCCACAAATCTGGCATTTCCCAAAATGAACTCGCTGCCGCCCCAGGCCTGCTCTCCTCATCTCAGTGAATGACGCCACTGTCCACGTGCCTGCCCTCATTGGAGACCTGGGTATTCTCCTGGCCTTTTTCTCCTCACCACCACGTTCACTCCACAAACATTCCCTGAGCACCCCCTGGAGTCAGGCTCTGTTGTGGGTGCTGGGACATAGCCCTCAACAAGTTGGAAGTGGTCCCTGTTCTTTGAGTGTTCGACTCTGGTAGGGGGAACAGACCATAAAAGAAGATAGAGATTATAGTGAACCAGTGTTGTGGGCACTGAAGGACAAGTGGAGTTGGGGTATGATCTCTCTGGCAGGGCAAGCAAGGAAGACTTTTTGGAGGAGGTGCCATCTGAGGTGAGGCATGAGAAGTTAGAAGAGGCCAAGGCATTCTGGGCAGAGGGAACTGCAAGTACAAAGGCCTGGAGGCAGGAGTAGGTGTGGATGGCTCACAGAGTGGCTAGGGGACCAGGATGGCTGAAATGGAATGACCTGGGGTGGAACAGTGGGAGGGGGGGTGGGGGTGGGGCGAGATGAATGGAGAGGCATTGGCAGGGCCATGAAGAACCAGTTTGTCCTGGGGTTCAACTTGTAGTTTGTTTTCAGACACTTTCAGCAGGGAGAACCTTCTGTTGAAGGAGACCCCTCTTGCTTTTTGTGGGAAAGGAACTGTGGGGATCAAGAGCAACCATAGGGGCAGCGGTTTGTCACCGCCGCCGCGTTGCCTGCCTTCCTTCAATCTGTCCTGTCCCCTGCCTTTGTCTTCTCATCTGGGACCTGCAGCCCAAGCTCTAAGGCTGTCCTCACTCTACCTAACCAGTACCCCCAGGTCCCCCCATGGGCTGTGCCTCTCACTACCCTGTGGCTTCAGCCACCCTGGTTCCTCTGCTTCTATCTTTCCTCCCCCTCTGGCCTCAGTTGGAAGGTCACACCCTTGGGAGGTTCTCGGTTCCTCCTAAGCAAGTGTCACAATGCAGGCACCCTGTTGGGCCACCTGTGTCCCCAGGCCCAGCCTGGCATATGGTAGAGGGGCACAGTGCCTGCTCTTTGGATGCGCGGGCCTCTCTGCAGCCCTGGTGATGAAGGCGAGCAAAATAAGTTATTCGTTCCTTTGAGCACTCTGGGGACCTTGGGGCTCCCTGCCAACAGCTGTCCCCCCCCCCCCCCGATTGTGTACCTGGGGAAGAAGATGGGCCTTGCGAAGCCCAGGAAAGCAACATTTAGTGAGCAGAAGGGACCATGTAGGGGGTAAGAACAGGTTAGAATCCAGGCTCACCTCTGCTGGCTGTGTGACCTCAAGCAGGTGGTGCCAGGTTTCTGGGCGTCACTGTGTATCTCTGTCAAAGAGAGAACGTGTACCATGTTCCGCTTCGTGGTATATATCCCCGGCAAGGAGCATATGAGAGGGTGCACGGGAGTTCCTCAGCCCGGGCCTGGTCCACATGCGCATGAGCTCACACCCACTGGGTGCTGGGTCCCTAAGAGGCCTTCTGGACCTCAGCAGGAAGAGGGCACAGACAACGAAAGAGAAACCAGGAAAGAGATTCTCGTCTGGACTCTCTCTGATTCTCTCTCTGTCCTGGCTTTACACAACAAAAGTGGTGTATTTTGTGGAACTATGGGCTCTAAGGCCGGTGCTGCCCAGCGCGCCTGCTCAGCAGGGCCCCTGTCAGCACGGCGCTGTCCTGCAGCCCCGTCGTCCCAGGGGCTCTAGGCAGCGGCTCCAGACAGAGCCTGGCGCAGCCTTGGGCCCCCCTCGTCCCCTCACGGAGGGGTAGCGCAGGTGGACCAGACTACCTTTCTTTGATGAGTTCAGTCACCGTGCAAACCCGGGAAACTCCATCACCCCCTGGGGCTTCCTCACGCCCCTCGTGTCCAGCCCGTCCCCAGGCAGCCATTATGTGTTTTCTCTCACCGCCTGCGAGGATTTAAAGTAAGTGGGATCCCGTGGGACGGGATACGCCGTCTGTTGTCTGGCCCCTCACCTGAGAGCCCCCCGTGCTGCCGCCGCGTCAATAGTCATTCTCATGGCTGAGGGGCCTCCGGGCTGTAGATGGACGCAGCTCTTGCTCCCGTTCACCTGTTGAAGGACATTGGCCCTCTCTCCGCCTGGATCTATTTACAATAAAGCTGCAGTGGACATGTGCCTACTTGTCTTCACAAGGACGTACGGTTTCGTTTCTCTTGGGTAAATACCTAAGAGAGGAACAGCTGGGTCTGAAGCTAGGTTTACCGGTGTGAGAGCCTGCCAGACTTTACCAAAGTGCTTATCCCATGTTAAGTCCCCAGGAGTAGTGGACGAAGGTTCCAGATGCTGCATGTCCTAAGCCACGGGTTATGAAAGAGCGAGAAAGAAGAAACAGCAGCTCTATGACGGGCTTCTCCTCAAGCCACAGGGGAGTTCTGGTGGACGCCAGCACTCAGCAGTATTCCCTGAGTGTGAGTGGGCACCCTGCCTCAGGCAGAAGAGCAGGGTGCGTCAGCATGGGAAAGGCTCTGGGAAGGCTGCAGCGAGAGCCTACAGGTCGTCTTCACCTGGCATCTCCCGCTTGACTCAGTCCTGGACCGTTGCCCTGCATTCCCCTCTCCTGCAGAGCACCCGGTTGGCCCCTGTGATGTTCACTTTGGAAACTGCGGTCCTTGAGGAATTCCCTGGGGGATAGAGATCAGGCCTGAGTCTCTGATGTTCAGGGATGTGAATAGGGTTCCTGTGGCGAGGGAGGCTGGCGCTCTCACCCCCCCACCCCAGGCACCTGGCTGGGGAACTCGCAATGAAAGCAGTGTTCCTCCCCCACCTCCGCCCAGGTGCTCATCTGCCGGAATTACCGCGGTGACGTGGACATGTCGGAGGTGGAGCACTTCATGCCTATCCTGATGGAGAAGGAGGAGGAAGGGATGCTGTCGCCCATCCTGGCCCACGGGGGTGTCCGCTTCATGTGGATCAAGCACAACAATCTGTATCGTATCCCTTTGCTGGGGAGCCCCCAGGGGCCTTCCATTTGGGCTTGTGCATGTGCAGGCCCAGGGCTGGTTCAGGCACACCCTCCTGGAGCTCCCCGCGGCCTGAGGAGATGAGCAGGGAACAGACAGTAACAAGTGTGATGGGCGCTGGGAGAGGAGAGGGTATGGCAGGGGACCTCAGGTAGTCTGGGGATCCAGGAGGGCTTCTCTGAGAAGGGACACCTGGAGGAGACCTGCAGGAAGACCATGTATCCACTATCCAGAGCAGTGGGCAGACACCAGGAGCCATAGGCCTGGGAAAAGGCTCTGCAAAGGGGAAGTGAGGCTTATTCTGGAAGCCACAGTAGGGGTGGCTAGAGCATCGGGGGAGGGGGAAGGGCAGGCAAGTGGGGTATGGTGGGAATGAGGCCCAAGTGGTCAGCAACACCAAGGGGTCTCATAGGCCGTCACTTTTGACAGGAAGCCTTTGGAGGGTTTCAGGCAGATGGGGTGACATAAAATCAGATTTGCGTTTTCTGAAGGTTCCTGGCTGCTGAGCAGAAGCCAGACTGTAGGGGACAAGAGTTAATGTGGGGAGGGGACGAGGAAGCTGGGGTCATCCCTCGAGCCTTGCGTGCACATTACAATGAGGGAGGTCCTGGCCTGTGACCCTCGTCTGGCCGCCTAAGGTCCAGCCCCTGTAGCCTCTCTTTCTCCTTCCCCTCTCTCCAGAGGGCCTGTGAGGGGCAGCTCTACAGAGTACCGCTGGCAGCCTGTAACCTGGGAGTTGGCTGTCTGTGAAGCCACCCTGGGTCTGGGCGGTGGCTGCCCAGGTGTGCAGGTGGTGGTGGTGTGAGCTCAGTAGGAGCCGTCTGACCAGTTTCCAATTGGGTCCCAGTTTCATGCCTGGGCAGCCAGGGAGGAGATGGCAATGGCTCAATCCCTTGGGGTGCTGCTGCATGGCACCCCCTTCCTGCTCCCTAGTTCCGCTGTTGGGTAATAGTTTCCAGCAGGGCACAGCCATGAGAGCTGAAGGTGCCCACTACCCCTCCTTAGAAAGTGCCTGACAGGCATGTGGTCCCAGGCTGGAGGGAGGAAGCCAGCACTGCTTCAACTAGCCCAGCATCCATTTTCTGTGTCTCCACTCTCTGCAGGAAGTGTGGTGGACTGGCCCCTGCCATCCCTTTCACCTGGCTCTCATATCACAGCACTAGGGCCACAAGGCGTGTCATGACCGGGCACATCCAGGGCATAGCACACAGGCCTGCAGTGGAGGAACCAGACTCCCCGGGTGGCTTGAGGCCCTATAAGGAAAGGAACAGGAAGTGTCCAGCACATACTGTCCCCCTGAGGGACCCTCCCCTGTGTGGGAGGGAGAGTCTGTGCCACACTCTTTACATCACCTCAGTGAATCCATTGTTGGGCCTCCATCAAATAAGCAAGAAAATGAAGCTTCTATTTAAAAGGTTTGCTTTAGGAGCCAAGGCTTGCAGGAAGCGCGAGAGCCAGTGTTGGCCCTGGCTGCCTCCACTGGAGCCTAGCTTGGGAGCCCTGGACCTCAGGAGAGTCACATAAGCTTTGGGGGAAGGACCAATTGTGGTCCTGCCTTCTGCTCCCAGAATGAGCCACACTGCCTCCCCACCCTGGGCTGTTCACCCCACCTGAGGTGCACCCCCACTGGCACCCCGGACTTTGGCTCTCAGCCCAGATATCCCCTCCTCGGGACAGCCCCTCATCCCCAGCCCCCTGCTGCCTCTTTGTCATTGAGGATTCCCCTGGAGCTGAGACCACATATGCTAACTACTGTGTCCCAGGCCTGGCTCAGACCATAAGCTCCGTAACCTGCTGAAGGCCAAGTGAATGGCTGGGGCTTGGGGCGAGGGAGGCTCTGAGCCTGGGGTGCAGGTGGGGGTCCTTTCAAGATTGTGCTGCGCATCGGGGTCTGCTAGGCCTGTTCATGCCTCTGAACACTCCTTAACTGTGGCCGCCATGCAGTGGTTGCCACGTCCAAGAAGAATGCATGTGTGTCGCTGGTGTTCTCCTTCCTTTATAAGGTGGTACAGGTGAGTTGAGCCACAGGGGCCTTGGAGGGGTGTCCATAGGCCTGGCTCTGCTGCAGGCCTCCACCCACACTGGCCACCCGAGGGCTACAGCCTCCCTAGGGAGTTGTAGGGCTGGAGCCCCAGCAAATGGGAAAGGGGAGCTCCACCTGCCCCGTGTGTGGGATTTTATGGCCTTAGTTGTTCCTCTACACTGGTGAGGAGAGGAAAGTGAGCAAGAGGTGGAGCTCATGACAGGTCAGTGCACCCTGACCCCAGAGGGACAGCTGTGCCCTGCAACTGGCTGTGGAAGGGTGGAACATGACCACCTGAGAGTCAGAGTTTAGGGAGGTAGGCTAGCCAGGAGGAGGACAGAACCAAATTCTGCTCCGAGATGGAGAAGTGGTAAGAGCAGCAGGTGCAAAAGCCCTGGGGCAGGAGTGCATGTGGTATGGTGGGGTTGGGGGACCTCAGGCTGCCCAGTGTGCCCGGGATACTGGGCTGAGGTCAACCAGGTAGGCGGGGCTGGACTAGGGGGTCGGAGGCATACAGGGCCCAGTGAGGAATTCGGATTTCGTTTCCAGCCTGATGGGAGATGGTGGGGGACTTGAAGCAGGAGACTGACGAGACCTGATTAGGGTTGAGGTTGTCTGGCTGGCTGAGAAGTGGAGGAGGAACTTGAGGGCGGCAGGGAGGCCAGTAAGGACATTGCCATAGGCTTCCAGAGGAGAAATGGAAGGGCCTGGCTGGAGCAGGGGCTGTGGGGTTGAAGAAAGTGGAGGATGGGACCCAGGAAGCCTGGCATGGGCCAAGGAGAGCTGTTGTCCCTCAGGTGGTGCCATGTGCAGTTAGCCAGGAGCCACTTGCCTTAAATAAAGGGGAACGGGAGCCAGTCTGGATGATGAGGACATGGGGGCAGGAGGGCATGTGTCCCCCCAGGGAGCCCTAAGTGTGGGCTAGGGTGTAGGCATTTGTGCCGGAGCAGTGAGGCCATTATAGGAGTGACTTTGAGTAGAGGCCCAGCAGCTGGTCCTGGAGTGCAGGGGGGCACCATCGGACCACAAGGGGGCAGGGGAAGAGGGAAGGTCCTCTCTGCTGCATTTGGCATTTCCTTTTTGCCTCAGTGATTTTCCTTCAGTGTTCGTGCCAATGAAACTTCTCTCCCTTCCCTTCTCTGATCCTCTTCATCTTCTGTTGAACCAGAGGAAATGTGTCCGCAGCTCAGGGGAGTTGGCAGAGTCTGGAAGAACTGCTACTTCTGTCCCCAGTGGCTCTTGGCCCTCACCTGAGTCACTTATGACTCAGAGGCAAAGGGTGACAGTTAGAACAGGGATTAAAGAGAAGCTCAGATGGGGCCCTAGACCAGGGGCGGGGGTAGAGGGGCTGTCAGGGAGGAGAGGAGAGGTCCTCAGAGGTGGAGATACAGGGCTTCTTCCCAGGCCCCCTGAGGACGCCTGCACTGCCTACAGCCCGCTTCCTGCCTCTCAGTCAGCCAGTGCTGTCGTCCTGCCTGTGATCCCTGAGCCCAGGGCCTAATCTGTGGCTTGTCGCCAGGCCTGGCACATGGGCAGATGCAGCTTGTGGGCAAGAGGGCTGTGGGATCTAGGGCACAAAGGACAGGTGGCTTTGTGCAGGCGCTCCCCATCCTCCACCCTGGCTCACCCATCTGCCGCTCCTGCCGTCTGCACCGCAGGTGTTTTCAGAGTACTTCAAGGAGCTGGAGGAGGAGAGCATCCGAGACAACTTTGTCATCATCTACGAGCTATTGGACGAGCTCATGGACTTCGGCTACCCCCAGACCACCGACAGCAAGATCCTGCAGGAGTGAGTGGGCAGGGCAGGGACCCAGGCCTGGCGACAGCACATTGTGGGCTGCCACCCTGACCCATCCCTTGGGGCGTTTGTAGGCTCTCGGCAGTTCAGTGTCCCCCCTGGTGCTAGGCCGTGCACTAAATGCTTTGTCGCTCGGGAGTCACCAATATTTGTTTCCACCGTCCTACATGAGAGAAAAGCACATTCTTCTTTGCAGTCGTGTGCTTCACACTTGGGGGCAGGTGAATTAAGGACTTCCCATGCGAGCACTTCCCCTTCACTCTTTTCAGAGTCTGGAGTGCTGCTCCCTGTTTCACATGGCACAGAGGGGCACTCAGAGAAGCCACATAACTGGCCCACATCTCACACCTGTTGTTCCCCAAGTGGTATTGGGGTCACCAGCTTCTCCCCCAAGGGTCAGTCCCCTCTGCACATCGAGCAGAAGAGCAAATTCAGGTCCCCTCCTTGCACCATCCCTCAAGTGAAAAATGAACACTCTATGCTCATTGTAACTCAAGTTTGTCAGGGCTTTATGGACACATTGTAAGATATTCTTGTATTAAACAGCTCAGGTGAAACCAGAGCCTGCCTTTTCTGGAACCTGCTCTAGGGAGGGAATGTTTTCAAAATGTCAGTGCCTGAACTCCTTAACTCTTGGCACGGTCCCACAGGTACATCACTCAGGAAGGCCACAAGCTGGAGACGGGGGCCCCGAGGCCCCCAGCCACTGTCACCAATGCAGTGTCCTGGCGGTCCGAGGGCATCAAGTACCGGAAGAATGAGGTGTTCTTGGATGTCATCGAGTCTGTCAACCTCTTGGTAGGCTTCCTTTCCTTCCTTTTCTTTCAGAAAAATTTTGTCTTTTCCATGGTTGAAATAAAAGCACTGGGACTTTTAAAACTAGCAAGGCGCTGAGAGACATTTACTTTCTTTATGACAGCAGATCAGCAGGGTTCAGCTTAGGCCACTCATGGCTGAGCCTCTTTTCTCTCCACTAGCTTGTGTTCCTGTTTAGAATCAATGCAGACACATCGTGGCTGTCACTCTTTAAAGCAGTGTGGAGAGTTAGCAGAGTGTTCCATTTTCAGAAAGACCACCTCATTTAAGATTTATTAGCATCCTTTTGGACCTCATTCTGTAAATTCACAAACATGCACTGTTCTTTCCATGAAGCCGAGAGCGTAGGATGTGGTTCTGCAACTTGTTTTATTATTGTTGTTTGACTGTGTATGTTTGCTTTTTCCTTTTATTTTTTAAATTTTCACTAATAAAATTGACCTTCTTTTCTGTTAATTTCTGCACATGTACAGATTTTTGTACCCCAGTGCCATAATCAGGAGCTACATCCCCTCTAAGCCCTCCCTACTGCCGCCCTCGGCAGTCTGACCCTTCCGCCTCTCCCCCCACTGCTGGCAGCCACCACTCCAGTCCCTGGCACTGCACAGTTTCTCTTCCCCAGTCAGCCATGGTCCTCAGTCAGAATGTCCTCCTCCTGACTATTGTCAGAGGGTCCGTGGCCACCTCACACTACATCACAAGGCTTATGTCATTCACCTCACTTTACGTTGTCATGTAGGCGCTTTGTCCTCTGACATCATCACAAGAATGGTGGGTAACAGTACAATCAGGTGTTTTGAGAGAGAAAGAAACTACATCCACTTACCTTTTATTATAGTATATTTTTCTAATTGTCCCATTATAGTATATTGTTCTAATTGTCCCATGTCACAATTAATTGTGAATCTCTTACCGTGCCTGATTTATAAATTAAATTTTATAAATTAAAATTTATTAGAGATCTATATAGGAAAAAACATAGTATATATAGGATTTGGTACTGTCTGCAGTTTCAGGCATCCACTGGGGGTCTTGGAGCATATTTCCTGCAGATAAGGAGGACAACTCTAGAATGTTGTCTTTTTGAGATTGTCCTATGAATGGCATTGTACAGTATGTGGCCTATTGAGTCTGGCTTCTTCCTTTTTTTTTTTTTTTTTTTTTTAAAGATTTTATTTATTTGTTCATGAGAGAGAGAGAGAGAGAGAGAGAGGCAGAGACACAGGTAAAGGGAGAAACAGGCTCCCTGCAAGGAGCCCAATGTGGGACTTGATCCCGGATCCCAGGATCACGCCCTGAGCCAAAGGCAGATGCTCAACCACTGAGCCACCCAGGCGTCCCTGGCTTCTTCCACTTAGCATAATGTCTTTGAGATAGATCCAAGTTACTACGTTTACCAGAAGTTTGTTTCTTCTTATATTTATTTTATATCCTGAAGCATACCTTGTTTACCCATTCAACCTATTGAAGGACTTTTGGGTTTTTTTCCAGTGTTGGGCAGTTGTGAATAGAGTTGCTATAAATGTTTCACATCCAGGTTTATGTGTAGACAGAAGTTTTCATTTCTCTAGGGAAAACACCCAGGAGTGGGATTGCTGGGTCATATGGTAAGTGTATGTTTAACTTTATAAGAAACTGCCAAATCGTTTTCCAGAGTGACTGCACCATCTTTGCCTTTTCATCAGCAGTGGATGAACATTCTGGTTGCTCCACATCCTTGATCGGTGTTTTAATTTTCGCCATCTTAATCAGTGTGTCGTGTTAGCTTATCATGGCTTTAATTTGTAATTTCCCTAATGGCTAATGATGTTAAACACCTCTTCATGTGCTTCCTTTGTCATCCACATATCATCTTTGGAGAAGTGTCTTTTCATGTCATTTGAGTATTTTTAAATTGGGTTGTTTGTTTTCTGATTGTTGCATTTTGAAAGTTCTTTATATATTCTGGATTATAAATCTCTCATCTGATATGTGATTTGCAGATGTCTTCTTCTAGTCTGTCACTTGTCTTTTCATTCTTTTGGTGCAGTATCTTTCACAGGACAAAAGTTTTTAACTTTGAGAAAGTCCAGTTACCGATTTTTTGATGTGTGCCTTTGGTGCCATGTCTGAGAACTCATCACCAAATCTAAGGTCATACAGGTTTTCTCCTGAATTTCTTCTAATAGTTTTGTAGTTTTACATTTAGATCCATGATCATTTTGAGTTAAGTTTTACATAAGGTACGAGGTTTATATGCATTTATTTTTGCATGTAGAACAGTGTTTTGCAGTTGTTCCAATATAATTTTTTGAAAAAACCATCCCATTCTCCATTAAATGCTCTTGTATTTTTGTCAAAAAGCAATCGACCATATTCATGCAAGTCTATATCTGGCCTCAGATCTGTGTATCTGTTTATTTGCCAATACCACACTGTCTTGATAACTGTAACTTTATTACGTCTCCATCAGATTATGTGATTCTTCCAACATTCTTCTTTTTTGAAATTGTTGTAGCTATTTAGTCCCTTTGTATAAAATTGTAGAATCAACTTGTCTCTATCTACAAAAAGATCCTACTGGGATTTTAATTGTTATTTTATTAAATAACTGTATTAATCAGTATGGAAGAAAACTGTTATCTTTAGTATATTAAGCTTCACAATCCAAAAACGCTGTATGTGTCTTTTTCTCTCTAGGTAGGTCATCTTTGATTTCTGTCATCAACATTTGGTAGTTTTTACTACCTATACATTTTCTTTAGAGCTATACCTAAGTATTTCATTTTTTGAAGGTATCGTAAATTGTATATTTTTAATTTTATTTGGTAGAATTAATTTATTTGATAGTGAAACTATCTGAGTCTAGAAATTTCTTTTTCAGGTTTTTTTTTTTTAAGAGAGGGGAGGGGCAGAAGGAGAGGGAGAGAGAATCTTAAGTAGGCTCCACGCCCAGTGTGGGGCTCAATCTCACAACCTGAGATCATGACCTAGGCCAAAAGCAAGAGTCAGATGCTTAACCAACAGATACACCCAGGCATTCCTTTTTCAGCATATTTTTAACTACAAATTTCAATCCTCTTAACGGTTATACGATTCAGGTTTTTGGTTTCATCTTGGTTGAGTTTTGGTAGTTTATTTTTAAGAAGCTGGTCCGTTTTATCAAAGTCATTGAGTTTATGTGCATAGTGTTTTTTGTAGTATTCCCTTTAATGTCTGCAGAATCTTCTTGATGTCTGCAGGGTCTGTGCTTATGTCCTCTCTTTCATTCCTGATATTGGTCATTTATGTCATTTTTCTTTGTCAGTCTTGTGAGAGCCACCTATTTTATTGATCTTTACTAAAAATTGGTTTTTTATTTCATTGATTTATCTCTGTTGTCTTTCTGTTTTCAGTTTCATTGATTTCTGATCTTAGCACTATTGTATCCTTCTCTGTGATTTGGGTTTATTTTGCTCTTCCTTTTTTCATTTCTTAAGTTGGAAACTGAAGATACTGATTTGAAAGTTTTCCTCTTTTCTAATATAAATATTTAATGCTATAAACATCTAAGTAATTCTTTAGTTGCATCCCATAATTGATATGTTGAATTTTCATTTTTGTTCAGCGTATGTTCAAATTTCCCTTGAGACTTCCTTTTGACACATGGATTATTTAACGAAAAGTATGTTAATTTTTAAATGTTTGCAGATTTTTCTGTTTTCTTATTGTCACTGGTTTTTAATCTAATTGCATTATTGTCTAAGAATATACTTTTTGTAATGTCAATTCTTTAAAGTTTGTTAAAGTTTATTTTAGTGACCCAGAATATGATCTGTCTTGGTGAATGTTCCATATGCACTTGAAAAAAAAAGTATATTTTGCTGTTGTTGGGGCAAGTGTTCTATAAATGCCAATTAAATCCTGTTATTTGAGTAGTGATATTCAATTCTTCTAGCTTTTTTTTTTTTTTTTTTTGCTAATTTTCTGTCTACTGGTTCTACCTATTACTGACAGTGTTAAAAGCTTCAGCTATTAATTATAAATTATGTCTTTGCTTAGCAAATTTCAGCACTGTGCTGATAGGTACAAGCACATTTCAGGTTCTTATGTTTCTTTGGTGAACCAACCCTTTCTTTTATCATTACATAATGTCCTTCTTTATCCCTGGTAAATTTTTTGTTCCAAAAACCTATTTTGCTGTTAATATTTTCACTCCAGAGTTCTTTTGGTCAGTGTTTACACATTATATGTCTTTCTGTCCTTTTACTTCTTTTTCTAATCCTTTTATTTTATTTTCAAAGATTTTATATTTTGGTAACCTCTGCCCCCAATATGGGGCTCAAACTCACAACCCTCAGATCAGAGTCACATGGTCTACTGATGAGCCAGCCAGGCACTGTATCTTTTTATTATTGACTTGACTGCATCATATTATTTTGTAGACAGCATATAACTGGGTCATTTTTTAAAGGTTTTTATTTAAATTCCAGTTAGGTACCATATAGTATTAGTTTCAGCTGTCCAGGATAGTGATTAAACACTTCCATATGTTACCTGCTGCTCAAACTGGGTCATTTTTTGAAATCTATTTTGGGAGTCTCTGTCTTTTAATTGATAAGTTTAGAGCATTCAAACTTATAATAACTATTAATTTGTTAGATTAAATTCTCCGTTTTATTATTTGTTTTCTTTTTGTTCCCTGTATTTTTCATTCCTTTGGGGTTTTTTTCCCCTATCCTTTTATGGTCTGTTTGAATATTTTTGGCATTCCATTTTGTTTCTTCACTGTGGTTGTTACTATACCTCTTTGTATAGTTTTTCTAGTAGCTGTATTAAAATGCATACTTACCTTTTCATTGTCTACTTAGAATTAATATTTTACCACTTCAGTTGGAATCCAGAAACTTTTCTACCCCTTGATGCTAGAGTTGTCCATATATTCGTCTAGATACATTGGAAACCACATCAGACCATATTAAGATTTTTGCTTTCAATTCTCAAACATACTTGAAAGCAATCAAGAGGAGAATAATAACAGTCTCTGATGTAACCCAGACATTTGCCCCTTCCGTCGCTCTCCCTTGATTTCCTGATTTTCCAGGTTTCCTTCTGGGATCATGTCCCTTCCACCTAAAAAGCTGCTTTTAGCATTTCTTTTGGAACAGATCTACTTGGTTTTCCTTCATCTGAGAATGTCTTCATTTCACCTTCATTCTGAAGGATATTTGACTGGATATCAAATTCTGGGTTGACAGCTCTCCTTTGGCACCTTGGAAGTGTCCTGCCATTCCCTCAGGGTTCCATGCTTCCTGGTGAGAAATCCACAGTCACTCGAATCCATGTCCCCTGTAGGTAACACATTGTTTTTTTCAGGATATCTTCCAGATTCTGTCTTTGTCTTTCATTTTCAGCGGATAGATTATGATGTGTCTGGGTATGGATATCTTTGGGTTTCTACTGTTTGGGATTTGTTTGGCTTCTCAAATATGCAGGTTTATGTCTTCTACCAAAATTGGGATGTTTTCAGCCAGTATTTCCTCAAATAGGTTTGCATCATTTTACTCTTACTCCTTTGTTTTTGGATTCCAGGACATGAATGTTAGACCATTTGTTAGTGTCTCCAGGGCCCCTTAGGCTCTTTTCATTTGATCCCATCTTTTCTTTTTTCTTTGTTGTTAAAATTAGATGATTCCTTTTGATCTGTCTTCAGGTTCACTGACCCTTTCCTGTTTTGTCCTAATTCTGCTCTTGAGTCCACCCAGCAAGTTTTGTATTTTAGTCATTGCATTTATTAAGTTCTAAAATTTCCATTTGATTCTTTTTCCTGTAGTCTATTTCTCTGCTGAGACTTTCTATTTTAACATTTTTTTTGCCAGGGAGTTTGTGACTTTTACCTAGCTGTTTAAGGTATTTGTCAGCGTTGGCACCTGTTGACTGTATTTTTCACGGGAGCTAAAATTGTCACTGTTCTTTGTATGCTGAGTGTTATAGATTAGATCCTGGACTTTTTGAATATTATAGGATGTTAGGTCTTATTTAGATTATCTCCAAAATGTCAATATTTGTGTTTCAGCTGACAGTTATCCCAGTTAGGTTTGGGTCACAAGTTGCAACCCCCAATCTATGGGCCATGAGTATCAGTTGTTTTCGAAGCTTTCCTGCTGTTTGCTATTTGAGCTTATCCAGAGTAGGCACCACCCAGTGGTCAGTCTAAGACTGTGCAGTTTGTTTCTCAAAATCTTTGGCATACTAATTAGGAGCACAGTTACTCAAGCCCTGTTCTAGAGAGCCCTGGAGACATAAACAACTGCATGGGTTTGTTTTCCTGAGCTCCTCATTCTCTGCTATTTTTCTGGCACTTTCCAGCTGCCTGGGGCACCCCCTTTTGGTTATGTGACCAACTGGGGGCTCTAGATCCCCATTCTGTCATGCTTGCCTGTAGTCTCCAGTCCGCAACATCCCAGGTTTGTCCCACCCTCTGGGAACAGGAGCTAGATTGCCTGGGGCCTGGGTGTGAGAGAACAGACAGAAGAGGGGATTTAGGGGATTTCTGCACTCACTCAAAGAGGCAGGAGTTCCCCTTCTGGCCCTGAAGCCAGAGCTAGAAGCTTCCGCAAGCTCAGTATACACCCCAGTGCTCACTTCCATTTCCAGGTTTCCTCTGCACGTTCCCACAGTGGGGGAGACAGGGGAGGTAGGGAGGGCACTCCTCCTAGAGCGGCTCTTCCCAGATCCACGTGCTCTGCCTTTTAGTCTCCCATGGTTGCCTGTGCACCCTGCCCAGGTTTGTCCTTGTAGTCCGCAGCAAGGAAAGGAGATGCAGGCCGACCCCATGTCACCTGCAGCCTGCTTTGTTTTCACCTGGGAGACTACCATGACTGGGCCAATCCTATCATGTGCCTTGCTTGTGGGGCCCACTTGGGTGTGCTGTTTCCAGCTGCTGCAGACAGTGCAGAAATGAGAGAGCCTCCTCATCCTCAGGTGTGTGTTTGGGGCATCTCCCATACGGGGGTGGGAATCCTAGAGGGGTGAGGGCCCAATCTTGGAATTGTTGAGAGCACTTCCCCAAAAGATTCTGCCAGTGGACTTAATATAAGCATGTTTGCCTTCTTATTTTCTAAGGTGTGGAGCAAGACAGTGGCCTCAGTAACCACATGCCCCTCCTGTCTGAGGACCTTTGTTTGAATTGTTTATTGAGCCCAGAATGTGGTCCCTCTGGCTCTAGAGTATCGTGGGGTAGAAAAGCAGATCCCAAAGAGCAGCTTATAAATAGCTATCTGTGAAAGTGCTAGGAGTTCAAGGGGTGTCCAGCCACAGTACACCCCAGCATGTGGCTATGCCCCAAGGACCGCTGTTCTTCCCCACACGGGACGGCACATGGCAGCTGTGGGCATCCCAGATGTGTTGGAACACCATCTTCCTACGTCTGGTTGCAGAGCTGGCAGCCGAGTCAACTTTGGCAGACAGATTCTGGTAATCTGGACGTCGGGGTGTACTTAGCTCAACAAACATCTCTTCTGTGCCCACCATCCTGGTTGCTGACTTTAGGGCTGAGATTAGCTTTGTGGGCTGCACGGTTTCCCTGCTCGCCTTCCTGAGCCTGCCTTCCCAGCATCCAGAACCTCACATGCTCAGTTATAGAGGGCTGTGAGGCCCTACTCCCCAAGGGGAAGACAGCCCTCCAAATCTAGGAGCAGTCACAGTTGGGAGCATGCAGGGCGCCCTGAGTAAGGCCAGGCAGAGTGCCAGAGCCACCTGGCTAGCCAGCGAGGGCCCACGTTTGCACGTGCTCTCTGAGGACCTCCTGGCCCTGGGTGCTGTGCTCGTGCTCACCCAGCAGTGAGCAGCCCAACACCCGCTCCCCACCAGAGGGGGTACAGAGATGGACAGGCAGACAGAACTGGTAAGAGGCAGAGGAGGAAGAGCAGCCGCTGTGTGCTGTGGGGTCAGGGAGCTGCCTGCCAGGTGGGGCCAGTGAGAGGCCAGTGTGGCCAGAGTATAGTGAGCAACGGGGTGATGAAGGTAGACCGTGCAGGGCCTTCTGTCCTGTGTTGTGCCTTTCCTGGGGCTGTCATCTACTTAGAGCCTCAGTTCTCTGCCTCCCTCAGAGGTAAAGGGCTCTAGTGGATGTGCATGAGGTGCTTTCCAAACACTTGAGGTAAAGGCTGGTCAGAGTCTTCCTTCTCTACAGAAATAACTTGGGCCCCCTCCACTATGTGAATGTGACTGGCACCTCTGAGGAGTGGCCCGTGTGGCCCCAAGGCCCCTGCGTTTGCAGCCCTTGCTCTCGCCTGTGGGTATGGACATAGTGATGTTGGAGTGGTGGTCACACCTGTGGCCACAGCGCCTGTGCCAGCCACCGTGCAGTCTCTGCTCTGTGCCTCAGTGTCCTTGTATCTAAAATGGGCATGTGAAGAGGTGTTCCATACCCTGGCTTCCTGAGGACAGTCTCAGGACTTGGCTGTTGGCCTGCTCTGCCTTTCTCATCGTGCTCAGATGTTTCTGGGTCTGCACATGAGATAGAGGGTCGCCAGGGTCCTAGCCCTGCCCTGAAGGCTGTTGAGGTGCACAGAGCCCCACCTGGCACAGAGGAAAGGCTCAGTCAGTTACTACCGTGACTGTACACTGTTACTTTGGATCAATGGTATCAGACTTCAGGGCACCCCTGAGGGAGGGGTCAAGGCCCCGGAAGCTCCAGCTTTAGGAAGTAGGGCATATTGGCTGGGTGGCCTCCTCAGGCCCCACATGGAAAAACAGATTTTAAGAAAAGCAGTTTAAAAAAAAAAAAAAAAAAAAAAAAAAAGAAAGAAAAGCAGTTTATGGCCCACTCTGAGAGGCCTGCCTGGTGGGTGAGCAAACACGGGTAGAGTCGCCACCAGGTGTGCCTGAGGCCAAGCAGGCAGGGCCGACGTGTTGGCCTCTGTGACCCCTGCATGAAGCTGGATGGGAGGCAGGAGAGGCTGGCCCAGCTCAGGGGATGGTGAGAAGGGCATCGAGAATGGGGCAGCTGGTACATGGGGACCTCCCCTCACGCCTGCCTCGCCACCCCTTAGGTCAGTGCCAATGGCAACGTACTGCGCAGCGAGATCGTGGGTTCCATCAAGATGCGGGTTTTCCTGTCAGGCATGCCCGAGCTGCGCCTGGGCCTCAATGACAAGGTCCTCTTCGACAACACGGGCCGTGAGTACCCTGCCACCCCCACTGCGTTCCCGTGGCCAAAACGGAGCTGAGGGGATATTCAGCTGCATGAGGGAACACATATATCTCAAGCACTTGCATTAGAAACATCTTCACGTTGTGTGTAAGACAGCCATGGAAACTAATAAATCGATACCGGGACATAGAAAATACAGAAGAGCAAAGCTCCCAAAATCAAGTCCCCTCACCACCCCATAGGCCATTGCCTTAGATTTTCATGCAGCTACACCACCAGCCCCGCCTACACCACCTTGAAGGGAGCTATGGCCTCAAGGTTAGGCCTTGTTCTCTCCCCTTCCTGTGGAGCTCCTGCCCCCCACACAGGGCGCTGGGTCTGGGCTGTTGGAAGGCCACACACAGTGGTTGCAGCTCCCACCACCCGGCCTGGATGTAGCACTCCCTGTGGTAGGGAAGGGGCCATAGTGACCCCACAGACCCAGTTTATTGAGGTTCTGTGTTTACAAACTGGACCACCCATCTCCCAGCCTACTCCTGGCCCACCAGCCTCAGGAGCAGTGGCTGCACCATCGTACCTACCTCCATAGCAGCAGGACCGAGGGCCTCTCCAGTACTGGCCCATCAGGATACCTCCTTTCCCTGGCTGGGCCCGCCCTGCACAGCTCCTCTACAGGATGGAAAACTAAGACAGGAACCCAGAACCCAAGGGATGGTGATGGGGCCAGGGCACATTGGGAGCCCTGAACCATTGCCCTGCCTCCCCAGCCCAGTCTATTAGTCATTCACCAAACATGCCCAGAGCAGCAGCCCTGGCTAGATCCTGGGTTAGCTGCTAAGGACTCAAGAGTGAACCAGGCCGCCCAGCCCTGCTCAGCCTGTGCCCAGTGTCAGGATGCAACAAAGCTTCCAAGCAGCTGAGGAGGGACAGGAGAGGTGGTCTGGGAACCCAGGCCCCTTGGCATCATGACCCACAGATTTGAGGCAGCTCTGCTCTGTCAGGGTAAGCCCCAGGCAATGGGAGTGTTGCTGACAATGAGCCAGAGGGCCTAAGGTCTGTCCCACCCTTACACCACCTCCCCTCAGGTGGCAAAAGCAAGTCTGTGGAGCTGGAAGATGTGAAGTTCCACCAGTGTGTGCGACTCTCACGCTTCGAGAATGACCGCACCATCTCCTTCATCCCTCCCGATGGCGAGTTTGAACTCATGTCCTACCGTCTCAACACCCACGTGAGTGAGCCCACAGGCACCCGCCCCTGGGGTGGGCTTCCACTCAGGCAGCAGGGGGCAGTGTGTGGAGGCCCCACACAGGCTCCTATCTCCTCCCCAGTGGGTGGATAGTGAGAGTCTCCTCCAGAATGAGTCTCACATCCACCAGGTGACAGGGCAGGTAACAGCTCCCATGGACTGCCCAGGCTCCACAGAGCCCATGTTCAATCACTTGGGGCTCTGAGCCTTCTGAGGGGCCAGACCCCATTCTGGGCAGCCCCAGTGATGTTCTCTGCATTTCCACAGAGGCCCCTCAGACTCCGTCCATTCCAGTCTGGCTATGCACTCCTCCAGTAGCCCTGGGCAGTGGCGTGCTGGGCTCACACCTGAGCGGATGGTCCCTTGCCCTGAGCCTGTTTCCCCTCTATGAGATGGGCCTCTGTAAAATCACCATGTGTGAGTGCCACCTTCTCTCCCCAACAGGTCAAGCCCTTGATATGGATCGAGTCTGTGATTGAAAAGCATTCCCACAGCCGCATCGAGTACATGATCAAGGTGCGTGGGCATCCCGTACACAGTGTCAGCCTGGGGCCACGGCAGTAAGAGCAGGGGGCCGGTGGATGGCCCTGCCTGTTCAGGGCCTTTGGCAGAGGGTCCTAACTGGGACAGGGGCACCATGGGGCTCTGTGCCCCTTCACCTGGGAAATAAGGCCTGTGGTTGATGTCTGTGCTGCCTCACTGTGAGCCAGAAGGAAGGATGGGGAGCCCTGAAGGCCAAGGGAACTGGGGAGCATAGGGGGAATCTCGAGTGGTGAGAGGGTGTAAGCTGTGCCTAGAGGACCAGGGGTCAGCTGGGTGGGGCCCCCAGGCCAGGCCAAATGGAGTAGGGCCCTAGTGGGAGCAGGCAGGGTAGGGGCTGTGCTTTCCACAACCTTGGCTGCACTGGCCTCGTCTCCAGGCCAAGAGCCAGTTCAAGCGGCGGTCAACGGCCAACAACGTGGAGATCCACATCCCTGTGCCCAACGATGCCGACTCCCCCAAGTTCAAGACGACGGTGGGGAGTGTCAAATGGGTCCCTGAGAACAGCGAGATTGTGTGGTCCATCAAGTCCTTCCCGGTGAGTGCCCTTCTCAGTGGGATGCCCCCCTTGACTTCTGCCCACACCCCACCTGCTCCTTGTGCCCATCACAGCATGGCAGCCTTGAAACCGGGCCTAGGGCCAGGATCCCCACCTGGGCATTTTGGGCGGCCAGTGGATGGAGCGCTGAGGAACTAGCAGAGCGAGGAGGGCAAGCTGGAGCTGGCAGAGGCAGCTTGTGTGTGAACGGGCCAGTCTCCAGTATCAGGGCAGCACTTGCCACCCCTGCTCTCTCTCTCTGACACTGGTTCAGAGCTCAGCTTCCCTCGAGGGGACCAGACTGCCTTGAGGCCTGAGCAGCATGGCTTTTGGGAATCCAGCACCAATTCCAGGAATGTGGAGCACTTCATGCTGGCACAGCTGCCTGTTCAGGCTTGTGTTCAGGATTTTGAGCACTGAGTCTGGGTTTGCAGCAGTAGTGCCGAGAGAGACGAAGGTGGATGTGTGCTCCCGCGCTGATTATGGCCTGTTGTTTTCTCATTATAAACAAGATGGAGCTCCTTTTCTTTTTCTAGAAAGATTTTATTTATTTATTTGAGATAGGGAGCAAGAGACAAAGACCACAAATAGGGGGGAAGGGGGAGAGGGAGAAGTAAGTTCTTCACTGAGCAGGAAGCCTGATGTGAGGCTCAATCCTAGGATCATGACCTGAGCTGAAGGCAGACACTTAATCGACTGAGCCACCCGGGTGCCCTGGAGCACCTTTTCTTACATCTGAGAGCCATTTGCATTTCTTTCTCTAGAAACTGTAGCATCTGTCTCTTGCTCATTTTTCTGTCAGGTTTGGTCATTTTCTTGGTTTCCAAGAGCTCTTTATATATGGGTAAGATGAGCACTTTTTCTTTGATATATAAGTTGCAAATGGTTTCCCTCAGTTTAATGTTTATCTTTTGGCTTTGTTTCTGGTAGTTTTGTTGTGTGACCCTTTTTTATTGCTTCTTTGTTTCATTATTATTTAATGTAGTTAGATTTCTTGGTCTTTTCCTTTTTATTGCCTCTGAATTGTAAGTCATGCTTTGAAAGCTTCACCATTCCTAGATATAAAGGAATTTACCCATATTGCTTCTAGAACCTGTACAGTGGCATTTTCACCTTAGATTTTAGGTCCTTTCAGAGCTAGATCTGGTAAATGGGGGGAGGTATTGGTCCAGTTTTACTTTCCAAATGGTTATCCAGTTTGTGAACATCACTTACTAAAAGGTCCATCTCCCCAATGGTGTGAAATCCCATGGGGGCTCGATATAGGGTAGTTTTTCTTTCAGTTCCTATGGGTTAAAAACAGGAATATGATATTCTTTTATATCATTTCCAGCCAGATACAGTTTTCCCTTCACCTCTGCCCTTCTTGGGCATTTGTTGGCTCTGAGCCTCCCGACTTTGGCTGCTGTCTCCAGGGCCTGTACGTGTCCGTGGACAGTGGCCTCCTGGTCTTACCCCCTCCCAGAGACTCCAGGTCCCCTCCAAGTATGATGCTGCTTTGGGCCATGGACTCAGTGCAGCCCTACTTTACTGTGGTTTGGGCACAAATGGGTAACAGGCTTATCCAAATGCCCCTTCATATCTGTCAGCAGGTAGAGCTGGACCATCCCTACATCTTAGTAAACTCCACCTGGTCGAGGTATATTTTCTTTGCAGTGCACCGTTGGATTCTGTGGATAACATTGTATATAACATTTTCACTTTGATGATCATAACTGAGGTGGATTTTTTGGGTGCACTGTCTGTTGGGTGTTAGTGATGGACCTACTTTGTAACTACTCGGTGTCCGAGTTCTCGGGTGCAGCCCCCAGGGAGGGACCAGGGCATGAAGTTACCACACAAACACCAGCTACCTGCTGGAAGACATAGTGGAAGAGAAGACCCCACTCACCAAAACACTGGCACAGTGTTTTATGTTTAAGTGGCCTGGACATCATTTGGTCCTGTGAAGGCTGATAGAATTTGGCTGTGTGACCTTCTGGATCTCGACTATTTTCTCCATCTTTTCTGTGGAAATCAGGCCATTCAGAGTTTCCATTTCTCTTGGAGACTATTTGGGCAGATTATATTTCCCTTCAAAATTATCCATCTTGGGGACGCCTGGGTGGCTCAGTGGTTGGGCATCTGCCTTTGGCCCAGGGCGTGATCCTGGAGTCCCGGGATCGAGTCCCACATCGGGCTCCCTGCATGGAGCCTGCTCCTCCCTCCGCCTGTGTCTCTGACTCTCTCTCTGTGTCTCTCATGAATAAATAAATAAAATCTTTAAAAAAAACAACAAAATTATCCATCTTAACCAAGTTTTCACAGTTATCTGCAAAGTTGGAGAAAGTGATCTTTTTTTTTCTTTCTATTTGCGGTGTTTTTTTTCTCTCTTGTTCTTTCTTCTTGTGTGTATTTGGGCCTTCTGTTTCCCTGGATAAAGCTGTCTAGCAGCTTGTCTTTTATTTTCTCCCAGATTTACTTTTTAATTTTGTTGTAATATTTTTCTTTTATAAGTCTTTAAATTTCTTCATCCTTTCTTTGTTCTAATTAATTATTCAGATTACATATTTTCATTTGATGATTTTGTTTTAAAATTTATACTGATCCAAGAATTTAAGCCATAGATGTTCCTCTGAGCCCTGCTTTAGCTGTATAACCCATTGATTCTGACACCATATTTGACTTACTCATCTAGAAATTCTGTAATCGGATAGAGTTGGTTGTTATTTTTTAAGATTTATTTATTTATTTGAGAGAGAGAGAGAAAGAGAGCAGGAGCATGGCGGGGAGGGGCAGAGGGAGCGGAATCTCAAGCAGACTCCCCTGCTGAGTGCGGAGCCCAACACGGGGCTTGATCCCAGGACCCCAACATCATGACCTGAGCTGAAATTATAAGTCGGACGCTCAGCCGACTGAGCCACCCAGGTGCCCTGATGGTTCTTTTTATTTTTTTTTTATTTTTTTAAAGATTTTATTTATTTATTCATGAAAGACACACAGAGAGAGGTAGAGAGAAAGGCAGAGACACAGGCAGAAGAAGACGCAAGCTCCATGCAGGGAGCCCCACGTGGGACTCAATCCCGGGTCTCCAGGATCATGCCCTGGGCTGAAGGCAGTGCTAAACCGCTGAGCTACCCAGGCTGCCCTGATGGTTCTTTTTAAATTTCCTAGGGGATAGGCCTTCTGATTTTCATTTCTCCTCACTACCAATTTGGAGCACTGAGGCCAGAGAATGTTATTCTTACTGTTTCCACTTCTGGGATTTCTTGAAGTGTTTGTTGTGTGCTAACAGAAGGCCAGCATTTGTAAATGCCTTAGATGCACTTGAGAAGAAGATAAGCTTCTGTTATCAGAGTAGGGAACCTACAAGGTCTGTTGTGATGCTGCGGCAGCTTCCACCCGGTCAGCTCTGCCTTCCTCTGGTTCCCTTTACATCTCATGTAGCATCTGCTTATCAGAAGTTGCTGCCGTGTTAGTTGGTGCACTCATAGGTGCCTGTGACACCTTCCCTGTAGATCACAGGGCTGCAGCCTCTAGGACCGTGGCCTGCCCTCCCTTGCACCTATAATTCTTGCCCTGAATTCTCTGTGACAGCAGGCCCTGCTCTGTTTTGTCTGCCCTTGGCTGGCACGCCTTCACCTATTCTTCCTACTGTGGTAGCTTTTCTCCACCTTTGCAGCCTAGAGCTGTATTTTGGTCTTGGGCCAGCCTGTGGGTCTTTCTCGTTCATGGGAGAATTAAACCCATTGACATCGGTATGATGGACACCAGGGTAGGGGAGCAGACTTCCACTGCTCCGCTGGGAGGGCCTGGCCCTCTGCATGTTCTTTGGCTTTCATTTTCCCTTTTGTCTTTATAAGGCTCAGATTTGGGATCTGGTTATTGTCTCATACACAGGCTGATGGAGCTGATTTTATTCCTTTGCTGCCTGCTTTGTCTGCACATTATTCTCCTCTCATTGTCCCAGAGTCTTTATTCAGCACATGTCACTGACTTGGGCAGAGTCCCCGCTCTCGCACTGGCCCTGGTGGTGGTGAGCAGAGACTGGCCACCGGCTGGCTCCATCCCGGGGAGGGGGGCACAAGTGTGGCACTGGGGAGCCATGACTTTGCCCTGCTCTACCCAAGAAGCACAAGGTCAGCTCTGCTCAGGGTGGAAGCGGCCCTGGTCAGCAGCCACTCTTGCCAGAGCCCCAGGGATTGATGAGTACTATGCCCTGGGTATGGCGAGAAATCTGCTCTCTACTCCCGGCTGCTGTACATGAGACACACCAGGCACTTGGACAGCCAGACCGAGATGCCTTAGTCTTATCCAGGGCTTCCAGTCATTCCTGGCCCTGCCTCAGGCTGCATCTCTAGAGTCCTTGCTCAGCTTCCAGGGCCAGAGCTGCCCCCTTACTTACCCACTGGGAGCAGGACTCAAGTCTAACTCAGTCAGCCCCAACCATGGTCTTTTACTTTTGTTATACCTCTCCCTGTTCACCACTCCTCCCTTGACCTTTCCCCCTTACTTCCACATGCCGCCTGAACACTGGGCACCTGGGGGTGTTCACTCGGACTCTGGCCTGGGCAGAGGAGCCACGTGTCCCGTAGTGGTCCGCACCTGCACAGTCTGTACACTGGGTGCCCCCTCTTCCTTGAAGCAACTAGTCTCCTTTCCCTGACAGCTTATGAAACTCTCTTGATCCTTAGAGTTTACCAGTTTTCCCCAGCATGCCTCAGATCTGCCCAGCATGGCTAGTGGGACAGTCTGTGAGGCCTGGGGTAAGTGTAAGTGTGTTGGAGGAGCTGAGACTGTGGGTGACCACAGCCTCACAGGGAGGGGCTCAGTGGCCAGGGCAACCTGGAACTCTCTAGACAGATGCAGCTGTTGGCCAGGAGGGGCCGGGGCCTTGGCCTGACCATGTCTACCTTATCTGCTCCTCCAGGGGGGCAAGGAGTACCTGATGCGGGCCCACTTCGGCCTGCCCAGTGTGGAGGCGGAGGACAAGGAGGGCAAGCCCCCAATCAGCGTCAAGTTTGAGATCCCCTACTTCACTACCTCTGGCATCCAGGTACGTGTGGCCAGGGTTGCCAGGGCCCCAGAGCAGACTTGGGCAGGCCCTGGGTCCATCTGGCTCTGAGAGCTGCAGATGACAGACATCCTTGCAACCAGCTCAGGCAGGGGGGCTAGTCAGCTTGTCCTGGGACACCGCAGTGCTGCCCTGGCTCTGGCTCTCTCCCTGGCCAGCCTGGGCCTGCACCTATCTACTCAGACCTGACCTTGTACTTCAGCTCCAAGCTCAGAGATCCCTTTGACTCCCAAAACTAGAGGCTGAGCCTCTCCTGTCTATATACTTGCCACCAGGGGCCATGGTTTCCCAGGTCCGCTACAAATCTGCGAGGGGAAGTGAACTCTGGGCCCTCTGCCCCAGGAAGCTGCTGGAGGGCCTTGCCTGGAGGTGCACATCCTGGCTCTTTCCCATGTCTGCTAGCAGTGACCCCTCCCCCTATGGCATCAGCATGCTGCAGGTGGACACATGCCCCTCCCAGCCCCCCGTGCTGCCTGTGCTTGCCCACTCCTTGTCACAGCCCCAGAGGTGGTAATGACAGGGCCCGAGAGGAGGCAGCAAGCACATGCTCAGGGCCCTGCTGCCTCTGCCCTAGGTGCGCTACCTGAAGATCATCGAGAAGAGCGGCTACCAGGCCCTCCCATGGGTCCGGTACATCACTCAGAACGGAGGTGCGTGCAGCACGTGGAGCAGCCCTGGGGGTGGGGATGGGGGGGCCGGGGTGGGGTGGGGGGCAGGGTGGGGCTCCTCCCCCTCGGGTACAGAGCAGAAAACCAGCACCTCCCTCCCTGATTCTAGATTACCAGCTCCGGACCCAGTGAGGGGCTCTGTGGCCAGCGCCCCCAGCCCTGGCGCTGGGGCTCCTGGTGGAAGACTGGGAGGAAGCACCTGCCAAGCCTGCTGGGTGGAGGAGGGGCGCCCCTGGCCGCTGGCCACCCTCCTGGCTCCTCCTGGGGATCCCTCCTTTTCCAGGCGCATCTGCTCTGCCGTTGCCACTCTCGTCTCTGAGGTCGCTTCTCCCAAAAGAGGCTCCTCTTGGAGAAGTCTTGTGTCTCTGACCCCCCAGTCAGTTTGAAGGGAAGGGAACAAAATCTTTCCCTCTCAAGATCAAATGCAGCCTCCTGTGCTGTCTAGCTCCCAGGCACCCAGAGACTGGGCAGTACTCACCAGACTGCGGGCTGCACTCGGCCTCCGGCCCAGCCAGCAGGGCCACTGTTTGGGTGCCATTCTGTTGAATGTTGTAGGTTCATGATTGTTCCCCGGTTCTGTCTCGTCCATTCATTGTTGTTTACGTGCAGCTCACCGTCCGCGCCTCCTGCCCCTTGTCCTGAAGCTCTTGGGCAGCACTTACTGAGGGTGCACCACCCTCCTCAGCAAGGCTGGTGCTGGGTTTCCTCCCACATCTGGCCAACCCCAGCCATGGCATCTGTGGCAGCAGCTCCTGCTCCTCAGAGGCTCCTGGCCTCCTCCCTGAGGCTTCTGCGGAGGTGCCTTCCCAGGGTCAGCTGTGCCATGTGATGCTGTCCCTCAGCCACATCAGTGTTTGTCCACCAGGGAGTGGTGTCCAGCAAGGACTGCTGGCCTCAGAGGGTTGGAGGCACAGGTCATCCACATCTGTGCTTGGTCATCCCACCGCCACCCTGTCTATGTTTGTGTCACAATTACATTAAATTCCATTACTTAAACATGGTGCCTGCCTTCCCTCTGGTGTAGCATACAGCAGACTCCTTCTGAGTGACCAGGGGCAGGTACAGGGCTCATATCAACTCTCACCCTGACCCGATGGTCTTCCTCAGAGTGGTATGGCCCTCAGAGTGGCCGCATGAGTGTCCCCTTTGACCTTGCTAGAAATGCACACCCAGAGATCCACCCTGACCTGCCAAGACAGTCTCTGGGATTGAGGCCCAGGAGACCAGTTAACAGATTCCACATGTGCACTAGAGCTTGAGAACTGCTGCCTGGTCCTCAGAGGGGATCATGGTGGGTACATGGGCAGGAAGCACCCTGTCTTACCCCAGCAGGCACCTGCCTCACACTCCTTGCCCCCCCAGTGCCACTGGCCCTGCCTGGCTCAGCCCCTCTTACCTTCAGGGCTGTGTTCCCCTGTCCTTCTCCCATATCACCCAGCTCCCCCTTGGAGGGCTGGTGAGCATCAGCCCAAGTAGTAGCCTGGCCTCCCACCCTCGTTGAGTAGAGACATGGCCTGGGACCAGGGCTCAGACGAGAGCCATTAGAGGCATCCTTGATGCCTGGTCCCTCACTGCCCACACCCACATCCACAGCATGGTCTCCCTCCAGGAGACTCTGGCTCCAACAGCCTTTTCCATCCTCACTGCCATCCCTGGAGGCCAAGCTGCAGCCTCCAGAGCCCCTGTTGGTCATCCACAGTGGGGAGGCGGCCCTCTGTTCCCAGCGACACCTGGGACAAGGTTATCTGCAACCCCTCCTGCTACTAGCATGTATATATGTGATATTTAGTATAAGAGAAAGACCAAGAATGATGGGCTAAGCATCCATCTCAAGAAGTCAGAAGAAACAACGAAGCCTAAGAGCTTAGGAAGAAGGAAATAATAGACATGAAGGAAATAGAAAACAAACATTCAATAAAAAGAACCACAAGTTGGTTCTTTTAAAACATGAATTCAAAAGCTGCTGGGAAGTTGGATCAGAATGAAAAGGAGGCACGTGTAGCACTCATTGGGATCGAAAGACATTACTATAGCTTTTCAAAAACGAAAGAGGTTAGGGCAGGACAGCTACCACCTGGCAGGACATTCAGGCTGCCTCTGCCCCCAAGCTCCAGCCACCTGGGGGAGGGGTTGGTCTTGTCCCAGCCACCTGAAGACCCCAATGGAGGCTAAGGACGCTGGGAGTGACTTTGTACCAGCACACTTGAAAGCGTTAACCAACACGGGTAAGTTCCTAGAAGACAAAAGCTGACGCAAAAAGAAAGTAAAAATCTGACTAGTCCTACAGCTGCTAAAGAACCTGAGCCAGTCAGAGCTCCGGGCCCAGATGGCTTTATTGGGAGAGCTCTACCCAACAATCTAGGGGAAGAAAGAAACTCTCTTGAAGAGTAGAAAAATAGGAAACATTTCCTGACTGACTTAATGAGACCAGCATTTCCTCAAAACAATATGAAACAGGAAAATTATAGACGAAGCTCACTGATGAGCATAGATGTGAATATCCTAAACACAATTGGAGGGGAAGTGGTGCTGCATACAGAGGACATAACCTTGTGTCTAAGGTTAAATCTTAGATACGCAAAGTTGGTTTAATGCTGGAAAATGTGTTAATTCAATCTGCTGTCTTAAGAGTAAGGGGGAAAACATCAGTTCAATGGGTGTGATAGAGGGTTTGGTAAAATTAAACATTCATGATCAACAAATGGGAATGCCTTAAGCCAACCCTTATCCTTAAGGGATATCCTTAAGGGATAAACTACCCTTAGGCCAACTGCAAGCTATTGACAGTAGTACCCCCAAAAATGAAGTACCTGGGATTAAATTAAAAAATCACACTAGGCCTCTAGGTGAACTTCTATTGAGTGTGTTCAGGAAGACCTAATTGAGAGAGGGGTACACCCTGGTCATAAATGGATGTCTGGGTCAAAGATGCCAATATTCCTTGTGGTAGGCAGAATAACGGTCCCCCCCCAAAGATGTCTGAGATCCCCGGAACCTGTGAGAATGTTAAGTTGCATGGCAAGGGAGATTAATTCTGCAGATGGAATTAGGGTTGCTAATTAACTGAACATAAGGGGGAGGTTACCCCAAGCCATCTGGTGGGTCGAACGTCATCACAGCAGTCCTTAACAGCTGAGGAAGAGGACAGAGGAGAGAGAAGCAGAAAGCGGTGGTGTGGAAGGGACCCGGCCAGTGGTTGCTGGCTGTGAATGTGGAGGAAGGGGTCTTGGACCAAGGATGTGGGCAGCCTTCAGAGGCTGGAAAAAGGATGAGGTGAATTCTCACCTGAGTCCCCAACAGGATCACAGCCCTGCCAACACCTTGGCTTCAGCCCCATGAGATCATTTCAGATAAATCTGTATCAACATTCATGATAATTTGTTTTGGCAGCAATAGGAAATGAATAGACTTCAAAACTATATAGGTCAAAGGCATTCCCATTCAAAATTCCAGGTAGGTTTTTGTGGAACCTGACCAGCAAACTCTAAAATTTTCATTGAAATAAAATAAAATTTACATGGAAGGTCAGAACTGAGAATAAGTATCTTGAAGAATAAAATGGGTCACCTGGGTGGCACAGTCGGTTAAGCATTGGACTCTTGATTTAGGCTCAAATCATGATCTCAAGGTCGTGAGATCGAGCCTTAACATGGACTCCATGGTCAGTGGGGAGTCTGATTGAGATTCTCTCTCCTCTGCTCCTCACCCTACTCCCATTCTCTCTCTCTCAAAAAAAAAAAAAAAAAAAGGAGGGGGAGAATGACCAGTTTGGTCATGAAGGCTTATTCCATCAATAGTAATTAAGATACAAAGCAACAGTGTGGTCGCTTTAGAATGAAGTTCAAGAACAGGCTTCAGGGAAACTGGGCTCTTTAGGGAAGCTTCCATCGTGAGGGGCAAATCTAAAGAAGAGGAAGTAGAATGGGTCTACTTGGTGGGGTGGGGGGAAGAGAGGAAGGCACTGGGGGGCTCTGGGGTTCTAGCTGGCTAGTTCTTGAGTGGTGGTGGTGACACGGGTGTTTGCTCATAATTGTGTTGAACTGTATATGATCTATGCATCTTACAGTATGATGTTCTAATGATGTTTAATGCCTCAAAAATCAGATGAGTTTAATGTCATTTCACAGTTCCTGACAATCAAAAAAAGATGGAAAGCCCCCAATTCATTCTTTTAGGCAGCTGGCACTTGAATCCCAAAACCAGTTAAGGATGGTAGAAAAGAAACCGTGGGCGGAACTTATGAATACAACAAAGCAAAACTCCTAGACAAAATATTAGCAACCAGGATGGAGCAGCGGGTGAAGAGTATCATATGCTGTGACTCAGCGGGGTCGATTCCAGGAACACGAATGGGTTCCACGGAGGCCACTCAATCCATGTAACTCATCCCACCACCAAACCAAACCATATCCGTAAGTTTGAGAAAGAAACGTTGCCACAGCAAACATCCCTAATGGAAACAGGCCCAGCAAGAGGGGGGAGAGGCCTCCCCACTACGAACGATGCCGTCTCCCACCACACGTCCGGAAGTAGCCCTCTCGGAGGCTGTAGCGGACAAGCAGGGAAGGAGAGTCGGGTCGGTGTCTTTCTCCAGCCACACGCACAGCAAGCAGAAAGGGCTGGAACGGGGGCCCCTGAAGCCCCGTGATGTCACGGGTGCAGCTGGGAGATGCTGAATCTCACTTAGGGGCTAGTGAAAGTAACACTGTCACTGCTGCCCCGCCACCCTGGCCCGAGTCCCATCACAGGTGCCTGTACACCCCCTGGAACAGGCACAAACGCTCAATAAGGTTGCCCCAAGGCCCCATGAGGACGAACAGCAGGACACAGCCCAACGCAGCGGGGCACGGAGGGGGGGCTGCTGTGTGTCCATCCAGGCGAATATTCTGCTCGCTCGGTGACCCGCCAGGGCGCGTGTGCTGACGGCCACACCCCACAGCTACGCTCAGTTGTTCCCACCAAAGCTGAACATCCGCCCAGCCTGCGACCCCACAATTCCACCCCTGGGCATCTACCCAAGAGGAGGGGGCATACAAGTCCCCCCAAAAAGACATGGATGTGCATGTTCACAGCAGTCTGACTCACAGTAGCTCCAAACTGGAAACACATAGGGTAGTGGCCCCACTCAACCCCATAGGGCACAGCAATGAAATTCAGAGGCCCGCTCCCCACCACCGCAGAACAGAGCGAGGGCATGCACAGAAGCATCTACTCCTGGGGGCAGGAGGCTGTGGGCTGGAGGGAACCTTCTGGAATGATGGAAAGAGCCAATATTTTGAGCTGGGTGCTGCTCCCCCTATTGTGCACATAGGTAACACACACCAAGACGTACATCTAACACATGTGTACTTTATATGTTTTACGTGTGTCACACCTCAGTTCTTCAAAGCTTAAAAAATAAAAATATGAATATTTAAAAATATAAACTATTAATGAAATGAGCCAATCGCAAGAGAATGTTGTCCTATTATTTATGTAAAGTTTCAGGGGATCCCTGGGTGGCTCAGCAGTTTAGCGCCGCCTTCAGCCCAGGGCATGATCCTGGAGACCCGGGATCGAGTCCCACGTCGGGCTCCCTTCGTGGAGCCTGCTTCTCCCTCTGCCTAGGTCTCTGCTTCTCTTTCTGTATCTCTCATGAATAAATAAAACCTTTTAAAAAATCACATAAATCATATTGTTTGTGGCCTACATAGTACATAATAAAGTATAAAACACATGAAGGAAAGACTGACTCCCAATTCTAGACAGCGCTACGCTCTGGGGCAGGAGAGGGTCAGCCGGAGACCACGTGCCTCGACCTCATCTGTCAGGTTTTCTTCCGATCAGTGGTGCATAAATGGATATTTGGTAAATTATCATCGGTGTTTTTGTGACGGCCTAAGACGGCTCTTCATAAAGATCGCAATTCAGATCATGTCTCTCCCCTGCTCAAAATCTTACCATGGCTCCCCAGGGCCCTCAAGAGGAAGACCCCTCATCCTGCCGGTCCAGCGGGGGCCTGGTGCAGCCTCCTCTGGGCTGCCTTCTTGACACCAACAGCTCAACTCAAATGTCGCCTTCCCCCTGCCACTCCAGCTCGTCCCTACATGCAACTGTCCTTGGTTCCACATCGTCCTGTGTTCCCCCTCTGCCTTAGAAGGCCCCCAAGGGCAGGGTCCCCCTTCTGGTTTGTCACTGCTGTGTCCCCAGGCTCCCCCACCATCCTGCGCTGGGACAGGGTCTGAGGACACGCCCACAGGTTCTGGCAGTCGTCGCCACAAGGGGGCGCGTGCAGGTCAGAAATCAACGCGGGGGACCCAGGGCTGGGCCCCTGGGAGAGGTGGGCGGGGCAGGCCCTCCCTGAACACAGGGGTGCCCCACACCCCTGCTAGCCCTGCTGACTGGGACAAGTGCAAAGGGAGGCTCCGAAAGGTCACAGAACGCTTATGGGTTCTGAATGAGCCAAGATGGCCCGACGTGCTGGAAGAATCTAGGAAAGCTGCAGGTGGGGGTCGGGGAGCCTGGGAGCCCTGACCTGTGATCCCCACGGCCACTCTGTCCCGACTAGAGGGACCAAGTCAGGGCCAGCCAGGGGTCAGGCTGACCCTCCCAAACTCAGGGAACCTCTGCTCACGGCAGTCCCCACCCAGCCCCCTGTACACAGGGGGAACTGAGGCCCAAAGACAGGCCAGAGCTGTCCCCTGGGTCCGGTGCTGTCCGCCCCACCTGCCCCAGCTGCCCTCTGGGTGCGGAAGGGGGCCCAGGGGCCCCTCACCCACCTCCTTCCAGCTCCTCATTCAACAAACTAGGAACTGGGTCCATCCCTCACCCAGGCTTTCCCAGGGTCCCCAGTCCAGACCTGACCCCCCACCCCCGCCCCCCCCAGCCCAGCTTCCCTTGCTGTGTGACCTTGAGCAGACTCTTTACCCTCTGGGACTCTTTCCATGTCCGTGTTGGGCCTTCTACAGGCCACTTCGTTAGAAGAGTCTCTTGAAGAAGGAGGTTCTAGGTTGTTGTCAACCAGGTGGGAGCACTTCGGTCGCCCTCTCTGGGGGCCACGGTCCTTTCAGAAGGCGCAAAGACCACGGTGGTGCCAATTTGTCATCGTTTTTCAAGCGAGGTGAAGTTCACATGACATAGAGTTAACCATCGTAAAGTGAGCAATCCTGTGGCATTTAGGGCATTCACAGTATTACGCAACCACCACCTCTCTTTCATTCCAGAACATTCTGACACCCCAAGAGGAAAGCTGTCCCTATGAGCAGTCCCTCCCCGCCCCTGGCAACCACCAATCTGCTTTCAGCCTCCGCGCCTTTGCCTCCTCTGGACCCTTCATGTAAATGGAATCACACGATATCTGGCCTTTTGTGACTCACTTCTTTTGCTCAGCAAAATGTTCCCGAGGCTCATCCCCTTGTAGGGTGCGTCGATGCTTTACTCCTTTTCGTGGATGAGTAATAGGCCGCTGTGTGGATCGGTCACATTTGTTAGACTGCTCATCCCCTGAGGGACACCTGCGTCGTTTCCACCTTCTGGTGCCTGTGACAAGCACTGCCATGAACATGGACTAAAATATGTCTGCATCCTTGCCTTCGGTTCTTTCTTCGGGGTATATACTTGGGAGCAGAATTGCCGATCATATGGTAATTCGGGCTTAATTTTTGAGAGATTTCACTCTTTTTTATAATGTTAAAAGGTCATGGCGCCTGGCCAGACTGGGAATACCGTGCCTGGAAATTTCTGGCGAGTTCTTGTGGATGAGCACTCTCCTCTGCGCCCACCTGCCTCTCCCATCAGCCCCTGCTCCGCCCTGACTGGCCACGGCCCCTCCCCACGGCGACCCCACCCCCACCCTGCCAAATCTCAGAGCAGCGACGACACACTGCTTCACATCCACACCTTTTTAAAATGATTTAATTTATTTATTTGAGAGAGAGAGAGAGAGACAGCACGTGAGCACAAGCAGAGGAGAGGGACAAGCAGACACCGGGCTCGATCCCAGGACCCTGGGATCATGACCTGAGCTGAAACCAAGAGTCAGATGCCAACCAACTGAGCCACCCAGGTGCCCCGACCTGCACACTTTTAATGCTACTGATAGTTTGCATATTTAAAGTCTACCCAATTTTTTCTTTGTTTAAGTGACTCTGTATATTCACTTTTGGATTGAGACGTAACAGGCAGTGAAGTGTGCCTGGTGCTCAGATCTTGCATGAAGCCTGATGCATGTTTACCTCAACACAGAACACCCCTCCATCCACCCCGCACCCGCCCTACCCCGCAGGCTCCCTGCCAAGGCCTCCCAGAGGGAGCCACGGTGCTATGAGCTCACAGCATTGCTTCGTATCCACCGTTCTCGAATTCAGACAAACAGAATCCCGTAGGGTGTCCAGTTCTGGGTCCGGCTGCATTCGCTGGGCTCTGCACCTTTTAAGATTCATCCACGCCCTGGGGCGCCTGGGGGGGCTCCGTTGGTTAAGCAGGTTAAGCAACGGGGACTCCTGGTTTCGGTTCAGGTCGTGATGTCGGAGGTTGTGAGATCGAGCCCCGCGTCCTGCTCTGTGCTCAGCTTGGAGTCCGCTTGGGGTTCTCTCTCCCTCTCTCTCTGCCCTCCCCCTCCCCCTCCTCATAAATAAATAAATCTTTTTTAAAAAGATCCATGCGTGTCCTTGGCCCCCTTCCCTGCTGCGTACTCGCCCACGGTGTGCCCGTAGAGCTTCTGCTGACGGGCGCCGGGGCCGCGTGCAGAGCGAAGGCACAAGTGCCCCAGCCCGTCTTGCGCTGCTGCGTGCGTTCCTCTCTGTGGGCAAACGCCCAGGGGTAGGAGGCCCGGGGTGCGGGAGGGGAGACCGAGGTTCGGCTTGGGCGGACGCTGCCGGACAGTCTTCCAGGGTGATCGTACCGTTTTGCCTCCGAGCACACAGGGAGTGAGCACTCCGCTTGCTCCACGTCCTCACCGGCACCCAGGCCTCCTCATGGCAGCCGTGCTGGGGGTGCTGGGGCTCCTGCCTGTTCCAAGCACACCGAACCCGAGCGCCTGCCCTCGGTCCGGCCCAGTGGGGTGAACCCGTGGGGTGCTGACCCCACGCCCCTCGTTGAGCCGCCCCTCCGCCCTTGGCTCCTGGCCACCACCTCCTCCCGCGCCTTCCCCCCACCGCTCCATCGCCACCCCTCAGACGGATCCTTTCTCAATTTGACCTTGAAGCGAGGACATGTCCTCAGGTCCTCGGGCCCCCTAGGAAAGAGCCCAGGGTGGGCCAGTCCCGAGAGGAACTGGTGTCTTTCCTGACCCCTGGATCCCCTTCCTCCTTCCTCCTCACTCTTCCTCCCCTTCCTCCTCACTCACCCCTGGATCCCCAGGCCTCCTCAGGCGCCTCTCCTGCTTCGGTGAACACTGGCTTGGCTATTCCAAGGCACAAAGGGGAAACTGAGGCTCACTCCCCCCACCCCTGCATATCAATCAGCGACATTCCCACTCTTTCCACCTCCTGAATCTCACCTCCCCTCGCACCTCACCTAGCCTGAGCCACGACACTGGATGAGCCCAGCTCCTGACAGGTCCCACCCCCCACAACTGGCATTTGCCCCTTTGTCCAGGCCACCAAAGGGACGCTCCTTAGACCATGAGGTGCCCGGCTCACCGCACTTCCCCTACTGGCCGGCACTTGTGCCCTGGCCAGGCCCAGACCCACAGGCAAGTCCTCACCCGGCCTGGCTCCTCTGCCCTCCCCAGCCCTCCCTCACCTTCATTCTTTCAAGTGTTTATTGAGCACCTGCTGTGTACTGGGTCTTCTTCTCAATGCAGGGTGGCAACTAGACCAGACAAGACCCCTGCCCTGGCGGGGGTGGGGGTGACAGATAGCTCCATGCTCCTGGCATGTGGGGGCTGGATGGGGGCACGGAAGGCCCGGCCTGAGCACCAACTCACGGTGAAGCCCGAGGCTTGGGACAGAGGCAGACACTTGGGGCCAGGGGCTGGGGCCACAGAGGGTTTTAGGTGTGCACAGCTTCCCCTGGCAGCTGACAGGAGAGAGGAGAGCTCAGGAAGGAGGGAGGTTAGGGACGGGAGACTGAGAGTGAGGGAGAAAAGTCAGATTTGGGGTGTGGCCAGAGAGCCGAGAAGGCTCCCCGCCACGGGGCTGAGGGCGGCGTGGAGGAGCTTCCCACACCCTCCAGGCAGCAAACACATCCGACCAGGGGATTCAGTTCCTCAAAATTGCCGCATAGGCACGTGGACACACATGTGCAACACGCACAGAGATGCACATACAACACAGCACGAAACACAGCTACACAACGGACACATACAGACGTGCACACACACACCCCACACACACCCAGAAAGATGTACACACACAACACACGCCTGCAACACATAAACACGCAACAAAACACGTCACAGAGACACACATGCAACGCACAGACACACATGCTCCCTTTCAAATCTGGCCTTTGAAAGGACAGTCTTTTCTGCCCGTCCTGCTTCTCCCCGCAGGGTCCCTAAGTCCCCACAAGTCCCCACGTGGGGCCAGGCCAGGCTCAAGTGTCTCGGGCCCATGGAATGTCCCTCTCTGCCCCTCAGCCCCTGCCCGGTCCTGACCACACGACGCACATCCTGCTCTGTTCCGCACACAGGGATCACCCCAAGGCCACACGGCAGGTGCGGGCAGGGGAGTCTAGCAGAGGGGTCTTGGTTCCCTAAGTGTCCCTGCCCTTGCTGCTGCCCTACTCTCCTACCCTCAGAGCAGGGCTCCCCACTCCCCTACCTCTCACCCCAGCTCCGTCTCACTCCTGGGCAGAGATAGACACTTCAGCTCCAGGGGGTCAGGCATGAGCCAGATGAAGGGCTGGGGGGGCCCAGTGGCAGAGCTGGAATTTACCCAGGAGGTCAGAGAGGGCTGCCTGGAGGAGGAGGCATTAGTACTGGGTTTTGTACGTTGAGCTGGAGCTTGTCAGGGGGCTGAGGAATCCTCTAGTCAGAGGGAGGGATACCCCAGCAACTTTCCCTAGTGCAGTCTGAGCCACAGCAGCTCCAGCAGGAAGGATCATCAGTCTGGTTGCTTTTTTTGTTGGTTTTTGGTTTTTGGTTTTTCTTTTCCAGTTGTGGTAAAATAGACAATGTACGATTCATCATCTTTAAACACGTAATCCAGTGGCGTGAAACACATGCATTGTCATGTGTCCACCACCACCCATCTCTAGAACGTGCTCATCTTCCCAAACTGAAACTCTGTGCCCACTACGCACCAACTCCCCACCCCTCCTCCAGCCCCCAGCGCCCACCATCAACCATCTCTGTGAATCTGACGACTCCAGAGACCTCCAGTAAGTGGGATCCTACACTATTCATTCGTCCCTTTGTGACATTATTTCATGCAGCACAGTGTCCTCCAGATTTGTCCACGAGGTAGCCCATTATCAGAATGTACCGTCCCTTTTAAAGCTGCGTAATATCCCACTGCACGTAGGCACCACATCTTGTTCACGCCTTCATCTGCGGCAATTCTATTTTTAAGTTTTGAGGAACCGCTATAGTGTTGACTTATTTGCTTTAAAACCAGGGTTTCTCAGTCATCCCATCTAGGACCCAAACAGCCCTCCCTGTCCCTACCTATGTCTGAAAAGTGGGGGTTCTCAGGACCCCTGGGTGGCTCAGTGGTTGAGCGTCGGCCTTCAGCTCAGGGCATGATCCCGGTTCCTGGGATCAAGTCCCTCATCAGGCTCCCCATGGGGAGCCTGGTTCTCCTTCTGCCTATGTCTCTGTCTCTCTCTGTGTCTCTCATGAGTGATAAAATCTTTATTTAAGAAGAGTGGGGGTTCCCCTCTGCTGAGCCCCTCAGTTGCTTCATCCATCCCTCAGATCTCTGAGAGGCACTGACCGCTGGACAGCCCGCTTCACAGAAGAGATCTGAGGTCAGAGCGCAGAAAGGACGCGGCCTGCGCCACCCAGCAGGGGCTGGCCTGTCCCAGCTCCTGAGCCCCGCAGCCTGGCCGCTCCCTCTTCCCACCACAGCCTAGAACACTCCCAGCCCCTTAGCAGTTCCTGTGCGGCCTGCACTCAGCCGCTGAGAGCATTTCCCATCCCACTCCTGGCTCTGCTCCCTTCCAAGAGAAACAGGTTGCACCTGGCACTGCATCCCAGAAAGCCCCGGGCGGCAGGAGCCTGGCCACGTGAGGGGGTGCGGGTGGAGGCGTGTGATCACACTGCAGCCCCCCCACACACACACCACCGCTGGGAAGGGCGGGGCCCAGGAGGGCCTGAGCGTGACCTGGGCATGTGAGCCTCAGTCCATCATTTGGGAAATGGGCTGACAGCGGCCCTTGCCCCTCAGGGACGCTTCTATGAGGGGACTTGGGGGACGCTGCAGGAAGGGCCCCAGCGGGCTGGAAGAGCTAAGGCTCCCAGGCCTCGGTGTCCACATGGCCATTATTATAGCAGGGCTGGGACCCCGCCCAGCTCCAGCGATTGGTCTTCCTATCAAGCACTGACTGCGTGTGACGGGGGAGTCCATCCTACCCGGAGCCAAAAAGAGTCAGAAAACAGAGAGTGCAAAGGTTCACCATTTAAAACAAATTTTCTTTTTAAAGATTTTATTTATTCATGAGAGACACATAGAGAGAGGCAGAGACACAGGCAGAGGGAGAAGCAGGCTCCATGCAGGGAGCCCTATGTGGGACTCGATCCCAGGACTCCAGGATCACGACCTAAATCAAAGGCAGACGCTCAACCACTGAGCCACCCAGGTGCCCCACCATCTAAAATTTTAAAAACCACCCAGAAACCACCCTTGAAGAAACTGCCACACATTTTTTGAATCTTTTTTAAATTTTAATTCAGGTGAAATCCATACAACATGAAATGAACCATTTTGAAGTGGACAATTCAGCGGCATCTTGTGCATTCACAAAGCTGTGCAACTACCACCGACATTTAATTCTAGAACATTCCCATCATCCTGAAAGGAACCCCTTCCTTATCAGCAGTCGCTTCCTCCTCCGCCTCCCCCAACCTCTGACAACCTCAATCCTCTTTCACCATGGATTCGCCTGTTCTGGACACTTCATGCACGTGAGATGATGCTCTCGGTGGCCTTCTGTGGCTGGCTTCTCTCAGTACGATATTTTTGGGATTCATCCACGTTGTAGCAGGTGTCAGGGCTTTGTCCCTTTTCATGGCTAAGTACTATCCCACCATACCGAGGGACCACGTTTTGTTTATCCATTTACCCGTCAATGGACACTTGGGCTTTTTCCACTTTTCAGCTGCTGTGAATCGTGCTGCTGTGAATATTCATGTACATGCATTTGTATGAGTCCCTTTGACACACATTTTTACGTTCCCCAACCAGGAAGTAGCTCAGGCTCCACGGAGGCAGTGCTGATTTATTGAACAAAGTTCTACATTTTGTTCTACATCTCTTGAAAAATTATTAGAGGAGACTCAAACCAAAGGTTCCCTCACCTCTTTCCCCAATGGCCCTTCCTGTGTTGTGCACGAAAGCCCCAGACCTGAACCAGTGAGGGAAAGATGGGGTGAGCAAATGGGGGCTGGGTCCTCTGGGGTGCCGGCACCTTGGGGGGCCTTGGCCTCTGAAGGCAGCGAGGGTGTGGACAGCCTTCCTGAAGCCACAGGGCAAGACAGAGGCAGGGCCAGAGAGACCCTTTCTGACCGCAGCCAGTACCTGGGGACTCACTTTGACCCCAGTTCCTCCCCTCCCCGTGGCTCCAGTCCGACCCCCAGCCCCAGCCACCAGGACTTTGAGGACCTCTCCAGCCACCACAGCTGTGCTGATGTGACAGAGGCGAGTCAGAGTATGAATGAAAAGAGCAACATTTAATTTCAGCAAATCGGTTTATAAAGCAGCATAGGTGTGGTGCATTAGCCGCCACAGAAGGGCAAGGACGTGTGTCACACTTGCACCAGATTAAGCAAGCTGGGTTATTCATGTAGGCCACTTCACGATACAATAAAACCAATTTTGAAATCTAAAACATTCCCAAGGTCCCAGGGTCTCGACTGAGAGGGGACATGTCCCCCTGCCCACCTCCCCAGGAGCTCAGGTCTCGGGCAGAGGGTGCAAGGGGAAGAGTCGGGTTTCAGAAGCACAGCATCATTTCCTCTGGGAATCTGAGTTTCCTGCTCTGTGAACTGGGGAGCGTGGCGCTTTGATTACTAAGCACCGCTCACACTGTTCCCTCAGCGTGGCTGTCCCTTCCACGACTTCTGCCTGGGGAGGTCCTTCCATCCATTAAACCCCAGCTGTGACTCCTCCAGGAAGTCGTCCCAGACAGACGGACACCTGGGTCCCTCCAGGCGAGCCTTGATGCTGCAAGGCTAGGGGGTGTCTGTATCGAGTTCTGTCCTCCCCAGAGACGTGGCTCCTTGAGGACTAGGGGCCTGGGGTGGGGAGTGTTGCAAGAAACTGGAGGCACCACAAATCCCTCCTTAGTGGATGACAGTGATTTTGAGAGGGGCCCAACTTCTCAGGCTCACACCGCCGTTTAACCCCAGATTCACGACTCAACTCTGGAGCAGTTGGACTCCGAGAACAGTGCTCCTTCCCAACACTTGTGTGTTAGCTGAACAACCCACCACCTGCCGGGGGCTGCTCACCCTGACCTCGTCCTGGGTCCCTGCAGCTCCTGTTTGGGCCAGAACAGCCTGTCCCGTGTGTGTGTGTGTGTGTGTGTATATGGGGGGGACCTGTCCTCCCAGTGGCCCAGGGGTCAGAGATAAGGCCACCGAGCCCAGCTATCGGCAGGAAACATCTTGGCAGGACAGGAAGCCACGGCATTGGTCAGCCGCACCCTCGCCTGCCTCGGCCTATCCGTGGCCAGATATTTTGGGAGCCACTATATAAACCCCGACTCCGCTCCTAGCTGTTCCCCCGGGGGAAGCCTGAGCTTTCACGTTCCTCGGCAGCCCCTGCCACCCGTGTGGCTGCTGGGAACAGGCGCCCAGGGTCCCAGAGCTGCAGGGGCAGGTGCTAGCCGAATGCCGCCGCACACTGGAGACCCCAGCTCTGGATCGAGGAGCCCCCTGCGCGTTCCTGGTGCAGCCGCTTGCCTCCTGAGCGACCCGGAGCAAGTGTTTTCACCTCTCTGTGCCTCCCATCCCCCTCGTCACAGCCTTCCCCTGGTCCTGTCCCAGGAAACACGGACGTGCCTGATGTGGCACCCGCCTCTTCTTACCGCCCCCCACCCCCAGCCGAGAAAAGCCCCTGGCCCTGCACCCAGCCAGACCCTGCACAAGCGCTGGATCAGAGAGACATTATGAGGATGTGGCTGCAGACATCCTCATTTTTACAGAGAATTGAGGCCCAGAGAGGGGAAGGGATTTGCCTGAGGCCACACAGCAGAGCGAAAGCAAGGCTGCATCAGAGCCCTGGCCCTGGGTCTCCTCCTGCACCCCGGGCCCCACACAGAGGGCAGCTCCAGGGGTCACAGGCCAGCCAGGGGCAGCCTTGGGATTCAAACCCAGGTCCACCTGCTGCTCACCCCCACGCCTGGGCCGCCCAGGACAGAGCCGTCCCAGGCCCCGTTGCTACCCCTCGGGGTGCTGGCTAACATGCACATTTTGCCCAGGACAGTAAAAGTGAAACGCAGAAGTGAAATAAAATACTCAAAGAGCTCAGTGGGGCTCAGAGTCAGCTCCTGCTCTCAGACCCTCAGCCTTTTCCTGGTGAGAGGTGAGGGGGTGGGACGGCAAGCCAGGCGGGGGAGACCAAGCGTGGTTATGTAAATGGCCGGCCCAGCACCTGCGGGCCACCAGCCAGTGCGAGTGGCGGAGCATGCCCAGCCGTCCCCACCCCGGGCAGCTGCAGCCGGCGAGAGGGAACGGCCATGCCAGATATAACCTGACCTGAACTCCACCCAAAGCCGGAGCTCCAAGGCAGGCCTGTGCCTGGAGAGCTGGTTTTGGCCGGATGACCCGGGCAGGTCGCTGTCCAGTTCGGGGCTCCCATCTCCCTCACTCCTCCAAGAAAGGTCTCAGTGTGGCTACCTGTCCCCAAAGTACCTCCCTGTCCCCCTTCCTGCTTGGTTTGCTGCCAGGGGGCACTGGGCTGGCATCTATCTCCCGAAAGGTGCCATTCGAACCGGCCTGCTTTATAGTTCAGAGGCTGGCTGATGAGAGTTGGTGGCTCTCTCTGAGTGGACTCCCACCCCACCCTGCTCTGCGATTGAGCCACCTGGAGCATCTAGATGACAGGAACCTGGGTCTGTCCTTGTCTAGTTGAACTCCCTAAAGGCTCCAGTGCCTTCCCCCAGGACACCACTCAGAAGCACATACACACACAACACACACACCCCACGGGGGTTGGTGGTCTTCCCCAAATCCTCTGCCATATGTCTACCCCATTTCAAACCAGCAGGGGCAGCTGCCTACCTACTCTGACCAGCCCAGAATGAGGAAGGAAATCACCTCCTCATTCTGGAGTCTATAATCTATTAATGCAACTCATGAGCCCAGCAATTTATTGAGCAGCTATGTCACAGGCAGAGGGCCCCTCATGTAATCATTAATCATCAATTCAAAAGGGAGGTTTATCAGGAGAGGGTGAGGCTGAGAATGTTCCATTTCTTGATCCAGGTGCTGGTTACATGGGTGTGTTAACTTTGTGAAAATTTATTAAGCTGCATATGTAGGGTTTAGGCACTTTGGTGTCTCTACATTATTGTTGAATAAAACGCTTAAAAAGAAGAGGAGAGGAGGCAGTTTGACATTGGGCCGAAACTGGCGGATGAGCAGGCATTAAGTAGATTGTTTGAGGACATGGATGGAAGCAGGAAGAGCGTTCCAGGCGACAGGCACAGCAGGTGCAAAGGCCTGGGGTCCTGAGGGAGCCTGGTGTGTTTAGGGATCCATCAGAGGCCCATGTGGCCCAGGTGGAGGGCGGGGACTGGCCACGCGGAGCCTCACAAGCCACAGCCAGCCTGGGACGCTACCCCGTGACCACTGCAATGCCAGCAAGAGGTATATGCAGAGGCTGACAATGTGGGGTAGACACATGTAAAGGCCCCTGAAGCCACAAACAGGAACAAGTGAGGGGTGCTCAGCCCATTTGCCATAGAGGGAAACTGAGGCCCAGCGAGGCCAGCTGCTTGGCTACACATCAGGGAGAGCCTGGCCTGGCTCTCCCAGGGCCTCTTTCTGTCCAGTCCAGCACCCTCCAGCCACTGAAGGATGGGACGTGCCCAGTGAGCAGCCAGGCACCCTGAGTTTGAGTCTCAGGCTGAGCTCGCTGGCCTCAGCGTCCTCCTCTGCAAAATGGGCATCTGGGAGGGCGAAGGGAGGTCATCTCCAGCCCCGCTGCAGGGGGCGCTGGACAGGCAGCAAGTCCGGTGGGCCGGAGGGCGTCCGGCCAGCCCTGGGGGCATCTCAGAGCCCAGGAGCTCAGGGTGGTTCTTCTGAGAAGCCTGCAGCTGAGGAGGAAACACTTTTCCCACAGTGGTGGTGATGGTGGTGGCACCCCTCAACCTGCACCGAGAGAGATTCTGCCTGGGGGGGGGGGCGGCGGGTAGAAGGCAGGAGTTTTTAAAAAGAGAAATGTCCTAATAATGCAAATTCAGGCCTATGGGAGTAAAACCAAAGCAGAGAAGAGAGAGTGACAGAGGAGATGAGTGTCAGGGGACACCCTCCTGGTGCAGAGCCGGGGCCCATCCCCCACCAAGCCTCTCCACCCCTGCCTCCCTAGTCTGCCCCTTACCGCCATCCCATCCCATCATCCTGCCACCCCGTCACCCCATCACCCCATCACCCCGCCACCCCGTCACCCTGTCACCCCATCACCCTGCCACCCTGTCACCCTATCACTCCATCACCCCACCACCCTATCACCCTGTAACCCCACTACCCTGTCACCCCATCACCCCGCCATCCTGTCACCCCACCATCCCGTTACCCTGCCACCCTGTCACCCTGTCACCCCATCACCCCATCACCCCTCTGCACTCTCCGCACTCACCTTGCTCATTTGGCTTTGTCCGTCCCCTGTCCATCGGCCATGGGTCGTCGGGAGGGTGAAATCTCCTTGGCTTGTTCCCCATCCAATTTCCGGCTCCCAGCCTGGCCCTGGCACCGGGAGGTGCTCAGTAAATATTTGTTGGCTGAATAAATGGTGACAGGTCAGTTCCCCATCTTATCTTGACGGGGGTGGGGGGGGCTTTATCAGCCTGGCCCAGCACCACACAGCAGCCCAGAACCCCGCCTGGCCCCCACAGTTCTGCCATCAGACTTCTGTGTCCCAGTGTTCTCAGCTAAAGTAGGGGTCTGGGGTGATGATCTTATGGGGGAGCTCCCAGGAGATCACCCACAGCACACAGGAAGTGCTTCAAAAATGGTCACTGTCACCCCCTTGAGGCCACCTCGAATCCCTGCTGACCCCGGGGTTGAGCCCCTGTCCACTACTACCCCCTGCACCCCCAGAGAAAACAAAGGGTAGAGGCAGCTGCAAGGACTTGCTGGGGGCTGGCAGGCTCCCCCACCTCAGGCTCTTTCTAAGAAGCCAGTGGTGATAACATTCCCCCAAAACAGGAACAAGCATGTTGGGTGTTGCAGAAAACTCCGGTGAGGCTGACCTCCACGCACTGGCTGACCCCACAGCCGGCTTCAGGGCCCACTGGGCACAGCTTGGAAAGATTTTTATGTAAAAGTGGCCAATGCAAATCCAGGGGCCCAGCGACCTCGAAAGGCCCCACTTCCCCCTTTACCACCTTAGCCTGGGGTGACAGCCACCTGGGTGTGGTAGGTGGGAGGGCCAAAGGACAGTAGGCGGCCTCCACCGGGCTGGCTTCCAGAACCCCCCCTGCTCTGACCTGCTTTGATCTGCTCTGAGGGTCCACGTCTCCAAATCTGCCCTAGTGGCTAGGCAAGAGGTAGAGGGAGGGGAGAGCACGTGTGACACACATCCCCGCACCCCCTTTAGGGGTGATCCTAGAGCCAGCTCTGATTTTTATTTTATTTTACTTTAGAATTTTATTTCATGTTCTTAATTTGATTTGATTTTTAAGAATTGATATAAAATAATATAACAAAAAATTAACCAGTCAACCATTTCAGGTACACAAATCTGCAGGTTTTAGCACATTCACTATGTTGCACCATCGCCACCATTATCAAGATCTAGAACATCTCCATCCCACTGAAATGAAACCCCATCCCCGTCCCCAGTCTCTCCCTGTCTGCCTCCCGAGGCCCTTGGCTGCCTCCTCCTGTGGCTCCTATGGATTGGTCTGTTCGGGACATTTCATATAAACGGGATCTGACAACAGGTGGCCTTTGGCGCCTGGATTCTCTTACTCGGCCCGACGATCTCGAGGATCATCCACACTGTGTCGGGGGTCAGGGCTTCGATCGTTGTCAGAGCTCAGTACACTTCCATCGTGCAGACGGACCACACTGTGCTTATCCGTTCATCCTTTGGGGGACATCTGGTTATTTCCACTTTGGGGCAATTGTCAACGGGGCTGCAATGAGCGTGCGTGTGCAGGTTTTCATGTGGATGCCTGTTCTCACCCCTTGGGTCTATACTCACGGGTGGAAGTCCTCGGTTATGAAAACTCCGTACTCGACTTTTGAGGGTCCAGTATGTTGCATTCCACAGTGTAGGATCATTCAACATTCTCCCCTGCGAGGTGGGAGGCCTCCAGCTTGGGAGCCTTGCCAACACGTGCTCATTTACCTTTGTGACGACAGCCATCCTAGTGAGTGTGAAGTGGAAGCCCCTGTTTTGCAGACAGGGAAACTGAGACTCACAGAGGCAAAAAACTTGCCCAGCATGAAAATTCAACTCTCCACACTTGAAGACAAAGAGGGATGGGGGTAGACCCTGGGAGAATGGGCAGACATGGCCAGACAATTCTCCTGAGAAATGAATCCAAGCCCCGGAAGGGATGTTTCAGGCTGAGGTTGACCCTCCCAACAGACCAGAGGCCCAGTCAAACCTCCTCCAGGAACCCAAACAGAGCCTCCTTGCATGCACCCAGGTGGGGGGCTCACTATCTACAGGGCTGCATGCCGGGACCCTTGTCCCAGACAGCTCCCAAGTTCAGGCGGTGCTTTCACAGGTGAGCCCCGATTCTTCCCTGCCCCCACCAGCTGCCCCCGACCTTTGGTATCTTCTGCTCAGGGGCGGCCTGACCGAAGCCCACGGACACCACGCAGAACCCAAGCAAGCACTGCCCAGCAATCACAGTTGGGTCTCTGATATGTAAAATCCACATTTTGAAAACAGCTGAACCACAAAATGCAATGTGGGTTCCTGAATCTGGAGGGGAATCTGATGCAAAGGCTGGTGGTATTCAATGAAGTCTGGCATGTTGTTGATAGCAACCTAAAATCACAGGTGTGGGTTCCTTCGATTTGGCCAAGGGACCATGACAGTGTTGAATGTTGATGGAGAAAGTTGCAAGGAGCACATCCAGGGAACCCGGGGCTGCCTGGGTGACCGGTCAGGAAGCCTAGTAGTTCCAAAATGATAAATTTGAAGAGTAGGCCGGACAAGAAGGCACAGCAACACCCAGAATCCCATCTAGAGAGCAGAAATACAAAATCTCAGAATCTGAGATTCCAGCCACCCCCTCACCTTGCAGTCGCCACCTGCCCGGACCCCGCCTGGACCCCAGCTGCCCCGACTTCCCCAGGACAGAATCCTTGAGGCCTCCCGCTGCCCTCTCCCAACCCAAATCAGGTCCCTCTGCTCCCCACACCTCCGCTGGACTTTACACATGTGCTCACAGCTGTCTACTAGCAGCTGAGGCGTGCCAGCTGTGGGGGTGGCAGGTGTACAGCAGTGAGCAGCACACACAGGATCCTACCAGCAGGGAGACAGACGGTAGACCTAGAAAGGTGCAAATAACAGCGGATAAGACCTTCGTGATACAGAAAAAGGAATCACCATCGCCTTTATCAAATTCTAGAACATCTCAGTCCCCCAGAAAGGAAGCCCCGTCCCCATGAGCAGTCTCTGCCCGTCCGCCTCCCCCGCACCTTGGGAGAGACCTCCCCTCTCTATGGATTGGTCTGATCGGGACATTTCATATAAACGGGATCTGACAACAGGTGGCTTTCTGTACCTGGCTTCTCTCACTGGGCATGACATTCTCGAGGTTGGTCCCCTCTGTGGCAGGGTCAGGACTTCGATCCTGTCGGAGCTGAGTACCTTTATGTAGTGTAGATGGACGCACTGTCTTTATCTGATAATCCTTTGGGGACATCCGGTTATTTCCACTTTGGGGCAATTGTCAACGGGGCTGCAATGAGCGTGCGTGTGCAGGTTTTCATGTGGATGCCTGTTCTCACCCTTTGGGTCTACACCCAAGGGTGGAGGTCCTCGGTTATGATAATTTCACAGTCGACCTTTGAGGGACCAGTATGTTCCATTCCGCAGTGTGGGATCATTCTACATTCTCCCCTGCGAGGTGGGAGGCCTCCAGATTGGGAGCCTTGCCAACACGTGCTCATTTTCCTTTGAGACGACAGCCACCCTAGTGAGTATGCAGTGGAAGGCCCTGTTTTGCAGACAGGGAAACTGAGGCTCAGAGAGGAACCCTGTTGCTAAGGGCGAAAATTCAACTCCCCACGCTTGAAGACAGAGAGGGATGGGGGTGGAACCCTGGGAGAATGGGCAGACGTGGCCAGACAATTCTCCTGAGAAATGAATCCAAGCCCCAGATGGGATGTTTCAGGCTGAAGTTGACCCTCCCAACAGACCAGAGGCCCAGTCAATCCTCCTCCAGGAACCCAAACAGAGCCTCCTTGCATGCACCCAGGTGGGGTGCTCACTATCTACAGGGCTGCATGCCGGCACCCTTGTCCCAGACAGCTCCCAAGTTCAGGCGGTGCTTTCACAGGTGGGCCCCGATTCTTCCCTGCCCCCACCAGCTGCCCCCGACCTTTGGTATCTTCTGCTCAGGGGCGGTCTGACCGAAGCCCATGGACACCACGCAGAACCCAAGCAAGCACTGCCCAGCAATCACAGTTGGGTCTCTGATATGTAAAATCCACATTTTGAAAACAGCTGAACCACAAAATGCAATGTGGGTTCCTGAAAATTGAAGAAGAATCTGACGAAAATGCTGGTGATATTCAAATAAAATCTGGCATGTCATTAATAGCAAGGTAAACGCACAGGCGTGGGTTCCTTCGATTTGGCCAAGGGACCATGACAGTGTTGATGTCAATGGGGACAGTTGAAAGGAGCACATCCAGGACTCCCTGGGCTGCCTGGGTGACCGGTTGGAGGGTTAGTGGTTCCAAAAGAACTAATTTGAAGAGTTGGCCGGACAAGAAGGCACAGCAATTCCCAGATCCGTAGGGGAGCAGAAAAACAAAATCTCAGAATCCGAGATACCGGCCACCCCCTCACCGTGCAGTCACCACAGGGCCCGACCCGGCCTCGAGCCCAGGTGCCCCAACTGTCCCAGGACAGAACCCTTGAGGCCTCCCGCTGCCCTCTCCCAACCCAAATCAGGTCCCTCTGCTCCCCACACCTCCGCTGGACTTTACACATGTGCTCACAGCTGTCTACTAGCAGCTGAGGCGTGCCAGCTGTGGGGGTGGCAGGTGTACAGCAGTGAGCAGCACACACAGGATCCTACCAGCAGGGAGACAGACGGTAGACCTAGAAAGGTGCAAATAACAGCGGATAAGACCTTCGTGATACAGAAAAAAAAATCACCATCGCCTTTATCAAATTCTAGAACATCTCTGTCCCCCAGAAAGGAAGCCCCATCCCCGTCCCCAGTCTCTCCCCGTCTGCCTCCCGAGCCCCTTGGCTGCCTCCTCCTGTGGCTCCTATGCATTGATCTGTTCGGGACATTTCATATAAACGGGATCTGACAACAGGTGGCCTTTTGCGCCTGGCTTCTCTCACTCGGCGCCACATTCTCGAGGTTCGTCCCCACTGTGGCTGGGTCAGGCGTCAACCCTGTCGGAGTCAGTACCATTCCGACGTGAGGATGGACCACACTGTGCTTATCCGTTCATCCTTTGGGGGACATCCGGTTATTTCCACTTGGGGCAATTGTCAACGGGGCTGCAATGAGCGTGCGTGTGCAGGTTTTCAAGTGGATGCCCGTTGTCACGCCTTGGGTCTACACCCACGGGTGGAAGTCCTCGGTTATGAAAACTCCATAGACGACTTTTGAGGGACCAGTATGTTCTCCTCCCCAGTGTGGTGTCATTCTACATTCTCCCCTGCGAGGTGGGAGGCCTCCAGCTTGGGAACCTTGCCAACACGAGCTCGTTTTCCTTTGTGACGATAGCCACCCTAATGAGTGTGAAGTGGAAGCCCCTTGTTTTGCAGACAGGGAAACTGAGGCCCAGAGAGGAAACAAACTTGCCCAGAATGAAAATTCCACTCTCCAACTTTAAAACAGAGAGGGATGGGGTTGGAACCCTGGGAGAATGGGCAGACATGGCCAGACAACTCTTCTGAAAAATGAATCCAAGCCCCGAATGAGATGTTTCAGGCTGGAGGTTGACCCTCCCAACAGACCAGAGGCCCAGTCATACCTCCTCAGGAATCCAAACAGAGCCCCCTGCCTGCCCCATGTGGGGTGCTCACTATCTACAAGGATGCAAGCCTGGACCCTTGCCACAGACAACTCCCAAGTTCAGGGGATGTTTCCTCAGGTGGAGCCCCCATTCTTCCCTGCCCCAGCCAGGTTGCCCCCGACCTTGGGGATCTTCTTCTCGGAGGAGGCCTCACCGAGGCTCATGGACACCATCAAGTACCAGGCCAAGCACTGCCCAGCTATCACAGCTAGGTCTCTGATAAGTAAAATCCACATTTTGAAAACAGCTGAACCACAAAATGCAATGTGGGTTCCTGAATCTGGAGGGGAATCTGATGCAAAGGCTGGTGGTATTCAATAAAGTCTGGCATGTTGTTGATAGCAACCTAAAATCACAGGGGTGGGTTCCTTCGATTTGGCCAAGGGACCATGACAGTGTTGAATGTTGATGGGGAAAGTTGCAAGGAGCACATCCAGGGAACCCGGGGCTGCCTGGGTGACCGGTCAGGAAGCCTAGTAGTTCCAAAATGATAAATTTGAAGAGTAGGCCGGACAAGAAGGCACAGCAACACCCAGAATCCCATCTAGAGAGCAGAAATACAAAATCTCAGAATCTGAGATTCCAGCCACCCCCTCACCTTGCAGTCGCCACCTGCCCGGACCCCGCCTGGACCCCAGCTGCCCCGACTTCCCCAGGACAGAATCCTTGAGGCCTCCCGCTGCCCTCTCCCAACCCAAATCAGGTCCCTCTGCTCCCCACACCTCCGCTGGACTTTACACATGTGCTCACAGCTGTCTACTAGCAGCTGAGGCGTGCCAGCTGTGGGGGTGGCAGGTGTACAGCAGTGAGCAGCACACACAGGATCCTACCAGCAGGGAGACAGACGGTAGACCTAGAAAGGTGCAAATAACAGCGGATAAGACCTTCGTGATACAGAAAAAGGAATCACCACCGCCTTTATCAAATTCTAGAACATCTCAGTCCCCCAGAAAGGAAGCCCCGTCCCCATGAGCAGTCTCTCCCCGTCTGCCTCCCCCGCACCTTGGGAGAGACCTCCCCTCTCTGTGGATTGGTCTGATGGGGACATTTCATATAAACGGGATCTGACAACAGGTGGTCTCTTTCGCCTGGCTTCTCTCACTGGGCATGACATTCTCGAGGTTCGTCTCCACTGTGGGGGGGCGGGGGGTCAGGGCTTCGACCCTGTTGGATCTTGAGTACCATTTCGTTGTGTGGTCAGACCGCACTGTGTTTATCCGTTCATACTTTGGGGGACATCCGGTTATTTCCACGTTGGGGCAATTGTCAATGGTGCTGCTATGATCGTGCGTGTGCAGGTTTTCATGTGGATGCCTGTTGTCACCCTTTGGGTCTACACCCATGGGTGGAATTCTTCGGTTATGATAACTCCGTAGTCGACGTTTGAGGGACCAGTATGTTGCATTCCACAGTGTGGGATCATTCTACATTCTCCCCTGCGAGGTGGGAGGCCTGCAGCTTAGGAGCCTTGCCAACACGTGCTCATTTACCTTTGTGATGACAGCCATCCTAGTGAGTGTGCAGTCAAAGCCCCTGTTTTGCAGACAGGGAAACTGAGGCTCAGAGACGAAACAAACTTGCCCAGCATGAAAATTCAACTCCCCACACTTGAAGACAGAGAGGGATGGGGGTGGAACCCTGGGAGAACGGGCAGACGTGGCCAGACAACTCTCCAGAAAAATGAATCCAAGACCCGGAAGGGATGTTTCAGGCTGGAGGTTGACTCTGCCAACAGACCGGAGGCCTAGTCAAATCTCCTCCAGGAACCCAAACAGAGTCTCCGTGCATGCCCCCATGTGGGAGCTGACTATTTACATGGTTACAGACTGGGACCCTCGCCCCACACAGCTCCCAGTATCAGGGGGTGCCTTCTCAGGTGGAGCCTCCATTCTTCCCTGACCCTGCCAGCTGCCCCGGCCTTGGGAATCTTCTGCTCGGTGGCGGCCTTACCGAGGCCCATGGGCACCACACAGAACCCAAGCAAGCACTGCCCAGCAATCACAGTTGGGTCTCTGATACGTAAAATCCACATTTTGAAAACAGCTGAGCCACAAAATGCAATGTGGGTTCCTGAAAATTGAAGAAGAGTCTAACAAAAATGCTGGTGATTTTCAAATAAAATCTGACATGTCATTAATAGCAACGTAAACGCACAGGCGTGGGTTCTTTCGATTTGGCCAAGGAAACATGACAGTGTTGAATATCGATGGGGACAGTTGAAAGGAGCACATCCAGGACTCCCTGGGCTGCCTGGGTGACCAGTTGGAGGGTTAGTGGTTCCAAAAGAACTAATTTGAAGAGTTGGCCGAACAAGAAGGCACAGCAACTCCCAGATCCGTAGGGGAGCAGAAAAACAAAATGTCAGAATCCGAGATACCGGCCACCCCCTCACCTTGCAGTCACCACAGGGCCCGACCCGGCCTCGAGCCCAGCTGCCCTGACTGTTCCAGGACAGAACCCTTGAGGCCTCCCGCTGCCCTCTCCCAACCCAAATCAGGTCCCTCTGCTCCCCACACCTCCGCTGGACTTTACACATGTGCTCACAGCTGTCTACTAGCAGCTGAGGCGTGCCAGCTGTGGGGGTGGCAGGTGTACAGCAGTGAGCAGCACACACAGGATCCTACCAGCAGGGAGACAGACGGTAGACCTAGAAAGGTGCAAATAACAGCGGATAAGACCTTCGTGATACAGAAAAAGGAATCACCATCGTCTATCAAATTCTAGAACATCTCTGTCCCCCAGAAAGAAGCCCCGTCCCCAAGAGCAGTCTCTCCCCGACTGCCTCCTGAGCCCCTTGGCAGCAGCCACCTCCCAGCTCGATGGATTGGTCTGATAGAGACATTTCATATAAACGGGATCTGACAACAGGTGGCCTTTTGCGCCTGGTTTCTCTCACTTGGCGCCACGTTCTCGAGGTTCATCCCCACTGTGGCTGGGGTCAGGCTTCGACCCTGTCGGAGTCAGTACCATTCCGACGTGAGGATGGACCGCCACAGACAGCTCCCAAGTTCAGGGAATGTTTTCTCAGGTGGAGCCCCCATTCTTCCCTGCCCCAGTCAGGTTGCCCCCGACCTTGGGGATCTTCTCAGAAGGCAGCCTCACCGCGGCCCATGGACACCACCCAGTACCCACCCGAGCACTGCCCAGCTATCACACCTAGGTCTCTGATACGTAAAATCCACATTTTGAAAACAGCTGAACCACAAAATGGAACATGGGATCTTGAACCTGAAGGAGACCCTGATGCAAAGACTGGTCATATCCAAATAAGGTCTGGCATGTTGTTAATAGTAACCTAAAATCACAGGCGTGGGTTCCTTCGTCTTGGCCAAGGGACCATGACAGTGTTGAATATTGATGGGGAAAGTTGAAAGGAGCACATCCAGGCATCCCTGGTCTTCCTGGGTGCCCGGTCGGGAAGCCTAGCGGCTCCAAACTAACAAATATGAAGAGTAGGCCAGACAAGAAGGCACAGCGACACCCAGAATCCCATCTAGAGAGCAGAAATACAAAATCTCAGATTCTGAGATCCCGGCCACCCCCTCACCTTGCAGTCGCCACCTGCCCGGACCCCGCCTGGAGCACAGCTGCCCCGACTTTCCCAGGACAGAACCCTTGATGCTTCCCGCTGCCCTCTCCCAACCCAAATCAGGTCCCGCCACTCCCCACACCTCTGCTGAACTTTACTCATGTGCTCACAGCTGTCTACTAGCAGCTGTGGCGTGCCAGCTGTGGGGGTGGCAGGTGTACAGCAGTGAGCAGCACACACAGGATCCTACCAGCAGGGAGACAGACGGTAAACCTACAAAAGTGCAAATAACAGCGGATAGACCTTCGTGAGACAGAAAAAATATCACCATCGCCTTTATCAAATTCTAGAACATCTCCCACCCCTGGAAAGGAAGCCCTGATCCCATGAGAAGTCTCCCCCATCTGCCTCCCCAGCCCCTTGGGAGAGACCTCCCCTCTCTATGGATTGGTCTGATCGGGACAGTTCATATAAACGGGATCTGACAACAGGTGGTCTTTTTCGCCTGGCTTCTCTCACTGGGCATGACATTCTCGAGGTTCGTCTCCACTGTGGGGGGGGGGGTCAGGGCTTCTACCCTGTCGGATCTTGAGTACCATTTCGTTGTGTGGTCGGACCGCACTGTGTTTATCCGTTCATCCTTTGGGGGACATCCGCTTATTTCCACGTTGGGGCAATTGTCACCGGGGCTGCTATGATCGTGCGTGTGCAGGTTTTCATGTGGATGCCCGTTGTCACCCTTTGGGTCTACACTGGCGGGTGGAAGTCCTCAGTTATGATAACTCCACAGTTGACCGTTTTTTTTTTTTAAGATTTTATTTATTAATTTTGACAGACACAGAAGGAGAGGGAGGCAGAGACACAGGCAGAGGGAGAAGCAGGCTCCATGCAGGGAGCCCGACGTGGGACTCAATCTCTGGTCTCTAGGATCACACCCCAGCTGAAGGAGGGCTAAACCGCTGAGCCACCAGGGCTCCCCCACAGTCGACCTTTGAGGGACCAATATGTTCCATTCCGCAGTGTGGGATCATTCTACATTCTCCCCTGCGAGGTGGGAGGCCTGCAGCTTGGGAGCCTTGCCTATATGTGCTCATTTTCCTTTGTGACGACAGCCATCCTAGTGAGTGTTAAGTGGAAGCCCCTGTTTTACAGACAGGGAAACTGAGGCTCAGAGAGGCAAAAACTTGCCCACCATGAAAATTCAACTCCCCAGACTTGAAGACAGAGAGAGATGCGGGTGGAATCCTGGGACTATGGGCAGACATGGCCAGACAACTCTCCTGAAAAATGAATCCAAGCCCCGGATGGGATGTTTCAGGCTGGAGGTTCAAACTTCCAACAGAACAAGGGCCAAACAAACCTCCTCCCTGAACCCAAACAGAGCCTCCTTGCATGCCCCCTTGTGGGGTGCTCACTATCTATGTGGTTGTATGACGGGACCCTCGCCCCGGACAGCTCCCAGGATCAGGGGGTGCTTTCTGAGGTGGAGCCCGATTCTTCCCTGGCCCCCACCTCTGGCCCCAACCTTGGGGATCTTCTGCTGGGGGCCGGCCTCACAGAGGCCTATGGACACCACACTGTACCCACCCAAGCACTGCCCAGCTATCACAGCATATTCTCTGATATGTAAAATCCACATTTTGAAAACAGCTGAACCACAAAATGTAATGTGGGTTCCTGAATCTGGAGGGGAATCTGATGCAAAGGCTGGTGGTATTCAAATAAAGTCTGGCATGTTGTTGATAGCAACCTAAAATCACAGGGGTGGGTTCCTTCGATTTGGCCAAGGGACCATGATAGTGTTGAATATTGATGGGGAAAGTTGAAAGGAGCACATCCAGGGTTCCCTGGGCTACCTGAGTGACCAGTCAGGAAGCCTAGTGGTTCCAAAATAACAAATTTGAAGAGTAGGCAGGATTTGAAAACACATGACACCCAGAATCCCATCTAGAGAGCAGAAATACAAAATCTCAGAATCTGAGATTCCAACCACCCCCTCACCTTGCAGTCGCCACCTGCCCGGACCCCGCCTGGACCCCAGCTGCCCCGACTTTCCCAGGACGGAACCCTTGAGGCCTCCCACTGCCCTCTCCCAACCAAATCGGCTCCCTCTGCTCCCCACACCTCTGCTGGACTTTACACATGTGCTCACAGCTGTCTACTAGCAGCTGAGGCGTGCCAGCTGTGGGGGTGGCAGGTATACAGCAGTGAGCAGCACACACAGGATCCTACCAGCAGGGAGACAGACGGTAGACCTAGAAAGGTGCAAATAACAGCGGATAAGACCTTCGTGATACAGAAAAAAAAATCACCATCGCCTTTATCAAATTCTAGAACATCTCAGTCCCCCAGAAAGGAAGCCCCGTCCCCATGAGCAGTCTCTCCCCGTCTGCCTCCCCCGCACCTTGGGAGAGACCTCCCCTCTCTGTGGATTGGTCTGATCGGGACATTTCACATAAACGGGATCTGACAACAGGTGGCTTTTTGTGCCTGGCTTCTCTCACTCGGCTCGACGGGAAAGGATAGTTATTTTAGCCAGGAAGGTCAAGAAGGGCCTCCCCGTGTGAGCTCAGCGCTGCAGGAGGTGAGAGAGTGAGTAGTGGAACAGCATTCTCAGCAGAAGGAACAGCCAGTGCAAAGGCCCTGAGACACAACTGTTGCCTGGTGTGATCCTGGAACAGGGAATGGAAGAAGAGGGAGTCAGAGGGTGGCCAGGCCTGGGGCACAGCGCCCTGTGGGCCTCTGTAAGGGGTTTGGATCTTATTCCAAACATGCCTGTGGACATACCGGGACAGGGCCACACACTACAGTTGCTCGCTGACCCAGCCCTGCCTTTGAAGCTTCAGACCCTTCACACCTGCCCTTGGAGGCCTGTGGGTGCAGATGTCAGCCCTTCCTGAGGAAGCTGGAACAGTGTGAAACTGTGTGGCACAGCATGGATGTGTTCAGGAACCAAGGATGTCTCCAGCAGGGCCGAGCTGAGAACAGCTCTCCAGGACCCGAGTCCTGAGCCGAGAACTGCCCAGCTCAAGCCTGAACCCAAGGAGACTTAACTGCTTCCCACACGCTGCCCCTTCACAGAGACTTGACTTTGCGACAGAAAAGAGGGCACATGCTGGACAGAGGAAACTGAGCTGGTGGCACTTCCTGCCAGCCTCATGCATTTGCCCTGAACAGTCCCAGGCCTGACGGGGGGCTCCTTCCACTACTCCTGAACCCCGTGTAGGAGGCAATAGGCATTAAGACCCAACTGGCCAAGCCAGCCCCAGAAAAGGATACCAGTTTTCCCTTCTGTGAAATGGACACAGAAAGCCCCAGTGTGCTTGATGAAACCCAACGCTACTGCCGAGCGCTGGGCCCCTGCCTCACCCTGGCATCCCCGAGCACCCCACATGCTCCCTTCCGCCCCTGACCCTGGCCGGGCCCAGAGACTGTTTTGATCTCGCTCTGTTCGGTCGACCTGGCACCACAAGTTTGATCTCTGCGAAAACCACAGTTCAGAGGCTGTTATCTGCTATCAGTGGCGGGGTGAGGGTGGTTTTGGGGCCTCGCAGTATGTGTGCTTCTCAGAAAGCCGGCCCATGTCATCATAGGGTAGCTGGCACAAAACAGCCGGGTTATCAGGCCTCCTCATCGCGATCCTGGCCGATTAGAGTGTGTAACGCACCCAATGACTTGTTTACGGGACTTATTTTTAAGATTTTTGGCCGGATGCCTCCTGGTCTCACAGCCAAGGGGTCAGAGCTGAGGAGCAGGGGAGCAGGCTCATGCCAGGGGGCTTCCAGAAGGCTTCCTGGAGGAAGGGACACTGGAAGGGGTGGGGGTGAGGGGAGGGGAGTGAATGAGGGCTCGTCACAGAAAGTGGGGCGGAGGGACCCACAGGGTCATAGGCCTGGAGGTGAGGGCCACCTGGCAAGTTCAGGTTCACAAGCAGGAGCTCATCTTGGGGGGGGGGGGGATTTTGCAGTTTAAGCCAGGGGAGGGGGAAGGGGAGGTCAAGGGTGAGGTTCAGATCCCAGTCCTGCCCTGGCCACGTGAAGGGCCATCAGCTTGCACCCTGGGCCCCATCTGTGAAATGGGGACGGTGGGAGCACTGACCCCACGGGGGTGCCCCATTTTGGGAGGGGCATGAGGGAGAAGCCCCCAGCAGGGACACACCGAAGGGGGCCGGGCTGGCCATGCCGTGGAGATACCGGGAACCCCACGGGGTTGGAAAGTGAATTAGTGGGTGCTGAGGGCTGGGGGAGGGGCGAGCGGGGAGATGACAGCTAAAGTTACAGGGTTGCTTCCTGAGGTGACAGATGCTTTAAGGTGGAAACAGTTGCACAACCCTGCGAGTATACGAACAACCTTTGAATTGAGGCTCGAAATGAATTATGTGAATTATGTGGTATGTGCGCTTATACGTCAGTAAAGCTTGAAACAAAGGAGGCCTTTCCTCTTTAGAGCTGGAAGGAGCGGGAGGCCTCTCTGGCCTCCTGGCAGGGCTCGGACCCCCCCCCCCCCCCGGACAGGTGCTTTGTTGGGGCAGGTGCCGAAGGAGCGAGGGAGTGAGCTCTCTGTCGCCCAAGTCGGAACCAGGTGAGCCTCCGCCAGGGACTCCAACCAACCCAGCTGTTCCTCCCCCTCCTCTGGCGGGACAGGTGCCAGGAGCCACCTCTCAGATGTGGCATCAGGCGCCCGGCCCCCCGCCCGCCCACGAGACCGGGCCAGCCTGGGGTTTCCGTGCACATTTGCTACCTGTCTACCTACTAAGCCACTTCCTCCACAGGCTGCCGCCGCCCGCCTGCCTGCCTGCCTGTCTGTCTGTCTGTCTGCTCGCCGGGCACCTGCGTCTCCCGGCTCCTGGCAAGGCCTGCCCTTCCTTACCCACCTGGATTCCTTTGTCCAGCCTCCTTGTGAGCGGCCTAGGGAGGGAGGCAGGACCTCACATGTCGGGAGGGAGGCCCAGTTCAGACCCTCCTTCTAGAACGGGGGGTCCAGAATCAGAGCTGGCATTGCCACTGACCGCTCCCCCCCACTCCCAGGGGGTCTTCCAGGACAGTTGAGCTGCTCAGTTTCTACACCTGAGCAACGAGGCTAAAATTGCCAACCACACAGAATGGCTATGAGGCACAGGGCCTTTGCACGGGCTGCTCCCTCTGCCAGGTGCACAGTTCTCCCTGGCCTCCTTCACCTCCTGGGAGAAGTCCTTCCTGACTCGCCCCACCCACACGCACAGATGCAACCTCTCTGTCCCCCTCATCTTACTTCATTCTTCTCCTGGGCACCTCAGTACCTGACATTCCATTTTGTGTCTCTCCACTAAGATATCTCTTATCTCCCACAGGCCTGAGAACCCCGTAAAAGGAAAGGACTCCCACAGCCCCTGGCACCAGCAGGGGGTCCATGTCTATGCTTTGCATGATTAAGGAAGCCAATCTGCTGAAACTATGCTCACAGATTCAAGGGGAAAATTGCATGTGATTTCACAGCAAAGTTAGCAAGAAAATGTCAAAGAGTTGAGTGCAAAATTCAGGCGAGTTTTCAGATAAACCCCGAAACCTCAAAGAAATTCTCTGCTTGGGGAAGGGTCAGGCTGGATCCAGCCCCACCTCCAATCTTCCACCTCCAAGAAGCAAAGTTTGAGCAGTGGGACCCTGGGGACCCCCCCAAGGCTTGCCCCTGGCCACCTTGCCCACCCCTACCTGTCTATGAATGGTCCCCAAACCAGAATCAATAAAGGGGGAAAAGACCCTTGTCTCCAGGTCTCTGTGCGTTATCACTGGGAGCTCCTGTTCCTGCCATCCGGGGCCCGTTCTCCTGAGCCAGGGTCTGATCAGAGAAATTACCTGCAAGGAGAGGGAGGAGATTTATAAGAACACTGGGCCTCTCAGGGCAACCACAGCCCCAGGCAGAGGCCTGGGGTACAGCGTTTAGCAAGTGCCTGCCCCACATGGCCGCTTGGGAACAGGCCTCGGTATGGATGCTGTCTCCGGGAAGGCCTCCAGGATATCCAAGCCTAGCCTGAGCCCGGTTGGGCATTCCTGGGGCTCTCCCACGGTTTCTACACCCCCTCATCTGGAACCTCGGGGGCTTCCCTTGCCGCACCCCCGAGCACTTATAGCTGTTTCCAAGGTCGGGAGACACAGATCTGTTTCCCACTGCACAGCTCCAAGACGGGGAGGTGTACAGGTGTTGCCCCCCCTTCTAGGCTGAGAGAACATGGGAGCCCGGGCCGGGGAGGGGGCCCCAGAGGATAGGCAAGAGTGAGGGCTGAGCTGACAAACCAATCCTGGGTTCAAATCCTGCCTCTGCCCCCAGCTTGTGCATTCGCGATGTCATGACTGCTACCATCTGTTAAATGCTCTCTCTTCAGGGGGAGGCTGGCCCTTTTGTTCAGGAGAGGTGTTAGAGGCCCAGTATAGCCACCGGGCCCCAGAAAGGCAGACACTGAGAAATTACAACTGGAAGCTGGCCTCGCATGTTTTCCTCCAAACTGATCTCCCGGTTCCCTGGAGTTTCTGGCCAACATCCACCCACCTCCCCACCCGACCTCCTCCCACCATCTGCCTTGCCCTCTCCTCCTCACAGGCTCTGCAGCCTCGTGGCTCCTTGGAAGCTCAGTTGTCTCCTGCCCCAGGGCCTTTGCACATGCTGTTCCTCTGCCCAGAAGTGCCAATCTCGCAAATTCTCACACCGTACATTCCTCCCCTCCTTCAAGTCTCAGCTCAAATGCCACCTCCTCAGAGAGGGCCCCTGGGGAGTCCCTTCAGTGCCTAAAATGGCCACCTCATCCCCCCTCTCTTGCTGTCCTGTTTGCTCAATTTCCCCGTCTGTACCAGGACTTGTAATCAGATCATCGGACTCCCTCTCCCTGGAATGTCAGCAACATGAGGCAGGACTGGGTCTGTGTTTTCACTGCTGTGTCCCCAGGGCGGGGTGCGGGGGAAGGGGGGCCTGACATAGTGAGTGGTACTCAGTAAACTTAGAGACCTAAGGATGTCAGTTTTGGGAAGCCTGAGGTCTGCGGACAGAAGGGCTGCCACTTCATGCACGGACCCAGCGATGGAGCTGGGGATGTGCCTGGCTCCTCTGCCCCTATCCCCCCACTAATGCCCCACTGACCCCACTGACCATCTTCTTTCTCAATATCCTCCCTTGAACCACTTCCCTTTCAGGGCCACCTCATCCTGGGGGGAGGGGGTTAAAAACACTCTTGCCTGTGGGTTCCTCTCAGCCTCCCCTGGCCCTGCAGAGAGAAGAGATGCCACCACTGTCCTCCCGTGCAGATGAGGAACAAAGTCAGGGGCCCAGAGAAGGGAAGTGGGGGCCTTGCATGCTCCAAAAACCCCATCCTTGAGATAAATAAAATGTGATGCAATATTTCTGAAAATCAAAATGAATGCATAAACATCCACCCTGAACAAAGTATGGCCATTCTAAATAAAGGCAGATCTGACCTGGCACAGGGCGGGTTCCGCCTCACTCTCCCCACCCCACTCCCAGAGGAAAGCCTGGCTTTAGGGGGACAGCTGTCCAGCGCCTAACACAGTCCCTGGTGAAGTTCTGGTTCCAGACAGAGATCATCAGAGGCTGTGTTTACGGGAGCGGTGATGGGGGGGATCCGGCCCATGGCTCAGAGCCCAGGGACACACTGAGTGTCACAGGGAGGTGACCAACACGGCAGCAGGCTGGAAAATCAACCCTGAGTCCAAGCCCAGCGGGCAACACGGGTGAGGGATGCTGGTGGCAGGATCCAGACTGCAGGAAGGTACATGACAAGGGTCCCCAGTTCCTTATAATAAATAAAGAGCAAGGAAAAATAAGGAAGGAGGAAGGAGAAACAGTTAAAGAGACATAAAAGGTCTTTGAATCCAATGCCACTATGGCTTGAAAAAGGATTCAAACAAGCCAACTGCAAAAACAAATATATGTACAAATACATGATACACATATATTTTTATTTTACTTATTTTTTAAAAGATTTTATATATTTTTTTTTACTCATGAGAAGCAGAGACAAAGGCAGAGGGAGAAGCAGGCTCCATGCAGAAGCCCAACGTGGGACTCGATCCCAGGACTCCAGGATGACACCCTCGGCTGAAGGCAGGCGCCAAACTGCTGAGCCACCCAGGGATCCCATATTTTTAAAATTATATACATGTAAATATAAATGTTGGTATATATTTGTGTATAATATATTCACATATATAGTCACATACATTTGCACATTTACATGATAACATTTATCTCAGTATATAATATAGGCGCACCCACACATACACACAGTTCTCATTATTCACCAAAAGCACTGAATTAGAGACTAGCAGACCGTCGTCCCTAGCGGAAATTCTCCGTTAGGTTCCTGCGAGCCTCCGTCACAACTTCGTCGTCAACCAGTCCATCCATAACTTTGTGTTATGTGTGTTCAAGACACCGTGTTTATGTGTTAACACGGAGCACACTGCCAGCGGCGCGATGACTCGTGCCTGCCTGAATTTTCTCCGCACGCTTGGGACACCTGACAGCCTACCAGAGCTACTCATGGGGGCCTTTTAAACAGATAAGTCACCAACGGGAAGCACACGAATGTGAAAAACGTGACACTAAAAATTCCGTGTGTACAGTCCGAGAGCTGCAGGACAAGACAGCGAAGCCTTGCCTCGGGCCACCTCAACTGGGGATGTGAAAGTCAGCAACTCAAATTTCTGTGTTTGTCCATGAATTGATTTGGGAGTTACAGGGATGCCTGGGTGGCTCAGGGGCTGAGTGTCTGTCTTCAGCCCAGGGCGTGATCCTGGAGTCCCAGGATCGAGTCCCACATCGGGCTCCCTGCATGGAGCCTGTTCTCCCTCTGCCTCTCTCTCTGGGTCTCTCATGAGTGAATAAATAAAATATTTTTTTAAAAATTGATTTGGGAGTTACAAATGAATTTTAGTGAGTGGGAGAATGTGCAAATACAGAATCTGCGAATGAGGAGGATTGATGGCATATATTTGCATATAATATCTGCAACCATATAAAAACATAAGCATAAGAAATATTGATGCATAGTATACAAATTTATACTTAGCTACAAATGTTGATAGAAATATCATGAATACTTAGGTGCTTATACATATTTATTCAAGTAAATATGCAACATATATATTATTTATGTGGAAATCAAGGATAGTCAAATTGAACAACAATAAAAAATAAATTTATTATTAAAAAATAAAAGGATAGTCAGATTTGCTACTTAAAAAAACAAAAAGGCACAAATGAGCCCCAGTTGGTATTCCAGTGTGTCTTTTCTCCTTGGTCTCACTTCCTAGAATCTGACTCGATGGCACTAAGTGTCCAGGTCACAGCTCTGACCACTACCCGCACAAGACCCTCAGTATAAATCCTGTGGGTAAGGAGGAGAGGGAGCTGGCCTGCCTAGGCTCAGAGTGACAGCTGCAGAGCTGGGATCTGAACCCAGTCCCTGTCCCCAAGCCAATCCTTCTCACCTGGCCTCCCTGCGGGCTGAGCCTTCTTGCCTTGTCCCTGGGGTCCCTGCAGGGTCCTTGCTAGTGCCCCTGGAGGCGGGGGCTCTCTGAGCCTCCATTTCCCTCTGTGTAAATGGGACATGCCTCATCAGCTGATGAGCTGAGGACTGTTTGGTGCCACTGTGACCCAGATGCCCCGGGGTGTCTGTGCTTCGGGGTGGGGCATCTCCCTCCTCACCACTCAGCGGACATAGTCCAGGCCCTGGCCACATATTTCAGAGGCTGCCCCAGGAGTGATCGTGGTCATTCATTCACTCTCATATTTAACAAATATTTCTTGAGCACCTGTTGAGCCGGGGCTGGCTCTGAGTAAAGACAAGCAGATAAAAACACCTGCTCTCGAGGGCGTGCATGGGCTAGAACTCCTCCAAGGCTGCCGAGGGAATGTAAGAGGGTACGACCACTTTGGAAAACAGCCTGGCGGCTTTAAACCTTTAAACCTCTTGGGCTGATGGGAAAGTTCTGGAACGAGATGGACGAGATGGTTGCACAACAACATGGATGTACTCAGTGCACTGGACTGTTCACTTGAAGGGGGTTAAGTTCATATCACTCGAATTTCACCTCCATTAAAAAAGAGGGGGGACGCCTGGGTGGTTCCCTTGGTTAAGCATCTGCCTTCGGCTCAGGTCATGATCCCAGGGTCCTGGGATTGAGCCCTGCACTGGGCTCCCTGTTCAGCAAGGAGTCTGCCTTTCCCTCTCTCTGCAGCCCCCCAGCCCTGCTCATGCTCTCTCTCTCTCTCAAATAGAATAAACAAAATCTTAAAAAAAAAAAAAAAAGGAATTAGACAACACACATACGATTTGACCCAGTCGTCCACACCTAGCTATTTACCCAGAAAAAATGAAAACGTACATCCGTAGGAATGTTCGCAGCAGCCTTGTGTGTAATCTCGGAGACTGGCGAGAGCCCAGATGCCCCTCAGCTGGTGGAGGGAGAAGCAAACCGTGTCCACCCACACACAGAACACTCATTAGCCACGAGGAGGAGAAAATGCCGAGCCACGCAAAAAAAAATCCCAAGGGTGCTCGGAATTATGATGCCAAGAGGAAAAAGACAGGAGAGCACATCCTGGATGATTCCATTTATGTGAAATTCTAGAAAGTGTACATATGCTGGAGTGACCGCAAGCAGATCGTGGATGCCTGGGAGGAGGGAGTGGGAGACGAGGAGGAGAAGGATTACAAGGGATCCAGGAAACGTGTGGGTGACCCTGTTCACTAATTGTACTGCGGGTGTCCAATTATCTCAAAACACATCCATTGCACACTCTAAATAAGTGCAGCTGATTGCCTGTGCACTGCATCACAATAAAGCTGTAACCTGCATCTCCTGTGCTCCTGGAGCTCAGGTTCTAGCAGGGGGACAGGCACTAAGCAAGGAGGGGCTGTTTTATTCAGGGTGAATAAGGACAGCTGCTCCCGGGGGACTCCAGAGCACAGATTACCACCCACTCAAGAGAAGGGGGGAGGAACCCTGTGGTTTCCTGGGGAAAGGGTGTTCTGGGCAGAGGGAACAACCAGTACAAAGGCCCTGAGGCAGGAAAGCCCTGGGTAGGCAGGCCTGTGTGGCTGGACCAGAGTGATGAGGGAAACAAGGGGAAGGTGGGTTGGCCAGAGGGGTGTCTCGGCACTGTGATGGGGGCCAGAGCAGATGCAGCAGTGGAGGGAAGGAACACGATCGGGGTACATTTTGGAGGCTGAGGGGGTTCCAATGGCCTGAATGACAGGGCAAGGGAGAGCAAGGGTTTGAGCACCTGTCCCTTATGTCCCTCCAATCCACTCGGCCCAGGGTGACCCCAGGCCTGAGTCCTGGCAAACCAAGGCAGTCTGACCAATGTCGCTGGTCCTCAATGCTGACAAAGGGCCCTATGTCCTCTATGGCCAGAGAGAGAGGCCTCCCCAACAGATACACCCATGTCTGAGCCCAAACTGCAGCAGGTTTGTAAAGAAAATACTTTTAGATCATCCAGATTATGATTTTTGAAAAGTTGCAATGATGGTACAGAGAGTTCTGGTCTCCCCTCCCTTCTGCTCCCCTGAAACCACTTCTTACACGGCTGGGGGACCTTTGTTGAACAGAGAGATTAACGCTGGGACAATGCTGTTTACCGAACTCCAGACCTCATTCAGACTTCCCCACGTCTCCCTCTGGTGTTCCAGGATCTACGTGGATACCCCAAGTTGGGCATCAATGTTCAAAACAGCACTTTCTCCCCCTTCCCCTCCACGTTCATGAAAATTACTACAGTTTGCCTTTACAGCATTGCTGAGCTAGAACAGAGTTCCAAATTCCCTCCGCCTGGCTTCCTCCGCCGTGGACGTCTCATACAACCATGGTGTGTTTGGTGGAACCAAGACACTGAGGCCATCCGTGATATGATTTGATTTTACTTTTTAAAAAATATTTTATTTATTTATTCATGTGAGAGAGAGGGGGGGCCCAGAGGGAGGAGCAGGCTCCATGCAGGGAGCCTGACGTGGGACTTGATCCCGGGTCTCCAGGGTCACAGCCCAGGCTGAAGGCTGCGCTAAACTGCTGTCCACGGGGGCTGCCCTGATTTTACTTTTAAGTAAGCTCCATCCCCAGTGTGGAGCCCAACACGGGACTTGAACTCACGACTCTGAGATCAAGACCTGAGCTGAGATCAAGAGTCAGATGCTTAACCAACGGAGCCACCCAGGTGCCCCTGTGGTTTTAAACCATCAAGAGGACCCCTCCCTTCAAACAAGTCGTGAGAGCTCTGGGACCTCTGGGGCAGGAGAGGCTCTCCTCACACTCGCATGACTTAAAGTTTGGAGTCAGGCAGGTTAGGGCTTCTAGTCCTACCTCGGCCCTACCCTGCTGTGTGACCTTGAGTGAGTCACTTCACGTCTCCGAGCCTGTTGGCTCTTCTATAAAGTGCATGGATGCGGTGCCAGCCTCCCAGGAGGATGGCCCGGGCACCGACAAGCACTTGACAAATGTCAGCAAGTTTTAGATCTATAGTTGCCTAAAGGCCTCCGCCTCAGCCCATAAAGGGGCAGGCATGGGGCTCCTTGAGCCAAAACAGAACACGCTGGTTCGAATTCCCGAGGGAGCCGCGTGGCTGGGCCGAGAACCCTTTCGGCCCCATCTGGGTTCCTATATGTTATGTTGACCTTCCCAATGATGCCGCAGGGCAGCCTCTCCTCCTGAGCTTGCACTGAGTCACGGACACTGTGATGTTCACCCTCATCAAAGAGGGGATTGCCAGGGGGAGCCCCCTCCGTGCATAAATGAATGATCTGTTCTCTGATAGATGCATCTCAGGACGTGTTGGGTTTTGGGTTTTGTTTTTTGTTTTTTTTAACTTTGGTAATATCTGTAATCAAATACACACAAAATTCATCTTCGCAGCCACATTTAAGTGTCCAGCTCAGCGACATTAAGTGCGTTCCCATAGGTGAGCGGCCAGCCGCACGTCCATCTCCAGAACCTGTTCATCTTGCAAAACTGAGACTCTGGCCCCACTGAACACGGACCCGCCGCCCCCTCCCCGGCCCCCGGCACCCACCATCCACTTCCCAGCTCAGTGAAGCTGATCCTGAGATGCGTCTATCAGAGAACAGATCATTCATTTATGCCAGGGACCTCGCAGAAGTGGGGCCAGACAGTATTTGTTCTCTTGTGACTGGCGGGCTGCGCTGAGCAGAACGTGTTCAAGATTCGTGCGTGTTGTAGCAGGTGTCAGAATGTCTTTCCTTTTTAAGACTGAGCATTATGCCATCGTGGGGATGCCACGCTTTGTTTATCCCACCATCTGTCCCGGGACAACTGGGCTGCTTCCGTCTGGTGTTCGACTACCGTGGATGATGCTCCTGTGAACATGGCACGCGAGTATCTCTTTCGATTCTTCTAGAGACATACCACCCAGAGGTGGGACCATTGTCGTATGATCATTCCATATTCAGTTTGGTGGGGGGGACAGCTATACTGTTTTCCACGGTGGCCGCACCGTTTTACATTCCTCACCAACAGCACACGGGGGTTCAAACGTCTCCACATCCTCACCAACACTTGTTATTTCCTGGGTTTGGGGTAGTAGCTATCCTAATGGGTGTGAAGTGGTATCTCGTGGTGGTTTTGATTTGCATTTCCCTGATGTGCTTTTTTGGCCATTTGTATATCTTCTTTGGATTAGAACATGTTTTGTTTGTTTTTTTAATTCCCAGGGGCTACTCTGAAGCAAAGGGGAGTGGCCAGCTTCCTTCTGGCAAGGATGGGCAGCTTCCTCAGGAGCCATCTGAACACCTGCTATGTGCCAGGTGTCCCTGAAGGGGCGACCCGGGCTCTCTCGAGATCTGCTCTCTGCTCACTACTCTGCCACACGTTTCCACCACTTTCCATATGCAATTCCCTCTGCCTAGAACACCCTTTCGCCTGCTCCACTGGCAACACAGAAAACTCCTACTCATCCGTCAAAACCCAGATCAAACCCTCTTCCTCTGTGAGACCATTGCTGCTTATTCCCATTCTCGTATCCATCCAGCTACCACACATTTATACAGGGGAGCGTCGACCAAGAAAACACAGTCCCGACCCCATAAACTTGCTGTGACCCATCTCTCCCACTGACACAACTCAGTTGTCCTGAGTCACTATTCAGTATCTGAGTGCCTCAGAACTTGCTGTCCCCGGACACAGGGTTCTTAACTCACACGGCCAGTACTACAAGGCGCTGAATTCTCACAGCTATGAAACAGGTACTATTGTTATCCTCATTTTACAGATGAGGAAACCGAGACTCAGAGAGGTTAAGTGGCTTGCCCATGGTCACACAGCTGGTTAAGTGGCCGAGTTAAGATTTGAATGCAGTCAGCCCAGCTTGAGAGTTCACACGGTGCTATTTCTCATCGAAGGGACAGGCTTCCAAATTTTCTCAGCCTTCTTGAGCCCAGCTCCAGGGCCGTGACCTGGCCAGAGGACCCACCTCCCTCTATCGGGACCATATACCTCTGTTGATGTGGCACAGCCTCACTGCATCCCAGGGCCCTCCCCTCCCCGCCCCCTGCTGAGTCATATCAACCCAACGGAACCCTAAAGCTTTTCTCACAGGTGCTACAGATATGCCGTTATCTCCCCCCACCTGCTCCTGGACACTTCCTTTCCTTGAACCCAAGGGCAGGGCTGAACTTTTTTTTTTTTTTTAATTGCGGTGAAATTCACATGACATAAAATTTACCATTTTAAAGTAAATAACTCGGTGGCACTTCGTCTATTCACAATGTCATGCAATCACCACTTCTAATTCCAGAACATTTTCATCAGCTCCCAAGGGAGACCCTGTCCTGTGTTCCCCTCCCCCAGGCCCTGGCAACCGCTAATCTACTTTCTATCTCTATGGATTTGCCTATTCCGGGCATTTCGTGCAGATGGGATCCTGCAACAGGTGGCCTCCCGTGTCTGGCTTCTTTCGCTCAGCCCGATGTTCTCATGGTTCATCCATATGGTAGCATGTGCCAGGGCTTCATTCCTTTGTAGGGCTGAGTAATATACCATCGTGTGGGTGGACCACATTGTGTTTATCTGTTCTTCCTCTGATGGACACTCGGGTTGTTTTTGCTGTTCGGCAATTGTGAATGGTGCTGGTACGAGCATGCGTGAACACGCTTTTGTTTGAACACCTGTTTTTTATTTTGGAGGGGGTGTCTATTCCTAGGAGTATAATTGCTGGGTCATATGGTAATTCTATGTGTAAATTTTTGAGGAAATGCCAAGCTTCAGCGCCTGCACCAAAAGAAAGTCACCTGACTAAGACCCAAGTTCAAATCTTGGCCAACCACTGTGACCACATGATCCTTTTCCTTCCCCATCATGCATCCTGCTTTGTCTGGTATTAACACCAGGTTCTCCTTCCAGGAATCAACTTCTCATCCCAGCCAGGGGTCTATCAATCCCAGAGCCCCGGACTCCCCAGGCTTTGGTGGGGGAGGAGGGTGGAATTGGGGGAACCCGAAATAACGCCTCCAGCTAGGAAAACCCGCACGGACAAGGCCTGAGAGCCACTTGCGGGGGAGCAGAGAGAGGGGGGCTTGGCAGCTGCCACAGACTCTAAAGCCAGCAAGATTTTAAATCTGTTTTTGCACAGGAATAGTCGGAGAGATCTTAGAGCAGGAATGAAAAAGAACCTGTGTTTAGAGCCGTGAGCTGAGTGTCCAGGCAGCTGGCAGCGTTTAGCCTGGCGCAGGCGATCGAAAGCAAGTGTGCGGTTACGGTTGTGTTCAAAAATACGGCTGTGAAGCAGCGAGCTCGGGGCTGGGCCATGCGCCCTGTAATTCTCTTTCCAAATAAAAGGCAGAACTATTCCTGGCTCGGCTTGGGGACTTCTGTGGCTGCTGGGGCTCCAAGGAGGCCGGCCTGGAATGTCAGGCATGGCCCGCGCCCTGCCAGGCCGGGGCCTCTGCTGCCTGGGAGTTTACATTTCCAGCCTGTCATTGTAAGACTTTTTAATTAAAATGTTATTCCCGCAGGGGCCGTCCAGGGCTGCCGAAGCTCGGGACCCCTCATACAGGAGACCCACGGGCTTGCGGCTAAGCGTTGGGAGTGTGTGATGTTTGGCAGCTTGAGTCAATTTTGAGCTATTTGTGGAGGGGATAAAAAAAAAATAAAACCAAACATTGTTTGATGTTTGCCAAATATAGCATTTTGCATTTCTATAAGCAAAGCCCTGATTTAAAAAAAAAATGATGCACTTGGTCAGCCGTACAGAGGAATGAAGGCTGTTACAATGTTTGTGAACCTCGAAATGGTGACTTATCAAAGGAAGCCAGACACAAAAGGCCGCGTGTCATACAGTCGCATTTATATGAAATGTCCAGAATGTCCAGAAATGCTCTCCAGGAGAAGGTCGGCGGGACGGACGGTGCTAGTGGGAGGTACGGGTTTCTCTGCCCTCTGGGATATGTGGCACCTCGACTTAGGACAGCCAGACCTGTCACCTTCTGCTCTGCAAGCTTAAGTAGACACGGCGCTCAGGCAGGACAGGGCTGCTCCAGAGACCAGGCAGCCAAGCGGACCTGAGCTTGCAGAGATTGGCGAGGAGGCCGGCGGGGCAGAGGAGAGGAGAGGGAGCAGCCCCAGGAGCCGCTGGCCGGGCCTGTGCCCTGTGCCCTATGCCCTTCCCGGCATTGCCCCCGCGGTGCCCCTGGGAGAAGGACCCTGTCCGCCTGGTCCTCCCGCTGTAGCCACGGATTCTTCTGTTCTGAAGAATGGGGCGGTGGCTTCCCAAAATTCTGGTGCCCACTTCATGCCCAAAGACCTGACTTAGCCAAGTTCTGTGCCGTGGGGAAACCAAGGCTCTGTTTTGCAACATTTTCTTTAGAAAAACATGCAACCTAGGGGAATGTTGCCAAAATAATACAGTGAACATCTATGTACCCTCCACCCTGCACCCTCCAAATTGCTTACAATTTACCACTTTCTCTGTGTATAAATATACATACACAATTATTATAAATATATCCATGTTTATTTATAAATATATATACAAATGACATATATACATGATTTATATATTAATATATATGGTATCAGTCTTCTAGGCTGCCATAACAAAATACCACTGACCAGGTGTCCTAAAAAAAACAGAAATTTACTGTCTTACATTTCTACAGGCTGGAAATCCAAGGTCAAGGTGTTGGTCGGGTTGGCTTCTCCTGAGCCCCCTCTCCTTGACTTGCAGATGGCCGCCTTTTTGCTGTGCCCGCATGTCCTTTCCCTGAATGACACCCATTTCCGGTGTCTCTGTGTGTCCTCTTTTTATAAGGACACCTGTAAATTGGATTAGGGCTCACTCTATGGCCTCATTTTACCCTGGTCACCTCATCCAAGATTCAATCTCCAAACACAGTCACATTCTGCGGTGCTGGGGGTGAGGACTTTCAGCGAATGAGTTTAGGGGCAGGGACACAAATCTTCAGTCCATAGCAATATAATATAATATAATATCATTTTTGAGCCATTTGAGGGTGCACTGCAGACACCTAAGAACCAGAAGATTCTCCAACCCAATCCCCAGACGAATGTCACCCTCCCCAGATTCCAGCTTGAGGAATAACATTATCTAATCTACAATAGTCCTCTATCCCTAACTTCCCCCGTAATATCTGCCAGGGTCTGAATGTTTGCATCCCCCTAAAATTCAGATGTTAAAACCCTAACCCCAGTGACATGGTACTAAGTAAGGTGGAGCCTTTGGGAGATGATTAGGTCATGAGGGTGGAGCCCTGTGAATGGATCAGCACCCTTATCACCTTATGGGGGCCCTGGGGGATCCCAGAGCACCCCCTTGTCCCATCCGGCACGTGAGGACATGGTGAGGGAGCGAGAGGCCTCTATGAACCAGGGAGAGGGTTCCTACCAGACACTAAATCTGCCCACACCTGGATCTTGGACTGTGAGAAATACATTTGTTGACAAGCCACTGGGTCTATGTTTGTTCTTCTATAGCTGCCCAAACAGACTAGGATGACGTCCTTTGTTGGCAACTTTTCCTTTTCTCACTTAAACTCCAATCCAGACTCACCTGCTCTTTGCTGTCCTGTCTTTTTAAGCTTCCCTTACTCAGGAGCGGTTTCTCAGCCTTCCTGTGTCTTTCACAGCATTGATATTTTTTGGAGGGTCCTGACAGTTGTTTCAAAGACACTCCCTCCCCCAGCAGACTGGCTCACTGGCTCCTTGTGACCGGGTCCAGGCTGTGCATCCCAGGGCAGGATCCACAGGAGTGATGCTTGTTCGCCCCATTGTGTCGCATGGGGAGGCACCTGGGGCTGACTTGTCCTGTTGCCGGTGATGTTAATTGTGCTCACCCGATTCAGGTGGTAGGCTCAGATGTCTTAAAATCTCCCCAGAGGGATGTTCTCTGCAGGAACATCCAGGCAGAGCTGGAAAGGTCTGGCTTCAATCCCCTTCTCTTTTCTGCAAATGCGGAAAAGCTGTGGAGCCCTGCCGACACGAGTCTCCACACTTCTCTCGGGACTTCCTTACCCTGGCCTCTTGTCTGGCCATGTGAAAAGGAGCCAAGAGGGCCCAGGCACAGCTCAGACCCTTCCTTAACCCTGAAGAGGTTCATAAAGGGGATCAGGAGAGGGAGGGTGGGATGCATTCTTGGAGGCTTCTTGGAGAAGGGACCTCTAAGCTGTGCCTGCAAATGGGCTGCACCTAGTGCCATCCCAGCATCTCAGGTTCTTGCCACCAAGTCTATAGGAGCCTCCTTCTGAGCTGATCCAGTGGGACAGCCCAGAGTTTTACTGCCCCCCCCCCATTTAGGGGCTCATTGTGACTCTACCCAGCAGATGCTTGTGGTGGTTTCCCAGTGCAGGGGGCAGACTCACCAAGGCCCCATCATCAGGGACCAAACCGCTGTTTGAAGTTTATGGCCCCCACGAGACGGGATTTGAATCTCTTATTTTATCCCTGTAGCTCTGGAGTCCGAACCACAGGCCAGTGTGTTTGATGGCCTTGGAGGGAGAGCGAGGAGCTATTTTGGGTTCCGAGGGCTGTAATTTCTGCTGCTCAGAGAGAAAGCCTGAGGGGAAAGGAGAAGGAGAACAGATTACTGATTCGATTACTCATCGAATCTCAGTTTACCTATCTGCTAAAGGGGTGAGTACCTCACACGCAGGGATGCTGGGTGTAAAAAGCCCATCCCAGGGTTGGCCTTCGGGTGCCAGAGGGAGCCATCTCCCACTCCCCTTTGGCCTCCCATCACATTAGGGCAGGTGGGGTGGGGTAGAGGGTGAGAATGGTGATTTTGACCTTCAGGGGACACCAGCTGATGTCTGAAGGCATTTTTGGTTGTCACCACCAGCAGGGAATACCACTGGCATCCGGTGGTGGGGACCAGAGACACTGCTCGGCTCCCTACAGTGTAAGGAATGACCCCGACAAAGAGCGATCCAGCCCCAAATGTCAGTGATGTGGGCGGTAAGAACCTACAACAAAATAATGTATCTCTCGTGCATCTGGATGACTTTCAGGTAGGTGACTTTGTGATTTAAAATACGATTCAATGTTACATGCCAGTATGTGTGTTACACATTATTCCTACTAATGGTGACGGATTGGAAGCAGCTGCGGCATCAGCTAAATACACAACGCATGTATTCATAGAATTGAATATTAAACCATTTTTATAAACAATGAAGTGTTCTATAGTAGCTACCCTGGCCCGGGGGGACATTGTCACACCTGGGAGGGGGGTACCACTGGCAGCTGGGGGGTGGAGACCTGCAGCGCACAGGGCAGCCCAGCCTCAGAGAATGATCCGAACCCAGAATGTCCGTTGTCCTGAGGCTGAGATTGCCTGGACTAAGGGAGCCATCGCGGGGTGGGGGTGGGGGGACGTCGGAGCTGAGATCCGAACATGCCATCCCAAGGGATGCTTGCAAGCCCCACCTGGCAGGGAGCACAGTCGAAGCTGACACTCTGGGGCAAAAATGATCCGGCAGGGGAGGAAGCAGGAGGCTGGCGGTGGCGTCCCTGGAGGCGAGAAACCAGAAGATGCTGGTGGCATCACATCCCATCTTCGGCCCAGGAGCCGACCCGCCGAGAGCAGCAGGACCCCTCAGCTCGGGTGCCTGTCCCTCATGGAGTGTGACTCAGGACTCAGCCACTCCCCAGCTCGAACCCCTTCAAGGACACCCCCGCTGCCGCCTTGCCTGCAAGTCACGCCCAGGCTGCCCTGCCCTGCGTGAGCGGGCCCTGGCCACTTCAGCTCTCCTGGTCTTCGCACATGCTGTTCCTCTGCAGGGACTGACCACCCATCTCCTCCTGTCTCCGCTCCACGTGTCAGATTCTGTAAATTTAGATGCACTGAGCCCTGAGCCAGGGGCCCCTTGTGTCTATTGAGATGAGGCCCCAGGACAAGGCTGACACCATCTGTTGGGTGCTGGGGCTGGGGGTTGGGCCGGGGGAGAGGCTCTGATCCCCACCACTGCCCATGGCATCACCTCTAATTTGTCTTAAGATCTTTTATAATCCAGCCTCACCTCCCTGGATTTCTCTCCAGTGCATTAAATTCCTCCAATTTCCCAAATTCGCTGAGTTCTCAATTCTAAGCTTTTGCCTGGAATGCCCTTCCCCGGTGTGTGTGTGTGTGTGTGTGTGTGTGTGTGTGTGTGTGTGTGGCTGGACCTGAACATTACTTAACTGTGCAGTGTGGCCATGCTCCTCGCCCCCAGGCAGAGCCTCTGCTTCCTCTCGGGGCGCCTCCAACACTGAGATCCTTCCATCTGGCCAGCTCTGACCCCACAGGGCTTGGGAGTGTCCATGTCCAGTTCTGTATCCCCCAGACTGGGACACTCCCCACCCCCATGCCAGGTCCTCACTCAAAATAGCCCCGTGTCCCCACTGAACAGTACCTGTCCTGGAAAAGTTATTGACAAATGTGTATCCAGTGACAAGTGGGAGAAGCAATGACTGGCCCCTAGAAGATGCCATCCTTCCTCCCCATCCCCACCTTGCAGGAGCCCTACAAGGCCAGTCCCTGGGCTTCTTTCTCCCCTCTGCAGCCACATCCCACAGCTGGCTTTACAGAGAGACCCTCGCCTTTCTGTCTCCCACAGCTCTCTTCAACCCCACTTGGAGCACCCCTTCCCCCTGCCCCTGCCCTCAAGGGGTCCTCCAACCCACCCAGGGGAGTTCTCTCTGGGCTCCCGGCCTCAGTCAAGCCCAGATCCTGGCCCTAGAGGCATCTTCACAACATGCAGACCTAACGAGATCCCTTCCCTGCTCTCACACCTCTCATGGCTCCCTACTGCCCTCAGAATAAAGCCTGAGCTCCACTTCTCATGTGAGGTCCCTAACCTCCCTGGGCCTCAGTTTCCTCACCTGGAGACAATAGATAACCCGTCACAGGGCTGCAGGAGGACCACACGTGGGTGAGGGGAGGCAAGCAGGACCTAGCCCACAAAGGACCTCTGCTCCTTCTGTTACAGGCATCTGAGCATTCACTGGGCTGGGGTTCTCAGACTCTCCAAATTGCTGATGTTTGGAGTCAGATCATTCTCTGTGATGGACAGATGGTTGATAGATGATAGAAACAGACAGCAGACAGGGTTTCTCTCATGCTAAGGCAGGGCCTCTCACCCTGGCACTACTGACACTGGGGGCTCTGTTGTCATTTGGGGCAGGGGACTGTCCTGTGCACTGCGGGGCACTGAGTAGCACCCCTGGTCTCCATCCACTTGATGCCAATAGCACCCCTACCCACTATCCCCCGTAGTAACAACCAAAAATGTCTCCAGATGTTGCCAAACATCTGCTGGGGTGCAGAATCACCTGACTCAGACAAATGTCTTTGGACAGGAGCGACAAGAGCCCACCCGAGATGAAGCCACAAAGAAGGAAACAGTAGAACAGGGGACCCCAGGAGGTGATGTCAAAAGAGATCAGAGAAGAGGGCAGGGATTTCTCTGAGGACTTCTCAGGGGCCCCAGCGGAGAGGCCCAGAGGGACAGGGGGAGGGGCTCCTTTGAGCATCACCCCGCCCCCAGGAAAGAAGCTCACTTCAAACGGGGCCTGGTGTTGGGGCCACACACTCATCTTGCACCCAGAGACCCTGGGCAAGTTATGTGCTCTCTCCAAGCCTCAGTTTCTCCATCTGCAAATGGGCTGGTCCTCCTGTGCACAGAGTTCCTCTGGATCCTGGGGACTGAAGTCAGAGCGCAAAGGGTCAGTTGTAGGCTTTGAGAGAACCACGCGGCTTTGCCCAGCGCCCCAGGAAGGAGGGGGGATTTTTTTAAATAATTTTATTTTTTATTGGTGTTCAATTTACCAACATACAGAATAACACCCAGTGCTCATCCCGTCAAGTGCCCCCCTCAGTGCCCGTCACCCATTCACCCCCACCCCCCGCCCTCCTCCCCTTCCACCACCCCTAGTTCGTTTCCCAGAGTTAGGAGTCTCTCATGTTCTGTCTCCCTTTCTGATATTTCCCACACATTTCTTCTCCCTTCCCTTATATTCCCTTTCACTATTATTTATATTCCCCAAATGAATGAGAACATATAATGTTTGTCCTTCTCCGATGACTTACTTCACTCAGCATAATACCCTCCAGTTCCATCCACGTTGAAGCAAATGGTGGGTATTTGTCGTTTCTAATGGCTGAGGAATATTCCATTGTATACATAGACCACATCTCCTTTATCCATTCATCTTTCGATGGACACCGAGGCTCCTTTCACAGCTTGGCTATTGTGGACATTGCTGCTAGAAACATCGGGGTGCAGGTGTCCCGGCGTTTCATTGCATCTGAATCTTTGGGGTAAATCCAGGAGGGGGGATTTGAACCGGGTTCTGGCTTCCCGCCGCGTCCCACGCCTTCCCCGAGAGAAACCGTCCCCGCACAGGGAAGACCGTGGAAGGAGGAGCCGCTGGAGCCAGAGCAGGAGCTTGGAGCTACTCCTGTCCCCGCGCACCTTTGCCAAAGGTGTCGGCGCCTCCCGCCAAAGCGCAGCGGCCCCGTTTCCAAGAAGAAAACGACACAACATCGACAAAAAATAATTTCTTCTACACCCAAGCCTTAAATTTATGTTGAATCATAAAATCCACCCATCAACAGATGAAGGGGGGGGGGGGAGGTAGCGGTGTCCTGCGGAATATTATTCAGCCCTAGAAAGGAATGAAGCCCTGACTCATGCTGTGATGGGGACACCTCAGACATCGTGCTGCGACAGAGAAGACCAACACGAAAAGCCACATACTGCATGCTCCCTTCTGCAGGAAATGTCCAGAACAGGCAAATCCACGGAGAAGGCAAGCAGATCCGTGGTCGCCAGGGGCTGGGGGGCGGGAGGAGGCGTGTGGCCGTGGCGGAGGCCACGGGGAGGGACAGCTCATCAGGCCGGGGTTCTCTTCCAGAGTCATGAAGACGTTCTGGAACCACACAGGGGTGGTGGTTGCACAACATAGTGAACGTACTAAATGCCACTGAATTTTCCACTTTAAAACGGCTAATTTTATGTTATGTGAATTTCACCTCAATAAAAAAGACAGGGATCAAAATAAAAAACAGAAGCAGAGAAAAATCCACCAATGCAAGCATTTGTATCTCCAGTAGGGGTGGGGGTGCGGGGGGTGGGCACACTTTTTTTTTTTTTTTTTTTTTTGCAGGGGAAGGGACGATGGGGCTGGGGGCCCAGCCTGGGAGCCCCACGCACAGGCTTGGCCAATTTGCCAGCGTCCCGGGGGCCGTCCTCGGGCTGGCGGGGGGCTCCGGGCTCCGCAGGCTTTTCTGTCAGGGCTTTGAAAGGGGGCCAGGTTTTTTCCCCCCGGAGCCGAGCAGTCTTGGGCCTGTTGTTCTCAGCAATCTCGGGGCCGCGTGTTAGCAGGAAACACAGCCAAGTAGGGCTTCCTGCGCGTCGGAGAGAGGAAACTCTGTAATGTTCTGGAAGGCCGGGTTAAAAATAACCCCGGTATATAAAGACAGCGGAGGGTCCCCTCTCTGCCTCACTCGCGCGCAGGCCGGCTGGACGCAGGGCCAAGCAGGTGGTTTGGGGCCTCGGGCGGGCCAAAGCCCCGTCCCGAGCCGGGGGCTGGGGAAACAGCGGCCAAGTTCAGAGTCCCGGCGCTGCCTGGCTTCCAGAACGTAGAGTCAGGGACACCGTGGGTGTTCCTGTGTTAATCGCTTGTCTCCAGCGGGGAATGCAACCCCCGGGTGCTATCAGGGGACAGGAACTCAGCTGAGCTGCGATTTTGGCTGTGCCGGGCCTGTGACGTCCACGGCTCACGCGGCCTGTGAGCTTGGCAGCCGGGGTTCGAATCCCGGCTCTGCCACCTAACTCTGGGTCCCCTTCTCCTCATCTGCACAGTGGGACTAACGGTAGCTCTTACATCCCTGGAAACACTAAACAAATACAACAGAAGTGCTGGTGCATGTTCCATGAGGCTGAGCAATTACTGCGACTTCGCGTTATTTCAGGGACTTTACTTTGCTGGGCCTGGTATCCATATATTTTCTCATTTAACCTGCTCATCCGTTCTAGTATCTCCCCCCCGCCCCACCCCCACCCCCATCCCCTTGTGCCCCCTGCTCCACAATGCGAGGATTGGCATCATGTGTGGTCACAGCGACACCCCAGCTCACGGGCCAGTGGGCCTCGGAGCCTGCCGGTGGAACAGCTCCCGAAACGGTGCCTCACTTGCCTTCCCCTATCCTGACCCTGATGAAAAGTAACAGATTTGAACCAAGGTCTTCCTGCCTTGGAGATTCACGCTCTTTCTGTCCCATCCTTACATGTTGAGCTTTCAGAGAGTTAGGAGGGCACAACCAGTAGAGGATGATGGCCCTTTGTAGGCAGCTTTCCTGTGCTCTGAGCTAGGCAAGGTCACCTTGTCATAAGAGACTGTCATTGTCATCGGCACAGCGAGGAGAACTAAGACCCACCAATGCCCAAATTTTAGGACAGACGCAACGTCGGGGTCCAGGGCTTCTCAACCTGGGCTGAGCCGTATTGGTGACACAAATGACCGGTACCAAGAAGGAAAAAGAGGTGATCCGTGACAGATCCTACACATCTTAAAAGGATCAGAAGAGCACGTTATAAACAATTCAATGGCTCAGCTGACACAGACCAACTCCTTGAAAGATACACATTCTCAAAGTTCACTCAAGAAGAAATCGATCGCCAGGATAGCCATATTATCTAGGAAAGAAATGGACCGTGTGGTTGACAACCTTCCCACAAAAAAACCTCCAGCTCTGGATGGCATCAGTGGTAAATTTCCCGAAACATTTTGGGAAGGAGTGATGCCAGTTTGACACAAATGCTCTCCTGCAGCTGAAAGAGGAGAGGCGGTTTCCCAACTCTTTCCACACGGGGGGCTGCTGCGGGGCGCACTGGGGACTTCCAGTGTTCAACAGTGTTGAACAGAGTGCGGGGCCCCCACCCTACCCCACCCTCAAAGAGATCTTGTTCCAGGGGGATGTTTTCCTCTGCTGTGAGTGCAGATCCCCGCCGGGGCTCGGGGAAATGAAAGAAACGCTTGCTCTCCAGAAATCTGATCCAGACGTGCCAGTTCCCCTGAACAGAGCCTTTGTACCCTGAGCGTTGCCACAATTAGCGCCGACTCTGGCTGCGGCCTGCACATCGCGGCCGCCAGGGCTCTGAGGCCCCATTCAGGAGTCACTGTTGTCCCCCACCAGCTATTTTTAACTGGCCAAAGGGGACTCGTTACTGGCCGGGAGCGCGCGAGGAGAGGGGGCATCTGTGACGATGCAGGACGTGGGGGCCAGCCCGGGAGCTCCATGCCGAGCCGCGCCCTCAGGCCTGCCCCACGGTGAGCAGAGGCGCCCAGTGGGCACCCTGGCCTCAGTTTCCTCATCTGTCAAATGGAGGCTTGAAGCCCATCAGGGGCTTCAATTCCAAAGTAGCCCGAGAGCCGGGTTCCATCAACCAATCCAAGGCTCCCGCTCCGTCCGCTCTGTGTCTCCACCTCTGCCTGGCTCTCTCTGGCTCTCTCTCCCCATCTCTGTCTGGCTCTCCCTCTTTCTCTCCATCTCTCCAGCTCTCTCTGTCTCTCTCTCCTACTCTTGCTCACTCTGATCACCCCTTCCGCAGGGTGCCCCGCTCTGTCCTGAGCCGCTCTCTCCGCCAAGAACAAGAAGACCAGTTCTCCTGCCTCAGTTTCTCTAATCAGAGAAAGCATCACTGCTCGGCCGGTGGACCAGATCACCACCACCCCCCCCAGAGCGCCCTGTGTGCGCAGGCGCCCTTGATTCACTTTGCAGCAGAGTGAGTGGACTTCGGCCCGGCTCGAAGATCTCAGGACGAGCCTGTGTTCTCCCTGTGATCCAAGTTCCTTCATGAAACAGATGCCCAGGGCTCTCCGGGAAGAGGTTTCTCGTTCTCCCCGAGAAGTCCTGGTGGGGATGGGGGGAGGATGGTGAACTCCCAAGGGGTTGGGCTCAATTGCGAGCCACCCATGTGCAGCCACCCACCTGCTAATGCTCCTCCACCTTGGGAGCCAAGTGCAGAGGGGAGACTGAGGCTCAGAGAGGTGACATTGCCTCCCCAACCCAAAAGGGGTGTCTGCTTGGCTCCAGGAATGAGGCTTTTAACTGCTGTGTCTCCTGATTATTGAGGTTCGAGCTCTCTTGAGGACCTCATTTGACCCCCGCATGCCGGGTCTGTTAGAGAGAGGGTCAGGCCCCTGCCTGAGGGGTGGTGGGGTCACAGCCCATGAGGCCGCCTTGACAGCGGGGAGTGCTGTCAGAGGAGTAGCCCTAGCCCTGCCCCTTCCCTAGCACCCCACTCCAGGCAGAGGTTGGCCCATGGGGGCTCTCCCTTGGGCCCACCTGCTCCAGCTATGACCTGAGCACCCTCGGCCCATAGATGGCATGTCCTTGAAAGGATCCCCTGGGCTCAGGGGTCACACAGACCAGTGTCAAAATCCCTGACCTCATGGGCTTCAGCTCCCACTTCTGTTAAAAAAAAAAAAAAAAAAAAGGCAGTCCCATGGTCCCTGCTGAGCAGGATTCAGTGGGACCTGACGTCTGAAAAGCACCTAGCACAGCTCGGGGCAGAAGCTGTCCAGTGAAAGGCCCCTGCTCCCTGCTCTCAGCTGTTCCTGAACGCCCTGGCCATAGATTTGATAACATTCCACGTCTCCTCCTGGACTTGCCCTGGCTGATTTTTTTTTAAATTGTGGTAAAATATACATAAAATTTACCATGCTAACCATTTTAAAGTGTGCAATTCAGTGGCATTTAGTACATTCACGATGTCAAGTAACCATCACTTTTGCCTGGTTCCGGAACATCTCCATCACCCCAAGCACACCCCATCCCCGTGAGCACGCACTTCCCCAGGCTCTGATAGCATTGCTCTCTCTCCGTCTTCATGGATTTCCCTGTTTTGCACATTTCATATACATGGGACACGCACTGAGGGGCCTTTTGTGTCTGGCTTCCACGCAGCACGATGTCCTCAAGGTTCATTCTTGTTGTAGCGTGTGTCAGAGCGTCATTCCTTTTCATGACTGAGTAATATCCCCCTGGGTGGATGGCCCACATTGCGTTTATCCCTTCACCAGCTGGTGGACATTTGGGTTGTTTCTACATTTGGTGATTGTGAATGGTGCTGCTATGAACACATATGTTCGAGTACTTGTGTAAACACACCTGTTTTCAGGAGTGTCTGGGGGGCTCAGTTGGTGAAGCATCTGACTTCAGCTTTGGTCATGATCTCAGGGTCCTGGAATCGAGTCCTGTGTCTGCTTCTCCCCCTCCCCCTGTTGTGTGCACTCTCTCTGTTTCTCTCTCAAATAAATGAATAAAATCTTAAAAACAAACAAACCAAACACCTGTTTTCATTTCTTTTGGGTAAATACCCAGGAGTGGACTAGCTGCATCATATGGTCACTCTCCACTCACCTTCTTTTTTATTTTTTACTTTTCTTAAAAGATTTTATTTATTCATGAGAGACATAGAGAAAGAGGCAGAGACACAGGCAGAGGGAGAAGCAGGCTCCATGCAGGGACCCCCATGTGGGACTTGATCCCAGGACCCCGGTATCACTTCCTGAGCCAAAGGCAGATGCTCAACCACTGAGCCACCCAGGCGTCCCTCCATTTACCTTCTTGAGGAATCTTGCCCCATTTGACGGTGGCAGGAGTAAGCTCAGACTCTCCACGCCCTCAAGGACACGTGCTGTGCATGGCACCCCTGCAGGTGCCCGCCAGGAAGGACCCTCACACTTGCCAGATTCTCTCAGTCTGGGGCTTCCTCATCAGGCCACGGACCATGGCGACAGCTGAAGGAAGTGACACAGGGAAAGCCCAGCAGTGGCCTGGCACCTGCTAGGACCACAAGTCAAGCTGGTTGCTCTCCCATCTCCACGCTCTCCCCAAGATTTCTGTCCTCTCTTTAGCGCAGGGTTCCCAGATGAAACACAGGGCACAGATAAACTGGATAATTTGAGATGTACTTCAAAATATGCAAAATTTGGGATATCCTTATATTTTAAAAATTGCTGTTCATCTGAAATCCAAATTCAACTGGGCAACCAGTGTTTCATTTGCAAAACCTGGTGGCCAGTCTTTGGGACAGTTGCTTCTCACAGCTGGACAGAACTCTCCCCCAAATCACAGCCAGACAGATATCGAAGACGACTCTGGGCTTTTGGGGCCCCACGCATCGCATCCACCTGGCCCGCTTCAGGGAATCCCCCACTGGGACCTGAACTGCTGAGATAGCTTCAACTCTCCATGGGTTCCTGGAGAGCAGTCTGGTGACAAAGACTTTGTTGAGATTTTTGGGACCCTGGGAAATCTTTGAAGGCCTGTGTCGGTCAGATGACACATGATCTAAATTTGTCCCCAACCCCAGGACACCGGAAGGCCAGTGAGCAAAGGGGTGAGCATCCAGGGTAGCCCGGTGAAAAGACACCTCACTGGGGCCTGCCTCCCGGGGCACCAAGGTCTGATTCACGCTTCCTCGTATTCAAACGGAGCCCGCCAGGGCCGGAAGCATCTCTGTGAGGGGCAGGTCAGCCTGGACAGGCAACACTTTTCCCCTCGACTTTTCCCAGAACCTGGTGCTGGGCCCTGCAGGGGCATGAGCCTGGGGAGTTGCCGGTCCCTGCCATATAAATGCAAAATGTATATGTCACCCACTGAGCACCCCAGGATGTGGCTTTGAGGGAAGGCCACCGTCTTGGGGGCTGGCTGATGGATCAGGGTGAAGAGGCCCAGAGCCCTGGCACATTCAGGAGTTTACAGAAATGTCTTAGTTTACTGTAAATAAGGAGAAGAAGAAAAGGAACTTCTAAGGAAGAAATGTTTTCCTACTCACATTTTTCTTACTCTGGCCTCAGTAGGGCCTACAAAAATCCACTCAATGAATTTCACTTTTTAAGTTTCTTTTTTAAATGGAGGAAATATGTCCCGTTCCATGCAATATTTGGTACATATTTATGCCAAAATATGTCATTTAACTGAAATTCAAACTATTTAAGATTTTATTTATTTATTCATGGGAGACACAGAGAGAGGCAGAGACAGGCAGAGGGAGAAGCAAGCTCCCTGTGGGGAGCCTGATGCAGGACTCGATCCCAGGACCCTGGGATCACACCCTGAGCCAAAGGCAGATGCTCAACCTCTGAGCCACCCAGGCCTTGCTGAAATTCAAACCTAACTGGCCATCCCATGTTCTCTCTGCTAAATCTGGCACCCTAATATTTTCCTGACAGTTGTTCTCAAAGCTGGGCAGAAACCGAACACAGAAGCAAATGTGCCTCAAGCCCTGGGAAGTCATATCGTCACCCTGAACTTCTCCCACAGAGACCAAGGTGGTCTCCTCACAGGCTTGCACCACGACGGCGGGCCTCTTTACCCCTGGATGCTTCAACATGTGGCGGAGTGTGGGGAGGGACACAGCGACACGTATCCAGCATGTACCCACTTCTCATCTGACAAAACAGAGGCTTGGAAAGCAGACGCAACCTGACCAAGCTCTAGGCCATGGCTCTCTACAAATCCTTGTTGGGGCAATGGTTTTGTCCTTTCCTAATGTCCCGGGCCCCCATGTGATGAATGTTGTAGACATGTTCGTGTAGATAAGGATGCTGACAACTTCTGTTTCAGGGGTTCCGCGGACCCTCTGAGGCTCACACAGGGAAACAAAACTGCATGAGGACCATAGCCTTCAAAATCAGGCAGTCGAGGGGATCCCTGGCTGGCTCAGCGGTTTGGGGCCTGCCTTCGGCCCAGGGCCCGATCCTGGGGTCCCGGATCAAGTCCCGCATCGGGCTCCCAGCATGGAGCCTGCTTCTCCCTCTGCCTGGGTCTCTGCCTCTCTCTCTCTCTCTCACTCTCATAAATAAAATAAATAAAAATAAAATCTTAAAAAAAAAAATATCAGGCAGTCGAGCTCCTGGCCCAGCTGAGGATCAGTCATGACCCCTTTCCCCACCTCACTATGACATGGTGTAAGCACTGCTGTCCGAGTCCCAGGGCCCCAGGGGCTCCACGCAGGGCCCGGCACACAGTAGGTCTTCAATCCATGTTCGTCTTCTCTCCCCCTCCTTGGCCCTGCAGCCCCCTCACCCCCAAACACACGCTCCGAGCTGACTGGCCATTTCAAACTCAAGACCTTTACATCTACTCCTGGGAAGAAAAAAAAAAAAGGAAAAAAAATCCTCCTTACTAGACATATTTCCAAAAACTGCCCTTTTGGTGGAAAAGTTTTTAACGCCTTAAGAAAAACCTGATTGTTAGACTCAGGTCTGCAATAAACGTGTGGCTATTTTTAAGTGCCTGGGGACACATGCCTGCAACCCTGGGAAAAGAAGAAGCCGTTTGTCTTCCACCGCACGTCCAGAGTGGCCCCAGTGATGTGGTGGGGGAGGGGGGAGGGGCACGAGCTGTCAGCCTGCGGGGAGCACCAGGAGCTTCCTAGAATATTCCGGAACATTCATCCTCAGGTGGTCAGAAATCATCCAGCCGGGCCGTGCCTCAAAGTTCCAGCTCTGTGAGCAGTTGTTTTCTGTTTCATTTTTCCTCTTCTTTTTTTTTTTTTTTTTCTCTTTTCTCTCAAATCACATTTGTTTTTCCACAATCGAAAGCACTCACACAGATCTCACCCCGGCCTCCAAACACACTGTTCTGACCGAGGCGCGTAAACAACCACCCCCCCCCGCCCCCCCGCCTGCAGCTGGGTGTTTGGGTGACACTGGAAAATCTTGTGGAGGGGAGAAAAAAAAATACAGTTTTCCAAAATTCAACTCAGGACTTACGTAACACGGAGTTTATGCAACCGGCCCCTGGAAACAGTTCCAGGGGCCTCCGCGGAGGCCAGGGCGGAGGCCGTGCTGGCAGCAGTAAGATGCGAGCCGGGAAAGTGGAGCTCTGGCGGGGAGCCCCGACTCCTCCACGAGAGAGTGATAAGGGGAATGCGGACGGCCGCGGGGAGGCCAAGTGCATATTTGAAATATCGCTGGCAAGGCCGCGTTCTTGCAAGCGCGGGGTCTCCCGTGGAAACCGCTCCCCCGCCCGCCGCGGGCACATCTGGTAGGTGCCCGGGGTGAGCCAGGATCTCTCAGCGGCTCCCGAGTCCTCCTAGCACCCTCGGTGGGGGGAGGGTGTCACCTGGCCCCAACATCTTTCTCATTGCACAGGAAAGCAAAGCCATCCAAGGTGCGGAGAAGGGAGGCCACTTGCCCCCCAGGGGAGCAGCGCACAGGCTAAGCGGGCACCGAGGGCACCCAAAGCTCCGGCTGTCCCATCCCCGGTCTGGTCTCTGCAAGATGTTCCTCAAAGACCACCTGCTCGGGGATCCCTGGGTGGCTCAGCGGTTTAGCGCCTGCCTTTGGCCCAGGGCGCGATCCTGGAGTCCCGGGATCGAGTCCCACGTCGGGCTCCCTGCATGGAGCCGGCTTCTCCCTCTGCCTGTGTCTCTGTCTCTGTCTCTCTCTCTATGTCTATCATGAATAAATAAATAAATCTTAAAAAAAAAAAAAAGACCACCTGCTCCCTCCTCCACCCCGGGGCGATCTTTGGAATCAGGACCTGAGAAATGTGAAAAGTGGGGATGATGACTCTCCTCCCACGCAGGTGTAGTGGGAATGTCTCATTTCACAAAACGAAACCTGAGCGTTTCTGCTCATCTGCTGCCTCACTCCCGGGGGGCTGGGCCCAGAGCCGGCGGAGAGGATGCTCTCCGGTCCGGGCTTCGTGCTCATCTGTTTGCAGACTCCATGGGTCATGCCCTTAGGCAGCTGTGCTTTGTCCTCCCGTGGTTGTTTTGCTTTTGCAAGCAATTAATCAGTACGGCTGCTCCGTTAGGATCTGCTAAAGCTATGACCCGGCGATCCCAGTCCTGGAGAAATAAGCCCTGTGTCCGCATAAAAAAGAAATGGAATTTCACTATTCAGAATGCACCCCCCACCTGCCCAGGGTGCCTGGGTGGCTCAGGCGGCTAAGCGTCTGCCTTTAATCAGGGCATGATCCCAGGGTCCTGGGATCGAGTCCCACATTGGGCTCCCAGCTCTGTAGGGAGCCTGCTTCTCCCTCTGCCTGCTGTTCCCCCTGCTTGTGTTCTCTCTCTCTAATAAATAAATTTTAAAAATCTAGAAAAAATGCCCCGCAAAAGGAAACAACCAAGTGTCATCGATATAATGGACTGTGCTGAATTTAGTGAAATATTGCACATCGACGAAAAAGAAAACACTGCTGCAGACAGAATGTGGGGGACCCAACTGGGCATGATGCTGAATAAAGAAGCCAGATGTGAAACGGAGTGTCACTGTGATCCCACATCAGCAGGATCAGCAGTGGGCAAAGCCCGTCTCTGGTGACAGAGCTCCCAGGCGCAGCTTCCCTCACTAGCAGAGGGATCCTCCAGGGGTGCTGACGTCCCCAGGTCTAGATCTGGGTGATGGTCCCATCAGCAAAACCCACTGACTGGGGGATCCCTGGATGGCTCAGTGGTTTAGTGCCTGCCTTCAGCCCAGGGCGTGGTCCTGGAGACCCGGGATCGAGTCCCACATCAGGCTCCCTGCTTGGAGCCTGCTTCTTTCTGCCTATGTCTCTGCCTCTCTCTTTGTGTGTCTTTCATGAATAAATAAATAAAATCTTTAAAAAAACAAAACCCACTGATTGGCACACTCAGCTATGTGCAAGCTTTACCTTCATTTGGAAAGATCGAATGGGCATTTATTGAACACTTAGTGCATGCATGAAAAGGCACTGATGGTGCCAACCTTGGCCCTCCCACCAGCTCAAGCCCGGGCAGCACCTTGGAAGGGGCCCCAGTGGGAAGAACTGATTGCTGGATTCCACAAAGCCTTTGTTCTGGTTTTGTAGGTGGAACTGAAACAGATGGTGGTAGAGAGAGAAGGTCTGAAAGTCCCCATGCTCCAGGGGCCTCTTCCCTGCGCAGGACGAGCCATCATCGATGATGCAGCACCAGGAGTGAGTGCTCCCCACACGCGAGGCGCGGTACAGCCTCCATCCGGATCCCCCCGCGCCCTCCTAAGCCCCACTAGGAAGGTATGGAAACCGAGGCCCAGGGACGTGCCCGAGGCCCCCAAACTGGGCACAAACACGAACACATCTCCCTGAAGAGGCAGACAGGCTGCGTGGGAGCCCCCAGGCTGGCCCCTTGGAGGTGGTGGTGTCCCCACTGCCGCCGGCTTCCCTGGTGACTCAGTGGCTGCCAGGACAAGGTGTGTCTGGGAGCTGTCCGCACGCATGCAGCCTTCCCCGATGGCCACCACCTTTAGTACACAGCCTCTGGGTGCCCCGGACACAGCCTCAGGTTGCCAGCAACAGGGCCCTTTGTCTCCACAAATTAACAACCTTGATAAAAAGCCCTGGCAGTTGGTGGACCAGCCCGGGGTCCCCCTTCAGACCTGATGAAGTTGAAAGCCAATGGCCAATCACCTCCAAAAGTCCTGAAAAGTGAAGGTGCACATGCACCTCTGTGCATGGGGACAGAAGATTCTTTTTTTGTTGTTGTTGTTGACTTTTTTTTTAGGATTGATTGATTGATTGATTGATTTATGATAGACATAGGGAGAGAGAGGGGCAGAGACACAGGCAGAGGGAGAAGGAGGCTCCACGCTGGGAGCCTGACCTGGGACTCTATCCGGGGACTCCAGGATCGCGCCCCGGGCCAAAGGCAGGCACCAAACAACTGAGCCACCCAGGGATCCCGGGACAGAAGATTCTTGACACGAATGTGATCTCTCCATTCTTGCCTCAGGGAGTCTCAACCATTCGACCCCAAGGAAGGACAAAGGACTTTCACCTACTGGATGCACATTGTCTTTATTTGTTTCCGATAGGGGACAAGGGGGTCCCTCACCTCCAATTCTACCTCTAAGCCACCGAAAAGACCCTTTCACAACTGCCCAGGGCAATGCAAGGGGTAAGGTGAAGGCTCATGGTAGGTGGGACTCTAGGAAATTCCCAGCTTTCTAGTCTGGTATAATCTCTTAAGTATGGGTGGGACCAGTGAATATGTTAGGATAGCACTCCTTCAATTACGTGGTATTATATAGCAAAGGTGATGGGATTTTTTTAGATGTAATTAAGTTCTCAAATCATTTGATTTTTGAGTCCATCAAAAGGGAAGTTATCTTGGGTGGGTCTGACATAATCAGGTGAAGGTCTATGTTTTATGTTCTGCGTGGTTTTTTTCCCACAATTTTTAAAGATTTTATTTATTTATCTGACAGGGAGAGAGAGAGAGAAAGAGAGAATGTGCACAAGCAGGGGGAGGAAGAGGCAGGCTGCTTGGCAGATGGAGAGAAAGAAGCAAGCTCTCTGCTGAGCAGGGAGCCTGATGTGGGCAGGACTCAATCCCAGGGCCCTGGGATCATGACTTGAGCCGAAGGCAGACACAACCAACGGAGCCACCCAGGTGCCTCACCCTACAATTTTTTAATTACAAAAAAGAGTTAAACTATATAATAGAAACTATGCAAGTGCCCATCAATGGATAAACGTATAAACAAAATGTGGTATATCGATACAATGGACCATTAGGCACAAAAGGAAGGGAATTCTGACCCGTGCTACAACATGGATGAAGCTTGAGGACAGTATGGTCAGGACACACTGTATGATTCCACTTATACGAGGCACCTTGAACAGGCAAATCCATAGAAACAGGAAATAGGATAGTGGGGGCCAGGGGCTGGGGGCACGGGTGGGTGGTTAGTGTCTAATGCGGACAGAGTTTCAGTGTGGGAATATGAGCAAGTTCTAGAGATGGGTGTTGAGTGACCCCAAATTAAATGGAAGCAGTTAGGGATGTCTGGGTGGCTCAGTGGTTGAGCGTCTGCCTTTGGCTCAAGTCATGATCCCTGGGGTCCTGGGATCGAGTCCCACGTCGGGCACCCTGCAGGGAGCCTACTTGTCTCTCCACCTGGATCTCTGCTTCTCTCTCTGTGTGTGTCTCTCATGAATAAATAAATAAAATCTTTTTAAAAATTAAAAGAAAAATAAGTGGAAGCAGACCGGATGAAAAAACCCACATTTTCTAAAAACGAGGGTCTTGAACCGTAGACTGGAAGCCGTGAAGAGCCCCAATCCTACGGCTCTGGAGGAAGCTCACCGCTGAGTCGTCAGAGATGGGGTGGCAGGTGGCCTCCGGGAACCTAGGGCCTTTGTCCCACAGCCTGCAAGGAGCTAGGTTCCGCCAGCACGCGGGGAGCCCGGAGGAAGAGCTCGAGCCTCAGGTGAGAGCCCGGCCCCCGCTGACAGCTTGCCGCGCTTGGCAGGACCCCGACTAGCTGTGCCACAGCAGGTGTCTGGGATAGGATAGGGACCCGCTTAGTCAGCCCAGGCTGCCGTAAGGGAGTAACACAGTCTGAGTGGCTTATAAATAACCGCCTTCTGGGGACGCCTGGGTGGCTCAGCGGCTCAACGGTTTAGCGCTACTTTCAGCCCAGGGTGTGATCCTGGAGACCCGGGATCGAGTCCCACGTCGGGCTCCCTGCACGGAGCCTGCTTCTCCCTCTGCCTGTGTCTCTGCCTCTGTCTCTGTCTCTGTCTCTCTCTCTCTCTCTGTCTTTCATGAATAAATAAATAAAAAATCTTAAAAAAAAAATAACAGCCTTCTCTCTCACACAGGTCTAGAGGCTGGAAGTCTGAGCGTGCAGTGCCAGCATGGGCCAGTTCTGGTGCAAACCCACTTCCCAGATGCGGACAATCGTCATGTTGACATATGGTTGGTGTCCCCACAGGGCAGAAGGGGCAACGGAGCTCTCAGGGGTCCCCTTTATGAAGACACTTATCCCATTCATGAGAGCTCCACTCTCATGACCTGATCACCTCCCAAATGCCCCCTGGTAATGCCATGGCACTGAGGGTTAGGGTTTCCACATGTGAATTTTGGGGAGACACAAACATTCAGTCTGTAAAAAAGGTGTTTTGTCATCTTCCTCCACTAAAAACGAAAAGGAGAAACCTCTCCCAGGAGGGTCCCTGCATCCTCCAGGACACAGCTCAGCAGGAGTCTGCCCCTGGGTAACTGGAAGGAACAGGCAAAGCGCGGGAGTTTGGGACTCCAGCAGGTCTGGTGCAGTGCCCAGGGTGAGCACCATCCATGAGCTCTTATTACCTTAAGGCAGCAGGGATGAGGGAGGGGCAGGTACATTTGCTGGGGAGGGGAGGGCAGCCTCCCTTAGCAGATGAAACCACCTTCAGCCACCTGCCAGGAGGGACCCCAGAGGGCCAGTTCCCCTGTCACTTTTCTCCTGCCCTCAGCCCTCCCTCCAGGGCCGCATGGAGAAGGAGAGAGAACAGGGCCTGCTCAGGCCTCACTGCCAACCTCCTAGCTCAGTGTAGGGGATGATTTACAGGTTGCCCCAGAGTCTCCTCATCCCCAGCCTCCTCTCTCATGATCCCCTTGGGCACTGGACACCCCAACCAGACAGAGAACCTAGGAAACTCAACGGTGCCAGTTCCTTGTGAGTCTGGGTGATGTCCATGCCGCTCCTTCTAGGCTGGAGTCAGCAACCTTTTTATTTTTTCAAAGATTTATTTATTTATTTATTTATTTATTTATTTATTTATTTATGATAGAGAGAGAGAGAGGCAGACACAGGCAGAGGGAGAAGCAGGCTCCACGCAGGGAGCCCGACGCAGGACTCGATCCCGGGACTCCAGGATCTCACCCTGGGCCAAAGGCAGGTGCTAAACCACTGAGCCACCCAGAGATCCCCTGGAGTCAGCAACCTTTTGTTAAGAAGAGCCGGATAGCAAATATTTTCACCTATTGGGGCCATACAGTCTCTCAAAATGACTTAATTCTGCTGTCGTAGCGCAAAGCAGCCATAGACAAAATGTAAACGAGCGAGCATGGATGTGTGCCAATAAAACTTTATGTATAAAAACAGGCAGTTGGTCCAGGGGCTGTAGTTTGAGATCCTTGGCCTAACCAATTCCTACCCACCCTCCAGGAAGCCCATCCAGGAAGTCCTCCTGGATGTCCCATCAGGCTATGCTTCCATTGTCCCAAGTCAAGAATCGTCACCCCTGACTTCAATTTATTCCAGGCCAGAGGACCCCCCACCTCCAGTGCTTGGGGTACGGGTGTTGCCCCACACCTTACAGAGCACAGCACAGCCTGGCCACAGAGGATCTGCACCCAGCAGACGCTTAAAATGGATGCGAATCAAAGCCACCAGGTTGGCCAAAAACAAAGCAAAACAATAAGAAAATAGAAAGTCGCAAGTGCCAGTGTGGAGTTTTGGAATGTGCGTTTCTGGTGGGAATGTAAAATGATGCAGTTGCTGTGGAAACCGCTTTGGTGGTTCCTCAAGAGGTTAAACATAGAATTACCACATGATCCAGCAATTCCACTCCTAAGTATAGACCCCAAGTAATCGAAAACAGGTGTTCAAACAAATCCTTATGTTCCTAGCAGCACAAGTCACAATAGCCAAAAAACCAAATATGAGTGCATGTGTGTGTGTGTATATATATCCATCAGCCGATGAGTGGATAAACAAAATGTGGTCCGTCCACACAATGCAATATTATTAAGCCATAAAACAGAAAAACAACGACACACACCGTGACCTGGATGAACCTAGAAGACATTATGTTGCGTGAAAGGAGCCAGTCGCGAAAGGCCACACAGTGTACAATTCCTTTCATACAAAACGTCCAGAACAGGTCAGTCCATAGGGACAGAAGGCAGATGAGTGGTCGCGGGGGTCTAGGGGAGGGGGAGGGGGCACAACTGTTCAAGGGGACAGGGTTTTCCCTCGGCCTGATGGGATATCCGGAACAGATAGAGGTGGTGGTTATGTAACATCGTGAGTGCACTGCCTGCCACTGAATTACACACTTTATTATTTATTTTTATTTTTTTTTATTTTTAGAGGCAGGGAGGGGCAGAAGGAGAGAAGATCTGAAGCAGGCTCCACATCGAGCGTGGAGCTCGATCTCATGACCCCTGAGATCACGACTTGAGCTGAAACCAGGAGTCGGACACTTAACCCACACAGAGCTGCCCAGGTGCCCCTGAATTGTACACTTTACTTATTTTTTTAAAGATTTTATTTATTTATCCATGAAAGACACAGAGAGAGAGGCAGAGACACAGGCAGAGGGAGAAGCAGGCTCCATGCAGGAAGCCTGATGCGGAACTCGATCCCGGGACCCCAGGATCACGCCTTGGGCCAAAGGCAGATGCTCAACCACGAAGACCAAATGTTTGTGTTCCCCAAAAACTCATATGTGGCAACCTAACCCCCGATGTGATGGTATGTGTGGGGGCTGTTGGGAGGTGATCAGGTCATGAGTGTGGAGCCCCCACAAATGGGATCAGTGGCCTTATAAAAGAGACACCCCAGAGCTTCCGCTGCATGAGGACACAGAGAAGGTGGCATCTCTGGACCAGGAAGTGGCCCTGACTAGGAAGTGAACCGCCAGGACCTTGATCTTGGACTTCTAGCCTCCAGAACCTGAGAAATAAATTTCTGTTTAAGCCTGTTTACCCTGTCCACGGTAGCTTGTCCTATAACACCCCGACTGAGACAGATTCATTGTGTGTTATATGAATTGCACCACAATTTTTTAAAACGTTAAAAACAAAATGCACAGGGGTGCCTGGGTGTCTCAGTGGTTGAGCGTCTGTCTGCCTTTGGCTCAGGTTGTGATCCCAGGGTCCTGGGATCAAGTCCTGCATCAGGCTCCATAGAGGGAGCCTGCTTCTCCCTCTGCCTACGCCTCTGCCTTTCTCTGGGTCTCTCATGAATAAATAAACAAAATCTTTAAAAAAACAAAATTCACAAAACCAGAAGGCGCATACCTGAAATTCTGCTCCCTATCCCCTAACTCCAGGGGTCTCTGCCTGGCACCGCCCTCCACGACTGACACAGCCTCCCTCCTACCAACTGCTCAAGCCTCCTGAGTGTTCAAGGCCATCACGGGTCGCACGCTGCTTCCCGCCCTGGCCGTGCAAGCGAAGAGTCAGACCCTACTGTAGCCACTATTTTCTCAGGGGGCCCTGTCTCTGGGGCCACAGGTGTGATGTCGCGGGTCAGGCCTTGACCAGGTTCCCGGCACAGCGGCCCATGAGTCAGGCTGGGAACACTGACTGCCCCTCTGGTTTTTCTTGCCCTGCACACACCAGCATGTGATGGGCCTTCTGCGGTTCATAAGTCATTGTTTGAGGTAAACAGTACAGATCACTGAGCGCCAGGCTCTCCTGGGTCAGGAGAGCTCCGATTTTTCTTTACTAAATTGCAAACATCCAGGATCTTTCAGCCCTGCTAATGACAGAGACAGTGGGGAGAGCTTTCCTTCCCAGATCTGGAGAGGGAAGGGGCCGGCCACCAAGCAGGGCCCCAGAATTTGCTGGAAATGCAAACCACAGCTCCGAGGGACAGCTCCACCTCCTATGGTTAGACGGAGAGGCTCCCTTCTAGCACCCGCCCCTCCACACACCCTGGGGGGGAGAACGTCAAGATGCTTTTAGGGGTCACAAGTGGGGGCTGCTCCTGGTGGTAGGGGCCAGGGATGATGCTCAACACCCCACAGTGGGCAGGACGGTCCTGCCCCGGAGAACAATCCAGCCTGAAACGTCAACAGTGCCAAGGTTAGAAAATCCTGCTTAGGGGGCCCGGTACCCCAGTTCTCACCCTGGTCTGCCCTGCCTTTTGAGAACACATTCTAGGGGCCATGGCAACTGAACCGCAGAGACTTCCTCTCGCGCTAGGGAGAGGAATTGGTGCTGTAAGCAGACCCCAGCTGCTCTGTGACCTTCAAGAGGTATCCCCGCCTCTCTGAGCCTCCATTCTCAGGGCGACTCAGATGCCCTCCCGGAGGTGCCTGTGCAGATCAAGTCAAGTCCGAGCACTAGTGTGGCTCGGTCCACACTCTCGAGGCTGTAAGTTAGAGAAGCACACTTCAGTCCCGCCTCTCGCGGCTCGTCGTGTGCTTGAGGCTGTAAAGCGTCCACGTCAGGGAAACTGGGAAGATCAGGGGACCATTTTGGGGTTCCAGGCTCTGCAGCTGGCAAACTTTCTTACACCCATTTTGTTTTTTTTTTTGTTTTTTTTTAAGATTTTATTTATTTATTCATGAGAGACACAGAGAGATAGAGACACAGGCAGAGGGACAAGCAGGCTCCCTGCGGGGAGACCGATGCGGGACCCGATCCCAGGACCCCGGGATCACGCCCTGAGCCAAAGGCAGATGTTCAACCATTGAGCCACCCAGGTGCCCCGTGTTTACACCCATTTTCTCTGTCTTCTGGCCAAGCAGCGCCTTGGAAGGGGCGCATCCAGGGGCCTTACCGATTGCCTGGCACAGGCTACTGTCATAATTCTGGTATCAAGGAACTGAAACTTTCTCTGGCTCTTAAAGACACCCAACAAATGTTCATTTGGTGTCCCCAGCCATAAAGCACATCACGGTGAAGTCATGGGCACAGCAGGTACCCCCAATATGATCGGATGTGGAGGATACCCCATCACCCCACCTCTGCCGTTTCCTCCCCCAAATCCCATACTCGCGATCGAATCACAAGGAAACATCAGATAAATCCAGGCTGGGGGACGTTTGGATGTCCCCAAACGCGGGGATCGTGGTACCTGGCCAGCACTCCAAAATTCTGCTAAGGTCATGAAAAAAACGAGGACGGTGTCACAGACTGGACAAGACCAGGGCAACATGAGGACAATGCAAGGTGGGATCCCGGAACCGAATGAGAGCGTGTGTGGAAAATCTGGGGGACAACCTAATGAAGCCTGAGTCCAGACAATAGCTCCGTCCCAGCATCAATTTCTCAGTTTCTACGGACGTGCGGTGGTCCGGCGAGATGCTAACGTTGGGGGACCCCTGGCAAAGGGGACACAGGAGCTCCAAGCATTCTCTCTGTGGCTTCTCCGCAGCTGGGCTTGTCATTCCCACAACATAAAAAGGTTACTTGTAAAAACAATGACTCTTTGCTGAGAAAGGGAGGGGAAAGCAGTGCTAGGGGGACATACTTACACGAAAAGGTCATTTCTCGTCTCTGTGACATTCAGACTGAACTGGGCGTCCCTGTTGGATCTGGCAAGTCCAGACACAGTTGGGGGCTTCATTAACTGGGGTGGGGAGTAGAGGATCAGGCCAGAGCAGGGGGGGGGGATAACGAGCCCCTCATTTCACAGAAGCTCTTTAATAATAATTAGTACTAATAATACTAATGGGGATGACAACAGTAATAATTGCACCTCTCCCATGGCATTTATCTCGCTCCACCCCGGCTGTTTGCGGGCGTGTCTGCCTCCCTGCTGGGCCCAGGGAACCCGCGGTGGGGGGCCTTCATGGGGTGCATCCCTGGGCCCCGGCATGCAGAGACCCCAGCTCTCCCCTCCAGCCGGCTCCGGTGTGTATGAGTGTCTCGTGGCTGCCATAACAAATGGCCACGAGAACAGGTGGCTTGAAACGGAAATGTATTGTCTCCCAGAGTCCTAGAGGGGCTGGGGTCTGAAATCAGAGGGTGGCCAGAGTGGCTTCCTTCTGGAGGCTCTGAGGGAGAATGTGCCTCAGACCCCTCTCCCGGCCTGCGAGGGCCGCGGCAGCACTTGGTGTTCTTGGGCCTCTGGCTGCGTCTCTCTGATCTCTGCCTCCATGTAGCCTCTTCCTCCACCTGAAACCCCTTCTTTTTTCTTTTAAGATTTTATTTATTTATTCATCAGAGACAGAGAGAGGCAGAGACACAGGCAGAGGGAGAAGCAGGCTCCCTGCAGGGAGCGGTGGTGGGACTCGATCCCGGATCTCCAGGTTCACGCCCTGGGCCGAAGGCGGCGCTAAACGACTGAGGCCCCCGGGCTGCCCACCCCTTCTCTTTTCTTATAAAGACACCTGTCGCTGGGTTTAGTGCCCGCGTCAAATCTGGGAGGACCTCATCTCAAGAACTCACTTAAATACATCTGCAAAGACCTTATCTCTGAGAAGGTGGCAGTCACCAATATGGGCGTTAGGATGTGGGCGTATCGTTTGGGGAAACACTATTCATCCCACTATAACCGTGATGTTTTGCCATCAGAGCCTGTCTCTCTTTACTGAGTTTTCTACCCCTCCCCCCAAATTCAGCCAAGAAAATGTTTGCAGCACCGAGACCATGTCCTGGCCATTGGCCCACAGTGGACAGGTGGACAGATGTTGTAGAACCAGGAAGGAGAGGGGGCTGGCGGGGGGCTCCCAAACCTCAGCCACATTTTCCTCACCTGTGAAAGGGGCTGGTTCCACCATCCAGGTGAGATCCATCCTGTCACAGGTGCAAGGACAAAAGGACAGGAGCAGCCTCACTCCTTGGCCAGTCCCATGGCTTGGCTCCCAAGATGGGAGAAGCCCAGTGTTCCTGGAACAGCAGGAGAGAGAATGTGTGTGTGTGTGTGTGTGTGTGTGTGTGTGTGTGTGTGTGTATGTGAGAGAGAGAGAGACAGAGACAGAGACAGAGAGAGAGCACGCATGGCATGGGGGCTGGAGAGAGGGAATGGGACTGTTCATACAGAGGCTCAAAAGAAATGTCATAGGAAGAACTAACATCCCTGGGGGGGGGGGTGAAAGCATACTTAGAAGACCCCAGAATGCTCTCCAGCCCAGCAAAGCCTTTTAAAAATGATTATGTGGCTCCCCAAACAGTTATATCTAGAGTCACGATCTGACCCAGTAATTCCACTCCTACCTATGGATCCCAAAGAATTAAACACAGGGACTCAAATCCTCACACATGCACATGTGTAGCAGCACTGTTCACAACCATTCACAACCACCAGAAAGTGGAAACATTCCAAATATCTATCAACTGGTGAATGGAAACAAAATATGGTCCATCCATAATGATGGAATATTACTCAGCCACAAAAAGGGATGCAGCCGTGACACACACTACAACGTGGATAAATCTTGAAAATATCATGCTGGGGAACCTGGGTGGCTCAGTGGTTGAGTATCTGCCTTCAGATCAGGGCGTGATCCTGGGGTTCTGTGATCGGGCTCCCTGCAGGGAGCCTGCTTCTCCCTCTGCCTGTGTCTCTGCCTCTCTCTCTGTGCCTCTCATGAGTAAATAAAATCTTAAAAAAAATAAGAAAGCAAAAACATCATGCTGAGTGCAGGAAGCCAAACCCAAAAGATCACATAGTGGAATCACGTACATGATTCCATGTATGTGAAACACCCAGAACAGCCAAATCCACAGATACAGAAAGAAGACTGACAGTTGCCAAAGGCTGGCAGAGGGGGAGGGAGAAGGGAGGAGTCTCCTTTTAGGGCGATAAAAATGTTCTGGAACGTGATAGAGGGAGATGGTGGTACAACATGGTGAATGTATTTAATACCACTGAGTTGTTTGGTTTAAAATGGTTCACTTTGTTATATGAATTGCACCTCGATGTAAAGAAAAAAAAAATTGAAAGTGAAAAAAAAAAAAGAGATCTGAAAGGTATTTACCCTCCTTTGTTTCCCAGAGACATCATTCCAGGCATTCAGAAATACCCAAAAGATGTAGAAGTTTTATAAACAGACTTTAATAATGTTAAATGGGGTCCTTCCGTGATTTACCCTGACAGAGTGTGGGCCAGCTCGCTGAGTTGTTGTCATTATTAATAATATATGGTAATGACATAATTACATAATAAGGTCATCATTTTCCACCCCGATTGCAAGTCATTGGGGGTGAAGCAACACGCTCCAGGCGGTTCACCCTGGAAGGGGCAGACATTGATTCAAAGCTAGCTCCTCCGGGTGGTGACGCGAAACCAGAGTAAGCTCCAGGGTGTGTCAGGTGCCTATCAGATCTGATCAGCTGCCCCAAGGGGTGACCTCACAGTCAACAGTGCTGAAGCCCCAGGCCACCGAGGGCAGGGGAGGCCAGGCCCCTCAAAGCAGGGAGAGACGTTCCTGCCTATTCTAAGCTATGAGTGTGGGGTTGTCCCTGACCTCCAAGAGGTGGTGACAAGGATAGTAGAGAATTACTGCACTTTGAGTGGCAGCCTGCATCCCTCAACAGGTGGAAGGGACCATAAAGTGGTGATCCGTCCGTCAGTCGTGTTGAAGAACAAACACCCAACAGGATAGGCGAACTTCAAGTGATGTTCAGTGGAAGAAGCCAGACACAAAGAACCAGTCTGTATGATTGTATTTATAGGAGATGTTCAGAAAAGGCAAATCCTATAGACTCAGAAAGCCACATATCAGTGGTTGCCTGGAACCAGGGGGCACCTAGGTGGCTCAGTCGGTTAAGCATCTGCTTTCAGCTCAAGTCATGATCTCAGGGTCCTGGGATCAAGGCCCACGTCGGGCTCCATGCTCAACTGGGAATCTGCTTCTCCATCACCCTCTGCCTCCTCCTCCCTCTGCATCTGTACTCTCTCAAATAAATAAATAAAATCTAAAAAAAAAAAAAAAAGTCCCAGAGAGATATCCTTGGGGGTGACAGAAATATACCAAAGCTCGATCGTTGTGATGGTTGTGCCACTCAGTAAATTTTACAGTACGTAGATGATCCCAAAGATCATAAGAATCTAAAGAATCTAGATCATAAAGAATCTAAAGAAAAACTGTAGAATTTCAAATAAGATAAAAGTAAATCTAACCAAAACACTGTAATCTAAATAAAATCAAAAGGTTTTAAGAAAAATAAAAAGAAATCTTAATAAAACTTGAGGTTTTAATCTAGAGAAAATTTTAAATTTTCAAATAAAAGTAAATCTAAATAAAACTGTTTACATTTACATCTAAATAAGACTTTTTAAAGTTTTTAAAAATAAAAAGAAGTCTCAACAGAATTTGAAAATTAGGGATGTCTCAGTGGTTAAGCATCTGCCTTCGGCTCAGGGCGTGATCCTGGAGTCTCAGGTCGAGTCCCACATCGGGCTCCCTGCGTGGAGCCTGCCTCTCTATCTCTGCCTCTCTCTCTCTCTCTCTTTCATGAATAAATAAATAAAATCTTTTTTAAAAAAGAATTTAAAAGTTAAAGATCTAAAGTTTATGAATTTTAAACAATATAAAAAGCAAGCCCTAGCTCAGATGTCATAGTCTAGAGTTTACCAAAAAAAAAAAAAAAATCAAAGCGGAAAAACAAAAATTGCTCTCAAGTGTGTCATTATTAATAAATGGCACCTTTATGACCAGGTGCCTGAGATGTCCCTGATGCTGAACATCCAAGCTGCTGATCTAAAGGCTGTCTTCAGATTCACCCCCATATTTATTTGGCTAGTTATTGATTAAACACCTGGGAACTAAGCATGGACATGGACCAGCTTATACCGGCTGACAGCTCACTCTCCGGCACCTGGCCAGTAAGAAGCATTCCATAAATGTCTATTAAATGCACACGGAGAGGCTGCAGTGGTTTGGGGAGCCAGTTGACTCTGGAGTCTAAAGGCAGTTCTGCTGGCTTCTCCCTGTAGAGTCAGCCTCTTTGAGCTTCGGGCCAGAGATCTAGCATTTTCTGCTTGCAAGCCATTCCAATCTCTTCCCGTACAGACAGTCCTAATACATCCATTAGCGAGCTTGGCTGTTTGCCAGGAAAACCTATGTATGGACATGAAGTTTGATTTTCATAGAATTTTCACATACTATAAAATATTCTCTTTTTTTCAACCATTCATAAATGTAAAAACCATGTTTAGATATAAGCCAAGCAAAAGCTGCTGTGGTCATATAATATGTGATTCCATTTATATGAAATGTCCAGAACAGGCAAATCCACAGAGATAGAAAGTAGATTGGTGGCTGCCAGGGGCTGGGGTGGGGAATGGGGGGATGGTGACTGCAAAAGTGGGGGTTTCATTTCAGGGTGACGGAAATGTTCCAGATCTAGATAGAGATGATTGTTGTATAATACTGTGAATGTCCTAAAGGCCATTTTAAGATAATTAATTTTAGGGGCATCTGGTGTGGTGTAGTCTGTTGAGCCTCTGACTCTGGGTTTCAGCTCAGGTCGTGATCTCAGTGTTGTGAGATCGAACCCTACTTTGGGCTCTGTGCTCAGTGCAGTCTGCTTCAGATTCTCTCGCTCTCCCTCAAATAAATAAAAATCTTTTTTAAAAAGTTAATTTTATATTCTGTGAACTTCACCTCAATAAAAAAATTATATACACATATATACATGCATATAATTAACATTGGAATATACGTAAAATATAAAGAATAATACTTTTGATGTTTTGATATATATTTTTACTTATTTATTTATTTTTTAAAGCTGCAAGCCAGGGTGTGCCAGCCCTTGATTCAGGCCACTAAACGCAGCTACCAGAACTGGAAGGCCTCTTCCAGGAAAAGCCCTTTATATGTGGTGTCTCTTATCTTCATCAACACATCATGAGGCATTCTCATGTTCCTTTGATGGATGAGGGACCACGGTCCAACAAGAGAAAGCCATTCATTCCAAGCTGCAGGTGCCAGGGCCAGGATCTGGATGAGCCTGCCCCTCCTTCCCATCTATCACTCACCATGCTAAACAGATCTGCTTGAGACTTAAACAAAAAAACACATGCAATTCTTTGATGTACGTCTTGGCATACAGCAGGTGCTTAATACATTGCTCCCTCTTCCTTTTCTGTCCTCTGTATCAATGAGACTAAGGCCATCGTGGCCTGGCTGGTGAGGAGGTGATGGGGGATTATCACAGGAATCCACTGGTCACCAACCAAATGGAACTCGGCAGCTTCCCCCATATACCACTACTTAATTATTCCTAAGAATTCCTAATTATTCCTAAGAATCAAGAGAGTCAACTCTGGGAAACGAACTAGGGGTGGTGGAAGGGGAGGTGGGTGGGGGGTTGGGGTGACTGGGTGGTGGGCACTGAGGTGGGCACTTGACAGGATGAGCACTGGGTGTTATTCTGTATGTTGGCAAATTGAACACCAATAAAAAATAAATTTATTATTGAAAAAAAAAGAATCAAGAGAGTCCCAGAGACAGTGAGGCAAACTGGGAAGTGCCCCTTCTCGTGGGGTTTCTGCTCTGAGCCCGGCAACAGCAAGGTGGTGACCCACGATACAAAACCCACTTGCAGGGCGTCCTTGCCCACATTACTTCCCATCCCCGAGAAATGCCGAGCTGCCAAACATCTTTGCAACATGGGGAGCGGAGTTTGGCAACGTGCCACAGAAAGCTTGCGCAAACCTAGGCAGAAACACCCTAATCACCCCAGCTGGGAGTCATTGTCCAGTTGCTGCTGTCATGCAACTATAATTCCTCTACAGCATTCATAACTTGTCTTGGAAGCTCAGCTGTATTTTAGGTGACGTATTTTCTGTAGAATTCCTAAGTGCTTGCTCTTGGGAGTTGGGCCAAGTGCACACAATAGCTATTTGGGGCAGAACAGCTGGTAAAGGGAGAGGCAGTCTAGACACTAGAAGCAAAGCAGAAAGAAGTGAAGGATAGTAGAAATGGTCAGGACCCAGTTAAAGGAGACTGTAAGCTCTCTGTGGGCAGAAAGGTGCTATGTACTTCCTTAGTTTCCTCTCCGTGTCCAGTGGAGCATAGAGAGGGAGCTTGATATTTATTAGCTGCTCAGAAAAAAACCTTTCTGATTTGCGAGCTTCGTGAGCCCTTAAAGATAGGTGACAGGAGCTGGTAAATGCAAAGCAGCACATGAACCAATCCTACAAGCCTCTCACAGTCACAGACATCACCAATCAATCGCAGCACCGTTTCCGAGCACTGAGCCTCGGTACAATCTCAGAACCTGTGCCAGCGCAGGGTCAAAATAGTATCAAGTGACTGGAGGGACATGATCTGCCTCCTGCCCCGGCTTAGACTATAAATATTGACTTGTTAGGAGAGGATGGGAGGCCTTGGGAATGACATGAGAGTGAGGGCATTGCCATCAAGAAGCATAAAGTTCACCACTGTGAGCAGGACAGCAAGGTACAGACCCAGAGCCAGTCCCTACTCTTTTGGAACTTACCTGTGACACTTAGGGAGAAGGGCGGTCATACACTTGTGCCTCAGCACTATCAGGTCACTTGCTGATCATGTAACCTTCGTAGATGCATCTGGTTCTCTCCCACTTAGCAGCTGATGGGACAGGCTGCCCAGAGTCTGTGAAGCTCTGCCAAAGGTAAGTCACCCAGCTGGGAAGAGGCAGTACTGGGGACCTGGCTCGTTCTCCCAAGGCATCGTCACCCAAGACGCCGCCAGGACACACTCACATGGGTATGCACGGCCTGGATAGCAGAGTGAGAGGAGCACAGCATGAGAGGTGCCATGCTCTGAACCCGCCCTCCCAGTGCCAGGCTTCTCCCTTGGCCTGGGATCCCCTATCTGGTTCACTCACTCTTGCTCATAACCAGGCAGCAGATAGTCTTTTGAGTATTGACACAACGCCATCTCTCCTGCCTCACAAAGAAACCGGGGGCTCAGAGAGGTCAAATGACACGCCCAAGGTCACACAGGTAAAGTGGCAACTGAAGTCCACATTCTTCCCATTCACTGGTGGCTCTGAGCACTGGTTCTGTTCTCCAGGTGCTCTGCCCAAGTCTCTCACGCTGCCCTGGGAGGTCCTCGGTGGGTGGCCGGCATCCTCACGTCACGTTTGTTTCAACACCAGGTCCACAGCTGGGCCCCGGAGACACAGAGATGAATCAAGGGAGGCCCCTGCCTTTGGGGGGCTCCCTGTCTGGAGAGGAAGCCAGGAGGGAGAACAGCTGGTTACCATGATGTATGAGTTTCCTGGGGCTGCAAAAAAAAAAAAAAAATGGTACAAACTGGGTGGCTTAACACAACAGATATGTATTCTCTCACAGTTCTGGGGCCCAGAAGTCTGAAATTAAGGTGTTGACAGAGTGGGTTCCTTCTGATGAAGCTCGGAGGAAGAATCAGTCCCAGGCCTCTCTCCTGGCTTCTGGGGGTTCCAAGCAGTCTTTGGTGTTCCTTGGCTTGTGACTATATTGCTTTGATTTCTGACCCCATCTTCCCAGGGTCATCTCTGTGCTTGTGACTTTGTGTCCCTTCTCCAATAAGAAGACTGATCGGGGCCACTGGGTGGCTCAGTAATTAAGTGTCTGCTCAGATGTGATCCCAGGGTCCTGGGACCCAGTGTCACATCGGGTTCCCTGCAGGGAGCCTGTTTCTCTCTCTGTGTCTCTGCCTCTCTCTGTCTCTCGTGAATAAATAAATAAAATCTTTAAGAAAAAAAGAAAAGGACACTGATCATTAGATGTAGGGCCCATGCTAACCTAGGATAACCTCACCTCAAGGCCCTTCATTACATCTGCAAAGACCCTCTTTCCAAATAAGGTCACATTCACATGCACCAGTGGTGAGGACTCGGACATATTCTTGGGGACGTGTTCAAACCATTAGCTATGGTGACAAGGAAGGTTACTTAAAGCTGGGTGGAGGAGGAGAAACTGTGGACAGGCCTGCAGAAGCACAGAGCCACCCACAGAAGTTCCTCTGAGGAGCTGCAGGAGATCTATCCATTTGTTTGCTTGTTCAACCACCCACTGAATGTTTATTGAGTGCCTACTGTGTGCTAGGCTGGCCCAGGATCCAGACCTGGTTCCCACCTTCCCTGCAGTTCACACACTACTTATGGGCATGACAGGGGGAAAAAAAGCACAACTGGGTGGATAAAATAATGACCACCAGTGAACCAAAGTGCTACACAACAAACAAAAAATGGAATCCGAGAAAAGGAACTACACAGCGTGGGGAGGGCTGTTGTGGGTGGGGTCAGCGGAGCCCACGCTCACCCTGAAATGCACAGATGAGCTCGGATGGCCTTTTCAACAAATAGTCCTGGAACCACTAGGTATTCACATGCCAAAAAAAAAAAAAAATTTTTTTTTAACTCATTCATTGAAGCGTAAAATGCAAAACTATAAACCTTCTAGTTGACAACATAGGGGAAAATCAGGATGTCCTTGGGGTTGGTGATTTTTTAGATATAAGACCAAAGTACAATCCTAAAGGGAAAATGTGATATAATGGCCTTCCTTAAACTGAAAAACTTGTGCTCTGCAAAAGGCGCTGTTAGAGACTCAAAAAACAAGCCACAGACTAGGAGAAAATCTTTGCGAATCACCGGTCTGGTAAAGGACTGGTGTCCGACATATGCAAACAACTCTTAAAACTCTGTAAGAAAACAAACAGTTAAAATCCCGGCCAAAAATCTGAACAGACCCCTCACTGGTGAAGATCTGCAGATGGCAAACAAGCAAATGAAAAGATGCTCCACATCCCATGTCATCAGGAGATGCAAATTAAAAACATCAATGAGATACCACCACACACCTATTAGAACGGCTAAAATACAAAAAACTGACAATGCCAAATGCTGGCGAAGATGCGGAGCAGTGACAACTTCTGTTCATTCACCACTGGTGGGAATACAAATGGTACTACTACTTTGGAGGGCAGTTCAGTGGTCTAAACACAGTCCTAGCCTACGATCCATCAGTTGTACCCCTGGGTATACCCAATTAATTTGAAAACATGTCCATGAAAAACCCTACACATCAATGTTTACAGCAGCCATACTCAATATATACTCAATCTGGCAACTATATGGCCAAACACTGAAAGCAGCCAAGATATCCTTCAATAAGTGAATGGATAAACTGAGCTCCATCCATACCACGGAATATTATTCAGCATTAAAAAAGAAACGAGCTCTCAAGCCACAAAAGACATAGAGGAATCTTAAAACGCACATCGCTAAGTGAAAGGAGACAGTCTGAAGCTACCTACTGTATGTGCTACGATAGAGATTCTGGAAAAGGCAAAATTGTGGACCTGAACCAGGGGTTAGGGGGGAGAGAGGGATGGAGAGTTGGAGCCCAGGGGACTTTAAGGGCAGCAAAACTATTCTGTATGATAGTGTAAGAGTGGATACATGGTGTGTATTTGTCAAAATGCATACAAGGTACTACATCAAGAGTGCACCCTTGTATAAACTGCGGATTTTAGCTAACGACAATGCATCAACATTGGCTCATCAAGTTAAAAAATGAATCATATAATGCCGGGGGAAACTATGTGGCGGGGTACATGGGAACTCTGTCTACTTTCTATTCGTGTTTTCTGTAAACCTAACAGCGCCTCAAAAAATTAAGTTCACTGGGCAGCCCCGGTGGCCCAGCAGTTTAGCGCTGCCTTTGGCCAGGGTGTGATCCTGGAGACCCGGGATCAAGTCCCACGTCGGGCTCCCTGCGTGGAGCCTGCTTCTCTCTGCCTGTGTCTCTGCCTCTCTCTCTCTCTCTGTGTCTGTCATGAATAAATAAATAAAATAAAACAAAATTTTAAAAAATTAAGTTCACTAGTGAAGAGGATGGGAAGGGAAGATGAGCCGGAGCCAAGCAAATGGGAAGTGAGAGGAAGAAACGCCGGGTAGAGGGCACGGCAAGTACAAAGGCCTGGAGGGCGGCGGGTGCGTGGTGCATTCCAGAACCTGCAAGGAATCCAAGAAGGGAGAAGGCTGAGCTGGAGGGAGCCGTGGGGGCTGTCAGAGGTGGAGGGAAGGAATGGACCATCCATCATACACCTTGGGGACCAAATTCGATTCCCTTCATCTTTCCCTCATTGTCATATGGGGAAACAGAGGCCCAGGAAAAGGCAGTGAGAAAAGCATACAGATGGCTCATCAAACCCGAACCTGCAGAGCTCACCGGATGTCATCAGCACTTACACACACACACACACACACACACACACACACAGGGAGAAACTGCATGACTCTTACAGTACCGCTGTGGGGTCAGGTACCATCATTATCTGTGTTTTACAGATGAAGAAGCAAGCCCAGAGAGCCAAAGCCACCTGCCCAAGGTCACACAGCCAGGGGTCAGTGGCTGAAGCTGACTCTCAAGCATCACAGTGGCAGCGACAGGAGGGATGTTTGAATTCAGCCCGAGCCTCTAGAGGCCCAGGGAAGCTGCAGAGGCGATCCTTGTCCCCTCCAGCCACTGTTCCTGGCACCGGGGCCCCTCTGGATCCCCATCCCCTGACGCATGGGGCTTATCCACATGTGTTTGCCGACTCTACAGTTGGATGAATCACAGCGGGGTGACACACCTCTGAGGTTCCTTGCAGCTGGGAGGGTCCAGGATCACAGACCCCCAAGGGGCCCCTTGGTCCCTGTGTGGTGCCAAGGCCACCCCCCACACAGTGGCCCTGGGCTGTTGGTGGTCCAGCTGCTGTCAGTGGGAAAGCCCTCCTGGCTCCGAGAAGGCATCCGGGTCAGGAGCTTCGTGTACCCCTCACCACCTCGCCACGGGTGCCTCCAGGCCAGGAACATCCATAGGTTCTGGAGTCAAGAGACCGAGCGGGATGCTGGCTCAGTGTTACACCGTGAGATGCTCTCCCTCTACACTCACGTGGCTCCCTGTTTCTCCAGCTCTGGACTCATACGGCCCTGGCTGAGGTTGGGTTCACATGCTCATCATCCTCTCTGTCCCCGCTCACACTTCTCCCTCCCCGCTGTATCTTGCACCCCCTGCTTCACGTTTCCGGAAGGTTCGTATTCCCAGTACTCTTGTTTATCTTACACCTCCTCCTGGAAGCCCCCAAGAGCAGGGGGATTTGCCTGGCTGCTGGCTGCTGCGCTCCCAGTGCCCTCTCAGGCCCAGCACACAGTGAGGATGGCGGTGACAGTCCCTTGCTGGCAGGGCTGCGCTGTGGGTGGCCCCTGTGGTCCGTTCAAGATGCGGACCAGACAGGCTCGTTCCGGTCCCCTGCTGCCACCTCCAGCCCCTCCCGCCCAGCGCTGGGTCTGTGTTGGAGTAGAGACTGTCGTCCTGGTCTTCAGCCTCTTCACCTGCGCAGGTCACCGGGCCTACCAGCCTCTGGAGGCCCGGGCCTCAGTTTCCCTGGGGGCTTCCTTGAGGGAGAGCGTCTCAAGGACCTAACACTTGTTGACGTCATCGTGCAAAGTTGTTTTGTTTTTCTTTCTTACGGAGTGATGGGCATACCGGCGGGTCAGGCTTAGCGGGCTCCCTGAAAATGGGAGGCCCAGTCTCCCGACCCGTTACGAACCCCGGGGACCCCGAGCCCCCGTCCGCCAGCCAGCGTTCCTGGGGTCCAGGATTCTGGGGACGCCCTTGAAACTGGGGGCAACGTCGCCCCGCGTCAGGGCGTCCGGGAGCCCCTCTGAGGCGCCGGGGCCACTCCTCCCCCTGCGCCGGGGATCCCCGAGGCCCCGGCCCCGCTCTGCCGTAGCCCGGTCCGGATGCCGCCTCCGCTCCAGTCCGCGAGCCGAGCCGGCGGGAGCCCGCGGGGCGCCCCGGGGATCCCTGGGCGTCACGCGGCTGTTGTGGGGCGCGTGTTGACGCGTCGCCGGGGAGACGCGCGGGGGCGGGGCCGGCAGGGGGCGCGGCTGGCGGTGCGCGAGGGGCCGGCGGCGCTGCGCGGAGTCCTGGCGGCCGCAGTGGCCGCGGCCGCCGCCGCCCGCCGGCTTATATACCGCGGCTAAATTTAGGCTGCGCCCGGAGCTCGTCCCCATCCGGGACGCGTTTCCGCCGCCGCCGCTTTGGCCCGGCCCCCGCGCGCGCCGCGCCTATAAGGCTTGGGCGGGCCCGGCCGCGGCCGCAGAGCGTCCCCGCCCGCCCGCGCCCCGACCAGCCCGGCTCCGGGCAGCCACTCACCGGCGTCCCGAGCCCCGTCGGCCCCGGGCCCCAGCCATGGCGCTGAGCGAGCCCATCCTGCCGTCCTTCTCCACTTTCGCCAGTCCGTGCCGCGAGCGTGGCCTGCAGGAGGTGAGGGCGGCAGGGACCTCGGGGGCGGCGGGACCGCGGGCGGCGGGGGCGGCCGGCTCGGGGAAGTAAAGCTCGGGCCGCGGGGTAGCGGAGCGCGGGCTCAGGGGAACGGAACTCAGGCGGCGGGCGGCGACCCGGGGCCCGCCGCGCTCACGCCCGCGCCCTCCCGCTCTGTCACCCGCAGCGCTGGCCGCGCGCAGAGCCCGAGGCGGGCGGCACCGACGACGACCTCAACAGCGTGCTGGACTTCATCCTGTCCATGGGGCTGGACGGCCTCGGCGCCGAGGCCGCCCCCGAGCCGCCGCCGCCGCCCCCGCCGCCTGCGTTCTACTACCCCGAGGCCGGCGCGCCGCCGCCCTACAGCGCCCCCGCGGGCGGCCTGGTGTCCGAGCTGCTGCGGCCCGAGCTGGACGTGCCGCCGGGACCCGCGCTGCACGGCCGCTTCCTGCTGGCGCCCCCCGGCCGCCTGGTGAAGGCCGAGCCCCCCGAGGCGGACGGCGGCGGCGGCTACGGCTGCGCGCCCGGCCTGGCCCGCGGGCCGCGGGGCCTCAAGCGCGAGGGCGCCCCGGGCCCCGCAGCGGCGTGCATGAGAGGCCCCGGGGGCCGCCCGCCGCCGCCGCCCGACACGCCGCCGCTCAGCCCCGACGGCCCCGCGCGCCTGCCCGCGCCCGGTCCGCGCGCGCCCTTCCCGCCGCCCTTCGGCGGCCCCGGCTTCGGAGCGCCCGGCCCCGGCCTGCACTACCCGCCGCCCGCGCCCGCCGCCTTCGGTCTCTTCGACGACGCGGCCGCCGCCGCCGCCGCCGCGGCCCTGGGCTTGGCGCCGCCCGCCGCCCGAGGTCTGCTCACGCCTCCCGCGTCCCCGCTGGAGCTGCTGGAAGCCAAGCCCAAGCGCGGCCGCCGCTCCTGGCCGCGCAAGCGCACCGCCACGCACACCTGCAGCTACGCGGGCTGCGGCAAGACCTACACCAAGAGCTCGCACCTCAAGGCGCACTTGCGCACGCACACAGGTGGGCGGCGAGCGCGGGCCGGGGGGCGGGGGTCCGAGGGCCGCGGGCTTAGGAACCCCTCCCCGAGGGCGTGGCCCTGGAGACGGGGAGGGGGTCGCACGCTCGGGACTCCCCGGGAGGCGTGGCTCCAGGGGCTGCGGAGGGGGCGCGCGATTGGGAACCTCAGGGGGGATTCTGTCTCAGAACGCACGCTAGCACCCTCCTGGGAGCGTGGCTCAGGGCTTTGGGAAGAGGGGGTGCGCGCGCCCTGAAACCTAGGGGGTCGCTGGGGCTCGGAACGCCAGGGAGAGGATGCGAGCCTAGGACTCCTGGGGGCGTGGCTCGAGACGCCGGGGAGCGGGCAGCGCGCCCTTTGCGCGCCCTGGGGGCGAGAATCGGGAAAGTTCGAGAGCTGGGGGCTGGTGCCTGGGATCCCTAGAGGTGCGGAACGTAGGTTCCTTCCCCCCCGCACCCCCACCGCGCAGCTTGGGGGAGCTGGTTAGGACTAGGGTGCGCGCGCCCGAGCAGCCACAGTCGCGGTGCGCGCGCGGAGTCCCCGGGGAGCCCACTGAGTCCCGCTGTCGCCCCCCCCCCCCCCGCAGGCGAGAAGCCCTACCACTGCAACTGGGACGGCTGCGGATGGAAGTTCGCGCGCTCGGACGAACTCACGCGCCACTACCGCAAGCACACGGGCCACCGGCCCTTCCAGTGCCACCTCTGCGACCGTGCCTTCTCGCGCTCCGACCACCTGGCGCTGCACATGAAGCGGCACATGTAGCCTGGACGCCCCCCCCGCGCGCGGCCGTGGCGGGTCCCACGCGCCGGGCGCGGCCCCCCCCAAACTGTGACTGGTATTTATTGGGCCCGGAGGACCGGGCTGGGCACAGCGTGGCCATTGAGGGGGCCCCTCCCCGCGACGCCAACGCTGCCGCCCCGGCCCCCATCAGAGACTGAAGGCCCGGTGGGAGAAGACCGCGATCCTCCTTGACGAGTTTTGTTTTCAAAATGGTGCAATAATTCAGTGTCGTCTTCCCGTCCCCCCATCCCACCGGGTCTACACTAGAGGATCGAGGCTTGATGCCTTGTGAGAAATACAGCCTTAATTTGTACTGTCTTCGACATTTTTTTTATAATATTGTACATAGCAACTGTGACATATTGTATTACTGTAAATAAGGAGACAGGTGGGCATTTTGGCTCCCTGGTTCAGTTTTTTAAGACTTTGGTTGTTGTTGTTTGTTTGTTTGTTTTTTAATTAAAAGAAAGTTTTGCATCTTTTGAAAAATCACGGCGCTGGTCTGCTTGGAAGCTGGGGTGTAGGGTGGGACTGGGGACGGAACCGGCAGCTTGGGTGGAAAGCAGCCCGTAAGAGGTGGGGTGAAGTGTGTCCTGCCCCAGCCAGCACCCTGGCTTGCCAGCTGCAGCACCCAGCTGCCAGGAACCTGTGGGTTTTTCTATAAATTTAAACACTACATTTTAAGACTGAGGGAGAGTTATTTTAAGGTTGTTCCCCGAGCCATAAATTGCCTCTTTTTCCCCTGAGCTGGGGAAAGTGCTGGTCCCACTGACGTGGCCTCCTCTGGGCTGAAAAAAGCTTTACCTCTTTCTGGAAGCTTCTGAGGTTTTAACCAAAGTTCTGGAGTGTGCAGGCTCGCCCCACGCCTCATACACCTTTATTTTTTTTTCTTTCTTTCTTTAGAAAGGGGCAAAATGCTAATTTTCTGACCTGCTTTGCCTTTTACTAGTCTTGCCTTTTAGCAGGATTTTTTTTTTTTTTTAAAGAGTGAGTTCCCCATCCTGTTAGAAAAAAATAAAATCCATGTTTGAGGGCTATGTATGGTGGGTGCTCTTTCCCAGATGAGAAAATAGGCTCAGAGAGGTAGCTATGGAGTGATGGCGTTAGGATGCAAGCCTGGTCTGTCTGCATCCCGGGGATCCCTGAACCCCACTAGAAGGGATCAGGGGCTTTCTGTTGCTTGCATTGAAGGGCTAGGAGACGCACTCCTGCAGGTGCCCTGGTGTGAGGGAATCACATCAGAGCCCCTGCCTTGGTGGTTGGAGGTGGCCGCTCCAGAAACTCAGCTCGTAAGCTGGGGGAGACCCCTGCACTGCACCCTGAATGTCTCGGTCAGGCAAGGAGGTGCCTCTCCCTGGCAGGTTCCCCCTCATTTTCTCCCTTGTCAAGGGCCCCAGTGGGTAACCATGACTACCAACAATTGCACAAGTTGTTTCCAGAAAGTGAAAATAGCTTGTAAGCAGCGCCTATTTTAAAACACTCTCGCCCCATTGCAACAGAGGCCGGGATTTCCTCCCTCCCTCCATCCTTCCTCCCCCCCAAAGGCAGTCCTGGAAACAGCTGAGAGCGTTTGGTAATCCACAAAAAGCAGAAATGGGAGATGACAATCTGATTCATCTTTCTCGAGTGAATAGCCTGGGCCCAGCGCCGCTGCTGCTGAAGGGTGTGTGAGTGTGAGCCGCCCCATACCCACTCTGCGGCTTTTGCAAAAAACCGTTTCAGAGCAGAGCAGGGGCCCCGCCGACCCATGGAAATGCTCTTCTTTGCTCACAGCTGGTTCCGGAGGCCATGAGGATAGAACAAAGACTCACAAAAGATTTTAAAATAACTCTGCGTAGGGTCTCCAGTCTTTCCGGTTGAGCTTAAACTTGCAGGTAAAACCATTTTTCTGGCTTGCTCAAAAAGACCTCCCAGGTTCCCCGGAGGCCTCGGAGTCCGATGAGAGGCCTTTGTAACGGGACCACTGACAACGTTGAGCTTGTTTCCCCGAGTGCCTCCAACTGCTAGAAAGAGGTGCCGTGTGCGCTTCAGCCTCCTTCGCTGATTAATAAGAAAATAACTGTCATCGTTTGTGCTGCCCCTTTCTGAAAACCCAAATGACAATATCCATCATCTTCAGGATGCGTGGTTCTCAACCAGCTGGTCCAGAGACTTTTAGCTGCCACAACTGGGGGTGGGGGGGTGCTGGCATCCGGTGGGGGGGAGGTTCGGGGTGCTGTTAAGCAGCTTCTGATGCATATAGCAGCCACCCCCACCCCGCCACCCAGAGGATGCTCCAGCCCCCGATATCATCAGTGCCCCGGGTGGAGGGCACTGCTGATTCCTAAAAGAGCAGCGTTCAATGCTTTGATCATCAAGGACGTGGCCCTGTCCCCGGAGCAAGCGCTGATGGCAGGTATCACCCAGAGACAAGTATGACTAAAATCTCACTGCTGAGCCCCATCTCGGATCACCGTGAGAACACACAGAACCTGGACACTTTTCCTTTCCATAAAGAAGTCCTGGCACCCATTTGAAAAATAGTAAATACCAAAAAGAAAAACAATTTATCCTGCATTCTACAACCCGATTCCAATCAAAGGTTTTTAGAGGGAGGGATTTCTGTTTAGGTGTTGAATTGCTTTCACATGGTTGTGATGATCAGCATACCCCCCCCCTTTTTTTTTCCAAGCAAGATTAAAACCATTTTTTCCATATTTTTCCCTCCATGATGTTTTTATTACCATTTGAAATGGCTGCATAATATTCCATTAGACATGCCAAAAGCTGCTTATGCAAACAAGCACTGTCATATTTAGATTGTCATATTTTAGATTGTCCTCCAGGGGGTTGGGTAAAGGGGTTGGAAGGGATGAAGTTTTGCAGGGGGTGGGGGGACTTTAGGCATCACTAAAATGACCTCCCAAGAGTAACTCCAGGGTGGGGGGAAGCGTACAAGAGCTGTCTTTTTCTGCCAGGAGTTTCCTGTATGTCAGGGAGCCCGGGACACCCAGGCTGGTGACAAAATACAGTGTGAAGTAGAGGAAATGGGAGCTTTCAGAGGGTAAGGTGAGTCCCTGACTCAGCACCCTGCCCCATCAGCAAAGCTGAGTTAGCACCCAGACCCAGCATCACCCTGGGGAGTCCCAGGGCAACAGGCCAGAGACCGCTCATGAAGGCACGAGTGCCAGGCAGCTCCAACGCTGAGCTGGTGGGCGCTGAGGACAGGCTTGAGCCAGTCGCAACCTTGACTCTGTCAACACTTGGGGCCGGATCATGCTCTGTAGCCGTGGCTGCCCTGTGCACCGTGGGGCGTTGAGCTGCATCCCTGGCCCCACCCCCTCGTCACCAGTGGCAGCCATCTCCACGAGTTGTCACAACCAAAAACGTCTCCAGACATTGCCAAGTGTCTCTGGGGGCATAAGCGCCCCAGATCAAGAAGTACTGGTTCGGGGTTCCATGACTACCTAAGACTTCATATCTGTAATCTTTTTTAAAGATTTATTGATTTATTTGAGAGAGAGTAGGGGTAGGGGCAGAGAGAGAGACTGAGAGCAAGAGAGAGAGAGAGAGAGAGAGAGAGAGAGGATCCCAAACAGACTCCCCACTGAGCTCAAGCCCAACACGGGGCTCGATCCCAGGACCCTGAGATCATGACCTGAGCAGAAACCGAGAGCCGGCCACTCAACCAACCGAGCCACGCAGGCGCCCCTCTGTGTCTCTCATTTTATGGCTCACTGAGGTCCTACCACACTGCACACATTTGAGTACACCAAGTGAGGGAGCGAGGGAGTAACGGGATCACCCTGGTTTATATCAGCTGACGAATGGCAAATGTATTCTGCCGTGTAGTGTGGGCCCGGGGCTAAAGTGACTTTTTTTTTCCAAATAATTGATGCAGGGTTTGTCTCCCTTGGCACCACTGACATTTAGGCTGGAGCCTTCGTTGGTGTCGGGGGCCGTTTTGTGCACTGTAGGGTGTTGAGCAGCATCCCCGGCCTCGACCCACCAGATGCCAGTAGCACCCCCAGCCCCTCAATCACGACAGCCTCCAGACTTCACTAAGTCTCCCCTGGGGAGGGAGCCGCAGAACCCTTTTCTCCCACCGAAGCCCCACGCCGGCCTCCCAGGCCTGTTTCCTTGTCTGGAAAGTGAAGGTGCTGCCCTTAGGACAGAATGACAGAGGGGTGGGGGCGGCACCCAGCCCCGGGCTGTGGCCAGCCCAGCGAGTCTCCCCCTGGTGCAGGCTGGCACTCGGAGGTGAGGCCTGGACTAACCCGCACCCCATCTCTCTCTGGGTCTCTGTCTCTCCCGTCTCTTTTTCTCCCCACCTCTCCCTCTCTCCCTCTCTCTCCCCCCTCCTCTCTGTCTCTCTCATTCATTCATTCGGCAGATGCACTCAATGCCTTAGCCCTGAGCTGAGTCCTGGGGAAGCAGCAGTGACTCAGAAGTGACTCAGCTTCAGGCTGACATCCAGAGCCAGTGTCAACAAGTTTATTGAATGACTAACCCAATGCTAACTTGAACTGAGCACGAGGGCTGGGGCAGGTGCGTTCATCCCGGGCATCTCCCCCAAGTTCTCTCTTTGAACCCTCCCACCAGGCAGGGATGTGGGCGGGAGGATAGCCACCCCAGTTATCCAGATGCAGAAAGCGGGGCTCACAGAGGGGAAGCCTGGCCTGGGCCCCGTACAGGTGTAGGTGGTGGAGCCAGGGCTCAAACCCTGGGCGGCCTGATGTCACAGCTCCTACCCGGGCCTCGAAATGTCTCCATCCTGAAACACATCAAGCTTGCAGCGCCTTCCTCTACAAGCATGATCGTGGTTCCTGATGGCCCCAGGGAATCCCCTCGAGGCTTCCATCTGAACATCGTGGAAAGTTTCTTTTCCAGGAAAGTCCCAGACAGAGAGAAACAGAGTCAGGAAACACGAATGTTTGGGGGAGCCAGGATGGGTGAATGGGGTTCCCTGAGATGCTACAATAGGAAGCAAAAGGAGGCCCAGGCAGCGAGTGGGTCCGCAAAAAGTGAAATAGAGTTATCATGTGACCCAGCCATTCCGCTCCTTGCTATAGACCCCCAAGGATTTTTTTTTTAAAGATTTTATTTATTTATTCATGAGAGATACAGAGAGAGAGAGAGAGAGAGGCAGAGACCCAGAGGGAAAGGCAGAGGGAGAAGCAGGCTCCATGCAGGGAGGCCGACGCGGGACTCGATCCCAGGATCAGGCCCCGGGCTGAAGGCAGCGCTAAACCGCTGAGCCACCTGGGCTGCCCCCACCCCCAAGGATTTAAAACTAGAGACTCAGGGATCCCTGGGTGGCTTAGTGGTTTAGGGCCTGCCTTCGGCCCAGGGCGCGATCCTAGAGACCCAGGATCGAGTCCTGCGTCGGGCTCCCAGTATGGAGCCTGCTTCTCCCTCTGCCTGTGTCTCTGCCTCTCTCTCTCTCTCTCTGTGTGTCTATAATAAATAAATAAATAAATAAATAAATAAATAAATAAATAAATAAATAAAAGAAAACCAGAGACTCAACAGGTGCTCATATGCCAACTTTCCCAGCAGCAGGACCCAGCATCTGCCGAAGGTAGAAACAGCCCAAATGTCCACTGAGAATTGAGTGGGTGAACACAGGTGGTCCGTCCATGCACTGGATTAATCTTCAGCCATAAAGAGGAACAGAACTCAGATACACACGACAAGGTGGGTGAACCTTGAGATCATCGTCCTGGGGCACCTGGGGGGCTCAGCTGGTGAAGCACCTGCCTTTGGATCAGGTCATGATCTCAGGGTCCTGGGATCAAGTCCCACATTGGTCTCTGTGCTCAGCGGGGAGCCTTCTTTTCCTTCTCCTTTGCCTGCCTCTCCCCCTGCTTGTGCTCTCTCTCTCTCTGTTAAAAAAAATAAATAAAAGGTTTAAAAGCAAAAGAAAAGAGAAAAACATCATGCCTACTAAAAGATGCCAGACAGGAAAGCTCACATAGGCTCTGATCCCACTCACGGGGGACCCTTACGGGAGCTCTGTCCATATAGACAGAGAGTGGATGGTGGGGGCCGGGGGCAGTGGGGAGGAGGAACGGGGAGCTAATGTTTAACGGGACAGAGTTTCCATTTGACGTGATGGAAGGGTGTGGAAACAGTGGGGATGGTTGTATGGCAGCGAATGTAATTAATAGCACAGAATCGCATACTTAAACATGATTAAAGTGACAAATCTGATGTTACATATGTATATCTTATCACGATTTAAAAAGAAAAAGGCTTGAGAGTCTCCATAGACAGGAGGCAGGGGGTGAGATTTCTCTGCGACAGATCCCGTGATGAGCGTTTTCCAGGAGTTTGTGCCCATTTTACATGTGAGAAAATGGCAGTGTGGGGAGGCAGGGCTGCCGTCCACCTGTTGGAGCTGAGCCTTGAAGCCCTGTCTGCTTGAAATGAAAATTTTGCCCCACTGCAGGGGGCAGTCACTGCATGTCTCCCGGCCTCAGTTTCCCCATCCGGAAGCGAAGGCCCTGGACCAATAGCTCCTCTACGTGGACACCATACTGGGGACAATTTTGTCTCCCCTGTAAAATCAGATGGTGTCCTCCAGGAGCTCTCCATCATTCTAGAATAAATCTGAAGACTTCACTGTGGTCTGAGGGGCCCCAGCTCCTCCGTCCCGCCTCTCATCTTGCTCCTGTGTGCTCACTCAGCCAGGCTGGCCTCCTTACTGTCAGCCAAACACTCTCCCCAGGTCCTGCCTCAGGACCTTTGCATTTGCATCCCCCGGGCCTGAAATGCTGATTCATGCGCTCTCGCTGCAGCTGCTGGTAGCAGCCTAGCCGAGCTGTACTGGGGCCGTTTCTCAGGCTTGAAGCCAGGAGGCAGATGCTCAGATGACAGCAGGAGGCCCCCGGACAGAGGGCTGGGGCCCTGGGCAGCCCTCCTTAGCCAGGGGGGGGAAGAAGCTGGCTCTGGAGTCTGCATTCCCAGCACCTCTATTCCTGCCCCACACCCGCTGCCAAGTGCCCCCCACCCCCACACTGGCCCTCGCACATCATTTCTGCTATAGGCCTAAGCCCCTCAGAGGCACCATCCCCTCGTCCTTGCAGCAGAGGAAACTGAGGCCCAGACGTGTTTGCCAGAGTCACCCGCCGATGCTCCCACTCTGAGCGTCAGGCCCTTTCCCTCAGCTGTGTGGGCTCAGAAGGCCGGGTGCAGTCCCACCTCATGACGAGGCAAATCTCAATCCTCCATATTTCACCAATTCTTTTTCTTTTTTTGGAGGAGAGGGACGGTGAGGCAAGGTCCATTTATGGTCATTTGTGGCTCTGGGAATGAACAGATAACAACCCTCAATCCTGCCTCAGGGCCTTTGCACTTACTCTTTCCTCAGCTGGAAATTCTTTTCCTCTTTTCCTTCCCAGGGCCAGCGGCTATCGGTCCTCCAGACACTTGACCGTCCAGCTGACCTCACCCACTCCCTGGGATGGAGGGAGGACCAGTGCCTCACCCTGCCGAACACATACCTAGCGACTTCTGTCAAACGATTGGGCTCCTCTGGGCCTGACCGCACGTTAGCAAATTACCGACCCCCTCCCGGAACTTGGGGGGGCAGATGAACTTCTTGATGTGCCAGGAGTTGAGGGATGCATGAGGAGGCTCAGAGAGGGCAGCCACCTGCCCAGGATCACACAGCAAGGAAGGCTAGAGCTCCTCAGGGATCCTCCTCCCAGATCCTTACCCAGACTCCCCAGGGCTGAGACCCAGTGACCACCCAGTGCTGGAAGTCTCTGGGCCTCCCGCTGCCTCTCCCCTCCACAAATCCCAGGTCCTCATCTGGGCCTTCTGGGCAGGCATGACTGGTTCTCTCAGCCTCCAATACTGGGGCTCATGGGCTGCCCCACGTGGGAGGGAGTGGGGTGGAGGGGGAGGGCCGCACCTGGGGCTTCTGGGAAGGAGGAGATGGTTCTGACTGGAGCACAGGGCGAGAGGCAGGGATGAGCTAGGGCACAGGCCTGAAGGGCAGCGGGGGGCCACGGAGGGATTAAGGCAGGGAGTGACCACTGCCAGTGTGGGGGTGGGGGGCACTTGGCGGTGGGTGCGGGGCAGGAATAGAGGTGCTGGGAATGCAGACTCCAGAGCCAGCTTCTTCCCCCCCTGCCTAAGGAGGGCTGCCCAGGGCCCCGGCTTTGTGCCCCTGCTGTGCCGTGACCCGCAGCTGAGGAGCCTCCCTTTTCCCTTCTGAGTGCTCACACCCTCCTCTGCTCTTCCCTGGGTTCCCTGAGCATTTTTCATCCCAGATTCCCCAGTGAGGGGATCCCTGGTCCCAGGCTGGCTCTGTCTGGGGGCTTCCTGGGGGCAGAGACCCAATCCAGGCTGGCACCAAGCGCTGCCAGTGGCCCCTGTAGACCGAGGAAGGTGAGGCAGGCCCCACTCTTTCTCCAGCTCTATTGCCCCATCACCGGAGTTTCTCCCCGTACATCCCTTATTTTCCTTACTTTTTCATGGTGGTAAAACCACTTTAAGGGCAGCCCAGGTGGCTCAGCGGTTTAGCGCCACGTTCGGCCCAGGGCGTGATCCTGGAGTCCCAGGATCGAGTCCCACTTTGGGCTCCCTGCATGGAGCCTGTTTCTCCCTCTGCCTGTGTCTCTGCCTCTCTCTCTCTCTCTCTCTCTCTCTCTCTGTGTGTCTCTCATGAATAAATAAATAAAATTTTTTTAAAAATGAAAAAAAAACCACTTTAAGCATTTTTGTGTCCAACCCAGGGGCATGAAGCACATTCACACTGTTGCGCAGCCAGCCCCACGGTCCCTCTCCAGAACTTTCCCATCTTCCCAAGCTGAAACTGTCCCCACGGACCACAGACTCCCCCTCCCCTCCCCCAGCCCCCCACTCTCTACTTCCTGCTTCTGTGGCTGTGAGTCCTCGAGAAGCAGCACATAAGTGGAACCGCACAGTATGGGTCCTTTTGTGTCTGGCTTAGTCTTCCAGGTTCACGCATGTGTCAGGATTCCCTTCTTGTTTGGGGCTGCGTAATACTCCACCGGATGGCTCGACCCCATTCTGTTTATCTGCTCCCCTACTGCTGGACACTCAGGTGACTTCCACCTTCTGGCGATTGTGAAAGACGCTGCTGTGGACACGGGCGTGCAAACATCCCTTCAAGACCCTGCTTTCTATTGTGTGTGTGGGAGGGGGGCCTACCCAGACCTGGAGCTGCTGGATCCCCTGTCTTCTCTTTCAAAGCTTTATTCGGGGCTGCTCAGGAGCTGAGAAATGCTTTTCTTTCCTGAGCAGCTGACCCAGGTGCCGCTGGCCTGAGCTGGGGGCCTGCAAATGTCCCAGCAGATTCTTCATTAGCTCACCGCTGGGTCAGCCTCAGTTGGCCACATACTGGGTCTCAGTTTCCTCCTCTGTGAAACAATGGGGAGGTGAGCACTGCCAGTGGCCCAACTTTGGGGCCACCCTAAAATTAGGGTTTCGCAGCAGCCCAGGCTGTGCAGGAGCTGGACAGGCCTGCGGTCGAGGTGCTACTCACACCCGGCACACCCGCCTGCCCGCCTGCTCATCCTGAAGACTGCTCGGCGTGCAGCAATCACCCCACACCACCAGGCCCCGAATGTCCCAGGACAGCCTCCTCGGGGTGGGGGCAACATCAGACCCGGAGACCCTCCACTGGGCCAGGGCCTGAGCTGGGCCAGGACCCAGAAATCCAGGGCCCTCACACGGGCTGACACCATCTGTTCTCACTCGGAGACAGTGGAGGCCACTCACCGGGACAGGCCAGACAGGCCTCCTGGGTCCCCAGGCCCTCAGGAACCACAGACACAAACCCCATGGAGCCCCAACAGTGCACTGCCTGCCAGGACTCGACTGTTTTAACCTAGAACGAAGTGAACAGAACATTCTATTGACAAGCTTTTGTTTTCCTCCTTCTTCCCCCACCGACTATTTGAAAACTTATTTTTAAGCACAAGGCGCCTATAAATCAACTAGATATAGCAAATCTTTCTAGAACGCTCCACCCAACAGGAGCAGAATGCATTCTTCTTAAGGGCACGTGAACATTCCCCAGGATAGGCCACAAAACCAACCTCAATGCATTGACGAGGTTTCAGATAATACCAAGCATGTTCTCTGCCCACAATGGAATGAAACTAGAAATCCAAACCGGGGATGAATTTGGCAAACTCAGAAATACATGGGAATTAACCAACAGTGATGCTGGAGAACCTGCTGGGAGCCTTAATGAGCAAATCCTGGCCCCAAGAGATTTGCTGGGGGCCTGAGCTCCTGAGGTGGACCTGCACGCTAGGTGGGGGGCAGATCCGGGTCTGGCCCAAGGGGCCTGGGTATACCTGAGACCCATCTCATCTGCACATCTGGGGTGCCCGTGAGATCTCTGGGTGTCCCCTGGGGTGTCTCATGCACCTCAATCTCCAAGGTCCCCCCACCCTACCCCACTCTCCCTCCCTCCTTCCCAAGTCCACTTCTTTGCAAAGGCTGTTCCTCATATGAAAAAGCTCCTCCCGTGTGTCCATGGGACAAACCTAGCCCACCTTTCAAGGCCCAGCTCAAGGGTCACCTCTGCCGGGAAGTCTGCCTTGACTCTCCGCAGCAGGAGCCCCGCCCACTGTCACACGGGCCAACCTAACCAGGGTGGGGGTGTCAGGATGGGTATCTGGCTCCACCATTCGACTGGGTCTGAGCAGCCAGTAGTGAGCGGTGTGGTTGAGAAGGAGTCAGTCCAAAACGTGAGAGTCACCTAACTCTGGGAAACGAACAAGGGGTAGTAGAAGGGGAGGTGGGCGGGGGGATGGAGTGACTGGGTGACGGGCACTGAGGGGGGCACTCGGCAGGATGAGCACTGGGTGTTATGCTAAATGTTGGCAAATTGAACTGCAATAAAAAATTTTTTTAAATAAATAAATAATAAAAATAATTAGGAAAGAAAAAAGAGAGAAGGAGTCCGTCAACACCATGAACTGGCACAGTATGGCTTGGCTTTTGGTACTCATAAGCAGCAAAACCCCAAATCCAGGGCTTCCCAGGTTGACAGGACTTCAGAGGCCAAGATGATGCTGGGTACTGTGCAGAGTGCAGTGTAGACAGGACTGGGGAGTCGGTGGCCCGGGTTGACCCCAGCTCTGGCACCCTCCTCCCGCTGTAGCCCTGAGCAACGGCCCGTCCGTCTGAGCCAAATTTGCCCCGAGCCGCTCAGAAGAGTAAATCAGAGAGTCCTTTCATGGCACACGGTGGGAGCTCAGCCGGGCTGCCCCCTCCCCGCTGTCCTCCAGCAGAGACGGACCCCGTCTGGAGGGCCTGACGCAGGGCCCAGGAGCTGGCATGTGCACAGCGCCGCGGGGACTCTGGCTCGGCCGTCTGCGGGCCGCACTGCGAGACACGCGGCTCTAAATTGTCACAGTCATTCAGGAAATAGTTGTGCGCCCGCCAACGCCAGATGCCGTTCTCAAGGCTGCCATCCTGCCTTCTCCAGCGCATTCTGCTTCCCTCCACCTCAGTCACCCCTGATTTCAACCTTGACCCCAAGTTGGCCTTTTGGGGACTGTCCCAAGTCTGAAAGACACGCTCCTCGGCCCAGCCCCTCGTCTGCGGCCTCTGGGTTCTGTGATGCTCCAAAGCGAGGAGGAGCCCGGCCAGCCCTGTCCCTCCACTTGGCTTTGAGACGCGCCCCAGGGCCAATCCCGACTCTCCAGGACAGAATTCTCCACATTCCCGGTGTGTTTCCGTTGAACCCCAAACCTCAAACACATCCTGATGTCTCATTTCCTCAACGCGGCCCGGGGTGACAGGCCAGCTTGTCGGGGACTCGTGGGTTCGTTTTGAGTCATACAGAGGTTTGTCGAAGGAAAGGTTTCTTATCTCACAAGTTGTAACATCAAGCACAGCAGGTTCCCACCAACCCTCTCTGCCTGCATGTGTCCGGGTCCTGCAGGGCCCGCTCTTCCCTGCCCGCCAGGGCCTGAGCTTCGGGGGGCTCAGGGGGCAGCGCTGGCGACGAGGCGGGAGCTGGGGACACGGGACAGGGCCAAGCGGGCTCCCGAGTTCACCACTGTCAGCCTGGGGCTCTCAGGTTGCATCTCCTGTGCCCTATAAAGGGGGTCTGAGCTGCTGCCCTGGAGGGGCTCCCTCTGATGGACAGGCCTGGACCATGCCTGGTATACAGTAGGCGCTCAATCAAGGAATGCTGGCCGTTTACTCAGAGATGAAGGAACTTCAAAGGAGCACATTTTGTCTATCTATCTATCTATCTATCTATCTATCTATCTATCTATCTATCTATTTTTAAAGATGTATTTATTTGGGACGCCTGGGTGGCTCAGCGGCTGAACATCTGCCTTTGGCTCAGGTTGTGATCCCAGGGTCCTGGGGTCGAGTCTCACATTGGGCTCCCCGCAGGGAGCCTGCTTCTCCCTCTGCCTGTGTCTCTGCCTCTCTCTGTGTCCCTCATGAATAAATAAGTAACATCTTTTTTTAAAAAAATGAAAATGGGAATAGAGGCTTCAGTCGTAAACTGTCATTTTTAATAAAATTCTTTTGTGACTATAAAATAAAATGCAGACCCAGTGTCCCAGCTCTTGAAGGGTGAATGGAAAACAAGACGTGATACACACACACACACACTGGAATACGATTTGGCCTTAAAAAGGAAGGGAATTCTGACCTGCTACAACACAGATGGACCTCGAGAACATTCTGCTGAGTGAAAGAAGCCAGTCACAAAAGACGAATACTGCAGGACCCAGTTAGACGAGGTCCCTAGGGTGGTCAGATTCACAGAGGCAGAAAGAAGGGCAAAGGCCAGGGATGGAGTGGGGGTGGGCATTGGGGAGGGGAAGGGATGGGGAATTTGTGTTTAATGGGGACAGTGTCACTGTCACAAGATGAAGAGCTCTGGAGATGACCTGTAGGGGCAGCTGCACAACATATATGTACTCAACACTACTGAACTGTGCGCTGAGAAATGGGTAAGGCGGTAAACTTCGTATTTTTATATAAATATATATTATATAAATAAACGTGGATTTTTTAAAAAAGGTTTTATTAGTTCATGAGAGACACACAGAGAGAGGCAGAGACATAGTCAGAGGGAGAAGCAGGCTCCCCATGGGAAGCCTGGTGCGGGACTTGATCCCAGGACCCCGGGATCACAACCTGAGGCAAAGGCAGACGCTCAACCACTGAGCCACCCAGGCGCCCCGTAGATGCGTATTTTACCACTCTTTTATAAATAAATAACTAGATACATAGCATTTGGAAAATCAGATATAAAAACAGAAAGCTGACCTGGAGCCTCTCAGACTCCCAGCCAGTAACAGCCTCTGCTTCGCTGACAGGAGCATCCACTCCTTTATTAACCAGACAATAGAATAGATACCCAGAAAGGGTGAGTTCAAACTCCTTTCCCCGTTTCATTAGGAAATACTCAAGGAACTCCACTAATGTGTATCCTTGGATATATGAGGGGAAAAAATCCATCAGAAAAATGACGGATTTCTCATTTTGTGGTTAAAAAAATTATTTTCAGCCATGCATCTGTCAGCCTTAGGTCAAGATGGAAAAGAGAGACTCTCATAGAGAGAGTGGGGGAATCCAAACAGTGGTATGACCTTGATATTGTCATTAGATTCACACAAGGGGCTGTTTTCACTTCACATAATTTCCTTTTAAACATAATGTTGACTCTCAAACTTATGGGGAAACAGGGAGGGGACCTCTGGTTTAATGGTATTGTGAACAACGCAGCATTTCATTTTTATACTTCCAAGTAATACCACTAGCACCCCAGAGAAAGATAGAAATCATAAACTGTTTGGCCCTAATTTAAAAAAAAAAAAAATTCAGCTGGAGCTCTGTAAGGGCAGAGAAAATGCGTGGCTCTCCACTGCCTCCCCAGGACCCAGCTCCCACCCTAGATCTGGAGGCGCAAACCATAGCCTGAAGGCCAAACCTGGCCCCCTAAATGTTTTTGTAAATAAAGTTTTATTGGCAGGCAGCCACAGGCAATCACTGACATATATTCTCAGGCTGCGTTTGTGCTACAACCGTAGCCTTGCAACAGAAACCATATGCCTCTCCCCCCCACCCCCCAAAAAGAAACCATATAGCCCTAAAAGCCAAAAATATTTACTATCTGGCCTCTTACAGAAAGTCTACTGACCCCTGGTCTAGAACAACACGATGGCAAATATTTGTGGAATTAAATCTAATTCAAAGAACACTTGGCTGCTGGCAGCATCTCCTGTTTCTGGAAACAGAACTGCATTTGAGGGTGTCTAGTTTTTGGAGAAATACGGCACATCTACCCGGTTCTCTGAGGCTCCTAAGAGAAAGTTGCAAATGACCAACAGTAAGAAAGCACCCCAGGCCCCAGGGCTTGGACACAGTAGTCAGTCCCAGGCTGGCAGGTAGGGGGGAGGAGGTGACTCAGTGCCAATGGACTCTGCGTCCTTTGAATATAAGTGGGAAGAATTTTCTAGATCAAGTTTTACAGCCACCACAGGCCCTCCGTGAAGGCCAGGGGAGGAGTCTCCCGGCCTGACTTAGACCCTTGCAGATGCCTTGCCAAAGTCCCCCACCTGTCCCGGGTCCCTGCGTCCCCCAAGAAAGTCCACAGTGGCACAAGGGACCCACAGACTGTTTCATGGGGAGGCAACCAGCTGGTGCCCGATGGAAAATCCCCTGCTTGTTTGCTCAACCCCGCTTCCAAGGAAAAAATTTAGTTCAGACAATACATGCGGCACCACCCCAGGAACTGGGGTGTCGTGTCAGCAAGACAATGTGAGCAAAACCAGGGTTCTAAAATGTTGGTTGGGTGTGAGAGGGGGAGTTGAAGACGGAGAAAAAGAGTGGCTGGAAATGTGGCAAGTGTCCTGAAGACAAAGTATGGAAAAACGCTCCATGCAGGGGCACGTGCCCGGGGGACAGAGAGACGTCCGCAAAGGGTGGGGTGTGCTCCATGTCTGAAAGGAGCCCCCCAGCCGAACATCAGCTTCCTAGCACCTCCTCTGTTAAATGAACCACCTTCCATGGCCCAGTCACGGTGAGGGGAGAGAGAGAGACAGAGAGAGAGAGCCCAGCTGAGCAGCTCACACAACTCAAGAAAGCAGCGTGGGAAATGGAAAATGATAGAATGTTCCCATTGCTGGCCAGACGCACTCCTTCCCTCGGAGGGCCAGGCAGGGGCAGGTGGCCAGGCTGGCTGGGGTAAGCCCGGAGGGTCGGAGCACCGTGGTACGGGTAATGGTCTGTGGCCTCCAACACCGGTTCTTCCGGAAAGAACCAGTCCTCTGGAAGGCTGGGGATCCCCGGAATTCTTGCTGGGCTGGAAGGGATCTGTTCTGTGGGAACGTCTTGGTCAAGGGCCTGAAGAGCTCCCACATCCCGGGGCTCATATCCTCCATCCAACTCCTCAAATTTAACTGCAGGAGCTTTCTATGCACGAATGCCAAGCCACTTCCAGTAAGTCTCATTGTCGGCTATAAAAATAACCACTGTTGAAGTGGTGACAAGCCCGTGATTCAGTCCAGCCGTGCCACACAAGGGCAGTGGCATCTGTCCTCCTCCAGAGATAAGTCCCCTGGCCAAGCCTCTGAATGAAAGGTAGCCCTTGGTTTCAGGCATAAGCACCATTTTCCCGGATGTTGGCTGACAGTAGACTTGGTCTACGCAAGATCCTCGGTACACTCGAGCCCCCTTCTGTCTACAGACTTTGACACAATCTTGGGGGAGCTTCATGGCAGGTCTGGGCCTCCTATCTCCCCGCGACCCCATACCAGAGCCTCCCTTCATAAGCAATAGTGCGGGGGCACCAGGAGGGCTCAGTGGTTGAGCATCTGCCTTGGGCTCAGGTTGTGATCCCCAGGGTCCTGGGATCAAGTCCCGCATCAGGGTCCCCGCAGGGAGCCTGCTTCTCCCTCTGCCTATGTCTCTGTCTCTTTCTCTGGGTCTCTCATGAATAAATAAAATCTCTAAAAAAAAAAAAAAAGCGCAATAGTGTGGTAGCTTTTTAGCTAGTATAGACAGAGTTACCTCTGTCCGCAGGTTCCTGGGTAGTAGGACTAGAATACATAAGCTTTGCTATCAAAGTGCAAAGCAATCACTATCGTAGGAACCATAGCGTTAATAATATGCATCAGAATCAGTAATAACAAAACCCACTACTACTGACTGGGAAATGGGGAGCTGTTGTTCCATGGGTATGAAGTTTCAGTTTTGCAAGACGAAAACGTTCTAGAGAGCTATTATTGCATTGCACAACAATGCGAATACAGTCCACGCTGCCGAGTTGTACTTTAAAAATGGTTGTTTTGTTAAGTGGGGTTTGGTTTTTTTTTAAAACCACAATCGGTAACAAACTAGATAACAAAACTTCTACTACTGTTCTTTCTAGCTCGAGCACATAGAATGTGCTAGGAACTCAGCTATGGATTCTCAGAACAGCCTGGGGAGATGGAGTTATTATCTTCACTTTACAGAGGAGGAGCAATGACTCCAAGGGGTGAAGTGAGCACCCCAAGATCTATCAAGTCTGACTCAAGGCTGTGTCCTTCCCAGCACACCCATGGTTTCTTCACACGGCTGTGTCTTCTCTGGTCTCCCCTAGGGGAAGAGAAGCCATAGGTCTCTTATCCCAGGATCTAGAACCGGAAATGAATCCGAGTTCCGGTCTTCCATGCTGTTCTCTTAGAACCAAGATCCTCGTTTCCTTTGAAAAGTGTGTTTATGGTTGAACAATGGCTCCATCTCATCTTGGGTCTTTTTTTGGCTCTTGGAATGGAAACTCTGCCCTTTGTCTTTAGTACAAAGAAACAATATTCACTACAGACCACTATCTCAAAAGTCCTTGTGCTCTGGTCCTCAGAAAGGGCCTCGACTCCCAAGGTTGAAGGTCAGTTGTAGGAAAACCATTGCAAGGTCATAGAATTGTTCATTTATTAAACTTGGGTTTCTTATAATGTACTGGGTTTTTAAAAGTTTATAAGATATATATAATTATTATTGATATCTATTATCAACACAATGTAGTGATATTGATGTTATATGTACTATATATGAGTATTAATATTATACATAATAGTCTATTATGTCAAGCTAGTAATTGTATAATAATAGTATATATAATAGTATAGGTAGTAAATATACAATAGTGTATACACACGCACACACACATACACGTTATTTAAGCTAGTATCTCTCCCTTAGCTATTCAATGGTTATCAAGAGTGGAAAAATATTTTTTCGATTTTTTTGATGCATGGAAAAATACTTTTATTGAAATACATTTGACATATAACATTATGTAAATTTGTACAACATTGTGTAAGTGTAGGGTGTACATGTTAATTTGATAGATACACTTATATATTATAATATGATTCCCATTGTAGCAATAATTAGCACCCCTCTTACACAACTTAATTGTTTGGGTTTATTTTTTTTAAGATTGATTTATTTATTTACTTACTTACTTATTCATTCGTTCATTCACGAGAGACACAGAGAGAGAGAGGCAGAGACACGGGCAGAGGGAGAAGCAGGCTCCCTGTGGGGAGCCTGATGTGGGACTCGATCCCTGGACCTGGGATCACACTCCGAGCCGGAGGGAGACGCTCAACCACTGAGCCACCCAGGTGTCCCTGCATGACTTAATTGTAATTTCTTTTTAGTGGTTGGAATAATTACGTTCTAGTCTCTTACCATGTTCAGTGATCATAATACAACATTGCTGTCTATATGTGCACAAAATATTTTAAGTAAAGATGAGGTTAGTGGGACGATTTCCATTTTCTTTTCTTATGGTACCTGAAATCCTAAAATACATGTCTTTCTACGGCCTTGAATAATAATTTTCAGACTTCTAAAGCTAGGAGGGTCTTCCACTGGTTGTCCAGTCCAACCTCCTTGGCTAATTGAGGAAAGTGAGTCCCAGAGCACTTAGGTAGCTTGCTCAAGGTCATGAAGCAGAGTGCACACAGCGCAGCCGCCAGAAAGCAAATCAAAGAGATATTTAAAAACCCACTAAACATAAACACAACCCGAGCCATGCAAGCACACATCACGTAATTTCTCTGGAATAAGTTGGTGATAAGGATCACATTTCCCTTTATGTTTTTTCCAACAACAGCTCATGATACAATTTGTACGGCTCCTGGTAACTTTTACTGGGGAAAATTTGGGGAAAAAAAACAAAACAAAAAAAAGAACCATGTTTCAAAGGAACCAGATCTGATAAGGGGGCAGAAATATTTACTCCATTATTTCAAGAGGCAGGGTCTTTGTTTCTCAGACGCTTCCTGTTTTAAAAATAGCTTTCCACAACTGTTCCAGGATTAGGATGTCCTTTTAAATGCAATTGGCTTTGAAGATGCAATTCCGTTTACTTGGAGCGAGCTGCAGACCAACAGTCAACCTTTTACAAAAGGCTGCTCAGACCAGGTACCCTGAACCCTTGGTCTCTGGCCCCGTTGCAGCCGGAGCTGGGTCACTGGCAGGTGGGCAAGGTGGTGGGGAAGCAGCTGCCACAGGTGGGACCTGCAGTGGGGCGGGGTGGGGGGGCACCTCCTAAGGGGACAGGCTTCCAGCCATCGGCCAGTACATCAGTGATGTCACCAAATCAAAAGTCGACGCTCACGTGCAGGATGTGACTAAAGGGAAGGAAGGCGTGACTCTTAGTTGTAGGTGTGATCGTGGCCTGGCAGCTGTGTGAGAAGGTGCCCACCTTTTTGAGTGACTTGTCCTTGAATCTGGAAGGATGAAGTGACACGGGGACAGAATAGCCTTTACAGCCTGTCTGCAAAGGGACTGGGGGAGGGAAGGTGGTGGACTGTGACAGTGGGCCACGCATGTACAGGGTATTCACGGTACTCTTCTTGCTACTATGTTGGGAGATTTTCATAATAAATGCTTTCATACTGGACACTATTTTTTTCAGGAAAGTGTGTGCTCCTTGCCAAGGAAGAGGCAGAGAGAGCCTGTGGGAGTTGGGATGGTATCGGTGGATTTGAGGCTCGGTTATTTGCACAGCAAGCAGGTGTGTGTGTTTGTGTGTGAGTATCCATGAGTGTGTGTATAAGGCTGGGGAAAAAGGAAACAGGATTTAAAATTGGCTTATAACCTTTTTGGGGTGGTGGTGGTGGTGGTCTGAGAACCGCTGCCGACAGCATGAAAACTTCAAGGACACCCCCCACAAAACAAACAAGAAGAAATACACAAATGTATTCTCTGGGGTTCAAGGATTCCCTGAAGCCCACTGCACCCCTCTGGGTAAGAACTCCTAATTCAGTGCCTGGCCCTCCATTTCTAAGACATAAAGAGACTCTGTACCTCTTCTGCGTGGCAGTGCATACATAAAAAAGCAGCAGGCAAGATGAAACAAATCTTTCCTAAGGAGAGCAGAACACCAAGCCACCACCTCTCCAGGGCTTCGGGGCTCTGGGCAAATGAGCACAGACACTGAGCCTGTTTTTCCATCAGGAAAATGCATTCTCACCTCTCCCGCCTCACCTGTAAGGTGGCTCTGAGGTCAGAACAGAAGGATGCAAGTTGCATCACCCCAAAAACCGTGAGCTTTTCACCTTGTACTCAAGCGTGGAGCCGTGACCAGCTTGGGGACGGTGACACAGTGACTTCCCCAAGGGGATACACGATGGTCCCACCTCAGCTGGAGGAAGCCTTAGGAACCATCTCAAGGCACATACTGGAAGCTGCTCCCCCTTCCAGAGAGGATGAGGCGCACATCAGAGCTCAGGGAGCCCACAGGCCCACATCACTGCTGGTGACGGAGAAGCAAGGCTGTCTCAAGGGCACCAGGGAATCTTGGGGGCCTTTCGTCCAAAAATCGCCCAGAAATGGGCAATTTCCAAGGGCCCGGACTGTCTGGGGTGATCTCCACATCCCCTACCCTACCTCGATTCACAGTGTCCTCTCAGCCTCACCCTGAGATGAGTCTACGTCACCGAATACCTGGCTCTGAAAAGCTGCCTTTTGGAAAGCCCGTCTGTCTCAGATGAAGGTTAACATCCGCAGCGACATGGTGTTTGGTGATGGGGACTCACTTCACCTCTGTGCTCAGCCCCAACCTGTCACCTCGAGTCCCAGCAGGAGGAAAACCTCAAACAAGCCAAACCGAGGGCCATGCTGTGAGGCACCTGCCCAGCCGCCTCCACACTGCCACGGTCTGCAAAGACAAGTGGGTCCGCAAAGACAAGCAGGTCTCCTGCCTAGGAAACAGGACAACTAGATATTACACAGTGGGGGTCCTGGGACAAAAACCTAAAAACACGGAATAAAGTGTGACCTTAATAGTAATTTCTTAGTATTGATTCATGAATTCTAACAAACATACCATGTTAACGTGTTCAGCACAGGGGAAGTTATGCGGGGTTTATGGGAACCCCTTTGTATCATCTTTGTGATTTTTCTGCAAATCTAAAACTGTCTAAAACGTCAAGTTTATTAAAATGTAAAAACGAGTTGGTAAATACCTGTGATTCCCCGGGTGCGATAAAGCCGATAAAGCCCGTGGAGTCAGGCGGCAGAGAGGCAGCATGCAGGGGGCGGGGGTGAGCAGCTCCACCTTGGCTGGGGAAGGGAAGCCGGCAGGGACCTTGGCCCAGAGACACAGAACAGAGAAGGGTCTCAGCATCCACCCCACCAGGAGGGGCTGGGGCCGTGTCCCCTGAGATTTCCCAAAGAGGCTAATCCTGGCGGGGAACACTGTAGGCCTGCCGTCCTGGCGTCCCCGGCTCCTCCCCTTCCGAGCCTGCGCAGCCTTGGGGGTCAGAGGCTCTCTGCCACATTTTTCAGGATGAAGGCTGTGCCCAGGCTGCTCAGATTCAAAAGATTGATCATCTTTGTCTGAGAGAAGATGACCTGGGGTGTCTCATCTCTCTGGGGACAGGGAGAAGAAAAGCTGGGCAGATCTGCAACGTCCTTGGCAACTCCTGAGCTCATCCCCAGTGATGTCCGAGCTTCAGGAATGTTCTAGGGGATTTCAGCTGAGTTCAAATGGCTAACTCCCACCTCCCAACCCTGACTATGGGTTTGTTTCGTGGTATGAGGACTGCCTAGTGGCCTCGCCCCCCATGTAGACCAGCCCTCAGTGAACTGTGCAAGAATCTTTCTTCCAATTGCAGGGCCCTTACCAAGGGCCACCTGCTCTAGGGACAGTGAGGTTACTACCAACCATCTCAGAGACCTTCTGTATCCTGGGGTGCCCCCTACAAACTTCCCAAATTGGCTCTGTGGCCCTAGAAGCTGCTCAAACACTGAGGATTTAAGCAAGAATGTTCCATCTGGTTTTCCACCCACTGTGGGGCTGGTTTGCCTCTGTGACACCACACGTGAAGGTTACTGCAAGGAAAATAATATTTAAATGAAAGGGGAAAAAAAAAGATTGTTTTGTATTAAAATATTTTATATTAATCATTCAAACTTAATTTTATACAACGAATGCATACATCGCCCAGGTGTCTGTCTCCGAAGGGAAGTCGGGGAGGCATGGGGGTGGTGCGCCTGGGCGCTGGAACGAGCAGATGAAAGGCAAGGAGTCACCGCGCTTCCTCTACTCGTCCTGTGCTCCAGGTGGAGGAAGAAGACCCGGTGCTGTCACTCCACAGGGACACCGCGGAGAGGAGCATCTGCAGGCACCTCTCCGGGCCTCTCTGCTGGGCAAGCCCCCAGAGCCCGAGGCCCTCCGACCAGCGAGTCCTTGACATAACAGTGGCTGTGACATGTCACAACGCGAACGGGGACCACTGTGAGCGTGTGTGTGCGTGTGTATGTGTGTATAGATAGACTTGAGTTTTCTCCTTTTGCATAACCGCCCCCGCGGCCGTCCCGCCTGGCGCTCGTGGCCGCTGACCGGGGCCTAGGCGGCGGGCATGTCGGCCTTGCTGAGCGCGATGGCCAGCTCCAGGTCCTCCTGCTCCTGTCGCCGCAGCCGCGCCAGCCTCTCCTGCTCCGCCTTCTCGCTCTCCCGCTTGGCCCACGCCAGCTGCTGCTCCTCATTGCCAAACTGCAAAGGAAAATGGAGGTTGGGTTACTTGGCCTGGGCGCTGCAACCTGCCGCTCAGGGGTGGGGGCCGGGCCCCGAGGACGCCCCTCGCGTGCTGTCAGGGTGCAGGGAAATGCAGTGCTGGGGGGCACTGGGCGGGGTGGGGCTGCCTGGCGTGCACGTGAAAACCAGACAAAGCCAGAAGCCCAGGTCTTGGTTGGGAGCCGGGAGGGGACACGCATGGCCCAGTCCTGACCCGCAGTCGCATGCACTGAGAAACAGGGCTGAGTCTGACCCCAACTACCACCTCGGACCTCAGAGAAACCAGCCACCCGGCCCCCTGCGGGAAACCAAAGCAGGCAATGCTAGGCATCGGTCTGGGGACACGGGGAGTTCCCGTGAGCCCCGGGTCAGAGTCTCCGAGGCTTCACAGGGTGAGGGACAGGTCCCCGCTCCGCTTGGCCTCCTCTCCGGGCACGGTGGGGGCATCTCTGAGAGCGGCCGTGGAGCAGAGGTCAGCTGAACCGAGGAGCTCGAACAGCGAGCCTCCAGCAGGCCGATGACACCAGCGGGTGGGAGGCGCTGCGACGGAGAGCTCTGGCAGCGCACGGCTTTGCGTTTAAACGTGCACGGACGACACGGTCCTGAATGTGGCCTCTTTACCCCAGCCATGGCCCGGGGGGCACCAGACTCACTAAGAGCCACCAGCTACTTCAACATTTATAGAAGCCCTGGCATTAATGCTGCCGATCCATCCGGGAGTTCTTGAGGTCCTTTTTCCAAAAGGTTCAGTTAAAAAAATATATATATATATTTTTTAAACAAGGGAGGAAACCATTTTGACACCAAGATGGGTGGTTTCAAACCATTCAAGGTATCTTAGCTCTACGGAAAAAAAAAGCAAAGCTAGACCTCATGTGCTCTTCCCCTGGTGTGGGTCTCTGGTTCCCCCACGAGCCCCAGTCACATGCCCCACGCCCCAGAGCAAAGCTGCGGCCTGTCCACGGGCTCGGCCTCCCTTTGCATCTCTCTCCTCTGCACCGGCTTGGCCAGCTCTCTGTGGAGCCCCAGGTGACACCAAAGAGGCAGGCCGGTCCTCTGAAAGGCACCCCCTGGGAGCAGACATACAAACAATCCCAATTCGACACAGGCTTCACGGAGGCCTGTACAGACCCCACTGGGAGCATCGGGGAGGGAAGCACGACAAATTCTGGACTACTTCTTCACGCATGTACTGAGAGCCTGAGTGACAACCTGGGAGGTGAGCTCCTCTGGCAGGTGGGGACGCGGAGGCCTGGGGAAATGGGGGCAGTGGCTGCAGAACCTGGGCCCTCAGTAGGCTGGACTTTCTCTCTGGGTCTGGGCGGGGGGGGCAGTCAGCTACAGCTGCAGGGCTGGGGCAACAGGGCACCTCTGTGAGTGTAGGAGTGGGTGGGGGGTGTCGAGCACCCAAGCCTGGTGCTGCCAAAACGGAGCACAGGGTGGGAGGGACCAGACTGCCAGGGGTTTGTGCGCAGGTGGGTGGAGGGGTGCGGTGAAGGGAGCCTGATCTGGACCACATGAGGCCGGGAGAAGGAGATGAGGCAGGAGAGGAGGCCTCCTCCACGTGGCCTTGGGGGTCAGGTGGGGACAGGTGTGGGGTCAGCGTGACGAGCTGTCTCCAGGAAGAAAGCCTGAGTTCCAGTTTCTTAGAGAAACTAGCCAGGAAGCATTCTGGGGCTTGATGGGTCTCCAGGTAGGACTCCATGGAATGCAGCCCTCACCCCTCCTGTTGCCACCGCCCATCACAGCAAGCCTCCACCCTCACACTCCCTGGGGTTTTTCCAACAGCTCATCAGGAGAAAAACAAGGGAAAAAAACCACAAATACTGGCAGAAACAGCTCCCTGGTGCTGCTGACAGCGGCAGGAGAGGACAGCATGGCTGACAGGGACCTCGCCCTTGTCAGCCCAGTTGGGGAGGGTGGGGGCTGACAAGTAATGCCCAGGGTGATCCAGCCACAGCCTGGATGCCAGGCCAGGAGGGGTCAAGTATCAGTGGAGATCATGTGGCCACACTATGATTCCTGCCCAGCCCCAGAGTCTCAGGATGTCACTGCAGAGCCTCCTGCTCAAGGGGTCCCCATTTTCAAATGAAATGTGCTGACAGGAACATTCCAGATGCCTTCAGAGCAGACTGGATTGGGGCCGGCTTCTGGATCCTGTCTGGAGACTTGCACCGAGCATGCGCTGTTTGTGCGTGCTGGAGAAGCAGGCTGGACCGTGGTGTCCGTGAGACGACCTGGAGGGAGAGGGTTGCTTGTAGCTCCCTCTGGGCCTCCAATCAGCACAAAGGCCTCTCTCGGCCCCAGTGGAGACCCCTTGACTAGGCCACTCGGATTCTCCAACCTTCATGCATCGTGATGGCCGGAACCTGGGGCGCCTGTGGGTACAGCTGCCACTCCGTGAACGGCAGGTGACTCCTGCTTCACCCCGGCGCCTTCCCGGAGCTGAGACAGCGGGGCACAGAATGCCGCCCTGCCACAGCATCTCCCGTGTTCGGGGAGGATGCTACACGGTTTTCCTTTAGCAGCCTCTCAGCAGAAATCCAGGATTCAGAAGACTGCACACGAAGGCACCCGGGGCCATTCCTCACTGGGGCCTGAGGCATCCGACAGCACCTCCCGTTGGCTCACTTATGCTGTGAGAATCGCATCCAACTTGTCCAACGGTGCACAGCACAGCACATCCCATCTGAGATTTGCTCTGCTCTTAACACAAACTTCCGGAAAAAAGTCGTTTTGCTAACCTATAAAAGCTACTTCCTAATAAACACATTTGCCTGAGACAGAAAGTCTTGTTTTTTAAGAAATCTTGGAGACGTTTCCTGTGACTAGCTACAAGCACAAGTAACCCATTGATGGAAACTCAGGGCTCATAAATTAGAGGCTTCCAGAATGGCAGGACCAGGGCGCCAACGGGGGGACTGCACACGCGTGTGACATCAGCTTCCCTGGACTCCAACGTGGACCACGTTGCTTATGCATGGGTAACAACATGTCTTGGGGGCTCTCTTAGAACATTCACACTGAAAGAGTCATGGTGCCAGTCTACTGGGCAGCAAGAGACCTCTCAGCATTTACTTGAGGAAACCTACAACCCGGAGGGACCAACTCTGGCCTTTTCTGAGTTAGCACAAACCTCCAAGGTCTAGCAAACCAGAGCCCACTGGCCAATGGACTGCATCCCCGGATGTCACAAAAATGCAAAGACATCCCAAGTGCCCTGAAGTGGGACAGGTTGACCATTTTTGAACTATGGTATGACTGAAGGGGACAAAATCAAACCAGTTAGGTGTCCTGCCTATCCCACACTCCATCCTATCAGAGGGGTAAAATCTCATTGTTGGGTATTTCCTCTGGGAAAACTGGGGCATATGAAGCAGGAAAGGTGATTTTAAACAAAGAACAGCAGGGGTACCAACAAGGCAGAATCTGACCCACCACTAGGAAACAAGGATTCAATATTGAGAATGTTTCTGGAATGACCAGAAATAGTGGGCCAAATGATAGCTTAAAACCTGGGATTTTTTTTCTTTTTCTTTTTTTTTTAAATATTCTCCCCCAACCAGCCATCAGGGTGAGGGTTAGGGGGGAAACACAAACAGAATCCTGCATTTCAGAAAGAGAATAGTTATTTCTCCAAATTACCAATCACATCTACTTACCCCTCGTCCCTACCCAAAACAGAGTACCTGAATCATGCGTGAATAGCTCTCTTTCTCTCATCGGCATTTAATTTTTTTTCCACCAAAACACAAATGCAGTACTATTTAAGAAACTGTAGATAAAGCGGGTTTTGTTTTTGGCTTTTATTAATAACGTCGCCATTTGGATACATCCACGGTGTGCACTGGCTGTCAACAAAATTGAGCTAACTGCAGTCGTAAAATATTTACAGGTCGCCAAGAGCCAGGAATGTGCGGTGTCTTGGGCAACTGCAGTAAGACACAGGATAGCTGTGCACACGAGGTGGATCTGAAGTGCATCAGGCACTCACTGGGCCCTGCCAGGGCAGATCTGGTTTTAAGAGAGATTCTAGGAGCTGGAGCATCTATTAAACAATATATCTCACCCCGAACCGAACCAGGAAACAAAGGACTTTGCAAATTAGGATGTAAAAACAGTGCACAACGGATGGTGAAACCAATTCTGGGAAGATGACATCTGAAGCTCTCTGAGAATAAGGTTCTTGGTACCGAGGAAGGTGTACCAAAAACACCCCCCAGTGACAGCGTTTCACAATCCAGAATGTTTTGCACACTGAGAAACAACAGCCAGGCTTTCCAAGTCCCAGGATTAGCTTCTGAAAAGGCACTTTGCTTTGCTAAATGGCTCCATGAGGGTTAGGGTTTTGGTTTGGCAGAGGGAAAAGGGCTTCAGAGCAGTTGTTCCAGGCTGGATTTCTTTCCATCATAGCTGGGAACTGAAATACATTCTAAAAAATCAAATTGCTCTTCCTCTGCATGCCCTGCCAGGGTCCTTCGATTCTCACTTGCTGCTCAAAATGCCCTGGAGTGGGACCATCACAGCTCTCGCCCAAAGACCCTTTTGAGGACAGTGAGACCCTAATGGGACTTCTGCAATCTTGTGTGTGTACTTCAGAAGCATCTGACCCCTCAGCTTCCAAAAATCCATCAACACAACGGCCTCCGGGCCGCAGAAATGATACAGTCTACCAGGGAGGGCGGAAACAGGTACATCTAGCCACCCTGCTGGAAGAGAACATGCCCTTATCACAGAGTATCCAAACTGTAGCTCTTTTCTTTTCGTTTCTTTCTTTTCTTTTCTTTTTTTTTTTTTTTATTGAGAAACTGTTTTTCTTACACAAAGTAGCAGTACAGAATAAATAACACAAATGAGAGCATGGAGGTACCGGGAGACATAAACCAGGCTTGCTGTTTCAAAGAGACAAAAAAAGAACCCCAAAGAAGCTGCAAAGCCGAGGGTGGAGGGGGTGGCGCGGAGGGAACTCAACTTACAGAGGTGAAGTCTGCAAAGCCCAAGGAAGAGGCTTTAGAAGGTTTAGCTGAAGAGGAGGGAGCAAATGGATCTTTTCCACTAAACGGGTCCCCAAACCCCTTTTTATTTTGGAACGGGTCACTGCTGTCAGCCCCGAGTGGCTGGAATGGATCGGGGGGCTCGGGAAAGTCTGCAGAACCAAGCTGGCTTACAGGTGTACTTTTACCTGGAAAGTTTAGGAGAAAAAAAAAAAAAAAAGAAAGAAAGAAAGAAAGAAAAAAGAAAAAAAAAGAAAAACAAGTTACTGACCACGGACAGAACAGAGTCCTGACTGAGGAGGAGGGCAGCGAGAGCTGGCAGGGATGCCCTCTCCCTCTTTGGAAAGGGCCAGGATGTGGCTCGCTGAGGGGACAGATCCCAGGGGCATCCTGGATGGATCTCGCTTCACTCTCACCTTATCTCGGAGGCTTAACGGGGTTGTGGGCGATACAAGAAAACCACTTCAGACAGCCCCCTTCCCTCTCTTCCCCACCCCGCTCAGCTAAAATTTACTGTCTTTACCGAGTTTACACGCAGGCATGTTTCAAAGGGACTCATTTTAGTGAGGCAACACATTTACTATCACAATGAGTTAAAAAAAAAAAAAGTCATGGCTGAGCAGAAAAACACACTGCAAGCTTCTAACAATAAAAAAAAAAAAAAAAAAAAAAAAAAACGGGGTGGGTGGAATGGGGGGGGCGGGTAGGTGGAGAGGTATTTGCAATTAACAGGAGTGATTAGTTTCACAATATGGGAAAGAGTTAGCATTGGTTGTGAGGGTCTAGAGGCAGCTCACCAGAAAACCGCCTCAGCTGTCCTGAGGGTTATGATCTGTGTTTAGCTCCCGCTTCTGCCTTTTGGTGCAGGTGGCTCCAGGAGGCAGGGTTTGGGCCTTTCTGGGCTCTTGCTGAGAGGTGGCACTAGGATGCCTGGGTCCTAGCAACGCAGATGATGGCCGGACATGTGTGGGATAGACGGGCTCAGAATTAGAGGGAACCAAGGTCATGAGACCATGCTTGGGGCAGTGGCCTGAGGGTAGGTAGCTTCTCCTAACAAGTCCTGCCAATGTGCCGGAACATTCCACTGGGAACCAGGGGCCTCTCCAGGCCTGCCTAGCCAACACTTGATGAGCTTCCAGTATCTGCCAGTTTCATAGGCCAGGTTCCTGCCCGAAGCCACTCATTTGTCCAGTGGCTGGCCAGGGTGGTTGGGGCACCAAGAGTGAGATATTGGATGTAGTCCAAGCCCCAGGTTAGAGACTCCAATTTGTCAGTCCAGCTGCTTATGGTTACTCTTACAATTTCAAAACTATGTGCACAAAGAACCCAAAAGCCACGGGCCGCATTCCACATATGACCTTGGACGTCTAGGTGCACATCCAGAAAATCCCCCCAGCCCCAAGGGGTACCTGATCCTGGGACACCTGCCTTCCTCACCCAGCCAGCCTCTGCCACATGACCTGCCAGCTAGAGAGACCACCTGGCTCTCAACCTCCATGCCCAGCTCTTAAAACCATTCTCTCTGATGCCACATTTCCAAAGGCTCCAAGGTGTCTTCCTAGAAGCTCTGGAGCCACAGCCTGCCTCTGCTTCTTTCAACTCCAAGACCTCAACCAGGACAAGCACCTCGGCCCTAGATGGCCTGTTTCCTATGTGTGAAGCGGGAAGGAAGAGGCAGGGGTCTGATGCACAGCGCTCCTCTGAGCAGCATGACCTGTGCCCCACTCTGAGGCTGCTCTGGCACCTTGTACCTTTTCGGTCACCCTGCTGGCCCCAGGCAGTACCAGTAGGACTCGCGTGGACCAAGGCAGGGGGAGAAGGAAAGGGAGAGGGGGAGGCTGAAGCATAGGACTGTCTCTCCCTGTGGCCTCCAGCTGAATCATAGGCATACATGGGGCCCCATGGTGGGTGGGCCCTGTGAGCTAGAAGGGTCCCTGACGGAAAGCCTTTGCCAAAGCCCCTAGGTGGGCCACACTGACACCATGCAACAAGAATTAGGATTTCTCTCTCCCACAGCAAATGACTTGTCAAAGCGAAGGCCTGGGGGTGCCGCCCCCACTTTCTGTACCAGTCAAGTCTTTACCAGTGGTATCTCCTCCTCTATCCATGACAGAGCCCAGATCTTCAAGCTCTCTCCAGCACCAAATGCTCCTCCCTGACATTCACTCTCCCACCTCCTCCCCATTCTGGATCCCAGTGCCCCCCGGGCTACAGAGAGCAGGGTGCTCTGGGTGCCTGCCACAGCTTCCCTGGCTTGTCCCACTGGCCCTGAAGACCTGCCTCCCCCATGGCCACTATGCACAGCCAGCCTACTCCCTGGCCTGAGGGATGAGCCAATAGGTCAGTTAGGCTGCCCAATGGCTGCTCCTCTTCTCGGCTTCCTGCCTGGAAGGCCATCCCCACCCAGCAAAGTGGTCTTCTAACATAGAGCTGATCCTCACGCTGCCTGGATCTCCCAAAGGCTTGAGGTTGCCCTAGAAATACCACCCAGCAGCCTCATCCACCTGCCCCTTGCCCTACCACCACGGCCACCTCTTGCTCTGCCTAGCTCAGGCCTTTGCATCTGTTGCTCCCAGGCTTGGGAGGCCCTTCCCCTTGTGGATACCAAACACTAGGAGGCTGCCCCTCTCCCCTTCTGGCTGAGATGCTTCCCTGTCTACTGCTCTGCAGCCATAGTGACATTCTGTCCTTATGTCACATGTGTATTTCTACTCTCAACAGAATGTAAGCTCTGTGAGGCTGGGGCCCTGCTGTCCACAGTGCAAGTTCCTCTGCCCCCTGCCCCCCTCCACACCCTGCCTTGGGCCCATGTTTCCGCCATCTCGTGGTGATTTCCAAAAGCTCCACAACCCATGCCAAACTCTTCCCAAACTCATCTTCCACCAGCCCTCCAGGGCCTGAGTGGCACCTCCTTTCCTGGGAACGCCCCCAACTCAGGGCTTTTATCTGGCTGGTCCCTCTGCCCAGGAAGCACTCCCAACTACTGCCCTCTTGAGGAAGCCCCTGTGCACTCCTGTCCCCCTGTTCATCTCTTCCAGCCTAGTCCTGGGGCAGGCCACATTTACCCCTAGAAGACGGGGAACAGCACAGCAGCACCCACCCCCACCTTGTTCCCAGACTCAGGGGTTGTGATGGGTTGAACTGCATCTTTGAACTGCACAAATTCCTAACGTTGTCTTTACTCCTAGTACTTCAGAATGAGACTGTTTGGAGATGGGGTCTTTGATACGGTAGTTGAGTCAAAGTGAGGTCCTATGGGTGGGTGCCAGTCCACTAAGACTGGTGATTCCATTTGAAGAGGAGACTAGGACACAGACATGCACAGAAAGAGGAGGATGTGAAGACACAGAGGGAAGATGGCCAGCTACCAGCTAAGGAGAGCAGCCCTGCTAACGCCCTGATCTTGGCCCTCCAGCCTCCAGAGCCACGAGATAAGGACACACTTCTGTTGTTTAAGCTGCACAGCCCGTGGCCCTGCTCTGGCAGCTCGAGCTCACTCACACAGGGTCAGGGGAAGGCCACCCTGTGGGGCTGCCAGAGTGGTCACCCAGAGGAGGGGTCGACCCACGACACGGCTGCCCACTGTTGTAACTCAAGTTTTACAGGCATGCCAACGCCAGTAAGCTGGGCCAACTCATTTGTGTGCACTCTATGGTGGCTTTCATGCCACAACAGCAGAGCTGAGCAGCTCGGATAATGTAAGGCCTGCAAGGGCACAAATAGTGACTCCCTGGTCTTTCGCAGGAACCCCGCGCATACTGGTGATATGGAGCAGGCGCTAAGCTCAGGCACCTGCCAGGCGATGAGCACAACACATGCTACTGCCAGGTGATCAGGCCCTTCTGGGACACTGAAGGATACTGTTGGCCCCAGGGAGGGCCCCAAAGGAAACAGAGGACCCTGGATTGCAGCTCTGACAGAGTCACTCAGAAGCTCTGTGTGCAGCATGGTGGCACCTGCAGCCTCCAGAAAACGTCACCTTCCCCATGGTCTGCTTCACAGGCACCTGCCCATCCCGTCTCCTCAAACACCTCTCAGTACCCTCTTTCCCCACTGTGGAGTAGTGCCACATACCAGGTGCCACCCCAAGAGAAGATGCACAGCCTCAGGAGAGGTCCCCTGTGGCATTTGCCAGGAGGCCGACTCCAGCTCACCTTCCACACCCGTGGCGGCACTACCCAAGGCTTGATCGCAGGTAGATACACTTATTCCTGAGTGAAGGGCACTCCGGGGCCTCCTGGGGCACTCGCAGCCTTTTCAGGGCCCAGAACACTGTCCTTCATCTGCACACTTAGCTGGTATGTGCAAGGACTCTCAAGGCCATAGGCAGGGGTGCCATAGGGGGACGGTGTCCTGAGGGCTGGGGACATAGGATCAGGTTGCATGAGGAAGGGATGCCGACCTAAGCATGCATGGTCCTCATGGCCTGGCCACCCCCAGCCTCCTTCCTGTAGCTACTTCCACTGCCTGACCACCTGTACCATCCAGCCCAGCCGGTCTCTCCCTGCCTTGGCATGCAGCCTCGCCCTTACCCTGGCAGACATCCCCCAGGGCTCATTCCTCCCCTGCAGGGCTCCCCATGCCTTGTCTGCTTCCCATGACACTGGACTTTCCTGGTCTGACCTCCACATGTGAGGGTCAGTTCCTCATAGGTGGGGCTCAGCAACCACTGATACAAGTAAATGCCAATCCCTGTCCTCAGTGGGGGTGGGGGGGTTCCTTCTGGGCCAGGTGCTGCCATACAAGAGCCACAGGACTGTCCCATGGGACCTGAGGCCCTTTCAGGGAACCCCTCTGGTGAGCTAGGAAAGAATAAGGCATTTGGCTTCCTTCCTTTGCAAGAAAGAGCAATATTATTCACTGATGTACTCTTGGGTTGATTTTTTTTTTTTTTTTAATAAAAAACTAAAATGACAACAGACCAAACAGAAAACTTCTGATACAGGAAAAAGTAGAGTTTCTGGGAACGGGCTGAAAAATCTCAGGGCGTGGCACAGCTCCTGGTTCTACAGTAAGTCCAGGTAGACAACTGCCTGACTTCCTGGAGCATTTCTTGTAGGGTCTGGTCCAAAGGGCAGATATCTGAGCAGGGATAAAGGGGCCAGCTGACCCCAGCCCAACCCCAAGGGTGAGCACAACAGTCCAAATGTTCAAAGGTATCACCCACTTCTGTGCTCTTTCCTTCTTTTAAATTGGGAACATCTCCCCACCCTGGTTTGGGTTTGTTGTGGTTTTTAAATTGCTTTGTGGGGGGGGGTTCAGATTCTAGCCTGCTAGGATTTCAAGCTGAGGTTTCTGACAAGCCAAGAGGTGATCGGGGAGATGAAAAGCTCCGTTCACATCAAAACTGCTGGGGCCTGGTCTTGCTCCGTTGCTGAAACCGTTGTTATTTAGAAATCATGACTGTGTTAATATGAAACCAGGGCACATCAACTGCTCTTGATTTCAGAGGGGAAAAAAAGAAACAGAACGTTTTTTTTCTCGGTTGTCTGTTTTTGTGCTTTGGCACAGAGGCTGAATTACTGGACGTGACACGTGCAAAATCGATGGCATCCCTGGCTTGGCTTGACATTGTGCTAGTGACCAGAGGCTGTCTGCCAAGAAACGCACACCCTGACTGCCCTCAGTCCAAACTTCCTACTCTGCACCCCCATTTATTTTTAGCAGCTGCACTTTTAAAACATTCTGGGTGTAGTTCCTGCTTTTACGTAACCACTTCTGCTAACGCCTTACTCGTTTTTCCGATTTTCTGGGTATAGGTTATCTTAAACGTGACAAAGTCATTTTCAGCTGCCTCTGTGCCCCTGAGCGAACTCACTGTCATTTTAAGGCTTTCTGCGGCTCCAGGTACCATGAATAGGAAAGATGTGGACTGTGGCACATTTCAGAGGAGGCAGCGATAATCAGTTTTTAAAAATTGCTGCAAGAGCTCCTGGGGGTGATTCCCGACGCACAAGCCATGTGGTAGGCGTGGCACCACCATTCCTAGATGTCCACGCGGGGCCGGGGTGCCACCTGACCCCTCAGCAGTGGGAAGTTGGGGAGTGAGGACCAACAGAGTGATGACCCCCTAGGGGCTGGAAACTGCTGCCTGCCCCCCAGAGTGACTCCCCAATATTCATAGTCTTCCTCATTAATAGGGGAGAGGAATGCAAGATTGAAGAAAAGGCAAAATAGGGCTTATTTCAAACCGCAGCAGTTTCAACAGTTACCCAAGCGGTGCACCGAAACCGCACACAGGACTGCCTTTAGCAAAAACAATATGAACCCGATGGTTTACCACAGCGTGTGCTGTTAAAAAAAAAAAAAAAAAAAAAAAACTCGGTGGCCGACTCCACCCTGGCAAAAAATTTCTTTAATTCTCCTATTTAACTTTTCAAGGCCATGCGTGTCCCCAAGCCCCCATACTGCAGGCACCCTGGGTCGAGGAAGCAGCCGGGCCCCAGGCAGGTGCTCCTGAGCAGGTGCTCCCGAGTGAGTGTCTGGCAGCAGAGCTCCCTCTCGCTGCGCCTTTCCCAACACGCTTTTCAGGAAACCGCTGTCCGGGAATGGTCCCCAAGAGCCTGGTCCGCCCGTTGGGAAAAAAATGATGGAATGCACATTTGAAAAACTGCAAAACTCAAAACTCTGAAAGAAGGTAGATTCCCTTGTTCGAAAGTCTTTAACTTATTAGGAGACAAAGAGGTTTTGGGTGACTTAGGGTCTCAATAAATCTGATGGGTAAAGATATCGAAAATACACATCTAACCGTGAGTTTGTTTTCATCCCAACTGGACACTTGCTGGGTTCTATTTATAAAATTCAGGGCCATAGTTGGAAAATGCAACTACATTTCTGTAGATGAGAGATAAATACGAAAACAACAAAACACAACAAAAAAATAAAAAACAAAGGGCTTGTGGTCAGGACAGCTGCCCCACCTTAGCTATTACCCTACACAACACAGGACGTTTGCACAACTGCCATTTATCCCGACATGGGACACCTACGCAGCTGTCACTGGCCCTCCACGACAGGGGACACCCACGCAACTGCCACTCATCCTCCACAGCATGGACCCTCACACAACTGCCAGGCTTCTGACTGTCACACTGCACGGGAGAACCGCGGCTGCGGAGGGGACACACCCTGTTTCCTTAGCTTCTCCCTTCCCACCCGCTGTCCCCACTGCCCCCAGCCCTCGGCAGGAAAGCTTAACTAGGGGGCGGGGGGACATGGGGAGAAAGAAAGCAGACTGTCCAGAGCACCACCTTTCAAATTCATAATCACTGGGGCATCTTTTATGGAAAGAGACCTTTTTTTTTTGCCAACATATATCTGTGTTTCCCTCTGGCTCCTGCCTACGGTGGGACACAGATGAGTGAGGGAAGCTAACTTCTCAAAATAGGACACCTGGGACCATGTTAACAGCTTGTAAGTGAGGAGTCCTGCAGACACCAGCCCTGCTCGCTCTCGCTGATGCACATGCGAGGGAAGGCAAACCCGGCAGATCAAAGCCGTGCCAAGTAGCACAGCCCTGGCAGATAAAATCTGAGGTCCCCACCATCACAGCGTTGAGATTTTCCACTAAAAATATTTACTGAATTTTAAGAAAATCTGCTTAATGCATTGAAGGGAACAGGATGAGGTTTGGTACCGAATTGTTGAGAAAAGCTGAACAAATATTTACTATTACCCACCAGGCATCTCCACGACCAATATGTTTTTCAGCCTATGTGGTGTTGGAGGTGGTCAAAGGTCATGGAAGCAAACTTGGTGCCGAGCCCCATGGATGCAGGGTCAGCCCACCACGACAAGAGAGCAGAGCAAAGAGGAAGAAAAGTGGCCATGATTTTGGGGTCCTCAAAAGACAAGTATCACTGGGAGTGGGACACAGTTTACGAGAAGTTTCAACAAAAGCTTCCTTTAGTTCTGAGCAAAAACAGGGAGGGGAGTTTACAAATGCATGATTTACAAATGCATTTACAAATCCCAAATTTGTCTTTACAACAAAAACAATACCGACTGCAGGTCTCACAGTTCTGCTTTTTCAAAAAATCACATTTGTTCTTTGATTTTTTTTTTTTTTTGCCTTCGACACATACTGCCAGAGCAGCCCTGCGTGCCAACCCCGTCTCCATCCCGGGGGCTCAGGGCGCCCTGGAGGACAGGGAGACACTCGTAGCCACACAGCAGCCAGACGGGGGGGCGGGGGGGAGCCCTGGGTCTGTGCCACAGGACCAAGGCGGCCCAGCCTTTGCTACCCCCTGCAGAGGAGCTCCAAAGCTGTCAAAGCGCTACCTCTGCACAGGCACAAAGGTATCGAATCCACAGTTCACAAAATCACCAGTCTCACGCAGCGGGTCTGAAAGACAATTAAAAGGTGTGCATGCATTGGATCTGCAGAGCCAATCAGGAGCTCCCTCTCATTGTCGGGGTGGCTTGGAAGCAGTCAGGAGAGCCTTTAGCAGATCGGGGGCCCCCCTACTCTTGCTCTGTACAGATTCCCCTGCATCCCACACATCAATCCCATGCATGGGCATGTGCTGTTTTTCAGCTGACAATGGCAGGCAAAGAGAGGCTGACTGGGTCTCCTGAATCTGAGAAAGGGATGAGGGGCCACACTGGGCACATCTTCCTCGGCTCCCTCACATTGCTACAGATGGAACTGAGGGGTTAGGGGGGATCTGGTGGCAGGTACAAGAGGCCCTCAAGGTGGCTAGGGAGGGGCCAGGGGCGGCGGTAGGGCGGTGGCTCCTATCTGTTCACACAGTCAGAGATGCAGGATGGGGGAGGCCCGGGAGCTCTGAGTCTGTCCCCCACCTTGAGGCCCCACAGCACCCCGGGAGCCTGGCTGGCTAAGTCTCTGATTCCTCTGCTCCAAGACCCTAAACCACTGAACAAGGGGTGACAACTGTGTCACTGAACTCCTACTCAATCTTCCCTCCTGGGTGCAGGAGGGTGGGCGTGTGCTAAAATAGGCAAATGTTTCTATTTTCAAACGAAGCCGACCTTGCAGAGCAGAAATGTTCCCCAAAGAATAGTCCGTCTCCAGGCATCTCACCAGGAAGAGGCTGGGAGGAAGAGGGTGTTTCTCTCTCTGCTGGAAGCGGGGCTGGCGGCGAGCTCGCGCTACCAGGGCGTCACCCCCAGGCCTGACACAGACCCCCCCCACCCCAGCTGGCAGAGGTGGTGTGCGGGCAAGGAGGGCTCCACTCCGCTGGTGCACCCTGACACCGGCTGGTCCGCAAGTGCTGGGATTTTCCAGGCTTCTTGTGATGGCAGTGAACCACTCTCGTCCCATTCTAGAACTTTACAAGTACCCACCGAATTATCTCTTTGAAAGCATCGTGGGAACGGAATTAAAGTAGTTAAGTTCAAGGCTGAGGTGCTAACCGCACGGCTCAAGTGGAGAAGCCATTTTAAAACTGGATCTTGAGCAAACAAGAGGTCGGACCCGTATGGGCGAAGGATGGCCACCCTGGGCTCCCCCCAAGCCTGGCCCTGCGGCACACGCCGAGGGCCGAGTGCGAACATGGGTTGGCACTGCAGAGGAATGCGGGCTTCCCTCCTAGCCCAAGTCCCATGGGGCAGCTCCCCCAGGACGGGCAGGGTGACCCATGGGCAAGTGGGGTGGCCTGCAGGTGGGCGGTGGCCAGAAAACCGCATGAAGCAAGAAGCCACAATTGCCCTGTGTGGCATCTGCACACACAGGTGTGGGAGGGGACTCACGTTCTAGGGTAGACAGCACTTCTTTTTTTTTTTTTTTTTTTTGAAAATCATTTGACTCAAACAGGACACAGATTAAATGCTATCTTGCTTTCCTGTGTTCGTTGGAAGAATTGAGGGGAGGGAGCAGAGGGGCAAAAAAGACACCCCAGGCATGTGCACAGCTTTATTCTGGAGGTGAAAAGGTCATTAGCAGTAATAAAAGGGTAATAAATTGCGGAGAGGTTAAAGGTGACTGGATGGTTAGCGGTGAGGGCCCGCGAGCTGGTGTCACCCGGGCGCTGCAGGGACCGAACGCAGGGCTGCACTTGCAGGAAGTGGCAAGGGTGGGGCCGGGCGCAGGATCCCGCTATCTGTCGCTGGGGTGCGGAGGCCCAATCACTGACACCCACACAGCCATTTCCTGCCCTTAAAAAAAAATCTGTTTCTCCCTTTGCAAATCAACAACTTTTACCTAGAAACTCTTCAGCGGTGAGTTCTGACTGATCTCGGTCTCTGATCCGTTGCAGAAAATACACCACTGTTTACCTGGGGGAGGTGTGCCAGTGCCCGCTTTAACTGACAGGTTTCGGAGGCTGTGAGTGGGGCCTGTTTTGCATCTGCCTGGAAGAAACCAATTCTCTCTCCCCCAAACAGGCACCTGCTAGTTACCCAATACCTTGATAGACCTTTCTAGAAAAGAGCTCCGAGCGCATAGAACTCAGTGCGGACACTAGAGCTTCGGGTGTGCCCCCCATGGGTGGTTCTCGATGGCCCGAGGGTATGCCTTCTAGCTTGGGTCAAGCCAAGAACTCCATGTTTAGCACTGAAAGCAGACGGCCAGCAGTGGGCTGCTCTAGTCACACATGCAGGATGCCAGGACTCCTTCCACAGGGAACCTCCGTGAGGCCCCCAGGTCGGGTGGGGGGCCCCACTATGACTGAACAGGCTGACACTTACGTGACTTTATCGCTTGTCATGTAAAGCTTGGTCAAGTTTTTAAAAACAAAAACAGCTTGCATAGAATGTGAAAACTGCAGGCTACAGAATACAAGAGGTGGTACCTAAAAAACAGCCACTCGTGACTCAGACCCAAATGTGCATTTGGTCCTGGACAAGTGACTATGGCTGAGCTTCGCCAGAGAGGAAGGACCCTGGAGCCCTCTTTGAAGTTCAAGTACCCCTGCTCTGACTTTTTCAACTGCAAAGATTTCTGCCAAACTGCAATCTCGTGGGGAAAAAGAGTCCCCTGGTAACACCCTGTGTGCATATGGCTGCCTCAGCCCTAGCCTGTCTGCCCCTGGGAAAGGGGCTTTTATGGATGAAGGACCTGTGTCCTGGTCCCGGTACCGTAGGGACAGGATGATACATGTCACACACATCACATCACAGGTAATCACTGTGAAAGGCACTTTACCCCAACGGTCACCTGCTAGGCCAGAGCTGGTCCCACGTTCCGTCAAGGAAACCAAGGCTTGGTGAGGTTGAGACACTTGCCTACAGTCCCCCAAGGAGATGGTGGCAGAGTCAGAACATAAACTCAGGCCCTGGCTCCAACATCCAGAAACATGGACTGAACCTGATCAAGTAACCTTCTTAGATCCTAGTGGCCTCACATATCGGAGTGACCTCCAAGCACAGAGGCCTGACAGCGTTCTAAAGACTATGGAAGAGCTGTCCCTTCACCTTGGTTTCTCTGAGTGCAGGTTTGAAGCTGTGTTTGGTCTGTGGAAAAAAACCATTTTCTCCAGGCAGTCTCGTCTGTCCATTTGAGATCTCCACAGGATCAAGGCTCCATCAAGAGGGCTGCAGGGCCCCCCGAGCAGGGTACCCACTTCACCTTGTCCCCACTCTGCCATGCTAGGGCTGCAGCTCCCTCCACATGCCAGGAAGGCCCCTGAGTATGATCATATGGCATTCCAGGTGGCGACAGCCACTACAGCATGCTGGCCACATGGCCTCTCCGTGAGGGAGGAGGCCAGGTTAGTGAGAAGAGCAAAGGAGCACAATCTATTCCCTGTCAAACTGTTGGACTTTGTTTTCTTAAAAAACAAAAACAACAAAACAACACAACTTGGCCATCAGTCTGGCTGCTTCCTATCATAAACAGCTAAGAAAACAAGAGTTGTGCCTTGTGTTTTCATAAAGACTGCTTGGAGCAGGACTTCCTCCAGCACTGCTGCCCTGTCCTGCTAATAACCAGCTAACTCCTGGGCTGCTCCGGGGAGTCAGCAGCCTTGCTCTGTGCACCATGGACAAAGATGGAGAGGGCAGTGTGCGACACTGGGTCTTGATTCCATCAGAGGAGCAGTGTGGGGCAGACACCTTCCTTTGCACCCCCGAAAGAACCAAACGCTTCCCCCAAATGCAACTTATTAAAAGGTCAACACGCATGGGGTGCATCTGCATGGGCAGCAATTTCCATGTTGTTAGAGGTTAGTATGAAATCACAGCAGAGCCACCACTGGAAGCTGGTCAAACGATAATCACCACACGGTCTGTACCTACCACCCAGCAGTGTGTACAGCGCAGAGTTTTTCTGATCAGCCATTGCTTCTAGGTAAGAGAATCAGATGAGAGACATTTAGACCTCCACGCAGGTATGTCCTGGCCACTTATAGAATAAACACTGCACATGCATCAACCATTCTCTAGAACTTGTGAGAACTCTGAACCTCATGGTTTGATTCTCATTACAAAAGATGGGGGTGGAGAGGTCCAGGTGGAGCAGGTCACTGAGTCCAGGGCTGGCCCTGCTGCACTTTGCTATGTGATAGCGGGTGGCCCATGTGACCTCTCTCACTTCCCTTTCCTCTTCTGAGAAAAGAGCATCATAGTATCTGTCCTATCTTGTGGGTCTTGCTAGGACCTGGCTATGGAACAGTTCCACAAGTATTTCCTAAGAGTCCATGGATGTAAACAAGATATTGGGGGCACATGGCACCTCACCAGCCATGACAGAGCAAGGGTGCAGTGACCCAGAGCCAAGAGCAAAGCAGCCTGAAACTCTCCAGGGTTCAGGCCCAAACGTCCCAAGACGGGGATGGCTTCTCTGCTCTCTAAGTCCATGCGCGATACATTAAAAACAAAAGCCAAAATGAGGTGGGGAGGCTTGCAGAGGGTAATACAAGGGAGAGGGGACAGTGAAGGTCTTCAAAAGTAGACCCAGCACTGTTCAAGGAAGGGGAGGCGGCTGAAATAAGAGTTTCCAAGAAACCCTACGCATGAAGCTCTGCACCTGCTAGCGAGCACATGGAGTATCTCCTTGAGGACTGACAAATACTGCATGGCCCTGTGTGTGCAGGTGTGCACATGTACATTCACATGAGAGTGTGTATACATGCTGTGTGCAAGTAAGCACTGTGAGAATGTGTACATGTGATGGTGCATGGAACTATGTGCACATGTGCACACACACATCTGCATATATGAGCAGTATATCAGCACATGTGCACACACGTATGCACGCAAGCAGGAATCCATGCATGTGTGTACGTGTGTATGCAGGCATGTGTATGCACGCCTTGGCTCCCATCTTTCAGGAGGAGCATGGAAGCTCGATGCCCTGCCATTAGGAGACTGTCAGGGGTATCCCCTTAGGGTCACCAAAGGGGGCACTGTGGGCAGGCAGCCTCTTAATAACTTCCCCTCCATTCATCTCTACTAAAAAGAGGACTTCAACAGGTAGATCTCATGTAGGATGATTGGAGGCCCTGGGACCAATGACCACCTGTAACTAGAGAGTTTCATGGGGGCCATCAAGTGGAGCCCCAGGTCAAGCGCAGGGCACAGCTAGCTCAGGCAGGACCAAGGTTTTGAGAGAGCATGTGGGTCTCCTGCGGCCACCCCCAGTCTGGGACAGCGTAAGTGAGACAGCCTGGAGCCAAGACACCAAGAAAAAATTGAACAGCGGGGTCGGGGTGGGGTGGGGTTGGGGATGTGGGGCTGGCAAATTGCAATGGATCACTGCCACTTGAAGCAATAGCCTTCTCCTTTTGAGTCTGGCAACCTGACTTATTGGCCTATGGCCATCATAGAAGACACAGCCCCTGCACAAGCTCAAAGTCCTCAGCATCCTCAGGAGGATAACTGGGCCCTCTCCCGAGAGTGGAGCTCCAGGGCCAAGATCAAGAGAGATCGGTAGCACCAGCCACAGCCAGGAGAGGTGGCCCCTTGCTTGGAGCTGTCTGGAGAGATACTGGGCAGGAGCCAAGCAGAAGGGAGCTCAGAGCCCTCTGGTTCCTCTTGCATCAGACGGCCAAAGAAGACCCCCAGTCCCAACCCCACTCTGAGTCCTTAACCAGTAGGGAAGCACCAGATTGAGGGGGTGGCCTCAGCCAACTTGGGAAAGAGCTCGGGGTGGAGGAAGGTCAGAAAGGCCACTGGATCCTGATTACACACCTTGCCGCCCCAAGGGCTGAGCCCAGTCTTTTCTAGAGGCCCCCTATGGAGGCTCACACTGAGCCTAGAGCCAAGGGCCCCAGGATAGGGTGAGGGTGGGTGGGATCGCAGGCGTGCCCCAGGCACGCACTGTGTGAGGACCCAGGCCACTAAGCAGTAGGGAGACTCTCTTGCTCCAAGTGCGGGTCCCCCAGCATCTGCTCCACTCTGGGCTGGTAAATAGAGATGCCCCTGGTTCCCCTCCCCATGCCGTCCTTGGACGGTGGGCAGGCGGCTGTGAGAGAAGAAAGCGTACTGACCGCTGGGCGGTTTAGGCCGTGGAGGAGCAGGTTTCTTCGGAGGCAGAGCGGGAGTGTCCTGTTTACTTTTAAAGGGGTCATCTGAGAATCCTGCCCCTCCAAAGGAGGAGGTGAAAGGACCAGAAGTTGGGGGCTGTAAAAGAGGACATGAAAGAGAGGCAAAAATAATCATTAAAATGGAGGCAACAGATGTCCATTCAGCCAATGCTCAAGTACCGAGAGCCTTGGTGAGGCCCCAACCCTTTGGGTTCCACGGCACGGCCCCCACGGGACCCAAGTCTCTCACGAGACCTCTGCTTTCCTCCACCCTCAGGAGCCAGGGTCCTCTGGCCTGTGAGGGGCAAGCCAGCCAACAGAGCAGGCAAGCCACCCTCTGCCTCAACCAGCTTATATCACATGAGCGGTGTCCCCTATCACACACACACCATTCTACCCACACAGGGATATTAAGTCTTTCCTGACTCCAGGGTCCCCTGGGCCTCCTGCTCATGAGGCCCCATCCTCACCCTTGCACTGGCTGCAGATCCCTTCCTGTGCCATCTCTGGGCTGAGTAACTGGCCTGTGTGCTGCTACCTCTGGTCAGTGAGGGCAGTTCCAGGCACTGGGTCAGAATGGCAGCAATGACCTCCTGGCCCCCACGTGGCCCATGGGTGCTGCTGCCCACACAGTGGCTTGGTTGGAGCCCAACCCCACTCCAGTTGGGACAGCCTTGGCTGCCTGTCAGGCTCCTCCAGCCTGGACCTTCCACCCCTGCCCCTACCCAACCCCATCTCAAATGCAAATCGGGCCATGTCATCCCAGCAGGAGAGAAATGCACAGGTGGGTGGGTGGGTAGAGAGGACAAGTAGGTACGTACACCTAACAGCCCCAGGGTCCACAGGTAACCTCCAGAGTATTTGTTAAAGTACACGGGGCCCTACTCACAGCCCCCCACTACCCAATTCTTCCATTTCACCCCTGCAGCTACCCCCACCCCCTTAACAATTCCCCAATCCCTGGAACCCCTTGCACCCTGGTTTCCAGGGCCCCACGCACATAGGGTCTCCAGCTGGGAAGTTCAGTCTATCCCATCCACCCCAAACCCCTCTTTCCCTCAGACACTGACCAGACCAGATCTCACTGCTGCTCCTACAGCTATCTCTGATACCCCTTCCTGCCAACTGTGCCACCTGACATCCCAGTGGAACTTGGATAAGCACATGCCCCCGACCTGTCCGCATCTGCTGTGAGTGGGCACAGGTGATGGAGCAGCACATCTGCTGGCTGGGCTTGTGGCAGGCTGTGACTTGTCTCTATGGGCACCCCATATCCTGAATGCCAGCACAGTGCTGGGCACGACAAACCTCCACCAGCAGATGGATGAGCCACAGATGGGTCAGCTCAGGTGATAGTGAAAGACCCTCCGTCTCCACTCTGAGATCCGGTCACAGGACATAGCTCCCTCTCCTCCAGAATGTGGTCACAGGGACCCTGATTTGGCAACCTCTGCCTCAGGTACAGCCATAGATATTACTCTCAGGAGGGAAAGAGGTGGCCAGTCTAGTATGGGGGGTGGGCAGGAAAGGCTGCTGGGCACCCCACTGGGCATCCTGGTTCCCCTCTACCAGCTCCTAGGACCCTCAAGGGTAGGAGATGCTGGCTCTGTGCTGATCTTCTCACCTCATCTTCCCAACAACCCGCTCCATTTTACACACAGGGAAACTGAGGCAGAGAGAGGCAACACAGCCTATAGTCATACAGCACCTCAGTGGCGGACTCAGGGTAAGAACCCATGTTGTCTGCCTCCAGGGCCAGGGCTCCTGGGCTCTGCCCTCTGCTGCTGGCAGCCCACTCCCCGAGGTAAGTCTGGGGCCTCGTTCTAGGCAGAGCTCCATCCTCAGGCCTGTGGGAGAGACATGCAAAGATGCAAGCAAGAGGCAGAGCAGACCTAGGGCCAGGGGGCCACAGAAAGCCCTGAGGCAGACAGGGGTCAAATGAAGAAGACTAGTTTCCCTGCCAAGACCACATTGGCCCCCCAGGAAGCTCTGAGCAAGAGGGGCAGATGGGGTTGGCAGGACTGCAGTAGGGTAAGGAGGTGCCTCCCTCCATGGCTGCTGCTTCCCTCTTCTGGACCCTGTGGCCACTTGTCCTCTCAGATACAAAAGTTGAGGAGTCTCTGAAAACCCTGCAGCTCAAGGTTCTGGAACATCTGGCCGGCCAGACTACAGAGCACAGTGGTCAGGGTTAGAATCCTGAGTCCCAGCCCTGCCACTACTAACTGTTCCATGCTCCACTTCCTCATCTGTGAAATGACCATAAAGACACACCATAACCCTAGGGCTGCCGCAAAAAAAAAAAAAAAAAAAAAAAAAAACAAAAACACAATCAAGTCACGTATAAATTGCTCCAAGGCACCACAACAACATGACGCAAAGATGACACAATTATTATCATGTCAAGGATACAGACATGACTGGAATTCCTTTAGATGCCTATAAGAATCTGCAGCCGCCCCATTAACCACCAATCTTTTATTCCTGCTGCTTGCAGTTATCCATGGACTTTACCCAGAGAAAGGTAGCATGGGAGTAGAGGGGAAGTGTTGAGTCACAGCTTAGCTTTAAAATGGGGGTTGAGGGTCTGCAGTTTGGGAATGAAGAACAGGGGCAGGGGAGTGGGCAAAGGAGCTGGGAGGGCACGTGGATTCTGTTTCTGCCTCTGCCATTCATGGAACAGAGCACGGGCTCCCACAATTCCCATATAGCCTGAGACCAGGGCAGGCAGGAATCAAAACCAATTTCTTAGCAAAGAGGAGGTGTGACTAGCCCGAAGCCCCCCTGCATGGACCCCAATCTTTGTCTTGGGTGTTGGGAACGCACCAGCTCTGGGGAAGGCATGCAGACTGGCGCCTGGAGCCCTCTGGACACAACCCACTGAGCGTCCACCCAGCCCATGTGCTGCAGCCTGGACCTCAACCTGGAAGGATGGTCCCGACTGGCAGAGGGCACCACAGGCCAGGCTGACACTCTGCCCCACCTTCTGAGTTCAAACCCATTGAGTCAGTGGGCTCGCTTCAGTGGGACAGGGCTCCAGCCATAGTGGCCACTCCCCACACGACCATGAGTAGTAGCACTTCAAACACCGCCAAGCCCCACGTCACTTCCGAATCCCACTTTTCAGGACTCCAGGTTTCCCAAGACGCCTCCTCTAGGACCTGCCTTATTCTTCCTCAGGCTGCAGCTTCAGGGAAAGTGGCTATTTTTAGAAAGGTTTCAGTAGAGCCGGCAGGGGCTCTCTGGGCTGGCGCAGTGTGAAATGTGCTCAGAAAATAAAATAAAAAAAAAAAAAAAAAAGAGAGAGAAAGAAAGAAAGAAAAGCCACTATAAAAAGCAGCTCTAAGAGGAACATGTTTGGGGTTCACAGTTTAAAGAGCTAGTTTAAAGCAAGTGACTCTCAACTTTTAAGGAAGCAGCCCTAAATGGGAATGGATAGCTTTAAACACCACTGGAGAAACGAATGGAAAGGCCCTGAAAACCAGCCAAGGACTGCAAGGATAGCTTTTATTCTCACAGGGCAGGGATTAAATAATTATGTCTGAGTCTTGTTTTTATTCTCAGATGCTCAGAATTTGCAGAGCAAGGTGACAGATTGACATGGTCTAAAAGAAAAATCTCTGCAGGTACGGTGGGACCTCAACTTTGTGTTCAAGCCTGAAGAATCTCCCAAAGGAAATCTGCTGGAACCAGCTCACTGGCTGTCAACTTCACTCAGCACTGCCAGGCAGAGGAGGATACCTCAATTTAGGGTGGAGTAAGAAAGGGCGCCAGTGTGTATCACCTCGCCACCCCACTCAGATGGGCAAAAGCTGGCGATGAAAAAAACACACACGCAAAAAAACATAAAACCAAGAAGCTAAAAAAAAAAAAAAAAAAAGCCTTCTTGCCACTTTACTTTCATTTCCTTCAGCATTTTATTTATACACATGATGTTTTTCTTGAAAAACAGAAAGGGAACCAAAGGGAAAAACAGAGACCTATAAGGTTAGGGCTTGGTGCTCCACTGGACAAGTGGCACAGCATCAGGCGCTGACAGGAGCGTGGAAACCAAACAAAGGAGCACCAGAGACAAATTTTCCATGGCCCCGTCCAGCTCTGTCCCGCCGGGCGCCGCGAACAGGAAGGGGCCACCGGCTCTGAAGTCACAAGTGCACGTGTGTGTGCAACCTGATCAAGGGACATACGGACAGGGAGACGGCAGCCGCATCAGAGGGAAAACGCAAGGTTAGGTTAGAATGGGCAGAAAAGACAGGCAGGGCCAGGCTCTGAACCACCTGGCTCCGGGGAGTCTCCACAGCTCCGGGACACTCAAACACTGCCTGGAAGGGAGAGGGCAGGCCATTCCTCCTGACCAGAGCCCGTCCGGACTGGCCGCCCAGGCAGCCTCTATCAGCACACCTCTCAAAACGGGGGCCTCATCAGTGCCCTTGTCCTGATCTCAGCCCTGGGCACCGGTAGCTCTCACCTGCTCAGCCACCGGCTTCAGCCTCCTGCAGGGAGACGGGAAGGGCCTGCTCTCACAGCTTAAGAGTACAATACAGACCCCTTCATTTGGGGATTGCTGCCATCGTGTGGCACAAGTTCTCTGATTTTAGGAGTTTGACTTCCTGCCTGCTGGGCAGGGACAGAAGCAGAGGACACACAGCTCTACTCAAAGAGCAGGAGCATGTGGAACAGCCACCAAACAGACAAATGTTCGAGCAGACTTCCTGCCCTGGTGCCTTCCCAGACAGCATCCCGACCATCAGTGTCACAGCTTCCCTATGGAGGATGGAGGCTCATTCCCTCCAGGCACTGGAATGAGAGAGCCGGCTACACCAGCACCTCTGGGCTCCCTGCTGCGACAGCTGATGGGCAAACAGACATTCTCTCTCCGGCCAGAAGCTGGATTTGCTACCTTAACAACATACGGTTACGTGCTTCTCTGAAAACCTAAATGGAATCTCAGATGTTTCTCAAAAGCTGTGTGCCACAATCACACACAGGTTCACCACAAGTGCTTGGTGCCCAGACAAGTGTCTGCCCATCAGGCTGAGTGAACATGGAGTTGGCATGGCGGGGCTGCCCAGCAGGGGCTGGTGGGATACAGGAAGCAAGTGACTCCTTGCTGCAGATGCTCAGCTCCCACACCCACATGCCCCAGAGACTCCCTCCCCAGCTCCCTCTCCACCATTTGGTTTCTTGGCCTTCCCAATAGGAGGTAAAATCAGGAGATGGGGACTGCTTTCTGCTTGTGACCACCCCCGCCCCATGCCAATGGTACCTGGGCTGGAGCAGGTGGTTACTGAAGACTGGCAGAGTGAGTGAAGAAAGTATGACTCTGTGGCCGCAGGCTGTGCTCCAGGAAGCCCTCACCTGCCAGAGAGGTGGCCAAGAAGCAGTGGAGCACAAGTAGGTCTGGGGACGGGGCACGGAGGCCAAAATGGTACACAACCAACATTGCTTTCCTTAAATTCTTATCAAAGAAATATATGCTCTTACTCAAAAGCAAGGGACACTAAAAATGGTAACAAAGACCAGTAGACCCTCAGATCACTGCCTTTCCCACTCTCCAAGGCCGATATTTTTTACTTCTTACCAGTTTCTTGGTAATTTGTAATCATGGACTTCTACTATTATTTCTTTACCCGTCCATTTTGGACATGATCTACTGACTCCCTGCTACATTAAAGATTTAGCTTTCTAGCTACATCTCTCGTAGCCCCTGCTCACAACAGGGCCCCAACACCATCAGGAGTTATATTCACCTACCTGTGGCCACACAGATCCTGCCCAGCCTGACAACTGAAGGAATGTCATCTGTCTTGAACAGCTCCCTTTTCATCAATGTCTCTGTTCACAGAACCTAGCTCTCACTTTCCAAACCCTTCTCAGGTTCTCTCAGGCAGCTCCCACTTACATAACTGACCCACTTTCTCTGCTGCCTCCCGCCTGCCAGCCTGTTGCCCAGTTCCAGCCTCAGCTGCCTGCACACCAGGCCTGTCACCCATGACCCTCCTGAGTCCTCTGTGCCTAACACCTTCTCTGAGTCTGTGCGGCCATAACTTTATTCCCTGAGATCGGGCAACTAACAGACACTGGTAGAACTGGGAGAGCTCTCGACATTTATGCCGCATGGAGGGATGTGGTATCCTGGCAGTTCACTTAGAGGAAGGTATACGATACCAATCACAAACACAGGCATTTTTCTAGACCCTGCCTGTTGGCTCACAACCTCACATGAGGATGAGTTTCAGCATCTGATCGGTGCTGGGAAATACATACGTGTTGCTAACAATTACGCCTGGCCGCTCACGACACAACCACGACAAGAGGCACAAAGACACTGGCAGAGGTGCGCGTGTTCCATGGGAGGGGCTTTACCTTGGCCATCTGGCTGAAGTCAGCAAAGCCCTCAGTACTATTGAAGGACCCACTTCCGAAGGGGTCTAAGGTTCCAAAGGGACCTGCAAGTAGCATCAACAGAGACAGGGTTACAAGGAATTCATGGCACACACCTCCAGGGGCAGGGAGGTGCTACCTCTCAGTATTCAACAGCCCCCAGAGCGGAACATCCAAGAAGGCAGCATTTGCTTGCTAGGGTTATGCGTCTGGATGCGGTCCCTCCACAGGGCCTCCCTGCCCCCAACCTGCTCTGGCACATGGCTGGTGCAACTCAGCCAGAAGTGTCTTGCCATGATGGTATCCGTGGGCAAAGTCACAGGAACTTGCTCCATATCTGTACTTCTAGGTGGCATTGTTCATGGTCAGTAAAAGAGTGACAAGTGCGGAAGCACAGCTGACTGTTCCCCCAGGTCAGGGAGGGAGGTGCATTTTTCCACAGTGACCCACCATCTATACTATGTATGTGGGGAGGTTGTCTGTGGGTGCAGATTTTGCAGAGCTTGCTCTTTTGGTGGGACAATCTGTCTGCATAACCCACACACCAACCTATTAACCCAAACTCTATCACCAATAAGCAAGAGCTGCTAGGTGAGGCAGCAAGACCAAGCAGAGCCTGTTCCCCAAAGCAAGGGGGATCCAAATGCTCCCCCATCCCTTATTGCACAAGCCAGGACCCTCAGTCAAACTTGGATTCTTTTAGGAAAAAGATCCAAGGGTATGGGGCACCTGGGTGGCTCAGTGGTTGACCTGCCTTTGGCTCAGGTCATGATCCCGGGGGTTTGGGGGTTGAGTCCCATATTGGGTTCCCCAAAGGGAGCCTGCTTCTCCCTCTGCCTATGTCTCTGCTTCTCTGTCTCTCATGAATAATAAAATCTTAAAAACAAACAAAAAAAAGATCCAAAGGTACAAATCAGAGATTTGTAAGGAGAAATAAGTAAAGAGTAACCAGGAACATTGGTGTTATTACTGACTTAATTCCTACTGCCAACCTTTCTTTCTGGAAAGATAAGCAGCTGGGACGGGGAGCTAGCTCTGGATGAAGTGCCTTAGGTGAGGATCTGGGTGCCACTGACTAATGACATGAAACTCTGAGGACACACAGCTTCGGCAACAAAAGTGTGAATTGGGTGGGCTCCTTCCACTGGTTGGGGGAGAGTCAGAAGGTAAATAAGCCACCAGTCTCACCTGATCCTTTTGAGGAGACACTGGAGGATGAAAAAGGATCACTGGATTCGAAGGGGTCGAGCTGAGTAGAAGGAGAGAGGGAAGAGTAAAAAGCAGTTCATTCGTTCACCCAGCCATCCCTCCAACCACAGATTTTCCTGCCATCTGCATTCACTGAATCTGGGGCTGGCCAGGAGAGGATAAAATGATTTAAACTAAACCCGGGCAGAGTAAAATCCCAACAGACTGACCCCTTTTGTGGATCATACCTATAAACTCTGGACAAAATGCAAAAAAATAAGTGAACACAAGAAACCACCTGATGGCTTAGGAAGTGAACGAAAGCAGGAAGACTCTGGATGAGAATTCAAATTTGGCAAGAGCCAACAGCACAAAGTTGAGTCTTCCATCTGGACAGCTATAATCTGAGGGCTTCGGGATGCTAAGACCCCAACAGAAAATTCACCATCTTTCTGGCCTAAAGACCAGAAGATGGTGGACCGGGACAACTGCAGTCACGGGAAAGGGACAGGGACCCAGAAAGGAGAGGCAGAGAACACGAGTCTGATATTTCACGATAAGCCCTGCCAAAGACAAGGGCTGACCCCAGCACTGTGTGCAGGAGAGCAGACCTGATGCAGCCTACAGCTAAGGTCACAAGTACACAGTTAGAGGCAAGAGAAAGTAAGTTTGCAATGGAGCCTCACCAAGTCCACTGTCTGCTAAGACAAGACCATGTGGGCTCTCTGGAGGTATGTAACAGTATCCAGTCACCACAACAGAGCACTCACTATATATAGGATACATTTCTAAATCATTCAACATAACAAGAACCAAAAAAATGTGGCCAATTCTCAAGGGAAAGACAACTGACAGAACCAATCCCAAGATGACCCAGATGTTGGAATTCTTTGATGAGGATGACTTTAAAGCAGCAATAACTGTGCTCATGGGATAAAGGAAAATACACTTAAGAGAAATGGATAGGAGGTCTTAGCAGAAAAATAGAAACTATACAAAGGAACAAATGGAAATTCAAAAACTGAAAGAAGGAGAATATCAACAATAAGTTTCACTAGGTCAGCTAAATAACAAATGATCAAGAAAAAAGTAAGTGAAGTTGAAGACAGATCAGTATAATTCACCCAATCTACAGAAAAAAGAGAAAAAAGAATGAAGAGAAAACAGAGTTTCAGGGAGCTTGAGGGAGACATCAGCAAAACCTCTAATATGCCAGGAATTGTAATCCCACAAAGAAAGGAGAGAATATAGTAGAAAAAGAAAATGTTTAAGGAAATAATGGCCAAAAAATTGTCAAGTTTGGTAAATGACCTGATTTACAGATTTAAGAACCTCAGCAAACCCCAAACAGCTTAAATACAAAGAAAACAAACAAACAAAAACAAAGAAAACCACATATATATGCTTCACAGCCAAACTACTGAAAAGCAGATATAAAGAGGTAAAGTAACGCACCCAGAGAAAAACCAGCATGGTACCTACAGGGTAACGACTGCCTGAGAGACTCGCCTTCTCTCCAAGGACAAGGGAGGCCAGAAGGCAGTAGACTCATGCCTTCTCCGCAAGGACAAGGGAGGCCAGAAGGCAGTGGGAAAACATCATGTAAGTGCTGGATGGGACAAAACTACTACTAGATTGGGCACAAATACTCTTCAAAAATGACAACAAAGTAGACCTGGATTATAACAAGTGCCAAAGAAAGTTCTTCAGGCTTAAGGAAAAGGACCACGAGGGAAAATCAGATCTTGAGAAAGGAATGAAGGGCATCAGAAATGGCAAACATATGGGTAAAAATAGACTGCTTTTTTCCTCTTTAAAATTTCTTTCAGACACATACAGTGGGTTAAAGCAAAGCTTATAAGACAGTCTTATAGAGTTTATGGCATATTTATATATACGACAGCTAGAACATAAGAGGAGACACTGCTGGCTGGGGAGGAGGTGGACAAATGTGCCTATGTGGTTGCAAGTTCTCCACGTTTAACGTGAACTAAGAAAATAATAACTCCAAGTAGCCTACAAAAAGTTAAGGGCATATTATGGTAATCCCTAAATCAACCTCCAAAAAAAATAACAGAAATACATAGAGCTTAAAGAAGCCAAGAGATACTAGAAAATGGAATTCTAGAAAACGTTCAAGTAATCTAAAAGAAAGCAGAGAGGGACAGAGGAGCAAAACATAGGGGATAAAGAGCAAATAAATAATAAAACAGTAGACAGACTTAAATCTAACCATATCAATAATCACATTAAATGTTCGTGGGCTGGACACTCTATTTTGAAGGCAGAGATTTCCAGACTGGAGAGAAAAGCAACCCCAACTATACATGGACTATAAAAGACCCTTTGTGTATAAAGCCCCAGAGACCAAAGTAAATGGATGAAAAAAGATATAGCAGGCAAAGAGTAAGCATAAAAAGGATGAACAGGCTATTTCAATATGTGATAAAACCGATCCCAAGACAGAGGTATCGCCAGAGGAAAAAGGGAAGCTTTTATAATAATAAAAAAGTCATTAAAAAAATTTTTTTTAAAAGTCATTGCATCAGGGTGATACAAGAAGTATAAATGTGTAGGCAACAGAGACAGCTTTAAAATATATGAAGCAAAACTTGATAGAATTAATAGAGACATAGACAATTTCACATAGACTTTAACATTCCTCTCTCAGCGACCAGTGGAGTGGTAGAGCTACAAAATAAGCACACAAAAACAGTAAAGACACAAATGATCTGAATAGTATTATCAACCACAGTGACATAACTGGCATTTATAGGATGTGACACCCAACAACTAGAGATAAACATTCTTCTCAACCGTACCTGGTAGGAACTACAACACGAACCATAACATAACCATAACACGGGTATCAAAAAATTTAAAAGGACTGCAAACATACAAAATATGTTCTCTAACAATAGACTTAATTAAAAATCAGTATTACAAGATAAGTAAAAGAAAGAACAAATCTCTAGAAACAATAAATAATCCATGGTTCAACAGAGAAATCACGAGGGAAACTAAAAATATCTCAAACTAAAGGACAACAATAATACAACAAAATGTGTGGAAAGTAGCTAAGTAGTGCTTAGGGTGAAATGTGTAGTTTTAAAATATTTATATTAGAAAAGACGGTCTAAAATCAGTGACCTATGGTTGAATCTTAAGATGTTGGAAATAGAAGAGCAAGTACTAACCCAAAATAAATAGGAGGGAAATAATGAAGAAGCAAACAGAAGAGGAAATTAACACAGCCAAAAAACAGTTCATGGACAAGCTCAAGAAAATTGGTCAACAGAGTAAGAACAGAGTTCGCACACATAGATCAGTACCAGAAATGAAAGGGGGATCCTGCAATAGGTCTATCAACAGAAATGCTGCAAATTAATCCTTGCCTTCAAGGATTAATAGTACAACAGACCAATAGGTCCATGGAGAAGAGGAAAACCAGGACTTGTGTGGGGCAGAGAGGGAGATGCAGCCTAGAACTTGAAGGGAGGCTATACAGCATCCTCACCTAGACACAAGAATTCTCTGTTCAATCAGAGTCACTTTTTTGCTTTTTAAATCCCAGCTGCTACCAATTTAATGCAGTGCGTTGAACATCGTGCAAAACACATGATTTGCTAGATGCTGGGGATGGAGAGGGGGCATGTGAATGCCTCACATCCTTTCAGCACTGCCAGGAAGATGGCAGGGCGGTCATAAGGAGCATGTGATGCTTTGTTTTATTTCATTTTGTACAGAGACAGGGCAGCAGTGGGAGCAGGTGACAGAAGAGAGAAGCCACCCGGTGGGCCTGAGCTGAAGTGACAGTCCCAGAAAGGAACAGAGAAAAGAGAGCTTTTCAGGACCCAAGCCATCCTGACATGGGCTCTCTGGTCCATGGAATGTGACAGCTTGAGTCACAGGACGAGCCCTACAGGGATGAGCACTGTGCACGTACACTTAGCACCTCCGCCTCCCCAGCATCACTCACCTTTGAGGGTAAGGAAGGGTTTTTCGTGAAAGGGTCTGAGGTAAACGGGTCGTTCTTTGTCTGTTTCTTAAAGAAGTCATCAGGCGCAGAGCCACGGAACGGGTCATTTTCTTTGAAAGGATCCCCTCCAAATGGATCTAGAGGGTGTTTGGAAAGTGGAGAAAAACACACCTCATGAGTAAACTGCAGTAGGCTTTGTGAAAGAACCCAAATATAAAAGAACACATAGCTGATTGATGCCATTGATATGAAATTCTACAAAAAGTAGAAACTATAATGACAGGAAGCATGTCAGTGATTGCCAGGGGTTTGGGGGGTGGTGTGTAGGGGGTACAGGGAACCTTACAGGATGATGGAGATGTTCTCTATCTCACACAACCACACAGATTTACCAAAACTCATCTAATTATACACTTAACATTGGTGAATTTTGTTGTATAAAAATTATACCTCCCAAAAAGGCTGATTTTAATAAAAACATGGATAAATACAGAGACAGAAAGCAGATTGGTGGTTGCCAGGAATAGGGGCGGGGGAAAGGGTGTGACTGCTCATGGGGATGAGGCTTCTGTTTAGGGGATGGAAAGGTTCTAGTTCTACACAGAGGTGATGGTTGTACATTATGAATGTATCAAATGCCACTGAACTGTCACTTTAAAATGGAGAGTTCTGTGTTATAAGAGTTTTGTTTCCATTAAAAAAAAAAGAGGGAGAGAAATAAAGAAATAGATGAATAAACAGCACGACTGCAATACCACACCCACAGTGTATTCATTCCCCTGGAATGTGGGGTGCAGACACAGTGAATGGACATGCAGCAAAGCTGCTGTCGCCAGGAGGGAACAAGATACTAGGCTTTCATGTGGTGCAGATGGCCATCCTCCCGTGGGGCTGCCACCACTGCTAGGGCCACCATCTTTGACATATATAGACTGAAGCCCTGCTGTGGACAGGTGCTACACGGGGGCCCCCTGATGCTACCACAGATGACACAAATGGGTACAAGGGACCAAGTTGCCATGGGCATGTCTGCAAAGTCGTCTAGCCACCAGGAGCTACTTTCCTAGTTCTGCTTCTCATCATGCTGTGAGTTTGGCAAGAAGGGGCATTCAACCGTGAAGGGGAGGAGGATGCCACTGCCAGTCTTCTTCAGAAACTAACTTCCCCTGCTGCCCTATCGTAGGAGGCCTGGCAGACAAGCTGCTTTTTCATTTCCCTCAACTTGAACTAGGAATGGAAATACTCTGAGGATGAGTCCACCAAAAAAAAAAAAAAAAAATCTTTCCAACAAAGGCTTTTACCTGCTGAAGCTGTCTGTTGTTCTGCAAAGGGGTCATTCTGGAATGGGTCACCTAGGTGAGAGGAGAGAGGAATGTTTAGCTCTACGACAGGAATGATTTTGGCAGAGCCACATGGGAGCAGCCACTGGCTGAGGCAGTTTTTCTTAGTTGGGGCATTCAAGATGAAATGAGATATTGTTGGCTTCTCAACATGTGGTGGAGGCAGGGAAAATGTGGAATGAGCCAGAATTCACTCCTCTCTTCTCCCCCATGCTTTATGTTTGTATGTCATCTCCCTCTCACTTCCCCGCAGTGCGACAACATAGGACCCTGGGGCTGCCTTCGTCCTCAACCTACAGCCAACCTGGAGCCACAATGAGCTCCACGTGTATGAGCTTCAGGAGCTGCCCAGTTCTTCCCTTGGACTTGTGGTGCTTTCTTTGATCCCATATCTGACACTGGGAAGGCACCCCCACTGCCCTCTCCCCACCCCAGCACTTCCCAGCTCAGGAACGTACAGGTAGCTTTCCTGGAAATAGTGCCTTGCTCTGAAAAAAAACAGAGACACTGAGGAATACTTGTTTCTAGAAGTCTTAGTTATTCCTGACTCCTGTGTGGCTCTGGGTAAACATGTCCCATGAAAATCTTAGACTTAAGTGGGGATCTGTCCTTCACTGGGTAGTCTCATTACTGCAACTACATCTGATTGCCTTCCTGATCCCGCCAGGAGAGCAAGGGAGAACTTACCACCTCTACTGGAGGCTAGGTACGAAAGCGTACAGAGGTTAAGGGCAGAGCCAGCTGCCCCTGAACGTGGGCACCTCTGTTGGGAGCAGGAGCTCAACTCTTCCCACCACAGGCCCATGCCTCAGCTTTGTAGTGAACCGGCTGAGGCAAAACACACAGGCAGTCCAGGAGGCTCCAAGAACTCACTTCCTCCTACATTCCAGGAGGTGCTATCTTGCAACCATTCGAGTCATCAGATAGTTCTAAAGGGCATAAAGTAAACAGCCCTCCAAAGATGAAGTGGGCACCAAGCGAGATACCTTTGAAGGGATCAGCTCCTTTAAATGGGTCGGATTTGAAGGGGTCTTCGGCCTGGAAAGGATCCGGATGCAATTCTTGGGCATTGTTGCTAAATAACAAGGCTTTATTTTTGAAAGGATCATCCTATAATTTTGTGAAGAGACAGGACAGGAATTTTATTATTTCAAATTTAAAGCAAAGTACAGAATTCCCTACCCAACTTGCGTATTTCTGCTTCAAGCAGTGGGACCCTACGGAGAATGATTTAAAAAATCATTGAAGAACCGTGGCCATCAGTTCATAATGACGTGTCGACACTAGTTTATTCGCAGTGACATATGTTCATTCACAGGGACAAGGTGTTAATGATAGGGGAAGCTGGGTGTGGGGCATGTGGAGACTTTCTTTGTGTTTTCCTGTAAGTCCACCACTCTCACAAAATAAGTTTATTTAAAAGTTGAGTGGAAGCAACTCAAACATCCACCTGCCAGTGGACAGATATATCAGATGTAGTGTGTATATATGGGAATATTATTGACTATTAAGGACACTATGCTGAGTGAAACAAGCCAGTCACAAAAAGACAAATATTGTGTGACAGTGTCACTTTATACGAGGTCACTAGAGGAGACCAATTCACAGAGACAGAAAGTAAAACAGTGGGTGCCAGGGGCTGGGGGAGCAGAATAGGGAGTTAAGTCTCTATTGCATATGAAAACATTCTGGAGCTTAGTTGCACAATGTGAATATACTTAGGCATGATTAAGATGATCAATTCTATGTGTATTTTCTCACAATTAGAATTTTTTTAAAAAAATCACTAAGAAAACTGAGTGGGGAAAAATTAGAGAGGAAGACAAACCATGAGAGACTCCTGACTCTGGGAAACAAAGAAAGGGTTGCAGAAGGGGAGGGGTGTGGGGGGATGGAGTAACTGGATGATGGGCACTAAGGAACGTACTTGATGGGATGAGCACTGGGTGTTATACTATATGTCAGCAAATTGAATTTAAATAAAATATTAAAAAAGAAGAGAAAAAAGTGGTAGTTTTGGAAATATCAAAAAGAAAACCTAGCAAGCCACCCAACGACAACAGCATGGGCCTTGTTCAAAAGTGTGGACTCCCTCAATCATCTTTTTCATAGAATGTCTACCTATGTGGGCATTTTTTAAAATGCTGTTTCCACACCAAGAAACATGCTGGCTATTTACATCTTGGGAGGAAATGACTTGCTTATGCAGTTAGAACTACTAGAGCATATACAACACTTTGCATTTTTTTTTAAAAAAGGCTTATTTCTAGAAACAAACAAGCGTGTTTAAACCAGAAGAAAAAGATTTGCTTTTGAAGAGCACATTTTTATAGTGGAAAATGACCCAAATGTAGGACAGTGGGGTCATCTACACAGAAACAATGTACTTCGTTCAGAAACAGTGAGTATATTTTGGTTAATAAAGACACACCCTCAGTGAAAACACGAAGGTTTCACTGTGATATGAAATAGCACAACATCCTCATTGAACCTGGCAGATGTGTCAGCAGCCGTGAGGCTAGCAAACATCCATTATTCCAAAGCCAAATAAAGAGCCAGGGCTTCCATGAAAATACAGACCATGGTTACAGGGCAATGACGTCAAAGGTGCCAAATGAAGATTCCTGACAAGGCTCCTAGCCCTCTGGACTGGTTGACTTTGGAAGGCAGAGTGGCTGTCAGAGGCACTGGGCCATTGGGAAGCCCCGGGCTTCAGAAGGACAACCAATACCCCTGCCCTCTGATGAATATGAAATGATTTTTCTTACCTGGGAAAGATCATCTGTGGCCTCCAACCACAGGGAGGAGGTACATATATGCAAGTAAGTACATATATGCACAAGCACCACATCTGGAGGAAGCATGCGGTTCGTTAAGGACATCATGGTGCTAACATGTGCATGATGCATGCATCCAGCAAGCATCTGATGGGCCTCTCAGACACAGATAAACATGAGGGAGAAGTCCTAAACTAAAGAAGCTGAGAGGCCAAGATGGAAAATCAATGTCTCACAAGGTACCATGGGGGAAGGGATGTATCTGTTCCAGAAGAACAGAGAGAGATAATGACCTGGATATAGGTGTGCATTTAGGAATGATAGCTTGGTCTCAGACTGGAAGCTTCTATTTAGTTTTTAATAGTATTAATTTACAAGTTGGTAGGCTTTTGTTATTTTTAATGTTTTCAATCATCACTTGGAAGCCTGCCAAATAATGGTGGGCAATGGCAGAGGGGAAAGACTGTGATTCTAGGAGCTCTGGCTGCGAGCCCCTGAACTGAAAGTCAGGTCTACAATCTTACTCAGGAGCAATTATTTACCTAAGGCAGCAAACGCACCCTCCTCTCCCACTTCAAAGGCGAAGTCTAAAGAGACCCCAGTAGGATTCAACATGTATGTGAGGTAACCACCAGTGGTTGTGATTCCATTTCACAGATTCAGAGCAGAAAATTAGATTTCCCCTGGTGCAGAGATGCTGTAAACTCTACCATCCACTGAGCACTTATCATTGAGAACTAAGCCACCTGTGCCACTTGGGAGACACAAGTACAGCAGACAAGCACCAGGGTTAAAGATTCCTTAGCAGAGGTAAAACTCGAACATGGAGTTCAGTAACCAGTTTTAAGTTCTGCACTTAAGAAACAGATGTGATAACTCTGAAAGGAGTTTCTGTGACTTTCCTTCCCTTTAGGTGGGGGCTGGGCAGTGGTGTGCTGGTGAACCCGCTCTTTGGGGGGGGGGGGGGGGGGCTGATTGGTAGCTTCTGTTAGTTCCCATGGTGTAAATACTCCCAATGTGGCTGAATCTAAGTTACCAAAGGTTGAACAATCAGGCTACAAAATTCCTATTTAAGAATCAGCTCTCGAAAGTCAAGAAAAGTATGACTCCAACACACCAGTGAGGCTGGATGTAAAAGACAACCTAATCTTTCATGATGAGTTCTTGGTGAGGCATAAGTCTGGGATGATTTATTACCTTCTCTCTACCAGACAGGTTGGTTGGGTGCTGTCTTCAAGGGCAAGAGGCCAGCATTCTCATCATCAGATGAGAGACAAAAAAAAAATTTGGCTTTAAGAACTCTCCGTCTCTTAGACCAAATAATGTGGTATGAGCTTAATGCAGAAGTTAATAACTTTAGTAGAACTGTCCAGCCTTAGAAAGTTCTAGATGCACCTCTTTGGTTACACTATTCTCAGGGGAATAAACCCCTCACTTTTGCCCACCTCGAAGAGAACTCAGCTCTCTGAAGCAGTCTTGAAATATTCAAGAGTAAAGCAAAAAGCCCTCTTCAAAGTATTTATTAAGAAAAGGAAACAAACCAAAAAGTGCTTTAAAAACTGTATTTGTACAACAAGATAAATAATAGTTTTTCTCTCAGACACCAGTTGCAAGTTTCTATGTAACATATCTGACGCTGACATTCCAGGACGAATGGACTATCATGTAAACTCTGCCCCGCTTACAAGATGAATGAAAATCAGGAAAGATTAAAAATCTGGGAGTTTCGGGGGGAGGAGAGAAATCACTGGCCACTTGTGAACTGCCACTTCGCTGCCAACTTTTCATCCAAGGAACCCGATCTTATTCGAATCTGCAGAAGGGTCTGAGAGTGAGATGTCCCATGAACTAAGATGAAACAGGACAAGCCCAAAGCTGTGCAAGGGGACCAACGCCAGATGGGAAAAGTGAAAGCAGCTGAAATGCACACACCAGGACAGGAGACAGTCAGACAGCCAAGCAGGCAATTCTGCCTCACGCGTTTAACGAAGAGTGGATGTTGGTCGTCTACATTTGGACAATCAAGTTGACATGGGCCCAAGGGTGGGTATGGAATTCACCTGTTTACAACTCCACGAGAAAAAGGAATCTGGGAACAGCAGAAGGAAGCAGCAAGAGCCAGAGACAGGACACAGATGAGAGCAGCAACAGCATCTTGTAAACTATTCAGGGAAGGAGGTGTAAGCTCCCCCATAAATTCCCGGGACTGAGTACTCAGCTACTGAGGAAAGAAACACATCAAGAAGTGAACAGGAAGAGCTAAGTGTCTAGTTGAGAGAGCAAGGAGCTGTATTATTACAGGAAGGAAGGAAAAGGAATCTGTGAAGCCAACAGGGTCAGGAGCAGAAAAGGCAGGCTCAGAGGATTCCTGGACGGGGGCCGGACAGCAGCGCAGGGGGAGCAGTGAAAGGTTTTGGAAGCAGAGCACAAACAAACCAAAGAGACCAACTGCATCCCACTGGTCCCTGAGGGACACAAGATGCTCTCATCAGCCAGACTAAAGTGGAAATGCTGGGCTCAGGGCTGTGAGAGGAGGCTCTGGCAGGAACAAGGGAATGTGACAAACCAAGGAGAAAGTAACACTGGCTGGATGCCAGCAGCCCTACAGTCCACAGAAACGTAGGTGGCCAACAGCCCCTTGGGCCTTGACCAGGGCCCCTAGGGTCAGAAAGTGCTGAGGTCTTCAGCATAAGAATTGCAAGAGAGAGAGGGCAGTGCATAGGCCAAACAGGAGTGCCTCAAAACGGCTGTCGCTTTTCTTGACCTTTAGCAATACATTTGGTTTTCAAGATTGTCCCTGTGGGAACACAGACACATAGACACACACACACACACACACAGACACTTGGTCTCCCCAGCTAGTAGGGTATAGGGCTTCACAATGTGTGAGAGCATGATTCAATTTTTGTTAAGTCTGGGAAGCCCTCCAAATTTGGGTGGTTGGCCTACCAGAGACAACGGCCTTTAAAAACCGGTTTTACAGAGGATTCAGGCCCATCCTTCACTCTGTCTCGGAAGCGAGGGTGGCATACAACCATATACCCTGGGCTGCAGAGCCCATGGGAACACACAAAGCAGCAGCAAGAACAAGAAACACCCTGCATTTGGATAGAATCAAGGCTGGCAAGTGCCGGATCCAGCAGGCAGGGCACTCTCTGACCTCAACGTGGCCCTAATTCCAGGACTGGAATACGTTTATTCAACCTTTACCATAGCTCCAAAACCGCCCCTCTCTGCCAGAGAGACGCCCTCGCTCAGGTCGGCTAAGTTAGTCAGGCTGGCACCGTGGGCCCCGTCGAGTGCCTCGTCGTACTGCTCCAGGGTCCTGTGGGCTTCCTGGTGGCTTTCTTGCAGCTGGGAAAGCTTGCTTCTTGCCTACACAACAAAGATTGCTGACATCACACGGGGTTTAGGGGAAAAGTGTCAGGCAAGACATTTTTTTCCCCGACCCCAAGTGATTCACGTGGGTAACTGAATTACCCGCAGAGTTTACAAGAATCGAGACCACTTGTAAACCAGAACGAAGTCCTTCTCACTGCTCCACGAGGCCTTTTGGTATCCTTGGCTCCTGAGGGAGGCCCATGTTCAAACAAACGTTTGCCAATTCTTAACGAACTGAAACTGGTAAGATCAAGATTCACAATCTGTTCCTGACAAAAGCTGACATTTTCCTTTATGGGGTTTTTATCATCCTGTTTGCCCACCTTACCCCAGAGAGGGATGTGAGGCCAAAGACAATCCATAAAGTCAGATAGATCCAGAAATGTATCTTGTCTTATCCACATGGTGGGATCTCTGACTGGTGACCAAACCTCTATTAGCTCTTCTCCAAAAAGGACCACCACAAATGCTGGGTAAAACACCTCCTGCAATATCTGGCAGGGGGGGTGTTAATAGGCACCAGCAAATATCACCATTATTATTACTAACACACACTCATTTCTCGGTTCCTATTTACACTGTACAAATTCTTACTCCTTGGAGTTAAAAAATCTAAGAGAATTCTATACCTATTACTTAAGAATGAAACACAATACAGGGTATGAAATATCTGACATGTTTGTGGTCAATTTTTGTCTGTAACCTGGAAAAAAAGGGCAAGAGATTAAGCCAGTCAAGAGAGGAAGCATGACTAGCCATTCTGACATTGCCAAAGGTGAGCATCGCCCCCACTCTGGAAATGGGACACCAAGGGGCCATTATATCCAGGGGAGCAGGAAAGGAGCCCTCTCTCTGCTAATGAGCAGCTGCTGCAGGCCTTAGCCCTTCACACCAGAGCAGGAGAAGGGTGGAGTGCCCAGACAGCTTGAAGAACTGGAAAAGGACCTGCCATGGGGTGATGCTCTTCATACAGTGGGGCCTCCTCAATGTGCCAGTCCTCAAATTGCATGCGGATAGAGAGGTGCTAGAACAGATCTTGGACTCTGTCCCTCCTGCTTGTCTGAGAACCATATTGGTAAAGGAATTTCTGCACCCAAGACTCTCTCCAAAGGAGCCATTAAAGTCCTCATGCAGATCCTGTCCATTCCCCCAAAATGACATGCACTCAGGAGGGGAAGTGGAAGAACGGCGAGGCAAAGCAAATTGCCACTGGGGCCACAGTTAGCATGACGCTGGAGGACACTGCTGGGTTCTTACCCTCCAGGCCAGAATAATAGTTTCTAAGAAGAGAACTTAATGTAAATGAAGTGGGTGACACCAAAGGAAACAAGTGGCCTTGGAGCAGGCTGGTCACATACCAACGTGACCATTCACAGCAGCTACTCCACTTGCAACCACTCCCAGCCACCACTAGCAGAGGCAGGGACCCACCCTTAGCAAGATACCTGGTTGATTTCGTCTTGCGTTGATTTCAGGGACTTGATGATTGTTTCCAGTTGAACTTTCCCAGCCTGAATGCTCTGCTCCAGCTGGGTTTCTTCCTGTTGCAATCGGGTCAGCTCAGATTTAGCCCGGTTCAGGTCATCTTCCTGGGACTTGAGGTCAGATTCCTGAGACTGGATTTGGGTCTTCAACGAGGAAATCTGAAATGAGATAAAATATGATTCAGGGAGAATTCTTTTTTTTTTTTTTCTTTTTTAGTGATCTAATTTATTTGAGAGAGAGAGAGAGAGAAAGAGAGAGAATGCATGCAATTGGTGTGTGTGTGGGGGGGTGGGGGGGTGGCAGAGAGCAGACGGAGAGGGATAAGTAGACTCCAGGCTGAGCACAGAGCCTGATGTGGGGCTCGGTCTCACAGCCCCAAGATCATGACCTGAGCCGAAACCGAGAGTTGGATGCTCAACCAACTGAGCCACCCAGGCTCCCCGAGGGAGAAGTCTTAATTCACATTGTTGGAATGAGCTAACTCAGTGGCAGATACCATTCTGATGGCCAGGCACCTGGCTTCCTTCTAGGGCTCTCTCTCCACTTGCAAAACAGAGAAAAACAAGGCAAACATGCTCATGCCCATGTAACTGACAGAAAGTCAATCTGGGATAAGGAAAAATGAGACCAGGGATAAGCAAAGGCAATGTCTGTCTCCCAGGGGCTAAACATCTCCGTACAAGGTCTCAGAGGGGACATAAGGGCTTTACAATCTGCTGAGGCTGCAGCCCCCAGTCTGTAACAAGCAGTGAAGACACCAAAGTGGGCAGAGGGGTGTGCTGGCCCTGCTGTGCTGTGAGTCAGGGGCCAGGGTGAGGTGTCCACACACACACAGGTTAGTAGGGATTAAGGCCATTCACCATATGGCTCAGTGGGAGAGACTGAGGTCAGGCCACAAATGTTTGGTTGCTTTCTCAAATTGTATGTCCAGCAACTCTATTAAACCAGGAGAATATTTCAGCCTTATGTTTCAAGGTCATTGTGAGCTCAAAGAAGCCCACAGGAAGCCCCCTTGCAGTGCTGGGTATGAGACTCACCATCTGGGTCTCATCCTGGCACTTCTGCCTGACATCGCTCAGCATGTCTCGGAGTTTGGCCTTCTGCTGATCCATTTCGTCAAGGCGGTCTTGGGCGTCCTGTTTCTGAGCTTCTAGTTCTTGCAAACTGCTTGTTTCCCGGTCTAAATCATTTTGTAATTCCTAGGGAAGAGTTGCATCGATTTACTTGAGACTGAGGTGACTGGGGCACATCCAAGATAACATGGTCTCAGCCTGGGCTGGAGCCCCCAGGACATCCTATAAAACTGCCCCCTGTCCCCAGTCTGCTCGACAGGCATCCTGCACACACCTGTTGTAAATGTGTGCATCTTGGCTCGGTGGCTGTGGCTTGATCTCTCACTAAGTTCCTTGGTAAATACATACTGATGGCCTAAGAAAGGCCAGGGGCCAGGAATGTGGTTGGGTCCCAGCAAGAAGAGCTGTCCAGTGACATGTGGTCAGGGGTGGGGAGAGGAGAGGCATTACCCAAACACAAACTGGGAGGAATGGAACCAAAAGGATGCATGGGTGCTGTTGGGTGGACCCAGGGTGCACACAGGGAGACTGGACTGATGCTCCATGGACAGAGGGAACCCCCAGAGAAGCACCACTTAGGATGGACCCAAAGGGCAAGCAGGCAGCAACCAAGTGAAGAGCCAGGAGGAAAGGAACCCGGCGGTGGGGAGCTGCAAGGGGGCCCCCAAGGTGGGGAAGGGGATGTTGGGCTCTAGTTTGAGCCAAAGGAAGCAGGGCCACACCAAAGAGACCACACTTGCTTCTGGGGAGGGAAGCCATTGCAGGAAGTTCAAGTATGGGCCTGGGACATGACAATTCTTACTGCTAACACTCCTCCAAATTGGCAGCATCTATCAAGGGGAAACATGCCGGTACCCTTGGATCTTATTATGAGAACTCTAGGAGAAGCATCTTAGAGATGTATGGCACATGCGACAACATGCAGCAAAACCTGTAAGCAATGTAAATTTCTACCAGGCAGGCCTGGTTAACCTTAGGGAAAGGTTACTCTAAGGGAAGCTGTACCTCATATTCTGAGGTACAATGTGAAGCAAATGACGCACAAGGCAGAATGCATGTGTATGTTGTATTGTGGCATTCGTGCAAACAGGAAGGAAAGAATATGCACAGATCTCTCCCCTTAAACATGCACATGACCTTCCTGGAAGGCCTCATGATAGCTAACGGACTGTATCTCTGAGGGGCCGAAGGAAACAGCGGAAAGCGTCTAGCCTTTCGGTTTCCAACCAGGCAAACGTCTTATCAAACGTCTTATAACTAAACTTAAAATAATGAATGGATGGGGCAGAGAAGATGGAAGCCGAGGGGGCTGATGAAGGGAGCAGGAGAGGACCTGGGCCTAGGTGAGATGGTGGCCATGGGAACCAAAGCAGAGGAAAGACTTGAGGGGACCTTTGGGGGTACAGAAAGATAGGGATGGTGAGACCAACCCCCAGGGCTGGCCTGGGCTGTGCGTTGCTGGTGCCATTTTAGGAAAAAAACCCAAAGCAGGCACAGGGTCTCCCCTCTACCTCGAGGACAAAAATGTCATGGCTCTCTCCTCTCTAGACAGCCAAAATACACCTCTGAGTTATTCTGGGAAGTTGGATTCTCTGCTCCCCAGTCTCCCTGCCCTTTAATTCAAGAAGCTGACTCTCAGTCTGACAAGTTTGGGGAAGAGAAGAGACTGGTGGTAGGGTGTCCAGGACATGGGTTTGCCACATCTGAGGGAAGAACAAGTAACAAAGGAGGAGGAGGAGACGAAGCAGGGAGGAGGGTCAGGCCCAGTGTGGTAGCCTGGGACACCAGGTGGCCAGCAGCCTGGGACATCAAGGAATCTTGGCCTCATTCTGTAATGAAGAGGGAAGAATCAAAGAGCCCCACAGGGACAAAGACCCCCATGGTTAGGATAGGAGCTGGGGTCAGAAAGGGGGAGATGTTTATGCAAAGAGAACACAGAAATAACCCAGACAACCTACAGACTCAATTCAAACCCAACCAGAATCCCCAGCTGCCTTCTGTGCAGTATCTGACAAGCTGATGCCAAAATTCATAAGGAAATGCAAGGGATTCAGAATAGTCAAAACAATCTTGAAAAAGAAGAAAAAAAGTTAGAGAACTCATACTTTTCAATTTCAAAATTTACAACAGACATACTCCAGATATATTGTAATAAGGCAAACATCACAAAAAAGCAAGCCAAATGAATTTTTTAGTTTCCTAGTACATATAAAAGTTATGTTAATATTATGCGGCAATCTATTAAGTATACGATAGCATTATGTCTAAAAATAAACATACGCACCTTAACTAAAAAATGCTTTATTGCTAAAAATTGCCCCCCATCATCTGAGCTTTCAGTGAGTCATAATCTCTGATCACAGATCACCATAACAAATATAACAATAATGAATAAGTCTGAAAGACTGCAAAAAATACCAAAATGGGACAGAGATACACAAAGTAAGCAAATGCTACTGGGAAAATGGTGCTGATAAATTTGCTTGACACAGGGTTGCCACCAACCTTCAATTTGTAAAACAAACAAAAAAACCCATGCAGTATCTGCAAAGCACAATCAAGTGAAATACAATAAAATGAGGTATGCCTCTAAGAAGCTACAGTCACTAAGACAGTATGGTACTGTCATAAGCAGAAATGGAGGTAGATCAGTGAGGTAAAATTGAGAGTCCAGAAATAAAGCCACACATCGATGGCCAAGTGCTATCCAACAGGGGTGCCAAGACCATTTAGTGGAGAAAGAACAGTTTTTTCAACAAATGATGCTGGGACAACTGGATCTCCACATGCAAAGAATGAAGTAGGATCCCTACCTCACACCATACACAAAAATTAACTGAAAAAAAGATCAAAGATCTAAATATAAGAGCTAAAATGATAAAATGTGGGGCCCCTGCGTGGCTCCTCCAGCTAAGCATCTGCCTTCAGTTCAGGTCATGATCCCAGGGTCCCGGGATTGAGCCTTATATCAGGCTCCCTGATCCAAGGGGAGTCTACTTCTCCCTCTGCCTCTCCCCCAGCTCATGCTCCCTCTCTCTCTCAAATAAATAAAATCTTTAAAAAAAAAAAAAAAAAAAAAAAAAGAGAGCATTGGGGGCAATGAGATACCACTCTATACCTACTAGGAAGGCTAAAATAAAAAATAGGAAATAAGTGTTAGGATATGGAGAAACAGGAACCCCTATGCATTATAGATTAGAATGTAAAATGGTAAAAAAAAAAAAAAAAGGTAAAATGGTGCAGCCACTTTGGAAAACAGTCCAGCAGATCCTCTAAAGGTTAAACATAGAGTTACTATACGGTCTGGCAATTCCACTCCTAGGTAATAGACAAAACAGAAGTGAAGTCATATGTCATTATGACTTGCACATGAAAGTTCAGAGCAATATCATTTGCAATAGCTAAAAAGTTGAAAAACTCAAATATTCATCAAGGGATGAACAGATGAACCAAATGTGGTCCAGCCATACCGCAGAGTATTACTCAGCCATAAAAATGAATAAAGCACTGAGACATCCTATGATGTGGTGAACCTTGACAACACAAGGCAGAGTGAAATAAGCCAGACACAAAGGACACACAATGTACGATTCCATTTACATGCAATGTCCAGATCAGGTAAATTCAGAGATAGAAAGTAGACAAGTGGCTGCTGGGGGGTTGGGAAGGGGAACAAGGACTGCTAATGGGGATGGGGCTCCCTTTTGGAGTAATGAAAGTGCTGAAGAACTGATAGTGGTAATGGTTGCACAACTCTGTGCACACATGAAACACCACTGAATTATGCACTTTAAGTGGATGGATTGTGTAGTGTGTGAGTTCTATCTCAGTAACGCTGTTTTCACAGAAAGAAAATAAAACGAAAAACCAGGCAAAGATGCTGCAGATGTTCACCAGAACAAAAGCGATGTAAATGGAAGTGAGAGACCCCAATGGAGGATGGGGAAGGGGTACCATGAGAACAGGACAGTGGGGGCTGAAGCCAAAGCATTGGCTGCCTAAAACCAAACATAAACAGGCCTGAGGACAAAGGACCCATACTCTATAGGGGGCCCAACCCGAAGACTGCTAGCGGGTGTGGCAAGTGATCATCTGGCCAGACTCATGTGGGGAAAGGTGGCAGGAACCAAAGCCAAACCTGGTTTTCACAGGGGGAACTTTTAAAAAATACACAGTGTTCTGTCTATGGCCAAAAAGCTACCAGTAAGCACTACAGCAGAGCCCCGGGCTGGCCTGCTTACAAATGAGGCCCCCCACAGAACAAGGGCCAGTCTGGCTGGCGCTGGGTTCCCTCCCTCCCAGCTCTGGGGGGCTATCAGGGCACACAAGAACCCTAGCACCTCAAAGGCTGCAGGTGTGTGCCATCAGAGCCCACCATCTAGGGTTCCAATTGGCTTGAATGCACCTAGCGCAGACCAGAGAGGACAGCACTTCCAGATGTCAGAATAAGTCACCACAAAGACCTGACATCTTCCTCAGAATCACCCAGAGCAGGCACCAGAGACCTGATGACTGGTTTCCTCAGTAGTTAAAGGACATCATAGCATCCAGATCCCCAGGGACCAGAATACAAACCAAAGCATGTTCATGGCAATCCAGACACAACAGGAAGGGAGAACCAGCCACACATCCTGTCACTGGCTGGGCCCAGCACAGGCATGAGGGAACACAAGGCCAGCTCCACCACACCACAGGGCTAAAAGGATGGAGCATGAGGGGATGCAGGTGACAGAGGAGCAAGAGTGTGTGTCTGAGGGATCAATTCTAGGACATGGATGGAAATCAGAGGCCTGAGAGAATAAAGTGACAGGATGAAAGTACTGTGGGGGCTTTCAGAAAAATAGTAACATCACCTGCAAGGTGCTCTTACAACTGAAGCAGCTCATTTGAGCAAAAAGCTCCTCCTGCCAGAGGCAGGCCAGTCCCTGCTTTCCAATCCAAAACATTCCAGGAGACCATCTACAGCCCCATCCTCACTGCTCACTTCTCACAGAGAGTGAGATGCTGGGAAAGGAAAGAAGGGTCTGGACACTGCACAGCACAAACTGATGGGTGTCCTGAAGCAGGGTGGGCACATCCACCCCACCTCACCCGCAGACCATAGCCATGACATTTCCCACAGATCGGTGAAATGTGCTATCCACCTAGTACCCCAGAGTCCTCCAGTCCCCTTGTGGGTAGTACAGGGGAGGGCCACCCAGCACCTCAGGAGCCCAAATGAGTCAGATGCTACTTAGTTCCCCTGGCTCGGGTCTACACCCTAGGAGGTGGACCAGAAAGAACCGGCCACTCCTGTGGTACACATGGCAGACAGTTGCTGCTCTTGGCTCTGTGAGCAGCCCAGGCATTGACCCTCATTGCCAGCTGGGGAGATAGAAGCCACCCATCCAGGTCACTCAGGTGAGACATGGTGGAGCTGGAGTCCTGCCTACTTGGCTGTGGTCCTCTCCCCTGGCCCAAGTCTGAGCTCAGAACATTCAAAGGACTCAAGTAGAGACCACCAGTACCAGTGGCAATTCTAGGGGTCACTCTCAGGGTGCCATAGCCACATCTAGTATTCTCACAGTGGCAGTGCCTTCTCTGTCCATTCAGACCCAAGGCATCGTGGGAACCCACGTCTCTTTGATGCTGCTGCTGCCCAGTGCTGACTGATTTGATCCTGATGCAGAATCCCTTTTGCTCAAATTATGAGAAGAGCAAGAAGGGCCCCAAGTGAGCGCTGAGCATGTGCCAGACCCCACTTTCCAGACCCACAACCCAGGAAAGTAAAACACTCATTACCAATGTCATACAAGATCCAGAGGTGTTGAGTAACTTGCCCAAGGTCACACAGCTAAGGAGAACTGGGTTCGAGCTCAGCAGTCAGACCCCCAGTCTCTGTGTCACCACCACCTGCTAGGAGACACTCCAGGAAGCAGGACTGTCCTGGAAAAAGGTTAGCAGCTACTGTCTAAACTTCAAAAACTGAGACTTGAGTGAAAAAAGCCAGACACAAAAGACCTCACATTGAATGTCCAGAACAGACACATTCATAGAAAAAGAAAGCAGATTAGTAGTTGCCAGGGGCTGGAAGGGGAGGTCACGGAGGAGAGGGGTGAGGGCCAGTGGTCATGGGGTTTCTTTTCAGGATGATGGAAATGTTCTGGAATGAAACAGAGGGAACAGCCAAGCAACATACTGAATATGCTAAAACCCACTGAATTAATTGTATCCTTTAAAGTGGCAAATTTTATGTAATGTGACTTATATAGCTCAATTGAAAAAAAAAAAAAAGACACCCCTGTCTATGGTTATAGGAAACTTAAAAATCCCACCTAGAAGCCCCCCAGAAGCCCCGACCCACAGACAGGCGTGGCCTGTGAGGTGCAGGTCATAGCTGCCTGCCCAGGGTGGGCACTATACTTACCTGTACTTCGTTGCTTTTCTGCCTGATTGCCTCTTCCTTTTCTCTGATGTCTTGTTCCAGGGAGTATTTCTCTCTGGGCATTGAAAGATTTCAGGGAAGCGCAGATGAGCGACAACATGACGACAGCCATCATGTATTTTCTCCACACCCGATTCCGTCCACACCCACAGAACCCAGCTCAGCTGGCTCCCAGCAACCGTGCACCCTACGTCATTCCTTCCCCTCAAGCATGAGTGGAATCTGCGGATATGATGAGGCATCACTCCCAGTGAGACCACTCGAGCCCCTGGAGCAGGGGGAAGTGGTCAGAGCGATGGCCAGGGTGAGGAGGGCTCAGCATGCCCTCACTGACCTTGCTCAGGGACGGCAAAGCATTTTTTGAGCCCTTCTGCTCACTGCCCTCCCCCAGAATTATCTGTGGTTTCAAAGAGGATCCCAGGGACACATAAAGTGGATGCATTTCTTTATGCCAGCTTCTGAGAGTGCAGACACCCCATCCAGAGCCCTTGTTTACAGGTGAGGAAACTGAGGCAGTAGGGACAGAGAGGAACCAGAGACCTGGACATGACACCTCTCTCAGTTTAGCTCTTGGTCTATTAATCTGAAGCCATTAATTTGCCATCTAAGGCTCAGTGGTCTTATGTGCAGAGGGAGAACAAGGCCTTCCTGAGGTTGGGGGTAGCAGCCCAGTAACACCTGCCTGAGACCCCCCCAGCCCACAGGGACTCCCGCAGACGCCATCACTCGAGCTTAGTTAAGTCAACTCAGGAAATCGGGGCGACATGCAGCCCTGCATTTCTGCTGCACAAACTTGGGATAGTCAACCTGCTGCACGCCTCACAGGCCCCTGGTGCTTGTGGTGCCAAGCTAGGGTGGGGCTGTGTGAGATCCAGGCTCACAGGGGAAGGAGCTTTAACCACCTTTGTAACTGAGCAATCTCCTGGCTGATATCATCAAGTTCCTTCACACCAGTAAACTCCCCGGATCCGAGACAACTTGAACCATCCTGGAACCAAATTCATATACAGAATTAAACATTGACAGGCTAAGGGGTGCCTGGGTGGCTCAGTCACCTAAGCATCCAACTCTTGGTTTTGGCTTAGGTCATAATCTTGGGGGTGTGAGACTGAGCTCAATGCTCAGCATGGAGCCTGCTTAAGATTCTCCTGTTCCCTCTCCCTCTGCCCCTCCTGCCTTAAAAAAAATTTGACAAACTAAGGGGTGCTTGGCTGGCTCAACTGGTAGAGCATGTGACTCTGGATCTCCAGCCCTACATGGGGTTCAGAGATTACTTAAAAATAAAATCTTTAAAAAAAAAAGTTTGACAAAAAAAAAAAAAAAAAATTGACAAGCTGACCTTACCACCCAGCAGGTCCTAGTAGGTCTTAGTATGAAGGACAGAATCATAGTATCTCCAATTCACAGTAGCCAAAGGGCCAGCATCCAGTCTGGAACACTATCCCAGTGGCCCAGACACCCCCCCAGACCCACCCCTGGGCCCCTGGTGAAAGCAGGCAAGGAAAGCAGGGCACTGGTCTGCTCACACGGGCCACTGCCGCCACCTGGTGGCAGGCCGCGGGAAACCACACAAACATGATGGGGTGGCCAGCAGTACTCACCGGGATGGGAGTGCCTCTCTCAGAGGGCGGGACCATGTCCGGTGACAGGACTTGAGGGGGGTCGATGCCTTTACTGACCTTCTGCTGAATGAAGTACATAGCTAATGCAAATTGGTCTTTACTTAACTTTCCCGTTTGCCTCGTATCGGCCAGGGCCCTGGGAGAAACGTGCAGATGCTAATTACACATCGGAGACAAGAATTCGGCCCTGCATGGTAAGTACAAATCACAGAACCCATCCTTTTAAGAAATGAACAGTGACAATACAAACAATGGGGCACAGCAGCAACTTCTTTTCTACTGAACACCCCGACAGCAATCCCGACACCCCTCCCACCCAAGCACCCTGCCCTGCGGCTACTAGTTAAGGAGGGGGTTGTCAGGAGAGGAAGGGGGGCCTCACCTGGCTGGAGAACCACCAAACCCCACCTCACAGGCCAAGGTGGCAGGCCTCTGGGAAGAGCTCACTGGCAATAATCAGAAATGCCACCAACTCTCTATGGCCTATACATGGAGAACTGCAATGGTCCAGGATGGAGCAGCTGTTCTGACAGACACAGATGTTGGGCCCGACTGTGCACCCTTGGGTCTTTAGCCATAGCCCTGTAGCCTGGGTTATGTGAGCAGCCTGAGCTGCTGGCTTTTAATGGAGATGACAGCAGCAGCATTTTGGATTGTCGTCAAGAGGAGATGGGCCCCGGAAAGCCACACCTGACCATGCCGCACAGGACAGTCCCTCACTGCTAAGGTGTCCCTGCTCACTTGGCCTTCTGGCATCCTGGCTGACAGGCAAGGCAGCACGTAAACCAGCAGCACGCAGAACTCCTGCAAAGCCTGAGAGAGCAGCTCTGCAACCAGCCCAGTAACCAAGGAGCTGGCCATTATGGGAAGGAAAGCTTCAAGTGGTTGGACAAGGCCTCCAGGTCTAAAACTGTCTCATTCTGGCCACTCAAGAGGGTCTCACTTCCCACTACTCATAGTGACTGCAGAACAATGACGCCACTCTCTAACTCATAGGAGAAGAGAGCCAGGAATGGTAAACAGACTCGGGCCCAAACAGCCAATGAACAGAGCCAAGGGGAGGCAGAGACCCCACTGACTATCACTGATAAAGGCTGCTTTAAAAGCCTCTTCAGGGGCGCCTGGGTGGCTCAGTTAGTTAAGTGTCTGCCTTCGGCTCGGGGTCAGGATCTCAGGGTCCGGGGACCCAGCCCTACATCAGGCTCCCTGCTCAGTGGGGAGGTTTGCTTCTCCCTCTGCCACTCCCTCTGCTTATGCTCGCATTCTCTCAAAGAAATAAACGATCTTTTTCTAAAATGTTTTTGAAAATTAAAAATATAGAAACATCTTCATTCTTGTTGCAGTTTGAGGGCGAGATGTGCGGATTCTGCACATCAGGGCCAGTTCTGTCGCACACCCAGCCCACAGCTACTCCTGGGCCAAGGTCTCTTCTTTTAGGCCCTCTCTTGCTTCCTATCTCTAAAGGAGCATGGGCTCTGAGGCCCGCATGCCCGGTGCCTGGCCAGCCCCACCCATGACAGCTCAAGTGCACACCCTGGCTCCAGGGCTGTGCGCACACGCCCGCCCCCCCCCCCCCCCCCCCCCCCGCCCCGCCAGCCAGCCCTCCGGGCATGTTATCTGGATTTCAGTTATGGCTCTCTAGCTCCGGCTACCTGCAGACAAACTGAGACTGTCGTTTTACTTTCCCAGCAGTTATTCTAGAGCTTAGAGCTTGCTCACTCTGCCTTTTTCCTTTGCTTTTTTTTTTTCTTTTGGATTTTATTTATTTATTGAGAGACACAGAGAGGCAGAGACACAGGCAGAGGGAGAAGCAGGCTCCCTGTGGGGAGCCCGATGTCAGACTCAATCCCAGGACCCTAGGATCATGACCTGAGCCGAAGGCAGACACTCAACCATTAAGCCAACCAGGTGCCCCTTCCCTTTGCTCTTTATATGCAATGCTTTCTGCATTCCTTCTTTGAATCCAAGTATATTTCATGATTTCACTGTGCCATTTCCCTGTTGCTGCACCACTTACAGGTTGAGAGGACATCCCTACACAATGACCAGGGTGCTGCATCACTACCGTTGATCGCATGCATATCCACTTCAAGGTGATAAAGTGGACAATGCATTTCATTGGCTTCTAAAAGTGGGCACTGGAGTTGAAGGGCCAGAGAATGATTGCTCCTGACCTGTCAGAAGCCATCAGCCTCCCCAAGCTGTTTCGTGATTAACTCTGTGCGTCATACATTCCTTCTGAAGAGAAAGGGTAACAGCGTGTTTTTTCAGGTTGGGGACTCCCCTCACAATGTGGACGTCTATGAATGACTACCGAGGACAGTTATTTTCCCAACCTACTAACATGCAAAATTTCACTGCTCTTCTTTGGAGGGGTTCACCTCTCCAGAATTACATGGAAATTCTCTCCTTGACTCCCAAGTGAAGCTCCGCTAAGTCCCGAAGACAAAGTCAGAAAGTGACTTTCCCCACTGGCCAGTTACAAAAAGAGGCCTCCCAGCACCGTGAAGATTGCTCTGCTCTACCCTGCAGGAAAGTGGGGGTGAGGACGGCTCCCTGACTGGCCCTGAGGCATGGACCAGAGTCTTGTTGACTGCTCAGTCTCCTGATGGGAGCCAAGTCACTGACCACAGGGTCTCCCAGGAGCTGCTGGAATTATACTGCACACCGCCCCCATACAGGGGCAGGGCCAGGTGAGTGCACCCCAACTGGCTGTGGCAAAGGCCTATACCTCCTGCTAGAACCAGCATAACCAACAGCAAGAACTTGCCCCAGCCACTCAAGCATATCTCCCTAGAGCTCTCTAAAGGGTCCAAACAGGTGGAGAGAGAGCTGCCATGCCTAGGAACAGGGAAAGGGCCTTCACGCTTATACCTCACCAGCCCCTACCCAACCAGGCAGATCTGGAGGCCTGCTGCGGGGCTGGAGAGGTGGCCCTGACCGCCGCACTCTGATGGCCGCCTGCTTTCCTTCAGCACCAGCCTCACTTCCTCAGGGCCCTCGGAGCTACCCTCAGTCACTGCCTCTCCACAGGAGGCCCATACACACAGATGTCCAGCTACCCGTCCTTACCATATGTGTGCTAGAAGGTTCTGGGTGAGGCCTGAGTGCATGAAGATCTCCTTCACCTCCTGGCCACTCACATAGCCATCTAGGTCCAGGTCGGTCTTCAGGAATATCTCGTCAAATCGCATCTTATCTGCAACTGGCACCACCCAGCTCACTGTTGGCTGAAAGGGTTTCAAAATAGTTGGTCTTGAGCTTCTCGTCACCGTAAACATGTGCTATTAAAGCACTTCCATGTGTTCCTGATGGGAGGACTACTGAGTGCTTGTGGGTAGCACGGCTCCATGAACCAACAGGGCAGATAGGAGCCCTGTTCTGAGTGGGGAAACTGAGGCTGAGAGTAGTGAACACCACTCAGTCAGCCTCACCCAGCAGCCAAGGTGAGCCTTTCCCAGCCCATCGCAGCATCTCCTCCTCCTTATATTTAGATGGAGGTAAAGATCCAGCAGGTGAAGGGGGCTCGAAGGGAAGCTGATGACCTCCTTCCAGAGAAGGGCTCCAAGTGTGCAAGGCAAGACCCTCCTGACGGCCCATGTTAGAAGGACAGTCTCCTGACAACCAGGCAGCCCCACTCCCATGCCAGGATTTCTGGTCCTCTTGTCTTCTGCCTGCAAACACTGCTCTGCAGCTGCCAGAGGTATCCTTGATGCCCACCATCTGGGATTCTGTGCGGATTCCATCCTTTGCCCTGACTCAGTTCTCTGTGACACAGCAATCTCCCCATGAGGTGTTGGCACACACCCAGCACTGATGGGCAACCAATGAGGCAGACATGAAAATGGTGTCTGCTAGATGGGCAGGAACCCAGGGTCCCTGCGTGCTGGTGGGGGAATCTGGGCCCCGAACAAGCATGCCATCCACCCACAAGGGCCCCACCACCCTCGACAATGCTCTGGCAGATGGAAGTAAGAGAATCTGAGAGCCTCATGTGGTGCTATTTTGGCAGCTGTGGGGCTTGGCCCCTGCTACACGTGTGACCCCTCACGCTGCCTGCTCAGGTCTACATGAGAGGGCAAATGCCACCAAGGGTCTACCAGGGACCACGCACCTCCTAATTCAGGAAGATCGGGGCCCCTTCAACTGCTAATTCTGGACGCATCACCTCTGACCTTTAGCATGCTCATTGAACCAAGATCCACAGTGCCTCTGCTCCTTTTTCTAGGGATGTTTTTCCTCATCTGCTTTTTCTGAACAGGTCTCCCTCGCTATCCAAATCCAGCGTGATCCTGACGGGAGCACTGGGAATCCAGAAAGCAAGGGTGGGAAGCAACGGACACCATGGTACCCATATTATTTCAATTTCAGGATTCTGGATAGGGAAAATGATTTAGTCCAGCAAGGCTTTATCAGAATTTATGGACCAAATTCAAACAGCAAGGGCTCAGGCAGCAGTTCAGATAACAAGAGAGACTTGCACTTTGCTTGTTGCATTACGTGAATTTTTGTAAGCTACCCCAGAGTAGACGTAAAGATACACTTAAAAGACCGCTAATGAAGAAGAGGCTTGCTGCCTTTACACCCAGTAACTAGAGTAAGCGAAACCTCAAATGCCAAGAAACCTGAGAAGGCTGTAACAGCGGGTCAGACAAGCTATAAGTTGAGGGAGACGCTGGTTTCTGTGATCCACAAGTCCCAAGAGATTACAACCCTGGGATGACAAGAATCATGGTTGACCATGATTAACCTAACGATTAACCTGCAAACAAAATGAGCTTGCTGCCTGATTTCTGGGTCTCAGAGTATGTCAGCAGCAACACTCTGAAGCCTACATGGCTACAAATCCAACATGGGACAGCCTTCTCTTCAGAGCTGGTCTCCCAGAACGGGCTGGGTTTAAGGCTGGCTTAGCAGCCACAGGTCCCCCCCAGTAAAGAGCAACAGAACCTGGTAGCTAGAAGGAGCTGCACCCCACAGCTGGCAGGAGGACAGTACCTGGTGGCCCCTGCCTGGTGGGGAGAGAAGTGAGGGAGGGGACACCATGGTGACTGTGGGTCCCCGGAACTGCTTGCTCTCACATCTGTGATTCTAACAGCTGTCCCCATCCTTGGGGTGGGAAAGCACCCATTTCTTCCCACCCCCACCCACCCTGGTAACATAAGTCTAGTTGTAATCAGCAGCATGCTCCCAGGGTCTGGGGAGAGCCACCAGATCACCATGGACAGGAGTTACAAGGCTGGTCAACCTGCACCTGTTAGCAACTCTGGCCCCACTTGCCTCCTTGTCAGTTAAACCTGTCACCACTAACCTAACCTGCAGTACTTAGTAAGAACTTTCAGCAAGAATTTTGCAGACATAGGTGCTGCTTGTCTTGGAAAACAGCTTGTGCAGGTCTAAGTTATCAGTCTTGGCCCCCTCTCTGACTCCATCCCACCCTTCTTCCTGTTTCTAGAGGTTACCACTTGAGAGTCTTGACACAGACTAGTCCTCTGATGACTTTTTGTCATTCAGGTGTCAGCTCAGGTATCATCTCCTTAGTGACCTTCTAGCTGACCCCATCTGTAGGAGCACAGCCCTCTCCTCGCCCCAGTGCTTCCAGGCCAGGCCCTGTTCTGCTTTTCATAGTTACCTGACCTTCCTTGGTTTATTGATATGGTTATCATCTATCTCTCCAAGAAGCACAGAGGCCAGTCCCACAGTCACCGTGACATCCCCAGGACGTGCCAGGCACGGCTGGTGAGCTGCTGAGCTGGTTAAGATGCCCAGACTGGACCATCTGGACATGGGGCTTATTAATAGATACTCACCAACCTGAGGGGAAGCCCTGTCACCTCTGCCCCTCTGCCCAGCTGGGGCAGTGACAGGGGCTATGTTAGCCCCCCGACCAAACCACCTTGACCCTCTCAGAGAGGACTCTTGCTCTATGGTGTGGCGAGTTCCTGAAAATGAGCCACTCACTTCCCCACCAACACCAAGTAGAATGTTTAACTTCAAAAATATGTCATGCAGGGGATCCCTGGGTGGCGCAGCGGTTTAGCGCCTGCCTTTGGCCCAGGGCGCAATCCTGAAGACCCGGGATCGAGTCCCATGTCGGGCTTCCGGTGCATGGAGCCTGCTTCTCCCTCTGCCTATGTCTCTGCCTCTCTCTCTCTGCGACTATCATAAATAAATAAAAATTTTAAAAAAATATTAAAAAAAAATATGTCATGCATAACAGAATCATCATCTGATCCTGTGTTTCTGAAGCATTAAGTATCTGACAATTCATTTTTTATTGTAATTTAAATGTCTGTCATTACGCTTTTGATTGCTGAGGCACCCATTTCAAAAACAGCCATCCTGAGTAAACATTACCAACCACACGACTAGGGAAAGAACCAGGCCAGCCCAAGACGGTTCCCTGGGAAACTCAGGGTGTCCTAGATAAATGGCCTCCTGAGTGACCCCACTTTTCCCTTTCCATGCTTTCATTTCCACTCTTATGTTTTAAATTCACCAGTAAAGAGTGAACCCAAGAAACCCTAGGCCCCCATCCTCGACCCCAAAAAGGTAGAGCCCCATGCCTGAGCTCGCTCTCTCTCTACCCCTGGCTTTGCTGTGGTGGCCCTGGGTGTGATGTACACTCTGCAGGACCTGTGAGTAATAAATCTTAGTTTTTAAAATTTTCCTGATGGTTGTTGCTGAAGTACATTTTGCAATCCTAACAAGAGCCACAAAGACACTTGGCTCCAGTCGAGGAAGTATCTGTGGGGGCTTGCCAAAAGTAACGGGGGGCCTAAGTGAATGCCACAGCCATTCCTAGCCAACAGTGTCACTTACTGATAGGCTGAGACCAAGATGGTTTCTCATTTCTACTTTTATGGTTCATATCTGAATTTGCATGGCAGTGCTGGCTGGCCCTCTTCATGTCACCTGCACTGCTTTCCCTTTGAAACCACAAATAAGGCAGAAAGCAAGGCATGACTCAGGATGTAACTCATGGTCACATTCTTGCATGTTTTAGATAATCTCAAAGGCACCTTTTTATAAAAGACCCCTTTATGGTGTGCTACATTTGCCAGAACAAGAAATGTCTTTTTGAAATATAAGATGCTGCCCGCTGGGAGTCAGAGCCCCCACACTGTCTTTAACAAGACATAGATGTCTCCCTTGCTCCTGTGGTATTCAACATCTTTACTGAGCATCAAAGTATCTGGGTTGTTCTGACACTGAGATTACAACCAAGAACTAACTCTGCTCTCATGAAGCTAAGCGGGAGGGGAGTAGGAGAAAGAGACAGATAATACATAATTAACAACGAAACAGGCCAGGCATGGGAAATCTAGAATGCAGGGTGGAAAGAGCCCAGGGCACACTGGCTATGATCACACCAAAGCCCCTGGATAAGATGCCCTGTGAGCAGAGGCCTTGCAAAGCAAAGTGCTGGGTACAATCTGGGAAAGCACCAGCCCAGGAGAGGTGCTGCCTGAGGCAGAAGGAATAGAGAGCCCAAAGGGTAGAGCAAACTAAGTGTGTCTGAGGAAGGATGGCATTTGTTTGCAAAGGAATGAGAAACTTAACTCCAAATCCCTATAGCTATAGACTCAATGTTTGTGCCACCCACCCCCGCCTCTCACCCCAGAATTCCTGTTAAAACCCTAATCCCAATGTAATGGTATTGGGAAGTGAGGCCTTCGGAAGGTGATTACTTCATGAGGGTGGAGTTCCATGAATATGATCATTCCCCTCATAAGGGAACCCCAGAGAGCTCCCTCGTCCTTTCTACCACCTGAAGACAGCGAGGAAACTCAATCTGTGAACCCAGAATCAGGCTCTCATCAGACACCAAATCTGCCTGTGCCTGGATCTTGGGACTTCCTAGCCTCTAGGTTTTCTGGGAGAAATAAATGTTCGTTACAGTCAGAGAGTGTATGGTACTAAGGTGCCAACCATATATATCATTTGAAAAAACACAATCACAAATGTTACCTTTCTGGAGTCACAAATTACTTGCTCCCAAGGAACATCTGGCTGGGACTCTGCAAGTACACACGGCTGCTCCGAGAAGCAGCCACGAATGCAGAGGGCACCATACCTGTGTTTGCTTGATGCTGTGCTTGGGAGACAAGCTTCCCGTGCTGTTCAGGCTGCTGACGCTGCCGTGGGAAGGCGTGGAGCGGAGGCTGTCTTTTGGCGGGGGGCTGGCAGGCAAGACGGGCACAGCGCCTGGGAACACTGTCTTTTTCCTCTTAGAAGGTGGGATGAGGGATGGGGGCAGGACAGAGGGCACAGGCTCCTTCTCAAGGGCTCGGTACACCAAGTGCATCGCCTGTGAGTGCGAAAGAGAATAACATTCAGGTGGCCAGGCACAGGCCGTGGCAGGGAGAGGGAAGCTTTTTCTGGGACTGTGATGCTGTGACAATGACTGCTCTTTTTGAGGCCACTTCTAAGCGGAACAAAGTAAAAAATAAACCTTTACTGATGCATTCTCTTCCAATGCATCATTTTTCCAGGATGTGTTTAATCACATAAGACCAACACAAGCACAAAAGGAATTCAATCGTGCCAGACTCCACACACGTCCCTTCACCACACAGCTCCAGGGCTGATGACTCCCCAAGTGCTAGAATTTGAAGTCTAAAGATACACTGAGAACTGTGCTTACTTCCTGTTTCAGACAGGCAAAGAAAAGAAAACTTTGTCTAAAACAAAGATTTAAGTCTGTTTTCAAGCTTAACAAAATCCTTTGTTACACCAAGGGTCCTTGGGTGGCTCAGTCAGTATTGATTTCAGTTCAGGTCATGACCTCAGGGTCCTGAGATCAAGCCCCATGTCTGGCTCTGTGCTGGGCATAGAGCCTGCTTAAGATTCTCCCTCTCCTTCTCCCCCAGACCTCGCTCTCAAAAAAAAAAAAAAAAAAAGGACAAAATCAAAATTCTAACCCTTCCCACTTAAAAATATTCCTTGAGGTGCTATCTGCATTTAGACCAGATCACTAACATAAGTAAAATTTACCATCACTTAAAAATGCTATAGAATGCTAAAAACCCAGCAAGTGATGAAAAGAAACCCAAATGACACAATTATAAGACCCATTTACAGAACAACATAAATCTCAGCTGAAATGATGGGAAATGATACAAACAAAACAATAATGGAAACTTGGGGCTCCTGAGGCCGTGCAGAGAGGGGCATATTCCCAGGTTCACTCTAGGCCAGTCATCCCATTCCTGGGAATCACCCTAAGAGCAGTTCAATGAAACAAGCACCTTAAGACAAGTGTGGTCACTGGAAATATAAAAAATAAATAACAAGAGACTGGAAGACAGGGAAGCTAGTATTCAATGGAGAAAGAGTTTCAGTTTTGTAGGATGAAGGATCTTGGAGATGGGAGGTGGTGACAGCTGCACAGCTATATAAAAGTATGCCACTGAACCACACACTTGAAAATGGCAGGGTGCCTAGGCGGCTGTCAGTTGGGTGTTGGCCTTCAGCTCAGGTCATGATCCCAGGGTCCTGGGATCGAGCCCCATGTCAGGCTCCCTGCTTTAGCAGGGAGTCTGATTCTCCCTCTACCTCTGCCCCTATCCCCATTCATGTGCTCTCTCTAATAAATAAATATTTTTTTAAAAATGGCTATGATGATAAATTTTATGTTCTATATATTTTACCACAATAAAAAAAAAAAAAAAAAAACAAAAAAAAAAAACACAGGGATACCTGGAATGGCTCAGTGAGTTAAAGTAAGCACCCAACCCTGATTTCAGCTCAGGTTGTGATCTCAGGGTTGTGAGGTCTCACTGCAGTCTGCTTGTGATTCTTGCTCTCCTTCTCCCTCTGCCCCTCCCCCTGCTTTTGCCCACTCATTCATGCTAATAAAGAAATAAATAAATCTTTTTTTTTTAATTAAAACATATTGCCCTTAACTACAGGAAGCTACTTTGTTCTCCTTTGAGATTCAAGGGAACAAGGTGAGTGAATAAATCTCATGAATGGAAAAGGTCAAAGATGTGAGGTGGAGGGAAGGGAGGAAGAAGAGGAGACAGAATGACACAGGCCCAGGGCGAGGAGGGCTGGCATGTGAGGACCTGAGCATGGCCGCTAGGCCACATAAGAGGAAGGGGGTGGGGAGCTGGAAGGGTGTGAAGGGAGCAGCTGCATGGGAAGGCAGCCTACAGTACAGGAGAGCCCCGATCAACACACAGACATCACTGCCATTAAAAGGAGAAGGCAGGAGTACCAGGGTTGGACATAAGCAGACCTGAAAATAGACGGTGGTGCCTTGGAGCACCTGCTGAGTACATCTACATGTACACCTACTCCCAACTCTGTCTACTGAGAGGTCCTGGAAGCAGTGGTATCCCAGGAGCACTGAGCACCCCAGAGCCCACATCCTGGTTTTTAACACCATTCTCCACTACATGGAACCAGGGCTCCCTGGAGAAACAGGGTTGGGGCAGGAAATATACAGGAGGAGCCATCAGCCATCTCACCATGCCAAAAGGAAGCCAAGTGCTCTGACAATGATGGAATGTGACCAAAGGACAAAGGAGGCAGCTGGGAGGAGCTCTACATGGGCAGAGTAAATCACACAACTAAAAGATTATAAACCGTGGAACAGAAGATACAGCCATGAGTCCACTCTGACACAGATTCCTTATAGTAGAAGGCTAACTAAAAATGTGCAAAAAGTGCCAGAATTAGAAACTTGTCTGGCAACCACCATAATCTTCAATCAGGTGAGAGTCCTGGGAGGACATGAGAACTAGTGGGTGAGAGGTGGAAGAGTAATGAAGTGTCCAGTCTCCAAGTGTCTCCCACAAGACACTGAGTCACAGGAAAAGAGTAACTCTGCAGGGAGAAACCTGCAGCCTCCACTGACCACAATCAAGATGGACACCATGTCGACAACGGGGCAAGAAGATAGCACAGGTCCTGTCAATGGCACAGACCCCAAGAATAACAAGCATCACCTCAGTGGAGTCCTGCCACACACAAGGGCATGACCTGGATCGTCAGAGGAAATAGCTGATATCCCCAAGCTAAGGGACACTCCACAAACTGCTGGCCTACACTCTTCAAAATGCCCACAGGCCCATGAGACACAGAGATAAATAGAGCTGTTGCTCCAGATTAGAGGATAGGAAAGAGACTGTGGAATGTAACAAAGGAGGCTGGAACTTCTTAGCTGCAAAGAATGGGGAAAGTGGTACAGTCTCAGTCATATTCTTAGACAATACATAAGGACATATTAATATGGAAGCTATATGACAAGACACACAACAGATACTATAATTATTAGATAGACACTGTCTATGTTAATTTACTGATTTTGAATTGGACGCTGGGTATGTAAGAGAATTTCCTGGTTTTAGGAAATACACACTGAAGTATTCTGGGACAAACCAGTATGGTGTCTGTAACTTACTCCAAAACGGCCCAAAGGAAAATTTTAGGTGTGTGTATACGTACATATGTATGGCGAGAGAGAGAAGGAGGAAGCAGATAAAGCAATGTGGTAAAATAATACCACTGGGGAATTTTACTGAAGGGTATTCCAAAGAATTCTCTGTATTACTGCCACTTTTCTTTAAATCCAAAATATATCAATTTTTATCTGATTTTTAAAAATCAGATAAAAAAAAAGACTCCAGAAATCCCACATGAACTATACATTTCCTTCCTCAGTAGGGTGGGAAAAGCGAGTTGCAGCAGGGCCCTACCACAGCAAACTCATCTCTGTCCAGGTGCCCATCCTTGTCGATGTCACTGAGGTCCCAGACCTGCAAGGGAAAGAAAGCAAGGCTTACTGGGGAAGGAAGCATACCTGCCAGAACTCAGATTCCGAGTGCTCTGGGCATACCAGGGCTACGACAAGGCGATCAAAATACATTTAAGAACCAGTCAGTGGGTTGTCTGAAAAACCACCAGCTGAGGAAGTATTGTCAATTCCAAAATCCTTTCCATTACATTACATTCATTTTCTCTAACATACAATCATAATAATAACCGGGTCCACCTTGGTTTTTTTTACTGTCTTACAAGGAATTCTTGGACAGAAAAGATGGTTTGGTTTTGGCACAGGTGTTGCTCCAACACAAACTGCCCCCCCCCCCCTTTCACACTGTGCTGAGCTGAGGTCCACCAAGTCTCCTCTCCTCTCCCGCTGGTGGATGATGAGGCAGGTGCCACTGAGGATGCATGGCCCACCTCACACTTTGAAGATGAGGCTGGCAGGTAAGAGTTTCTATACTGGGCCAAAGGTCAGGTGCCAGATTTTTTTTCTAAAGCACAATCAAAGCACTAACTTCCTGACCCAAGTCAGCCCCAACTCAAACCAGCAGGCCTGTTCGACTCGGACAACACTGGGTATGGCACCAGTACCTAGAACCAAGCAGACCCCTTAGCATCCAAACATGGTGGTATTTCATGCACTGGTTACCCTCTCAGTCAATCATGAGCAACATCAGTCCAGGGACATTTCTCCCACGCAAGTCCCCCTCCCCAGCCCTGCCACCATCTTTGACTTGGGCCTCTCCAATACTCCACAAAGGCCACAGCCTCCAGTTGGCTTCTTTGCCTCCGATCCTTTCCCTAGGGTTACAATGGGGACTGTTCTAGAATGCACTCTAAGCCTGTCCCCTAGACTGGCACATGGAACCTCCTGTGGCCTATACAGGTCCTTGTACCACATTCCAGCTTCCAGGGACTCCATCCACTTCACTCTCTAGGGAGCCCAAATTGCTCGCAGTCCCTTCAAGCATATAGATGGCCTTTGGGAGGTGTTCTGCATCAGGCTGAATGCTTTATGCCTCTGGTTTCAATGCAGGAAGCAGGGGTTCGGGAAGAGTAACTTTTCCAAAGATATGGCACTTGCCTGGGGGAACTTGAACGAGAATGAGACTTCCTGACTCCACGTCTCTCCCCGCCCAGGGCCTCAGCACCACTGCCATTCGGGACCATACTGGTGTCTATGGTGGGGCTAACCTGGCACTGCATGGTGTTGAACAGCATCCCAGGCCTCCACCCACGTGATGCCAACAACACCTGCCCCATGTGGGACCACCAGAACTGTTTCCAGACACAGCTCAACATCCTCCAGGGGAGGAAGTACGTGGTAAGAACCCTCCAGCCCTCCCCAGCATGCCTCTGCTCATGCCACTATGTGCCTGGCCTCCTCATCCTGTCATCGGCCACTCATCTCTTCACTCTGGAGGACACAACCCTGAAGGGCCTATTCTAGGCAGCCCTCCCTGCCTGCCCTTTATGCTTCCTCTCTGCCACTGTCCCCACTGGGCAGAATCACAATTATCAGGGAGGCAATGGGCAGTAGGGGGTCACCAGGAAACAATGAGGGCTCTGGGGACCACCTAGGTCCTATTCCCCTCTCCATGAGACCCCAGGAGGCTTATTAGCCACTTTGAAAGCCCACTTTTCCTCATCTAGAAGATGAAAGTGATACCATTCATAACAAGGCGGCTGCAAGTCCTGAAGGACTTCATTCATGCAAAGTGTTCTAATGGGATTGGCATATAGTAAGACCTCAATAAATAAATATCACAATCTTAACCATTATTTATCTCTTTGACCCCTTGGACTAATTTCTAATTTCATCCTCATCTTCCCGGTGCCCAGCACAAGGCCTGACCCAGAGCAGACTCCAAACTTCCTGAATGGCTGAATGGATGGTTAGTGCATGGATGAATGGACAGATGCATAGATGCATGGATGCACGAGTACACTGATGCACATTCACAGATAGGTGTAGAGATAAATGGGTACGTGAATATGGATGCACACATGCCTAGATGGACAGGTGCACAGGTGAATGGGTGCATGGTTATGAATGCATGTGTGCATGGATATGGATAAGTGCATGGATGGGTGCATGGATATGGATATGGATGCATGTGTACATGCCTGAATGGGTGCACATAAGGCTGGTGTGTGCAGAAAAGGAGGGAAGGAGAAAGCCCAGCAGATAAGAAGCGACTCCTATGCCACAAGACCTGGAGCCAGGGCAGGAGATCTGCAGAACACACCCTTCCTAGCCACATCTCCCTTTGTAATGAAGCTACCTTCACCTCCATCATTCTGTCTTGTTTGTAATTTGGCTCTATAGAATTATTACATCCAGTTGTCAGGTATTTAGCAAGGCCTGCCAAATGAATGCACACAATGAACAGGACTGGGTCACCGCATTTTGCTGCAATTAAAATTCACGCCTTGTAAAGACTCTTGGTCCCCATCACAGATCTCCACCTATACCATGCCACAGCCCAGAGGAAACAAAGGGAATTGAGAGATTGCCTTTCTTAGCAGCCTTCCTTCAAAACAAAGTATTAAGATGGGCTCTACTTGGGTCCTTTCAAATGGGCCAGTGTCCACAAGTCATACTCAAACAGAAACCAAGGGACAGGAATTTGCATCTTTCCCAAAGGTTGTCCCAAATGTCGTAAGCTAGACCTACAGGTGTCGCCTAAGGCAGCAGAGACTATGCTCAGTCCCCTGCTCTGGGTTTGTGCCTGCCACATCGCTGTAATCCAATCCAGACAGATGACAACACCCATCCCTTCTTGGTAAAGAGCAGGGAACTCAGTATAGACACCTTGTGGAACTGGGCTTTGTCACAGAGCAAACACACAGGGCCATGATGCAAACCTCAATGGAGGGAAGACAGTCTGGAATAGAAAGCTGTAACTAAAAAGAACTTGCATTTAATAGGAACAAAACTAAGGGCTTTCTTTTAAGAGAACGTGTAAAATTTCTTCTAAGCTTACAGCAGATTTTAAAGTACCTTTAACTTAAGTTCCCAGATAGAAAAAAAAAGGTAATTAAAAAGAGAAAAGAGGGGTGCCTAGGTAGTGCAGTCAGTTGAGCATCCAACTCTTGGTTTGGGCTTAGGTCTGACTGAGTCCTGTGTTGGGCTCCATGCTTGGCGCAGAGTCTGCTTGAGATTCTTTCTCCCTCTCCCTCATGTCCCATCTCTCTAAAATAAATAAATAAGTCTTTAAAAAAAGAAAAAAAGTTCTGGACATATACTCCCATACTTCTCCCCAGGAGCACACGGAGATGCGGAAATCCTGGGTGTGGGTTCAAATCTCATTTCTGCCTGTCTCTAGACCCCAGGCAGCGAGTTCACTTCTGAGGCTGTCTCCCCAAGTGTGTAATGGGCCCACACCAGCATCTTCCCACAGCCCAGGGAGCATCTGTGAGCCACATCCATAAAGCCCTAAGCCAACTTGACCATAGCAAGTTCTTCATGAACATCAGCTCTAACAAAGCCTCCAATGGTGCATGGCCTTGTGTAAAGCCTCATGTGTGCGTGGGAACCATGCATGGGGCAGACAGCAGTCAGCAGCAGTGTAGGATGTGAGAGAATCACTCACCCGGCCCAGGACATCAAGAGGCAGCTTTGAGTTCATGAGGACTGGCTTGACTTTGTCTCCAGAGAGCAACCCATTGATGGGTAAGAGGCTTTCAAAAATTCCATCGAATTTTGCCTTTTCTTCCACCTAGTTGGAAAAGAATAGCCTGAGTAAGTAAAAAAAAAAAAAAAAAACTGTGGGAGAGTCCAAAATGAGCTCTGACCCGAAACTGAATGAAAAGAGGCAAGGAGGGCAGCCCCAGTGGCCCAGCGGTTTAGCACCGCCCTCAGTCCAGGATGTGATCCTGGAGACCTGGGATCAAGTCCCATGTCGGGCTCCCTGCGTGGAGCCTGCTTCTCCCTCTGCCTGTGTCTCTGTCTCTCTGTCTCTCTCTGAGTCTGTTGTGAGAAAGAAAAGAGAAGAGAAGAGAAGAGAAGAGAAGAGAAGAGAAGAGAAGAGAAGAGAAGAGAAGAGAGAAAAGAAATGAAAAGAAAAGAAAAGAAAAGAAAAGAGAAAAGAAAAGAAAGAAAAAGAGAAGAGAAGAGAAGAGAAGAGAAGAGAAGAGAAGAGAAGAGAAGAGAAGAGAAGAGAAGAGAAGAGAAGAGAAGAGAAAACAGGCGAGGACCCACCCCTGGGCTCGCCTAAAAGCACAGGATGGTCTTATGGCAGTTCCAGAGTAAACATCTTCCCTGAAGGAAATAGCTCACTGGAACTACGAATCTGGAGACCAAGGTCAATGGAGGGACAGGACCTGGCTCTAAGCTTTGCTCTCCACCATAGGGGCCGCCTGGGAGACAAAGATCACCCTACCTCCCTCCTAGGAGCTCACTAGGACAAGAAAGGTCGTAGTGTGAATGGACTTTCATTCTTTAAGACAAACAACTAAATCTGGATATCAACCTACAGGACTAAAAGAGCTTAAGAACCAAATATAAAAATAAACCAAGACTTAAGCAACCAATTATCAAAATCAACTTTAAGCACAGGAAGTCCTCTTACAGTAAAAAAAATAAATAAATTATAAAAGCTCCTCGTAAACAGAGAGCCCTGGGCAGGACTAATAGCACATGGCCACACATGTCAAAGGGGCCATCAGTGAGGTGGGTCTGGGCAGAGGCCTGCAGTCTGCCCTCCTCCAGAAATGAAACCCACAGGGACTGGACCCAGGGGATAGAGAGCCCTCACCACCCACTCAGCCCATGAGCTGGAGCCCCTAAGAGCATTAAGAAACCCTCAACAAGCATACATCAACAGAACAGATAACCTAAATGTAGTGCATCCACACAATGGAATATTCTTCAGCCTCAAAAACAAAAGAGATTCTGATCCAGGCTACAACATGGAAGAATCCTGAGAAAATTATGCTGACTGAAATAAGCCAGAAAGCAAAGGACAGGTACTGTAGGATTCCACTTCTATGAGGTCCGCAGAGGAGTCACATTCTCCTCTAGGCACCAGGAGGTGGAGTAGGGAGGGGAGGAGTCAGTGTTTAATGGGGACAGAGTTTCAGTCTGCAGTAATGAGAAAGTTCTGGAGAGGAACAGTGAAGATGGCTGCACAACAGTATGAATGTACCTAACACTACTGAACTATATGCTTAAAAATGATCAAGATGGTGAGGGCACCTGGGTGGCTCAATCAGTTGAGCGTCCGAATGGGTTTTGGCTCAGATCATGATCTCAGGGTGCTAGGAGAGAGTACTGCATTGGGCTCCCTGCTCAGCATGGAGTCTGCTCAGGATTATCTTTCCCTCTCCCTGCCCCTAACCTCCCTCACACATGTATGCACCCTCTCTCTCTCTCTCAAATAAACAAACAAATCTTTAAAAAAAAAAAAAATGGTTAAGATGTTCATGAACTTCATGTCACCTACACTTTACCACAATTAAAAAGAAAACTAGAAAACAGAAGGGAGCACATAAGCAGACACTGCATGGGTGAGTCACTGGGAACACTAAGGCGAGCACCCTGTGTCCACCTTGAGTGTCTGGAATCATGCCCACATACTTCACTGCTTTGAGCAGCCCAGGAGCTCTCCCAACGGAAGAGAACACTTGGCACTTCAGCTCTGTCAATGTTTATCTGATCAAAACAGCTGAATCTCTCTTGAAAACAGTCTACTCCTGTAATGGCACCTTTCCCGCCCAGCCTCCCGTGCTTGCGAGGCCTCACAGCCTCCTCTGGCGCCAGCCCTTCTCATGAGGCCTCAACACAGCCCTGCAGGAAAGAGGCCAGGACAGCTCAAGGCAATTCTGGCTTCATTTTCCACAACAAAGCAGCTCCTTTTCAGAGTAGGTGCCCTGCAGACTACAAAGAAGGAACATCTTTTGGTACTGTGACTGCTGCTGGCAAAGTGCTCAGCTGCTCCCAGAGGTCACTTCCCCAATTCCTGGGTCAGAAGAGGCCTCCTTCTGCCCTATGCCTACATAAACCTCCCCTTGTCCAAACCCTTCAAAGGACAGGACAGAAAAATTGTGTAAAAATAGGACAAGTGTACTTGATGTGGGGTGGGGGTGGAGGGACATCTTTATTTTATAGCAAGGCTGTTATTAAGGTTAGTATTTAAGCCAAATAAAAGTGAGGAAATGTTATAAACCCCTTACAAGTGGGGAGTGAGGAGGTCTCAGGCTCTAGGGCACCGTCTCCATGTCCCACACACATTTCCTTTAGAGCTAATTCTGTACCTATTAGAGGTTACCACTCTTGCCTCTTTTTGCTGCTTCTAGAAAGACATGGGACATGGAGACAGTCCCCTCAGGTACTGAAAGAAGCTTTTTCAAAAAGCAATGAGAGCATCAGAAAGGAATGAATAGCAACACCCAAACTGGCTAGAAATAAGAGAGAGAGTTACAAAGACATCTTAGATGTCTTCACACTTGCAAATTCTCACAACTGCTCGTTCTATCCTGATTAACCAACCCAGGCAGCAAAAACCACATAACATGACCTGCAAATGCAAAATATTAACTGTAAAATTTTAAGAATCCATTGCCTGAAACTCAGCTAATGGCCTTAGCAGGGCAACACCCAAAAATGTCACGGCCATTTCAGAAGATTTTAATCTGAAAGAGTGTCTTGGTTAAATTCTGTGGCAGACTCACTCTGAAACAGAACAATCATCCCATCCAACGTTTTGAACACCACAAATGGCTGATACAACTGCACGTAAAGGGATGCCTGAGGGGCATTGCCCGGGGGTCACTTACCCTCACAGCCCAATGGGCCTCTGCAGATGGCGGCGTGACCATCAGAGGGCTGCTGGTGTCATGCTGTAAAGGAAGAGAAATACTCTGCTGTGGATGGCACAGAATTCAACTACAGAAAATGTGTCTGTGCAAAGGACACACGTTTCAGGGTGACTCAGTTGGTTAGGTGTCTGCCTTGGGCTCAGGTCATGATCTCAGGGTCCTGGGATCAAGCCCCACATCAGGCTCCCTGCTCAGGAAGGAATCTGCTTTTCCCTCTCCTTCTGCCCCTCCCACTCCTGCTTGTGCGCTCACTCTCTCTCAAATAAAATCTTAAAAAAAAAAAAAAAGGGACACACATTTCAAAGTGCTTTCAAAATGGGGAAAGATCTCAAAAAGTTAAACACAGAATCACTATATGCCCCAGCAGTTACCCACCGAGGTAGAGACCCAAGAGAACTGAAGAGACAGGTACACCAACAAATCCCGGAACACAAGTTATCACGTCCACCAACAGAGGGATGGATGGGCCATACAATGCAATCCGACTCAGCAATGAAAAGGAACCAAGCACCAACACTTGCTACAGGGCAGATGATCCCTGGAAACATTATGCTGAGTGACAGCAGCCAGATCTAGGATTCCAGAAATGCCCACAACAGGTAGATCCACAGAGAGACGAGTGGCCACCAGCGGCCAGAGGAGGGGGACCCATGAGTGACTGATTACTCAGTGGGTAAAAGGTTTCCTTTTGGGGTGATAAAAATATTCTGGAACTAGAGAAAAGTGATGGTTGTACAACACTGTCAGTGGACTAAATGTCACTAAGTTGTTCACTTTAAGATGGTGAATTTTAGGGCCCTGGGTGGCTCATGGTTGAGCATCTGTCTTTGGCTCAGGTTGTAATTCCAGGGTCCTGGGATCAAGACCCACATCAGGCTCCCCACAGGAAGCCTCCTTCTCCCTCTGCCTATGTCTCTGTCTCTGTCTCTCATGAATAAGCTTTTTTAAATCTTTAAAAAAAAAATAAAATGGTGAATTTTAGGTTATATAAATTCCACCTCTATTAAAGAAAGAGAGAATATAGATGATAGTAGAAGAGCATGAGCTGAAGGATTTCAATACTTACGAATTTAGGTGGCGGCATGTTCAGATTCAGATTGCTCAAGGTAACTTCGTGGCCACTCTGTGCACAGGCCACTAGTCTCAGCGCAACATAGAAACCCTGCAAATCCAAAAGAGGGAGAGGTGTGAACACCAGCTGGCTGGCGATAACGGGGGAGAGCTGTCTACAGTCGTGGGCTTCAGGAAAGAGGGATTTCTCTTCACTGCAGCAAGAAAGACTGAATGTGCAAAAGTCACTTGAGGGTCAAGCTGAACAAATTTCCCCCTGGGAGCACTGTTTAAATGAATATGCCTGCCAAGTGGACTTAGTCCACCACACTCTGGACACTGTAAAATTTTAAATAAATGTATTTTTTTATACCTTTATTATTTTTTAAGTAAGCTTTATGCCCAATGTGGGGCTTGAACTCACCACCATGAGATCAAGAGTCACATGCTCTACTGACTGAGCCAGCCAGGCACCCCTCAAATAAATACATTTTAGGCAATAACAAGCTCCCAACATTTAGGAAAATGTTAGATTAGGTAAGTAACAAACTAAAGTTTAAGATTATAAATAAATGATGAGTCAAATATGTGTTGACTTTTTTAAAAATGGTTTGAAACAGATATAGTTGTTAGGGAACTGATACGCACAATTCGCTATGATCCCCCTGGCTTGCTGGAGATAGCCTCTCCCACCTGCCCTCTGTGGCCTAATGTGGACTTCATTCCCACATAGGGACAAAGGACCTGAATTAGGCCATCAGGGACCTTTGCTCCTCCTTGCCTCCTCCTAACCCAGAACTGGCCATGCCACAGTCTTAGTGAACTCAGGCAGCATCATCTAATTTTTTAAATTGATCAAATAGTCTGAGAACATGAACTGTTTTAAAGCTGTAAACACAAGTACAGTTTTAAAAACCTCCTCAAAGAGATAAACACTAAACCAGCCCTTCTCAGACCGGTGTCCAAGAATGCCCAGGTGGCATATGCAGAAAAGGGGATGTAAGAAAGTTTCTAGGAACTGCATCAGACAAAGTTAACAGGTTTCTTGCCCACAAGGACGCTCAGAATCTTTCAACATGCAGACATACAGTGCAAATCTCAAGGAAGGGAGAAATAGCTGATAGTGCTTTCCCAATGGATCAGATCATGGACAGTAGGACAACAGGAACAACATTCCCTTGGGATTTAGTTTAGGGAAAGACTGAACAGAATTAAAATACAACCACTTAAAGTCATTTGTAAACGCCATAAACTTCCATTTACAGAACATTCTCAAAATGACAAAGTCATGATGGAGAAAGAACCAGTGGGGTGCCAGGGGTTAGGGTGTGACTGCCATGGGGCAACACAAGAGATTCTTCTGGGGGCCAGGCAGTTCTATATCCTTTGATGGTAATTACATGAATCTGTGCAACTGATAAAATTACACAGAACTATACACACCAAAGAACACCAAAAATTGCATGTAAAACTAATCAGCTCTGAGCAAGCCTCTAGTTTAGTACCACTCCAGGCTCTGAGCATCACACTATGGTGACGTAAGCAGCTCTCGCTGTGGGGAGCGGAGGAAGGATACACCGGAACTCTCTGAACTATTTTTGCAATTTCCATGAGTCTTATTTCAAAATAGAACATTTTGAAAACATTTTCATCACTTGTAAGCACACAAAATATTAAAAGATCTGCTAACCACAAAAGATGGCTCCCTCCAAGTGTTTTCAAAAAACCTTTATTTCAAAATGAAACCTTCCAATTTTAATGGTCTGATGGCCGCACTTATGTCTAGTAATACTTGTCCGCGGCAGTAACAAGGAAGGAAGAGCAGAGGTGACCCAGCCTGTGGGGTTCTGGCTCAAGCCTCTCCACTTGCTGTGTTTATGGTGTGTGTGTGTGTGTGTGTGTGTGTGTGTGTGTGTGTGTATATATATATATACCTGTTTGTCCAAGAACCCTTTACCTTCTGGGTCGGCCAAATCCCATATCTGTGGAAACACAAAAGTGCTCATAAGTACAACTGCCAACCACTGCCCATTTATTCACAGAACAGGAACTGATGCCCCTGTGTCTGAGCCTTACAAGTCAGCTGGAATGGTCACTCCCAAGCTCTGGGTGAGGAGGCAAATTTGGAACAGATGAATGACCTGCCTGCTCCCCATGGGCACACAGCTAGTCAGTGGCAAAACCTAGAGAATACCCAGGTCCACTTGGCTCCAAAGCCAAAATAAACCCATAAGCTGTCAAGATCCCCAAAGCACTCAGGCCTCTTGTCTGCTGCCCAAGAAGTAAGTGGAATATCCACCAGTGACAGCCTGCCAGGCTCACAGTGACCAGCCCACTCCCCAGGAGGCACATCCCCTTGAAGAGAAGTCTGGTCTTTGCCTGCCAGGGGAGCCCTGAGGGTGGCCTCAGAAGAGAAGTCATTATCCATCTTCACGTACCTTCCCAAGGATAATGTCTGAGAGTCCAGACTTCTTTAGAAAAAGCGCAGCTTCACTCGCCCCAACTCGCCCTGTGTATGCCGGGTCTACCTAGAATAGGAGACAACTCTTGAGACAAGACCTCAGCAAACGGACAACAGATAAAGCAGTGCATAGCCCACTGGCTACCGGCTGATAACTTGGAGGATAGAAAGGGACTAAACTGGGCTTCTATTAAGGTTTGTGCCTGCCAAGATAGGTCCTCTCTAATTCAATCCAAAAAGACACCAGTGAAACTTACCTGCTTGTAATAAGATTCATATAATGGATTTCCAGTGGGAATCTGTAAACAAAACCACAGACACTGGTCAAAAAGTGGACACGCCCCACCCTAAAAAAAGGTGTCATCCCCTCAAAGTGCTGTTACCAAAATGTACAATAGTGAAAATCAAAATGTAGGTACTTTGAAGGTCCTCCCTACACAGACTGCAGCTTGTTTTTATTTATTTATTTTTAAGTTTATATTTACTGGAACACCTGGGTGGCTCAGCAGTTGAGTGTCTGCTTACGGCTCAAGGGATCCAGGATTAAGTCCCGCATCAGGCTTCCTGCAGGAAGCCGGCTTCTCCCTCTGCCTATGTCTCTCATGAATAAATAAATCTTAAAAAAAAAAAAAAAAAAAGATTTTATTTATTTATTCATGAGAGACAGAGAGAGAGAAAGGCAGAGACAAAGGAGCCCAATGCGAGACTTAATCCCAGGACCCCCAGGATCACAACCCGAGCCAAAGGCAGACACTCAACCACTGAGCCACCCAGGTCAGCTTGTTTTTAGACAAAGATCTCATACTTACTCTGTCTGGAAGAGGAAACGCTAATGCTCTTTCTCAAGTCCTAATTCCTATACAAACAACTTGGCACTCAGGGAGCAGGAGCAGCCGAGATGACTTCCAGTCACCAAATGAAGGGATTTCAATGTACCCAGAAGCTCAGAGGGAAAAGACACCCTATCCATTGAGACTGTTCTCTGGTTCCAGAATCCAAACAGGAGTTTCTGCATGTCATCACAAATCACTAGACAGGCAAGCTTCAGACTGGTTTCCCTGCCCCATATCTCATCCCCACCCATCCCGTCCTCCACCAGCCACCAAGGGATACACACTGACTGGTTCCTGTTGGGAGACAGCTGGCTAGTGACCACTCCTACTGTGGCAGGCCAGAAGTTCAAAGTCCTCAGCTCAGCACAGAAGACACTCCACATTCTAGCCATCAGATCCCCAAGATATCACAGTTTAGAAAAGGGGGGGGATCCCTGGGTGGCGCAGCGGTTTGGCGCCTGCCTTTGGCCCAGGGCGCGATCCTGGGGACCCGGGATCGAATCCCACATCGGGCTCCCGGTGCATGGAGCCTGCTTCTCCCTCTGCCTGTGTCTCTGCCTCTCTCTCTCTCTCTCACTGTGACTATCATAAATAAATAAAAAAAAGTTGAAAAAAAAAAAAGAAAAGGGAACCACCCACTCTAGGGTCATGTGGCTCATTGAAGCCATGTCTGGATCTGGCCTGGTTGGCGGCCAAACTCTCACACTTTGCACCTGTCCACAGCCTCTCTTCCCGACCTTAGCGAGCTGTCCCCCAAGGGAGATGTCAGCTGGGGGAGGAATTAAGTAGCCACTAAAATGTCAGCTCTAAAGGGCTTACACTTTTGGATGTTTTGCCACGTGAAGGGAAAATAGCAGTACATAAGCCTGTCGACTTAGTGAGCAAAGTAAAGAATACCCAATTATGCTTAATCGTATAGAAGAACAGGCACAGAAACCACTAAAGACAAGAGAGATGGGGAAAGCGAGGACTGAATGAGAGGTGGGAATACCATGTTTGTTTTAAAAGTCTTTGAATGCTGTCCTGTGATTTTTTTGTAATGAATAAAACTGATGGAGGTGGGTTTCTTCCAGTTATAGGCACTGGATTTGAACCAGCCTAACACTTGCATACTGCTGTGGCATAAAGAGATTCACTTCAGGTTAAAAATAATGCCAAGATTACGGTCAGCTTCTCTGGGGGATGCCAACACCTGCAAGCATATAAAGAAGCGAAAGTGCAGAGAACACCACCAAGACAGAATGAAAATAGAAGAGCATGAAGACCTGAAAGACGGAAGGGGAAAGTCAAAACAAAAAAGGGGCAAATCTTATAAAAGCAGAGAAAACTAAACACAGAGCAACATGGAAAGGAGAGGAAGGCCAGGTGACAAGAAGCGGAGAAAGAAAAGTAGACAACACCTGGGAGAAGGACCCAGAGGTAAGTACACAGCTACAGCACCTCCGTGGCTAGCTGCTTCCTCCTGCCTGGTGCACTTGCCTGACATGGTCATTGGGGGAGTCTGTCACCCTCACTCAGCTCCTTTGGACCTTAGACTACGGTGCCTGCCATCACACCCTGCATGACCTCTAAGGCTTAAAACCCTGGCACGCTCCCAAAGCACATCTCCTTAGAGCAGGGCCCACAGAGGAAGCCAAGTCAGGCAGGCTGTTTGTCAAGGTGAGAGCAGCCACGGCCAGACGGCACATCTCCTGCCACTGGCTCACAGGAATGGACTGCATAAGCCCCAGAGGCCCTCACCTTGATGGCAAAGGTTTCCTTCCCACCAACAATCAGAGAGGCTCAGGTCTGAAATACATTTCCAGTGGGATTTTTTTTTTAATATCTCATGGTAGACAAGAAAGAAATTTCCAAGCTACTGTAATTCTAGTGAAAAGAGTTACAGTATTTGGGGCATACAGAGTTAACAACCATCTCCCAACTTCCCAACTGCTTCTGAGCAATTACATCCACACACAAGAAAAACATGACCCTGAATAGTCTGGAAAGGCCACTGAAGCACCAGACCCAAAGGTCCAACCATTTGTGCTAAGGGCTCATCCCCCAGTCTATGGCCAGGTTTCAATCCCACACGATTCACAAGTGACAGAAAACCACAAAAGTGTGCCTCAACTATTCTTCTCTATGGGAATCAATTCAGTTAAGCTGGGACAATGACCACAGTTAGAAGCTTCCATCTGATTACTCATACTTCAGCTACTGCAAAAGCAAAAGAAGGGAAAAAGAGGGAAACACTAGCTGGCACTTCCTCTCACTACCCCGCCTCATCCTGGGGACAGTGGAAATCATGTCTGCAAGCTGCCCAATATGCCACTGAGACCGCGCTGAAGACACTAATACCATGAATCGCCCAGTGACTGGTGGTCAATGTGGCCAGCTTGTGGGCAAAGATCTCCATCACAACCAGCTCCCCCATGCAGGCAGCGGCTCCCAGTGGGACTGTTACAGCTGTTGGGACAGAGCACACTGAGAGTGGACACCAGAGCTGTTCCCCTCTCTCTGACCCCGAAGTTAGCCCAGGGCCAAGCCTGGGGCACAGGCACAAAGGGAGAGTGAGGGGACAAGGCTTTTCAGTGTCAGAGGCTGCAGAGAGCTGGGTGAGGTCTTTGAAAATGGAAGTAGGACACAGCCAGCCCGGACAGCGATCTCCTTCGCCAACCCACTCTGCTAAGAGGCCATCTTCAACTCGCAGTGACTGAAATATTGATGAGGCTCGATTGTAATTTTCTCTTTTTTTTAAAAAAAGATTTTATTTATTTATTCATGAGAGACACAGAAAGAAGAGAGAGGCAGAGATACAGGCAGAGGGAGAAACAGGCTCCATGCAGGGAGCCTGAGGTGGGACTTGATCCCAGGTCTGCAGGATCACGCCCTGGACTGAAGGCGGTGCTTAAACCACTGAGCCACCGGGGCTGCCCTCGATTGTAATTTTCAATTTGACCTTTCAGTTGCTCGTGGTATCTTAAAATACTCAGAGATAACATGAAAAGTTCCTTTGGCCTCTTTGCTCTATCCTCCAGCCTCGATGTAATTTATAAGCAGGGTGACAGGGAAGGGAGTGTACTAAGAACAAGTTCACAGCCTTTGGCTGGGAGAGCTTTGAACATGACAGTTCATGTGAGCACACACAATTTTAATGCAGGAGAAAGCATCTTGAGATTAAGGACACAGCAGTACCACTTTAGAGGGGAAATCCTCTGATGATCGGGGTTCTAGCCATTCCTAAACCTCTGAGGATTGAGTCCACCCAGATCTGATCCCCACTTTTGTCCACAGGCAGGACCCTTCCTAAATCTTTATGCCCGGAATCAGAATTCCCATTCTTCCCACAAAAGATGTGCTTTCATGCAAAACAAAACAATGATTGCCAACCTTGCTCACTTCAAACTGGCATTTCTTAAACTCATTTTAAGACTTTTGGAGAAAAAGTTTAGTTCCTTGCTCTGATGAATAGGGGGTCACATTTATGGAGCACTCAATGTTTCCTATCCAGTACACCTCATTTAATCTTCCAACACCACTATGGCACAGGTATATTGTTGGTCCTAATTTATGGGTGTTGAGACTGAGGGTACCTTGCCCAAGGTGACAGAGCCAATAAGGGAGAGAGCTAGAGGAGCACCCAGGTCATGTGGCCCTTAACCTACTTTGCAACTGGAAAAAATAGTCCAGGCATGACAGAACTGGACACTGGTCACAGTACAGCCTCCCATCCATGGAAGCCTGGGAAAAAATGCATGCATGTGATTATGTAATGGTGCATTTTATTCAATCCAAGAGGTGAGAGTACAAGATTCAACTCAAGTATATAAACAGATTTGAAAACCAGTGCAGCCTGTCATTTCCCTCAGAAAACAAGACCCCATAATGGCTGTATCTTTTTTTTTTTTTTTTTTAATTCAAGTGTGGTCAGCACACAGTGTTATATCAGTGTCAGGTGTACAATATAGTGATTCCATATTTCCATATATTACTCAGTGCTCATCAAGATAATTGTATTCTTTAATCCCCATTGTCTGTTTCCCCCATCCCCACCCACCTCCCCTCTGGTAACCATCAGTTTGTTCTCCGTAGTTAAAAGTCTGGTTTTGGTTTGTCTTTTTCTCTTTGTTGTTTGTTTTATTTCTTAAATTCCACATCCGAGTGAAATTATGTGGTATCTTTCTTTTTCTGACTGACTTACTTCACTTGGCATAATACTTTCTAGTTCCATCCAAGTTGTTGCAAATGGCAAGATTTCATTCTTCTTTATGGCTCAGTAGTATTCCATCGTGTATATATATATATATATATATATATATATATATATATATATATATATATACATAGTTCCTCTTTATCCATTCATCTATCGATAGACACTTGGGGCTTTTTCCATAGTTTGACTATTGTAAATAATGTTGCAATAAACATAGGGGTGCATATATCCCTTCATATTAGTGATTTTGTGTCCTTTGGTAACTACTCAGTAGTGCAATTACTAGATTGCAGGGTAGTTCTATTTTAAATTTTTTGAGGAACCTTAATACTGTCTTACAGAGTGGCTGCACTAGTTTGTATTCCCACCAACAGTGAATGAGGATTCCACTTTCCCCACATCATCGTCAACACTTGTTTCTTGTGTTTTTGATGTTAGCCATTCTGACTGGTGTGAGGTAATATCTCACTGTGGTTTTGTTTTGCATTTCCCTGATGATGAGTGATACTGGAAGAACAAATATTTTTTAAATGTCTATACCACTCCCAAGCAATGTACACTTTAACGCACTCCCTATCAAAATACAGCATTTTGGGGCGTCCCTGATGGCTCAGCGGTTTAGCGCCGCCTTCAGCCCAGGGTGTGATCCTGGAGACCCGGGATCGAGTCCCACATCGGGCTCCCTACATGGAGCCTGCTTCTCCCTCTGCCTGTGTCTCTGCCTCTCTCTGTGTGTCTCTCATGAATAAATAAATAAAATCCTTTAAAAAATAAAAAAAATAGGAGATCCTTGGGTGGCTCAGCGGTTTAGCGCCTGCCTTCAGCCCAGGGTGCGATCCTGGAGTCCCAGGATCAAGTCCCGCGTCGGGCTCCCGACATGGAGCCTGCTCCTCCCTCCTCCTGTGTCTCTGCATCTCTCTCTCTCTCTCTGTGTCTATCATAAATAAGTAAATCTTAAAAATAAAAAAATACAGCAGTTTTCACAGAACTAGAACAAACAATCCTACAATTTGTATGGAACCACAAAAGACCCTGAATACCCACAGTAATCTTGAAAAACAAAACTGGAGAGATCACAATTTGAGACTTCAAGTTATATTACAAAACTGTAGCAACCAAAACAGTATGGTGCTGGCACAAAAAGAGATAGATAGATCAATGGAAACAATAAAAGTCCAGAAATAAACCCATAATTATATGGTCAATTAATAATCTTCAACAAAGCAGGAAAAAATATCCAATAGGGAAAAAATAGTCTCTTCAACAAAAGGTGTTGGGAAAACTGAACAGCAACATGCAGAAAAATTAAACTGGACCACTTTCTTACAAAATACATAAAAATAAACTCAAAATGGATTAAAGACCTAAATGTGAGACCCAAAACTATAATAATCATAGAAGAGAACACAGGCAATAATTTCTATGACACTGGTCATAGCAACATCCTTCTAGATGGGTCTCCCTAGGCAAGAGAACTAGAAGAAAAAGTAAACTATTGGGACATCATCAAAATAAAAGGCTTCTACACAGCAAAGGGAAACAACCAACAAAACTGAAAGACAACCTACTGAATGGGAGAAGATATTTGCAAATGATGTATCTGATAAAGGGTTAGTATCTAAAATATATAAAGAACTTATACAACTCAACATCAAAGAAAAAAATCTAATTTTAAAAAATGGGCAGATGACATGAACAGACATTTCTCCAAAGAAGGTAACCAGATGGCAACAGACACATGAAAAGATGCTCCATATCATGCATCATCAGGGAAATGCAAATAGTGTGCTTTTCAACCAGGTTGCCAAGTTTTGTGGGAATTAGGCAGGTAACACTAAACAACATCCAGATCTGAGTTTCTACTTGGGAAACCAGATGCTGATACAAAACTGCAGCCCACGGGGTGCCTGGCTGGCTCAGTTGATAGAGCACGCAATTCTTGATCTCAAAGTTGTGACTTCAAGCCCCACATTGGGTGCGGAGATTACTTAAATAAATAAAACTTAAAATAATAATGATTTTTTTTTAAATGCAGCCCAAAGAAGTGTTCACACTTAATAGTCCTTATGTTTCTCTCTTCCACTTACCATTAGCAGCCCTCACTGCTTGCAAAGCCATTACCTTGGCTATGTGCACAGTCATATTCTGCAGCTGAGGAAACTGGGATCTAGCTCAGCAGCATTTAAAAACATCAAAAAACACTGAGGCATCCCTAACCTCCCAGGGACTGACAGCTCTTTCCAACTGCTCCATCGGAGGTTTCTAAACCAGAGTTATGGTAAGCATTGCTGAGAAAAGAAGAACACTGATGTGAGAGAGAGCTTTTATAATCACAAGGAAAAAGAGATCCTAATTTAAAAATGAGCAAAGTAGAAGGCAAAGGCGATTCAGAAAGAAAAGACACAGCAAAGTTGGGGGAAATGTTCAATTTCCGCATTGCAAAACAGAAGTGCCAGCGTTTGCTATCAGGTTGGCAGAGTCAGCAAAGGGGGAACAAGCATTTTGGGTCCTGTGGGTGGGAAGATGACCAACTGTCTTCTCTGGAGGGCCATACAACACTGCACACTTAACGTGTACACCCCTGATATGCAGGCTTCACTTGATTCCTACCAAACTCCAGCAAGATTTTTTTTTTGTAGATAAAAATAAGATTATTCTAAAACATATAGAGACAAGCAAAAGAACCAAAATAGCTAAAACAATTTTGAAGAAGAAAAATAAAGTGGGAGAAGCAGTCTACCTGGTTTCAAGTCTCACTGTAAGGTAGCGTGGCAGTGATGAAGGGGTAGACACGCAGAGCCATGGAACAGAATGGAGAGCCCAGAAACAGACCCACACGGGTATACTCAACTGACTACTGACAGAGGTGCAGAGCCATTCAGGAGGAAAGAGGCCTGAGCGGCACATGGCAGTGAAGCAAATGGACATCCAGAAGAAAATGAGCCTCAACCTAAGTCTCACACTTTCTACAAAAATTAACTCCAAATGGATCACAGGCTTAAATGGAAAACTGAACACTTTTGAGAAAAAAAAAAAATAGAAGAAAATATTTAGGATCAAGGGCAGAGTTCTTAGACTTGATACTAAAAGGCTCACTCATAAAAGGAAAAATTGAGGGGTGCCCAGGTGGCTCAGTCAGTTGAGTTTCTGCCTTTAGCTCAGGTCATGATCCTGGGTTCCTGGGAAAATAAAACCTGCATCAGGCTCCCTGCTGGGACGTGAGCATGCTTTTCCCTCTCCCTTTGCCTGCCACTCCCACTACTTGTGCTCTCACTGCCAAATAAATAAAACCTTAAAAAAAAAAAAAGGGAAAAATTGATAAATTGGGCCTCATCAAAATTAAAAATGTTTGCTCTGTGAAAGACCTTGGTAAGAGGATGACGAGCCAAGTCACAGAAATATTTGCAAATCACAGATCTCACAAAACATTAGTATCCAGAATATATAAAGAACCCTCAAAACTCAATGGCACAAAAGCAAATGATGGGGGGTGGGGTGGTGCCTGACTGGCTCAGTCAGTAGGGCACGCGACTTGACCTTGGGGTAGTGAGTTCAACTCCCACGTTGGGTATAGTTTACTTAAAAAAAAAAAAAAAAAAGGCCAATGATCAAATGAGAACACGGACAAAAGACATGAGGTATAAGAGATATTTCACCCAAGAGGACATACAGATGGCCAGTAAGCCCATGAAAAGATGGTCAGCATACGTTAGTCATTAGGGAAATGCTAATTTCCTAAAAACCACAGGGAAATGCCACCACACAGCCATCAGAATGGTGAAAATAACAATGACACCACTGATTACACTGAGAAACCGGATCACTCACACATTGACAGTGAGAAGGTAAAAAGGTACAGCTACTCTGGAAAACAGTTTAACAGTTTCTTAAAAAGAACTAAGCCTGCAACTGTCACAGGACCCAGCAATTGTCCTGGGCATCCATCCAGAGAAATGAAGACTTGGGTTCATGTAACACCCTGTACTCAGATGGTTAGCGCAGCTTTACTCATAATTGCCCCGAACTGGAAACACACCAGATGTCCTTCAATGGGAGATTGGTTAAATGAACTGTGACGCCCCCTCCCCACCCGTGGAGCACCACTTGGCAATGAAAAATCCCTAGCAATGAACTAATACACACAACAATCTGGAAGGATCTCCAGAGGATTATACTAAGTAAAAAAGGCCAATTTCCAAAGGTTATGTCCTGTATGATTCTATTATATAACATCATTAAAATGCTGAATTTAGGGTGCCTGGGTGGCTCGGTCAGTTAAGTATCTGCCTTTGGCTCAGGTCATGATCTCAGGGTCCTGGGATCCAGCCCCACATCAGACTCCCTTCCCCCTCTCCTACTAGCTCTTATTCTCTCTCACTCTCTCTCGCTATCTGTGTTATTCTTGTCTCTCTCGCTCTTAAATACATAAAATCTTTTTTTAAAAACTGATAAAGTGCTGAAATTCTAGAAATGAACAGCAGTGGATGCCAGAGGTTAAGGAAGGCATAGGAGTGGCTAAAAGAATCAAGAGTAAGGATCTCCGTGTGGAATGGAATTGGTCTGCATCTGACTGCAGCAATGTCAAAGTTTCAGCCGTGATGGTGTACTACAGATTTGCTGCTACCACTGCAGGAAACAGAGTGAAGAATACACAGGATTACTCTCTGCATTTTTTTTTAACTGCATGTAAATCTATAATTACCTCAAAATAATTTTTAAAAAGATACTGAGAAAGACAGGAAACCTCACAACAAAATAAGGTGACATTTTGAGACAATCAGGGAAATCTGCAAATGGACTTGGTATCAATCAGGTAATGCTAAAGAATGATTACATGTGTAAGGTGTTGATATGGCACTATGGTTACAAAATGAAAAGTGGTCTTTCTGTCAGAGATGCAAATTGAAACATGATTTCTGAGATTTCCTTTTTCAAGATATTTTCAGAGAGAGCAATGAGAGCATGGGGGAAAGGGAGAGAAGGAGAGAGAGAGAGAAAGAGAGAATCTCAAGTGGACTCCCAACTCAGTGAGGAGCACGATGGCTTAATTTCACAATCCTGAGATCACAACCCAAGCTGAAATCAAGAGTTGAGGTGCCAAACCAACTGAGCCACCAGGCGCCTCAATTTCTGAGATTTAAAATAAAAACCTCAGAAATAGGGGATCCCTGGGTGGCTCAGCGGTTCAGCACCTGCCTTTGGCCCAGGGCGTGATCCTGGGGTCCCGGGATCGGGTCCCAGGTCGGCTCCCTGCGTGAAGCCTGCTTCTCCCTCTGCCTGTCTCTGCCTCTCTCTCTCTCTCTCTCTCATGAATAAATAAATAAGTTCTAAAAAAAAAAAAAAAAGCTTCAGAAATAAAAATGTATGTGGAAAAAATGCATATGGCAGAGGACAAGGGATAGTAGACAACTGCAGAGAGACTTGCAAAACAGCATTTGTTGGGGTGCCTGGATGGCTCACTCAATAGAGCATATGACTCAATCCGAGGGTCGTGAATTCAAGCCCTATGTTGGGCATGGAGCCAGTTTTTAAAAAAAAAAGGCATTTGTTGTAAATGGTGCTAGGCACATGGGAGTTCATTAACCTCTTCCCTCTACTTTGAGGGTATGTAAAATGTTACATAATTAAAGACCAACATTTGATATGTTTCTGCTTTGTCAAGGATCCTAATAGTACAAGCCATCTCAGGTGTTAAGTATTAGAAACGAAGAGTAGCTTTATCACCAGCAGTGTCATACTTTTATCAAACAATAAAAACTAGCACTTCTTTAACACACACACACACACACACACACACACACACACACACTTCTGCTACTGTAAGGTCTCGCCCTGGGAGTCTACCCTGAGGAAGTGATCAACTATGCAGGAGGTGAGGAAAGGCAAGAGGGTTGTATCAGCTTACCCTGCTGGAGGGCCAGGACTCCAGGTGAGGGCAAAGATTGAAAACAGGTGAGGATCCGGGCAGAACATTTACAAGTGAGGTATGATCGTCATGTATTTGCTAAGTCCAAAGGGAGGGCCCAAACCAGCAAACATAGTTATGACCTGGCTGGTAAGCCCATAACGATCATATATGCACATGGACCAGAATGTGGCAGGATGGACGCCATATGCTAACAGTGGTTCCTACCAGTGAACTGGCTACCCCTGCCTCCCCTCTCTGCCGTGGCTGAGTCTGTCAGTGTTCTACATTAGTGCATACTGCTTTTGTAAATAAGACAGAAAAGGAAAGAACCACATACAAGAGGAGGGATGTAAAGCTACAGGATTCTCCCTGGGGGCCCAAATGACCACCATGATGAAGGACTAGGGGAAGATGTGTACCTGCCATTCAGCACAGCATGCAGGGCCTCTGTCTAACCCACTTGGAACACAAGGCCTGGGATGGGAACATGTCATGGGGGGGTGGGTAAGGCGTGCAAGTAAGGCCTCCCCACCTATGAGGAGAACCAAAGAACAGAAGAACCATGCCTGGAAGTTTTGACATGCAATGAAGCATCCTCAAGGCAAACAAGACAGCCAGAGGGAGTTCTAGGCCAGGAACTATCAGGAGGAAGACAGTCTCAAGATATAAAAACGTCAGTGCTCCCAGGAGACCACTGCCCTTGGCCCTGTCTACCAGAAATGGAAGTAAAAGAGAAACCATGGTCACCTGAGGCAACCTTCCCACCTTGACATGCTGCCCTGTATAGAAGGCAGGGTCCAAGGAGGAGACTTAGGCCCAAAGGTCTCCACCCACACCTCTTTGCCTGGCATTCCTAGCACCAAAGGAAACAGAACCAGAGAGGTCAACCAGAGGTGCCACCAGACAAATGTGGACTCAAGTCCAACCTACCACCAGAGTACTGTACAATTCTGGGGAGAGTGAACAACCTCTCTGTACCTCAGTTTCTTCATTTGGAAACTAAGGATGAGCATGCCCTCTACCAGAGTCTGGCATGGGGTAAGCACTCCTCCAATGCCAGCTGTTTACAGGCCCGTTTTCTTCCTTGTCCTCTCCTTCCACCAGCTCCAATGGGAAAATGTATCCCATCCCTATAAATGTGTCCCTAGGTCAGTTCCACCCTAGACTATCAACCTCCCCCCTACTCTTCACAGACAACTTCCTGAAAGAGTGGTCTGCCTTGGAACTTGTAAATTCATTCATTCGTGCGTTCAACACACACATGTTAAGGCCATACTATGAGGAAGAATCAAGGATACAAAAGGGTGTGAGACAGAGCTCCAGTGCTCAAGATGAGGAGACAGGCCTGCAAGGTTGAGAGCATGACTACATCACAAGGTGCCACAGGATATGAGGTCTACGACGTACAGCCGAAGCCTCCAGGGCCTGAGCCACGGGTCAGGGATGGGCAAGGTGTCTCCAAGGCAGAGGGGGCCGCCAGGAACTTGGGAGTCATTCAGCACAATTTCAGCCAGCCGGTAAGGGTGGACCCAGTGAGTAACGGAGTCTGTACCCACCCACTGAAAAGCCCGGAATGTGGTCCCCATGGTGACCTGAGCAGATGTGCTAGCGACCAGTGAACTGAATAAGCACTTAGCTACTCGGAGTAGGTGACAGAAGAGCCACCAGGGACAGACTTCGGTGGGCCTCCAGGAGGGGAAGGCCAAGGAATGCAGCCACTCACTCTGCACAAACACAGAGAAAGGGGGCTGTTCACCTTTAAATACTTTACTCTGGGATGTCCTCAAGGGCCATCAAGGTGGAAATCTCATTCTCATTCAAGCAGTCTCTTTCTACAGAGTGCCTGGCGGTGCTCCTACTCTGGAGGGGAATGTCATCACACATGACAATGCATACTGAAGGCTGTTAAGTGCTGGGAGGAACAGATAGGGGTGGTGGGGGCGCTTGGCAGACCAAACATGCACCTGTGAGAGTGGGGAGACCGCCACGGCCCCAGCTGAGCCTGCCTGAGGGGCTGCAGGACAAGGAGCACCTGCACTGAAGCACTGGGGTAGACAGGCCTACAACACAGATGGAAAGAGTCCCCACTGGCGGGCAAACACCAAGGCAGTGGGATCCTGAAGGAACCAGGGGCTGAGCATGTAGGGAGGGGTATGGGGTTTAGTGCAGCCACACAGAGGGCAGGTGGATAAGACAGAAAAGGATCAGGCAATAAGCTCCCGGTGGAGAATGGGGCAGATTCTAGCCTGTTCTCCCAAAAATACTGCTTAAGATCAAAAGCAACCCTGGCCTCCCTAGAGCCCTTTCTGGGTGTCACTCTTCCCAGTATCTCACAGAACACCCACCCCCCCATCCATTCTGTCTTTCCTTCTCTGCACAGTGGACCAGGCCCTGAACAGACTCACAGGGGTGACAGGGTCCCCACACAGCAGGGCACCTATTGTCTTCCTTGAGAATGCCCACTGCCCATGGCCCACAGTGCTCCCAACTTTTCCCAAGTGTGCCCTGAATCTTCCCAAAATTCCTTTCCTGGATCAGCCACACTGGGGTTCCAACATCTCTACCATCTTCTACCATATCTGAGTCCTGGCCCGATATTTCACTACCTCTTAAGCAGGCACACTGCCCAGGACTCAGGGATCCCCAAGGCAGATTGGGTCAGCAGCTCTCCGTGCCCTTCCCCTCCTCTCTGTGGGTGGCAGCAGCAGCCAACCAGCACCCACTGCTCTTCTACAGAGCCTGGATCCTCTAGGCACCAGGCACCGAGTAGGCTCCTGGATTCCACTGTGAGCAAAAAACACTCACCACTACCACAGGGGAGCGGAGCACAGTGATCTGCTCAGGGAACAAACACTGAAGAGTAAACACTGGCAGGAGCAGGGGAAGGAATTCACACGGTGGTCACTCCCCAGCTGGTCACTCCCCAGGTCAGAAAAGACCCTTTGTGGTTGGTGAGGAGCATAAGATTCAAACTCTCAGCCATCCCCTGCCCCTTCTGAGCTAATTCCACTACCCACATCCAACACACACCCATACACCTGGATGCTGATACACATTCACCCAGAGACGCTTGCACACACTTGTGCACACACAGCACTCAATCCCAGCTTTCCCTTCCTGCACTGGCAGATGCCCTACGTCCTGCGCACCATACACTCCTTATCTTGACACAAATCATTCCCTGTGCCTGAGGCAGGGGTGGGGGGGGGTGGGAAGGGGCTGGCACGGCTCAAGGCCAATTACCTCCCAGCCCCAAAACCGACCCCCTGCTTTAAAAAGCCACCCAAATTCCCCCCCAAAAGAAATGCATCTCTCCTCCACATTCCCATAGCCCCAAATCTACAAATGGGACATTTCTTAATGTCCAATTTTTGTCAAGGCTACTGTAACAACTGGGGCTCCCTCCTTCCTATATTTTCAATTCTGGGGTGTAGGGAGTGGGGTAGAAGTCTCAGATTTATTCTACCTCTTGCAATGCTGGCACTGTAAGTGAAGCTTCCGTAGACTTTTTTTTTTTTTTAATAAACTGTTTGTTTACAGAATGGGTAAGATATTGATGGAGCCTCAGGAGGGAGTGGGTGAGATGGGTGCAGAGATGTTGATGCTCAAGCAGACACAGCTCCACTACTTAGCAGCAGAGTGAAGACAAGTTACAAAGCCTCTTGGGGCCTCAGTTTTCCCATCCATGAAGTGGGAATAATACAGTGTCTGCCCTGAGGACTACCTCAAGTACCAGATGAGAACATGTAGGTAAAGCACTCTACAAACCCCAAGACGCTACTGTGTCCATTACTACCCTTCTTAATACTATCACTGAGACAGAGGAGCAAGCTTTATTGACCAGGAATCATGGGGGATGGGAAGGGAAGTCAGGCAAGGCTACTAATCAGGGCGTGTTTGGCAGGAATTAAATCACAGTCCTTACAACACACCACACCAAATGATCTTTGCCAAAAAATAATAAAATATTTCACCAAATGTTGGATACGCTGCAGTACATGTTGTACTCATACTCTCACTCAACTAGCTGGCTGAGCCACTCCCAAGAGTCTTTTACTAGTTCTCTTAGTCTTATTTATTTTTTTAAAAGAAGTGGGCAATTGCACACACAGTAGGTTAAGTGCTTAGCAGCTGTAAATTAAAGGATAATTTTTGGTAGCTAAAAGGCAACATAGAATTAAATCAAGAGGCCGAATGCCAACAGAATGAGCTCGGCATGAAAGAAAATGCCGATTCCCTGAGCTGGTGTGTAGGCGAGAAAAACAGCAGCACTTACTTGCACCCACTCAGCAACCGTGGACATCTGCTCATCCCCTATGGAATCCTCTTCTCCATGGATTGTGTCCACAGTGGATCCAGGGGTACAGCACTGAGGGCACAGAGACCCTTCTGGTCTTGATCAAAGAACACTCTCAACAGGAGAAATGTTCTCAATAGCACACACCTAGGTCGGTTGCATGTGGGCACCTCTAGCCATAAACAGTGCTGTTTCTAGCTGTTTCTAGGATGTGGAGTAATTTAGGGGGCTAATCCATGCCCCCAACTTTCCAGTCCTGGCTTAATAATCTCCCTGTGAGGACCTCACCATCAACAGGCCTTTTCTCTCTCTCTCTCTTTTTTTTTTTTTGTTTGTTTCCCCCTTTAAAAGCAGTCCGAAAAATAATTTCCTTTCCCCACTGGGTAAGTAAAGCGGCAAACATCCTTGTGGATTAAGAAAAGCCAATTTTCAGGGCACCTGGGTGGCTCAGCGGTTGAGCATCTGCCTTCGGCTCAGGGCGTGATCCCGGGTCCAGGGAATGAGTCCCGCATCGGGCTTCCTACAGGGAACCTGCTTCTCCCTCTGCCTATGTCTCTTGCCTGTCTCTCTCTCTCTCTCTCTCTCTCAAGAATAAATAAAATCTTAAAAAAAAAAAAAAAAAAAAGGGAGACACATCTTCTATGGCTCCACAGGTATGCTTATTACTGTCATTAGTAAATCAGAGAACACCCTCCCCACACCTCATAGCTGAAGTGCAGAGACATGGGCAGCCCTGTGAAAGGTGGGGGCCTGGCCATCAGGATGCTGGCCCTCAAGGCCTCCCTGACTTACCTCACCAGCGCAGTAGGTTCCTGCTTCTTCACCAAGGAGATAAGACATTTCCACTCAACTACTGTGAATGGCAGCTAGAGACTGCTCCTGGCTGCTATTTGGAGCGAGCAGCCGCCAATCAACAGTCATCACCCGCTTGCTACAGGGACTAGGGACACAGCAGGGACAGGGCTGCTCCTGCCCACCCCGTAGGAGCCCACGGTGCAGTGTCCACAGGAGAGAACACTGGTTTTGGAGCTGCAATCTGATCCAAGCACGCACCCCAACTCCCTGGGAGGCCTGGAACCTGTCATTTTAGCTCTATCCTTCTCAGTTTCCTTGTTCAGAAACGAGCACAGACAGTGACAATGACACTTCCCTAATGGGGAGTCAGTGGTGAATGGGCACAAAGTGGGTGTCCAACCACACTCCCTTACTTCTGTACAAGACCTGCACCCCCAATCTCTCCCCAACACCTAGGTTACCAGAGTCAGGGAAGGAGGCTCTGACAGGGTCAGAGAGGATGATGAGCGGCCTGTCTCAAAGGCTGGACCCATCTGCTTCCTCCAGTCCTGCTGGAACAGAAGAGGAAAAAAAGGAAGGAAGACCCAGGCCCTCTCTTCCTCCTTTCCTTATTTCCAACCCAGTGGAGGCAATTCATTCCGCTTCTGCAGGCTGCCACCTGACCTCCATGAGGGTATCTGCCACCTGGGGTCCTATCTATCTGTGTGCCTGGGAACCCAGCTCCAATTGAGCCATCTAAAGGGTGGGGGCTCCGTTTTATTTCTCTTAGTCCCAGACCAGCATAGGATGGGTGCTCAGCAAATGGGATGTGACAGTGACCCCAGGAGCTAGGCTGCTTCTCAACTGCACCTAAATGTAGGGCCCCATCAAGCCCGGAGGGCCCAATGCAAGGTGATGGCTCTTGTCTCAACTGACCCAGCTACCCACCTGGCAACACCCAGGAAAGCTGGTCTTGCTTTGCTGGCTGAACACACCCCACCTGCCTCTTCTTCCTCCCCACACTTAGAAGGCTCTGGTGCAAATAACCATCTCACACATTCCTTCAATCACCAACCCCTTCTGCTCTTCCGGAAACCACCTCAGGCCAGGCTACTCTTTATCACTGCATGCCCACATCACAACTAACGTCTCTGAGCTAGTACCCAGCTCTGCCCATTCTCTATGCCACCAGTCACTTCACTCCTTAAGATCCTGCCATAGCCCCTACCTGCCTCACATACTGTGGACCTGGCCCTATCACTCTGCCATTCCTTCAACAGATGATTACTGAGCACCTGGGGAACAGGGACGAGTTAAAACAGGCCTTTGTGGACCTAGTCTACATGGTAGGAGAGAATGACCATCAATCTAATAATCCCACCAATAGAAAATTACAGGCTGGCATGTGGAAAAGTACAGAGTATCCCCACAGGCAGCAACAGAGAAGCTGGGCCAGCCTGTCAGGGAAGGCTTTAGCTGAGGAAGTTATGTGCCAACTGAGATATGAGGAGGAGCAGAGGTTAACCCAGAAATAAAGTGGGGGATAGAATATCTCAGAAAAGGGCCATAAAATCACGTGCAAAGGCCCTGAGGCAAGAGGGAATGTCACCTGAACAAGTAACTGAAAGGAAGACCCAGGGGTTGGGACACCTGGGTGGGTCAGTCAGTTGAGTGTCTGCCTTCAGCTCAGGTCATGATACCAGAGTCCTGGGATTGAGCTCACTGCTCAGCGGGGAGCCTGCTTCTCCCTCTCCTTCTGTCCCTCTCCCAGCTTGTGAGCTTGCTTACTCGCTCTCTGTCTCTCAAATAAATATTTTTTAAAAAGGCCCAGGGGCCGCAGGGCAGAGCAAACAGGGAGGGCAAAACTGGGAAAGTGGGATGCAGATGAGTAGGAAGCTGGATGGGGCAGAAGCCCAATTCCAGTCTGCAGACAGTGACGGACAACCAGCCCTCGGGGCACCATCCTTTCCTGCTCTCAACCAGTGTCTACAAAAGGAGAACTGACTTTGTATCGGCTGGTCTGAAACAGAATTGGTAAATTGATTCTGCCATCAAGAGTACAACAATCCCACCCAATAGGTAAGGCCAGACGGAAGTCTGAGGACATGGCTGTTTGTGGTCATCTGCAACTTCTACTTCCCTCCAGCAGTTTGTGACACTAAGGGCTGGGCCTACTATGGCAGGCAGAGCATTCCAAGGAGCCCTCTGGGTCACCCAGCAGGCAGGTCTCCTTCCCACTATTCCCCACTCCCCCAACATGGGCCGCTCTCTAAGCAAGCAGACACCGTATCAGTCCCTTTTGTCTCAGGTCAATCTGTAGGCCAAGCACAGACTGTGTTCCATTTACCAAACCACCTCCTTCCTTTAATCTCTAAATCACTGTAGTTAAAAGAGGGCTGTGGACCCCAGAGAACACAGTCCTGGCCTCACATTTGGCCCTTTGAGCTAGAATCCCAGGGTCTTGGCTTCTGTTCATTTTGTTCTGCCTCCGTCTGAAAAAGCATTCGTTCCTCTCTTCCCAGCATCCCCACAGCCCAGCCCAAATGCCCCTTCTCCAAGTGGACGCAAGTTATCCACCCCTCATCCAGCTCTGACCACTCATGGCCTGTGCCTCCACTGTGGCCTGGATCAAACCAACCCTCCTCATGGGCCAGGCATGGCTTACTCATTTCTGCATCAGTCTCAGTGAAGCAACAAATACCCACTTGAGCAGGGAAACCTGTAAAGACGATAAGGCTGCCTTGCCATTTCTCCCATGACTTTTCAGTGAGATATGATTAAAACAAAATAAGAATTTAAACAAATGATCTTCTCTCCATCAGACTCCACAGTATCTAGAGGTTAGGTGGCACAACCACTGAGACACAAGAGAGAAGCAGACACTGGCAGAGGGAGAAACAAGCTCCCTGTGGGGAGCCTGGTGCAGGACTCGATCCCAGGATCACGCCCTGAGCCGAGGGCAGACGCTCAACCACTGAGCCACCCAGGCGTCCCACGACCAGTTTAAAACCAAATGAGATCTCACACTGTTGTATGCTTGGCAGTTAAAATAATAATAATAATAAAAAGAGGCACCTGGGTGGCTCTGTCAATTAAGCCTCCGACTCAACTACTGTCTTGATCTCAGGGTCATGAGCTCAAGCCCTGCACTGGGTTCCATGCTGGGCATGGAACCTACTTAAATAAACAAACAAATAGAACCGACAATGCAACACAGAGCCCCAGGCCTGCATTAGATGAGCTGCATCAGTGCAAGCTCGCCAGGTGTGACCATTCACAAGTAACATATGCCTCTGGGCCTCAGTTTACCCTTTTATAAAGTGAGAATAAGACTGACTAGGGTGACTTGGGAGGATACAGTGAGCAATGCAAAATGCCTTTCCTGGTCAGTCTGTGGCACCTGAGGCCTCCCCAACCTCACACGTGGACCATAGACTCCGAGTCAGTTCTCACTGTGCAGATCACTTCACCCTGGGACACACTACATACTTGTTTGTTTCCTTCCACCTGTGCCCTGCTTCTGAGACCCTCGGCTATGTGGGACAGGGCTGTCTTCCAGTTCACAGCTACATCCCACTGCCCTGGAAGTGCCCAGCAAAGAGAAGATGCCTGATATGTATCTGCTGAATGAACAGTGCACACATAAATGCTGACATTCCACTGTCAGGAGGCAGACACATAATATAGAATTACTGTCAGCTCGCACGTGGAGAAACTGAAAACACTACACAACTGAGGGCACTGAAAGAACATCTGGGGACCCTAACACTGAAAACACACACACCCTAAAGGGACCTCAAATGAAAATGGGAAGGGGAAGTCCTCTTTGGGAAAGAATGTGTAGTAGCTTTCTGCACGGACGCCAGATATTCAGGTGAGGTCTGCGTGGGGAGAGCCTGAGAGCACCCCCTCAGTGGCTGACAGGGTGCCTCTCATGAAGGTGACAGCAGCTGTATCCATCTGTCGGTATAATGACATGAAGTGGCTTGAGGCATCAGAGAGTTGACACTCAGCTCTCAAGTACCACCTGATCAAAGACATTCACTTCCCAGATCAGCTGATCGGCTAAAGAAATAGGCGTAGCTAAGTTGCTTTAAAGTTCAAAATTGGGGGATCCCTGGGTGGCTCAGTAGTTTAGCGCCTGCCTTCGGCCCAGGCCATGATCCTGGAGTCCCGGGATTGAGTCCCACGTCGGGCTCCCTGCATGGAGCCTGCTTCTCCCTCTGCCTGTGTCTCTGCCTCTCTCTCTGTGTCTGTCATGAATAAATAAATAAAATCTTAAAAAAAATAAAAAATAAAAAAAATAAAGTTCAAAATTGAGGCTGAGGGAGCAAAACGTACTTAACTGGGAGCTACTCAGCTCACAAATGCCAGGCCAGAGCAGGTCAGTAAGATACAGACAGGGAATTCAGGATCTTCCAGGGCAGGGCCAGTCTTTACTCTAAAAACCTCCTCTCTACCCACCAATTTATAACACATCACCATTAGCATTCTAGTAAGACAGAGAGACTAGCAATTATTTTAGAGAAAAAAACAAGGAACGAAAGGACAAACAAGTGTCCCAAGCACTTGGCATTCACTGCAGACACGTTCACCGGGTGTTGCTCTGGGCGAGGTGCCCAGAAGGCTGCCTGGAAGAAGGGAAAGAGCAGGGCTCTGCAGGCAGACAGATGTGGGGTCAACTCACCAACTATGGGACTTCCGTTACCTAAATCCCTTTGGTTCTCAGTTTTCTGTTTGCAAAATGGGAACAAAAACCTCCTAGAACCTGGCACCCATTAAAAAGATGATGTATCTTAAGTGCTTGGGCATAGGAAGCACATGGCAGAGGAGGAGGACCCCAGTGGCACCTGGGGGCGGGGGTGTGGAATTCCTTGCACAGGGCACTCTCTTCATCAATGAGCCCAAGGCTTTCCATGTGCTTCTTGGGTCGAGGGCCACACAAGGGACCCACAAAAGGTGCAGCAGAGAGAACTGTCATTGGGGTGGGACTCAGGGAAGACACCACCAAGGAGGCCTCCGAGAGTGGCCTCCAGTGGGCAGAACGTGGGGAAGGCTACAGCAGGAGGTCACAGCATGAGGAGGGAGCAACAGCACCACGGAGGGCATAGGGGGAGCACTGGGAAGAGCAAGGGTATATGGGGAAATGGTGCAAGTGTGGGAGACCAAGCTGGCAAGGTCAGGTGGAGGCACAGGGGGCGTGGGAAATGCTAAACCAGGAGCAGTCGAGCTGGACATACTGAGGGGAGTGAAACAGGAGCAGCTGGAAGTTGCTGGAGCAGGGAGGGTGGTTGTGTGGAATGAACTAAGAGGGAGAGGCTAAGTAGGAAGTGGGACAGCCCCAGCCCTGTGAACTTATGGATGTGGCAAGAAGGTGGCCAATTCCAGCAAACAACCAATGGGGGTGGGGTGTGGGGTTGGCAAGGGAGAAAAGAGAGGCTAGACTCTGGAAGGGTCCTGGTAGGGAAAGGGCATCCTCTGTGGGGAGGCCCTAAAACAGGAGCAGAGAGAAAGGATGCAGAAGACAATGAAGGCCAACTGGTGGGTTCCAGTGACCCATGTGGTAGGGCTCAAGGATGACCAACGACAGGCCACTGGGGTTAAGGATGGCATGATGCCCAGTAGCTTAAGAGACCACATGGTACAAAGGGGGTGAGGGACATGGGTCATATCTGGGGTCAGAGAAGCACAGTGGAGCTGTGGTCGGAGGCAGGGAGAAACAGAAATCACCCAGACGCCAGTGGAGGAAGAAATCAACCCTAGAATCCTCACTTTTCAAACGGGAAAGATTTGTATTCAGAGACTATACAGTGAAAGAGGTGTCACAGATCCTGGGGATAATAGAGCAGACCAGGAAAGATGCCAATAGGAAAAGTGCTGGGGACAGAGAAGAAACACCCCTTTCTCCCTCTGCAAACCTGCTGGCAACCACTTTACTCACCTTCAACTGGCCACCCATGTTCCAAGTGCACTTGGCACCTCAGTCCAACCAGAGCACAGCCTCATGCTCCAGGGGGCTCCCTGACTGCCACCCACCAGAAACTATCCTGGAATCATACCCATGCTTGAACCTGTGTGATCCCTCAGCTGGGCTAAAAACACATGGAAGGGCTACACCTCCCACCTAGGGCAACAGGAACACCTGGCGCAGAACTCCACATAAGAAGAGGTATAGAGAAATGTTGGCATAGCTACCTAAGGAAGAAAAGCTGGTCATGCCTTTGTTTGACATATAAAGGAACAAGAAAAAAATATAGAAGTCAGAGACCTAAAGCTGTCACAGGCTCCTGGCTGACGGTCTCTTGCAAGGCCTCTTTCAATTCCACTCCCACCCCTAGCCCCATTCCACACATGGAGAAGAAAAGCCACCTGTAACTAGCGCTCATAGGTGTAAGTCTCAGATTCCTGCTTCATGAGTTTACCAGACACCTCCTGGGTGCTGGTCATAGGAACAAGAGGCCTGTACCTGCTCTCACTGGGTGCCTGGTCTAATGGGGGAGAAACAGACATCTGTAGACCATGATTGGTACTGAGGGGTGTGTGGACACTAGCACACTGCTAGTGCTATGGCAGAGGGGTCAGCAAAGGCCTCTGGGAAGAATGAGCTACCACCTAAAGACAGGAAAAGAGCCAGGCACTGAAAGCACCAAGAGAAGAAACTATGAAGAGAACTTCAGGAAGAAGGAACAACCAGTGAGGATACCCTGAGGTCAGACTATAGGAGGAGCTTGGACTATAGGAGGAGTAAAAAAGCAGCTAGTATGGCTGCAGTGTGGGTACAGGTAAAGCATGAGGTGGGAGAGGGCAGGCAGGTACCAGACCAGCAAGGCTTCCTGAGAAGGAATTGAGATCTTATTCCAAAAGGTGCTAAGCAGGGCAGCACGGGTGGCTCAGCGGTTTAGCACTGCCTTCAGCGGTTTAGCACTGCCTTCGGCCCAGGGCATGACCCTGGAGACCTGGGATCGAGTCCTACATCGGGCTCCCTGCATGGAGACTGCTTCTCCCTCTGCCTGTGTCTCTTCCTCTCTCTCTCTCTCCCTCTCTCTGTGTCTCTCATGAATAAATATTTAAAAAAGAAAAAAAAGGTGCTAAGCAGGTGAATCACATGACCGGATTCAGGTTTTCTTACCTTAACCCACAAGGGCAAACCACTGCCCTCCTCCGAGGCTAATTCTTCATCAGTAAAATAAGAATTCCCCTCCCCTTGTTGTGTGGATAAGTGTCAACATGTTAAGAAGCACTTAAACTCTAAAGCACTCAATAAACATTAGCCATTATTTTCATTAAAGTTCAAACTAGGGCTACTGTCAAAATGTGATAGGAATTCTAAAAAGGTTCCCCCAAAAAACTGGGAGCACTTTCTCATTAATCGAACCTGTACCCCCCCCCCACACACACACACACATACCCTCAACTGTAACAACTGGCCAATGACAACAATACCCCACATCTGTAGAGCACCTAGTTTACATAGCACTTTGGTGTCTGCTATGAGAATGCTAGTCAATAACCACTGGTCTTTAATACTTTTAATTTAGTGACAGTGTTACAAATTGGCTGGTTCTTGCTAGATTTAGCAGGTGTGCATGTGTTCCTCCTCGGAACAGCAGCTGGTCATGGTCATGTCAACACATCTATCCGCTCTCTCTCAAGGTTTAGCATTCCTGCTGCTGTGGTCTACATTCCCATATGTCCCAATCTGCCAGAGAATTAAATGATGATAATATAGTATCACTGTGTGCTGTGATGTGCCTGGCACTGCACTACGCACTTTACAGGCTTAATCTTCACGTTATCCCAATACTCCTTATATATCCATTTTCCAAATGAGTTCTAAACGTGTCGCTCAAGGAAACTCAGAGAAATAAATGATGGAGCCAAGAAATAAACACAAGACGATAATGACCCCGTGTCTTCACTCTTACTCCCACCTCTGTGCCAGATATACTTCAGGCAAAATGCTTATCGTACGGTGCTTGGTACGACACGGGTATTCCGTCAATAGAGGCGGCTGTTATTAGCAGGGCACAGGTAGTTTCCACTTCCCATGAGAGTGTCACCTCCGGGAGAGCAGCGACCTTGTCTGTCTGGGGGACGGCTGCACTCCCTGCACGTCTGACGGAGAAATGAATGAACGTCGCTCCCAGGGAGCAGGGCTGCCTGCGCAAGGCTCCTTGTTGCACGCATCTGTCGCGCCACTGCTCCTGCCCCTTAGTAAGACCACCAAGCGCATCTGACGGCATGGAGAGGGTCTCGGGGACGTGCGATCTCCTCTTTCTCGATTCAAGGGTGGCAGAAACAGCTCCCAAGGAAGAGAGGCGGTGAGTCCGGGATCGCGCTGCGGGAGGGTCCCGGCTCTGGCAGGGCTCTCCGCCCCACCACCCCGGCGGGGACACCGTCCGCCCCGGCGCTGGGACCCGGCAGGAGACAAAGACCCGCGGGGCCGACGCACCGGCAGGAAGGCTCACTCCCCTCGCCCACCTCCCCGAATGAGAGCCCGCTGCCACAGCGCCTCGCCCTGCCCGAGCTGCGGCGAAGGCCGGGCGCGGGGCCGAGCCAGGGCCCGGGCCGTGCAGACACAGGCAGCGGCCCCGCCTGCACGCCACCCGCAGAGGGTCGCCAGGGCGCGGGAGGCCGCGGGCTGGGCCGGCCTGTCACCTTCAGGACCGCCCACCCACTCGCCCGCCCTCCGCGGGGGCGCCTCAGCGCGAGCCGCCGCCGCCCGGCTGGGGCTCCCCGCGCATCAGCCTGTCCGCCGCGCCAGCCTCGCGCCCCGCGCCCTCGCGCTGCACCCCCTCCCGCCGGCCCGTACCTGCTGGGAGAGCGGGATGAGCGGAGCCGCCATCTTCCCGCGGACTCGGGCTCCGAGCGCCGGGGAGACGGGGGCGGGGCCGCGCGTGCGCACGGGGGCGAGGGGCGGTGCGCGCGCAGCTGGGTCCGGACGAGGGCGGGGCCGAAGCGGGGCTGCGCACGCGCAACCGAACACCAGGGGGGGCGGGGCCGGGGGCGGGGGCGGGGCGGGGCCGTTCACGCCTAGCCCAGCCGGGAGGGGGCGGGGGCGGGGCCGGGGAGGAGCGCAGGACCCCCAGCGCGCGCCAAGCTCACCTGCTCACTTACCCGCGGCCCGGCCCGCTGCCTAAGTCTGACGCGCTCTCGTTCATCCCCTTCCCGGTGCACCTGCCAAACGCCTTGTGGGGAGTTGTTGCCCACCCCGCAGAGGGTCAGGAACCCCGCGGTGCCCAAACGCTCCCTGTTTCTAGGATAGGGGTGTGTGTGTGTTAAGTTCCCAACTGCCACTTTCTGGCACAGTGACCTTGGCAAGTCACCTAAGTACTTTCTCTGAGCCCCCAGTCCCCTTCTGAAAAGAGGGGATGGTAATAGGTGTTTGCTGTTATTCCCCCTCCACGTCTCACACTGTGCCTGGCACAGAGCTGGGCCTGATGTTTCCTGGAGAACCGATACTGGAGGGGACGTTTATTGCTTTAGATGTTTTGTCTTCTATTGCCTAGGGACACACACTCATCTGTGGCTAGTTTCCACCAACAGGGCAGCCAAGCAGCTGACCACAGTGGCACAAGGTTTCCTTAGGGCAGGTGGGCCTCCCTTGCCTGGCCTCCTGTGATGGTCGCACAGTAAACCTAGCCAGGCAACCGTGTCTTAGGCAGGCAAGCCAGGAGGCCATGTGATCGCAGGGGTGGGGCACAGGTTCCTGTCCACCTCCTCCATTTTGGAGTCAAGCTGCTGCTGGTCTTAATGAGACACCCATGAGCCAATAGCAATGAGATAAGACCATGTGTCATCTGATCCTCTCTTGAGACTGTTTTGCAGTCTTAGTTCCAAGTTTTCAAGCTTAGCATGCTCCTTTACCCTTCCGTTCAATATGTAAAGAGCAATGGGAAGCCACCAGAGGGTTTGGACACAATCAGATTTGTGTTCTAGAATGGTGACTCTCAATGCAGCAGGCAAAGTGGCCTGAGCATCGATGGATGGATGGATGGGGGTGGGCCAGCTGAAAAGCCAGAGCAGTGGTCCAGGTGTGGTAATAGAGGCTTTTAGCTGTCTTGACTCCTTTATCAGTCTGTGTTCCATAAGGAAACGTCATGTCATTCTAGATATTTCAGGCAGAGGACCATTTGATATAGGAGAATAAGTGTAAAAGTTTGGGAAAAACAGAACAGGAATATAAGGTTACCTAAAGACTAGTAACTGCAGGAAACTGCTAGCCCTTCTAGGGCTAAAGGTCAAAAGGGAAAAAAGTGTTACCCAAAACCCATCATCACTGGGCCATGAGCAGGAACCCAGCTACTGCTGTTTTGCCATTGCTAAAGTCACTGATGTTTTTTCTCACCACTGCCTAAGGTGCTGGCAGAAGCCTGAAAAAAGAAAAAAAAAAAAAAAGGCCTCTCCTCTCTGCCTGCCTTCCTGCGTCTTTGTGACAGAACATGACAGGAAACCAATGGGTAAGGGTGTCTGTGAAATGTCTGTCATATGCAGGCTTCCAGCCTTAGTGTCAGAACCTACAGAGGCAATGACCACAGAGACTCTCCTGCATCATCCATGCCTGGAAACAGAAGCTTGATGCTATGAGTCCCACCCAGCTAGCGGCCTGTGATTCCCTTTTCCTCCTGTACCCACCACACCGGGCAGTGAGCCACCATCCTGCAACCTTTCTCGTCAGAGTCCAGAGCTACACTGTCCAACATGGTGGCCATACATCATGTGTGTCCAAGTGGCAATTTGAATTAATTACAATTAAATAAGGTTAAAAACCCATTTCTCCATGGAATGTACAACACCAGGAGTGAATCCTAATGTAAACTATGGACTCTGGGAGGTAATGATTGTGACAACTGTACCACCATGTTGTGAGATATTGATAGTGGGGGAGGATGTGTGGTGTACAAGTGGGAGCATATGGGTACTCTTTGTGCTTTCTGCAGTTTTGCAGTGAACCTAAAACTACTCTAAAACCAGTGTTTATTAATCTTTTTAAAAAATCATTCCTCAATCCCACTAGCCACATTTCAAGGGATCACGTGTGGCCAGTGGCCACCATACTGGCCAGTGCAAGTGGGAAACATCTCTATCTTCACAGAAAAGTTCCCCAGGATGGCACTGCTCCAGGAGATGAGCTCTGCGGGATCTGAGCTGGTCTGACCCAACTTCATACAACTATTTCCAGCATTTTCCCTCTAAACCTGTTTCTGCTTCTTTCCTCAGTTCTTTCCTCAGTAGCTTCTTACCTGGTTCAGAGATTAAAGAGGTAGACTGTTGAATCCCATCCCTGCACTTCATGGAAGTGAGTCTTTCATTTCTGAGAGTGATAACCAACCCCCAAGAAACCATTAGCCATCAGTCAAAAAGTCCACATTTAGGGGAAGCTGGGTGGCTCACTCAGTTGGGCATCCAACTCCTGATTTTGGCTCAGGTCATGATCTCAGGGTTGGTGAGAGAGGCCCCTCATCAGGCTCTGTGCTGAGCGGGGGGCTTGCTTGAGATTCCCTCTGCCCCCCAACCCCCACCAACTCACATGCATGAGTGTGAGCACGCGCACATGCGCACTCTCTCTCTAAAAATAATTTTTTTTTAGTCCACATTTGAAGGTCTGCCAACTTCAGCCAAAGTGAGAACAAAACTTGCCAGAATTTCACTTCATAGGCAGACTTTCCACATTGATCATCCAGCAACATGCCATATATAATTTCGAATGTATCCAGCTTATTTGTAATATCACTGGATTCCAAATTCCAGTGTCCAAATTTAGTGTCCTAAATTTTATATCTTCCAACACAGATTTCTGTATGAAAAAAGTTGCCTTCAAATCAGAAGACTAGGGCAGCCTGGGTGGCTCAGCGGTTTAGCGCCACCTTCAGCCCAGGGCGTGATCCTGGAGACCCAGGATGGAGTCCCATGTCGGGCTCCCTGCATGGGGCCTGTTTCTCCCTCCGCCTGTGTCTCTACCTCTTTCTCTCTCTCTCTGTGTGTCTCTCATGAATAAATAAATAAAATATTTTTTAAAAAATCAGAAGACTGTTATGCATGACTTTTAAAAAGCAAATTATTGGGCGGCCCCCGTAGCGCAGCGGTTTAGTGCCGCCTGCAGCCCAGGGTGTGATCCTGGGGACCCTGGATTGAGTCCCACGTCAGGTTGTCTGCATGATGCCTGCTTCTCCCTCTGCCTGTGTCTCTGCCTCTCTCTCTATGTGTCTCTATGAATGAATAAATAAAATCTTTAAAAAATAATAATAATAAAAAGCAAATTATTTGATCAAGGCAAAAAAATTGAAGTGAGAAGTAATTACTATTTTCACTTGAGAAAATGAATTTCATTCCTCTGTCTTACAGAGAACAAAAGGCCACAGAAGTGGGTCACAGAGGGAAAAGAAGCAGTGGCTTCTGTATGGCATGTCAAAGGTCTGTGCACACACATCCGGGTTTTCCAAAATAACCAGTGTACAGGTGAAGCCTGCAAAACCTTTCTACACTAATGACGTTGTGTAAAGTTTTCATATTGGAAAAGGTTAGCATATGCTGTTGGTAATTTGCAGCCTGAAGAAATAAGGCATCATTTTTCCTTTTTAAAAATATGTTTTACCAACTTTTATTTATAAAACATTTTAGGGGCTCAGGAAAGAGCATCGTATCTTTGGCCAGACCCTTACCGGCCTCTGACTCCTAGCATTCATGTTTGTTGAGAGACAACATGTTGGTACGCAGGGCTGAGGCTGACGGAACACCAGGCCAACCCCACTGAGAAGCATAGGAACGTTTTCAAAGAAAACTGGACAAATTACCACGTATGTTGACATTTGCACTTTTACATGTCGATTAAAGTAAAGGCAAGGTTTTACCAGTCATCTTTATCTGAGGTGGGAATGACTAAAGTTCATCCCTCTTATGAAATCTCTGGAAAATGTTTTCTTGCCCACCAAACCTGCCCATCAGCAAGTCCTGCTCATCTTCCTCACGGGCCTTCTTCACTTCCTCCTTGGCCTGTATGGCATCCATCTCCCTTTCGGGGCCCTTGGAGAAATAAACAGAGACATGAGACATTAGCTGCTGGGGGTTATGTTTCCAGGGAGTGGACTGGGTGTCCACATTCAGCCTGCCTCTGCCTTCTTGCAAGCCTCCACACTGCCCCAGGGGCAGCTTGGATGAACCGCACCCCCCTACCCTGAGGATGCCAGGCCCTAATCCCTAGACCTTCTCTGGGAAAGGGCTCTTTGCAAATATGATTAAGTTAAGCATGTTGAGATGGGAAGATTATCCCAAACCCTAACTTCCATCACCAGTGTCCTCATGGGATACAGGCAGAGAGAGACTTGATACATACAAAGATACAAGAAGAACAGACCAATGTGAAGACAGAGGCAGAAATTAGAGCCACGTGGCCACAAACCAAGGAGCATCAGGAGCCACCAGCAGCTGCAAGAAGCAAAAGAAGGATGCTCCCCTAGAGCCTTTGGTGGGAGCGTTGCCCTGCTAAGGCCTTGATTTTAGCCCAGTGATACTGGATTTTGGACTTCTGGCCTCCAGAACTGTGAGGTGATAAATTTGTGTTGTTTCAAGCCATCCAGTTTGTGGTAATTGTTGCAAGAGTCACAGGGAATAAATACAACCCCCTCCACTTCTTTCTATTCCCAGAGTATCTGGGCCCCCATCCTTCAATAAGCTGAACAGTGGATAGGCAATGAAGGAGTCCTCTGAGCCTAACTGAGAAAGCTCAGGCACATGGGACCAATAGAAGGGCTAGGGGTACAGGCACATCAAGAAGGTTTCCAAAGTTGTTCTTGAAGAACTTTAGTAAAGCTTTGCAGCAGAAATCAGATTTGAGAATAAATGGCTCACCATCAACAAAATGAAAAGGTAACCTACTGAATGGGAGAAAAATAGTTGCAAGTCATATCTGATAAGGGATTAATACCCGAGGTATAAGAACTTATACAACTTAATAGCAAAAAAAAGTCTGATTAAAAAATGGGCAGAGGATCTGAACGGACGTTTTCCAAAAAATACATACAGAAGGCTGACAGGCACAGGAAAAGATGCTCAACAGCACTCATCGTCAGGGAAAGGCATATTATTTTTGTAAAAGATTTTTATTTATTCATGAGAGACACAGAGAGAGAGAGACAGAGACAGAGACATAGGTAGAGGGAGAAGCAGGCTCCATGCAGGGAGTCCAATGTGGGACTTGATCCTGGGACTGTAGGATCACACCCTGGGCTGAAGGCAGGCGCTAAACCACTGAGCCACCCAAGCGTCCCAGGGAAAGGCATATTAAAACCACAATGGGATGGGATCCCTGGGTGGCGCAGCGGTTTGGCGCCTGCCTTTGGCCCAGGGCGCGATCCTGGAGACCTGGGATTGAATCCCACGTCGGGCTCCCGGTGCATGGAGCCTGCTTCTCCCTCTGCCTATGTCTCTGCCTCTCTCTCTCTCTCTCTCTCTCTCTCTCTGTGACTATCATAAATAAATTAATTAATTAATTAAAAAAATAAAACCACAATGGGATATTAACTCATACCTGTTAGAGTGGCTAGTACCAAAAAAATACTACATAAGCAGTGTTGGCCAAGGATGTAGGGAAGAGGGTTCCCTCCTACACTGTTGGTGAGAATGTATATTGGTACAATCACTACAGAAAACAATATGACACCCTCTCCAAATTTAAAAATAGCAATACCATATAAGCCAGTAATTCTACTTCTGGCTATTTATCTGAAGAACATGAAAATACTATCTCAAAAAGACATCTGCACCCCCATGTTTATGGCAGTGTTATTTGCAATAGCCAAGACACGAGAGCAACCCAACTATCCATCGACAGATGAAGAAAATGTGATAAATATGTATGTGTACGTGTGTGTCTACATACACACACAGTAGAATATTACTCAGCCATAAAAAAAGAATGAGATCTTGCCATTTGCAACACCATAAGAGCATTATGCTAAGTGAAATAAGTAAGACAAAGAAAAACAAATGCCATATGATCTCATTTATATGGATTGTTCTTTAAAAATGAACTTACAGAAACAGAACACATTGATGGTTGCCAGAGGCAGGGTTAGGGGGTGAGTGAAATGGGTGAAGGGGGGTCGAAAGGTATAAAGTTCCAGTTATAAAATAAGTCAGTTATGGGGATGTCATGTGGAGCATAGAGAATATAGTCAATGATATTGTAATAACTTTGTATGGTGACAGATGGTAGCGAGTTATGGTGGCAAGCATTTCATAATGTATATACATGTTGAATCACTATGTTGTACACCCGAAACTAATATAATATTGTATGCCAACTGTACTTCAATTAAAACAATAAGTAAAACACAGGCATTTCACAAAAGAGGATGTCTGGATGGCCACAAAAGCCATAAAACAGTGCCAACCTTCATTTGTCATCAGGGTAACACAACTAAAGCTAAAACTGGAGCTACTACTACCTACCTAGAGACACTCCCACTCCCCAGCACCGGTGAGGATGGGAGACAGCACAGCGCCCTTGGGAACAGCCTGGCAGTTTCTTATGGGGTTAAATATCTATTGTCGGACTCAGCTCTTCCTGGCTATTTATCCCAAAGAACTAAAAGCACACACACACACACACACACACAAAATGTAAGCAAATATTTATTATTATAATATTATTATAATAATAATAATATTTATTATTATTTATTATTATTATTCCTTCATCTGTCGAAGACTGGAAACAACCCAATTGTCTGCCAGCTGGTGAACAGATAAAAACCCCTCGGCAATACAAAGAAACTAACTACTGACTGCTACCCCAACAACATGGACGGATCCCAGACACATTATGCTTGAGAAGTAGGCTCAAAAAAGACCGCATGCTAGGTCAATCCATTTAAGGACACTCTGGAAAAGGTGAGACAATAGGGGCAGATACCAGATCAGTGGAGGCCTGGAGTGGGAGAGGGTCTGGCTACCAAGGGCCCAAGGAGAGTTTAAGGGTGATGACACTCTTCTGCATCTAGATTGGTGGTGGTGGTTTCACAACTGGATTCATTTGCCAAAACTCACAGGCCTCTCCACTAAAAAAGAGTGTCTTGCAGTATCTAAATTATACTTCAGAAATCTGACTCGTCAACAACTAACAATAGTACCAAGCAATAGCCAAAGATGTGGGTAAACTGAGACTCTCACCTACCGCACAAGGAAGCAGAAAATAGGATGACACCTTGAAAACTGTTTGGCTGCGTGGGATCTTGTGACCCAGCCTGTCCTCTCCTGGGCATACACAAGAATGATGGTAATGGCTTTATTCATGAGGCCACAAGCTGGAAGCAATCCAGAGCCACATCAACAGAGAATGGGTACCTACCTTCTGGAATATTCACACGCTAAAACTGAGCTGCTGCCATATTTGATAATATGAATCTCACACCACTGCCCAGATGAGTAAATATCAGGTGGCTCCATTTATACAAATTTCAAAAGGAAGTCAAATTGTTGTGTGGTGGTAGTTCCTTTGGGGACGGGTGGCAGTTGGGAGGGGATGCAAGGAGGTTCCCGGAACCCAGCTAACGTTCTGTATCTTGATCTGGGTGGGATGTTCACTATTGAAAAGTCATCAAGCCCTTTCCTGTATGTTAGACTCAAGTACAGACATAAATGAATAATGAACAAAAAGTTCATTGTGTGCACTGTACCTTTGTTTCCCCCCAAGTAGCCTTGCCAAAATTCTCAGCATACTCTTCGTCATCTGTGATCAGGAAGTTATCGAAGATGGTTCCTGATCTCACCTGTGGATGAAAATGAGGCCTTCCTTACTGATGGGAGGAATATGGCAGCGTTCCACCAAGAAACAGTTGTATTTGGCTCAGTGCCGTCACAGTGATTGACCCTTGACAGTAGCACCTGCTTAAACCCATTTCTAAAACGTCCTGTTCCCTCTCAGGTACTGGTTCTGAAACTTAGCTGCATATTGGGGCACTGGGTGCGTCAGTTGGTTAAGCATCTACCTTCAGCTCAGGTCACGATCCCAGAGTCCTGGGATCAAGCCCCACGGGCAGCTCTCTGCTCAGCTGGGAGCCTGCTTCTCCCTCTCCTTCTGCCTCCTCCTCCTGTTCATGCTTCTCTCTCTCCCTCTCTCATAAATAAATAAATAAATAAATAAATAAATAAATAAATAAAATCTTTAAAAAAATCTTAGCTGCATATTGGGATTGCCAACAACATTTTAGAAACTCCTGATGCCTGTCCTTACCCCTGGGCATGCTGATTTAACTGGTCCTCAGTGCTATCTGGGCATGGAGACTTGGAAGAGCACCCAAGTGACCTGAGCATTCCACGATGGTTGCCAACTGCTGCCCGAGAACCTTACTGGGCAAAGTAGGCCATGGCCAGCAGTGGCAGCACCACCCAAACAGAAGAGTGACGAATTCCCAGGGGGCAGGGCGGCAGCTAGGAAGTGCCCAGAGGGCAGAAAGGATATCTGTTTTGTCTGCACTGTATGTCTCGGATCCAGGTATGGGCGCCAGGCACACAGTACCAGCTATATGAATGAAGGAGTTTAGGCCGATGCTCAGAGTCCTCAAACTACAGCAAACTTAAAACCACATGATCAGGGGTACCCGGTTGGCTCATTGGTTGAACATCTGCCTTTGGCTCAAGTCATGTTCCCGGGGTCCTGGGATCGAGTCCCGCGTCAGACTCCGCAGGGAGCCTGCTTCTCCCTCTGCCTATGTCTCTGCCTCGGTCTGTCTCTCTCATGAATGAATAAATAAATAAATCTTAAAAAAAAAAACCCACATGACCTGCCAAAGCTCCAGTCCAATGGCACCAATGTTCTCAAATTCGGAGAGGTCATATTCTGTCAAATAGTTGGTGTTTTTCATCTTCTGGTGGAGCCAAATGTCTTTGTCTATACCCTCTGGTTTCAGGCCATCCTGCAACAACAAACTCTAAGTGGTGACCCCAAAGGACGCAGGCCAAGGCCAGGGAGGGTCATCCCAGGGAGAAGGTGCCACGTACCTGGTATGGAGGCTTCTGTAGCATGGGTGCCTGCCAGTCCCCATCCAGCTCACTATTCCAGTCACTTGGCTTGCTTGCACTGGCATCCAGAAAATGTTTCTCCCAGTCCTTAAATGTGTGTAAGAAAAAAGCCTGATTCCCAGATTTGAGAAAAGAAATTCTTGCCTACCAAGAGTCAGGAGTGGGTCCATGGCATTGATCGCAATCAATTTGGTGGTTAAAGGGCCAAGTGCTCAGTTCCCAGTCCCACCGAGCGTCTCAGGGGGCCACACCCTGCCAGGATTTTTCCCATAAGCCTTGGCATGATTACACTACCGTTCCCACGCTGGTGAGAGGAACAACAGTGGGCGAAACTCAAAATAGTGGCTGAAATTAAAATGAGGGGACAAGGGGCGCCTGTGTGGCTCAGTCAGTTAAATGGCCGACTCCTGGCTTCAGCTCAGGTCATGATCTCAGGGTCCTGGGATTGAGCCCTGTGCCGGGCTCCCTGCTCAGCACAGAGTCTGCTTGTCTCCCTCTCTCTCTATGCCCCTCCCTCCCACTTGCACAAATTCTCTCTAAAATAAGTAAATAAATCTAAAAAAAAAAAAATGGGCCAAAAGGGAATGAGAAGTGAGGGGCCACACAGTCACTACTGGTTAGGTGGTTTTTCTACATAGCATTCATACATGGAATGTTCCAGAGAAGCTGGACCACCAAGGAATGTTCCAAGACTTATCTGGGGGTAGCAGGAGAAAAGCAGTTATGTTATATAGACCTTCTCTATATATACATAAACAGTCACACTATACACATATAGATACATATGTACACATATATGCACATATGCAGGCATATGATACATATGAACACATCTGTATACACATCATAATACACATGTATGGTACACGTACACATACACACATGTAATACACATATATACACATGTACATAATACATACACATCTCTGTATATATGTGGCTTAGTAGTATTGAACAAATATTTGAATAAATGGATGAAGAAAAGGTGCTATGGATTAATATTCAGATAACATAAACGCATAAACGTTGTATATAAAGATACTTTCTCTTTTAGAATAACTGAAAAACAGTAACATTTTGCATTTAGACTGTGGCTTTTCCATGATATGTAATACTTCTCAATGATTGGTACCCAGGATTTGGTCACCTCCCCTACTGCTTTTGGCCCCTACCCCAGCTGGAAACAGATGAACCATTCTTGTGCTGGGACCAGGAAACGGTTACAATTCAATCTGAGTCGCTGGCTCCTTATGATTGCGGGCAATTAAATCATAATGTCATCATGAACTAATTTGTTGAGGAACTCACACGGAACCAAACATATGGACAAAACACAGCCAGTCTGGAGGCCAGCTTTTGAAAGGTTGATTAGGCTCCACCAGGGATCCCGCTTGCGGACATTCGGCCCTGAGACACATAGCCCTGCTAGCTGGCACTCAGGCATCCAGGACTTTCACCCCAAGACCTTGTCTTCTGCACACCCAGAGGGCTGCAGGTTCAGTTCCTTTGCCATTCTCTGCCTTGTTTAAAGTAAGTGCTCTAAATAAATAAATAAATAAATAAATAAATAAATAAATAAATAAGTGCTCTTGGGGCATCCGAGTGGCTCAGTGGTTGAGCAACTGCCTTTGGCTCAGGTTGTGATCCCAGGGTCCTGGGATTGAGTCCCTCATCAGCTCCCCCCAGGGAGCCTGCTTCTCCCTCTGCCTATATCTGTGTGTGTGTGTGTGTGTGTGTGTCTCATGAATAAATAAAATCTTTTAAAAAAATAAAGTAAGTGCTCTTTCCAGGTGAAAACTACTATTTTGTTCTGTTTTGAAGGTAAGCAAGGGAGGGAGAAACTTTGTTCTTTTGCTTTACTGATTACATTGTCCATGATGGCATATTTGATCATCAACAGTGCAACCGATCAGTTTTAAGTTGCCGAAATTAATTGTAAACACAGTCCAGTGGTGCCTGGGTGGCACAGTCTGTTAAGTGACTGACTCTTGGTTTTGGCTCAGGTCGTGATCTCAGGGTGGTGAGATGGAGCCCTGTGTCACGCTCTGCACTCAGCATGGGAGTCTGCCTCATATTCTCTCTCCCTCTCCCTCTTATGCTATCTCTCTCTGGCTCTCGCTATCACTCTTAAATCTTAAAAAAAAAAAAAAAAACCACATAGTCCAGTACTTTTAGTTATGGCAAAGACAATTGTCTTAAGATAAATGGCTCATGGGTTTGGTGTGGTGCTTGATGTTCAAAATAAAATGTTGCAACAATAAACACAAACTGAAAACAAAACAAGACAGAAGGTAGCTCGCAGTGGGTTGAGTGGTGGTTCCCAGGAATGGTTTGTCCACATCCTAAATCTCAGAATCTTGGAATGCGAGCTTATAATGAGAAAAGGATCTGAAGGCAGGTCATTATGGATTATCCAGTGGGTTCTAAACCCAAGGGCAAACATCTTTATAAGAGACAGAAAGAACACAAGAAGAGAAGACTATGAGGAGGCAGAGGCAGGGAATGATGTCTACCAGCCAAGAAACTCCTGGAGCCAACAGAAGCTGGAAGAAACAAGGACAGATTATCCCCTGGATCCTTTAGAAGGAGTGTGAACCTGCTGACCCCCAGATTTCTGCCTTTTGCCTTCAAGAACCATTAGAGAATACATTTCTGCCATTTTAAGCCACCTACTTGGTGGTACTTTGTTATGGCAGCCCTAGGAAACGAATGCGTAGCCATTATGGTAATGGATTCTTGGTTGTCAGTGACAAGTGTGATGCTCAAAAAATACTTTGTTCAAATTCCAAATTACAAAAAAATCATTTTTATAAAGGTTGCTGATGCATTTTCCTTTTTCTTTTTAGAAAAAATTTGGTTAAAAAATAAAATTTACTTGCTTTCATCTCAAATATTATAAAACTATTCTACATCACTGGGTGAAGCTTTGTGATCAGCAGCAGATGCTCTGGGGAAGACACTTTTTTTAGAAAGATCGATTTTTAAAAGTTCTTATTATTTTTTTAACAGAGAAAGAGTGTGGCTGGGAGCCAGAGTAGAGGAGCAGAGAGAGAGAGAGAGAGAGAGAGAAAGAGAGAGAGGGATCCCTGGGTGGTGCAGCGGTTTGGCGCCTGCCTTTGGCCCAGGGCGCGATCCTGGAGACCCAGGATCGAATCCCACATCAGGCTCCCGGTGCATGGAGCCTGCTTCTCCCTCTGCCTGTGTCTCTGCCTCTCTCTCTCTGTGACTATCATAAATAAATAAAAATTAAAAAAAAAAAAGAGAAAGAGAGAGAGAGAGAGAATCTTAAGCAGGCTCCATGCCAACGTGGAAGCCCAACATGAGGCTCCATCTCACAAACATGAGATCATGACCTGAGCTGAAATCAAGAGTTGGATGCTTAACTGACTGAGCCACCCAGGTGCCCCCAGAGAAGACATTTTGTGATAATGTTGACATCATGATTGATTACTAGCATCACAACAATCCCACAGGACCTGAGTACTTACAAACCTCACTGGCACACTCTCTAGAATTTTTGGGGGAAAATCCACACCTGGGATTTGCTATCTTCAACTTGCTCCCAATCCTTGGACTCTGCAGAGGTCTTCTCCATCTTCTTAAGTGATGTTAAGTTCCAGTCATACTCGATGCCGCCGGATTCAATTGACTGACCATCAATCTTCACTTCATAAGTGAGGTCGGGTCTTAAAATCAGAGCATAGAGATGTGTAAAGCCATCAACCTGCATGTTTTAAGGGGAGAAAGGATAACGATGAGATCCTTGGCATTTCAGGGCAGGTCTACATATGTGGTTTAAGACTTCAAAGGCTCGTTACAAATAGCAAGGAGAGTGGTTCTAGGGACAGGGTTGACTTGACTTAAAAAAATGCGTCCTACAGAAGAAATCACCCCTTTGTACCAAACTTCCTCACTGCCAAGCAGACTTGAGTGGATGATCCCCTTTGGCGTAGATGATGGCTCCTACCTAGTTAGACCCCCCACAGGTGGTTACGACAGGGTGGTGGGCATAAGCCAAGGGACCACTGCTCTGTTTGATTTATGACAAGTTACGTGGAAAACAACTTCCTGTTCGGTACTCTGAAAGATACCAAATGAAGCCCAGTCGATTTCTCAATGCAAGGAAGAACTTTCTAATGCTCTGAGCTGTCCAACAATTTAAGCTCTGCGAGGGCAGGCCCAGTGCCTGTCTTGGTCGTAAAGCCCCAGACCAGACCCAAGGGAAGCATTCAGCAGCAGAGGGGAATCCTGCATCATGCTCCAGCAGCGGCCAGTTCTTGAAGTGGGGCTGGGACAGCATGGGGGTCACTGGGATGCCTGGGGAATGTCCGTCACCAGGTCAGCATGACCTGCTGTATCTGCCCCTGGGCGGACCCTCCAGTCTCTTTCACAGACCCTCCAGAGATGCTGATGCTGCTCAGGTTTGGAAGCCATGGCCTCAGCATCTTAAAGGTTCTGTCAGGATTATCCTCCCTCTGCTAAGAGCCAAAAGTCAGAGTTCCTGCAGTACGCCTCTGCTCTGCCTTGCGGGATAGGCCACTGCTGTCCACGCCATGGCCAAATGGCTCTGTCTGTTCTGTGTCCCTCTCAACCTCTGTAGTTCGCTGTGACAGCTGAGTACACACTTCTTCCAATGCTCACTCCCTGATCCCTGCCCGTCTTGGTCTCCACTCACCTTTCCTAATTTAGACTTTGGCCTCATTGGCCGGGTTGTTAGGACCTTCCAGGACTTAACCACAGAAATCCACAGGTGCAGAGCCTCCTGAGAGAGAACATCCACCCCTGCACATATACAGTGGCTCCAAGCCAGGATCTTTAATCTCAACCATTGGCCTGAGCTTCAGACCACAGTCTCCAACAACTTACTGGACACCTCTACCGGGATGCCTGCCAGGATTTCACAACCAACAGTTCTAGACACAAATCCCAAGTGTGCCCTGGCCCCCTTACTGGCCTTTGCTTTTCCTGCTGATTAGCAGCAATCAATGCTGCTGAGACTTAATGTCCACATCCCCAGTACTCACATTGCAAACATTGTGAAGTCCTCTGGGTCCCACCCCTGAATTATCTGTCAAAACGTTCCCCTGTTCTGCATCCCGTTGAAGCCTTGGCCTAACAATCTCACATTTCTCTCTGCCTACTGATCACCATGTTTCTCCGCTCCTTGTCCCCAGAACACCTGAGGTATTTTTCTAACATGCAGATCTGACCCTCTCCTTGAAGACCCTTGAGGGCTGACCTGCAGGGGAGGTTCTCAGCCATTCCTTCATGGCATCACAGAATGAAAAGAAGCCCCTCCCCGGAGATAGCTGCTCCTTACTTCAGAAGACTCCCTGCTGTCAGTGCTCCTTCAATAGAAGTATTTTATTTTTCTAACAGCTTGCAGAAATAGCACACATCTGAGAGTGTCATCAGCCTGAGGGTGCCCTTCTGGGTGGTGAGGGCTATTGGTTGGCTGACCTGAGCTGATCAAGCTCTAACCTCCCCAACATAGTTCAGGCCAGACTGCACAGCCTCCATGGTATCACCCTTGCTTCCTCCCAAACACCTGATGCGCAACTAGACAATTTCTTGGGAATTGCAAAATGTGCATGCTAAGACAGGGGAGAAAGACTTGGATTTTGAGCCCTCCCTCACACCTACAGGAGGGATGTCAGGCCTTCCCGTGTAGAGGGGACCCAATGATCTTTTGTAGCCATGAAATCGGTGGGTGGAACCCCAAGAAGAACCATGCTGCTGATGGAGACTCACCTCCCCCCACACCCCCGGCTTGGGTCAGGACTGAATAAAGGGTGGTTATGGATACTTCCCCTTCATGCTGTCAACATACTCTGGAAATGCACTTTGGCCTCCTGCCCAGAATTGCCCAGATCCATGGAGGCCTCCCATGTTGGAGCTCTGAGCACTAGGAGTGCTCCCGGGGACAGGCCCCTCCTTCCTGGCGGCCACAGTCAAGTATCAGGAAGTGTATTTCCCTTCCATGGGCCCAGCGCCCAGGACCTGATGCAAGCTGCCTCTTTGGAGAAGCCCTGGCTGGGCCTCAAGGCATAAAGTGTTATTTTCACAGGATCCATGGGTAGAAGGTAAGAAAGTATGCTCTCGTTTTTGAAACACTCCCATTTGTAAATGCTTTGGTATTTTGAAGATTAATTTCTCCAGGACATTTTTTTCCCATCCTGAATATTTCATTCCTTAGTGAGGATGGATAGAGCCAAAATGAGACTATACTGTTGTAACCCTTACAAGGCAAATCATAATACCGCTCACAGTAAAAAGTGAGTCTGCCCTCCTGATGGGCACAAACTTCAGAAAACAAGCCACCAAAGTATATACGCGTCTCTAACGAGCCTGCTAAACTGGAAACCAGAGGCAAGGGGCATGTTGCTAAGATCCATCCCTGGTTCAATTACGTATTTTAAGATCAAAACTATTTTCTCTAAATTATGTTATCATTAAGAGCTAACACAATTACAGATTTGACTATGAGAGCGCTTACCTTACACCTGATTGATTTCTTGTTTGAGTGATACTGATTTTTGAAATGTAAAATAACATGAACTTTCCTGATATCAAATCCACAAATATCGGGTCCTACAAAAAAAAAAAAAAAAAAAATACGAGCTGCTCTCAATTTCCTTCTCTAATGCATCACCACAGGAAACCTCCAACCGTTCCCCTGGAGTAACATCCCAGGACGGAAGCTTACGTGTGCAGGAATAATCAGACTTTGTCGTGGATACAGTGACTCCCTTCTCCGTTCAGGTTACTTCTCAGGTCACTGCAGCTACTTTGGACTCAAGTGTAAGGCAGCACATGAGTAAGAAAAACATTTAACAGTCTAGGAAGCATCCCTGACATGCTGTCTGAGGCTTGGGCTGGTTCCAAAGCTCTGAGCGGTGTCCTGTGCCCGGGTGAGGGCTTCAGAGCCAGACTAGCTGGCTTGGATTCCAGCTCTCATTCATTGTGCTGAGACATATTTGCAACTATCCAGCTCCCGATGCCTGTGTCCTGTTTTCTAAAATGGGGATGTTAATCTTCCAAAGCTATTTTGCCAATTAAATGGGCTAATGTGTGTAAAGCATTTAATATGGCAAAGCTCACTATTTGTTATTATTTTGTCCCAAGACCACCCCCCCCCTCCAAATACACACACACACACACACACACACACACACACACATTCAGATTAAGGGTTTCTGAATATACTAAACAAGGTTTGCAAGAGGGATCTGGAAAATTTGTCAGACCTTCCGAGGATGTTTGGAATTACCCCGCCGCTGCTCTATTGACCTTAAGCAATAGGAATGTACTAGAGCATCCGAGAGTCTTTCTGTTTCAAATCAAATTCCACCACAACTGACCCGTGCCAGCACCGGCCCCTGGGGATTCTGTGAGGCTGTGTAAACACAGGCAGATGACTACGATTTTTTTTCTAGAACTTGCAGTGATGAACCTTCCGAATTAGAGAGATCCAGGCTGCATATAATTACTTAAAGGATATTATCAATTTGCCAGAGTGGATGTGACATTGAACTTGGAAGTAGCATCCTGAGGGACCAACAAAGAACACCATGTCTACCTCCCAGAACTCTCAGAGGATGCTTGTTTATGTAATTTCCTTTTTTTTTTCTTATCACTGGAAAACATTCCAGTTCAATTTTTAAAACAAAAGCTATGGTATGTGAACTATTTGTATGAAAGTCTACTACCTGGGGATTAAACCATGAAATTTTTCCTGCAATATTGGTCAGAATTTCCCTATTTCTAAGCACCTACATGCTTTAAATATTAAATTAAGCTTCACAACATGCCCAGACATGACCAGAAAATCTGGACATTTTTTGTTAACAGCGATCATCAAATATTTATGCACATCATGTATTTTTATGAGGAAATGGGGCAGACAGAAAGGATCTAAACAGGCTGACCTGCCTTTGGGCAAGAAAGTTAATCTTTGTGAGCCTCAGTTTTTTCTTTTGTTATTTGCAAAATAGAGCTGTGTTACCAGTTTCCTAGGGTTTTTTTTTTTTTTTAAGGTTTTATTTACTTATTCATGAGAGGCATAGAGAGAGAGGCAAGGCTCCCTGTGGGGACCCTGATATAGGACTCCATCCCATGACCCAGGAATCTCGACATGAGCCAAAGGGAGCCGCTCAACCACTGAGCCACCCAGGTGCTCCTCCTAGGGCTTTAAACGTTATCTAAGATTGCATTTGTAAGGCCCATGGCAATGGCCCCATAAAATATACTCTCTTCCCCTTCACCATCACAAGCCTCAGCAAGCTGCTCTCCTACCAAGGGGGAGAGCTGAGGCATCACAGGGAAGTGTTCTAACAGTAACACGGTGGGTTTAAGTTAAATGTAACTGAGTTAAGAGCAAATATAGGGCAGCCCCGGTAGCACAGCGGTTTAGCGCCGCCTGCAGTCTGGGGCGTGATCTGGAGACCCTGGATCGAGTCCCACGTCAGGCTCTCTGCATGGAGCCTGCTTCTCCCTCTGCCTGTGTCTCTGCCTCTCTCTCTCTCTCTCTGCATCTCTATGAATAAATAAATAAAATCTTAAAAAAAAAGAGCAAATATAATACAGGTAATTCACTTTTTTTCCCTCCAAAGTATGCGGTTTCACAATTCAGATGCAGCAAATATACTATGTATATTTAAAAGATGGGGATTCTGGCTCATATTTGGTGATTTTGTTCACCACACCTAACTAAATCAAATATTTGTGAAATCATCTCTGGTTCAACAGGTTATATATATATATATATATTTTTTTTTTTTTGCCAGATATATCTGTCATCCTATTTTAAGAGAATAATAACAACCCAAACCAAGTCATTTTAATTTCCTTTTTAATCAAAATAAAGACCTTTTCCATTCCACATTTTAAATTCAAGAGTAAAAGGGAGGCAAGGGAGAGTAGAGAGAAGTGAGCAGGGCTCAGGAACTATGCAGTTGGCGGAAACTCTACACCTACGTAACGCGGTGGCCTTGGACAAGTCACCTCACCCTCCAAGACAGGGTAGGATTGTATCTAAGTCCAATAAATAATCTAATATCTATTCTGTCTGCTTCTGTATAACACTATGACCAGCGGTGTATACAAACACAAGTACAGCATAATAGGTATCTGAAACCTGATGCTGATCATGATAAATTCAGAGGAAACTTCTTCAAGACATCCACATCGTGAGAGAAAAGAATTAAAAAAAAAAAAACAATTCCTCAAATTTAAATTACCAATGAATATTTTAAAACTACATCTCCATTCTTAAAAGATTTTTTTTCATTTTTTAAATTGTGGTAAAATACTCACAACATTTACCACCTTAACCATTTTAAAGTGTACCTTCGGTGGTATCAAATACATTCACACTGTTGCACAACCATCACCAACATCCATCCCCTGACTCTTTTCACCTTATAAAACTGAAACTCTATACCCATAAAACTAACTTCTCATACCCCCCCACCCCCAGCCCCTGGCAACCACCATTCTATGTTCGATGTCTGTAAATTTGACTACTCCATGGACCTAAAATAAGTACAGTTGTGTAGTATTTGTCTGTTTGTGTCTGGCTTATTTCACTTAGAATAATGTCCTCAAGTTTCATTCATGTTGTAACAGGTGTCAGTATTTGTCTCCTTTATGAAGGTGAAAGATAATCCCTTGTATGGACACTACACTACATTTGTTCATCCATTCATCCACTGATGGACACTTGAGTCCTCCAGCTTTCATCTTTTTTTTTTTAAGATTCATTTGAGAGAGAAAGAGAGAGAGAATGCGTGTGTATGTGTAAGTGGGGGGAGGGGCAGAGGGTGAGGGAGGGGGAGAATCCCGAAGCAGACTCCTTGCCAGGTGCAGAGCCCAACACGGGGCTCAAGCCCAGGACCCGGAGATCATGACCAGAGCTGAAATCAAGAGTCAGACACCCAATCTGAGCCATCCAGGTGCCCCTTGGTCTTCCTCTTTTGAGATTATTTTGGCTATTCAGACTCCCTTGAGATTTCATATGAATTTTAGAATGGATATTTCCATTTCTGCAAAAAAAAAAATCACTGGAATTTTAATAGGAATTAAATTGAATCTGTATATTGCTATAGAATCTGTAGATTGCTTTGGCTAATGCTAACATCTTAACATTATTAAGTCTTCCAATCCATGAACATGGGATATGTTTCCTTTCATTTACAACTTCTTTAATTTCCTTCAGCAATACTTTGTAGTTATCACTGTACAAGTCTTTCATCTCAATTCCTAAGTATTTTACTCTCTTGGATGCTATTATAAATGGAATTGTGTTTGCAATTTCCCTTTCAGATTGTTCATTGTTCATATACAGGAAATGCAACTGTTTTTTTGTATGTGTGTATGTTGACTTTGTATCCTGCTACTTCAGTAAATTCATTCATTAGTTCTAATAGTTTTTTTTGTGTGCAATCCCTAGGTCTTCTATGTATAAGATCATATCATTTGCAAATAGAGATAATTTTATTTCTTCCTTTCCAATTTGGATGACTTTTACTTATTTTTCTTGCCTAATTGGTCTGGCTAGGACTTCCAGTACTATGTTGAATGGAAGTGGTGAGAATGCATCCTTTCTTTGTTCCTGATCTTACAGAAAAAGCTTTATCTTTCACCACCGAGTAGGTTTGCTGTGAGTTTTTCATAGATAGCTTTTATTATGTTGAAGTAGTTTCCTGCTGTTCCTAGTGTGTCAGCTGTTTTTGAAATGGTAAAAATTTTAAATTTGTCAAATGCCTTTTCTGATCATTTATGATGATTATGTGTTTTTCTTTCATTTTGTTGATGTATCATATAATATTGCCTGATTTTCATATTTCTTTTTTTTAAGATTTTATTCATTTATTCATGAGACACACACAGAGAGAGGCAGAGACATAGGCAGAGAGAGAAGCAGGGTCCTTGATCCTGTGATCACACCCTGAGCCAAAGGCAGACGCTCAACCACTGAGCCACCCAGGTGCCCCAGATTTTCATATTTCAAATCCTCCTTGCAGACAAGGAAGAAATACTACTTGGTCATGGGGTACAATCCTTTTTAATATGCTGCTAAATTCTTCTTGCCAGCACTTTGTAGAGGATTTTTGCATCAATATTCACAAAGACATTGTTCTGTAGTTTTCTTGTAGCATCTGGCTTTGGTGTCAGGATAATGCTAGCTCATAGGATGAGTCAGGAAATACACGTTCCTTCCTCTTCATTTTTTTTGGTAAAGTTTGAAAAGGATTGGTATTGGTTCTTCTGTAAATATCTGGTAGAATTTGTGAAAGATCAACAGATTTAGGACTTTTCTTTGGAGAGTTCAGCTTACTTCTCTCTTTACTATTTATAGCTCTCTTCAGATTTTCTGTGTATTCATGATTGAGTCTTGGCAGGGTTTGTGTTTCTAGGAATTTGTCTATTTCATCAAGGTTATCCAATTTTGGAGTGTACAACTGTTCCTAGCACTGTCTTATAATTCTATTTATTTCTGTAAAATTGGAAGTAATATCCCATTCCTGGTTTCAGTAATTTGAGTCTTCTTTGCTCATTTAGCTAAAGGTTTTGTCAATTTTGTTGATCTTTTTGGAGAATCAACTTTGATTTTATTGTTTTTCTCTGTTATTTTTCTATTCATGATTTCATTTATCTCTGCTCTAATATTTATCATCCCTATTCACTTCTCCCTTCAATTTTACCATTCTTTGTTCATGTTTATGATGTTCATTAGATGTGTAAATGTTTATAATTGTTACATCTTCTTGCTATATTGACCTTTTTACTAATATATAATGTCCTTTGTCTCTTATAGCCTTTTTGATTTCTTTAAAGTCGATTTTTTCTGATATTAGTATAACCACCCTGCTCTCCTTTGGGTGCTATTTGCCTGGAATATCTTTTCACTTCCTTTCACTTTCAACCCGTGTCTTTGGATCTCATATGAGTCTTTTGTAGATTAGCATATAGTGGATCATGTGTTTTTATCCGTTCTGCCAATCTTTGTCTTTTGACTGGAGTGTTTAATCCATTTACATTTAAAGCAATTACTGCTAAGAAGGGACTCACCTGTCACTCTATTTTCTATACGCCCTACCGCTTTTTGTTCTTCATTTCTGCATTGCTGTCTTTTGCTTTTACTTGATTTTTTTTTTCAGGGAAACGTTTAATTCCTTTTTAATTTACTTTTGTGTATATTCTATGGATATTTTCTTTGTGGTCACCATGGGGATTACATTTAACATCCTAAAGTTATAATGCTCTAATTTGAATTTATACCATTTTAACTTCAATAACACACAAAACTCTGCTGTTCACCTCTTTGTCTGCACCTCTGTGATCAGAAGCAGCAATCAGCAATCAGAGCTCAGATTTGACATTTGGAGGACAGGGTCCTTTTTGTCCACCCTCTCTGTAAGCTGTGTGTACACTGCTCCAGGAGCACATGCACAGCTGCCTGCTGAGTGACTTGAAATGGAGGTTACGTATTTACTGTGCTAAGAGCTAACTGACTAAAACTAACCTTTCCATTCTTCCCCTGGAAGATGCAATCCTTCCACAGACTTCAGAGGTCCAAAACAGTTACATCAGATTCTGTTGTTACAATAGTTGTCTAGGTGGGAAGATGGATTCCTGGTGCTTCCTATTCCATTTTCCCAAAATCCTCTTCATTCTGAAAGCTTTTTGAATCCACATCCTTCAGTTATGTCTAGTTCCTGTGGCCCAACATGGTCCTGTCCCAATTCTAGCACAACTTTTAATCAATTACTCCTGTTATCAGGAAATATTTAAAGCATACCAGAGCTCAGCAGGGGCTAGACAGGAAACATTTTGGCCTTCCTATCATTTTCATGTGTCAAAAATATTATCCTTCTTTCAATTTTTTTTCAATGATTAAAAATGTTAAAACCATTATCAGCTCATGGGGCATAACAAACGCAGGCTGTGAGCTGATGTGGCCCATGGCCAAGGTCTGCTGACTCCTGTTATATTCCAATACTTGAGGCTACATTAATGTTGAGTAACTTTCTCAAAGTACAATAGGGGGCACCTGGATGGCTCAGTTGGTTAAGTGGCCAACTCCTGATTTTGGCTCAGATCATGGTCTTAGGGTTACACATCCTGGGACTGAGTTACATATCCAGCTCTGCACTCAACAGGGAGTCTGCTTCAGGATTCCCTCTCTCACTTTGCCCCTCTCCCCCACTCACTCTCTCTCTAAAAAAAAAAAAATATATATATATATATATATATATATATATATATAAATATTTATATATGTAAATATATAAATATATGTATAAATCTTTAAATATATATATATTTAAAGAAAGTACAACAGAATGGCACAGTTGCCTTTTTATATTAGTTTAAAAACCTTTGGTTGGATATATCCGATACTACTACTTCGGTAAAGTCTTAGTCTGAGGATTCTATGAAGTGGAAGGATTCAAAGTCACCAGAAATGGTGGTTTTGTACTATCTAAACTCACCAAACATAATATAGTACTGGGATTTTCCATTCAGGTTCTTCTGATCCACATCTGCAGGGAAGACCTTAATGTAGCCTCCTCCACAGTCCATCTTCTGCTCATGTTTCACCGTATACTGAATGACCAGAGTCTTCCCTTTATTGCTAAATGGTTTGAATCGTGCAGAGATGGCATAGAATCGGCCATTTTGAGTGGTTTGCAGACCTTTAAACAAAAAATACTCATGAAAGATTAGGAATGACACTGTGCTCAGTTCTACAGGGAATTAAATGGTGGTCCTCCCATCCCCAATAATAATAATTTATGTCAATTCAGAGCCTCAAAACGCATTTTTACAATAAAACATGATGGACATACCACTAACAGCCTCTCTGCTGCCACAGAACTTTCCACACACAGTTGTTTTTTTGCTTGGTATACCTCTGTCATGTCTCAAATTACAAAAACACTTCAGCTTTAAATGATAAATATGGAACCTAATTATGGATAAGAAGTGAATTTTGTTTCGATTCATCTTCCAAAGGGAGGGAATATACATTAAGGCTTATGTAGCAACTCAATTAAGAAACATCCTACATCTTTTCTTTAAATTGCATCTTGAAATAGTTGCTTCAGATATACCACAGTGAATGGAGGACAGAGTGCTGACCTGCAAAAATGTACTTCACTGCACGGGATGCACTGGCCTGTAGCTGCCCTCTTTTTACAAAGATACCACCCTGTTGTCACATGAATCATCTCATATTTTATAAGTTAAGGTGTTCACTTCAAGACTAAACCCTTCTTTTTTCAGTAGCCACCAGGCTCTGTACCAAATCCTTATTTTATACTGGAGTAGAAGATAGACTTGAAAATAGATCCAGTCTTACTAGAATCTAGTCTTCCTTGCTCCACATTCCTGCCCCCATACCTGCCAATGCTGAGATCCATCATAAATGCACTTGGTATTTTCATTTTCTATCAATATGTCCAAGCCTGAACTCATAGCTGACTACCCACTACTACACTCATCTCTCTCTCATTCTCCCCCTCCCATCCTTCCTTTCTCAAATAATTCATAGGTTCACCCCCTTCTCTACCACCTTACCATCTAGGCAATTCCTAAGGCCAAGATTCACCACTTTCCTCTCTCTCACCACCCTCCTCAACCATCCCCAACATCTCTCACCACTTCCCATCTCTGTCGGAGTAAATTCTATTCATCTTTCCATCTACCACTTCTGTGTAATGGCCCTGGGAGACCACAATGAAAGGGGCCAAATTAATTGGTATCCCCAGTGTCTTGCTCTTGTGCTCTCTTAGTAGATGTGTGCTGGAGTGAATGAAACACAGAATCTCGGGATTCCAGATTGGAAGAAGAAAAAACATTGTGAGGGAAAACCCCAAATGACTAAGTGGAAACCCCATCCTTGGACAAGCTTGATGGAACAATCTGTTAATTTCACTCCATTTTTGTACTATGGGGTGAATTTTGACCAACTCTTTGGTCAACATGTAACTTAGAAAACAATGTACATTCAACAGAAAACCGGAAGCTGCCATGAAGACAACCCTGGAGTAATAGCCAAGGTAGAGGCTGAGTGGGAGGTTGGTGAAAAGTGAAACTTTCCATCTAAATCAGGGGTCTGCAAACCTTTTTTATAAAGTCAGAGAACAAATATTTTAGACTTTGTGGGCCATATGGTCTCTGCCCCAACTTGCTGCCTTGGGGCAGGAAAAAACCCATAGCTCTATGTAAATAAATGGCCATGGCTGTGTTCCATTAAAACTTTGTTTATGGACCCTGAAATTTCATATATTTATTGAATTTTATGTAATCTCTGCATGTCATAAAATACTATGTCATATCCCCTTTTTACTTTCCCCCAACAACTAAAAAATGTAAAAATCATTCTTATCTCACCAGCTCTGTGCGAGTAGGTGGCAAACGAGTTGCGCTTTGTCCACTTTTTACCATCAGGAATGAGAAGAAGACAGAAGTCATCCTTGGCACCGGGATGACTTGGGGAGACGGGGGTGTGTGCACAAGGGGGACTTCTAAAAATGTTCCCTATCTTGAGCAGAGCGTACATATATAAACCTTACTGTACCCATAAGATCTATGCACCTGAAAGCACATACCTTTTAACCACACTTTTCTTCTTCGTAAAGTAAAAACAAAAATGAGAAGTATCCCCTGACCTTTTTCCCTTTGCAGGTCAAAGACCTGGGGTCTCTAAACTCATGCGACCAATTTCGTATACAATGAGGCGATCTTGGGCAAGTAAAGAAAGGAAAGAGGAAAAGTAATGCCAGATCCTATGCAAGCCTTAGTTTCCCCAATGGTGAACGGGCTGTAAGAGGTGTTAGGAGTGTGCCACACCTACCTTGAAAGGTTGGCATAGTGGTGGTGGTGGTGGTGTGTGTGTGTGAGTGCACTTAGCTCGATTTTCTCACCATTCCTGCACTGACCTTTATCTTTCTCTTTATGACCATAAAATTTTCCGGACGAGAGTCTAAAATGACCAATTTGAGAGTCATTGGTGGACTGCACCCATCGGTTCCTCCAGTGCTCTATGGGGGAAAACAACACCGGTTAGGGCTGAGGCTCCTTATTGGAGTCAGGGAGGGTGTATGTGTTGGGGGGGGGGAGGGGAGGAGAAGGAGGCTCCAGGCTTCGAACCTTCGAAGCTTCGAAGCTTCAAGGCTTCACCACCACAGACCTCGCGGTGGTGGATCGGGGCCAGCGGGGACTCGGGCTATGGGCTGGTGAGCTTACACCCCCACTCCACCACCAAGGGGGTCGCCTCTTCACCTCCGTCTAGAAATTCCTCTTGGAAGTAGACGGTGGCCAGGGCCACCCGCAGCATGCACACCGCCCAAAGCGGAACGTGAACCAAAGCCATGGAAGGCACGTGGCACTTCTCGTAACCGCCCCTTTGCTACCAGCTGTCTCCCAGGCGTGCCCGCCGTCCCAGAACTACAACTCCCGTCACGCCTCGCGATTGTGATCTGAGGCAAGCATTGGCCCCTCAGCGCGCAGCGCACGTCGGGTCCGCCCCGGTACTACAACTCCCATGATGCTCCGCGATTATGACCTGGGGGCGGAGTGGTGGCGCCCATTGATCCTCAGAGCGCAGCGCGCGCCGGGATATGTAGTCTCTTCCGCCCTGGCGCTGTTGCCCGGGGCAACGGTCCCATCTGGCCAGAGTGGCCGGAAACCCGGCGACGGCCTCTGCGGATGGACGTCGTGGGAGGAGGTTGGAAGGGTTGGCTGGGCTGCTCGAGGCTTGGCGCCCAGAATCGGGAGAGGAGTTGCGGGAGCAGGGGAGCGTCCTGCAGCTGGGCCGGGAGGGAGGCTGGAGGGCGGCCCGGCGCCTCGCGCCTGTTTCCCCTCGCGGCCCGCCTGGCAGCGTGGTCGGGGGTGGGAGCTCCGGGAGCTGGGAAGAGCCCGATGGTCTGAGGGGCGCCGGGGTTTCCAAAGTTGGCTTTATTTATTTTTTGCAACTTTATTGAGGATTCGTTGGCGTACCGTGCAATTTACCCCGCTTGAGCATGTAACTCAGGTACTCGTATTGACTAAGTTTGCCGAGTGGTGCGGCCGTCGCCGCGAGCCGGCTGTTGGGCTTTACCGCCGCCCCACGGGGGCCCCTCCTGGCCCTTTGCGGTCCCTGCTCGCTCCCACCCCGCGCGACCCCCGCGGTGCCCTGCGGCCCTACGGATCTGCCTTCTCTGCTTGGGATCCTGTGTGCACTCTCTCTATTTTTTCCCCCTTAGCATGAGACGCACGGATGCTGGTGTGTGTGTGTGTGCGCGTGTGCGCATTTGTTCTCTTGTTGCTGGCTGGTGTTTCGTATGGATGGACCTCAGCTCTCCTCCATTCACTAGTTAATGGACCTTTGCGCTGTCTCCACTTCTTGTCTACTACCAGTGCTACTAGGAATATTGGCGTACATCTCCATCATCTTGGGAACCGCTGACAGTTTTCCAAATTGGCCTGCTTACCGTTTTCCAATCCCCCGTGACAGTGTATGAGCCAATTTCTTCACATCCTCGCCCACATTTGTTCTCTGTAGTTTGGATTATAGGCATTCCAGTGGCTGTGAAGGGAGACCTGGTGGTTTTCGATTTGCGTTTGCCCAGTGGCTAGTGACGTTGAATGTCTTTTGCATGTGTTTGTTGGCCATTCGTATGTTTGTTTTTTTTTCAGTATCTGTTCATATCATTTGCCCATTGGTTTATTTTTAATTGGATGTTTTAAAAATGTATCTGTTTTAGTTGAGGTAAAATGGACCGAACGCAAAATTTGCCATTTTAACCATTATTGATTTATTTTTAAACCTAGGGGAACTTTCAGAAGAACTAGATGCGGGGGAAACCCGGCCTGGTGATCAGGCTTTCCCTCTGACCCACAGGATGGCGGGGACCAAGTCCTCTCCTGAGCCTCAGTTACAAAAATATTAATAAAGGTAGCTGTCGATGTGCCAGTGGTCTCCACTTCCCCTTTACTGGGTGGTTCCAGCTCAAAGCTCAGTTAATGCAGGTATTCTAAACGTTACTTTGTAAATCTTACTGTTTATTCCATGCCCTACAATGAACATAGGAATTCAGTGAGGGTGATAGTTACTACCACCGGTTTACAGATGAGCAAGCTGAAGCACAGAGTGGTCAAGTAACTTGCCCAGTATCACTCAGGCTAGGAATTCTGCACTGTTTCTGTCGGGTATGGTTTTGTATTCACTGACCCCTGGGGTCAGGCCTGTGTTAAGCATTGTTAGTACCCTGGGCAGTCCTTAATACCCAAGTGATTAAGATGAGGATAAGCAGGCAAGCACACCACGCAGAATGTGAAACAGAGTGAGAGAAAAATAATTCACTCTTTTTTTTTTTAATTTAAGATTTTGTTTATTTATTCATGAAAGGCACAGAGAGAGAGAGAGGCAGAGACACAGGCAGAGGGAGAGGGAGAAGCAGGCTCCATGCAGGGAGCCCGACGTGGGACTCGATCTTGGGTCTCCAGGATCAGGCCCTGAGTGAAGGTGGCGTTAAACCACTGAGCCACCCGGGCTGCCCAAAATAATTCACTCTTATACAGAATCTTAGTGCTGGGTTAGATACTTTTCCTTGCACAAAACATTTGAGTTCAGCTTTGAAAGGTGCAGAAGACATAGGATTGCCAGATTTAATAAATAAAAATGTGGGACACCCAGTTGAGTTTGAATTTCTGATAAATAGCAAATAATTTTGTTAGTCTGAAAGTGTTTGGAACAGACTAGTTTTTAGTTTAAAAATGCCCGGGCCAGGGATGCCTGGGTGGCTCACTCGATTAAGCATCCAACTCTTGATCGGCTTAGGTCTCGGTCTCAGAGTTGTGAGTTCAGGCCCACATTGGGCTCTGCTGCTGGGCATGGAGCCTACTTAAAAAAAATTGGGGTCATACTTATATTTTAAAACTTATTTACTATTTATCATAAATTCACATCACGGGACACCCAGGTGGCTCAGCGGTTGAGCGCCTGCCTTCGGCTCACAATGTGATCCTGGAGTCCCTGGATCGAGTCCCACATCAGGCTCCCTGCATGGAGCCTGCTTCTCTCTCTGCCTGTGTCCCTGCCTCTCTCTCTCTGTGTCTCATGAATAAATAAATAAAATATTTTTTAAAAATAAAATAAAATAAATTCACATCGCTGGGGGTCCTGTATTTAATCTGGCAATCCCAGTAAGCTTGTTTTCCAAGTGGACAGGGATGGGAAAAAATGGCTTTTTCAGGTCTCACAGTGAATTAAAAAAAAATAAGTAAATAATGCATGGCCTTGCTAAAACACTCGAATAGTACGGAAACAAGCAATGGTTGTACATCTTGTCTTTTCTGCCTCACGTTATTATGCAAACAGCTCTCCCTCGTTCTTTTTAATGGCTACATCGTATTCCCTCATGCATGCGCTCTTCTGGACTGCACCAGGTCTCTGTGGATGGGTTCAGATTTTTGATGAGTACAAACAATGCTGCCGTGACACTCTTTGAACACTCATCCCTGTATGCATTTCCGAGTATAACTGTAGGTAAATTCCCAGATGTGGAATTGCCAGGTCACAGGGTCTCTGCATCTCCCACTTTCATTGCAGCCACCATGTTCCTTACGAAAGGGGTTGCAGCAAACGCACCCTCGCTCATGCCAGATTTTTCCATCTGAAGATTTTAAACTTTTTGGAAACCTTTGTAAATCTCGTAGTAGGTTGTTTTTATTCTTTTAGGGGCTCATGGAAATTCAGAATATGATGAGAGCACTGACCCCTCTCCCCCAAAGAACATACACAAGCATGTGCACACAACATGCAGCTGGTATTTGGTGGTGAGGGGGTGGGGGTGCTGTGTCTGTAGCCCCCCCACCCTTCCAGAGCAGTGGTTTTCACAATTAAAGTAAAGTACGGTTTTCTGGGGGGGCTCCTTAAATATACAGATTGTATTCAAGCAGTTGTTTGTGAGAGAGCTGAGGACACTTGGATAAAGGAAGAGCCCTGATTTGGGGAGTGAGTCGGGAGCAGGACTCTTGGAGTGGTGATGGTGTAACTGGGCAGGCAGTAAAGCATGGTGGGGAAGGGGGCCTTTGGAATAAGACTTGAGCTTTGAATTTGGCTCTACTGCTCACTAGCCAGGTGACCTCGACTGGTGACCTTGACCGATGACCTAACCTTTCAGGGTTTTATTAACCTTTTATTTAGGGACTATTTAACCTTTCATTTCCTTCACCTCCTCTGTTAAAGGGGGATAAGGTCAGTGACTCAGGGTTGCATGAAACTTAAATGATATAATGCAGTTTGAGCAGAGTGTGGGCACACCACTGGAGCCTGAGAAGCACTGGCTCTTCTGTTTAAGGTTTAACATGTCTCATTGAAGACCTGACATAGAGCCATAATTCAGTTGGTGGTACTAGGTGTTGACATTTTCTTTTTCTTTCTTAAAATTTTATTTATTCACTCATGAGAGACACAGAGAGGCAGAGACAGAGCAGAGGGAGAAGCAGGCTCCCTGCAAAGACCCAGTGCGGGACTCGATCCCAGGACCCTGGGATCATGCCCTGAGCCAAAGACAGCCACTCAACCACTGAGCCACCCAGGTGCTCTTGGGTGTTGACATTTTCACTGTCATTGTGGGGCTTGAAGGGAAGGCTCTAGCCAGCCTGCGAAGAATTTGATCTCTCAAATGGGAGGCATTGAGAGATGTGAAGGCACGATATAAACATCAGGTATTCTTTTTAAAAAAATTTTTTATTTATTTATTTGAGAGAGATAGAGAGCACAAGTAGGGTGAGGAGGGGCAGAAAGAGAAACAGATTCCCTGCTGAGTAGGGAGTCCGGTGTGGGGGCTCGATCCTGAGATTCCAGGACTGTGAGCCAAAGGCAGACAGACACTCAACCGACTGAGCCACACAGGTGCCTCAAACACCAGGTGTTCTTACTCTATGTTTTCTCTCTTTACTCCCTAGAATGGCTTACATAAGAAGAGCCGGCTATCCCGTGCACAACATTTTTGGTGATTTTAGTGACATTTCCTTAGAAGATTCAAAAATGGAAGAAATCAGAAACTTGAAAATCAGTAGAAGTCTTACCAAAATAGCTCCTGGTCATAGCAGATTTCTAAAAGGAAACCAAACCATGGGTGTAGGACACTCACTCCTGAAAGACAAGGCTGTTGTCGAGGGTTGGCGCAGCCTGTCCTCGGGCAGACCCCCGACCACTGCCTCGAAGCTCAGGGCCAGCGCTGCACTCACGAAGCTGGCTCAAATAGAAACCAAGATCATGAATCGGAAGGCGCAGATGGATTTGTCTGACACGGAATCTGACCTGAAGACCTCTGAGGACAGTCTTCCAAGGAGTGCAGACATGGTCCTTCCCAGGAGTACAGCCAAACTTTCTCCACCCAGCCTGGATAAAACCTCCCAGAAACAAGCCCAGGAAATTCCTGTGGCTGAGAGCAGCACTCGGACTGGGAAGGGCAGTAGATTTCTAAAGAGAAGGGAACCACACATTGAAAGTATCATCCCTGAGGCACATTTTGGAAAAGAGAGGAATTTTCAAACACCCAAAGAGAAAAAACCTACCAGAAAACTAGATTCTCCAGACAGCGATGAGGAGGAAATGAAAAAGTTGCTGGGAAGCTTGATAGAATCTTCTAGAGAAAAAGAAACATACATGAATCAGCATTTCATCAGCCCCAAAGTCAATGAGAAAGAACAGACTAAAGTATTCTCGGTAAGGTTTGCATATGCACTTTTTTTTTTTTTTCCTAAGATTTACTTATTTATTTGATAGGGGAGGGGCAGACAGAGAGGGAAAGAGAATCTTCAAGCAGACTCCCTCCTGAGTGTGGAGCCCGACACCGGGCTGGATCCCACGACCCAGAGATCATGACCTGAGCCGAAACCAAGAGTCGGAGGCTTAACTAGCTAGGCCACCCAGGTTCCCCTGCATGTACTTTTTTTATTTATTTTTTTAAGATTTTATGTATTTATTTTAGAGAAAGAGAGAGCATGAGCAAGGGGAGGAGAGGAGAGGGAGAGAGAGCGAATCTTAAGCAGGCTCCATGCCCAGTGCAGAGCCTGATGTGGGCCTCGATCTCCCGACCCTGAGATGACCTGAAATCAAGAGTCGGATGCCTAACCAACTGAGCCAACCAGGTGCCCCATGTGTACTTATATTTAACAAAGCGTTGCCTCTGCTCTTTATGCCATGGCGCTAGAGACTCGACCGCGGCTGTCTCCCAAGAACTACTGAGGAGCGGTTGGGCTCCAGCCAATCACGGCTACCTGTTTTGGGGTCTGCTCTGTGGGTGACGGGATTTGGGACATATTAGGCAGTTCGCAATATCTGGAGGAAGTGTGTACACCTCGGGTCAGCACTTTGTGTGACTGCTCGCCAGTGGTGGTCCACACCTGCTTGTCGGTGGCACCACCTGGGAAACGTGCTGTAGCTGCACTTCGATTCCTTTACAGTTGAGATGAAATTCACAAAACGTAAAATTAACATTTTTTTTAAAGATTTATTTTTACTTATTTATGATAGACACAGAGAGAGAGAGAAAGAGAGGCAGAGACACAGGCAGAGGGAGAAGCAGGCTCCATGCTGGGAGCCCGACGCGGGACTCGATCCCGGAACCCCAGGATCGCGCCCTGAGCCAAAGGCAGGCGCAAAACCACTGAGCCACCCAGGGATCCCCAAAATTAACATTTTTAAGACGAACAATTCAGCGCCATCTAGTTCATTCATGATGCTGTGCAACCACCACCCTCTGTCTGGTTCCAGAACATTTCCATCAGCTCCAAAGGTGACCTGTTAAATAATCACTCCTTGTTTTCCCTTCCCCCAGCCCCTGGCAACATCTAATCAGCTTTACATCTCTCTGTGGATTTGCCTGTTAGGGATGTTTCATGTACATGGAATCATCCAGTATGTGGCCTTCTGTGACTGGCTGCTTTTATTCAGCATAATGTTTTTTTTTTCTTTTTTTTTTTTAAAGATTTTATTTATTTATTCATGAGAGACACAGAGAGAGAGAGGCAGAGACACAGGCAGAGGGAGAAGCAGGCCCCATGCAGGGAGCCCGACCTGGGACTCGATCCCGGGCCTCCAGGATCACACCCTGGACCGAAGGCAGGCGTTTAACCGCTGAGCCACCCAGGGATCCCCAGCATAATGTTTTTGAGGTTCATCCACATTTTGCATTTGTCAGGGCTTCATTCCTCTTTATGGCTGAGTAACACTCCATTGTGTGAATATACTACATCCTCTTTATCCACCATCCGTTGATGGGCACCTGGATCTTTTCTACCTTTTGGCTATTTGTGAATAGTGCTGTTATGAACACGTGTGTACACATATCTGAGTCCCTGTTTTCAGTTCTTTGGGCTCTATCCGTATGAGTGGAATTACTGAGCCCTATAGGAATTCCACGTGTAACATACTGAAGCAACACCACGCTGTTTTCCACAGCAGCTGCTCCATTTCGCGTTCCCACTGGCAGTGCACGAGAGTTCTCCTTTCCCTGCATCCTCACCAGCACTTGTGGTCAGAGCTAACACTGGTGACTTGAGCCATCTTTGTGGGTGTGAAGTGATGGGAAGGCTGTATTTTAAGGGGGAAAAAAAATCCGCACGTACATACTGATTCTGTTGCAGGTCCCAGCTGTCATGGATCATGTACTCAGGGGACTTCATTCATTCACTTATTTTATTTATTGTTTAAAAGATTTTATTTATTTGAGAGAGGGAGAAAGAGAGCATGAGATGGGAGAGGGTCAGAGGGAGAAGCAGACTCTCCACTGAGCAGGGATCCCCGATGTGGGGCTCGATCCCAGGACCCTGAGATCATGACCTGAGTTGAAGGCAGTTGCTTAACCGATTCGGCCACCCCAGATGCCCCACAGGGCCCTTAATTTAGAAAAGGTGTAATTAAAAAAAATATATTTGAAAGCCAAGTGATATTTCTGATTATTTGTGGAGTATTTCTGGTCTAAATGTAGCTTGACTTCCAGAAATGAGGAGAGAAAGAGAACTATTTGATGGCTGCTCCTTGGCCTCATGCCTTGACCCGGCCACGTCGTTCAGTGATAAGGACTTCATTGTCGGGCAGCCCGGGTGGCTCAGTGGTTTAGCGCCACCTTCGGCCCAGGGTGTGATCCTGGAGACCCAGGATCTAGTCCCACGTTGGGCTCCCTGCATGGAGCCTGCTTCTCCCTCTGCCTGTGTCTCTGCCTCTTTCTCTCTCTGTGTCTCTCATGAGTAAATAAATAAAATCTTAAAAAAAAAAAAAAAAAAAGAACTTCATTGTTACCTGTTTGGTAATTAATTTCATTTATTTCCGCCAAAGTAGGATCAGATCCTAACTCAGCCAAGAATCCTTTCACTACCCAGTGAGGAACTTTCCAGCCCAAAGTCCTTTCGGATATCACGTCTGCCAGCCTCACAGTCCACAGACAGGACCCTTCGCAGCACGCGCTCAAGAGCTCGCTCCCCACGGACTCACACTTCAGAGGATACAGCCGCCCACACAGCGTCGCTTCCCATCACTGGCACCTCTCCACAGTCAGGCTCAACGCGGCTTGGCAAGCTCTCCTCTCCCGGAAGGAGTGAGGCTGGGCCTCATGATGAGTCGCCCTCAGAAGCTGCCGATGACAGCCTGAACGGTAACCTGCAGCCCCGTGCCACGCAGTCACCCTGGGCAGGAAGGGCGAGACCACCTGGAGGGGTTCTGGGAGGGAGGATCCCTGGGTATTGCCATGAGGAGTGCATGGCTCACGCTACACCCTCTGCTTCCTGACCTTTCCTGGAGGAGGGGTCAAGTCAGAATTTTGTTCTATCTTTACTGTCTTCATCCAGTGACCCTGACCAATTATAGAACAATAACCCGAAAACAAAGTCCTAGAGCCATGTACAGTAGAAGGGCAACTCAGTGTTCCTTTTGGTGAAAGACAAATTTGCCTCATTTTTTAAATTCAGAAAAGGAAGTAAATCTAACCAGTCACAACTAGACATTTTTCTCATTTCAACATTATTCAACATTGTTTTTATCTTTTTAAAAATTTTGTTTATTTGAGAGAGAGAGAGAAAGGAGTGAGCCCAAGCATGAACAGGGGGAGGGACAGAGGGAGCGTGAATCCCAAGCAGACACCCTGCTGAGCGCAGAGCCCAACGCAGGGCTCGATCCCACAACCCTGAGATCATGACCTGAGCTGAACCAAGAGTTGGACGCTCAATTGACTGTGCCACCCAGGCACACCAACATTATTTTTATCTTAATATTACACATATTTAGGGGCACCTGGGTGGCTCAGCAGTTAAGCATCTGCCTTTGGACCCAGGGTCCTGGGATCGAGTCCCTCATCAGGCTCCCCAGAGGAGCCTGCTTCTCCCTCCGCCTTTGTCTCTGCCTCTCTTTATCTCTCATGAATAAACAAGTCTTAAAAAAATTACACGTATTTAAAAAACAGGAAAAAATGTGCAGCCAACACTTCTGTCTTCTGTCTGGGCGCTTCATCATGAGATCCAAGTTAAACCGTGTCTTGACGGTCCACTGGGCGCTGGCACTCGCCTAGTGTCGTGTTGGCAGGAGGATGATGGCAAACAGGCCCGTGAGCACCCTGCCGCCCGCGTGCTGGGTGACCCGCAACTCCTTGACTCAGTGGTAGGGGAGGAAGAATCGCTTTTTCCTTGTCTTTGCAACAAAAGATAGATTAACCAGAGAAAAGCATACAGATGTTAAATAAGTATTAAATAAATATCCAATCTAAGTCTCACATGACATAGGAGCCTTCCTAAGGAAACGAAGACCCGAAGAATCAGTTGTATGTGAGCGCTTTTCTGCTAGGCTTGATGGGGAGTGGAAAGTTGTGGGAAAACATGATTGCACAAAAGGGAAGGAGCTGAGGGTGGTCAATAGGCAAACCCAGCGAGGCCTGCTGGGATGCCTCCGGGCGTCTGTCCATCTTAGAAAGAGGAGGCTCCTCGCCTACATTAGAGGGAAGGCCCTTCTCACACGAGGGTCTTTGGAACTGCTTCGTTGAGAAGGGCCGAGAATACTCACAGCACCTGCCGTTGCTCAGGTTCTTTCAGCCTGAGCTAATCAGTATGCCAAGGTGCCGGGTTTCGGGGTGGCGTGTCCTGAACACTGTCACAGACTCTTGTGGGTGTGCAGGCCCTGGTAGGGCAGCAGCAGATCTGCCGAGGTGTGTGTGTGGGGTGTTGCCAACAAAGGTGGCCCCTTCCAGGGGCCCTCGATGGGATCAGGGATCGCAGGGGGATAGGCTCTAGGCTGCCCATGTGAGAAGCCTCTGTGGGCCCCCTTAGTGGCTGCCATCTACTGGATGCCACATGACACCTCGCTCACTGGGGCTCTGATCCTGGGGGCCAAGGGGCTGGTAAGTGTCCTTGTCCCCCTGGTCCCATGTCGCCTCGCTCAGCATGTGGATGGGAAGGTGGGCGTAGGCTGGCGCAGCAGGCCACAGACCCACCTTCCTGCCCTTCTGCCATTTGTCCCTACTGCCAGTCTCGCTGCCTCTCTGTCCTCCCTGCTGGCCTGGAGGGGCCTCTCCTGGTGGCCAGCCCCTGCCCCCCTCAAATGTCCAGAGGTAGCCTCAGGGAAGGGGAGGCAGCTGGGAGTGGCAAATGCAATCTGAGTTTGGGCTCTTGCGAGAGGGGGACCTTCTGGGGTGGACGTCCTGGCCTCACGTCTTAACTGGTTGTGCAATCTCGGGCTCTCTGTTCCTCAGTTTCCTCATCTGCGCAGTGGGGACCGAGCCACGCTAGTGAGCTAGTGCATGTGAAGCACCTCGACTGGTCCTCCACGGGGTTGGCAGCGTGGAAGGGATGGCCAACGTGACGATAACATTGTTCCTCAGCCAGTGCCAGGCCTGGTCCCAAGTGCTCGAGTCCCAGATCACCCTAGTGCCTTTGCTCTGGGCCAGCTGGGACGCCTTTTGGTTCAGAGGCCTTTCCAGGGATGCATCTTTGGACCTGCCGGCCCTATGAACTGTGGTGACCGTGAGAGTCTGGGAGCTCAGGGGAGGGGTGAGCCCCCCGGACTGGGTGATGAGGGGGATTTATTCTAGGGCTTAGGACGGGCAGGTGGCAGGGGCAGGCAGGGGGACCTCGCCCTCTCACCTCTAGCTCTGCTGACAGAGGGCCCTGCTCCCTCCTATGCCCACCCCGCCCCCACCACCCGAGTGTGCTTCAGGGCCTGGGCTGCCCCTGTTCATGTTGGTCCAGTGGTTCCTGCCCGCCTGCCTGGAGGCGCGGGTTCATCTGTTGGGTCCACAGAAATCTGTGTGGAGGGTCACCTGGGTGGCCCAGTGGTTGAGCATCTGCTTTTGGCCCAGGGCGTGATCCTGGGATCCCGGGATCAAGTCCCACATCCGGTTCCCTGCATGGAGCCTGCTTCTCCCTCTGCCTATGTCTCTGCCTGTCTCACTCTCTCTGTGTCTCATGAATAAATAAATAAAACCTTTAAAAGAAAGAAAGAAAGAAATCTGTGTGGAACACCAGAACTCCACAGAGGATTCTGGACTCCCAAGTCTCAGCACCCATGCGTTCAGGCGCTGGCGCCTGGCCATTTGACGTGCCCGGTGCTGGTTCAGTTTAGCCTCCTGTGCTCTTGCCTTGCTTTCAGTGGGAACCTAGGACCCTTCGGGTCTAGCCTTGTGTCTGATGAGTTGTCCCCCCACTCCCACCCCCCCTACCGTGAGCTTGCTTGTCACCACGCATCCTTCACTGCGTTGTCATCATTGACTCATCTGGCCCAGGGTCTGTTTTTATGAATAAAGTTTTATCGGAACACGGCCACATCCATTTGTTTACACACGGCCCATGGTAGCTTTGGCACCTCAAGGACCAGGAGTTCCCGTGAGACGGTCTAGGATACAAAGTGGAAAACACTTAGACAAAAAGCGTGTAGATCCATGCGCTGGCTCATTAAGGACAGACCTGCACGCTTCCTGTGTTTCTGTCCTTCGCCTTCACCTGGTGTCTTGCACGTAATGGTAAACACGTTGGGGTAAATAAATGAGTAAACGTTGCCGTGTTACGTTTTTGATTACAGATTTTAGAATCAATCTGTTGTCCCTTGATGACCTGGCTCCAGCTGTCAGCGAGAACTCAGACTTGGAACAGAAAGTGAGTACAGCCCGCTTCACCTCTCCCTGCAGGTTATGTGGAAAGGCTCGTGGCTGTTGTGCTTCATTCGGGCCCTCGGTCCTTAGCCCCCAGGGGACATGTGGCGTTTGGAGAACACACTTGGTTATCATGACGGGGTGGAGGCTGCTCGTGGTATCTCATGGGTGGTGGCCGGGGATGCTGCTCAGTGGCCCTCGATGCACAGGACGTCCCACTCCAAAGAATTTTTTTTTTTTAAGATTTTATTTATTTATCCATGAGAGAGAGAGAGAGAGAGAGAGAGAGGCAGAGACACAGGCAGAGGGAGAAGCAGGCTCCATGAAGGGAGCCCGACGTGGGACTCGATCCCGGGTCTCCAGGATCACACCTGGCTGCAGGCGGCGCTAAACCGCTGCGCCCCCCCGGGCTGCCCGAATGTTTGGGTTTTAAATGCCAAGAGTGCCCTGGGTCGGGGACCCTGATGTAGGTGGTAACAGGATAAAGCTACTCCGTGTAGCAGACCACTGAAGCAGCTCCCACTAAACCACCCCGTAGCGACACCCCATGACCTGTGCCCATCCCGGGGCCTGGCTGTGATTCTTGTCGAGTTAGTAACCTCCTCCCTACCGAATGCACGTTGTCATGATCCGTGCTGACATTTTAGCAGATCTCATCCACGGGCCACCGGCACGTGCTCACCCCATCAGTGTTAAAGTGCAGCAGCCCCGAGCCGAAGCATTTAATCTTTTTTTTTTTTTTTTAATTTTTATTTATTTATGATAGTCACACAGAGAGAGAGAGGCAGAGACACAGGCAGAGGGAGAAGCAGGCTCCATGCACCGGGAGCCCGACGTGGGATTCGATCCTGGATCTCCAGGATCGCACCCTGGGCCAAAGGCAGGCGCTAAACCGCTGCGCCACCCAGGGATCCCCGAGCTGAAGCATTTAACGAGTTCTCCCCACACTGGGCCTGCCCAAAGCCGCTGAAGGACCAGTGTAGACCCTTACCTGCTGGGCCCCCTGGGTACCCTGTACCCCATTCCAGTGCAGGGGTATTTTGAGCGTATTGATCACGTAAAGCCACTTTCCAGTTACCTCTCTCATTCTTCGTTTTAGAAAGAAGGCCAGCTGGAAAAGGCCTTCAGCCAACGCCCCCAGGCAGGGGGTCCCCCCACTGGCAGTGAGGTCTCAGAGTGCGTGACTGAGCCATCCGCCGCCTCCGCCAGGCCCGACGGTGCTCCTAGCCCGAGGCCGACGTCCCAAGAACCCATGGCGAGCACAGTGAGCTCGGCTTACTCCGAAGATTTTGAAACATCCCCAGATCCAACGGCATCCGAGTCGAGGGCCCATCCTGAGGAGTCTCCCGACAGGATGCTAGACACTTCGTCAGAATTCTCCGCAAGCCTGCACACAGACCTTCCCCTGCCGACCGTCAAGCCTTGGAAAACGCAGGTCAGGGACGTTACCAGAGTTGTGGTGAGGGAGATGGCCGTGCAGACCCTCGATCCCGCCTTCACCTACCAGTGGGCAGAGGGTGAGCATGCGGGCCCCAGAAGGGAGGCGCGGGCTCTAGGTGCGTGCCGCGGGCATCCTGGCAGCACGGTGGAGAGCTTCGGGTCGTCATCAGTACCCAGCTGGCGGGCCTCAGGGCCCCATTTCCTCTTCCAAGGATGAGGGGCAGCTGTCCTGGCGGTTTGCCGCTGCCCGCGGAGCTCTGAAACATCCTGAAAGGTTTCAGGATCAGTGACCCAGGAGGTGCTTCTCATGGTAGTGATCCTGTCCCCGGGGGACTTCAAGGTTGGTGCCAGTTGTGGATGTCGCTACCGGGTGACAGTGGAGTGGGTGGAGGCCAGGGATGCTCCTCAGGGTCCTGCAGTGCCCAGAATGGCCCCACCAGTGACCCAGCCCCAAACATTGGCACTGCCTAGGTGAGCCTGGGGACAGCACTGAGATCAGAGCCACCTTCTGGGACGGTGTGTCTTCAGGTGGCTTGGGAGTCCCTGCATGGGGGCTTCCAGCGTAGCTGGGTAGCCAGTCTAGCTGGTTGTCTGAACTCAGTGTGTTTGGTGGGCTCCCTCCCATGGTGTAGGGGACGTTTCTCTTCACGCCCAGGCATGACTTCCAGACATTTCTCTTATCCCCAGCTTTAGCCTTGACCCATCTGAATGGAAAGGTCCCTTTCTTTTAAACATTCTTCACTCTCTTCTCATCTAGATGGACACCCACGGTGTCACCAGAGCTTTTTCCTGGACTGTGCAAGGGGTGGAACTCTCACCTGTGTTCATTTTGATTTGGGGGGGCTTAGCCATAGATCAGCCTGGGCTGCACCCCAGTGTAGGGCATGCCCATTCTCTCGTTTCTCGGGGAGGAAAGTCAGATGCGCCGAGTCACATCGCTGGAAGGTGTTCAAGGGTACTGGACCCGGTTCTGTGACTTAGAAACCTCTGTTTTCCTCTCCACAGCCTCCTGCTGCCCGACAGCATAGCGGTTGTCAAATGCAGACAAATATGTGCATTTCTGTCTTATTTTGGAATTTATTTATTTATTTATTTTTAAAATTTTATTTATTTATTTATTCATGAGAGAGAGAGAGAGAGGCAGAGACACAGGCAGAGGGAGAAGCAGGCTCCATGTAGCGAGCCTGACGCGAGACTCGATCCCGGGACTCCAGGATCACGCCCTGGGCCAAAGGCAGGCGCTAAACCGCTGCGCCACCCAGGGATCCCCATTATTTTGGAATTTAAAGGGAGGTTTTGTAAAGTGCAGCTGATGCTGTTTTCCTAGACCAGGCCTGACATTGAAAGGAGAGGAAAACAGCCTAAATAAACGGGCTGATCAGAGTCCAGGGAACAGTCTGAAGCCTGCATGTGACCCTGTGGCAGGAAGGCCAAGGGTGGGGAGAGCGTGATGTCTGGGTTACCTGCCAGTGTGACTGCAGTGACTGCTTGAGCCAGCTCAACTGACTTGTACCTGGAGAATCTCCCAGAAAGATGGAGGCAGGCCTGGGGAAATTGTACGGGGTAGAGGTTAACAGAGCGAGAAGGGTGGCTGTCCTGTCGGGAGGAGAAAAGATCAGACTTGTGTAGCCTGTTTCACATCCATCCGCTGATGAGCGGCGTCGCTCCGCCTCCTGCCCACTCATCCCCTCCCCTCTGTCCCTGGGACAGGGGCCGGCGTGGCGGCCATCGGGCCAGCCCTGGGAGGTGCCTACGTGGATCCTGTGCCCGTTGCCAGTCATGTCATCAGTGCGGACTCGATAGAAGGTAAGAGCCCAGCCCGGCGGGGCCTGGCGGTGAAGTGGAGGCAGCTTAGCTACAGATCCGCGCTCACCGTGGGAGGGGCAGGCCCCACGTTAGTGCTGGATTCGGGGAATCTGTTGGTGACATTGTTGCAGTCATGGACAACTGCCATGGTTCCTGGGATCCTAGAACCTTCAGTCTGTGTTGCCAAAGGACACCCGTGTCAGATAACACAGGGAAGTTTCGGGCAGCACCCTCTGCCCCTCTGCCCCTCCACGCCAACGGGGCTGTTGCTGTGGGTTCCCCTCTGAGCCGTTGTGTCCAGAGTACATAGAGTTTTTCCTCGGCCGGTACTGAGTGGCGGCCACAGGCCTTGGCACCTTGGCGAGTGCGGGGAGTGGCGGGGTCCCAGGCGGCCTGGCCTGCGGTGGAGGCGGCCCCAGCAGCCACCATCAGGAGCCCAGGCTGCATTAGGTCCCTATGGGGCCACTGGCGGCTTGAGGGACACAAACTAGAGTCCGTCCAGTACCGGTTATGTTTTTGCCCTCTTCAGTTTTTTTAAAGATGAAGCTACTAAAACAGCGGCACAACAACGGGAATGTTTCTGTCCCTGCAGACAACTCTCCCGTTTAGCTTACTGTTAGCCCAGGGAGTGGCCCGGGGTGTTTTGAGGCCTCCCAGTGGCCTTTCCAGCGCGGGCGCACAACTTCCGGTTTCCGATGAATTTTGAATTTAATTAAAACTCTTATTTTTAATTGTATTTTTACTTTTAATTACTTTAGTTTTGTGTTTCCAAACACATAACATTTACCCCCTTGGCCATTTTTAAGTGCCGGGTGAGCGGCACCGAGAAGGCGCCCGTGGTGCGGGTGCGGCACTCGTGGTGCCACTTTACGGGGCTTGTTCCTGCGGGTTGGACGTTTGGTTAAGACTTTGGTTAAGACCCGTGGGCCTGCCTGGCCGCTGGCCTCCCACGTGTGCAGCTCTTGAGAGTCCCTCGCAAGCCATCGGCAGGGACAGCAGGGACAGCCGGGCGCTCTGGTCCCTCTGGTGGCCGCATGGGGGCGCTGCTGAGCACACGGGCCCAAAGCGGCTGACCTCCCCTGCCCTGGGGGTCACGGGGAGGGGGTGCGCCCCGGTGACCAGAGCCGGTGCAGCCCTGACAGCTTACAGCCCGGCCGTGTTGGCGCTCCACGACATGCTGAAGCAGCAGCTGAGCCTGACGCAGCAGTTCCTGGAGGCCAGCCGCCACCTGCACGGCTCCCTCGTGCGGTCCCTGGATCAGGACTCGTTCCACTACCACACCCTGGAGGAAACCAAGCAGGTGACTGCGGCGCACACCCCTTCCCCGGGGGAGGGCGGGAGCCTCTGTGCCTCGGAGGGGGCCTTGGGGCCACTGTACACCCAAGTCACCTGCGGTCCCCCCAAAGGAGCCCTCTTCTGTCCTCGGAGCAGAGGCAGACCCTTCCCAAGCTCTGCCCGCGGGCTTCCTCCTCAGTCAGCTGAAACGCAGAGAATGGCACACTCACTTCTTTCTCCCCAAATCTAATTTTTGTCTGATTATTATTATTTTTTAAAGATTTTATTTATTCCTTCATAGAGACACAGAGAGAGAAAGAGGCAGAGACCGGCAGAGGGAGAAGCAGGCTCCATGCAGGGAGCCTGACACGGGACTCGGTCCCCGGTCTCCAGGATCACGCCCTGGGCTGCAGGCGGCGCTAAACCGCTGAGCCACCCGGGCTGCCCTTTTTGTCTGATTATAAACAATCCGTTCTTTTCATAAAAATGTTGTTAGAGATAGGGGATTTATAAAGCCCCCCATGACGGCAGAGGTGATTGTTACCACCTTGAGGTTCTTTAGGTCTTCCCGGTGTAAAACATGAACTACATTGTATATAAAATGTACGACATTGCATGTTACTGTATATTCTAAAATATACATTACGGGACGCCTGGGTGGCTCAGCAGTTGAGCATCTGCCTTTGGCTCAGGGCGTGATCCCGGGGTGCAAGATCAAGTCCCACATCAGGCTTCCTTTCCTGCTCTTAAAAAAAATAAAGAGAACATTATACCTATTGGGTTGTAATATATGTTTTACTTTTTAAATTTTCATTTTTTAAAAAAAGATTTATTTATTCATGAGAGACACACAGAGAGAGGCAGAGACAGAAGCAGGGTCCCCCACAGGAAGCCCGATGTGGGATTTGATCCCAGGACCCTAGGATCACGCCCTGAGCCAAAGGCTGACGCTCAACCGCTGAGCACCCAGACGTCCCAGATGTTTTTAGTATGGTTTCTTTCTTTATAGAGATGGCATCATGCTAGATGAGCTGCTCTGCATGGTGCTTTCTGTCCTCGTACCTATAAATACTTCAGTATATGGTTCTCAAAACAAAGGACTTTTGAAAAATATGGTCACGATACCATTATAGTACCAAATATCCAGTTTTAGATTTTCCCTGGTCTTATGAAAGTTGTACATTTTGTTGCTTTTTCATCAGACCCAAGATCCACACACCAAGATCATCTAGGGTCTTTTTAGACTCCTGGTCAGAGCTGTGGCCCTCGGCTCTGGGCAGCGTCAGAGCCGGGGCGCCTGTGGACACCTGGGACCCACCGTGAGAGCCCGTGCCCTGCAGGTTCCCCTGCTCCTGCCCCCCCCCATGCTTCCTTGCACTTTATTTGTTCAAGGAAGCAGGTGGTTTGCTCGGCGGTTTCCCCCATTCTGGAATGTCCAAGCACCCCCGCAGCCCCTGCAGCATCCTTTTACTTCGGTTGATGGGCTACAGCTGGAGGGCTGGAGCTGCCACCTGCCTGCTCTGGGCCCACGTGCTGGGGTGCTGGGGTGCTGGGGTGCTGGGGTGCTGGGGTGCTGGGAGTGGCACCCAGGCTCCACGCTCTGAGGGAACCCGTAGCCCCGCCCCCAGCCACCGTCTTCCTCCCTTTCAGGCCGTCAGGGCTCGCCCCTCGCAGGCTGCCTGCCTGGAGCCCGTCTGGGTTCATTGCATTTCCACAGCACTGTCACGCCATTTTATTTTCTGTCCGCCTGTCCGGGACCAGTGGGGACAGGCGCTGCCTCTAACGCCCACGGCCTCGGTAGACCGAGGCAGCAGGGTGACATGTCTGTCCTGTGCCCCACAGTACCTCAGGCGGCATAGGCCTGCCCCGCTGTCCATGGAGGATGCCCTGGAGGAGGTGAAGAAGGAGCTGAGTACCACGAGGTGAGGCAGGATTTGTGGGTTTGAGCTAACACGCTGGCCGGGCACACCGGCTCTGACACTCACGTGTCGTTTCCCAGGTGATGGTGGCAGGAGCAGGCGGCACCCAAGACTCCCTTGAGTGGCATCCCGGGTCCAGCCTTTCAGAGCGGAGTGGTTCTCCCCCAGCCCCCACCTCCTTGGTGTGCCCGGCGCCCCGCCCGAGGGGACACATAAGCCAGTGGAAACGGAACCCCGGGTGGCGCAGTCACCAGCCACAGCAGGACATAGGACGGCTGCCTGTGGAGCCCCGCGCAGCAGCCATGGGGGCCAGGTGCTGGCTTCCTGATGAGCTGAGGCAGACGGGAGGGCGAGAAGCCCCATCTGCTCCGTGGAGCCAGCGCCAGGTGTCCACACCAGGGACAACATGTGGGACGCCGGGACACGCCTCCTCCGGACCCTGCCTGAGCACACTTCTAACTCCAACACACAGAGAAAGAGGTCTTTAAAAAAAGTTTTTATTTGAAGGCAAAACAGTAAAATCCACAAGAAATCGTTAACAGCACGTGTTTACGTTTTATCCTGAATCAGACACGTTTGAACAATTCACAGCTACAGGAAATCTAGAACAAAATCAAATATTTTATCACATCAGGTCGAAAAGTTGGAGAGGACTTTGCATCTTATTGAAAAGAATTTTTCAAAAATGTTTCTGTACAAAGAGACGGCGCCACACGAGCTGCCCACAGACGCCAGGCGCAGCCAGTCCCCACGCAGGCCCCGGCGGCGTCTGCCCTCCTGGCCTGGTCTCCCTGGGTGCTGGGCTGGCCGAGGGAGAGCCGGGGGCGCCCTCCACACCCCGGTCTGTGCGGGCCGTCCACGTGAGCGCTGGTGTCGGGTTCCTCTAAGTGAAAAACAGGCAGAGACGCTAAGGGTGCGGGCTCTTGGAGGGCGTCGCTCCGTGACCTGAAGATGCCTCAGATCAGTTTCTTTAGAACCCGTGTCTGCAGGGACAGCCAACGGCTAACGTTTGGGGAAAAAAATTTCAACTCAAACAACTAAAGTAACTGAACTACGGGCTGGCAGGTCTTAGAGGAATCAGGTTGCAACTTCTCCTTGGGATCCTCTGAGATCAACATTCCCTTCTCTCAAACTAAACATCTGGAGTAAAAACGAAGGCCCTGTGTCACTCTGCCAATCAGAAAGGGTCTGTTTTTCTGTTTGTCACCAGTGCCTGGCTGAGCTGCCGGGGCGCTCGCCCAGGGCCTGTGCTCCACACGCTCCTACCGGTCTAAGCAGGAGCTCAGAGCGGCCTGCAGGGGGTGCGCAACAGCCGTGCCTTCGGGTGGCAGGGATTCTCATCCAGGGGTGGAGGTGGAGGGTCTCGTGTCTCACTTCTGTCAGGGGAAGTAAGCTCGTGGCCGTGCTGGCCGGGGGCACCTTCTGGTGGGTTCTTGCTTCTACTTTAGAGCTGGTTTGCAGGCAGGGCCCAGGGCCTCCAACGCGGTGGCACATGCTGTGGTCTTCCTTCTCTTCTGTCGCTCCCCGGAGGTGGAGACTGTGAGAACCGAGGTGTCCCTACCGTCTGTCACTGCCAAGAAGCCAGGAAGGTCCCACAGCCCGACGCGGTAGCCGAGGAGTGGCTCCTGCCCACGGAGTGCCTACTTGCACTCGTCCCTGGCCTTCATGCGGGCGATGAAGGAGTAGCTCTTGTTCCGGCGGTAGTTCTCGTATGGATCGTCCAGGGCCACGCCCACACCCTTGTACTGGTCCCACTTGTCTCGGACGTCCCCCCCCTTGATGGGGTCCTGGATCCCTTGCTCTTTCACACCGAGGCCACCAGATCCACTCCAGCCTTAGGAAGAAAGGGGGGAGGGTGGTTACAATGCACAAAAGTCAAAATCCGGCACATTTATCCATGAAGTTAAACCAGACCTCACGTGCAGAGCCAAACGACACACACATGTGTGGCTTACAAACGTCAAACTGTTGTGGTGAGAGACAGCGCCCAGCGACAACTCTACAGGCTCGGCCTTGCCAGTTCTGGCCACGAGCTGGAACCTTCCCTGGCTCCCCAGCCCCAAAAGCCCAAAGTGGTTGATGGTTCTTCCCAGGAGCCTTACCCATTTTCACCAGCATCTGATGTCCTTTGTTTTCTTCCCCGAGCCTTGAATCAGGTATAGGAGGTGCTGAATTAGAACCCAGACCAGCCGAGGAACTAAAATTAAGACAGGTTACGTTTTTTAAAAAAAGAGTCGAGACATTTATTGGAATGAAAACGCTTAGAATATTACAGCATGTGGCGTATGTGAACATTCACCAGTGTTAGAGGGTCACACACACAGCCCGGGGCTCTAGCCTTCTTCTCGGTCATCTTCGCCAGCCAGGGAGGGGAGCTCCCCAAGGAGGCCCCAGCCCCACACCGTGCAGCCAGGGCAGGCCACGCGGAACCCCAGGACCGGTCACAGCCCAGCCGCTACGTCAGGTGTTACAACTCTACCATAAAAAGGTTAAGAGCGTGGTGTGAGATGAGGAGGTGCCACTGTCACTGTGCTAGAACTCAGGGTCCCTGAGGCACCGCCTCAGCACGGGCCACCGTGAGCACATCTTCTAGCGACAGGTTTCAACATTCACAGCAAAGCATCAGAGGGTTCCGGAGCTACCGGCGATCACTGGACAGTTAAGACAGAAATCTTACGGCGGGGTGGGACTCCTGGAGCGTGACCGACGTCTCCTTCCGGGGGAGTAGGACTTGGAGCGGGAGCGGCTTCGGGAGCGGGAGCGGCTTCGGGAGGAGCGGGAACGGCTGCGGCTCCTGAGAGAGGAAAGGACAGCCGGGTCAGCAGGTGGTGGGCATGGGTGCTGGTGGGGGGTGGGGGCCTCGGGGCACACCAGCTTACCTGGAGCGGGAACGGGAATAGGAACGGGAGCAGGAGCGTGATCGGGACCTGGAGTACGAGCCCGACGACTTGGACGACCTCGAGTTGGAGCGGGAGGAAGAGCGCCCTCGGCTTTTGGACCGGCTCCGAGACCGCGAGGGCCCACTGCAGGGAGATGCCAGGTGAGCGGCTGGCCCGGGACATGCTGCCCACAGAGGGGCGTGTTCCCCAACGCTTTGGGCCTTGTGGGAAAACCCACCCCCCAACCTACACAGAGGCCGAGCTGACCCCCCACTGCCCTGGAGGGACGACAGGATGGCCCTGAGTGTGACTCCAAGGTGGGTCTGCCGCAGCATGTGACGGGCACAGGCCAGGACGCACTAGCTGGAAACCCAGGATGACTGCATGCGGGCACCTCCACGCTCACCTGTTGCGCTTCTCCTGGCCCTTCCTCCGCCGTGCCCGCATTTTTGCTCGAAAGAACTCATAGAGACCATTCTGCTCCCAGCCTTCGCTGTAAGACACAGGCGTCCCCTGCGTGATTCTGCAGCCTCCTCCCGCAGGGAACTCATGCAAGTCGGCAGGAGTTGACCTGCCAGACACGCGTCCCGGCATGTGGCCCTCCCGTCCCTCACTCGGAGGTTGAGCAGGGCCCAGCACGACGGGCTGCCCTTCCCCGCACGAGGAAGCAGGCTGAGGTCGGGCGGCCCACTGGGAAGCAGAGAGGCCAGGCCGCACGCCTGGTTCCTGTGCCTTTCCACACTGATGTTTCCCGAAGTAGCCCAGGTGGCTCTTCCTGCCTGTGATCTTCCTAACTGGGGACAAGGAGCTCTGACTCCTAGATGGACAGGCCTGTGACCCAGCACAGGGCAGGAGGTGGCTTTAGCCAGACTGGTGATAAGTCCGTGGGAGGGGGATTAGGAGAGGGGCTGCCTGCACCCAGCTGCCAGCCGCCCCTGAAACACCCCACCCCTGAGATGACAACTTGCACTAAACAGCTCAACGAGAGGCCCTGTGGGGAGGGCCACTGTAAGTGTGACACACGTTACCCATGGCCAGTAGAGAGAGGGACCCTGACTCGGCCTAGCGTTTCACAGGACACCCCATTTCCTCACCGGGGCCTCACACCACCCTGGGTAGAAGGCATGGTCATTTAAGAGTCTCATGAAGCAATCTCAGGGGAAGTCAGGTTAAGAGACGGGACAGAGGCCTCCCCATCCCCCCACCGCCGGTCCCTCCAAGCGTCATACCTGTTCCTGGGCCTGTCATGGGACGGGGGGCTGTAAAAGGCCTCTACAGCGGCCAGCAACCTCTCACTGGGCGGCATGGGGGGCGGGAGGCGGATGTCTTTCGGGTCCAGAGGCTTGTACTCATGGTCTTCCAGCTGCAGTGGAGAACTGTTGTCATGCACGCCCTGCCAGAGGCCCCCTCAGGCCCACCCGGGGTGCTACAGTGACAGGGGGAGCAGGTCGGGGGACACAGGGCCCTGGTGCGGTGTCAGGGTTACCCTGGGCATCAGAGCTCCTCCTCCCGATTCCTGGGGGACCCATTAGGGCTGCAGCCACACCAATGATCCGATTCCTAAGTAAGGTGGTGGAGGACTTCTCTGGGGCCAGTGAGGGCCTGAAGCTTTCTCTCCAGAAAACACATGTTCTCCAAGTAGGACTGATGGGAAAGACCCCTGGGTTCATTCAGACGCGATGTGGATCCCAGATGCCACCGCCTGCAGACTTCTGCCCTGTGCTCCCGAGTCCTACTCCCTACCCTGGGGCCCCTCCGGGGTCAGAACAGCCTCAGCCCCACCCAAAGAACCCCTCGCTGCTTGCAGCCCAAGGAGTATGGCCCTTCTCAACTTCTGGTCTGACGGGGCCTCAGAGGGATGGGAAGCGACTCCTCCGTCAGCAAGTCTCTCAAGCTAGAGCTGCTCCCGACGACGCAGCCTCGCTCCCCTGGTCTCCAGCACTGCCCTCCCCATGCTCCCTGCGGGCCTTCCTCAGAGGCCGCCCCTTCTGAGAAATCCCTTCCCAGTTAGCTGCTGGACAAGGTGGCTGCCCAGGGCCAGGATCGAGGGAACCCACACTTCACACCCAGCCTGGCACGGCTCACTCCGGGTGGCCACAGAATGTCCAACACCAGGGGGGACACGCGGAAGGAGCAGAGGGGACCACGGGCCTCAGGAATTCAAGTGGAGGGAGAGGCACTGGCCAGGGCATGTTTGCAATGACTAGTCAGTCACGTTCACGGGGCAGAGGAAGGAGCATCTCATGTGGAGGCCCCGGAAGCGGCACACTAGGAGGCTGGGTGCTCGCCATGGCGATGTTACCTTCACAAGCGGAGCCATCAGCCCGGCAGGCAGATCGAAGTAGGGCACGTTGGGGACCAGGCTGGGGTCATCATGGTTGATGTGGGGAGGGCCCTGTCGCCGCATGTGGGGGGGCTGCCCGTTGAAGCCATGAGGAGGAGGGCCGAAGTCGGGGTGCTGGGGCCCACCCCAGGGTGGGTGCTCGTTGATCCCAGGATGAGGCATGCGGTGGCCAGGGTGGTGGTGAGGGGGTCCCATCTCTGTAAAACAGAAAGTCCTCTCAGGCCTACTGGAGAGCTGTGAGCTGGGTGCTGCCGATGGCACAGTCGGGATCTGCAAGGGGACCCGAGCCTGCGGAGAGGCTTCAGTGAGTGCCAGAGACACCAACACCTGCTTCTGGGCAGCCCTGCCTGGCACCTCCTCTCCAGCTGCTTCCCGCTGCCCAGGGTGATGGCACTAGATGGCAAGGAGCCAGGTTCGGGGGGGGGGGGGGGGGGGGACCTGTCCTGCACCCACAAGGGAAATCATAAAACATTAAAGCAGCATTATGGGCCGAATGGACAGGACTATATTTGGAGACAGGGCACTGGACAAGGTGACTGGCTTGAAGGGAGACCCCGAAAGCAGGCCCCACCCCAACCCCACTGGCGTCCTGGTAAGGAGCACGGGACACAGGTATGCACAGGGGGAGGATGGCGTGAAGATGGAGAGAAGGCCCCCCCACACCCCCCTGACATCCAGCCCCTCGAGCTGGGAGGAAGCAGCCCTACCAGGGAAGCCACCCCCAGGAAATGTGTACTGACGGTAAATGTGCTTGGTGGTCTTGGCTGAATTTATAGTAATGAATTTTAAAGTAAATGGATTTTAAAGTAAAAAGATGGATTTTAAAGTAAAAATAAAAGCAGCAGCAGAGTAGAAATAAGTTGCTTTTTTTTTTTAGAAGAAAAAAAAAAGTTAAATCTAGAGATTCTTTGAAACAAGACAATAAAAGAGAAAAACTGGTGAAAAAAGTGAAGACAAGGAAGTGGGGAGGGCCCACAGGCGCCATGGGTCCTGCACACCCTGCCCTGGCCGGCCCCGTCTGCTGCGGGGCTCAGGAGTGACCCTCCTTCCATCAGGCTCTCGTCCCTCCTCCTCTGCAGCCAGACAGACACAGTGCCCAACTCGCAGGGTCCATAGGAAGCGGCAACAGGACTTCACTCTAGGCCAGGCTGGCGTGGGCTACATGCTGGGACCAGGGCCGCCAGTCTGTCTCCCCACTTTCCCAAGGGCTGAGACTGGGCTTCCACACCATCCCGTGACCCTTTCTGCTTGTCACCTCGACTCTGGGGACCTGCCAGGTCCCGCGGCAATGACGTCAAGCAGCACCATCAGCCCACTAGGAGGGTAGCCCGTCAGGTGCCCCCCTGCAAGCAGCTGCTGTGACCATCTCAGGGCAGGAGAGGGAAGTGTTTTGGGATGAGGGCAGGCCCCGCAGAGGGCGCCCTGGCACTCACCGGCAGGGAAGTCCCCCTGGGGATAGTCGAAGCGGTGAGGATAGGGTGGCCGCTCGAAGGGGTGCCGCGGAGGGAAGTCATCCTGCATGAAGCGGGGCGGGAAGCGGTTGAAGTTGTGGGGGTGCGGCGGCTGGTTGAACTGCGGGTGCTGCTGGTGGGGCGGGAAGGGCCCTCGGAAGTGTGGCGGCCGCTGCATGCGGAAGGGGGGCTCGCGCTGGCCTCCACCCCACGGCGGCTGCTCGTGCTGGCTGTTCCAGGGGCCCTCGAACTGGCTGTTCCAGTTGGGGTCTGGCTGGCTGTTCCAGGGTGCGTCGCGCTGGCCGTTCCAGCCAGGGTCCCCACGCTGCTCGCCCCACATGCCCTCGTGGCTGTTGTTCCAGGGTGGGCAGTGGGGCGGCCCACCCTGATGGTGTGGGTAGGGGGGCTGCTCGGGAGGCTGTAAGGCAAAGAGCAGACATGACCTCCTCTGGCCAGCACCAGCCACACATCCGCAGAGTTAGTCTCCAACCATGGAGGCGACCTGGCCCTGACCCGGTGCAGCGGAGGCTACTCCTGGGCTCAGATGCTCCGACAGGGCACTTGCCTCTCAGCTGAATTTCCTGTGCCCACATCGAGGCTGGGCAGGCCCCAAGTGCCAGAGATCTGTGCGCTCCCAGCACGGCTGCCGGACACAGAAGCTGGCAGATGGGGCAGAGGTGTATCCCCCAGAGCCTGCAGAGTGCAGGGAGGGTTTAGGCCCCAGGGACACACGGCAGAAGCCTGCTCTGACGACTGCCCCCTCCCTGTCACTTCCCCTCTGCCCTACATGGTCTTCTGGGTACCTCCCATACTACCGGCCCTCAAATCCTGTCTCGGGTCTGCTCTCAAGGGCCCAAACCAGGAAATGTCTACCAAAAAATAAATAATAATTTTTTTAAGAAATGTGGGAGTTACTTCAAAATGTGTAAGATAGCAAATGGGCAGGCCAGGCCAAGTGTACCTTTGCCCCTGGGCAGACCCTCAGGGAGGGGACCCTTATCGTCAGGAGCCCATACCACTAGTCCCCAGAAAGGAGAATGATCCTGGAGATACCAAGGGCCCATTTCCACACCTACACAACAGGGATGAGTATGAGTAAACCCATACCCCACAGATGATAGCCATAAAATGCTCAACAGTACATGGCTCAAAATTAGCAGAGGAGGGAGCTATCTTCACAGGAATGCCCAGTCTTTTGTGAAATTAAATCTCTTCTCCTGAAGCTGAGGTTGGTGGGGGAGGTGACTCAAAGCCACAAGCCCCACTTGTCGGTCTGGAGCTGCCTCCCTCCCATCCTCTCCACAGTCACCTGGCAGGGCTGCAGCCACTAGGCCCCATCAAGGGAAAGGTGGATGTCCAGGAATGGCCCGGGCTCTGCCCAAAGGCTCCGTCAGATTAGATCCAGTGGCCAGAGGCAAGTGGATGTTTCCAAGGTTCCCCAGTCATGCTAAGCTGAGTCAGATGACCCTTGCCCTGGTCTAGAAGTTTCTGACCCCAAAGAACCAGAGGGAGTGACCAGCATCTCTGCCCCAGAAAGCACTGCCAGCCTTACATGTCTGACCTTCCCTTTCTTTATGCAAGCACGATGTTCTTTCCAGGGTGACAAAATGTTGGCACCATGCTAGCTAACCAATGTTTAACCAGTTAAAAAAGGGGAGGAAAATCCCTCATCTCCTGTACTTGACCACGTGACTCTCACAGACAGTGACCTATATTCCTAAGAGGCCTGGATGGCCAGCAGCAGGGATGGGCATGAAGTCCTGACTGGAGACTGCCCCCACCCCTCCACCCTCAGGAAGATGAGGCAGGTTGGTCCCCACCACCTGCCCACCCCAGGCCCCGCTGCAAAAATCTGCTTCCCCAGCGAGCCACCACCAGCCTGCTGACCCACACAGGAGACGGCCCACCCAAGTTTGGGAAAATACCTGCTGTTGGCCCCAAGGAGCAACAGGATGAGGCTGGTCAAACCATGGGGGCTTGTTAGGTGGGATTTGATCGTGGGGCCCAGGGCCCCGGGGGCCGGCGGCAGCAGGATCCTGGACTCCTCCTGAGGCATCATACTCAGAGGAGCCGGGCATTTGGATGGGAGGCTTGCTGTCATCTAGTGCCAGACAGGAAGGTGGTCAGTGAAGCAAATGTCCATGGACGCTGAGTGAAACGATGTTTAGCAACAGCAGCAAACCACCCAGACTGGGCCTTTACTTCTCGGGAAACCCTTGCTGTGTGAGCCTGCCTGAAACTGATGGCCCCCAGGAAGCAAGTGACAGCAGGGAGGCTGACCTGACACGGGGCACACTCCCTCCTTTGAAACCTTTACGATAAATATCTTACCTTACCCTGCTGTACCTGTTCTAGTTCACTCAAAATCACTTACAGAATTGTACTTAAAAACCCTTTCTGCATTTACTTGAAAGATGGTTTCTTCACCGCCTCATCTGTTGTTTCATGCAACTTCTAAGTGCTAAACCACCCTTACACATTCCTGGGGCAAATCCTATCTTATCATGGTGTTTTTTTTTTGTTGTTCTTGTTTTAAAACACCTTGCTGGATTTCAGGTGTGGCATATTTCTGCATCTTTGTTCATAAGTGACACTGCCTGATATCCATGAAACTTTCTCTTTGTCCATCTGGTGTAAAAGTTACCCTGGTCTTGAAAAATGATTTGGGCAGCTTTCCTCTCTGTCTTCTCTGGGATAGTCTGTACAGCAATCACCCAAGCTTTAAGGGTTTGGTTGCATCTACCTGTGAAATCCCTGGGCCTGGTGTTTGCAAACAGGTCAGAATCCGGCCTTAGGATCTGGTCCACAGAACCAGAGCCCTTCTCTGGGGAACGAAGCTGCCTTCTTAGACCACCCCACCCCACGGAAGGGGTGCCGAAGGAGTCCCCATACCAGGCTGGGTGGTTGGTGGGATGGCAGGGGTAGGCGTGGGGGCCGGAGGCGGGGCGGGCGGCGGTGGGGTGGCCTTGACCTCAGCCTCCATTTGTGGCATTTGAATTTGTTGTTGCTGCTGCTGCTGTTGTTGCTGCTGCTGGGCCAGGCTGTTGACAAACTCCTCGTGCTGCGTCTTAAGGGTCTGGATCTGCTGCTGGAAGGCCAGCTGCACTGGCTGGACCACCGAGGAATACTCGTTGATGAGCGTAGCCTGGCAGAGAGAGGGGGGAGCAGCTGGCACTCAGGATGGAAGCCTGGGGATCACTTCAGGGCCCATCCCTTCTGGCAGAACCCAGGGACAGGGCCAGGAAAGCCCCGGGAATTCAGGACAGGGCCTCAGGTGCTGAGGCGCAAGAGCCCGGAGCAGGTGGCCACGTGACTGTCATGTAAAACAATTAACATGGTCTTGTCAAGCACAGAGTGTATAAATCTTGCCAAAACGAGTGACCAGAGCGCTGGCTGCAGTGAGGTGTGTGATTCCCTAACAACAGGAAGGAGCCATGCCCTGTCCTATCACACGACTATCAGAGATACGACTCAGACAAATGGTCTAAGCCGCAGGCACGGGCCATGGTGCTCACTTGCTACGGGGTTCTAAGCAAGTCATAACCTCCCTGAGCCTCCGTTTCCTCCTCTGTAAAACAATAACAGGACCTCCCTTCAAGGATTTGTGGGGACAACCCAGTGAAACACCACATAAAGTGACTAGCGTGGCTGAGTAAACACGAGCTGCGGCCACCAGCTTCGGGAGGGACGGGAACAGCTAACGCCGCTGCGATAGGGTGTGATAAGCCTGCTCTAACAATGAAAAAGATAAAAAAATTCACAACTGGACATGCACGTTCCTCATATGCCTTTGTGGGAGTATGAAAGCTTCCCCCCTGTGCGGGTAGCCTCCAGGCCGTCGCAGAGGAAATGGACAGCACAGCTTCTGAAATTCAACCTCCTCTTTTCCAAAACCACAGCTTCCGGCCTGAGAAGAGGGGGTGTGAGCTCTGCCTTTATTCCAGCAGCTGTAGACGGGGCAGCCAGGCTGGTGTCACAGCAGAAGTGACCAAGGAGACCTGGCTGGCCCTCCCTCTCTGCCCTGCGCCACCATCATCTGAGCAGATGCCTCCCCAGAGAGAAGACAAACCCACACAGAGGACGTGACTAATGCACAATGTGGCCATGACAGCCTAGGTGACGTCCAGGCTGCTTTATGCTTCCATCATGCAGAAGCAAGCCCAAAGGACCAGGGCCGACAGGCCAAAGCCACTGCCATGAGCAGGGCCTGAATAGGGCCACCCGACCACAAGAGCACCAGGAAAATAGTCAGGCGGGCTCACCTGGAAGGGGCTCGCTGGTCACTGTGGAGAGAGCAGGAGCCCCGCCCACAGGCTGCTGCTCAGACCCTAGCCTCCCGCTCTCACCATCATTCCAGAGACACGTGTGGGAGTCCCGTGTGCAAAATGCTACCTGGCCTCCGAAATCACCACCCCACCGGCAGGTGCCACCCCAGGCAGGGGCTGTTGGCCACCTGACTTCTGGGAACGTGCTGGAATGCAACTGCCCCACTCTCTGGGGATAGCCCCCCACCTTCTCGGTGCTGTGTGGGTGGGGAAGGTATTCACCTGGTACTGGCCGAGCCCCAGGGCTGGGCTCTGCAGCTGCTGGATGATGGAGTCGTCGAAGTAGCCGTTTTTCTCCCAGAGCTGCAGGAGCTGGGTGCGGAGGAAGGAGAGGCCGTGTCAGAAGGAAAACCAGCAATCCCCACCCCCACTCTGCCCTCCGTCTCTCCTGGCTGCCCCATGTACCCGTGCGATCTTTTGCTGCTTGTCCTCCTCCACGGCCAAGAAGCTGGTGCAATAGATGGGCACCACGACTTTCTGCAGGGCGGCCAGCAGCTCCCTGGCCTGCTTGCGCTGGCTGTGAGGGAGAGACCTTCCGCGCGTCAGGGCCCTGGGGCGGGACCCGGCCACGCGCCCGTTACCATTGCGGCTCCAGCCACAGCACCCTCTGCCTTCTCGGGACACGGGCCCCCAACCCGGCTGGGACGAGGGCTGGGCTCCCCACAAGACCTGTGCTGGCGCCTGGGCCCGAGTGACAGGTAGATAGCAAGTGGGAGAAGGGAAAGAACAGCCTGGGGACCTTCAGAGAAAGGGCTGTCACCCTGGTCTTCTGATCCCTAAAATAACCCTTCCCTCCCGGGGTGGCACAAGGACGCACAGACCCAAGGCCTGAGGAGCCCCAGCTGTCCATGTGGCCTCACTCAGCCCTGTCACCCCCTATGCACAATGAAACCACAGCTCAATCCCCGCCTTTCAGGAGGTGGGGGAGTGTGTGGGGCAAGCCAGGCGTCTAGGGACGTGAGGCAGCCTGCCCTCACATCCTCCCGGGGTGGCTGTGTGTGTAAGGGGGTGCAGAGGCCGTGGCCCCCATGGCCGTGCGTAAGGCGGCAGAGCCCGACAGCACATGTGCTGCCTCTGACAGGAGGGAGGCAAAAGGTGAGTAGCCTGAAGCCCTCCCAGCACCAAGTCCACCAGAGGGTGCTCAGAGACAGCAGTGAGTGCAAGGCTGGGAACCAGGACGGGGAGAGGAGGGGCCGAGCACAGGGTGAGCGGCACTGGGCTTCTGCATAGAGCCGAGCAAGAGGAGTGTGGCTGGACAAATGCCAGAAACGGGGCCGGGTCTCTGCAGAGCTGCCCTGGTCAGCAGAGTGGCTGGTGGCAGCAGGAGAGCAGAAAAGGTTCTGAGCAGCTGCCTATTTCCCAACAGCAGAAAAATAAGGGAGGGGCAGGGTGAGGAGCAGCCAAGTGGCAAGGGAGCCACCTATGTGGCACAGGGAAACAGAGAGCAGAGGGTGAGGACCCAGGCTGCACGTGTGCGTAGCAGGAGATGGGGCAAGATGGAGAAAGGGGCAGGGAAAAGGCAGAGTCACTTTCTGCTGCTCTCGGGGGAGCCATCCCCTTCAGGCAGGCCAAGCTCAAAGCCAAACTTGGCAGCCAGTCTAGATAGCTAAGCACTAGCTTCGCCAGCGACATGTGCTTCTGCCGGCCCCCTGCTGGACCTGTTCTGGCCCAGGTGCGTGGTTTTTTTTTTAAATGAACCTTTATCATAAGGAACCTAAGAGGCTATGTGGAAACACACACTGGTCTGGCCTCAGGAAGGCTGGTCTCAGCAGGGTGGAACAGAGGGGAGAAAGGGAGCCCACGGGGGAGCAGGGAGGGCCCGAAGCAGTCGGGTGACTGGGCTGTGTCTGCGTGTAGGTCATAAAGAGAAGCCGGCAGACGATACAGACAGGCGCAGAGACACCCAGAAGCTGGCGGCCCCAAGGAGGAGGAGTGAAGGGATGGACGGAGGCCCGGGTCAGGGTCCAGGGAAGGGGCCAAGATGCGGGGTGGGGGGGGGGTGGGGGCATGTCCTCCCAAAGGAGGGCTCATGGCTCAGACCAACCCTCCTCTGTGGTCCTGGACAAGTGAACCCCACATCCCAGGACAGGCCAGGCCAAGCTACTGAGTGCAGAAGAGCAGCCCAGCAGAGGGCGAGGAGTGAGAGGAGAGGCAGAGCCTGGCGGGGCCCTCACCAGTGGTGCAGGACATCGTTGATCAGGTAGATGAGGTGCAGCCGCAGCTCAAAGTGCGCCCCGTCGGCTGTGATGCGGTTCCGGAGGTGGCCCGCCATCAGCTCACAGTGAGGGGGGGACTTGGCATTGCTAAACATCCAGTTCTTCCCAGCCTGAAACAGCCAGGCTGATGGTGAGCAGGGACTGGCTCCCTGGGGCCACAGTGTGTGCAGGACCCGGGAGGCTGAGGGCACACCCCAAGGGTGTGGCGTCCCAGGGGCCAGCGGCACACCGAGGCTGCCTGCCTGCCTGCCTGTCAGCTCCCGCTCAGCCGGGAGCACACCTTGCCCACGTGCTGTCCTGCCCACGGTGGTCAAGAGGGAAGGGGAGGGACAGACGGGGCTTCCCTAGAGCAGTCCCAGCCTAGGCAGGCTGCAGCGGGCGCCCCCCTCATCAGGAGCACCAGGTCCTGGGAGCACCTCCCCCTGCCCCCACCTGCCCTCACCGAGATGGCATCTTTGGTACACGTGTCGATGATGGGTTGCAGCAGGTTGTCAAACTCATTCATGTCCAACTGGGTCTCCTCCAGGAGCTTCTGCATCTGCTGCTCCACAGCATGGGCCACAGCTGCGGTCACCTGTTCCTGGGAGGCCGAGCGGGAGGGAGACTGCGTGAGGGAAGAGACCTCAGCCTAGGACTAGCCTGTCTGGTCGTTCACCAGGAGATCATACCCAAAGCCTCAGCCAGGCATCTGGGACAGTCATAGTCACGGCTGTGATCACAGCAGGCAGTGGAGGTAGAGGATAATAAAGCAAGATAGGACGGAGCAGGAGACGACGACTGCCCCAAGGCGACAGATGGAAAAAATGAACACCCAGAGGAACGAGAAACCTCAGCAAGTCAGTTCAATGAAAACAGAATAAAAACAGAATGATGGGTGCGGCCAGACGACAGCACAGAGAGGACGTGCAAACCGTCGCCAGTCTAGGGAAAGGAGAACAAGTGCACAAGCAGTCAGGGAAACAGGAATTAAAATGGGATGCAGGGCCTCGCACTCTTGATCTGCACAATGGAAAGCGACTGAGGCCCAGAGCTGCTGCAGGCTTGGGCCGTCAGCTCAGGGCTGGCCGAGCCGGGCCACCCAGTTCCTGACCATCTATCTCTGTGCGGAAACTGAGGAGCATTCTAGAGCTTTTGTTTTCAGCAAAATGACAGTAATTTTACATCTTTTATCTAGTAATAAAAACGGGGTTGGTGTTTTAGAGGTCTTTGTTTTAATTTGCCTTGTTTTTCTGACAATTCGTCCTGTTGTACTCAACCAAAAAATCAGACAATGACAAATCAGGAGAAAAAGGTTCCTTTCCCATGACAGCCTGGGGCAACCTAGCTAGTAGGACCTGGAGCCAGTGGCACCAGAGGCTACCTGGCATTCACTGTTCCACAGTTTTTAACGTGCAGCCCGACCTGTGGGCATCCATCCCAGCACAAAGGGAGACCGTGGGTCGAAGAGCTTGTGGGATGATTTCACCAAACAAGAAGCAACCTGCGGACCATCAGGGGTCGAGCTGAACACATCCCAGGTGGTGGCAGCCCTGCCCTCAGTGCTGACATGTAGTGATGCAGAGGGAAGGTGGGGAAGAAGGGAGAGGAGGAGGAGCAGGTGCCACACCTGTCTGAGGGCTAACAGGTGCTGCTCCTGCTGCTGCAGGTTCCACTGGCTCTGCTGGATGAGCTCGTCCATGGATGGGGCTCCCTGGGCCGGTGGGATCGGTGCTGCAGGGGCCAGCGGGGGCTGTGGCAGGGGCGGCAGGGCTGCGGCCGGCTCCAGCTCTGGGGCCTGCTGCTTGCAGATAACTGGTGGGAGAGAAGGAAAGGTGGCCCCTGTGAAGAGGTGGCCACGGCTCAGGGTCCCCTCAGCTGCCTCTTGGGCAGCTCCAAGCCAGAGACCGCCCCTCCCTATACTTGTCACCCAGAAGAGGACTCCTGTGCTAGACTGCAGCCCCCTCACTCTGCACTTGGGCCCTCCTGACCTGCCTGCCAGGCCCACCCTGCTCTCCACTCACAGGACCTCAGCCCTGGAGCCTTTGCTGCATGACGTCACCTTGCCCCTCTTCCAGCCGACCATCTGGCCTTGCCCAATGGCCTTTAAGTGGAGACCCAGCCCCTTCCCGTCTGCCCCTCCCCCAGGCCTGAGCCTATACTGAACCCAGACCATGGCTGCTGGCGGACAAAGAGCCCTCCCCAGGGGTATGTCCGTTCATCCATGTCCCCCACCCACCGCCTCCTTATCCATCTTTAAAATCTCTCCCTTTGTTCCATGCCCCTCTGGCAACCGTTTTATACCTGAGACTCATCTTCAATTCTTCAGCTTCTATTTACCTTGCCCCATGGCAGTCTAGCCCTGCACTTCCCCCCTTCCCCTTCTTCCACCCCGGGTTGCTGTGGACATCCTTCCCTAGCCCTGCAAGCCCTGTCTCTAATACTTGTCTCACTTGGCTTGTGTGGCCGCCCCCAGGCCCCTCGGTGTTTCTCTGCCAGACCCCTGAATGCAGGGATGCCTGGTTATGCCCTCTCCTCTGGGCCAGCCCACAGAGCAGCAGGACATAGGGACTGCAAGCAACCACTCCTACCTCTACAATCGCCATCATGGATTCCTCCTGCTATAGATCTGATTACAGACCAAACAGCCCATTGGCTTTCAAAGACACCTCAAACAGGCCCATGTGTCCTCCTGCCACATGCTCTACCTCCCCACGGGCCCTCCCAGCCCCCAAGGTTGGCAAGGTTATGCCCACACCTGAAGCCCAGGAGGTCTGAGCACTTCTTTCTCCCTTGCACCTTGCATTAACAAGTCACCTCGTGTAGTCAAGTCAGGTTCCAGCCTGTGTCCCTGCCGTCACTTCTGTGACTCTGCTGTCACCTGCATCACCCTTGGAACTGATCTCCCTGTTTCTGGTCCTGCCCCCTGTACTTCTCAACAGCACAGCCTGTGTGATCTGAGGGCCAGCCCTGGGTGAAACCCGGACCAGAAAAGATAGAAGAAATGCCAAGGGATCATTCTGTCACACTTATAGCAACTCGACGTTTCACAGATCACACGTTATTGTATTTTGCAAAAGTGTACTATTGCAAAATAGTACACTTGTACTCAATAGCCTTGTACTCCCAAGGCTTGCAGGGAAAAAAAGCATCTCAACTCATGGTCACATGAGCTGAAGCACTGACCTCCTCTGCCCGGTTATGCCACCCTCATCAATATCCAACTGGTGCCCCAGTTCACGAATTCTACCCCTTAAATCCCACCTGTCCCCATGCCCACTCCCTCTGACTCAACCGCTGAGTTCCACAATCAGTTGGAAGTTTTAAAAAATGAAAAAAGCTAGTCCTTCACCAGTTTGTGAAGTGCCATTCTAGAACAGTGTTGAAGGTCAGTCTTCTCAAACTACCAAGGTGAAGGGCCAGGTACACAGCAGTTAAGCCTGCTCTACAACAGTCCTGAAATCCTCCAAGACCTCCCCAGAAGCTTCCAGGAAAATTCCTAAGTCCTTGGCCAGCCAGCCCTCCCTCCTCTGCACCCTGGCCTCTGTCCACTCCAACCGTCCCTCTTTCTCTAGACTTAAAACACTCTGAGCTATTGCCCCTTCCACTCCCAGCCACTCCCAAGGCTCCTTCCCCTACCTGAACACTTTCCTCTCCTGTGTTTCCATGAGGCTGACACATTCTTTAACCTTAGCTGAGACATTGTTACCTGCAGAAGGTATTTCCTGAGCCCCCATCTTCTCCTGTTAAAAGCACCCCATCCTTCCCCCCATTATAGTACCAAGTGGCTCCTGATTTCTGACCTTCCAGAGAGGGAACGGGCTCCCCTTGCAGGGAAAAAAAGCATCTCAACTCATGGTCACATGAGCTGAAGCACTGACCTCTTCTGCCCGGTTATGCCACCCTCATCAATATCCAACTGGTGCCCCAGTTCACGAATTCTACCCCTTAAATCCCACCTGCCCCCATGCCCACTCCCTCTGACTCAACCGCTGATCTAACTTAGATTTTACCATCAACTGCCTTGTTCGTTCACCTGCAGACCTCCCTGGTCCCAGGCTCCACTCATGCTCCCTCCAGCCTGTCCTCTACATGGGCCACACAAACCCGACTCACTCTCCCTTCTTTCAAACTCTTCTGAGTTTCCACTGCCTACAGGAGCACTTTTCAAAACGATGTGCTGGGGCTAAGGAATGGTTGCTCCAAAAAACACTTAAGTGCATACAACAATTTGCCTACAATTTTAGGCAAATTTCCCCCATCCCCATCTCAAACTTAACTGGGCACCAGATGAACCCCTAGACTGAGGGAGAAAATCTGAACTTCACTCCTGGCATTTACCACTCCAGATCAAACCCTTCCCTCCTCTACACACGTTCCATGCTCCAGCCATGCTGGGCCTCTCATGATTTCTCTTAATGCTCCCTAAACACACTGTATTTATTCAAGCCACCACACCTTGCTGTTTCTCACAAACTTTTTATTGAACATCTAAGTACCACGTAGCATGGAACAACAATGACCCAAACAAGGTCTGGCTGACCTCAGGGAGCTTGTAGTCTAGGAAACAATTCACCTGTCAATGCCCATCTACTTGGCAGCCCCCTACTCCTTCAAACAATATACCTAGAAATGCGGTATGGAACAAGACAGATGTGGGCTCTGCCCTAAGGGACGTTACCACCTGGTGCCTATTCATCATTCAAAGGCCAGCTGTGATCCCTAAACCCACCTTAAACTCCTTAAGGGCAGGGCTGGAATCCTGATACCAGCTCAGTGAACAATGATATAAAGAACGGCCAAAAACTAAACCAAAGAGCAAGTCTTTTGGATCTGGACTGCAAACACCCGAAATGCACAATAATCTCGCTAGACCCACAGACAGCTCGAAGAGAGTGCTGGACAATGCATGCTAAGAAGGTCCCGGTCCAGCTTCTATCACTTCCACCCTAGAAATCATTGAAACAGCTGCTCTACCTTTGCTAACCTAAGCCATCCCATCTGCAAAAACAATAGGGAAATCCCTGATGCGGAGCCCAGGAGGAGGATCGATAACCTCGCTCCGTATTACACTCGGACCCAGCAGCCGCTCGGTGCAAGGCCCTGGGAACAGCGGAAGGGATCATGAAGGCCCAGCTGCCCCATTTTGAAAGTCCGAGCATGCGGCCCAAAAGGCGGTTTGTGGCAGAGCCCGAACTGGAGTCAGAGAAAGGAATCGCTCCAAGGGGCGGCCTGAGAGCTGGAGAGAACTCACGCTGCTGCTGCTCCAGCGCCAGCTTGCACTTGTAGTAACTGTAGAACTCGCCTCCGAACAGAAACGAGAATTTCGGGTTGTCCTTCTGCTTCTCCATCGTCATCTTCTCAAACTCGGGCCCGTTGCGAGCCACGAACTGGGCCAGTTTGTCGATGACATTTCGAAGCTCCTGGTCTGGAAGACGGAGAAAAGGCCACGCGGGGCGTCAGCGAGGACCGCCCAAATCCGGGGGCCCTGGCGTCCCAGCCCCCGTCCGCCGGGCCGGGGTCCCTAGGGCTGGGCTCCGGAGGGGCCGCCCTTGTACGGGTCCCGATAGGGGCCACACGCGCGCCGGGGATGCGGGGACCCGCGGGAGAGGCCGCAGGCGAGCCCGGGAGGCCGAGCCCCGCCCCCTCCTAGGCCCGGAAACCCCGGAAGGCCGGGCGGGCCAAGAAGGGGTTCCAAGGAGAGAGAAACGGTCCCCGAGCCCAGGCTGGGCCTCACCGTCGGGCGGCAGCGGCATCTCCATGGCTCCGGCCGCAGGGAACGTCCTCCGGCGCCTCACGATCGCCCACCAGCCCCGTCTGCGGAAGCCGGCCGGAAGTGGCGCGAGGGAGCCGTTTACGGCTGGTCTCGCAGGCTGCTTCCGCCCTTCACTTACGGCCGTCGCCGGGAAACCGCGGAAGTGAGGGCAGAAGGCGGGCGGGAAGGAGCCGCGCGAGGTCGGGCGCGCGGTGGGGCCTAGCGATACGCACGCGCAGGGGCTTTCCCGCGCTTGCGCGGACTGGGCCGCTGTCGCGCTACGCCCCGGAACGGCTGGAACGACGCAGACTACCGTTAGCCACGGCCGTGGCCTCCTCCCGCCTCTGCGTCGCAGCCGGAGGGCCCGGAAGGCCGCGTTCTCCCCTGGACCGGGGCTGTGGGCGGATCCTCCCCGCGGGGCTGCGGTGAGAAGACTACGAGGTGAGGTGCGTCTGGGAGGCCCCCGGGCCGCGACGCCGGGAAGCAGAACCGGGAAGCGACGGGTGTGGCGGGGATGGAACCGGGCTCGTTGAGGTTCACAGGACCCTCCCGCTCGACGCAGTGCTTTGGTAGGGAAGACTCTGGGGCGGGGGACCTCCCCACCCGCGCCGGCCTCACCCTGCGGCCCCTCGGGGCTCGCCCGGCTTCCGTGCAGTCATTGGAGCGGCGCGGAAGGAGCGTCCACGTCCTGCGGGTGCCCGGCGCCTTCCTCAGAGATGCAGTTACCTCGCTTCTCAAATGATGACGAAGTGAACGTGTGCGGGTGGTTGGGGAAGAGAACGGTGACCAGCAGCAGTAAACGTTAGCGTAGACTGTGGACGTCCCGGTAATCCGACCTTCTGGAGATTGCCCTTGTTAATTAACACTTGATTGTACCTCCGCTCCCCCTTTTTTTTTTCTACGCAAATAAATGTCCATGTTTTAGATACATTTCTTTTTTTTGGTTACAAATGTATCGCTTAGACGGTTAGGGATTGCCTCCGGTATGCGAGATAGTGGTCTAGGCCAGGAATTGCCAAATGTATTCTATAAAGGACCAGAGAGCAAATATTTAGGCCGTGTGGGCCAAGAGGCAAAACTGAGATATCATGTAGGTACTTGCATAACCAAAGAGAGAAACAGCCCTAATATTTTTTATTGGTGGCCTTCAAAATCTAGTAAGTTTTTAAAATACGGGTCTACTAAGGAGGAGAATGGAATGCGCTTTTTTGCGGTTCTAAGTAGGTTTTTCCTGCCACTAATTGATTTTGCAAATGTCCACCAGTAAAGACTACTCCTGGTTCACAAAAAAAGAGGCTGGATAGAATTGGGGCTGAACTCTGCTCTCCTGAGTGTGTAGTCTAGGAGGCATAAATCAGTAAACAAATACATCATTACGACGTTATTAAGAAAAACAGCAGGATTTTTGATAAGGGAGGAGAGTGGGGCTTGCTTCTGGGTAGTGAGGTTTGTACTGAGATCCTAATCAGAAGCAAGCTACGTGAATACTCCAGGCAAAGGGAACATACGGGATTGGTCTGTTTAGTAAGAAGCTCAGTAATTTGGATAGTGTGGGTATTTTTTCATGCCAGTAAAGAACTATATCAGGGTTTTAATTTGTGATCTGCCTTGGGTGGAATTCAGAGATTAAGCAGATTATTAAAAAAAATGTGCATATATCCTCTCCGGAGGCAACTGCTGTGTCCAGTCTTTTGTCCTTTCAGAAATAAGCTCTGTACTCACAAGCACATTTATATATCATTATTTTGGAAATTGTTCTCGCTATACATAGATCTATCTCATTCTTTTTGATGTCTGTAAAGTGTAGATATCTTTTAGCTTTAACAGTTTTTTTCAAACTTAAATACATAGGCAATAGAAGTTGTTATTTTAAAAAAGTAGTGGATGACTAAGGAACTCCAGGCCCATTCAGACCTGTATCTCAGTAAAGGCAAAGCTTGGGTGTGACTGTCACCTTGTTTCCTGCAGTAACTGAACTGCCTGTGGTCAACCAGCTGAAGGCATGGCAGGAGGAATGACGTGGGAACAGAGAAAGTCCTGTTCTGTCCTGGAGCGGGCAGCAGCATTCCTCGGGCCTGATCGCATCACCAAGCAAGCCTCTGGTCACAGAGGAGTTGCCCTGGGAGACAAACAGGAGTATTCCCATCCTTGGAGAGCACACTCCCAGGTAGGAGTTTAGACTAGTGTCTGAACCGTGGGGCCACATGCAGCACGAACTAGTCTCTGCGGGAACAGGCCCTGACTTGTTGGCGCTGCAGTGGCAGGCTACAAAGCCACTAGGTGGCTCCGACTGGATGGCTCCTTCAAGGTCTTACTGTGGCAGTGTGGGCCAGACCACTGCAGTGAAAGGCTACACCTTGGATGGCACCAGCTCCTCTTAGGAATATATGACAAAGGTGAGGAAAAACAAAACAGTTCACTTTATTTTGGCTGCTCTGCAGGGCAAAGGGCCCTGGCTTGGAGTCATACACTCCTGGATTCCAGGCTTGTTCCCTGGGCCAAACACAACTTTTGTTTCCACTTCCCTCTGAAATGGGGCTAATATTTACTTGGGTGTTGATGGTTAAATGAGATGTATGTAATACAAAATACGCAAATAAAATATCCTGAGAATCGTTAAGTGCAAGTCAAAACATTTCCATTCTGCTCCCCTCAAATTAATTTCCCTGTACTTTGCTTATTAGCATTTTTCACATACCTCCAATCTAGCATAGCGCTTATATACCACTTACTTAGTTATAGGTCTATAAATTAAGTCAAGTGTGCTCTGAGGCTTGTATCTATCTCAGTTTCCTATACATATTAAGTGTTCAGTAAATAATTGAACGAAAGGATTATGAACTGAAAGGATGTGGGCAGTGGTTTTAGCAGAAACTCCTACCCTTTAACTGTAACTGAAGAAAATTCTGTTGGGAACTGGTTTCTGAGTAATGTGGGGGGGGAAACAGGCCCTGGAGGCCGACTTACTGTGTGAGTCCAAGTGACAACCCCTTTGAGCCTCGTTTTCGTCTGTAAAATAAGGTTAATAAAGCTTAACATAAAGGGCTTATGAGGATTGTGTGAAAAATCCACCAGTGTGTTAGGCACGTAGTAGGTCCTCAGTACTAGCTATTACTCCTCAGAAATCTGCTTCATATGCACAGCTGCCACACGTTCTTAGGTTTTCTGTGTTCTGTTCAATAAAGGCATGTTAATTGCCAAGCTGTGATTCTAATTTTATTCTACCATCTCATAAATTTACAGATCAGATGTCTTAATTTTTGGCTTGGGCGGGGGGGGGGGGGGGGAAGGTTGCAGTGTACTCTGATGGGAGAATCAAGTTGGTTTGTTCTTTCTATGTCTTATGTTTTGTTGGTGGGCACACTGAAGACAGGGTCACTCAGAAAGACCCTGACAAATTAAGACCAATCGTGATTCCCTGGAGACCATCTTTTATTTTTGGTAAATGCCATCAATGAATATAGATACAGTATCATTCCCACAGAAGTTTATAGCATTTAAGTCTTGAAAACAGGTGACAATTGAAAAAAGAATCCACAATTTTCAGTTCCTTTAATAATTTAATATTTTATCCCCTTAAGGCTGTGAGGCCTTAAGGTATCCAGGTCTGGTTATGTCCCAGCAATAATAAAGGGCCTGTTCTATGGTGTATGCCAAATACACAGCAAAATTCAGAAATCCCAAGGGCTTCTTCACTTCAACATATTTGGCTTCTCTCCTTTGTAAAAAGGGTTTGATTTCCCTAGAACGAATGACTTAAAATAAGGTGCTCAAAAAGTCCACACCGAGTCTCAAAATAGTGAATGAACACTATTCAAAAATGCCCTCTGAGCCTCAGCTTCCCCTTCTGTAAAATGAAGGAGTTGGGTTTAGTTAGTGTCTCAGGCAAGACCATACCATGGATGGGTAGACAAATTTGCTACCACAAACCCCAGCAGGGAGGAGGGTGAGGGGAACAGAGCTGCGAATGTGCATGTGGGAGTGGGGTGGGGTTGGTGGGCCAGGGCCAAAGTGGCTGGAAAGCTGGCCTTCAGGAGGTCAGTGTCAGCTCTGAACCTTCAAGTCTCAAAAAGTATGTCTTTGTTTTTTGATCTGATGATTTGGTCTAATATGATTGTCTCATTCATTCCAGTGTATGTACTTGGCTGTAGATTTATGTACAGAATTAAATACCCCATTTATTAATTTATAAACCATAATAAAATGAGTCATTTCCCCTCACTAGCAGATCTTGCATGGGAAAAGGAAAACAAATGAATATACAAATTTTAGCAACATCAGGAATTTCATTAAACCTGAAAAGACGTGTAGTTGATTTTGGAGTTTGGTTATCTGTTCAAGGAGTCTGTTATTTTCATCATAAAGACAACCACTATAATATCTTTGTGCTGTAAAATTCACCCCATTTGTTGCTATATTCCCCAGTGAGAAAAGTTCAGCTATAGACCGTAATGCCTCTGGCAGAAGCACTCGGCAAGCTCTTTTCAAATACCTTCAGGATTTCTCCTTCCAGTTTTACACAGCAACTGTCTCAAAACTTGGGGCCAAAATAATTATAAAGCAAACGAACAACACGGGGACCTGAGGCCGGTGGTGCATAAACTCAAGCCAGAAGGGGACCAGGTGACCTCTCCAGGAACAGCCTGTTCATAAGCTGACAAAATAACCAAACCAGGAATCAATCATATGCTATGGTACCTCCTCTGACAGGAAGATGTCTCTCCCCAGGAGGTAAAGGGTGACCCACTATCCCATCTGCTGCTTGCTCCCCAGGTGCCTATTCGACGAGTTAGGCACAGTGCTGAAGGAGGACGGCAGACATCACCAAAGACTCACCAGCCAAGCCGGAGGTCCTCTCTGAGGGCAGGGTCCTCTTGTGATGCTGGGAAAGACGGAGAGCCTCACCTGAACCTCGGCACACAAGTTATCTGCTGGGGCCATATCATTTTCCTGATCTGTGATTTAGCCAAACCCAAATCATAGCTTGGTGCTTGCCCCTTCTCCCCTTCACCAGGACATGATTCAGATCCTAATGCAAACACTGCCAGATCAGGGCATGGAATCAAAGTGCCGTGGTCTTGTCTATTACACAAACTACTGAGATGATGTTCTTGATTCATTCCACTTTCTGCAGCTAGGGCCATTAGAGAGGAGCTTGTAAACACTTCACCTCCTACTAATGCTGAAATGTATCAAGACAGGCGTTGCCAGTAGGAGCTTTTCTTGTTTTTAAACATTTAAGAACAAGAGGGTTTTCAGTCCATAAGCCAGTCCTCCCTCATGCGTCCCCCCCCCCCACAGGGAACCAAGGCATAAATATACACAACTACAAAATATTCCCTAGAAAAATGCAAGATCCTCATGAAATTAACATCTCCCCACCAAATATCCTACTAAGTCCTCACAGCAGTGGTGAAGACTCATCAGAAAAGACAACACAAGTATTACAGAAATAGAGTTTGAAACACTGACATGATTTCCTAATGCTCCTTCTGACAGCCCCACAGTCACTTCCTCCTCGCTATCCCCAGAGAGGAGAGAGACCCTGCTCTGGCAAGGGAAGCGAGTGCACAGGAGACGCAGCTGCCCTCCCTCTGGATCTGGACACAACACCGGCTCTGATGTGCAGGTCAAAGAATTAGGCTTCAGGTATTCCAGGCTTAATTGCAGCTTTTTTTTCTCTTTGGGACATTTGCCAGTAGCTGCAAACAGCTATGGGGTAGACCGGAAACTGGGTCTGTCTTTGTTTCTGGAGATGCTTTTAATAAACTCTGGCGCTCCTCTGCTCCATGCCTGCCTCAGCCCTTCACCTATCTGAGCAGTGAAATGGAAGCAGCTAGTTTGTCGCTCTCAAGCACCCTTCCTTACATCCTTTCCTTGGCCCCCAGGAAACCCTCTTGCCTGCTTGGAGGTCTGTATCCACAGCGATCTCACCCTTCTGGAGAGTTATTTGGAAATATTATCTGGAAAGCAGAACAAGAACTCTCAAATACATGACTCGGGGAATAAGTCCACAAAGAAAGGTTAAAAACCTGGCTAAGATCTCCATACCAACACAGCCCTCAGATGATAGACTCCAGGAAGAAAGGGCCTGGGACACTGGAGCTTGAGGGCAGTGGTCCTTCCTGCGGGGCAGCGTCCTGCTACCCCCAGGGGGCAGGGAAGCCCAGGGTCTGCTGATGGTTATGCACCGTCCCCTCGGCTGGGTTGTACATTCACTGGTTGTCAGAAGTTTCTGGTACTGCTAGGGAGTGGGGGGAGGAGTCACACAATGGTACCGCCCTGCCCTCTAGACTCTACACGTCATAACGGTTCAAACTGTAGGAGTTTGGGTAGCTCTGCCGGCTGTACTGGAAGTGGTCTGTTAAGATGTTGTTGCGGCCATACTGATAGTCCCCGTGCTGGGGGAAGAGGATGCCATTGTGGGGTTTTTCCAGGGGGTTCCGATGATGCTCCTTACTGCTCAGGTCCCCTGTTGTGACGGGGAGGAGGTGCTTCCGGGCTTGCTGATTGGCATCGTACTTGGTCTGCAAGGTCAAGAGAGCAATGAGACAGTTGGCTCCTTCCCTAGGGCACGCTCACAGGACAGAAGGGAGCAAGTGGCATCTAAGCAGCCCTTCACAGCCCAGTGAAGCACTGACCCAAGCAGGCCTCAGGCATGGCCGGCCCTCCCTCTTAGCCATCCAGGTTTTTACACTGGACTAAACAGGGCCTTCTCGAGGAGACAATGAAATCCCTGACAAAGCCTCTGTGGACCCAAGAGCCACGGCTGGAGTTGCACAGACCTAGAATCATCTACATGGGAAAGGAAGACCGGGCCAGGTAGGGCCACACCACCATAAACCAGTCAGTGGCAGGGCTGAAGCCAGAGCCCCAGTCTCTTAGCTCCTGGTAAGGTCCCTTTCCTCTCCCCTCCACCAACTTTTGGTGCCTCCCTAGGTATCAAGGGGAGCCCCCACCCCAGACTCACTTTGTTGTATAGAAAGACCCCCAGGATGGCTGTCATCATGCCCAGGACGTTGGTGCTGGTGACTGGGTTTTGCAGCATGATCAGGGACACTGTGATGACCATGATTCTCTTGGTGGCATTGGCAACAGAGTAGCTCAGAGGGCTGATGAGGTTGAGGATGCTGAAGGCGATGACATTCTGGGCAAAGTTACAGAAGCCACTGACAGCCAGGAGCAGGAGCGTCCAGGGCCACTGGGACACATAGGTCTATAGAGATAGGAAGCAAGAACAGCACTGGGGTCATATGTTGGTCCTGGCAGAGGTGGGGGGAGGGACGCAGAGTAGCCAACTAGGGTCAGTGTTGGCAGGCAGCAGACCCAGTTGTGTGGTATGTAGTAACATGTGCTTCATATGCACCTCTGACAGGACACTCTGCATGCACAACACAACGACAAATAATTAGTTCATTCCTACTGAGGATGGAGAGGCTCCCAAGACACCAAGCCAGGTGCCCAAAGGGTGTAGAGTATGATGGGAATTGAAGCTTCCCTCGTCCCTGACAGTGAACACTGGGAGCCCTGCGATTACCAGAGCAAGATCTGCTTACTGGACACTGTCTCAGTCCAATCAAACTGCTATAACAAATACCACAGACTGGGGTGGGGGATGCTTATAAACAATAGATACTTATTTCTCACAGTTCTGGAAGCTGGGAAATCCAAGATCAAGGAGACTCAGTGTCTGGTGTGAGCTTCCCGGTTCATAGGTAGGGTCTGCTCAATGTGCCCTCATGTGGTGGGAGGAGTGAGAGAGCTCGCTGGGGTCTCATTTTATAAGGACACTAGTCTTGTTGGACAAGGGCTCCACCGATAGGGCCTCCCAAAGGACCCCCCCTTTTTAAAAAAGATTTTATTTATTCATTCATGAGACAGAGAGAAGCAGAGACACAGGCAGAAAGAGAAGCACGATCCCGGCAGGGAGCCTGATGCAAGACTTGATCCCAGGACCCCAGGATCATGACCTGAGCCAGAGGCAGACACTCAACCACTGAGCCACTCAGGTGCCCCACCTCCTAATACCATCATCTTGGCGGGGGGCGGAGGGGGGGAGGGGAGAGGGTTTCAACAGAAATTTGGGCAGAGGGAATACAAACATTCAGACTGTAGCAGACACGATGCATTCTATAGGATGGGGAGGCCCTGGGAAGGCAGCCCTGGAGAAAGCAAAGAACCTAGCAATACAAGAACCCCAGGCTAGGAGCCAGAAGCCCTGGGTCTGCCCTGTCCTTGGGAGATTCCCCCACCCAGTCCACTTGACCCTTTAAGTCACACTCTCTTCCTCTGTGCAACAGAAGAGACTGATCCTTGTGAGCCCACACAATGCTGCTGCTGTGAAGATCAAAGGGATCACGGTGTGAAAGTGCTTTAAAACAACCCCAAGCCAAAAACAAGTTATCAGAAATTTGGTAACCATCTGACCCTCACCAGAATGAGGCACTCTGATTAAGGGGGCTGAGAAGCTAAGAACCCACAACTAGCAGACATCTGGACCACAGAACAACCCACTCCCTGCCCCACCTTCGAGTCTCTGCTGATCCCAGAACAGGCAGCAGGCAACAATCAGATGGCTGCTGCCCTGGCCAGAGGGCTGGGGATGCCCAGCACTGAACATTTATGGACATCTATTCAGGGCTGCAGCCACACTCCCATGCCTCCCCACCTCCCCCAGTCCCACCTCGATACCAGTCCTGGGGAACCAGAGGGAACCAAGAGGCTGTTTCAGGGCAGGGCTGCCAGGACAGTGGAATGACCTCAGGAGACAGTACTCTGGACATGGACATCTGAGCATACAGCAGTCTCAACACCCAGTGTGGCTCAGTCAAAGGAGCAAAGCCACAGCTGCTTGGCAGCACCTGCTCTCTGCATCCCAATTCTCAGGCTGCATTGGCACTGGTCACAGGACACAGCAGGGTCCCCCAGGAATGGTGGCATTTAGTGGCCCTGCCAGGATGGGAGCTGAAAGTCTTCGAATGGCTGCCTGATTTCATCTCCACCACCCTCTGAGAGGGAGGGATCATGAGGTCCTCTCAAAGGAGAGCGGGATACACTTAGATGACCTGCTCAAGGTCACCCCGACTTTTGCCCCTAGTTGGTGTAACAGCCTCTGTAAGGCATGTAAGCCCACCAGCATGCTTTTGTGGTGAGCTGGCGTGTTCTTTCAGGAGTCGTTCCCTGAGGTCACCAATAGGGACTCAGGAGCTATTTTTATAAGCCAGCCAGCTTGCATAGATACCTATCTTTCAGGAAAAAACTCCAGCAAATCCAGCTTTTTAAAAAAATTTACTTACAATGAAGTCAACTGACATGCAATAAAGTCAAATGTGTCTTCCTCACAGTGCACAGTTCCATGTATTTTAACACCTGCACTGATTCACGTACCCAACACCACAATCAGGATTCAGAACCGCTCCATCACCCCAAAACACTCTCCTAGACTTCTTTGTATGAATCCCCTCCCCTAATCCAGGCAACTACTGTTCTCCTTCACTCTAGATTTGTTTGTCTTTTTTTTTTTTTTTTTTAAGTAGGTTCCATGCCCAGTGTGGAGCCCAGCATGAAGCCTGAACTCATGACCCGGAGACCAAGAACTGAGCTGAGATCAAGAGATGCTTAACCAACTGAGCCACCCAGGTGCTCCTAGGTTTGTCTTTTATTTAATTTTTTATTTATTTATTTATTTTTTTTTTTTTTTTTATGATAGTCACACACAGAGAGAGAGAGAGAGGCAGAGACACAGGCAGAGGGAGAAGCAGGCTCCATGCACCGGGAGCCCGACGTGGGATTCGATCCCGGGTCTCCAGGATCGTGCCCTGGGCCAAAGGCAGGTGCCAAACCGCTGCGCCACCCAGGGATCCCTAGGTTTGTCTTTTAGAGTTTGTCCTATAGGTGGAATGATACAGAATGGAAACTTCTCAGACAGGCTTCACTCAGCAATGCCGCTGCCATCCATCCAAGTTGTCCTAAGGAAAAGTTGGTGATGTTTTTTATTGCCAAGTAATGTTTCATTTTATGAATGTACCAAAGTTCTGGGTTTTTTTAGTCCACTTACTTGTTAAAGGACACTTGGGTTGTGTCCAGTTTTTGGTGGTCATGAGTGGAGCTGCTATGAACATTTGTGTGCAGGCTTTTGTGGGAACCTGAGTTTCATTTCTCTAAAATTAACACACATGGGATGCCTGGGTGGCTCAGCAGTTGAGTGTCTGCCTTTGGCTCAGGGCGTGATCCCGGAGTTCCGGGATTGAATCGCACATCGGGCTCTCTGCATGGAGCCTGCATCTCCCTCTGCCTATGTCTCTGCCTCTCTCGTGAATAAATAAAATCTTAAAAAAAAATTAACACACAGATGTGAGATTGCTGGGTCATATGGTGAGTGTTGTTTAACTTCAGAAGAAACTCCCAAATGTTTTCTAGGTTGGTTGTACCATTTTGTGTTCGCTCCAACAATACATAAGAATTCTAGCTATGCTGTATCCTTGACTTAGTATTTTTTTTATTGTAGCTATTTTAATAGGTATGAAATGGTATCTCATCATGCTTTTGTTTCTCTCTAGTGACTAATGATGTTGAACTTACCTTACCTGCCTATTTATATGCCATCTTGACATCCTCAGTGGGAAACAGTCTGTTGAAATCTTTTGCCTATTTTTAAGCAAGTTGTTTTCTTAACTCTCGAGTTTTAAGGGCTCTTTATGTATTCAGAACACAAGTCCTCTATTGTTTGCAAGCATTTTCTCCCAGTTGGTAACCTGTCTTTCCCTTCATTTAATAGTGTCTTGGGGATTCCTGGGTGGCTCAGCGGTTTAGCACCTGCCTTTGGCCCAGGGCGTGACCCTGGAGTCCCAGGATGGAGTCCCACGTCAGGCTCCCTGCATGGAGCCTGCTTCTGCCTCTCTCTCTCTCTTTCTCTTTCTCTGCCAGGGAGATTCATGATATGTCTATCATGAATAAATAAATAAAATCTTAAAAAAAATAGTGTCTTCACAGAGCAAAAGTTTTAAATTTTGATGAAACTCAATTTACCAATTTTTTCTTCATGGACTTCACTTTTGGTGTAATGTCTAAGAACTAATTCCAAGTCATGAAGTTTTTTCTCTGGTTTTCTTCCCTAAAGGTTATCATTTTAGTTTGTCTTTTTTCTTAAGAGTACGCTCCACACCAGTGTGGGACTCAATGCGAGTCTTGAACTTACAACCCTGAGATCAAGACCTGAGCTGAGATCCAGAGTTGGGATGCTCAACCTACTGAGCCATCCAAGAGCCCCTATCATTTTTGCTCTTACGTTTAAGTCTAGAATGCATTATGAGTTAACTTTTGTATAATGTGTGAAGTCTAAGTCAAGGCTCAGATTTTTACACATTGTTGTCTAATTGTTCCAACACCATTTGTTACAGAGACTTCACTTTTCCCTTTTATTCTCTATCAAAAGTCAATTACTCAAATTTGAGTGTGTTTAGTTTCACACTATTCTGCTCCACCGATTCATGTCTCTTTGCCTTCACCAGTATGTTCCTTTATACAAAGTCTTAAAATTAAGTAAGATGATTCCTCCTAGTTTATTCTTTCCCAGACTAATTTTGACTACTGTAGTTCTTTTATCTAAGTACATTTCCCAATCAGCTTTTCTATGTTAAAAAAAAATGTAGTATCTATCTGTCTATCTACACACACACACACACAGATATAAGGCAGACCTTGGCGATATTGCAGGTTTGGTCCCAGACCACTGCAATAAAGGAAATATTGCAATAAAGCAAGTCAAGTGAATTTTTTTCTCAGTGCATGTATGGGTTATGTTTACACTATACCACTGTCTATTAAATGCACAATAGCATCTGGTCTTAAAAAATATGTGTGCCTGGGCAGCCCCGGTGGCTCGGCGGTTTAGCGCCGCCTTCAGCCTGGGGCGTGATCCTAGAGACCCCGATCGAGAGTCCCACGTTGGGCTCCCTGCATGGAGCCTGCTTCTTTCTCTGCCTGTGTCTCTGCCCCTCTCTCTCTCTGTCTGTCATGAGTAAATAAATAATCTTTAAAAAAAAGTGTGCGTGCCTGAAATGTACAAAACTTTATTATTTACAAATGCTAGCCATCATCTGAGCTTTCAGTGAGTCATAATCACTGATCACAGATCGCCATAACAAATATAATAATTTAAAAGTTTGACAGATTACAAGTATTACTAAAATGAAACATAGACACACAGTGAGCAAATGCTATTTGGAAAATGGCACCAATAGATTTCCCTGATGCAGGGTTGACACAGACCTTCAATTTGTAAGAAATGTATTATCTGTGAAGTGTGATAAAGCTAAGCACAATAAAACAAGGTATGCCTGTATAGATTAATGTATCTCAATTTTTTTTTCATCATCACCTTTTCCAAGGGGAAAAAATTTCAAGTTAAAATTCAAGCAATTATTTATAATTGAGAATAAGATCTTGTGGGACATCCAGGTGGCTCAGTGGTTGAGCACCTGCCTTTGGCCCAGGGCGTGATCCTGGAGTCGCAGGATCGAGTCCGGCATCGGGCTCCCAGCATGGAGCCTGCTTCTCCCTCTACCTGTGTCTCTGCCTTCTCTCTCTGTGTCTTTCATGAATAAATAAATAAAATCTTAAAAAAAATAAAAGAGAATAAGATCTTGTTGGTTAGAATTTTATTTCACTTTGAATCTATTTCATTTCTTTTTCTTGTCCTATGGCACTGGCCAGGATGTCAAGTATGATGTGGAATAGGCATGTTGAGAGTGAACATCCTGAACTTATTCCTGAATTTAGCAGGAATACCTTTGATCAGGCTGAGGGAGCTCCCTTCTATTTCCAGTTTGTTGACTTTTTTTTTTTCATGAATGTTGTTGGATTTTGTCAAATGCCTTTGTCAGTTGATATGAATGTGATTTTTCCTTGTTAGACTGTTATAGATTACATTGATTTTCAAATATTGAATGTCTTGCATTCTTAATTTAAATCCCATTTTGTCATAGTGATGTTTTTTATATATTGCTAGTATTTTGTTAACAACTTTTGCATCATTGTCCACGATGCAACCATACTGGTTTTGTTATATGTCCCAAAGTGTTCGCTTGTCTTCTGTTTTCTAGAGGAGACTGTATAGAATTGGTATTTATTTTTCCTTAAGTGTTTGGTAGAATCTGCCAGTGAAATCATCTGGACCTGATGATTTCTATTAGAAGGTTTTAAACTGTGAATTCAATTTCCTTAATAGCTATGGGACTATTTAGATTATCTATTTCATCTTGGGTGGGTGAGTTTTTGTAGTTTACGGTTTATAAAGAATTGGTCTTTTCATCTATGTTGATGAATTTATGTATATAGAGTTGTCAGTATTATTCTTACTACTTTAGTATCTGCGAGGTCTATAGTGATACTCCCCCTCTCATTCCTGATATTTGTAATGTCATCTTTTTTTCTTCTGTCAGTTTTGCTTCAGTTGAAAATATTTTCTATTTCCTTTGAGGCTTCCTCTTTGGCCCATGGATTATTCAGAAATATGTTGTTTAATTTCTAAATGTTTGGAGATTTTCCTATTACCTTTCAGTTACTGTGGTCAGAGAATACTTAGTATGTTTTCAGATCTTTTATTAAACTTTGTTTTTATGGCACAGAATATGGTCTGTCTTGGTGAATGTTTCATGAATACCTGAAAAGAATGACTATTATGCTTATTGTTGGTAGGATGTTCTATAAATGTCAATGAAATAGATATCCAGCTGGTTGATGATATTATTCAGTTCTTTATTCTTGCTAATTTTTTATAGTTCTGTTGGTTCTGGAGATTCTATATTTGCTAGATATAAAATTATGTGTTGGTAGTTTCAGTATTCTAAAAATGTTATTTCACCTCTTTCTGGTATTCATGATTTCTTTCTTTCCTTTTTTATTTTTTTTAAGATTTTATTTATTTATTCATGAGAGAGAAAGAGAGAGAGAGAGGCAGAGACACAGGCAGAGGGAGAAGCAGGCTCCAAGCAGGGAGCCTGATGTAGGACTCGATCCCAGGTCTCCAGGATCACGCCCTAGGCTGAAGGCAGTGCTAAACGGCTGAGCCACCCGAGCTGCCCTCTTTCTTTCCTTTTAAAGATTTATTCATTTATTCCAGAGAGAAAGAGTGAGTGAGCGAGAGTGTGCAAAGGCGGCAAGGGGCAGGGGGAGAAACAGAGGGAGGGAGAATCCTGAAATGGACTCCCCGCTGAGTGCAGAGCCCAACACAGGGCTCAATCCCAGGACCCTGAGATCACATGAGTTCAGGGGAGATCACGACCTGAGCTGAGTCCAAGAGTTGGCCACCCAACCAACTGCACCACCCAGGTGCTCCTGGTGTTCATGGTTTCTTTTTGTGTGTGTGTGTGTTCATGGTTTCTAATGAGAAATCCAGTCACTCAAATTGCTATTCCATAATTACTGCACATTTTTCTCTGGCTACTTCCAGATTTTTTGCTTGCTTGTGTTTTAATATTTTTTCTCTCTGTGGGTCAAAGGGGATAATTTTTCTTTATCTATTTTCAAGTTATTGACTCTTTCCTCTGTCATCTCCATTCTATTATTGAGTCCATCTGGTGAGTTTTTATTTTTATTTATTTTTTATTTATTTTTTATTTTATTTATTTATTTTTTTCATCTGGTGAGTTTTTAAGTTGCTGTTTCTAAATTTCCAAAATTTTCATTTGTTTCTCCTATCTTCCATTCTTCTCATTTGTTTCAGGAGTATTTACCCTTACTTCCTGGGACATGATTATAATCGTTGCTTTGAAGTCTTTGCTCAAGGGGCACACCTGGGTGGCTCAGTTGGTTAAGCATCTGCCTTTGGCTCAGGTCTTGATCTCAGGGTCCTGGGCATTCTGCTCAGCAGGGAGCCTGCTTCTCCCTCTTCGTCTGCCCCTCCCTACTGCTCCTGCTCTCTCTCAAATGAATAAATAAAATATTTAAAAAAGGTAAAGTCTTTGTTCAATAATTCCAACATCTGTGTCATGTAATTGTTGGCATCTGTTAACTGTCTTCTCCTATAAGACTTAAAATTTCGTGGTTCTTCATATGCCAAGTAATTTTGGATTATACCATGGACATTTAGAATATTATAAGATTGTAGGTCTTATTTAAATCCTATACAGAATGTTGATATTTTGTTTTAGCTTGGTTGGGTTTAGGCTACAAGCTTGACCAGCCTTCTGTGGGCTGTGGTTCCAATGTGAGTCTGTTTTCAAAGCCTTTCCAGTGGTATGTGGCTCCATCCTGAGCGTGCACTACCGAGTGGTCAGGCTGGGATCGGGGCAGTAGTCTATCCCATAGTTCGGTTTCTAAGTCTTTGCTATGCTATTAGGATCAGATCTTTACATGTGCAGCTCAGGGGTGAGCCTAGGATTTCATGGTATTTTATGAGGTCACTTTCCCAAGTTCTTCCCTCTCCATGATCTCCTTGGTACTTGCTATTTCCTAGAGTTCCCCTTTTCAGTCCTCTAATCAGAGAGCTGGGGCTTAATGACCCCACTCTGCTTTGTTTTTTTGACAACTGCACCTCCACTTGGGACCAAGCAGTGGGCAGATAAAAAGAGAAAAATTTACACAATGACAGTTAATCCTACTCTGACTGCAGAGGGTGGTTGCCCTCGTGTGGGACCCTGCTGCCACTACCACCACGGGATTGGCAGGGGCCTGAGACCCAAGAGAACCAAGAAACAAAAATAATAGAAATCCCCAGCAGGGAATTTCCCTCTGAGCAACAGGAATCCCCTTTCCCATTCCATGATCCAGAAGGAGAGGGCTTCTTGCTCTGTTCTTACCCAGTGCCTACTTCTGCATTTTGGGCTGCCTCAAGCCCAGGCTATAGATACAGGTGGCAAAAGAGAGGCAAACTGACTGCTAACTAAGCAGTAGACTGAAATCTGGTCTTCAACCCCAGCCTGTCCACTGCCCTTTACTTTCCAGTTCTCAAACAGCTGCTTCACTCATCCTGTCCAAACTTTAAAATGGGGCAGCCTGCTTCAGAGTCTGGTGATCCCCACCTGGCTTCAGCCAGGCTGTCAGCAGTGGGGCTGCCCATATGCAGGAATTACCCATTGTAGCCTTTGGTTCTTGGTAATGTGGTAAGTTGCAGACTCCAGGGCATGTTCTCCCATATGATCCTTCTTCCTACCACTATAAACCACAGGACTGGGACAGAACTAAATCACCTGACATCTATGGGAGACACAGGGCAGAAAGGAGGAGCCCAGATAGGTGGGAACACTGCCTTCAGACTGCAGCACTGTCAAATACTGTGTGCTGCTAGAGCAACTACTAGAGCATACAAGGGCCCCATCAAGGTAAAAAATACATATGGCCTCAAGAAGGGAAACGGGATGCCTGGGTGGCTCAGTGGTTGAGCGTCTTTGGCTCAGGTCATGATCCTGGGATCAAGTCCTGCACCAGGCTCCCCAAGGGGCCCTGCCTCTCTCTCTGTGTCTCTCATGAATAAATTAAAATCTTAAGGAAAAAAAAAAAGAAAAAAAGAAACAGATAATTAAAGGTATTCCAAAAAAGGTAATCACTAGAATAAAACTAAAAGTCCCTGAACACAAATAAAAACAAAGTAACCAAAGCAAAACCTAGAAGTACATATTTGTATGCATGTATTCATATAGACACCAAAGAGTTGTAACATAGGCCAAAATAAGAGAATTGACACCAAACCTATCAGCAATATTTTGCAGCCAATAAAAAGAATGAGAAAGACCTAAATATGTCAGTAGTAAGTGATTCCCCAGACATATCATTGAGTGAAAATAGAAAGGTGCTCTTTTCTATCTATAAAGTCACTTTCTGTGTAAGGAAGAGAAAGGTAGGTATACAGATTTGCTTATATTTGTCAAAAGCAACACTGAAAAGGTAAACCAACTGCATAAAAATAACTACCTGTGGGGGAAGGACAAGAAGGGGTGGGGGAGGTGACGGACTGAAGTCAGACTTGGAATAAACTTTCTCATATCATCTGGCTTTGGAAATACAAAAGTCTGACAAATTCAGTGTGGAAAAAGAAAAGCAATGCCTAAAAATGGAAAACAAATGGAAGCAGATGAACCCAACTGGGCAAGCTAATGATACAAGCACATTGTAAAAATTACTTCTGTTGCTCTTAGAACACAACATTCCATAGGCGCCTTGGGGGCACAGTTAAGCATCTGACTCTGGATTTCAGCTTAGGTCATGATCTCAAGGTCCCGGGACTGTGCTCCACGCCAGGTTGTGTGTTCAGTGTAGAGTCTGCTTGGGATTCTCCCTCTCTCCCTGCCCCTCCTCCTGCTTCTGCTCTCTCTCTCCAAAATTAAAAAAAAATAAAAAAGAACACAGCATTCCAATTGTACATCTTTAATGGAACATGTCCTAAGGACAAACAGAGCAGCAAAGAAAGCTTAAACTTTTCTCAGTATTCTACCTGCAGTTGTTCTGTGGGGATTCTCGCTCTGCAGCGATAATGTGTGTGTAGTAGAGTCTCGTACATGAATAATTGGGGTACGATAAGCAAAGAACAAACATTGCAAGGAACCAAGTGTACCAGAAAAGATATAAATTTAAAAATCACAGCACTTATAAATTCCATAATGTTAAATCAGAATTGGAGTAAGTTGGTATGAACCCTCCCCTCTGCCCCAAGAGGACCTTCCTAACTTGTCACCGCAAAGACTCAAAAGCAAAGACAGCCTCACAGTGGTGAGCACACACAGCACTCACTGTGTCTCTAAACCACATTCTCTATTACAAGCAACCCAGGTTCCCAAAGGAGTGGCTGACTGCAGGCCAGAGACAGGAGACGTGCAAGAGGAGAAAAACATACATTCTGCTGGGCCCAAAAGCTGCTGAAGGCTGACCTGTGCTGTCGGAAGGACAGGGAGCCCATGGGAAGGACTCCGTTGCCCTGGACAGGATAATCTGATTATGAAGAGGAAGTGTGCAACTGACATAGGAGTCCACAATGATATTGAAAAAAAAAAAAAAAAGAAGAAGGCCCTTCCTTCACTACCCCAACCCTACCCCCCTGCCAACTCACTGGTTAACATTTGCAGTAAGCTAGAACTCTTCTCTGAAAATTGTTAATTGAAAAAAAAAAGGAGAAGCACTGACCATTTGTGTACTTCAAGGTAACAACTATTCCTGGTCGATGATGGAAAGCTCTTTGCAGAAAAATTACAGCTAATCAATAGAAGAAGTTAGAATAGAGTGGACAGGAAGTTAGAATAGAGCCAGTCTCCTCAGCTAGAGACTGAAGATAATGGGCACTATGTCTACAGGTAACGATAACGATTAAAGACCAATGTCAAGAACCTCATCAGACCTCATTAAGTCCTAATACACATTTGCTCCTCTCTCTAACTCATGCTTGGAAAAACCACGCCCACCTTTTCCTTATCACAGTCACCTGCGTGTCTAGTGCATTGTCTGGAGGCTGGCCCTGCAGGTGGTGGGCAGATTCCCTTTCCTATGCTCAGAGAGCTATGGGTGCCTCCATAATACATGGGAATATGGACAGAAATGACACTGACAAAGGAATCCAGCAATGCAAGTGCAGTTTTAACAAGTCAGAGTGAGATCTGAACCAGGCTGTCGAGACAAGAGAGTAGCCCATGCTGGCACTTTTTTCTTCCTGATACCACTGGCTCAAATGCAGCAGCTGTCGACACCTGAGATCTAGCCCGCTGGAGGAGGAAATGCAAAGGAAGCCAACTTCCTCGACTACACGAAAAATGAGTCATGACAAAGCTGAATGTTAAGAGGGCTGGCTGTCAGGGGCCCCAAATGTCAACAAAGCAACTACTCTGGAACTATTCAAGAAAAGGGTGTTGTTCACTGCGCTGGCCAACTCACCAGGTCACTGCTGACCAGGAAAGCTGAAAGGTCCACCAGAACCCACGTGGGAATCATAAAGAAGACAGCGTGACAGCCCAAGATGTTCAGCAACCGGAGATGGTGGATCCGTGAATCTCTCAAAACCTAAAGAGAGAAAAACCTTTTAAAAAGCCAAATGAAAAAAAAAAAAAAAAAAAAAAGCCAAATGAGGGGATCCCTGGGTGGCTCAGCAGTTTAGCGCCTGCCTTTGGCCCAGGGCGCGATCCTGGAGTCCCGGGATCGAGTCCCACGTCAGGCTCCCGGCATGGAGCCTGCTTCTCCCTCCTCCTGTGTCTCTGCCTCTCTCTCTCTCTCTATGTCTATCATAAAATAAATAAATAAAACTTAAAAAAAAAAAAAAAAAAAGCCAAATGAAACTCTAAGTGGCAAGAAGGGCTCCGGTTACCCAGGTCCCAAACACAGTGACTGTACATTAGCCCCTGACATCTGACCTTGACCACCAAACCTATGAGTGCACCTGCAATGAGACAAAATGCCCCCAAACAAATATGAAGGACTGAGAAATAGAAAAACAAAACAAAACAAAAACCCAACAACACTCAGTACTGGTGAAGCTGCAGTGAAACACACACTCCGAAATCCCGCTGGTTTATGTCTAAATTGGCATACAGTGGTTCTAGAATACAACCAGGCAAAGTATACCAGGAACCATAAATATCTCATATACTCTGACCCAAGAATGGTAAGCCTTTGTAAGGAAATAACTTGCAGACAGAATAATGTTATGCACAGAGATGTTCATTACTGTGTTACTTATGATGAAGAGTTGGAAATAGCCTGCATTTGCAGTAGGGAAATTGACTACATGAACTGTGGTGCCAGAAAAGAGTATATTACAGGATTTATAGCAATATTTTTTAATGATATGGGAGAATGTTATAATAAATGAGCAAAGCAAAAATTTGAAATGAATCTATAATATTACAATTCTAAAAACTGTACAGAAAAGCCCCCTAGCATTAATAGTTCTCTTCAGGGACAGTACTGTGACTTTTTCTCAGAGTGGAAACCCACAGACAGGGGGCAGTTCTTTACTGATTTACTCATCTCCAGCACCCACTAAGTTTCTGAGTTTTGAGCTGGGGGGGCAGGGCAGGGGGCGCTTTTCTATTGTTTTCACATTGAGCATATGCTAATTTTATTATAGGTAACAAACTCCAAGAAAAAATGAAACAAATACAAAACCAGTAGAAGGGCAACAGGATTTTTTTCTTGTTCCAACACCACAGAAATCCCTACTTGACCACTTTTTTACCTGTGCCACCCCCAAATCATCAGGCATATCCCAGATGGTGCCCAAATACCTTTTTGGAGAAAATATTCTGAAGCGAGAAGCACAATGTGGCAGCAAGGGCACTGATGAGCCCCCACATGTCGAATGACAACTCGGTGACGGTGGCCAGCAGAACGCCGCTGATGATGGGGATGAGTGACAAGTATACCTGCAGGAGGAGGGCAGGAAGGGCTGATGGCCAGAGTTGAGCTAGGCTGCCCAATACAGATGCCTGGAGGAAAGCCTCAGCTGCTCTCCCCTCCCTCAGCAAAGGGACTCCACCTACCCCCTGGGCATCAGCATTAGCTGTGGCAGTGATGCTGGAGGGGCGAGAGAGGCATATGGGGCAGAGTACCTGGGCCAGGGCTGTGTCACTGTGTGCAGCCCCAATCTCTGTATCATCACTTCTATTAGGAACTGGGGCTGGCCCTACCAGCTCTAACCAGCTGCCACTGCCAACGTACCAAGGTATAAAACCCCAATCCTCCAAAGGCTGGCCAGGTATCTCTGATTTTAGTCTTTTCCAACATGCAGCAGTTACCCTTGGCTGGGACACTCCCTCTACACCTTTTCTGTCTAGAGACCTCCTTCCCCTTCAGGTCTCAGTTCACAGACCAGGAGAACTTTCCCCAGCGCACCTCCCCGCTCCCCGCAAGACCCTGTCAGGTCCCCGGGTGCCTGGGGCTTTCTCCGCCCACTGAAAGGGCCCATCTGCATCCTTGTGCTCTTTTAGGGCAAGTCCTTGTTCACTGCTCTGTCCTGATGCCCAACACATAGCAGGCATCCAATAAGTGCTGGCTGAGTGAAGAAAGAGTGCCGTGGCACGAGGCTTTCTAGAAGGTCCAGACTTTCCAAGGCCTAGTGTATGCAATTGTTCTTGAGCTCTGGTGGCTAAATGGCTCCAAACTTCCAGGGAAATGGGATCCATTTTTGATATCTAGTTTTTCTGACTCCCAGCTCACCCTCCTCCTACAAAGGACACTGAAGCACTGCAGAAATTTTCGGAGGGAGGGGTGTGGGCTTCTTATCCATCCCTGGAGGATAGAGCAAAGGCTCTGGACTGTGGGGCCTGAATTCCGGCTCAGCTACTATTGGCTGTGGGCCTCAGGCACTTGACTCACCCCTTTACATCCCATTTCTTCCCATGTGATCAAGAATGACAATAACCTGCCTTATCTGTCTCCTAGGCTGGGTCCATACATATTGCTTTTATCATTAGTCTTTGCCTAGGCCATTCCTCAGTCCCTCCTCACTGGGTAAGGTGCTGGCTCCTTGCCCAAGCTGGGTACAATGTCCTGTACAACAAGGAAACCTGATAAACATGATGTGATACCGAGTGATGAAGCTGCACAACTCCCAGGCAACTCCGACCTGGGGAAAAAAGTCACACCTGACATCACCCTGGGGGCAGGCTACAGAGCACACCCGGGTCCTTGCAGAGAGAAAGCTGGGCTGAACCAAAAAATCAACCAGAGGTGGCCCAATTTCCATAAGCCAATCCAGGGCACCGCCACTCTGGGTTACATAAAATACAGGATGCCAGAAACCAACCATCTAGAAAAGAAGTGCTCTGTCCAGCATGAAATGGATTCCAGCTGGGACAACAGGAGTCCCACTTCCACTTAAGGAACAAGGCTGTCTCTGGCTGAAGCCACAGCTTCTCTCGCCCCAAGCCAGGAAATACCCTGGCTTGGCATCTTGAACAGACTCTGGATTGTGCCCAAAGCATCCTCCTTATGCAGTCCTAGGCTCTGCATGTTGCTTTCACTTCCCTTCCCAGACACTCACAATTCCTGGTTGTTTCTATTTCGAAGACATTGCTGGATTTTGCCCAAATCAGACTATTTTGACTGGCATCTCACTTCTGACCCCAGAAGTCCCCAACCTGACTACTGTCACTTGCCAAGAAGGGAGACTTCATCAGAGTTTCAACAAGGCGTCAGATGTTCTATCCCTGGTCCCCCTGGAGGGGCACGTGATGGCTGGCCATGATGGGACCAAGTCATTGCCTACCAGCAACCACACGTCGGGAATCAAGACATAAGGGAAGCTGGACCCAAGAGGGGCATCCCCGAGACCACAGAGCAGAGGTAACTCAGGGACGTACATCACTGCCTCCAAAGCAATTACAGAACATTTGCAGTAAAGGGCCACCAGAAGCCTCCAAGCTGACTTCCTGATTTGAGAGGAAACCAGGAGCCTGGACCACGTCACCAGCTGGGCACCAGCCAGGAAGCCCTTGGGGCCCCCACCTGCCCAGAACCCTCCTGGGTTACCTTGGTGCTCTGCTTCTCCTTCATGATGATCCGGGACAGGAGAACCACCCAGATGGGCATGGTGGCCTTGACTGCAAAGAGAGGCAAGGGGCTCTCAGGGAGCCGCCCCAGTCCCAGAACCCACCCTGGGACCCTGCCCCAATTCCACGAGTGCAATGGGAGGGCTTGGCAGCTCTTCCAACCCCCGCCAGCCTACCTGGGGAGGGGCTGTGGGATTGTGATTTGCCCTGCTCAGCTCCCAGGTCTCTCCTCGGCCACTTCCTTCCCCAAAACCCTTGTGCGAGTCCCTCCCCTGCTAAAAGCCTTGCTGGCTCTCAGCCTTCCTGACACAGGCGGACTTCTCTCAGGCCGTCGGGCCACAGCCCGGCCAGCGCACTCCTAGCCGAGCGCCGGGATCGCGGGCGCGCGCCCCGGCCGCCGCCCCCCGGCCGGCCGCGGCACCCACCGGTGTGCGCGTAGGACACTGGCACCTTCCAAATGCTGACGTGCGCTGACACGGACGCGAAGTATTTGCCGAAGGCGAGCGGCAGCACGTAGCGCGGGTAGAAGCGCGGCGGCAGCAGCGGGCCCGGAGACGGATGTGGGCCGGGCCCGGGGCCCGAGACGGGCGGCGCGGGGGGCACGCGCCAGGCGCGCAGCAGCGGCGGGAGCCCCGCGCACAGCGCCAGGATGTGGCACAGCGACACGGTCACGGGGAACGGGAAGGCGCTCAGGATCACCTTGTTGACCACGTTACCGCCCGCGCTCAGCGCGTACCACAGGAGGCACAGCGCCGCCACCCGCGCGCCCTCGCGCGCCCCGCCGCCGCCGCCGCCCGCCGCTCCCGGGCCCCCCGCGCCCGCGCCCGCGCCCACCGCCGCCGCCGCCGCCATCCTGCCCGAGCGGCCACCTCTTCCCGCCTGTCCGACGGCCCGACGCCGGGCGGGGGCGGGGCCGGGGAGGGGCGGGCGCGCCGGCCAACGCCGCTCCCCATTGGCCGCCGCTGCCTCGCGTCACCGCCTCGCGCCGGCCGACGCGCCGGCCACCACGTAGCGGGCGCAGGCCCCGCCCCTCTGGTGGGCTTCCGGCGGGGGCGGCGCCTGTCGCGGAAGCGGAAGGTGGGGACATGGATCCGCTCCTAGCCGGGTTGAGCCGGCGGTGGGTTGGCCCAGGAGACCCTGGAGCCCCGGCTCCAGCTGAGTGTGCAGGCGTGCAAGGGCCCTGCCGCGTCAGGGTGTGTGAGCGGGCCACTGAGCTCGGGGTCAAACCTCGATGCCCGCGCTACGTCGGCGCCCTCCAACCAGATTCCTGATGAGCGCGCAGCGGCGGACACCAAGGAAGAAGGATCAGACCTTTCTGGAAAAGAAACCAAATTGTGAAAAGCTTCCCATAGGCTCATTTCTTTTCTGCAAAAACAGGGGAGCGACTTCCGTGGCCGACTTCAACAGAAGGGCTAGCCCCAGCGCCCGGTCTCCGGGAGTGCGTTCTGGGAACCACTGCGACGTGTGCTCTGCGGTAGGTGTTACCATCTCCATTTCACGGACGGACAGACCGAAGCCCAGAGAAGGGAGGCGACTTGGCCAACTGGGGAGCCGTGGCCATGGTAGCCTGCTCCGGCACGGGTCTCTGGAGCTCTCTGCAGGAGGGAGGAGTGCTTGATGACCAAGGGCAGGACAGAGCAGCCCCGGACCCCAGCGGAGGAAAACATGGTGTTTTCAGCAAGAGAGTCTTATACTAAAGGACTGTGATTTGTTCCAAAAATTATGTACTGACAACTTTTTTGTGGGGTAGGGGTGGGGGGAGAGGTTTAATGCCCCTTTACAGTGTCCTTACTTGGTAAATTAGAAAGTGGCAACCCACTGATGTCCAAAATGTGAAAAAGGGAAATCTTAGCTTAACTTTGTGTTCTCAAAAGCAGGCAGCATGTTTATCTGGATATTCAGACACAGACTTGGACCCTGCAGGTGGGGGCAGAGAGCCAGGTCTGAGAAAAAGAGGTGCTCCTAAGATGCCAGACTGTACCCTAGGGTCTTCCAGATATGCTTATGACCCTTTGTCACAGAGTAAGTCACTTATTGGGGACACTCACAGCAGCAGGGCTGGCCCACATTACAGGCACAGTAACTTAGGAAAGTAGTTACTCCATAGCACAAAGGGTTCTACTGAAATGCGCCCCCTGACAGCCCCCCCCAAACTCTTTTAACTTATCCTAACAGCTCCCCGGTAAGCACTTTCATCTTCCAGATAGACATGTGTACAGGAGTGAAGTGATTGTTAGGGCCACACAAACTGATAGATGGCAGGTCCAGAGTTCAACCTCAGCTTGTCCTCAAAGCCACTTCATCCACTGCCCTTATCTAAGGGTGGGTGGGTCCCTGCACTCAGGACAGGTCAGATATTCCTGCTGCTTCTGAGATTGTGGTTCTGTGTTGACTCACTGCTCCTGGACCCCTTGGTTTGCTCTAGGGGACTGTACCTCAGGGAAAGCTGCTTCCTCATCTGTGAAATAAAGTAGTACATCCAACATGACCTATTCTGGAGTGAAAACGTTTGAAAACCAAATTCTTAGCTTATGGTTTGAGGGATGGAGGGAGAAGGAAATATTATCACCTTTATAGTCAAGGCAGAAAAGTTATTTTTAAAATGTAGCACCTGCCAGTTACTAAGACAGTCCCAGGCCTGCATGGGGACCTAGCAGCCTTGCGGCAGAGCCAAGGGGTACACTGCCAGAAATAGCTCTGGGCCATACCCTGTAAGAGCCTGATATTTTGTGGGGTAAAACAAGGTTACCGAGACCTGGGACGTGGAACTTCCTTGGAGGGCTTCTTTCTCTGGGGCAGGTGAGGTCCAGATGGAGACGGGGTAACATTCCTTCATGTGGACTTTCAGTCTCTGTCAATCAAAGCTAACAGGTGACCCCTGAGGTGGGAGAGGCAACCTGGACCCAAATGAGGGAAAGGCCGGCAGAGATCAGTTTTCATGCAGAAGAATAATAGGGCAGGCTTGGCCACCCTGCCCTGTCCACCTCCCTGCAGTCTGGCTATGCAGCCCAAACCTCGGACACGAGGAGGTCCCAGTCTTAGCAAATCCAGAAAGGTTGATTTGACTGTAAAGGACCAGATTAGTAACGATTCTGAGACTGGTTTGTGCAAATGGTTTTTTTTTTTTTTTATTTCCACATTTATATCACAAGGTGTCCACTTACTGGACCAAATAGCAAAGTTGCTCCCTTCTGTGTCCTGAGAACACAGAAGTCTAGGTACTGTACATTCACTAAGGCTCCTTGTTTTTGCAAATCGCTTTTATGACAAATAACCATAAGGCAAACGAATCTAAAGGAATGGTTATGAGTGTTTCCAGCGTACAGACAGGTCTCTTCTTGCCCAACAATACAGCATACACACCAGTAGCACCCGCGGTTACTTTTGTATTTTTTTGGGAGGGGACTCTAGAAAGGTGAAATTCTTGAGTTATGTGCAGGAAGGGGAAACTGAAAAAGGAGAAAGAGGAAAATTATTTGGCTGGTGGTCAGATGGAAGGGGGGGATAAAATAAACTCCTAGGAAACTTAAATTTTTGCAGCATTTTTTTCAAACCGGGGTTTGAACCGAAACCAGATGAAAATGTGTGGATGCCCATGGAGTGTAGGTCGTATTGGCTGGCCAGCTGGCCCAACTGCTGCCAGCAGCTTGCTGCAGCTGACAAGCTTCTCGTGTCAGGACTGAAGCACTGGCCAGGTGGGGTGCAAACAGAGGCCATGGTGTAGGTCCACCCACTGCCTCAGACACTCAGGGCCAAATTTAAAAAAGGAAAATGCAAATAGATGAGATGCGTGCTTCTGTTGCTGTGTTTAAAGGTAACCTCTCCCCTAGGTTTTCTGTGCCTGCCTGCAACTGAGGTCCCAGCTCACGGGTGCTGGGAAGTGTCCACACCTCTTCCGGGGTGGGGAACTAACGCTTTTTATAGCTGGTTTGCTATAGAGTTCTGAACTCACTTTGCCGGCCTTCCTTCCACACACGGTCCTTCCTTTGCAATTTTGTTAGTAAACTGGTAGCAGCATTTCACAAAAGAAGGAGAATTTTGAGGGAAGAGCACGGAGAGACCTCGAGACTCTCGCCCCCTCCCTCCCGCCCCGGGCCGGACTCCCCGGATTCCCAACCACTGGAGGCAGCCAGGCCCCGGCTGCCCGCCTGCCATGCTAACTGCAAGGTGGGAATGCACTTAGAGGCCGACAGGCTGGTCAGTCCAAGCAGACATAAGGCAGAATGTTCAACCGCCCGTCGTCGCCGTGCGGGTCGAGCGATATGCACTGCGTCCAGTCATACCAGTTACCCTGTGTGTCCTGACACCCGTTCACCCCCGGCCACTGGTGGGCCTGGATTCTGTCCAGATCGTCCTGTGTAACCTCTCGATTCAGGCCTGGGAGGTCCGTGGGCGCGCTGTGAGGCACCAGCACATGCGGCTTCCTGGCCCCACGCCGGGTGCTCTCCTCCTGCTTCAGGTACTCAGACATGAAGTGGTGAGCCCCAGGGGTCTGTGCGCCTGATGATGAGAGCAGGCTGCTCTGCCGGCTCAGGTAGGACTGGATGATCTCATTGCGCGACAGCTCCTTCCAGTTCGTCTGTTCAAAAGGGCTCTGGAGGCTGGCCTTGGCCTCGGGCTTGTCCAGCTCTGTCCTGGGCTGCTCTGTGTGCACAGGGCTATCAGCCCGCACTGGCTCTTTCTGGGTCAGAGGTTTGATCTGTCTGGTCATGGGGTCAAAGGTGAGCTTCCGCTCTTTTAACCGAACAGGCTTGACACCCGCCTCAGCCACCTGCCCATCCAAGTTCACTGTGTAGTCACGAGGCCGGTACCTCTTCTTCTTTTTGCTGTCCGAGCCACCAGATGAGGCAGCATCGCTGTCTGCCTTGGAGGAGTCCGGAGAAAAGCCCGCCCGGGGAAGGATGGGCTCAGCTGGGGGCAGCCCCACCTTGCAACCCTGCCCTGCCAGCCGCTGGTGGCCCTCAGGCTGCTCCAGCCAGCGCACCGGGCTCTCTGCACTGGGTAGCAGCTCGAGCCGCCTCACAGGTGGTGTGGACGGCTGGGCCAGTGGAAGCGGTGATGGCACCTGTGTGGCATCAAGCGACTGGGGCCGTGGAGAGGGGCTGGCCATGGGGCCCTTGGGTGTGTATGGGCTCCGCTGCCGGGCAAAGGAGCCCTCGTGCCGTGAGTTCCGGGGACTGAAAGAGCAGCGAGGCGGCCCCTTGGGATGGGGAGGGCCTGGAGTCTCATCCACCCGGTCCAGCTGCTGCAGCACTGCAGCCTTTGTCTGCAAGCAGGGGCCGGGTGGCTTGCCTAGGCCCGGGGAGCTGGTATGCGGCCGCACGGCATTGACTGGAATCTTGCCGCTGTGCTTGTCGCTCTCGCCGTGCTCCAGGCGGCCGCCCTCAGGGCCCGAGTGCCCACTGCCGTCCAGGGTACCAGGGAAGCCCTCGGGGCTCCCACCGATCCCGTTGGTGGGGAGAGGGGACGAATTGGGTACCAGGGAGTCATGACTGGCTTTGGAGACCTTAGGAGGTGGCCCAGGGTGGCCGAGGTCACGCTGATCTCCGCGGCGCTTGCGGCTGCCCAGCCTGTCCAGCCGCTGCCCAGGCAGCCTCTGGATGTCATTGCGGTTCTTCAGGTCATGGATGCTCTTAGGCGTGCCGGCCGCCCCCGCCTCCGGCCTGCAGTTATGAGCACCCCCGTTGGCAGAGCCGGTGCCTCCCCCCAGCCCTCGCAGCGCCGCCTCATTCTGGTGCACGGGCTCGATGAGCTTCTGCCAGCTCCGCAGCAGCTTTTTGGCCCGCTTGGCGAGCTCCTCGTTCTTGGTTTTCTTGCGGACGTCGTTGATGAGCTTCCCAAGTCGAGTCTCCTACAACCAGAGAGACGATGACATGCTTTTGGGAAAGAAGTCCCCCATGAAAAGGGAGCTGAGCCAGAAACGGTGGGAAGGGCCCCTAGTCTTTGATTAATCCCACTGACCCTTAAACCACAGAGTTCCTGGATACAAAACCCATAAGGATTTGGTGTCCTTTGTGACATCTAACTTCCTGAATCTAGTCCTTAAACTTTAGGGTCTCAGGGCCACAGGAGGCATCTTCAAAAGTACCATCCCGGGATCCCTGGGTGGCTCAGCAGTTTGGCGCCTGCCTTCAGCTCAGGGCATGATCTTGAGTCCCGCATCAGGTTTCCTGCATGGAGCCTGCTTCTTCCTCTGCTTGCCCCTCTCTCTTTCTCTCTCTCTCTCTCTCTGTGTCTCTCATGAATAAATAAATAAAATCTTAAAAAAAAAAAAAAAAAAAAAAGCACCATCCCACAGGCTTCTGACCTGGAGGCTGTGGACCATCAAAGCCAGTGAAATGACACTATGCCAAGGAAGCTCTTTGGGAGAAATGCTATGGCAAAGGCAACAGCAAACGGAGGGCCTGAGCCAGCATCACTCACTGGAGCTTAACCCCTCAGGCATGCCTCCCAGGCCTGGGACTAAAGCCACCCGATTCCTGCAGTACCTATAGGAAGATGCTGCTTCTGGGCACAGCAAAGGCCAGGAGAGTATGCACCCCCCTCACTCAGCACTACTAAGTCCTCATCTGGCCAGTGAGAGCACAAGGCTCCAAGAAGCCACGAAGGACTTGGGCTGGGGGAGGCCAAGCTCTGCCCACCCAATATTGGGTCCTGGGGACACTCACCTCCAGTGCCTCTTTGGTAATGGGGTATTTCTCCAGGCTGGAGATGACTTCCAGCACCGCCACCATGTTCCGGATCTGCAAAACAAGAGCCGCTTGTCAAACCTCTGCCCTTCTCCCTGTTCTAGCCCATTCTGGCCTCTCTCCCCAAGGGCCAGTGGAGTCAAGCAACACCAGAGTTCTCACCCCATGCAGCCTCCTCCTCCTACCTGCTCCCAGAGCCAACAAGGTACCCAGTGCTCATGAGCCCGTCCATGGACATGCCTGCCTGCCCAAGTGGTTGTCACATGGCTGAAACCCATGACATTCATGAAATAAGATCTGCTCTTGATATGGCAGAGGTGTTCTACTCTACCATCTCATGGGGGCGGGGGGCAGGGTGCTGAAGATTTATCAAATAAAACACCAAGTTTAAAAGAACAATAAAGGCATACTTCCTTCTGTTGTTCTTGCTTTAATACACTTCACAGATACTGTGTTTTTTACCAAATGAAGGTCTGTAGCAACACTGCATTGAGCAAGTGTTGGTGGCATTTTTCCAACAGCATTTGCTCACTTTGTGTCTCTGTATCACATTTTAGTAATTCTGATCATATTTCAGATTTTTCCATTGTTATATTTGTTACAGTGATCTGTGTGATCAGTGATTCTTGATGTTACTATTGGTGATTGTTTTGGGGTGCCACAAACTGCACCCATACAAGATGGCAAACTTGATTCATACTGTGTGTGTTCTGACTGCTCCGCTGCCCAGCCATTCCTCTGTCTCCTCTCCTTGGGTCTCCCTATTCCCTGAGACACAACAATATTGAAATTAGGCCAACCCATAACCCTACAAAATGGCCTCGAAGTGTTCAAGTGAGGAAGAGTCACACATCTCTCACTTTAAATCAAAAGCTAGAAATGGGGGGCATCTGGGTGGCTCAGTCTGTTAAGCGTCTGCCTTTGGCTCAGGTCATGATACTGGGATTGAGCCCCAAGTCGGGCTCCCTGCTCTGCAGGGAGTCTGCTTCTCCCTCTCCTCCCCACTTGTGCTCTCTCTCGCTACCCGTCTCTCTCAAATAAATAAAACCTTTTAATAATAATTTTAAAAGGCTATAAATGAGTACACTTAGTGAGAGGAAGGCCTGCCCCAAGCCCCAAACCAAGAAAGGCCTCTTGTTCCAAACAGTTAGCCAAGCTGTGAAGGCAAAGAAAGTTCTTGAGGGAAATTAAAATGCTATTCCAGTGAACAAGCAGAAGAAAGCAAAATTGCCTTACTGCTGATGTGGACCAAGTTTGAGTAGTCTGGATATAAGATCAAACAGCATAACATTCCTTTAAGCCAAAGCCTAGTCTAGAACAAGGCTCTACCTCTCTTCAATTCACTGAAAACTGGAAGAGGTGAGGAAGCTGCAGAAGCAAAGTCTGAAGCCAGTGGAGGTTGGTTCGTGAGGTTTAAGGAAAAGCCAACTTCGTAACCTAAAAGTGCAAGGTGAAGCAGAAAGTGCTGATGTAGAAGCCACAGCAAGGTATCCAGAAGAAGAAGCTGAGATAATTGATAAAGGTGGCTACATCCAACAATAGATTTTCAATGTAGACCAAACAGCTTTCTATTGGGAAAAGATGCTGGCCTTTCATAGCTAAAGAGGAGAAGTCAATGTCTGGCTTCAAAGCTTCAAAGGACAAGCTGACTCTTATTGGGGGCTCATGCAGCTGGTGACTAAGTTGAAGCCGATGCTCATTTACCATTTGGAAAATCCTAGGGCCCCATAAGAATTATGCCAAATTGACTGCATGAGCTCTAGAAATGGAACAACAAAGCCTCATGACAGCACATCAATTTGCCACATGGTTTACAGACTATTTTAAGCCTACTCTTGAGACATACCGCGTTTAGGAAAAAAGATTCCTTTCAAAATACTACCGCTTGTTGACAGTGTACATGGTACCCAAGAGCTTTGATGGCGACGAACAATGAGATTAATGTTCTCATGCCTGCTGACACAACACCCATTCTGCAGTCCATGGATCAAGGAATAATTTCAACTTTCAAGTCTCATTATTTAAGAAGTATGTTTTATAAGGCCATAGCTGCCATAGATAGTGATTCCTCTGATGGATCTGAGCAAAGTAAATTGAAAAACTTCTGGAAAGGGTATACCATTCTAGATGCTATTAAGAACATCTGTGACTCATGGGAAGAAGCCAAAATATCAACATGAACAGGAATCTGAAGGAGTGGATTCCAACCCTCATGGATGACTTTGAGGGTTTAAGACTTCCATAGAGGAAGTAACCACAGGTGTGATGCAAACAACAAGAGAGCTAGAATCAGAAGTGAAACGTGAGGGATCCCTGGGTGGCGCAGTGGTTTGGCGCCTGCCTTTGGCCCAGGGCGCGATCCTGGAGACCCGGGATCGAATCCCACATCAGGCTCCCGGTGCATGGAGCCTGCTTCTCCCTCTGCCTATGTCTCTGCCTCTCTCTCTCTCTCTGTGACTATCATAAATAAATAAAAATTTAAAAAAAGAAAAAAAAGAAAAAAAAAAAAAAGAAGTGAAACGTGAGTATGGGACTGGATTGCTCCAATTTCATGCTAAAACTTGAACAGATGAGGAGTTACTTCTAATGGGTGAACAAAACATGGTTTCTTGAGATGGAACCTACTCCTGGCGAAGCTGCTATGAAGATTGTTGAAATGACAAAGGATTTAGAATATAGAAACTGGGTTGATAAAGCAGTAATAGTATTTGAGAGGACTAAGTCCAATTTTGAAAGAAGTCCTACTGGGCAGCCTGGGTGGCTCAGCAGTTTAGCGCCGCCTTCAGCCCAGGGCCTGATCCTGGGGACCCAGGATCGAGTCTCACGTCGGGAGCCTGCTTCTCCCTCTGCCTGTGTCTTCTGCGCGCCTCTCTCTCTCTCTCATAAATAAAAAAAAATTTTTTTTAAAGTCCTACTGCGGGTAAAATGCTATCAAACAGCATCGCATGCTACAGAGAAATTGGGCATGAAAGGACGAGACCCATCAATGCATCAAACTTTATTGTCTTGATTTTAAGAAACTGGTGCAGCTACCCCAGCCGTCAGCGACTACCACCTTGATCGGTCAGCAGCCATCACCACAGAGGCAGGACATTCGGTCAGCAAAAAGATTATGATTCGCTAAAAATGAGATAATGGTTAGTATTTGTTTTTTTTTTTAGTAATGAAGCTGGGGGCGGGGGGTTGTTTTTTGTTTTAGAAATTAGGGGAGGGAAAGGGAGAGAAAGAATCCTAAGTAGGCTCCACAACCAGTGTGGAACCCGACTCAGGGCTTGATCTCATGACTCAGAGCATGACCTCAGCTGAAATCAAGAGTTGGACGCTTAACTGCACCACCTAGGCGCCCCCAGTAATAAAGTATTTTAGTTAAGGTATATACCTTGTTTTTTTAGACTTACTACTATTCTACACTTAGCAGACTATGGTATAGTGTAAACATCACTTTTATATGCACTGGGAAACAAAAAACTTCATTTGCCTTGGTTTACTGCGACCATCGCTTTATTTTGGAGGTCTGAAGCCTAATCTGCAGTATCTCCTGAGGAATGAATGCCTGCACACAGTAATCCAATCAATTTGGCTATATTAACCAGATCTTTAGAGTTCACGCAAAGTCACCACAAAGTCACAAACTTGGAGAAGACAGATACCACTCAGCCCTGAGGATCTGTATCTGGAACACAGAAACCCCAGGCCAGCAGACAGTAACAGGCACTGGGTAAAACAGAAGATGGCATCCCCAGTGCTCAGCTCTCACAGGCATCAGGGAGTACAGATGGAAGCCAGGAGCAGTTGCCCTACAGACATGCCCGCCAACCAGCAGAAGTGGCATCTGACAATACCCGGTAGTTCTGGGGCGCAGCCAAGTCTGGGGAGCAATGGCCTTTGGTAGTCTCACGTGTGCAGACCTTCTGACCAAGCCATCCCATCGCTTGTATGCTGCCTGCTGTGGGCCAGGCCCTACCCTCGTACCATATGTGTCCATACAGCACCACTCTGGAGCTGCGACAACCCTAAGGAGAAGGCCCCGTTATCATCACATTTTATAGATAGGAGACGGCATACAAAGGTGTAGGTCACGCAACACCAGTGCTTTCCAAGAGTCAAAGTAACAGAATGAAAAATTCAAGAGCAACAGAAGTAAGCCAACAGTAGCCTCAGTGCACCAACAATATGAAGCTCAGATCACGGAGAGTAGAGTCACAGAAAACACAGACTGCATGATTCTATTTACACCAAACATCAGAGCATGCTCAAAAATTAATTTAAAATCAGTCACGAACTTGGCTCAGTCAGTAGAGCATGTGTGAGTTTAAGCCCCATGTTGGGCATAGAGCTTTCTTAAAAATTATATATAATATGTATATATTAGCTCCTAAAATCAATCACAGACCTAAATATGAATGCAAAAACTCTTAAGTCTTCTAGGAGACACAGGAAAGTATCTTTGCAACCTTGGGGTAGACAAAGATTTCTTAGGACCTCCAAAGCAGTCACTGTCTAAGGAAAAATACTGACAAACTAGGCTTCACGATTCAGAACTTCTGTTTACTACAAGAAGCAAACCTCAGCCTGGGAGCACGTGCTGACAAAGCATGCCCAGTGAAGGGCTCGGCTCCAGAAGAGATAAAGAGCTCCTGCTCAGCAGCTGCTGGTTTCAGTGGGCTGGCGGGACAGGGCAGCCCACACCCTGAGGAAGCCCCCCTCCCCCACAAGATCACACAGTAAGCACATCACACACCCACACACACTAGAACTGAGCTACGCAGGCACGCAAAAGGGCACAAGGAAAGGTACATCTCCTAGCCAGCCGCTGCAGGGTTTCCTTGTATCTTTTCCAAAAACACTCCTTGCATACAGAAGCTTGTGTATACACTTATTGCACATTAAAAAAAAAAAAAAAATCCAAAGCAAAGTATGATTCCATGCCTTGCTTCTTCTAACATCAGAAACCCCCAGCATCACAGACCTCCCCGCTTTGCTCTTCCTTCCAGCTGGGGGCAGGGGCACTTGAACAGTGCTGTATCCCTCCTTTCTCACTTACTGCTACAGACAAAGCTATAATCTCCACCTTTACTAGAGGGCTAACACAAGCTGCTTGAGGGGTTGTTGGCACCAAGGTCATCAATGATTGTAATTAGTTGCTGGGGAGGCTGCTCCCACTCCATGTCCACTGTAGGAGAGGAAGGTGGGGAAGCCTAGTTCTTGCATGCTCGCCAGCACTGTGCTGTATTGGTTTCCTGTTGCTGCCAAAATGATCATACAGGATCACAAACTGAGTGGCTGAAATACCATGCGTGTATATCATGTCAGGTTGTGGAGGGCGTGGTTCAGGTGTGTGGTTCAGGTCCCCATGGGCTGAGATCCAGGTGTAGGCAAGCCACCCTCTCTGGGAAGCTCTCAAGGGCCGTTTCCTATTCCTTCAAGTGTTGATAGAATTACTCCTCCTAGCCGTAGGATTGAGGGGCCCCTTTTCTTGCTGGCTATCATCTGAAGGCCATTTCCAGCTTCTGGAGGGCACTGCGTTCCCCAGCTCATGGCACCTCAGTTCAGCTCCGAAGTCAGTAACAGGGCTAAGTCCTCATACTGTATCCCTGGCCCGGCCAGGAAAGAGTCTCCAGTTCTAATGATTTGATTAGGCTGGGCCCACCCAGACAATCCAGGTCTACACCCTTAGTCACACGTGCATAGTCCCTTCTGCCATGTAAGGTACCACATGCCCAGGTTCCAGGGACTAGGATGTAGACATCCTTGATGGCTGGTACCTTGCTGGTCATGTGTATTCCCAGCTTATCTGCCTTATTTTCAGCTGAAGGCAGCTGTCACCTCCAACTGCCACCTCAGGTTCCATGTGTCTTTTCTGCTTGTAAATTGCAGTAACCACAGAGCAACAACAGTTGCCTTGACTCTGCCTGACAGCTCTCACACAGCTGCCCCTTTGCCAGGGGGCCCCAAAAACCTACTCCAAGTTGCACTGAGGGAATAGGTCTGAGAGGAGACACATTCTATCCTTTACATATCCTTGACGTGCCAGGGACAGGGATTCAGCGAAAGAGGAGACTGGGTAGTGAGGAGGCCAGTACCACAGGGACAGCGAGGCCACCCACTTCCTGTCCCCAGCCCTGGGATTCCAGCCCCAATGGGGTCTTGGGCTTGCCACATGGCCTATCTCCACCGCAGTGACCTCACCCTGATATATTTAGAGCCCTGGGTCCCCACATATTCCTGAACCACAGTCCCTGGAGAGCAAGCTCGGCAGCACAGACTGTCCTTGTCCTTGAGGCAGACACTGTCCTGCTGCCAGATAAGGGGGGGAGGCACAACACCTGGGCAACTCGGGAGGCTGGAAGCAAGCTGGTACCATAGGGCTCATGCAGCTGGAGCCCCTCTTGGAAGCCGTGCAGGAATGGGACAGGGTGAAGTCTACAGGCCATACTGACATTGCTAAGCAGCTCCTACACTTAGGTGCGTGTCAGAGTTTGGCTTTGAGCAGGCTCTCCACCTCTCAACCTTGTGGAAGATGCTACCCCACCTACCTCTTTCTGCCCTGGCTGCCTAGAAGTTCAGGACCATCCTGGGGGCTCATTCCTCTGGCTCTGCCCCACCCCAAAGTCATGATGGTGAGGGCACTGAGCACTGTGTGGGAGGTGCCACCTGGGCATTCCAGGTGCAGTCAGTCCCCTGAGGACCAGGAAGCAGACCCAGAAAATGCTACAAGGAGTCTGGCCCCGAGCCCTAACGCTCACCACACCCAATAGGCAGGAGTCTGTGCAGTGCCTGGCCAGGCTTGGGCCTCAGACCCAGTAAGCAGTGTCACCCCAGCCAACCCATGTCTCTGCCTGGGTTGGGCATGCCAAGATGGAAGACTATTGAACCAGCCTTACCAACCCACCCACTCACCCACATAGGAGTGGCAGACCTCTCACTCTTGATGAGAGGGCCCTATGATTAGCAGAGACGGGATGAGATGTGGCCACTGGGAAGCTCCTAACTGGTTCCAGGCCTGCAAAGCTCAGCACAGGGCCCTCAGGCCTGGGAGGTCAGTGTGAAGTGTAAGGCACACCAGGCATACATATGGAGAGGTCAGCACCTGAGTGGGGCCTCCCAGGGTAGACAGCAGAGGTCCTAGCACCTAAGGAGATGGTGACATGGCACCAAAACCCTGGAGAGGGGAGGGAGGACCAGTGTGAAGACAGTGGCATGAGCCAGGATGCCAGGAGGAAGAAGAGACGGTGGGGAAGTGAGCTGGCTCCTACACAACCTGACTCTCAACTTTAGCCTCTGTGGGAGCTAAACTGCTGCCATGACCCCAAAAGACCATTTGTCTTTGCCCCATTCTGGGTCCCTCCTGGCACCTGTCTGTAGGAAAATATACTCACCATTCATAATCACAGCACACATACTGTTCCGTTCCTGTATGAGGAAGAAGCCTCTGGGCAGCTCCTGGGCACTGCCCTCAAGTGGGGCTTTGGGCACTTCTGCAGGCCAGAGTCCCAGGGCCATGTGCAAACCTCTTGCTGTCAGGAATAGCCTGGTGCATTGGTGGCCCTTTCCTCCTCTGGCTATCCCTTGAGATTTGTTCTCAAAAAACAAAAACAAAAACACCTCTCAAAACCACCTGCCAAAGGGCTTTCCCAAAAGGGGCAGGATTCACACTGAAGGATGTCTGAGTGCCCAAAGTCTCATTTTCTCCTTAGGGCTCCTTCAGCAGATGCAACTTAATTTGTATACCCTTAATTAAAAAAGCCAAGTGTCACCTCTGCTTTCTACCAATGAGGACTTCCCATGTGAATGAACTGCTCACCATCTTAGTCCACTTATTATTTGAACGCCCTCTTCATTGGAAGTAATTAATCACCTAGCTAAGGAGCCCACAGGTTGGTAGTGTTTTGCCCTACCCTGTGCCCATGGTAGTTGGGCAAGTAAAGTGTCAGAACAGGAGGGCTACTCTGGAAGTGCAGGAAGCAGGCAGGGCAGGCCGGGCAGTGGGGGGGGGGGGGGGGGAGGGCACACAGAGAAGACCCCAAGGTCTGCTCCAAAGGAAGGGCAGGAAGCCAGTAGGTGACTACTGGTGGAAGTTATTCCTTAACTACCTCACTGAGTGCTTTCAGATCCTAGACTGGAGGTTCATGGGGGCACAATCATGTATATACTCTGTAAGACAGGAAAGTCAGCGTCACACAGGCAGCTCAATCAGCCAGTGTCTGCAGCACTGGATACACAGGCACCCCTAAACAAGGTACCCCCCAGCTCTGGCATGGGGAGAGAGAAAGCACATCCTCACTCACATCTACGGGACACCCCAGGGACACATGCTCCTTACTACCAACCCAGTTCCCAGGGCTTTTATGGGGGAGGGAGGGTCTTCCCACCATATGAGAACCAAGAGCAGGCACAGAGGAAGCAGAAAGGCCTTTGTTCCTGGGGAGACCCTCAGAGCATGCTAAGTCACCACTCCCGCCAGGCTAACCAGTGGTATTTGCTGCTTGGCTCACAGAGCACAGGAGGAAGGGGGGCTGGATGCACACAGGTGACAGCACAAAGGAGAGGACAGCACCCCATAGAAGCAGCCTGGGCACAATTCTGGGCCAAGGAACACAGGATGCTACCACTCTGTGCCCAAGGCTGGTGACATCCCTGTTCCCCCACCCCCTGGGGCCGAGTGGGGGCAGTGAGGAGTCTGTGTGGTACTCCATGGCACGCTGAGCTCTGTGGGAACCGCTAAAGGTACACTGCTCACCCCCAGCTTTTAATGACACAGTTCAGAATGTTTACTGGAGAAATGATGCACTTGGGTGTGGGTGGCAGAGAGGGGATGGATGAAGTGATGCTGATTGGCTGTAAACTGATTTTTACTGAAGCCAGGGCACAGTTACATTATTCTACTTTTATGTTTGAAATTAGCCACAAATCTAAATGGCTACAAAATTCACCCATTTCCTCACATGTGGATGGGAGGGGTTACTGGATATGGAATGAGACGGCAGTTGGCAGACACACCAACGCATGGAAGTGAAGTGAGCAAATACCTGTTTTCCAATTGCACATGGTAGCTTCTCGCTGTCTCATCTGGTACCTGTGTGGGGAGTGAGGCCAAGGGCTGGTGGGATGCCGTCTCCCTCCACGGTGAGCCTGCTTTCAGCCCCCACTACCTCTGAGTCAAACTACAGGGCACATTCTATCTGGTGCAACCTTTGGACATTCTCACTAAGCCCCCTGCAGGCAACTGAGCTGCTACTCAACAGACTCTGTAAAGACTGCCTGCATCCCTGGTGTGGAACAAGGTCTGGGGTCTTTTCTCTGAGGCAGGTCCACAACTCCCTGCAAAGAGCCCACAGAGAACTGGAAACTGGGCATGTCTGATTCTTCATGCTTCCAAAGCTGCTCCCTGCCCTCAGGGAGGATGCCACAGGGTCCAGGGGGGCACCCAACCAGACATGGGCCACACAGCTTCCTGAGGGGCTCTCCAGGGAGCTGGGGATGGCTACACCCACAGAGAAAGCAGGTTCTGTGGCTGGGCTGCCAGACTGCTAAGGCCAGGGAGGGAGGAGTCAGCACCTTAGGCTTCTGACGAGACTGCAAGCCCCAAGCCACACCAAAGTACTTGCCCATCTGCAGAGGCTAGCATGTGTGTGTTCACACACACATGAGGTCAGAAGCTAGGGGAAGGGCAAAGTCTGGGGACATCTCACAGTGGGGCCCAGGTCAGGTCGGGTGACCAGAGAAGGTGGAAACACGGTAAAGAGTGAAGAGGGAAGGGACAGCCAGCCAATGCTGCCCTGTGGCAGCCCTCTGAAACCCAGTGTCATCACTGGCTCCTCCAGAGTCCAGGACGCCAACCAGATTGGCTTCAGAAACCTGCCTGTAACAAGGTACATGGAATCATCTTTAAAACAAAACCCCACTGGAAAAAATATTTTAACTGGCCCTCATCACATGTCTGAAAGTTGCTCTGTGAATCAGATCATTGGTCTGATCCTGGATTCGTGTGCAGAGGTGGGGCCAGTGCAGTGGGGTAAACCTGCCATTGACCAGCCTCCTCCTCCCCTATTTCAGGGGCTATGTAGGTAAACCCCAGACCCTGAGTAATTACCACCCCATGGGGGATTTCCAAAGCCATGTGAAACAAGGAACCGAGACACTGAGCTTCAGAGTCTGGGAGGCCTGTTGCTCACCCTTCTTTTCTCCATGCATCAAGGGTTTCTGTCCTGCCCCAAACCCCCATTCTCTTAGAAATTAAGCTGGATGTGTGCAGCCATGGTGGCAAAGGGGAAACCTTGTGCTCCTTGAGGTCTGAGCACTGATGGGGCCCACGATTAGTGAGCTGTGAGCAGCCCACCTCAGCCTGATTCTCAGAGGACCACCATTTGTTGGGTTCCTCCAGGAGCTAAGCTCTCTAGCTTTTCATCCTTGCAATCCCACTTTACAGATAAGGCAACTGAGGGTCTGGAAAGGTAATGGAGATCCAGGGCTCACTACTCAGCCAGAAGGTGGCAGAGTATAGTCTTATATTAGCCAGGCATATACTCCGCCTATCACAGCCCCGCTGGTACTTTACTAGGTGGGATGAGGGAGGGCACCAAGATGCCACCAGGCTGGTGGTGTCGGCATCTCGCCCACATATTTTCTCCCTGACCTGCCACAGCAGGTAAACACACAGGTTACAGAGTTCCTTGAAGCCACACAGAGCCACTGGCTTTGTGCCTAGCAGATCTCTGGGCTGCCTCTGCCTTCCCTCCAAGGCAGCCTAGAGCCAGGGAGATCCATACACTTACCCACAACAGGGGCTTCAGCCCACCCAGTGCTTGCCCTAAGCAGCAGGTCACTTAGTAGACAACAAGAGCACTGTAGGCCCCGGCAATGGCACACAGCATAAGTCTTCCTGCTTCTGATGAACTGCACACACATTCCCAGGTGGGTGCCATTCTTTCTGTGGTTCAAACTGCCTCCGCTACAAGTTGGTGTTAAGAGGTGGCAACACCTACATCCCCCAGAGATCCCGGCTGAGCACAGCGCATGTCCCACCCCATTTCCCTGAGTAAGGAAAAGGCATCAGTGTGGCATGACCCTTCCTCTTGGCTCTGGAAGGTGCATCCTCCTGGCCTTGCTCTGGTTCCACAGCCAGGCAGGAGCAAGAGGAACCTCCCTCAGGTCATCTGCACTTGGCCTGGTCAAGGTACCGTTCTCTTCCAGGACCCCAGTGGGAGCCTCACACCCATAGAGTAAAGTCTCTTTCATTCATGGCTTCTTAGAAGAATGACATGGCTGGGCCGGGGGAAGGGGGCAGCAGTGCTGTGTCCCAGCTGTAGCCGCCAAGCTCACCACTTACAAAAAAAGCACTTCCTCATCAGAGGGGCCCATATGCTCCCCAGGAGAGTCCACAGCTGGAACATGGCTACTGCCTGCATGGCCCTGACCATCACACAGCCCACAGAACACCCGCGGCCGGCCAGAGCATGTAATTGCAGCTGCAACTCGGCCCAGGGGATAGAAACCCCAGCCTGGGCCAACCAGGGACCAGGCTGAGCAGTGTCCATGAGCAGCATAGCGCAGGAAGAGGAAGCCCAGGGCAGCAGCTGGAGCTCCTCATCAGCACACATGAGCAGCATGAGCAACTGCCATCCTTGGTCACCAAGAGGCTACCAGATGGGAAGGGGGATGTGGGGAGGGGAGGAGAGGTAGCACTCTCCCTGCAGCCCCAGCACCCAAACTGTCCCTCTCTCCCTACTACTATTTATCTCAGTAGCTCTTTCCGACAAAACTATGTACTTAAACTTTCCTGACCTCTGAATCAGGTCCACAGGACACACACAATTCTCTTTTAGAGAATTACATATTGAGAGCACAAGAGCTCTCAATATGTAATCTGTGAACTGGTTCATTCCTGCACTGACACAACTATTAGAAAGCCAGGCAGAGCATTTCCTTTCTGCCATACATGCTCACAGAAGGGTCTCACCAGCAGAGCATCTGATGACAGCACTCATTGTCAGGTGAGGACTTCCCTCTCCCATCCTCGCAGTAAGAATACAGATACAGAAGGGACCAATGCCCACGAGAGGGGCGCACACAATGCTTGACCCACATGCATGCAGAATATAGGCAATCCAAAGTGAGAACCAGCCAGCTTTTTAGGAACTGATAGGGGCCAACCTCCAAAAGACTGTGAAGTAAAACATCAAGGTGACAACAGTGAGCTCCTGTGCTGCCAAATGAAACACCCAGTGGTGGGGCTGGGTAGAGAAGGGCCAGGCAATAGAGCTGTACAAAGATACAGTGGGGCTGAACCTAGCCTCTAACGCTGCCCAACTCGGACTTAAGCAAGACCAACCACAAATCAGTCCAGCTCCTCCTCCATCAACAGGGAAGCCTGGGCGGAATATGTTGGAAAAACCACAGATCATTTCTGTAGAATCCGAATGGCATTCTGCCCACCATCTTGAGAGACTCTGCCTATGGGGCCAGGTCAGGTGGGCTCTGCAAGTTCACTAACAGTCTGCTCTGTGGTCTCTAAGATCCCTTCAGGCAGCACAGTGCCCAGCATGGTACCAGGCTACCAGTCCACCAACCTGGGCTGCTGAAAGATCCTGGGAGCCAAAGGTATTCCAGAATTCCCCTTGACAAGTCACCAAATGCTTTCTGAACAACTACAGCAGGCCTAGAGTACGCAGGAAGGCATGTATAGCCCAGTCCTGAGGGATGGCCGGAGGCAAGGACAGACACAATAGGGGGAACATCATGACTGAGGCTCAGTTAAGCTGCCAGGAGCCCAGGTGCAAGGAGCCCAGAACTGCAGCAACATCCAGCAAGCTCTTTTAGAAGAGAAGGATTACATAGTAGAGAACCAAGACATACCCTCTCAGAGGGACTCAAAACCAGAACTAGCCCCAGAACTTGAAGAAGCTGCCATGGGACGCTGGGTAAAAGTAACCATACCATAAATGAAGTCCAGGATGCCCCAGGTAAGCAGTAAAAGTGTTACTGACATGTAAATGACATGCAGGGTCTGGTAGCTCTCCTTTTCCTGAGCACTCCCACAGGGTCACCATGTCCCTTCTGAGCTGAGCGGACAGGAAAAGAGCAACAGGAACTGCCAGAATCTGGGTTGGGGCCACAATGGGTAAATCATTTGGCAAGTCTCAGGTTAAATATCAAGGAGCTCTTGTCTCCTTTTAAATAGGAATCTGACAGACCCGCAAACTCACCACAAACATAATTAAGGGTGGGTGTGCCTGTCCTACACAGGGTGGTGGCCATCAGCTAGGCCATAAACTCTATACTGAGTGCTCCAGGGCATAAAGCACCAGAGATCAGTAGATGGCTCTGATCCCACCCACCCATTCAGCCCACTCAGCTGTTCCCTCAGACACTAAGTAGGAGGATGACAGAGGCTTCCTACAGGCTCCTGGAAGGGGAACAAGAGACACACATGGACACCCAGGATGCTGCCTGACACACCTATCAGCACTCAAAAAGAAGTCACCCCCTACACTTGGCAGGCATCAGCCCCAAGGCCACTCCTCCCCCTACCTGCTGCCCTGCAACTCAAGGCTCCATGTGGAGCTAGAGGAACCACTGGGCACAGGGACTTTTCTCAGCGGGCATTCCTGCAACAGGGGCTGCCATGGAGAGAACCAAGAACAGAGTCACTCATGAAACAGGAAGGTGAGTTGTACATTCTGTGTCAAACATCGTATAAGGATAGATATTCATACCCTGCGACCCAACAATTTCACTCTGAGGCACATACCAACAGAAACGTGAACACCCATGCATGGAGAACATATTCAGAACAGCCCTAACTAAAAACCACCTGAATGGCCATCACTGGCATCATGAGTGACTAAATCATGGTCGATCCATTCAGCGCAGAATGAACAAACTATGCTACACACAACATCAGAGATAAATCTCAAAACAGTGTCCAGTAAAAAAGCCAGGCACAAAAGAATACATTCTGTATTGGATTGAAAGCTCCCAAGCAGGCAAGACTAAAGCCAGGGAAAACGGATGGGGAGTTGCTGGGAAAGGGAACAAGAGTAGCTTCTCGGGAAATGCTCTATTCTTTGCCCTGGGTGGCAGGTTACTCAGGTGAGTTCACTTCATAAGCATTCAATTAAATGTAAAGCTAACAACTTGTACGCTTTTCTGGATGAGGCCATCCTGGCCTAGAAACAGATGCCAGAGAACTGCTGGGGTTGAAGAGGAGGAGACATTGGTGAGTCAGCCCCTGGGTCCCCCACAGTGGCACAGACCCTCTCAGGGTCCCACAGAGAGGGCTGCACAAGCCCAGGCTATCTCTGAGACACACAGCATGCACTATGTTTCAAAGCTCAGAGAAACATGTCCATACACTCCTGCCCTGGGCAGGGTTCAGTTCTGAGCAGGACAAGGGTTCTGTAGGTTCCAGGGAAGAAGCACTCAACAGCTCAGTGTCCTCAAGAAAAGTAAGCTCTAAACTTACTGGATAAGCAGGCAGGCAGCACCCACTGCCTAGGTATTGCTGGCCAGTGCTGTGCTGGGCATCTGTCTCTTACCATACCATGGTCTCTTCTGAAACTACAGACCCCTAAAGTAGGTATTATGCTGTTTCCCCAGGATGGAAGCCAGGGCACCTATTAAACATCTGGCCACAGGTTCATTACTGATCTAAGCTGCTAATCCTATGCAGTTAGCCCATGTCTGACTCCATGCAATAGGCCATTAACAAGTCATGCTGGTAACTTGGGCAGAAATAGACAGCTGGCTTGAAGGAGGGCAATGGAACAATGAGGATAAGGAAACTCTTCGTGCCTAACCCAAGAAAAAGCTATCAAAGTAAGGGAGACTAGAAATTAAAGTGAGGGAGGCAGATAACATTTGAAAATCAATGTAATCTGTCATATTAAGAGGCCAAAAATGAAAAGGCCTTAGCTTATTTCAAAAGATATGGAAAAAAGGTTTGACAGAATTGGACATTTTTTCCTGATAAAAAACTTCCAGCAGACTAGGAATAGAAGAGAAACCTTTTTGGCCTGATAAGTGCTTCAACAATTCCCAGAGCTAACATCACACTTGATGGTGAATGACTCTATGTCCCCCCGCTCACAGGTGCAAGACAAGGATATGTGGTCACCACTGCTATTCATTCAGTCTTGTCGGGAGATTCTAGCCAATGTAATAAAGCAAGAAAAGAGTGGGGGAGGGGGAGACATCAAGATTCAAAAGAAGAAGTAAAACTGTTTATTCACAAATAACAGAATAGTCCATATGGAAAATCTTATAGCATCTACAAAAAAGCTACCAGAATAAGTGAGTTTATTAGTAAGATGGCAGGATACAAGTTCAATAGGAAATCTGACTGTATTTTTATATGCAGGCAACAAACATTCAGAAAAATGAAATCTCAAAAAACCAATTCCATTTATAATAGCAATTAAAAAATATGCAAGTACTTAGGAATACATTTGACAAAAGACATGAACGAGTTCAACACCAAAAAGTGCAACATTGAAAAGTGCAAAACATGGCTGAGAAAAATTAAAAGAATCATCAATTAATGAAGAGATATACTGAGTAAATCTTTTCAATTGAAAAGTCAAGAGTGAGTCAAGAGTGTTAAGATGTCATTTCTTCCCCAAACTCATCTATATAGCTTCAATGCAATTGCAATCAAAATTCCAGCAGGGTCTTTGAGTGAAACTGACAAGTTGATTTAAAATCTATATGGAATCACACAGAAGTCCTAGAATAGCCAACACATTTGGAAAAAAAGAAAACCAGAAGATTATAATCAAGACAATGTGGTACTAAAGACAGATAAACAGATCAATGGAATAGAACAGAGTCCATTTACAGACCCACACATTCATGGTCAACTGATCCTTAACAAAAAAGTGTTAAGATAATTCAGTGAATGATCTTTCAACAAATAGTGCTAGAATAATTGGACAGCCATATGCAAACAACAACAACAAATAAAAAACAAAATCCTCAATCTCTACCTTATAAGATACACAAATATTAACACCAAATGGATTACAAACGTAAATATAAAAGTTAATTAAAACTATAGACCATCTAGAAGAAAACATAGGAGGAAAATCTTAGTGACCTTGGGTTTGGGAAAAACTAAAAGTACAAAAGAAAAGGCACAAAATCTAGAGAAAACATAAATTGGATTTCATCAAAATTGAAAATCTTTGCTCTTTAAAACACGACACTTAAAAAAAAAAAAAAAAAATAAATAAATAAATAAATAAATAAATAAAACACGACACTTAAATTTTTTTAAAAAAAAAAAAGGCAAGCCAGAAAATGTATAAATGAATCATATATCTAAGAATGGACATGCATCTAGAATACATTAAAAAAAAAAAAAAAAAACTCAACTCAGTGATTAGGCAAAGAACCCAAGGGGAAAAAAATGGAAAAATGGTTTGAATGAATATTCAAGGGCAGCCCGGGTGGCTCAGTTTAGCACTGCCTTCAGCCCAGGGCCTGATCCTGGAGACCCGGGATCAAGTCCCATTGTTGGGCTCCCTGCATGGAGCCTGCTTCTCCCTCTGCCAGTGTCTCTTCCTCTCTCTCTGTGTCTCTCATGAATAAATAAATAAAATCTTAAAAAAAAAAAAAAAAAGAATATTCAAGTCTTTCATCAAAGAAGAGAGATGCATGGCAAATAAACACATGAAGAGATGCACATCAATATTAGTCACTAGATAAATGCTTAAAATCACCGTAAGATATCACTACATACCTATTAGAATGACTAAAATGAAAAAGACTGACCATACCAAATGCTGGCCAAGATGTGGAGCAAATGACATTCTCATACACTGCTGGTGGGAGTGTAACATCATACAACCACCTTGGAAGTCCTTCAGGCAGATTCTTAACCCAAAAGTCCATCAACACATGGGTAGATAAATGAATTGTAGTATACCCATAAAATGCACTAATACTCAGCAACAAAAAAGAATGAGCTATTGATATATACAACATGCATGAATCTGAAAATAAATATGCAGAATGAAAGAGGCCAGACCAAAATAAAATAGTACATAGTGCATGATTTCACAAAATCTAGAAAAGGCAAGCAAATTCTACAGTGACAGAAAACATATGAGCAGTTGCATGGGGACTAGGGTGGGCTGGATGGAAGATTACAAAGGGGCAAAAAGAAACCTCTGGAAATGATGGATATGTTATTACCCTGATTGGATGGTTTCTCAGATGTATATAGGTCAAAATATATCAAATTGCACACCTTTAATGTACACAGTTTACTGTATGTCAATTATACTTCAGTAAAGCTGTAAATTACTGTGGAAGCAAATGATACATGTAACAAGAGCCCAGAAAAAGAAGGGGTGGTGGTAGGCAGAGAGTAGAAACACTTCTTTGTTGCAGAGGAGGCATTAAGACCCCCAACCTGGGCTCAGCCCTCCCTGGGGCTGGAGGATGGGGCCGAACCTTCTCCCCTCAGTAAAATGAAGAGGACTATCATGCCTGGGCAACCAAGGGATATAAGGATTGAACAACAAACCCAATGTTGCATATAACAGCTCCAGCAGGCACCACTAAATATCAGCTTTTCTTTCTAGGACATTCTACATGCCCCTGCAAACACCTGCACATCCAACAGACTGTGTATCAGAACTACGGCTTAGAACAGGTGATCTGTGGCTTAGAGCTGGGCCCCAGCCCTCAGGAGGACAGACTATGGCTGAAGCTGGATAACAATGTCTCAAAGGTTGTGAAAAAAAAGGCTCATCAGCCATCAAAGGCTGAACTTAAGGACATGTGCCTTCCTCATCCTGCCCTCAAAGTTTTGTCATACTTTTACTGGAGACCCAAGAGAGGGAGCCAATTTCCCATGCTCAAATGAGAGAAAGGCCAGTGGCCACAAACATCTACAGAATATCTTAGGCATACATACACATGAAAGAAAAGGAAAGAGAAAAAGAAAAAGAGAAAAAAAGAAAGAGAGGAAGAGAGAGAGAAAACGAGAGAGAGAGAGAGAAAGAAAGAAAAAAGGAAAGAAAGAGAGAGAGAGAGAGAGAGAGAGAGAGAGAGAGAGAGAAATGAATCAATCTTAGGCAAATGACAATCTGTTCTTCCCCCAAACAGTGGTGTGAGAAATAACCTGGTATCCATCCTCCTGACATGAAAATACCTTCCATGCATCTATCTAATTGCTTCTTTTCCCTCCTAGCTCTGCATGATTTTCTCCAAATGGGAATTAGCCTCCTGTAACTGAATTTGTCTGAAATCTTGACTTTCCCTCCAGACAGGTGAGCTAGACCCTTACTATTTTCAAGTGTGACCTGGGGCTGAGTAGCACCAGTGTCACCCAGAGCTGCTTGGACAGGCACAATCTTGACTCAAGTCCAGACCTCCCAGATCAGAGATGCATTTGAATAAGCCTGTGAGAAAATTCACAAACAGAGAGATGGTGGACAGAACCACCCTTCCCAAGGCAGAAGGTTCTGTCTGGCACCTTGTGCCCAGCCCAGCCCATTCAGATACTCCCCAGCAGTAATGCCACCACCACCAGCAGCATCCTGTTTTCCAGAGCACAGGGTTCCTCCAATCCTGAGGACAAACCTAAATTTGGACAAGGATGTGATATCCTCAAGTTCACACATCCACAGGCCAGGCAGGTCATTGTACTGCCCCACCAGTGGCGGGCTGCAGAATCTGTGCATACATCCATTCCCCACAGAGCCCAATGGGCCCAGCTGTGGGACCCTGTCCATCTCATGACAACCCCAGGGAAAGCCCTGCCCAGATGTGGTGTGACAGGGTCCAGATGAACCATCACAGAATGGAAGGATGGTTGACGGCCAGGCTGAGGGGAAGAGAGGGATGTGCTGCCACCAGCCAGCAGTGGTGCCCATTGTCAGAAACCACAACACATGGCAAACGCAGGCTGCAGGGCTGAAGAGCCCTGTGCGCAGGCAGTCCCCCTCAGCGGACATTAGCAAATCAAACTACACATGTCCCTTCCAAACAGGAGCCCAAGAGCAGCAAACTTTACCCACTCACCCCATATGACACGTGGAACCTGTCACCACCAGCTCTATAACCTGGGCAGCCTCCACCATGCCCCAGGGCTGCCAGGGCCCAGGCCTCATCCACTCCCAGAGCTCCTGCCCCAAAATGCATCTCCCCTCTTCCAAACCACAAAGCCAGCATTTCTGAAATAATTTTGCTTCAGCTCCAACAAGGACCAAGTAGCTTCTGTGGGCTGAGCTGATGACCAATTACAACATTGGTGACATTCTCTAAATAAGGGGAGAAGAACTTTCCAGGTTCCAGTCAACTACTTACATACCCTGCCTTGGAGGAATATACCTGTTTCAAAAGGTAGCAGCTGTTAAGAACATCGCCAAACTCAGTTTTGAAAGCACAAGTCAACTAAAGTAACTCACACACGTCACACAGCTGAACCCCTCACAGAACTTGACCAGCTGGTGTTGCTTCTGCCAGATTCCTACCCATCCAAACTCTACCTACTGCCAGGTTCCATGACCTGCAGGGAGAAAAGCACAAGTCCCCAAATAGGAAAGGACTTCAACAACCCTCAGCAATATCTCATGGATCCAAGAACCTGGTGCCAAGGAACCTACCTGGAAGGCATGGTGAAACGGGCACCCCTCCCGTAACTGCTACCGCAGAAAGTAAGGCCAACACACCATCTTAACCTTGGGTTTTTCTGGGAGGGTGGATGGGCAGGGGAGAGTGAGCTGAGAGAGGCCCACATGCCTGCTCTCTCTTTCCTAGCCCTCATTCCCCCCACACACAACACAACATTCCAGCTTGTTGTGTACTGTCCTACTTGTTGTCTGCAGGTATGCTCCATAAGAGCAAGGACCTTGGTCTTGTTTACTGTTGCTTCCTCAGTGCCTAGAGTAGCGCCTGGCACATAACAGGAACTGGAAAAGTGAGTGAATAAATGAATGAACAAACGGATTGATGAATGAGGGCCCCACTTTACTTTCCTCCGTTGATAGGTACCATGTTTATTCCAATATCGCAAATATCTCAAAGGTCTCCCTCTGTGGCAAGTCAGAATCTGCTGCCTCCAAGTTGGTGTCCAGAAAGCAAACATACCTTGTCCCATTTCTAGCTGACCACCCGCCTCCCGAGGGTCAAGGGAACAGGGAGGTGACTCTTCAGTGGTCTTCAAGCATCCCTAGGAAGAACAAGGCAAAAGGCACCATTGTCTGGGGATGGGGTGGAGGGTAGGGGGACAGGCAGAGGGAAAGCCAAGGCAAGAACAGGAGGAAGCCAGCTGTTCCTGTCTCCTGAGGCCGTGGCTGGGATGGCACAGACTTTGTTACTCCTCCAGACAAACATATTTGCTCAGCAGGACTCAGTGGCTTTGGGGAGAGTCTTTCATTTTCAATACAGTGGCCTGGAAGTTACTATAACCACAAATATTTTCTCCAACTTACCTTCTTGGCAACCCTGAAATTATTCCAAGGGGTTACATAAGGAGGGAGAAGAGAAACCATGTGAGGTTTTTGCAAAGCCAGACATAAAAGGAACATGGAAACCAAACATCACAGCCACAGTGGTAACTCGGGGACAGCAGTGACAGCATCATCTGCAAGGTGGTGGCACTGCTTGGCATGGCAGACGAGTGGATGGCTGCTGGGAGAAGATGAGGGCACAATGGAGAGTCACCACAGCTCCCGAGGCTACTTGCCACCAGGAGCCAAATCAACTGCTTCCTAACAACCTTCTCTGCTGGAGGCCTAAAAGGGGAGAAAGCCTGACAGCCCAACAGCAGCTCACTGGGCTGGAGTGGACTCCCGTGGCACTCCCTGTCTTGCCCCAAACTACCTGTCTCTCACAGAAAGGAAAGTGGCAGCAAAACTGATCCTGAGACCAGGAGCCCGCCTGTGGCTGAGTGTCACAGGACAAAATCCTGCAGGGAGCCTCAAGGTCTCCTTTACCAAGGTTCAAGGAAGGCAGGGTCCCAGCTGGGCTCCAGGAGAAGCACTACTGCAGCTTTTCCTTGTCTTAAATGCAGGCAGGCAAAGGCGGCTAAGCAGCACTCGGAACAGAGACGATTTTGCTTTTCACTGTATTTCCTTCTACGTATCATCTGCTAACATAACTTCCTCAATATTTTAAATCTATTTCTTAATGTGTTTTAAGTCTGTTTTTTCCCCTTTTCATCCCCACTGTAAAGTTGAGTAACCAAACACAGTCGGCCACAGCAAGAAAAAATGCTGTAGTACAACTAGAGGAGGAAACAGAAGGCAAGATTTTACTATAACCTACAGTAACATTAAAAAGGATCCCTACCTGTCACTGTACCAAAACGGCTCTGCCCAGGCAACCTGTCACCAAAAACTGGGGAGCTGTCAGCCCTGCCTCCTCTCATCTCTCACAGCAGTCCCTCCAGGCAGCCCCTCTGCAGCCTCATCTCCTTCCACCCAGTGCTCCTTGAGCCCCAGCCCCACACCCTTTCCTTCTGTCTCCACTTCTCAGGCATTCCTGGACAGTCCCACCTCAGGCAACTCCAAATCTGCACTGCAAGTCCAGGTGCGACATACGGATCTCCCACCCAACCACCTGGCAGCTTTTCTTCGCATCTCAAAGGCACCCTCAAAGGGTGTCCACAGGCCACTGGCCAACTCCCCAACCCCACGATGGACCCTGCTCCTGCAAGGCCTGTGTGCCCGGAGGAACAGCATGGGTGGGGCAGGCGAGCCTGAAGCCCACTAGCCAGCTCCCTTTCCCCTTCCCTGTGGCAGGCACTGCACCTCCAAACAAACCCCCCCACATTAAACCCCAAGTATGCCTTCTTCATACTCTCATTGTAACCCCCTGATATGGTGGTGGGCCTGAGCCAACTGTGACAGGTGCTTTGTCTGAGCATGCCTACTACATATGGCTCCATAACTTTCCAAACCGAGTCTCTTAATCCCCTTTGGTTTTCCTCTCCTCTGAAAGCATCTTCTGAGCCCCCATCTTTGTCACGTGTTTCTTCAAACTTCCGACAGCCCAAGAGGTAGATACTGACATGGCTCAGGTCCAACCCCAAAGGCCAAACTCTGTGGCACTGTCTCCCCTGAGCCCCTTGCAATTCCACTGACCTGAGCCATGGCAATGTTTCTGTGGGTGACTTTCCCGTAGTTGTCCTGAGCAAGCCAAAAATGACGCAGTTGAAACTGCATTATATATGCTATTTTCTCTTTTCATTTAACCCTTATTTTCTCCTGTTGCCATATAATCTTTATAATGATGATGTTTAACAGCTCAATGTTTCATCAATGAATTCCCTTCACCGTCTCCAACTGCTGGACATTCCATCTCCTTCCATGTTCTCCTATTCCAACCAATATCGAAGTGAAGGTCTTCACACATGCAACTTCCTTCTCTCTCTCTCTCTCTTTTTTTTTTGCCTTAGGAATAACTCCCCGGTATTAAAATTTGCTAGCAACTGATACTGCCCCAAATACTTCTGACTCTCAGTTTACACAATCCAGTGATCCCATTGCCAAGGGGAGTAAGAAAGCAAAGCCTCCCAGAGAGGTGGGCTCACTTGCCTCACCTGCCTGGCAAAACCGCACACAGGCTTCACGGCTGTTAGCCTGCCCATTTCATCTATCCATCAACTCTGCAAGAGTATGACAGTGTGTCTCCAGATGTGACTGCCAGAAGGCAAGGGAAAGAGGACCCAGTGCAAGTGATCCTCCAGGTCTGGCACTGAAGCCACCTGCCAGCACAGACATACAGAGAGAACTGGACTCCCACCACCCAGCTGTTGGGGAGACAGGCACATTATCAATGAGACTGTCACTCTACTCAGGAGGGCAATGACATACCCACATGAACACGATGGTACAGGGCTGGGGACATTCCTGGGAATCTGGGCAGGCCAGGAGGCTTGAAGCAGAAGTAACAGGAGATATAGCCCTACCTTGACATCACTCTCTTCTACTCCTTCAAAAAAGAATGGGGCAACAGGACTTGGGATGGGATTTCTAGAGACTCCTCTGGGTGTCTTGGGCAAGTGAGGCTCTGAACAGGGTATGACTTGTTGTCCCTTCCTGTTGGCCCCAACTCTCAGCCCGTGACCCTTGTGTGGCACACCATGCTACAACCCCAAACCTGAAAACAACTAGCCATGAACTGGGCCAGCCTGAGGCTATGCAGACTCAAACCCACAAGAGGACGGAAACCCCACCGTGAGGTCTACATCCTGCACACTGTGCATCAAGAAGCTGGTCCTTTTGTGCCCATGTGATAGAGAATGTCAGAGTTAACAAGTACCCTCAGGCCCATGAAGAAAGCAGGCATGAGCCCTTGAGCATGTCCACCATACATCACACCTAGATGGTGGCAGTGTCTGGCTCTTTCTCCAGAAGCTCTGGGTACTTTTAGGATCTGTACAGTAGGTGAGCCACAGCCTGGGATGACAACCCCAGCCACCATTCCAGTCTATGTCCCCAGCACTACAGGCTGATGATCACATGGGATGACAACCCCAGCCACCATTCCAGTCTATGTCCCCAGCACTACAGGCTGATGATCACAATCTCTATTCAGAGCAGCTTTGAAGGCAAGTTTAATTCTCATTTCACAGGGGCGCCTGAGTGGCTCAGGCCACTCAGCATCTTCTGCCTTCTGCTCAGGTCATGGATCCCAGGGTTCTGGGATGGAACCCCTTGTTGCTCCCTGATCAGCGAGGAGTCTGCTTCTCCTTCTCCCTATGCCCCTCCCCCAGCTTGTGCTCTCTCACTCATTCTCTCTCCAAAAAAAATTTTTTTAAGATTTGATGCAGTGGTTGTGGTTGCATTTAAGATTTTATTTATTCATGGGAGACAGAGAGAGACAGAGACATAGGCAGAGGGAGAAGCAAGCTCCTGCAGGGAGCCTGATGCAGGACTCCATCCCAGAACCCCAGGATTATGATGTGAGCCAAAGACAGATGCTCAACCACTGAGCCACACAGGTGCACTCAAATAAAATCTTAAAACTTAAAATAATAAAAACTAAAATTCTCATTTCACAGATGAGGACACAGAGGCTTACAAAAGTAGAAGGACTTGCCCAAGGCCAGACGAGCTAAAGTAAGATCTGAACTCACACCCACCTGACTCCAAATGCAAGGGCTCTGGTGCTTCTACCCTATATACTGTGTCCTGCAATAAAAAATTCTCTAATGTTTCTACTTTTTAAAGTCTATTTTGGCAATCTCTTTCTTTGGAAGTAAGAAGTCAACTTCCCACTATTGTTTAATATCCATATGTTTAAGATTAGAAACTGGAAGCAATGAATTAAGACAATCACGCATAGGCAAGCATTAAGACAAGTTCATTCTCAAAAACTGACACTGGAAAACCCTGGAGAAACCACACTGAAACCACCTTCCCGGAGTCCGCCCTCTCCAGTTCCTACTGGCACACAGAAGTGCCCCTGACTGCGTGGGCTACCTGGAGGCCTCAACCATCAGCTGTCCCATAGTCCTGCAGCATCACCACATGGCCACTTTCTGAGGCTGTTTTCAAGTTGCCTCCTTGATGCTCCCAGAGCCCAGGCTGGTCCCATAGCCCCAGGCCAATCCAAACACCAACTATCTCTCTGATCCAGATCCCATGTGGGTTCTGGGAACACAATGGTGAATGGGCCCGGCCTGCCTCCTAGTCTTCACACTAGAATCCTGTTTTTCTCTCTCCCAACACAGCAAATAAAATTTGTGAAATTTGTTACCCACTGAGAAGTCACAACTACAATCAGCATCCTCTGCACACCCTCTGACAGCTGAACTGTGCAAGCTGCATGGCACTAGACAACAGTCCCAGTCTCTTGGTCTGTTCCAGAGCTAAGGCCCCTAGCTTGATGCCCTGAGACCCCATAGGTCCACAGCTCCCAGGCCACCTGCGACACAAATGATAAATGATGAAGATGACCTCACTTCTGACACCAGCATATCAGGCCTCCCAAGCTATGCTGATCACCTGTAAAAAAGCAGTAAGACTAACCGTAAGAGGGGAAATGTGCTAAGATGACAAACATATCAGATAGAACAGACACCACTGATGAACAGAAATCTAACAACTTCAATAAACAAATCCGAAGTAATACAAAAAATATAGTACATCAACTGTAAAAACAACTGATACCAAATCCTGGGTCCCACTCAAACTTCCTGAGCCCCACAAATATTCCCAAGAAGCCCCTGGAAGGAGTCCATGCTCCCCTGAGCCCTGAAGCAGAAGAAGCCTCAAAAAGAGATTGCTAGTCAGTTCAGGGTTCCAAGTGCCACCTGATGGCTTGCCCTTTACATTTTTCCCACTTCACTCTTTTTCTAAGCAATAATGCCTGGGCTCTGGGAAGCAGGTTGTATTTTTTCTAGTACCATTACAATAAATGCACAGCTATCAAAATAAAATATATTTACCTCCAACAAACCTATAAAGCCCTTCTGTATGGCAGGCAATACTGATCCCCCAGCCCACAGCCTTTATTTACTGGTGGTCTCTGGAACTCACAGATAAGCTTGAGTCTCTGTTCCTCCAAAACAGATTCCACGCATCTCACAAAAAAAGATTGTAAATACGACGTAAAGTATCTCCAGGCCCTGCAGGAAGCAGAAGAATGGGACTGCAGCAGCAACTAGAGGGAAGGGCAGGACCGTGCTTCTACTCAACACTTTTTCTGGCCCTGAACCCCACAGTAAGGTGGCGGGAGCCAGAGAAGAACCACTCAAACACTGCTGCATTTTTGCTTCTGCCAAACTCCTGACGAGGGGATCTTCTCACTCCTCCCTGTTTCTCTAGGACTTTGGTTGGCGCCCCCTCTGAGGGTGGCAGGCATTCATCTAATCCTGGTGCAGTGCCTGCTATGTGCCAGATTCTGTGTTGGGGTAGGGTAGGGGATTATTCTCAAGCCCTGGCTCATAGAAGCCCATATTCTGGTGGTGGAGACAAGTGAGTGCACCAAGCAGGGCTCCAGGGAAGGCACTGCAGAGTGGCCTTCATGAGCATGAGGCTCAGGAGGGAAAAACGGGGGTAGGGGGGGTGCGCAGAGCCCCAAGCATGCATAGACACAAAATAGGGGGAGGTAAGGGGAACTGTGAGGCCAGGAGAAAGAAGTAGGCAGGGGTCTGCTGTGCCAGACACTGATTTGGGAACTCCAAGCTTGGCTTGGTCCATAGATGTTGGGGTGCCCCAAGGGTATGCAGTGGAGGGGACGGAGTTGAGCTGCAGTTCCCATCACACCTGAAGAAGTGTCCTGAGCCCATCTGAGTCCCTTGGCCAAAGTCCCTAATGTCCATCTGTCCATGTGCCCAGAGCCCTTCCACATGTTGCTGACACTGCTTCCCTCAGCCTTGGGCTGGAACTGGGGCTCTGCTGTAGCACTCTGCCATGGGGCAGGGTCAGCTGTTTCAGGCTTCGTCTGTGCCTTGAGGGGACAGCACCATCCAGCTCATAAGTGTTCTGAGGACTGCAGTGTGTACAAAACCCACACCCTGGGGTCCTATATGTAGCTCTACCAAAGGGCACTACCCACCACTTGCCATAGGGGCACCAGCTTTGCTTCTGCCTCCCTCTTGGTGTAACACTGGGTTCCCACCAGGCTGACTGAAGGAACAGCAGATATACCCTGCCTCCCCTTCGCTGATCATTGACCAGGGCCCTTTGCTCCTGAAACTGGATCTGGCCTCAGAATCTTCTTTAACCCAGAGCTTAAGGGTGCAGGGGTAGCCTGGCCTATCCTCTTCAGTTAAATCCAGCAATCTCCCCCTCCCCTAACTGGATTCCTTTAACTGCACGTCTGCCAATAACACCTAAACGGGGCCCCTGCGTCTGAGTGCCTGACCAAGACTCTGAAACAAATACACACACACACACACACACACACACACGCATGCACACACCACCAGACCCCAGAGGCCCTGTCAGGAAGTCTTGGCCCTGTTCCTAAGCCCCGACCAGCTCCCCAGGTTCCTTGCTTCCAAGGCTTCCTTTCACTGCAACTCTGATAGTGCTCTCCCACCAAGCATGAGGAGGTCCCTGGGTACCCCTCTCCCCAGTCTGTCATTCCTAGTGATAAGCCTGCAGGCGCTGCTCGTTGTGGGAGCTCTGCCTGGAAGATGCGCTATAAAGAGCCTCGGTAAGGCCAATTAGGCACTACTTGATGAAGAAATTCTTACTACAGGGGATCCCTGGGTTGTGCAGTGGTTGGCGCCTGCCTTTGGCCCAGGGCGCGATCTTGGAGACCCGGACTGACTCCCACATCGGGCTCCCGGTGCATGGAGCCTGCTTCTCCCTCTGCCTGTGTCTCTGCCTCTCTCTCTCTCTCTGTGTGACTATCATAAATAAATAAATTAATTAAAAAAGAAAAGAAATTCTTACTACACACAAAAAAAATAGAAAAAAGAAAAGAAATTCTTATACATAGCTCTACAAATTATTGTCCAAAGGGGTCAGGCTCTGTCAGCCCCTTTCTACAGGGAGGAAGTTAAGGCACAATGAGGTCACTTATTCTGTCTGAGGTCACACAGCTGGGTTTGGAGCTCTGGCAGCTTGGCAACCAAAACCTGGCTCTTCACCACATGCTCCACTGCCTCTCACAGAAATACACAGATACAGCACAGCGTGGCCTTGAAGGCACTCCCAGTGTGGCTGGGCAAGCAGGCAGGGCTCTGGGATATTCAGAGTATTCTGAGGCCTCTAAGGAGCAGGATGGAGTCTGTCTCTGGAGGAGGCCTGAAGAGTGCACAGCAGTCTGTAGGCCAGACCAGGAGCACACAGCAGCACGATTACAGAGAATACCAGGTAAGAGTAAGAGGGGGGCCACGCCATGCTCAGAGCAAGGAGTGACACAGATCAAACTACAGTTTTAAATAGCTGGATCCAGCTACCTGGTGGAGAACTCACAGCTGAAGCAGAGAGAAAATCTGTAGGTGCTAGCCAGCCCCACAGAGATGATGACAGGCAAGATAGGGTGGATGTGAGATAAGGGGGCGGGGGGGCCCTGAGGCAGGTCCCAGGGGCTCAGGGCCTGCCTGAGGAGAGGGACAGGGCAGGAAGGGAGGCCCTGCAGCTGGATGCCAGGGAACCACTGTGGCAATGTCCCAGTGACGCTTGCTAACTTCCCAAGGTTTTGAGCACAGACTGCTTGTGGATCATCCTGTTTCACTTACCCTGAGATGCGCCACTCTGTCACCAATCATGAGAGACAAATGGGGCCAACTGGAAGACATGGCCTGGCCCCAGAGACTCTAAAATGTGACTGAAAGGGACACACCTCATTCCTCACAGTCCTCATACCCTGAGTGCACAAAGGTGGGCAGAATACATGGTCTCCCTCACATCCAACACACCACCTGGGACCAGATACTGTCCCCAACCATCCCCTCCCCTCAACCATGTCTGAACAGATCCTAAGGCTGGCATACAGCCTCTCTCCTCCCACCGGGGCCAGGGTAGCAGTTGCCATACCTAAATGCCACGTCTCCCAGCCCAATCCGCCCACAGCTCCACCAGCAACCTTTCCACACTCCATTCAAAAACAGCTTTGGGGCCCTAGTGAAAGAAGCCTCAGCACGCCTGAGCTCCTGGGAGGTCCTTTCTGCTTGGACTGCCCTCCCTCAAGTCCCCTCCTCTGGCTCGCCCCATCCACCTCATCCACTGTCATTCCTCTGCTCCTCTTCTGCCCTGAGCCACTACACCCTGTCACCCTGTTCATGCTCACACAGCACTGTGGCTGACAAGCGCTGCATATGCAACTGGATGGGGCAGCCAAAAGAGCAAAGAGGTGGGGCATAGAACCCAGAGCCTTCTACTGTAAGGTCATCAGCTTCTGTGTCTCGGGGGGTGGGGGGGATCACCCTCCCATGGGATTGTCTGAGAATCTGCCTGGCACGTGGTCAAGTGCTGGCCAGCTGAGGGTCCCAATCTGTGCAACGGGAATCATTGCAATCATCACCTCTCTGGGCTACTGCTAAACCAGATGTGCTCCTGAGTGCTTGAGGGCTTTTCTAAATGCTTAAGTCATATCTGACAGGAGCCGCAGAAGATCCAGGCAACAGACTTCAGCAGTCTCCCCGGGGAAAAATAGCAAGGCCCTAACACTAGCAGCTTCTGTGTGTCAGGGACAGACATGCCCTTGCGCTCAGCCAGGCCTGCCTCCTGGAGCCAATGCCAGCTCCACCCGCACCTGCCCTCTCACACCTAACTCCAACTTTTGAGAAAGAGAATAGGAGGGAGGGGTTCACAGGGCCCTGTGGTGGCAGCTGCCTGCTCTGCCCTGCCCTGCCCTGCCCGGAGAGGGCACCCACAGAAGTTGCCCCACCACATCTGTCACTGTGAAACCCAGCACTCTACACTTTTACTGTCTGATAGACTCAGTGGAAACATGCACACAAATATTCAAATAGCACTGTTTTATTAATTAACTCTGGAAGCCAGTTCCATGACAATGAAACAGATACTATCAGAATATTATGCTGCAGTTAAAGGAATGAATTATACTCACATGTAACAAAGAGCCAAGACATGCTGAGGGAAATGAGCTGCCTTCAAAATGACAGACTTGTGTGCCAGCATTTATTTAAAAACCATGCATGGTGTTCTAGGATGTATCTCTACACACAAAGACGTACTCCAGACTCACGACAGTGGTTCCCCTCCAGAGTGACAGAAGAAACTGCATCAGTGACAGAGGCCAAAGAGGCCAAAGCTGTAGCTTAAACACATTAAAAAGAAAAAAAAAAAAAAAAAAAAAAGTACTTATTGCTTGTGTACCAACAGATTAGTGAAAAGGAAAGAAAACACAACATTTTAGGCAGAGGATAGGGCGAAGGAAAGCATAAGAGGACAGGCTACACCTGGATGTGCAGGCTGGGGAGGTCGCCAAGATTCTGGAGGGCTGTGATTCACCAGAGTTGGTTCTGCAGAGGGGACATTCTGAATTTGCAGGAACTGCACATAGGGACATCAGCTTTCAAACAGAGACAGTGGGGTGTGGAAGGTGACCCTAGACCTGGTTTGCCAGAATACACATTTACACCTGTTGCCCAGTGTAACTTTTAATAGTGCCTAGTTCACTCTAAAAACGTCCTGGTATGGAGGATAAGAAATATAGTCTCCCTGTCTATGGGGTCAGGGCAATGAATCATAGCTAGGCCTCACGTACACCACCACCTCCTATGTTTACTGTAGGCTACACACTGTGCCACTACTGTAAGGGCATTGTCTCACAAGTCCCAGAGCTGCACTGACATAGTGCATTTTTACAGATTCAGAAACAGGAGACTCAGAAACGAGATTCCTGCCCAAAGTGACGCAGCTCACACAGAGTTTAAGACACCAGCATGGGCGGGACTTGGGTGAGACCCTAGGGTCCTCAGACTGAGATGTAGTCTGAAGGCCACATGACCAAGTGAATAAAAAAGAAGAAATGGATGTAAAAAAGAGGGAGGGCAGCCCGGGTGGCTCAGCAGTTTAGCGCCGCCTTCACCCCAGGGACCGATCCTGGAGACCCAGGATGGAGTCCCATGTCCAGCTCCCTGCATGGAGCTTGCTTCTCCCTCTGCCTCTCTCTGTGTGTGTCTCTCACGAATAAGTAAAATCTTTAAAAAAAAAAAAAGGGGGGGGGGGACCCAGGGGCCTGCCTCCACAGGAAACTCCACTGGCCTTTGCCAGCACCCACCTACAGTCCATCTCCACACATCTCTCCCAACACAGCGAGAGCAGCCGCAGGAGGGACTGGCACAGGGCACCCTGCCAACAGGTGGCACCTCCAAAATGCTGAGGCACTCTAGGAGTAGAGTCTCCAGCTGGTGCTGGTTGGCACTAACAGAAAGGCAAGAGGCCCAGCGGAGCGGTGGGCAGGGAGACATCGGAAGCAGTGACAGAGGAAGGGGTGAGGTGGAAGATGCCCAGGGAAAAGAGCACTAGCCCACCTTCCATAGCGCTGGGAAGGATGGACCTACAGGGCCCACCCTGCAAATGAAAGCCCCTCTGAAAGCAACAGCTGAAGGCTGCATGGGGCTCCTAGCAATAAAGCACCCTTGCACATTTGTCTTCTTACCCAACTCTGAGCAAATCTGTCATTCAGTGGGGTCAGCTTTCCTCCTTCCTCACTCACCTAACTCACACACTTCTTCATTTCCACCTCCCTGTAAAGGGATGAGTATCAGATCACTAACCTACCATGCAGCTTGAAAGAGCACACAGGAGGCTTTACTTCATCCTTAGTGGATGTAGTAGGGCTCTACAGGCCTGGGCCCACCTGGAGGCTGCCATGGATTGGTTTCTCAGGGGCGGCTACCTCCCTTCTCCCTACAAGACCAGGGATTTGATGGCTTTGAGGCTGGGTCCCCAAAAGTACAAACACTTTCATCTAATTAGGAATGACACAGGTTTCCAAGCTGGGCCAGTCCTTCTACCTCACTGACCTGGCAGTGTGACTCTCCATAAAGCAGGAATGCTGGGCCCCTCTGGCCAGCAGGGGAGAAACCACTGAGCCTCTGGACTCTCCAAAGCTGTCTCGCCCTGTAAACAAGGCCCATACCAGCACATGGCAGTGTCAAGATGCACTGAGCTTGGGTTACATTCTTTCCTTTTTTGAGGGAGCAGAAACAAATATAGCATTAGCCATACTGAAACCTAGAGCAACTTTTATGGCCCACAGGTAAGGTTAACAGTGATACCTTGACTGGGAGGAGAAAGCAGTCAGAACATGGAGCTGCTTTTTTCAGTGGGGAGGGCACCCTGTACACACTCAGAAGGAATGCCTGTCTCTAACATCAGGAAAACCTTGGACGTGGGAGCCCAAGCCCATCTGGACTGCACACTGCCAACTACTGCAGCCAGCAGAGAACAGACACGAGCGTTCATTCAGCAGCTATCTATTTACGGGGAAAATAAAAATGTATTGTGCACGTGGTGAAGAGGAAGTCAGGAAGCAGACAGAGCTTGTGAGACTTCCACACGTGTTGGGGAAGGCGGGCAACAGACAGGCTAACGGGACAATGTGAGTGTACCAAAAGCTATAATCATGTGCCATGTTACAGGAACGCTTCCTCTGACGGCTGGCCAGGAGAGATGGGAACCTCCGTCCCAGGGGCCACAAAGAACCAGAATGGCACAGGATCTGGAGCAGAGTTTTGGCCCTGCCCTACCTTCAGGGCAGCTGGCTAACCACATGCCCCTGATGGGATCTGAGCACAGCCTCTGAACCAAGAGAACAACCCCAACAGCCAGTTGAAAAGGCAGTGATGCCATCTTGGACAAAAAGCCTGTGGCCTAGAGCCCATATCTCCATTTGCACACATACCAATACTTCTGCTCTTCCTGGACTGCTTTGCCCTGCAGCCAGGGTCCACACTGGCTAGGTGGAAGGACTCTATCCAGGACTGTGCCGGAGCCAGCTCACACCAACTCATGAAAGCCTGGGATGAAGCTTTCAGGAATCTTGGGAACCAGCTATTAAACACAACACAGTGAAAAATGCAATGATAGAGACTCATAACAAGTTGTACTGAAAACAAAGGTGATGGGGTGTCTGGGTGGCTCAGTTAGTTAAGCATCTGCCTTCAGCTCAGGTCATGACTCCAGTGGCCTGGGATCGAGCCCCGCATCAGGCTCCCTGCTGAATAGAGTGCTTGCTTCTCCCTCTCCCTGTGCTGTTCCCCTTGCTTGTGCTCTCCCTCTAGCTCTCTGTCAAATAAGTAAATAAAAATTTTTTTTAAACGCTTGTAGAAATGGTGCAGTTATAGTCTTTTTTAAAAATTTTTATTTATTTATGATAGTCACAGAGAGAGAGAGAGGCAGAGACACAGGCAGAGGGAGAAGCAGGCTCCATGCACTGGGAGCCCGACGTGGGACTCGATCCCAGGTCTCCAGGATCGCGCCCTGGGCCAAAGGCAGGCGCCAAACCACTGCGCCACCCAGGGATCCCAATAAAATATTTTTTAAAAAAAGGTGATAAAATACAACTCATCACTTCCTACTTATTTTGCCACATTACTATTATCTAGATTTTTTTTTAGTTTATTTATGACTACTGTTATCTGCAGGGAGAATATGTGCTACTGAAGCATCTCTTTCCAACTCCATGTGTGATGACATCATGTTAGTGTCTGGAAATCAGCCACAGTGGAAGTATTTACACCATGGAAATTGGCAAACACTACAAATCAGGGTTTCATTCACTCCTGGGCCATATCTAGTCCAATGTCTGTTTTTGTAAATACAGGATTTTTTTTTTTCATTTTATATACTTTTTATCACAATGAAATTAAAGTAACATGAATATAGCCATATAAAGTTTTATCAGAACACAGTTTAACCATCCATTCCCATACTGTCTATGGCTGCTTCTATGCTATAAATAAAGGCAGAGTTGTGACAGACTATGGCTCAAAATATTTACCATCTGGCCCTTTACAGAAATAGTTTGCCAACCCCTGGAATTTAGATTTAAGAAAGTGATGGAGAAAATGTTAATAATACAGATTAAATTTAAGTGTGTCATGCCTATAGCCACTACATTAGGAACAGCACAAACCAGGGGTGCCTGGGTGGCCCAATTGGTTAAGTGTCTGCCTTCAGCTCAGATCATGATCTCAGAGTCCTGGGACGGAGCCCCGTGTCAGGCTCCAGGCTCAGCAAGGAGTCTGTTTCTCCCTCTCTTCTTCCCCCTCTGAGCACACCCTTGTGTGCACGTTCTCTCTCTCAAATAAGTAAAATCTGTTAAAAATTGTTTTAAAAAAAGGGGAATAGCACAAACAAGAACATATCCTTCCAGTACCTGAAAATTATCTGATTCAGCATTAACATAAACAAAACTATTGGGACAGCCAATTTTTAGTAAACATTCAGTAATTGACAAGAGTTGCCATATCTATGAATCCAGGTTCTTCCTTCTTTTCAATTTGTATGTAATGTTGAAATACAGTAATTATGCAAATAGATTTCTGTTTCTTTCAAACTTTATTTCAGGTTCTTTGAAGTAATGTACTCTAATTTACCCTGTGGTGTGCCAGTAAACGTTTGGCAATTGGCTTTTCTGGGGAAAAAGAAAAGTATTCATATACATACACAGGTTGGTTTATACATTTTACTCTGATATTCAGGATAGGTACCCTGCAGTTTATGAATAGTAAAATACACAGCCTGGGTGGCTCAGTAGTTGAGTGTCACGCTCAGGGATCAAGTCTAGGATTGAGTCTGGGATCGAGTCCCACATCGGGCTCCCTGCAGGGAGCCTTGTTTCTCCCTCTGCCTATGTCTCTGCCTCTCTGTGTGTGTCTCTCATGAAAATAAATAAAATCTTAAAATAATAATAATAAACAAAACTATCAACTGACATCCATGTCAGAACTACACTCATAAGCTGACTACAGATACAAAAGTTCAGCAAAAATCAAAGAAAGCAATCTGTGAAACAACTGGTACAGAGAATGGATAAGAAAGAGGGCTGTGTAATTTACTATTTTACATGAAGAACAGGACTAGTGGCCCTGACCAGAGCAAAGCATTGCACACCATTGCTCTAAACCTCCTGGATATGTATGAGTAATAACTATCCTCTCCACTGGTTGCAGTACACCAGCCCCATGCCCACTCCATATCTGATTGCTCTCAATAGTTCTCAAGTGCTCTTCAGACTAAGGCAGTCTACTTTTTATTTTCATTTTTTTACTGTTTAATTAAAAAGACAATGGAGCATAGGAAAAACAAAAACAAAAAGTGTTCCTACTGCCCCAATACAAGTGGTTCTCATTTTATCTAAAGCTCTAGTTTTTGTGCCTTCCTAAGCTGTGTTTGTCTGACAAAAATACTCCTTCATCATGGCAAGACTTGTCCATTTTTCCAGAGAGCTTCTTTTTTTTTAATTTTATTTATTTATTTATTTATTTATTTATTTATTTATTTATTTATTTATTTATGATAGGCACACAGTGAGAGAGAGAGAGGCAGAGACACAGGCAGAGGGAGAAGCAGGCTCCATGCACCGGGAGCCCGACCTGGGACTCGATCCCGGGTCTCCAGGATTGCGCCCTGAGCCAAAGGCAGGCGCTAAACTGCTGCGCCACCCAGGGATCCCCCAGAGAGCTTTTAGGTCTGTTCTTCACAGCTCTATGCTACCTGACTCTGTACATGCACCGTGTTTCCTAAGCTTCTCCCATGCCGTTAAATTAATAACATCAACAATCATTATTATGTGAATGTATCTATTAACATTGTCATTAAAATTATCATGTACCTGTTAATAGATTCCTAGGAGTAAAATGACTAGATCAAAGGACACCAACGTGGCTATGCCTCTCCCTACATAAAAATTTTTCAAAAGAGTGAAGTATGAAATAGCTCCTGGATCCCCTGTTCCTGCAGCAGGGTGGTGTGGGATGAGGTGAGCAGGGTGGGAGAAGGACTCAGAGATGTAAAATAGCAACAGGGTAGCTTCGATTCGAGTCTTGATTTCCTGCCAATGCCATTCTTCCCACACATCTGAGTACAAGGTATATTTTCTGATTATTAACCACATCAACATTTCTCTGTCTGGTAATGTCTCTGAGATCTTGAGACTGTTAGTTGTGAATACCCTCTCCATTCAGAAAGGACATTGTTTCCTAAAGGCTATTTCACTCACAAATTCACATCTTGACCACCCGCATCTACTAATGCAATACAATGGGATTCAGAAAAGTTCAGACAGGTTTTAATTCTGACTGGGAGTTCCAACCAAAGCACCTCTTCCAAAGAAGTGCATCATGCGTTCTACAAGACTCAGATTTTATTCTACAACCTATTTCTTCCTGTTTCCCACCCCCAGGGAGCTTTTAGAAATGTGTAAAATTATGCAATGTTGTCTGGTAACTGCTCACTGCTCACACTAAAGGGAAGACTATCTTTGAGAAAGAACAGCATCTGTGAAAACCAAAGTTAAATATCTACAAACTCATCCAGGGGAATAACCGTTCCTGCCCCCATTCCCAGAAAGGTGGGGAGGGGCTTATACATGGTTCAGTGTCTAGGATGTACCCTTTACTAAGGCAAGACTTGTTTTGTTCTCATTTTATAGACATCAAATTTGAGATTGAGAGCAAATATGTGATGTGACTGTCCCATGACAAACATCTGAGACAGAGCAGTAGAGATTTGAACCCCGAGTCTAACTCCAAAACCCCTGCATATTAAGTACTTTCTTTTTATCTTTCTGTCTGTCCACCTGTCTCTCTCTCTCTCTCTCTCTTTTTTTAAGGAAAGAGGCTCAAAGGATTTCTATTTGATTGTTAACTGCATTCATCAACCCAAACCTAAGAAATGAGAAGGGGCTTTCTTCTCCTTAAGACAAGACCTCATGAATGGAGCTGATATGGCTCAGAGACTCAGAGACATTAGAGAAACCAGAGCTGTCTAGCTGGAGAGGGGTTGAGACAAGTGCGTGGCCAGAAAGGGACAGCAACCCCATTCTACACCTCTCTGCTAGGCCAGGTACAACCTACTCCCCCACGTCCCATGTGGAAAAAGGTAACAGTCCCAAGCTCTTAACTGAAGCACAAGTAATCTGAGGCCCCAGAAATTCGCTGTCCAATTCAGGTGGTCATTAAATTAAATAGAAATTTAGATGTCAATTCCTTGGTCTTACCAGCCACACGTGTATTAGGTACTCACCATCCATGTGTGGCTCAGAGCCACTACACTGGACAGCGTGTGTGATCACCACACTGATCATCTCCATCAGCATGCAGTGCTCTGGAAGGAAGGAAAGACCTCCACAGGGATTCTTACACCCCTCTCCCGCTCTGCAGGCTTGCAGTGTTATCTCATGATGAAAGCAAATGCTCTGAGTTCAGCTACGCAGTGGCCAGGTGACTAGCTACTTCAACCTGCTAATAAGACTCTGCCACCTCTATGGGAGGAGAAATGGGATAATACCTAGCAGAGAGCAAGGACACCTTAAGAGCTGCTGCTTTGGTCCTCCTATTTTTTTTATTAAGGCCTCAAAATTTAAAAATAACCTTTATGAACTCCATCTGCAGGTCTCTGGTCACTGATAGGATTATTCTCCCCCCTCTGCATGCCCTCCAGCAAGGACAACCTCCCTCCCTCTTTTGTTCACCTATCACACAGATAGTACCTGTTCCCTCATGGTCAGTGACTCAACAGAAGCTGGGCACTGTACCAGACATGCTTAGCCTCTCAGGACACCACTACCAGGTGATGGCTCCAATAGCCCCGAGCCACAAATAAAGAGACCGAGCCTCAGAAACAGGAAGTGATTTGCCTCAAGGCCAAGCAGACAAAAGCAAAAGAAGGACTGAAGCTGCTGCTCTCACTGCACAGTAGGTGCTCAGGGTTCAGAAGCCCCTGCAGTGGGGAGGAGTCATCCTGGCTGGAGACTCACTCATGAGACGAGGCAGGCAGCCTGTGCTCTCCTACAGGGCTGGGCCTGAAGGGCTCACTGCCCACTGAAGAGGCTAGACAAGTGTGGCGACACCTAGAGCGCTGGGTCCTGTCACTCTCTGCCAGGATCCCCAGGATCCCTAGAACTATGGGGCACACACGGGACAGGCCCAGTACCTGAGTGCTAACTATGCCACTACAGTTCCAAGAGAACTCACATACTACAGGAGGACCCAAAAAGGCTAAGGTCTGGAGAGGGCCACGTAGTCCTAATAGGAACAAAGAGTCCTCCAGGGACCCAGCCATCCCAGCTGCCCTGCCCAGGCCCCATCAAACCTGAACTCTTATCCTCAACCCAATTTGACCCTCCCCAGTTAGGCACTACTTGTGTTCGTCTATAGTTTGAAATCAGACATGGACCCACATCAGTTCATAAACTGGTCACTGACCCTAACAGAATGAACGGGCTCACTATGCACCAGCAAAACAATCAATGTGCGTGTGTGGGAGGAAGGGGGTGCAATAAGGCATGTCAGACAGGTTGAAGGTGCTGTGGGAAAGATCAGACCAGGATACCAGAACAGCCAGAAGACAGTGCTCCTGAGATAGCTGGCACTGTCCTTCCTGGGGGAGGTGCCCTGGGCCCAAAGCCCAGAGAGGCAGGTAAGAAGTGAGGAGGGAAGGAGAAAAAAGGGAGGGAGAGCTATCCAGGTGTGGGTACACTAGCAGCTCAAGAGCTGCCTGATGAGCAACGGAGCACGGCTGGAGCAGCGGGAGAGGATGCCTAAGCCAGAGACTGGAGCATACTGTACTTGACGGATTCTGTCTAGACTCTTGATTGCAAGTAACAGAAAAGCCAGCTCAAATAGGCCTCATTCAGAAAAGAAGCCACTGGCTCGCTTAACTGAAAAGTTCGGACAGGGCTCACCTTGGACCAGTCATGCCGTGGTGACTTAATCCTCCCTTCAACTCTCTGGGCTGGTCTCACTCCTGGGCAGGCTGTCCCCAAGTAGGAGACCCTAGCAGCAACTGCTCATATCCTCTCCCATTCATGTCTCCCCTCTACTACCCCAGCAAAGTATTAAAACTTTCACAGGCTTTGATTGGGTCACAGGTCCATTCTCAAACCAATCACTAGCCAGGAAGAGGCAACCCAATGACTGGCTAGTTCCCAGTCATGAATCCAACAGGCATGAATCAGAGGGGAAGGACAGGAACTGGCAGCTACATGGCTGCCCACTATCAAGCCATGCCATGTATGTCAGCACCCAGGGCACTTTGGGATTGGGGCCACATCCCATCCTCAAGAGCCTTCCTAAGCAGCATATGTATATCCTCTTGAGAAAATGAAGACTGAAAACCTGACCTCATCCAAGGCTGCAAGGTGAAGAGGAAAATCAAGATTCCAACTTGGTTTTGCCTAATGACAAAGCCCAAGTTTTTCATCCAGAGAAAGACTGTCTTCTTCACTCACTATATGCTATCTAAAAAACTCACATTATCCAGTCAGCCACACAGCCCCAACAGAGGGGATGAAACGTCTGTGTTTTGGGACATTCACTCTTCAGCTGGTGTGGAGAGGACAGCAGGAGGCAGACCAGCTGCTAAGCAGCTGTACTAGACCTCCCAGGAGATCCCAATTTGCAGGAAAAGGGCTGCCACAGGAGGGGGACACCAGGAAAGTTCTGAGGTAGCCTGCGGAGCGGTGGCACCGCCAACCACCACAGGGCAGCATACCAAAGGCAGGAGGGAAGAAGGTGCCTCCACTCTGGAATGGGCTGCTGTACATCCAGGACAACAGTCAGCTGGAGAGACAGGGTTCAGGTGCTGCTGGAAACCATGGCTCTAAGAGCACCTGGAGTAAGCCTTAAAGACAGACAGGGCCTTGGGTAGTGCTGGACAAAGCCAAAATGCTCAGGGATAAGGAGGGACCATGGCAGAGGCAGAGGGTTTGGAGACAATGGAATAGCCAACACAGCAACGTGCAAGGGGAACAGGGCACTGATCAGTTTTAGGCCTCAGGCCTCATTCACTCCTGCACAGGTGCACTCAGCACCAACCCTATAGTAAGGAACTGAAGACAGTTATGATGACCCAAGAAGACAACCTGGAGTACAAACACAAGTACATTCCTGTGCCCAGGTCAGCTCATCTCACAAAGCAGATGAGGCCACTTCCTATTTCCCAACTTGGAGGAGCCCACCCCCTACCAGATAGAAAATCACATTCACTGTAATCCTAACAGGAGTATCATTCCTGTGATGACAAGCAGGCGCCCACTCCCCTCTAAGGAGAGCTGACAGGCAGATTCACCAGAAACCCCAAGATAGGCTTACCCCCACTCTGGACCAGTGTCCTTACTGTTCCTGTTCTGTCACACAGGAGAAGGAAAGCAGGCTGGGGACACCTATTGTTTTTGTCTGAACCGCAGACCCTGCTTCTGTATGCTCCTCCCTGACTTCCTGTGGGCACTGCTATTTTCTTACAAGGCCTCCTTCACCCCCAAGCCAAGCCAGGGTGATTCTCCAGGAGTTTTCAAACTGGAAGCAAGAGAGTAAATCCCCTCTTCTTCAATGGCCTACCTTTCAAGAAGTCAAACTCTGGAGCTGCTACATTTCCCACTATGTGGAAGAGGTCTGTCCACAAGACAGACAGACAGACACACACACGCACGCAAGCACGCACTCACAAATACCACTTTAACTCAGTGATGGGTCTGATGGGCATTACAAGCAAAGGCAGGACAAGCTCATATAAGACCTGGTAGGGTGATGTTTCTGCTCTTTGGTAAGAAGTTAAGCTCCTGCACTCAGTGGCGGCACTGTCTTGTCACCAACCACCAACCTTGTCAACAATTTTAAATGCTTGAGAAGCTCCTTTAAAATAGAAGTGAAAGTGAAATACCCATTCACAAACCTTTCCTCCCATGACCATGCCTAAAACCTAACATGTGGACCACTTCTCTTACTGCTAGGCTTCCCGAATCCAGCAAAGGGGGAGCACACATCACCAACTTTAGGTGCTTTCTGAGAGCTGCCCCTTCCCCCAAAACAAAGGGAGGGAAAAATAGAGAAGGCTGTGAAAGATCACCTGACCCTACCCTTCTCAGTTTAACCTAAGGGGAAGAAGCCAGGCCGGGAAGTACAGGTACCAGTTTCCAGTTACCCAGGTTAACCAAGGGCAAGAGGAAATGGGCTGGACAATCAGATCTGAACAGACCATCCAGTGCCCATCCATACCTCTGAGAAGTCTGGAGAACTCAGCTCTTGCCTGCTTCTAGGTGCTGCCTCATGGCGACAAGAGGCCTCCTGGACTGCAGCACATCCCTATGCCTGGGCTGGTTGCAGCACCAGGAGAAATGATGGGGACTAGGGATCAAGCAGCACTGTGGCAGGTTCTCCTAGACTACTGAAGTGCTCCTCAGCCCAGAATGGAGTCAGAAGCTGCAACCCAGCACCAGCACGGATACAAGGTAACAGCAAAGTACCCAAGTGTGACTACAGGCAAATCAGAGTCTACAGATGCAACCAGGAGTGGGTACTCAGAACCCCATGCCGTGACCTCATATCATCCAAACCACTCCACTGCTTACTCCAGACCTTACGTTTCAGTCACATTCATTTTGTGTCTGGACTCAAGTCTCCCAGGCCAGCACAATACCCAACTCTTTAATGGTATCATCACGTCAAAGAGGTGATTAAACCAGCATGCACTCAGGGGACATTGCCAGCTCATTCCCCCCCCACAATCCCCTCCCTCCCAGCAACAGGACCCTGATGCTTCTTGGGGGGATCCTCTCTATTCTGGGAGGAACTAATACCATGCTCAGACTTTGGAGTAAATCAATCAACAGAGCCTACTAATTCTACCAAAGCCCAGAAAAGCACCAAGAAACGTCTGCTGAAACTTGTGGAAAAGCATTTCCTTCTCTTCCTTCTGGATGATGATCAAAGAAGGTGAATCTCCAACTGGGGGAGCTGGAAGACACCTCACTGTGTGAACGGAATACTACAAAAGAGATGGAGCAAAGCCAGATCCTCACCTGAGAACAGAATCACCTTTAAGCCTTTGGCACAAGCCAATCAGCCCTTTTGCATTTAAGCTCCTGTCATAAGCAAAGTACGACCCTCCCTCTGGAGGTAGCTGGCCAATAAAATTAGTAAAAGTAGAAGACAAATGCTCTGCTGGCATCTATCTAACTGAACACTTGAAAGAAATAAAGTGAAACAATTGGCAAAAAGGGTAAACTGTTCCTATTTTAACTACACATCATCGTCGCTCATCCCCCATAGACAGCACTCAAAAGCCAGCGTGCCAACTGCTTGCTTGGCAAAGCTGCAAGATGCATGGGGTAAATAAAATTGAGAAGTATCTACCTGAAGTAGCTTCCAGAAGGGCTGGCCTTAAGAAGAGGAGGGCAGGTAGCTACCTTGGAAGTCAGCTGGGGAAATAGAACATGGTCACCCCTCATACTCCAATCTGAGCTGGGCCAGGGACCTGACGACAAGAGGGATCAAGAGAGCTAATGGAACTGGAGGGAGGACAAAAAGAACCCAGTCCCCATGTGTGCAAGCAGTCAGCTTAGTGGATCAGGTGGCTACCCAGAGCCAAGTGTGACCATAGGTGAGGGTAGCGGGTGGAGCCAAAGGTACAGGTATGGGCAGGGCAGTGGGGCTACCAGTGCCTCGAAGAGGGCTGCCAGGCCACCTACTAAGCTGCAGTCACATATACATGAATATTCTAGAAAGAACCACAGAACTACTGCCTCCGCCCCCCACCCTGCCACCACCAGAGAGTCAAGGCCAGCCACAGCCAGCCACCTAAGAAATCACTCTATACACAGTAAATAGGTGACCAGGATCTCCCCAGTAGTCCTGAGGCTGACCCACCACAAGGTATGGCCTAGAGGAAGCATCACCCACTTTCTGGCCTTGTTGAAACCCAGCGGGGAGGGGTGTCTAGGAAAGGTCTGGTTTGTCACGTGACCAAAGGGGTCCCAAGCCAGCATTTGAACAGCATCTCCAGGGCCCATAGAGAGGCAGGGATCTAAGATTAAGAGTCATCTTTTCTATGTTGGGGTGAAACATGCCAGACAAATACAAAAAGGAAAAAAAACGCCTCATGCCTTTTCCTCAGTCAGTTCAAGAGAAAGCACAAGCATTTCAGGTACAACTTTCCTCCCAGCCTGGCAGAAAAACATACTACAGAAATCCAGCATGAGGATCCAGACTTGGGGCAGGAGAGTGGAATGCTACCTTGTACCTACTATGCTCTCTCGGGTGACATGGGAGGCGGCAGCACATGCGTGAGGACTGATGGGGGGGTGGGGGTGTGGTTCCCAATCCCAGTGTGGTCCCTTCTAACTGTGCATCTGTAGAGCCTCAGTTTATGAAATAGTACCTCCCTCCCTGTGTTGCTGTACAGATTAAATGTATTGAGAAGTGCTGAAAAGTAGTGGCTCCTACTACCTGCTCAGTAAGTACTGACAGCCAGCTCCTAAGATTGGCCTTTTTCACAGGAAGATCAACAACCTTCTGAGCACCAGCCTGCTATGGAAGTCCTAGAAACATGGGGATTAACTCATGCTCCACTACCAAAGAGCTTGCAAGCCCATGGAAAATGTAATCAACAAGACCTGTTATCAGCAGGAATGTAGGGTTTTTAAGTTATGCAGAGTGCCTGAGGGCAACTGTCTGGGATGAAAGCAGGTAAAGTTCCTGGAAAAGGAGAGTAGCAGGGATTCTAGAAGGCCACAAATGTGAGGTACAGAGGGTCCCATCCTATGTGTCACACACAAACAAGTAAGGTTAGCTTAGAGATTTAAGTAGATGTTGTTCTGATGATAAGACACGACGTCATTTCAAAGCATGACTAGATTAGGAGTAGGTTCTTTCCTTGAATTTTCTCAAAAACAGCTACTCAAAGTACACCTGTCATTATGTGGAAGCTCCTGAATATTTCTGATCATAGAAATGGATCCTGACAGGCAAAAAGATTAGGAAACACTAGGCTAGAAGATTTCAAAGTGGGAAAGATTGTGGGAACTGTGAAGGAAATGGAAACACAAAACTTAACATTTAAAAACACTTTGTATTTATGAGGTTAAACCTCAGAAGACACAGTGGAGTCCAAATTCCCTGCTGGGCAATGCTTGCGTGGGAGGCATGAGACTGTCATTAAGCCCACCACTTTTAAGCCTACCCGCACCAGGTTTAGGCCCATAGCATCCTCTGCAACACTGGAGAGTTCATTAATCTCTGCTCTCCCCTAAAATGAAAACGGAGCATCTACCTCCAGGACTAGTTCAGAGAGCAAGCCATGATGCAAAGTACTTCACTCTGTACCTGGCACATAGTAGGTGCTCTGTAGGCTACAGCTGTCCATTTTACAGCCTCCAGCAGGTAGAGACAGAAAACTTCATTCTGGTCCCAGGAGCATTCAAAGGCTTTCAACCTTACTTGCCTGGCAGTGGCACATCACCTGATGTGACCCTTCACCTTTTTAGTGGGCTCCTCACACAATCACAGAACCTCTAGGAACTCTTGGGCAGGAGTCTGGGGGTCCAGACAGAGGTTCTAGATGGAAGGCCCAGGCATGTCTGCAAACCCACTTGGCACAGAGGTTTTGGATTGTCTCGAGCCAGCTCTGGCAATAAGCAAGAGCTCCCCCAAGCGCAGCAGGGCCTGCCTCCCAGGAACTCCTGCCTTCCCCTTCTGGGTTTGCCTTGGAAAGCCACACAGAGCTAACCCAACCCGAGGGTACACAGCTCTTCAAATACTTGAAAGCAGACCCCAGGACCTTCACAGAGCCTGATACTTGCCCCCTTCCCATCCCACTACTGAGAAGGCAAACTGTTAGAGAATTTGCCAGCTATCCCTCCAAATTCTGTTTCCCTTGGGTCAGAGACGAACCAAGAACTGACTTCCTGCATCTGACTCTAAAACTTTTCATTCAACTCAAATTATAAAGCATTCTAAAGAAGTAATTTCATCCTCTTTGAATAAGAGGATATCTATATCCTCTATATCTATATCTGAATAAGACACACAAAGAACTTTTCCATTTGGACCTAAGAGCTGTAGCCCTGTAAGACTACCCCTGCCCCCTCAACGTCACACCCCACCCCAGACTGCCCATTTGCAAATTCTCTTCCTGTTCCAGGTCCCTCTAGGGCAGGAGCTGGGCACCTACAGGTCTGAATCTCACATACCCAGCACCATAAGTAATTGCTAGAAATGTTTATTCAACTGCTGAGCCACCTTTTTCAGTTTTACCATATTTTGCCATAAACAGTGTAATCAGCTGGCAACTGAGATGTAAGTGTATGGCCTCCCCAGACCTGGAATTCAGAGACCACTTTTAAACACCGCATGCAGAATATTGGTTATGTCTTCCTTATGTAGGAAATATCCTCCAGTTCACAGAATCCCCCCCATGTCATACTTGTTCAGTTCTACATGCAGGCCCTGAGAGAGTGAATGAAGAGGAGGAGTTTCAGATGGGGGCTCCAAGTGTGGGCACTAGAAAGGCCAGGTTGAAAATGCACTGCCTATGCAGTCACTCATCAAACCACAAACTCAGTCACCCATCCCAACAACCAGCTGAGGGGTTCTTCAGGACAGCACCATGGCGAGGGGAGTGGGGGGGGGGGGAGGCACAACTTCCACGAAGAGACAAATCCCCCAGCTTCCAGATGGCAATTTAGAGTGGGGACCGGGCAGGACCTGCAGTCACCTAGGGACTGGACTGAGTTCTGGTTCTAGTTTAAGTGGAGCTCTAAGAAGATGCTGACTTAGACCCCAAAACTGAGGTGCAGGTGAACACAGCTCCTCTCCTTCACCTAACCCCAAGGCACACTCTTGAGGTGCATGTCCTTCCACATGCAGCTACATCTTGAGCCCAGGAGCCCATGGAGAGCCTTTTTATATCTGTATCAAGACAGAAGCCCCTTCCCAGAAACTGATTGTGGACAGTCTTCCAGGCCTCTGTGACCTTCCAACCAGGACAATGTACTCTAATCTCAACTCAAGTCACTTTCGAGGACCACTAGGAGACGTCTGTGAAGAAAGAAAGTAAAATCCACCTTCTTCTGAAGGAGAGAGAAAGAACAAGGACTTACACTGATTTCAAAAGTGACACTTGTTACCCACCTGTTTCCCAAACTCATAAAATGCCACACTGCTGTCTTCCATACATTCTGGCCATATCTAAAGAACAAAGATGAGAATGCCACTGCATTTGAGCAACCAGAGTAATCAGAGAGAATCCACATGTTTAGATTTTAACATGCTGAAGAGAATCAGAACCAATAGTCTTCCCTTTTATAATTTTTAACAGCCCTCCTTTCTGCAGAATCAACAGCATTTTAAGCTAACATCATAAATGCTATAATCTTGAAGCAGAAAATCAAGCTGGCACACAAGACTTATGAAAAACTCCGTATCAGTTGGCAGTTGCCATACATCACAGCATGGTCTGGCCTAGGACTCTGTCCCTGACAGAAACCTCAAGATGTTTCCAGGACAGGCTAATATCATCAGCCTGTTAGATCGATCACAGGTAAATCTAAACCAATTTGTAATCTCATATAAACTTATGTGGGACAGAAGAGGCTCCCCACATCTTTTCTTACCAGCTCAGAACACTGCTCTCTCAGGCCTCTTCTGAAGTCATCTTTCCACCTTTGAGAGCAGTGTGTAGTGGCATTGTGAGTTTAAAAGTGCTGTCACTTAGGGGCACCTGGGTGGCTCAGTGGTTGAGCGTCTGCCTTTGGCTCAGGTTGTGATCCCGGGGTCCTGGGATCGAGTCCCACCTCGGGCTCCCTGCGGGGAAGCCCACACCTCCCTCTGTGTCTCTGCCTCTGTGTGTGTGTGTCTCTCATGAATAAATAAATAAAATTAAAAAAAAAAAAAAGAAGTAGAAACAGCACCAACACTTAAACTCTGGGTAAGTCCCTAACCTTAGGGCAGTCGCCTCAAATGAAGTCAGTAGAAACAAAAACATCTTGTCCTCTCCTGGCCACAGAAGGCGCCCACTAAACAGCACCTACTATCATAATGCTGTTGGCTTCTGCCCTGCAGGAAGGGGAGATGGGCTACTTGCTCCACCTCCCTTACCAAGCTGCTGGGGGGAAGCAGGAGACCCTGGTGAAATAATGCAAAGTCATGTAAAGTATATATCTTTCTGTCGAGTTCTGTCAGAATTTTATTATTTTAAGAAGTTCACACAACACATCTCGCATTAAAAGAAAAAGCTCTTAGAACAATTCATGTTAGAATCTGAACCCAGGATCTGGAAGGGGCTTTATGGGTGTATACATGGTTCCCAGTCTCACTTTGTACACAAGGACCCTGCAGCCCAGAGAAGCTAAGTGACATCTTAATCTTCAAATTCCTAGGTGGGAAAATTACTGTGTGTGTGCCTCTCTGTAGAGGCCCCTTGGTCTCTGACCATCTCCCCTTGGCGCCTGATGTCTGCATAACTGTGAGAAAAAGTTTCTGAAGTTTCCTGCTGGAAAGCCTGACCACCGGGAGGCCTTTACACAGATGCCTTGGGCAAGTTCAAGTCCCTTTCCACCGCCCCCCCCCCCCCCCCCAGTGCCCTCTCTGGCCTCTCTCTGCTCTGATTACAGAGATGCTCACCTGCTTTGAGCAAGGCCTGCCTTGTGTCATTATTCACCTTGTTATGGTGATACAGTACCCACTCTACTGTCTGTCAGACCTATTCTCAGATGCTGGACTAACATCTGTGTTCTTCACGGTTCTAGAGAGTTCTGAATTAGAATATTCAGCGCAGACTGAACTTCAGCGCATATAGCAGTCACACAGGCTTCACAGGCCCAAGAAGGATTCTAGGGTTCAGTCAGTTTAACCAGTCTCTAAAGTACCTAATGCTTCTGCTCTAGAAAAAGAAACAAACCATACTCACTGAAGCCCACATTCTGGTCAGGAAGACTCCTATGAAACGAGTGTTCTACAGACACAGACGAGAACCTAATCACCTGCTGAAGAGACCGTGTTTAGGTGGACAGACTCCAATCTCTAGGCAGAAGGAAGATACAGCCCCCAACTCTGTGCACCAAGATTAAGCTGGGACAAATGCGCACACTGCACTTCAGAGATTTTCAACACCCTGGCTGACATATGCCACAAGGAGAGTAAGGCTTAGGTTGTTCTGAAAAAACTGTTAGTTGCTTTTTGAAACAGAGTATAAAGGATTTGCTTTATTACTGAGTTGACAAAATTATTAACTCAGAGCCTGCTGTTGTAGAAATTCAAATACTCCAGAGGCTAGAATTGAGAACATAAAGACAACTTTCCTCTTAAGGACTCATTTGTCAAGGAGATGGTCAGTTACTTTGTTACTTCACTAACTTCTCAGATACTTGTGGGTATTAGGTCAGCTGCCTGACATTGATTTTTTAAGCAAAAGCTAAGTTTGTTAACCATAACTGCATGCCCATAAAGGTAAGCATTATATGACACAATTCTGTGTCGCTTCTCTCAGAAGAGGTTTAATTTTAGTGTTGGCTCTTCAACACTGTCCCCATTTTTTTTTCCATGAGTATCTTAAATATGTGTCAACTAACTATCCCAAAGTGGAGTTCATAATTGGGCAAGGTAGAGAAAAGCAGCTGTGCGCCAGCGATGCTTTCTTGTAGTTACCTCACTCTCACCTGAGCCCAGGTCAATCCAGAGAAACTGCAAAATTATGGTCGCACCATCTCTGCCGGTAACCTATTCTGCCACGGCTCCAGTTTCTCAGTGGAGTTTGCTCAAAGCCACACTCCTGTCAAAAGGTTCTGACGAGGCTCATGGATGGTCACTAGCAATGGCAGCATTTAAAGAGGCACTTTCCTCATCGCTCATATTCAGAGACATGTTTCCCAATTCCACTCACCACACTTTTATTAGCAGAACTCTATGCACACCCATCGGTAGTCCCTCAAAACAAACCATATGAAATGTGAACTACATGCCATTAAAACCATGGGCTTCTATGAATGTATCATCTCTGCACTCACTAAAATACAAAAAAACTGAGATTTGTTTTCTTCTCTCTCTTCTGGCTAACCTTCCTTCCTCCTCTCTCCCTAGGAACCTTTTAGATTACAGCGTTACAGAACACTGGAACCCCTGAGGTCACTGCTCCACCTAATCTACAACATCGTGACCGCCTGTCAAAGCGCCTCCTGATCCCAAAGCTCTCCTAGGTGGCATTAAGGATCAGTGCTAATATCTCAGCAACCTCTCAGACTCTCCTGAAGGCAAACCAGCACATGGAATTCAAGAAATTACACTCTGGATAAAAGATGCAAAAAGTCACCAAGGTTACGTTTCTCGTGTCACTTGTTTTGTCCTCTAATATTTCAATGTTGGAAACTGCAGCAGCACCAGGTACTGCAAAAAATTCTAGAAGGTTTTATATAGCTTGCGCCTACTCCACCCCCAAAGTCATAACAAAAATGTATACGACATTTGTTAAAGACAATTACCACCAAGTTGATCTTATTGGGGCCTGAAGAGGATTACTTATGATACAAAAACCAGCGTCTTAAGAAGATCATAACTTCGCAATTTTTACCAAAATTATACAAGCCAAGGCGAATAACTCTAAAAATACCAACCTAAAACAGAGTGTTAAGAGTAATTAGTCAAACTCATGTAAGGAAAAACAAAAACCCTACAGAAAGAGAAACCTGAGTTACCTAGCCCAAGATAATATTTTTTCCTTCGATCTCCAGCATATTAAAAAGTGATCTTAATGGCCACTTCCTGGTCTCCCAGCAAATGCAGGGGCTCGCTTCATACCTGGATACCACAACATCTTCCTATTGCTCAACCTGCTCCTGCCACAGGGGAAAATAACCCCTACTGCCAACAATCCTTTGGAGAAAATATGAGAACACTATGAGTCTTCCCCTACACACACGAAGGGGGGCAGAGGAGATCCCTTTGCAAACGGTAGCCTCGGTGGACCTCCGTCTGAGAAAGCCACACTCTGGGGTTAACCCTGACCGTCTAGGTGACAAACCACCAAGCTGGAACACTCAGGTGAGGGGAAGGGATAGACGAAGGAGGGCTCTTGAACAAACAGGAGAGAAAATAATCACCTCTAATTCACACCAAGAAGCGGGGCTCTGGCTCGGTTATAGACGCAACGGGCATTTAGGCCCAGAAAGGTAATAGGAAGAATCCCACCGTCCCCGAGATCATCTACCGTCAGCAGCGTTCCCAGGAGGGATCGGGCAAAGGCATGTCCACCGGCAGAACCAAGGGGGGACTCTCCACGCGCCCTGGGCAACCGGCTAAGGGCAAAGTAGGCTGGGGGTTCCCTATGAAGCCAGGAAGGTGCTTCCAGCCGGGAGAAGAGGGAAGGAGGACTTCCCTGATCACCCAAAAGGCCGAGACACAGGCGGCATAGGCTCCCGAGTCATACCCCGGACACCAGTTGCTCCACAGCCTTTCTCCTTCCCCTCCCCCCACGCCGGGAGGACTTCCCGGGGGTCGCGGGTCCCCGGGGAAGGGCGAGGTGGGTGAGCTCCGTCAGGAGCAGCAGGGGTCGTAGAGCTGGAGCGAGAAAGAAGGGAAAGCTCTGGCCTCAGCTCCCGTCTGCTCCGTCCGCCCAGGCCGCACGGAAGCCTCGGCCTCACGTACCGAGCGCCGCCAGACTGCCCGACCTGCCCCCGGCTCGGGCCCGTGGGGCGAGAGACCGGGATGGCAGCGGCCCTCGGGGGTAGGTGGGCGTCGGGCGGGTTCCCCGGAGCCCAGCGGGCGAGGGGCACTGGGGAGGGGGAGGGTCCCGGGCCCACGCGGCCTCCGTCCCGGCCCGCGCAGCGGGTACTTACGTTGCTCTGGGGGTCGATGGCCTGCAGCAGCCGGTCCCTGATCTGCTGCGGAGACGCCGGAGCCGCTGTCATTGCCTGGGCGAGGCGGGGGGGAGCGGCCGGGCCAGCGGGCGGGCGGGCTGAGGCGGGGGACGGGGGTCACTCACTCGCCGGCCTCCGGGAGCGGAGCCTCATGTTCCCCGCGGCGCCGGGGGAGGAGGGGGCGCGCGGGGTGGCGGAGAGGGGAGCCGGGGCTCGGGCCCGGGGCGCCACCGCCACCAGAGGAGGAGGAGGAGCCACCGGAGCCGCCGCCGCTGCTGCCGCCGCCTCGAGAACCAAACTCCAGTGAGCTGCCCCCGCGCGGAGCACTCTGGGTAACCCGCGCCGCACGCAGCGTCGGCGCCACGCTGAGGAGGTTGGGAGATAGGGCGGGCGGAGACGCCGGGCCTGGGCGGGGCTGCGCGCGAGCCCCGCCCAGGGCCCACACGCATGCGCGCGCAAGCGCACTGGACCGCCGCCCCGCCCCGCCCACCGCCCGGCCGAGGGAGCCGTTGGGAGGCGGTTGGGCGGGGCAACGGCCGCCGCCTGGAGGCCCCGCCCCCGGCCGGGCCGTGGGGAACTGAGGTTTCCGACGGAAACGCGCGGAGCGCGCCGAGTCCTTGAACCTGGGCGCCCCGGGCGGCCGCCTCAGAGGGGGGCAGCGGAAGGACTCCTCACTGGGGAGAAAAGCTTTCCCCACCGACGGAGGTGACGGGAGCCGCGGGCGGGGGAGGCTGCCACGTTTTCCGAGCCGGGGGTCCTCGGCCCCGAGGGCGAGGGCGACAGGTCCACGTTGTGGTAGCGCGCGCGGCAGGGTCAGCGGGGGGCGCCCCCCCGAGGGCGGAGGTCTGCGGCGCTGGGCGTGCTGGGATCACGGAAACGGGTCGCCGAGCGCCTCCGGGGGGAGGCGGAGCCGTCACGCCAGCTCGGGAAACGCCGCGGCCCGCCTAGGGAGCCCACCGACCCCGAGGTCGCAAACCCGAGTCCGCCGGGGTTGCTCATCCTGGGCACCGATGACGTGGGTGGGCGGGCCCCGGCCGCAGGCGCCGTCCTGCGCATTTTAGGGTACTCCGCATCCTGGGGCTCTACCCGTTCAACGCCGGGGCGCTCTCCGGTTAGGTCAGCCAGAAATGTCTAGTCATCGCCAGACGTCCCCTGGCCGGCAGGGCGGCCCCGGTGGAGAACCCTGCTGGCGCGGAGGGTGCTGAGAAACGGAAACCCTCATTCTCTGAACAAAGCATTTCACAAGGGAGGAAACTGAGGCCCAAGGTCACCCAGAGTTCTAGGTCAAACCCAGAATTGTTCAATGTCAGGTCAAGTGGAGTCTCCTTCCCCACCCCCACCTCGCTGCCTGGAAGCCCCGATACTGTTATGGGGCAAGAAGGCAGGCTGAGTGGGTTATTAGCCGCAGCCTCCCGAGAGAGAACTTTTTGTTGTTGTTGTTACAGGAAGACCTAGATTTAAAACAGGAGAGAGGCAGCTGATGAGAACCACACGCGCGCCTCGGATCTGTGCTACACCTGTTAGTCTTGCATTTGTCATGCTTCTGGGAAGCATTTTTATTTGCAAAAACGGCTGTTTCTGCACGTGGTTGTGGCTGCTTCCTTCTGCACATGTGAAAAGTTTTACATCACACTTGTAGAAGAAAATAAACACGGGCAAAATACTTCCTTTAATTTCCTCTCCCTCGTAGAAATGAGGTGATTTGTGTACATGGTCCAGGTTGGAAACCAGCCCATTTGGAGATACTCTTTATCTCACTTAAGATAAGCAAAATCAACAAGCTCTTCCCCCAAGCATATTCTGGTTCTGCCTTTCTTTTAATTTCTAACTCAGACGTACAAGATCTTATTTTTTTTTAATCAAGGGTCACAGAGAAGCAATTTGTTCTGCATGGGTCATGTTATTTAAGAAAAATGTGGAAAGCACTCAACTTACCTGCTTTTTTTAAACATTAAGATGACTGAGTTCTGCATGGCCAGCTCTAAACACACACCAAGACATAGGTATACAGTTCAGCTCCACAGATGTGGCGTATAGAGGGGCTCCATAAATATTTAACAAATGAATGCAATATTAAATACTGTACACATTAGGATGCACAGACACACATATATGTATATAGTTTTATTCCACATTGAACATAGATGTAGTGGTTAAAAATCAGATCACCACTCAATGAGAGTCTTGAAAATGTTAGCTTCTCGGGGACCCCTGGGTGGCTCAGCAGTTTAGCATCTGCCTTCGGCCCAGGGCGTGATCCTGGAGTCCTGCGATGGAGTCCTGCATCGGGCTACCTGCATGGAGCCTGCTTCTCCCTCTGCCTATGTCTCTGCCTCTCTTTCCCTATCTCTCATGAATAAACAAAATCTTTTAAAAAAGAAACTGTTAGCTTCTCTTAGGTCCAGGACAGATACTGCAATTCACCTAGCAAGACTTCCTGCTTCAAGGAAGAGATACTTGAAATGACTTCTGTTACACAAAGGTGGGGCTAGGGACGCCTGCCTTCAGCCCAGGGTGTGATCCTGCGGTCCCAGGATCGGTCCCAGGATCAAATCCCATATTGGGCTCCCTGCATGGAGCCTGCTTCTTCTCCCTCTGCCTGTGTCTCTGCCTCTTTCTCTCTGTCTCTCTCATGAATAAAATCTTAAAAAAAAAAAAAAAAAGGTGGGGCTCAAGGTAAATCCTCTTGTAATGGTTCTTCCATTACAACAGTGTGGTCCCAAGAACATCTATCCTGCCCCCATTCTGAGAAGACAAGATATTTTGTGCTTGTGATGCCCCTGAAAAGGAGCATCACACCTGCTAGTGAGGTGGCCCACAAAAAGGTAAGAGGCTCTGAGTCCATGACTTGGCTTTTGCCATGGGAAGTGGCAGGAAGGTGGTTTTAGGAGCCTGGGTGCAGAGCATCCTTAGCCAAGCTTGGCAGTGAGGGAGCCAGCTCCTTCTCCCTCAATGAACTTCAGTGGCTCAAGCCAGATGGACAGGCAAGGACATCAAAGAAGGAAGCTGTGAGCAGGTCAGCTCCCACAACTGCTCAGGACCAGTCTTCAACAGCGACACCACATGGTGGCAGGGACTCGCCAGGTGGACTCATTCATTCAGAAAGGAAAGGCAACTGTGCCTCCTTAGACACCTACACCCCCAGAAGTTGGGCAATTCAAAGGCGAGGTGATTGGACTTATCCCAATAAAGTATGTGAGGGCTTTGATGATTAATAGGAAAAATGAATACGAGCAAACCACTACCCCACTTTGACCAATTTGTTTACTCTGAATTTAACATCTGGTGGGAAATTTTTGAAAACACTCATATATTAACTCATTCAACCTTTTCGATGATCTCAGAAGTACCAAGAGATGGGCTTCAGAGTCCTGCTTGGCTTTGCAGCAAGTCCTATTTTTTCTAAAAGTGAAAAAAATTTCAATTGGTTTTGAATAGTCCCCATATCACTGCTTTTAGGAATGGCTCCAAAGACAGACCAGAGAACTTCAAATAACTTTACTGTGTCTTCAAGTAGCGGGATAGGACACAAAGGCATATTAAGAGGCACAAAGCCTGCTCCTGAGAAGCCAAGCACTGGAAATAGGTTGGGGGCCCAGTATATTGTTTGAGCAGGACCGGAACACCAGAGGACAAAGCCACTCTGGAGACAGCAGGACTAAGAAAGATGTTTAACAGCATTTTGACTGACATCATTTCCATATGTTCATATCCTTTGCCCCAGTATTTCACAACTTCTAGAAATGTATCCAAAGCAAGCAATCAGATCCAGACAAATGTGTGCATACGGGCAAGTTGACAGCGGCATCATTTACAAGGGCAAACGACTGGAAACAACCCAAGTGTTCAGTAAAAGGTGAGGATGTAAATAAATTAGGGGTCGACTCACAAACAGGAAGGTTATGGACAGGAAGGGACCACAGGATTCTGTAATTCCACCTGGGTAGTGGTCTTATGGGTGTATGCAACATGTAGAAATTTCACAAAGCTGGACATTATACTTCAAAAATACGTAAATAAAAGATTTAGACAGCCAGATGACAGATAATCTCAGGCACTGAAATCAGTATTGAACAACATGGAATGCTCCCAACTTCATATTACATGTTAAAATGCAGTATATAATCCATATATACATTACAATCTTAATTTTGGTTTTATTAAATCTATACTTCATGCACCCAATGCACAGAAAAAATACTGGAAGGAAAGAAGCCAAAATTTTTATAGTAGTTATCTCTGACAGGCAGGATAACAGGTGATCTTTTTTCTGATACTTGTCCCTGAAGTTTCGCATTTTCTAGAATGAACATGGAGTGCCTCCTCCTCACCTCATCCAGTGCTTGGGTTATTCTGACCTCTAGTAGCCTTTAGTTATCATCTTCTGATTTGGATACTGCTAATCTGAAGCGTGCCCATAATCTCCAAAATCCTGAACATGGATTTGCCTATGATGGATGTCCATCTAAATCCTAATAGACTATGTTTTCCCTACTGCCCTGGTTTTGTATTATTCTTAGTAAAAAAGAAAATAACATTGAGTACCTACCATGTGTCAGGTTGCACACTGAGGGCTTTACCTGACGACCAAGATGAACCCCACTGGGCAGTCAGGCCCTTGTGTCAGCCTCTCCCCTTGACTCTGGGGGAAGGGGCCTACAATTTGCTTTAGAGGGTGCAGGAGAACCATGCCCTACCTGGTCCAGGTTGAAGCTTTAAGAAGGCCTAGCAGTTAACACCCAACCCAGCAAATCCACCCCTATCAATCTCGCCAAGAAAACTGAAAACCTACACTCATAGATTTGTACAGGTTTAAGTCCCCAGCAGGACTATTGATAGGTGCAAAGTACAAACACCAAATGTCCATCAACTGGTGAACAGATTGATGAAATGTATGTCCATAAGCTGGAATATTAGCCATAAAAAGGCACGAGAAGAAATGAAAAAGAGGCAGCAGCAGCAGGGTGGCATCCACCTTTGCAGATCTGGGAACACGGAGCTGCCACGTCAGAATATAGGGACTCAACCAGTGGTAGTGGCCCAAGGCCTCTGTGAAGAACAAGGTTCCCAGTGAGAGACAACACTGACGCCCACATGCCTAATCCTAGCAGGCTGGGACACCCTAGGCGAGGTGCCAGGCGTGTGATCTGAGAAGCCCTCGGAGCCCAGAGCCAGCCCCACTGTGCCCCATCCTATTTCCTGCCCACAGAACTGTGACTCAATAATAGAGGGTTTAAGCCACTGAGTACTGGGGTCATTTGTTACTCAGTGCTAGCTAACAGAGACACAGTTGCTAATGGAATCCTCAAGTGACACACAAGGAAGGAAGACTCTGAGGTCAGCAGTGAAGAGACACACAGTCATGACCCCTTCACCCCAAATGGTGCAGCTGGGATTTCAGGCTGGATCTTTCTAATGCCAAACCATGCCCTCTGGCCCTCATGGCTCCTTAACTCCCAGGCACCTCCCGCCTGTTTATCTTTGGCCACGTGTCTCCTGTTTCTGTCCTCTCCTGAACCTGTGCCCTGTCCCAATCTTGCCTGCTGACAGTTCTCTCCTCCGATCTGCAGCACACACATGTCCAGGTAGCTTATTTTCTTTTTAAGCTTTAATTATCTCCTTTATTATGCTGACCTTCAGCTAAGTACAGGGTAAAGAATAATCATACATAAAAACAACACAGCGCACATCATCTTAACACACACATGTACACACAAAGAGAATAAAGGATCACTCTCTCTTTTGATTCCACTTTTCCACTGCTGCCCATGCCTTTTTTTTTTTTTTTTTTTTTTTTGGTGAATGCCCATGCTTTTTTTTCTGGTAGCTACAGGTATACTCCTATGGATCTCTTTCATTTGCACTTAATTCTTAAGAAGACACATAAGGTAATATGCTTGGGAGACTGTAAAACCGATTTTGTCTGGTTTTGGTTTGTAATCATAAAATTCTTCTTGCCTTTTCTTTTTTTAAAAAAGACCTCCAAAAAAAACTTGCTAAAATGGTGCCTTTGAAGTGCTCAAATAATCTAATCACTTGATAAAGTGATCTAAATCACTGCTAGAGTAGAGGCTGTCATTTTGCTTAATGCAGTTTTATGTTCTCGCAGTGACTCTTATTAAGCAAAGAAATAAAATCAGGGACTGTTTTAATTCTCTAGTGAATGATTTTGATAAACATTTTATTGAAGCGTCCACAGAAATAAGATCATCTTTTTTTCCTCAGTAAAGGAATCGCAGGATAAAGTACCAATCTGCTGTAGCTTTTTTCTGCTCCAGACAGCTCTGGATGACAAAGGGTTTGGATCTTCTTGTCTTCTGCTTTAAAACTTAGGGGACTCCCACTTCATCTCATGTAAGCCCTTGGCCTTGTGAGGCCCGCTTGCCACACACCGCACGTCACACATATCACCCACTGGAACATGCCACATATATACACTGTCCGGGTTCCTGGTCAGCCTTATTCGTCACCATCCCTAAGAGTGGGTTTTCTCCCCTCCTATCACACTGGTCACCTAACTATCCAACCAGGTACCCCGGTCCATGTTCCTCAGAGGAGTGGCCTAGCTAAAGTCATGTGACTGGATTTTGGACAAGATGATGACCCTAACCCAGAACTCTGGGTGCAAAGGCCAGTAGAGAAACATAATGAACCAAATCAGGTACAAGCCATTTCCCTGAGGAGCAGTAAGAACCAAGGGAATGATGTCAAAAAGCAACCAGGAGCAGACAGAAGCCACAGTAAAAGGTCCCAAACTGGCCAACAGAATGTCCTAGAAACAAAAGCTCAGTGTTGCGCTTTGACATTGAAAGCAACATGATGAGAGGTTATATGATCTAGAAAGTATTTCCTACAAACACTACAAGCTACACAGAGAGGAAGAGTGTCAAGTCCTGGCAACACTAGGTCCTGAGCCATCGGTGTCACAGACAGAGAAACTGACACACAAATAGGAGTGATGACCTGTCCCCAAATCACTGGCAAGTAAGGGACAAGGTAGGGACTCACAGTGCAGGCCCATGACCCCCTCTCCATTGTTCCCAAACCCCACTGCTCAAAAAGCCCAAAGAATTTCTTTAACTTTGCATGACACCCATTTGGTTGGCAAAGCTTGTCCAAGGCTGTTTGGTCTTTGCTGGGCCAGGTCTGTGTGAATGTTAGGCTGTTTTGCTAAAGAAATACTATTCTTCAATGAGAGAGCGCTAGCGCAGATGCCTCAGGGGGGTCGTGGCATATATGCAGCATGCTGCTAGAAAGCAAGAGAGGTTCTGACTTTGGAATTGGCTCTGGTATCCCAGGCTTCTGGACAGGTCTCACAGGTAAGGAGCTACTGTGTGCTGGCACGAGCCACATGCTTTCCTAATCCATGCCAGCAAGCAGGTGGTAGAGCCCAAATAAAGTATTCTGGTGAGAGTGCAGCAGGAAGAGAGAAGGGTCAGGGGACCACGCTTCATGTCAGGTCTGCTAATAACCTCAGGGACTTTGGGCAAGTCACTTCCCTGGACTGACCTCAATTTCCTCATTAGGAAACATGGGATGACAGTGATACTTTGGCCACCACTTGTTGTGCCAAAGCATAAAGGTTATGTGTATAAAGCCTCAGCATGATGACTGACTTCTGTCCATGTAGTAAGAGAAAAAGTGCAGTTCAAGAAAGAACCCTAGGGGCGCCTGGGTGGCTCAGTCTTCTAAGCATTTGCCTTCAGCTCAGGTCAGGATCCCAGGGTCCTAGGAGAGAGCCCGACACCAGGCTCTGGGTTCAACGGGAAGCCTCCTTCTCCCTCTCCCTCTGACATTCTCTCTGCTTGTGCTCTTCTAATCGTTCTGTCAAATAAATAATCTTAAAAAAAAAAAAAAGGAACCCCAATCCCACCTCTAATGGTGCATGTAACACACAAATAGACATCACATGCCAGCTCCACCCCACACACCTCACACATATCACACGCAGCACATGTAACACAAAATGCACTGCACATGGGCGCATTCCACACCTCCTTCATCTCACAATCTCACACCACACCTGCCCCACACACACACATACTGCAACTCCCAGAACACATCACATGCGTGCTACACACACATCATGTATCACACACATTGACAGGCCACAAACTCGCATGACACATACCATACGCATACCTCACATGTCACACGTACTTGTCCATATACGCCTCTCTCCTTCTTACACACGCACAAACACATATGCACAAGACCAAGCCATTTATCAAAATTCCTCCTGGCCTCTCCCAAACCTGCAGTGTGCTTTCCAAGGTTGCTGAGGCCCACAGACTCCCAAGAAGGAGTAAAATTTTGATGCAAAGTGGTCAAACCAGGGAACTGTATGTCCCCCAACTGCAACGCCCCCCGCCCCCCTCCAAAGCCCTCCATGGCTAAGGTTCCCTCCTCCCATCATCCCAGCAACTCCACAGTTCATTTGTCTTAAAATGAATCTCAGAGCTGGATGATTTCACCAAACTTGGATGAGATTTCCTTCTCTCAGTAAAACATCACAAAGAGAGTTCAGGAAACAGGAGCAAGCAGATGTCCTACTTGAAAAGGGTCTAACCCACAGCCCATCTAACAGGAGCTGCCGCTTGCCCTGAGAACATCTCGAGCTCTTCCCCATTCCAGGCTTGTGGAAGAGGAGTACGGAGAAGGATAAATGTTCCATAAGCTCTATCTGTGTCTTTCTCTTTTTAACCTCAAAACGTGGTAATGATGGTGGTTTTCCTCACGTTTCCTAGATGCTCTGATGCTGACATCTTTGTGTGTGTTTCTTCTTTCCTGACTACAAGGGTAACAGATGTTTGGTGCAGACAATCAGTCAAGTACAACAAAGCATAAGATTCAAAACCCACCGCCTGATAGGTACACAGGAAATCACAGCACTGGTCTACTTTTTTGCGTGTTCATAGTTTTCCATAAGAAAGTTAAAGATACAAAAAGAAGTCATACAGCCTGCAAGGCCTGGTCAGATGTGTGCTGCCTCTGGCTGTTTTCATGCTATGACAGCATAGTTGCACAGCTAAGCAAGAGACTGTGTGGTCCACAAAGCCAAAAGTATTTACTGTCTGGCCCTGTGTGAGGCTGAATAACATCACCCCACCCCCAAAGATGTCCCAGTCCTAATCCTTGGAACCTGCAAATAAATGATGATACATGGCAAGAGAGAATTAAGGTTGCAGACAGAAGTAAGGGTGCTAATCAGCTGACCTTAAGATAGATTATTCTAGATGATCCCAGTTGGTAGGCCCAATGTAATCACAAGGGTCCTTAAGTGAGGAGGAAGGAACCAAAAGCAGAATCAGATATCAGGACAAAGACCTGAACAACCATTGCTGGCTTGGAAGGCAGAGGGAAGGGCTGCAGACTCAGAATGTGGACAGCTTCTAGAAGTGGCAAAAAGCAAGGAAATAGATTATCCTCTAGAGCCTCCAGAAGAAACCAGCTCTGCGAGCACCTTGATTTTAGCCCAGTGAGACCCATTTTGGACTTCTGACCTCCAGAACCGTAAGGTCATCAATCTGTGTTATTCTAAGCCATGAAGTGTGGCCATTTGTCACAGCAGCCACCGGGCAACTCATGCAGGTCCCTGACAAAGAAAGCCTTTTACTCTCTCTTTTTTAGAGGCAGTGTTGCCCAATAAGAGGTTTCTGCCATGAAATGCACTTGAAATGTACTTGGGACTCAAGGGTTGGGGTCACAACAGCCCCACAGGGTACTAGTGGCTACTGAACAGACAGCATCGTTACTCAAAGTGTGGTCTGGGGATCAGAAACATGGGCATCACCTGGGAGCTGACTGAAATGCAATACCGCAGCCTGTCCCCTTCCCCCCATCCCCCACCCCCCACCTGTTATGTCAAATTCACACTTTGCCAAGACCCCTCAGGGATTCATGAGGACACCAAAGCCTGAGACACTATGATCGAAGCCATCACTCCATTTCACGCAAATACTACACTAGGGAACATCAGGAGGCAAATCCCTCTGTATCAGTCATCAGGGTCAGCGTTCCTGGGCCACAGGGAGTTCTTCGAAGTTCTTAATGCCTTGAAACATATTAGCAAAGGACACGAACTCACAGCTACTGAATTTCTACTACAGGCAGACCTTTGACCATATGTTATGGACTGAACTGTGTCCCCTAAAATTCATCTGTTAAAGCTTTAATTCCCAAAGTGACCATATATGGATTTAAGGCCTTTAAGGAGGTAACTCGGGTTAACTGAGGTCATAGGGTGGGCCCTTGATCAAATACTATACAAAGGAAAGTTCATGTGAACACACAGCAAGAAGGCAGCAGTCTGCAAGCCAAAGAGGAAGGCCTCACTAGGAACCAGTCCTGCTGGAACCTTGATTGGACTCCCAGACCCCAGAAACATAAGAAAAGAAATGTCTGTTGTTCAAATCTCCCAGTCTGTGGCATTTGGTTATAATGATCCAAGCAGACTAAGGCACTATCTCATTTAAGCTTCACAAAACCCATCAAGGAGGTCTTTTAACAAAAGAAATGACAGCAACAAAAATACTACCATTTATTGAATGCCCACCAAGTGTGAGGCAGGTTATAGGTACACATTAAAGCTCTCTCTCTCTCACTGTCCTCATATCATAGATGACGACATGGGGGTACAAAGATGCTACTTCACTGCCCCACATGACACTCCGTAAGGGACAGAGCCTGGGTCCAGCCCAGACCTCTACCTTGCTTTCTACTATAACCATCCTTTCCATGTTTTCCTCTGATTCGCAGAATAAACTCTAATTAAATGCACTAAAGCTCTATTCCCCTTAAAAGAATTTCTACAACTCCCCCTAGCATACTCCATGCCTTGTGGCCCACATTTATCACTAACAGCTGTAACAATAATGTGAACTAAACACAGATGAACAGAATCCACCTATGTCTTTACAATAAAATAAAATGAAATACAATACAATACAACACAATACTGGGGCACCTGGGTGGCTCAGTGGTTGAGTGTCTGCATTTAGCTCAGGGTGTGATCCCAGGATCCTGGGATCGAGTCCCACATCGGGCTCCACGCGGGAAGCCTGTTTCTCCCTCTGCCTACATCTCTGCCTTTCTGTCTCTCTCATGAATAAATAAATAAAATCTTAAAAAAAAAAAGAAAGAAAAATGTGGACTTTGAATTTCTATCTTGCTCTAGACCCCTCTGTTCAATTTCTCATGCAGGAATGCTCACTATTACCAAACTCTCATTTCCAGCAACTCTCAAGTGCCAGAGGGGCTCAAAGCGGATCAAGTACTTTTCTCTGTGCAATAATGGAAATCAAGGGAATGATGAAAACAAACCCCCAAGTAGAATTTATATCTTCCTTTAAAAAAGACCAGGCCTTTTGCTTTATACACAAACAGCGTACGTCTTTCATCAACATGGGAAAACATCGGGAGGCTTGTCAAATATTTCATAAACACAAATGTGGTTAAGGAGGAGATAATGAAACAGTTGAAATGAAAAGAAAATGCCTCACTAATGACAGCCTCGATGGCTTTTCAAATCTAACCACTTCAGAGGAGAGCCGATCTCATTATCACATTGTGTGGCTGGCGCGGAGGAGCTCTCACTCAGGAGAATCACAGGGAGCCCAGAAGAGATCTCTCCCCTAACTATCAAGAGAAATAAAATTATGTTTTGGTCTATTAAGCATACGCTTGAAAATGGCTGGCTCAATTTTCAGCAAATTCGAATGTGTTTATTAAAATCTAGACCACAAAGTATGTTGATAACTCCACTTGAGTGGCTCTGGGGGGAAAGGGCACCTTGAGATTCTCTATCGTCCCCTAGCTCAGAGGTCAGCAAATGTATCACATAAATGGGCCAGGAAGACAATATTTTCAGCTCCATCGGCCAGATGGTCTTTGTCACAACTCTGCCATTATATCAAGAAGGAACTAAAGCAGCCTTAGACAACAGATATTCGAAGGAGTGTGGCTGGGTGCCAATAAAACTTTATTTACAAAAACAGGTAGCTGGCCAGGCTCTGCCTGGGAACCATAGTTTCTGACTTCTGCTCTAGAACAACTGAAACTGAAGTGCAATGAGAAACCCACCAAAGAAAGGACATGTTCCACCTCTCGAGATGCCAAAGTGGAGGAAACGAAAGGGGGTTTCCAACATGAATCCCAAAGAAAAGGTGTGGCCAACTGCGGCCTTGTTTTCATTCTCAACATGCAGCTTCTCACTTGGCCGTGACCCCATGTAACATGCTTCTGGGCAAGTAGCAGTGGGTATTTATTACATAGATGGTGGTTAAGGTCCCTAATCAAGACCAAGGTGGAAAGCCAACTGATGTGATATCAACTGCAGTCGCTTGCACAAAGAAAGTTATCTAGATGAAGCCTGAAAAATCTCGTCCTTATTAACAGGTTAAAACCAACTGAAGTAGCCTAATACCACTCCCAGTCAAAGCTGATGGGGATTTAGAACCCAGTTCTTATATATATGAAGGTACATATGTATGAACAAATGAACAAGGAACATGCAAACCGTCCAAGATGCATTTTTCTTTGGAGTTCTTAACCCAAAGCTGTCAAGACAGATCTCTTTTTAAAAGTGACCCCAAGGGGTGCCTGGATGGCTCAATTAAGCACCCGACTTCAGCTCAGGTGGCAATCTTGGGGCCCTGTGATCAAGCCCCACGTCGGGCTCCAACCTCAGTGGGGAGTCTATTTCTCCCTCTCCTTCTGCTATGCACACACTCTCTCTAATAAATAAATAAAATCTTAAAAAACAAAAAAAGGTGACCCCCAGAATTCATTCAGGATGATACTGAGATGGTCATCACAGTGTTATTTATAATAGATAAAAACTTGAGACAACTCAAGTAAGTCTCCATTGGCTGGGACAAGTTAAAGCAATTATGTCACGTCATTATAAAGACTTATTTGCAGTTATTAAGAACGGTAATTGTAGGAAAAAATATAGAAATGTATTCTCAGGTGACAAAAGCAGGCTAAAGATACAAAGATATAATTTATGTAACAAAAATGTGTGCACCATACCCAAGGCACATGCAGAGAGAAAGAGCCAGAAGGATGTGTACCTTGAGTGATGAGGGAAGGTGGGGAAGGTGATTATCGGTGGTTTTATTCCTTAGAGGAAGGCTGTATTTTACAATTGTGTCTACAACGAACATGCATTGATAGTAAGTAAGAAACCTGAACATAAAACAAAACAGAAGCCACTAAAGCTCCAGTGGTGGTACACAATGATGTGGCCTCCCTAGGTTCTGCAGAAGCACCAGTGAAGGGAGCCAACAAAGATCACAATAATAATCACAATGGCATTTATAACAGTGGGCGAAGTACAAGTTCAAAGCACATACAAGAGGACAGGCAAGAGGGCCAAGGTCAAAGAGAGATTTACTGACATCGTGAGGTAATTAAAACCCAGCACCATGAAGCCTGTCTGGCAGCCCAGAAAATATGAAGGAAATGACGCTGAAATGAACACAGTAGACCCTACACCACCTTATCTCCTATCAAGCCACGTCGTATCCAGGCATACCTCACTTCATTGCACTTCACAGACACTGTGTTTGCTACAACCTGAAGGTTTGCCGTCACCGGTCTCTTGGCCCCATATTTCCAGCAGCATCTGGTCGCTTTGTGTCTGTGTCACATTTCGCTAATTCTCACAACATTCCAAACTTTTTCATCATTACCGTATTTGCTTTGGTGATCCATGATCACTGATTACAACACACTGAAAGCTCAGATGGCAATTAGCATTTTTTGGCAATAAAATATTTTTTAATTGAGGTAAGCACGCTGGTTTTTTGGACGTGATGCTACGGCACACTTAAGAGGCCACAGTGTAGTGTAAACATAAATGTGTCGACATTTTATATGCACCGGGAAGCCAAAAAACTCATTTAACTTGCTTTATTGCAATTATTCGCTATATTGGGGCAGTCTGGAACTGAACCTGCAATATCTCCAAGGTATGCCTGAATATCGATACATGTAATGAAAATGCTAGAAAGGAAACAGGAAGACAGGAGAAGGTTTTTCATGCTGGAAAGCTGTTTCTAATGCTTTTAAATGATGTCACATCCCTTTGACGGTGTGTGTGCAGACTGCATGCACGAATGCGGGTGAGAGTACAGAAGATGCTGGCAGTGAGGACACCCGGGTTTTCAGTTGCTTTCTGGGTGCCAGGTGCTCAATCAGTCGGCCCACATTTGAGGTGCTGACCCTTACAACGACCCCTGGCAGATGGGACTTCCAGACCCATTTCGGAAACTGAAAACTGAGGCAAGGGTTGGGGAAGCAAGCAGCCAAGGTCCCACTGGCAAGGAGCAGAGATGGGACTTGAACCCAGGTCTAACTGGCCCAGAACGTGAGCACTTAAATGTTGGGCAACACTACGCACCCAAAACTCAAACTTCGATAACCTTCTATGTGAACCAGGGTTCTTGAAAAGCTTCCTAAAGATGAACATCCGGGAGATGCAACTTTTAAAATGGACAGCAGCCTCCAAAGCTACACTGCTTGCAGGAGCTTAACAACGAGGTAACAGTTCTCTGGGAAAAAATACAACTATTGAAACAAAATCTCAATGACAGCATTCTCTTCTCAGAGCATGATTCATCCCCATAACTACAAATGCCTCGCCTCATTGAAACATCAGCAGCAGTCTGAATAAGGCAGCGAGGTTTCCTCGGTTTCCTCGCACCATTGACACAGCTGGAGGGATGACCAGCCCAGATCTCGGCACGCCTGTTCTTGCTGACAAGGACACAGGCCCAGATGAAGCTCGATTCAACAGCTACGTTCCCTGATACTGACAAACTGTAGGCCGGGGTTTGACAAGGGAATTAAATTATAGGAGCACTGGAGCAGAATAATGTCAGCTAAGCAGCAGTAAAAGTGGATTTGACCCTGGTCTAGCAAAACCCTACTGTTCTCATTGGCTCTTTCAATACTTCTAAAAGTAGCCAGGTCAAAAGCACATTTGCCCAATTCTGGCCTGACATTTTTTAAGGAAAATCCAAAAGGGGGAAATCTAACAGTGCCTCTTTTCTCACTTTTTTGACAGCCTCCAAAATGATTCCTCAGCGTTTCCCAGAGGGTAATTCAAAACAACTCCAGTTGGAAGTCAACTAACTTCTTGGTTTAAAAAAAAAAAAATGTATAAACAAAAGATCCTTTTTAGAAATGAGTTTTATTTTCAATGCTGAGTTCTGAAAGTCCGTAGATTTACTTCTTCCTCCCACCAGGTTTACCTACAAATCAGGATTTCAAAAACCACAACAAACAAATGAAACACTGTAGGGTCTGGATGTCGACCACCGGCATTTCATTTTGGCGCTAAAGGACCTGCCTTTCAAAGAAGCTTCTGTCCAAAATGCTGTATTTCCTCGAATGAGGCTCACTGCTCTTCAATCATGAAATCACTCATTTGAAAAGAAGACCCCAAGTTTCAAGCTTTCAGAACTGGGTCCCAGTATTACCACGTATGTCACTCTCATTCCAGAAACTATACAATTAGTGGCCCCAAGAGTTATTTTAACAGAAGGGCTTTAAGGCAGGGCAAAGTTTCTCCTAAAACCCACATCTGTGCCTGCCAACTGTTCTGTACCTCTCTTCCATGGGAATCAGTAATACTTTACCCTTAAAGTCCTGGGGATGACCTCAGTGACACTCAGTGGCCAAGCAGAGCCCATTGAGACAGGAAAGGAATCTGGACATAGGCCCAGAAACAATGAACCCGCTTGTTATTCCTAAACATAGTCCAATAAAGAGGCTGCATCAATCTTAAAAGCCAACCTTTCTGTTTCAGATCCCTGGATAAAAATTATTTTGAAAAATCTGTATAACTGGAACCAAAAAGGATGGTTATTAAAAATAAAGCAAGAAACATCCAGAAATGAGTTTCTCGTAGAAGGCTGGTAGAAGAGGAATTTCAATCTAAAAAAACAATCAAGACACGTTCTTTTGTCTGTGGGGAATGCAATGTTATCACATCCCCTTCCATAAGCCCTCCTAAAACTCCTTAAGTAGACAGCATTTCAACGCAGAGACCAAAGTGAAAATATCTTTGAAAAGAAAACAATGACGTGGCTGGGAAGCCGTGTGCAGCTTGGCAAACATTTTTTCCACCCACCAAGAACTTGGGCTTTCTGGGAAGGTCGCTGGTTTTCCGGTCAAAACCATTCTTGAAGTCGTCAGGAACGGAAGAAGGGAGACTCGGCATCTGGGAAGGTGGTTCCTGGTTCCTGGTTCCCAGGAAGGTGTGTATCTGGGGCTCAGGAGCCAAACAGCCTGGAAAAGTCAGAGGGCAGAAATGGCCATGAGGATGGAAAGGATGGAAAGCTCTAGCTAGGAAAACACTTTCAGAAAATATTTTATGTCACTATTTTTAAGATTATTTTATATTGTTTATTGATTTTATAAGTAAATTTTCTGTTACACAACAGGAATATACTTAACACTACCAAAAAGTATATTTTATTTTATTTTGACTAGGCTCCACACCCAGCATGGAGACCAACACAGGGCTTGAACTCACAACCCTGAGATCAAGACCTGCGCTGATATTAAGTGTCAGTGCTGAACTGACTGAGCCACCCAGGCATCCCAACATGGTACGTTTTAAAAAGAAAAAAGCTATTTAAGAAAGTATCTCCTTCATCAGAATCTATAACATTTTATTTTAGCCCATTCTTTATTAATGTAAGTCAGTGATGACTTTCATAAATTGAAAAAAAAAAAAAAGGTATTTTTGAGTAAACAGGTGATTACAGTTAACTCTATTCAGTGAAGAAAATCTGAATAGGAAAGGCCTGGAGAGGGGTGTGTGTGTGAAGATAACAGAGTTCCTACATAAAGAGATATATATATATATCTTTGAAACATTTCTTTAAATCTAAACTCTTTCCAAGATAAAAAGGCCTTTTGAAAAAAGAACAACAGATGGTACAGGATCACCACATCAAAAGAATGAAGTTGGATCCCTACCTCACACCATATGTAAAAATTACCTCAAAGTATATTGTAGACCTAACGAGTAAAATTAAAAGTATAAAACTTTTTTTTAAGATTTTATTTATTTATTCAAGAGACACAGAGAGAGAGAGAGAGGCAGAGACATAGGCAGAGGGAGAAGCAGGCTACATGTAGGGAGCCTGATGTGGGACTCGATCCCCTGACCCCAGGATCACGACCTGAGTTGAAGGCTCAACCACTGAGCCACCCAGGGATCCCAAAATAATAAAACTCTTAAAACAAAACTTAGTCCTATATCTTCATGACCTTGGTTTGGGCAACGATTTTTAGCTACAACACAAAAAGCACAAACGATGAAACTACAGAAATAGATTAGAATTTATCAAAATTAAGTATTTTTGCACTTCAAAGGATACCATCAAGAAAGTAAAAAAGACAACCCAGAGAATGGGAGAAAATACTTGCAAATCATGTATCTGGTAAGGAACTGGTTTCTAGACTATAAAAAAAAAAACCTTATAACTCAGTTATAACCCAATTTAAAAATGGACAAAGAACTTATATGACATTTTTCCAAAGAAGACATAGAAATGACCAATATAAACACATGAAGAGAGGCTTGATGTCATTAACCATTGGGGAAATGCTAATCAACCTTCACATCCACTAGGATGGCTCTAATCAAAAATAATGACAATAGGGGATCCCTGGATGGCTCAGCGGTTTAGTGCCTGCCTTCAGCCCAGGGCGTGATCCTGGGGTCCCTGGATTGAGTCCCACATCGGGTTCCCTGCATGGAGCCTGCTTCTCCCTCTGCCTGTGTCTCTGCCTCTCTGTCTCTCATGAATAAATAAATAAAATCCTTAAAAAAAAAATAATGACAATAACAAGCGTTGGCAAGGATGTGGGGGAAATTGGAACCATCATACACTACTGGTGGGAAGGCAAATTGCTGCAGCTACTTTTAAAAACTACTCTGGCAGAACCTCAAAAGGACAAATACAGAGTTACCATATGACCCAGCAATTTCACTCCTGGGTATAGAGCAAAGAAAACTGAAACCTTAAGTTTGCACTACAACTTGTACACAAGTATTTGTATCAGCAATGCTCATAAACAGCCAAAAAAATGGAAACATCCCAGATATCCATCAACTGATGAGAGGATAAACAAGCTGTGGCACAGACACACAATGGACTATTCTTCAGCCACAGAAAGGAATGCAGTGCTGACACACGCTACAACACGCTGGAACCTTTAAGACATCACACTGCATGAGAGAAGCCAGACACAAAAGGGACCATATATCGTTACGATTCCATTTACATGAAATACCCAGAACTAGCAAATCCAAAAGGACAGAAAGTAGATTAACTGATTACCAGGAACTGGAGGGAAGAATGGGCAGTTACTGCTTAATGGGTCTGAGGTTTCCCTTTGGGGTGATGAAAATGTCTAGAACTGGATTATGCCAGGGGTTTCAAAACCCCATGAATATACTACAAAACTCTGAACTGTAAAGACTGACTTCCACTTTTTACTTATTAATCATTCTCCATGGTTTGACACGCTCATTTTTCTCCCTGTCTTCCCACCCAGCATTTTATCATGAAGATTTTAACATATGGAAGAGTTAAAAGAATAGTTCAGTGAACACTCACCTATATACCACCTCAATTCTACAATCAACACTGCTTTACTGGGGCACCTGGGTGGTTAGTTAGTTGAGCCTCTGACTTGATTTCGGCTCAGGCCATGACCTCGGAGTCATAAGATGGAGCCGCACGTCAAGCTCCAGGCTCAGCAGGGAGTTGGCTTGGGGTCCTCTCTCTTGAATTAAAAAACAGCAACAAAAAAAAACTTTGCTTGGGGTGCCTGGGTGGCTCAGTCAGTTAAATATCTGCCTTTGGCTTGGGTCATGATTTCCGGGTGCTGGGATCGAGTCCCATGTCAAGCTCCCTGCTCAGCGGGGAGTCTGCTTCTCCCTCTACTCCTCCTCCAGCCCATGCTCTCATTCTCTCAAATAAATAAATAAAAAATAATTCTGCTTTACAGCGTACCTATTCATTTATCTACCTTATTTTTGATGCATTTCATACTTAAGTTGCAGATATCAATACTCTTGGTTCCTAAACACTTACGCACGTTTCTCTCCAAATTTCATGTTTTTCAGGACTTTTAAAAATTTCCAAAGTAGCTCAGCTCAAACAATATAAAAGTGGGGGCAGGGAACCGCGAACCATCCTCTTAGGCCCTGTTAATCTCTTCTCCAATCTGAGCACAGTCATCTCTGTGGACAGCCTGGAGTAGATGCTTCCAACTCCCTGGCTGGAAGGGTTTTCTCCACAGACTTCAGGCATGTACTCAATGTTTGCTATATGCAAATCACAACTGAGGCCAGAGTGTGCATATAAGTGACAGGCAGCCTTCTTTACCTGCAAAACATTGCCCCCCATGTAGACAGAACTTTCAGCACATCAACAGTGATAGTGCCGTGACAGCTGCTTGGATGGGCATCCTTTTGAGTTACCTGACTCTTCCCGCGTTCTTGGACATTTAGGTGATTTCCAGTTTTGTTTTTTTTTTTAAAGATTTATTTATTCATGAGAGACACAGAAAGAGAGAGAGACAGAGAGAGAGAGACAGAGACATAGGCAGAAGGAGAAGCAGGCTCCATGCAGGGAGCCTGATGCAGGACTGGATCCCAGGACTCCAGGATCACGCCCTGGGCTGAAGGCAGGCGCTCAACTGCTGAGCCACCCAAGTGCCCCCGGTGATTTCCAGTTTTCTAATATCCTGGGAAAGCTACTCACTGCCTCCCTGACAGACCTTTTTCTGAAGAGGATCTTCCATCACTTGTGGCCCCTACTGAAAGAGATGGCCTAGGTCAGGGGTCGGCAAAAACCCACAGGATGAAGAATTTGGGCTTTGTAGGCCTAGCAGTTTCTGTCACATGGCTTCAAACCCCTCTGCTGTAGTGCACAAGCAGTCACAGAAATAGGTGTGGCTGTATGACAATAAAACTTCATTCATGAAAACAGGAAGCAGACTAGATATGGCCCATGGGCTGTGGTTTGCTGACTTGACCTAAGTGATTATGCTGGAATCAGGATAACCCCAATCTAACTGGACCTGAGTCACACCTAGCTAGGTCAATCAGGCTCTGCTCCCAGGAAGCAAAATCAGGACACCGGGCTACAGACAAAGATAGCCTTGGGCTGAGCCAGGAGGTCACAGAGCCTAAGGTGACCATCTTGGTCACAGGCCAGCAAATGAACAGTAAAGGGAGCTAGCTGGGCGAGAGGATGATGAAGCTGATGGACATAAAAGAATGATGAAAACACAGTGTTCTTCTCTGCCCCCAGGACCTCTGCACATGCTATCATGTCTCTCCGGCTCTGCAAATGGCAAGGCTTTTACATGTTCTTTAGGTTTTGATTGATTAATTGATTGAAAGATTTTATTTATTTACTCATGAGAGACAGAGAGAGAGGCAGAGACAGGCAGAGGGAGAAAGAGGCTCCGTGCAGGGAGCCTGACGTGGGACTCAATCCCGGGTCCCCAGGATCACGGCCTGGGCTGAAGGCAGCGCTAAACCACTGAGCCACCCGGGCTGCCCAGGTTTCTATTTAAATAGCACTTCTCTGTGAGCCTCTTTCTGACCATCTCCTAAACTGAGAACCTCCCATTCACCTCATTAGTGATTTTTTCCCTATTTATTTTTCTGTTCCTGTCCCATCTATTATACTGTGCATTCACTGATGGCAGGAACTATGCCTATCTTGGTCTCAGCTATAAGCCCAAGGCACAGCCCACGCTGAATAGTTGTAAATAAATGAAGGGAGGAAAGCACAAGTGGGAACCTGGAAAGACCAAAGCTGGAAGAGCACCACCTGACACTGTCCTACTTCCTGTGAATCCTAATGATACTCCCTATCGTGTGCAAATTCCCTGATTTCTTCACAAGCCCTCTTTGTACCCGGGCAGGCCTCATATGAGCTCCCGAAAAGGGCTTCTCTGGGCATATATCACGGTCCTCATTCTGGGCTCTAAAACACTTTCCGTAGCCCAGTGAAACCCCTAAGTCCTGGGACACCTGGGTGGCTAAGTGATTGAGCCTCTATCTGCCTTAAGCTCAGGGTGTGATCCCGGGTCCAGGGATCGAGTCCCACATCAAGCTCCCTGCATGGAGCCTGCTTCTCCCTCTGCCTATGTCTCTGTCCCTCTCTGTGGGTCTCTCATGAATAAATAAATGAAATCTTTAAAAAAAAAAATCTCCCAAGTCCAGGAATCATCTCAAACAGCCACTGGGCTGGCACAAGGATCACCCAGCAACCCCAAATTCAGAATCTCAATTACTCGGGAGAGCTGACTTTTCATTCTCTTCCTCTTTAGGACAAGAATGGAACCAGCCCAGCATGATTAGCCCAAGTGATTGCCAGATTCTCCTACTGTTTTTCCCCTGAGTCTGCTTAACACTACTGTGTCTCACAATTCGTTATCAGCAGCATTAAAATTAAGGCTCTGACTGTGGAAGGAAAACCAATCCAATTCGATTTTTTTAAGCCTAATGAGGAAATGGAAAATGGGCATGAAAACAGATAAAAAAAAAGTCTGAATAAATACACTTCTGCTGGCTACTGACAGGGTAGAAGCAGGACCCAGCAGCACAGTGGCCATTAAGCCACATTTTCCACCTTGGCAGATACCAAGTATAGGCTAAACACAGCAGAGCTGGCAAGAGGTGGACAGGGCCATGGGCTCAAGGGAAGGCATCTCTTGGCAGCCTCTGCTAGGTGCCAGGAACAGCCAGGACTCAGAGAACACCGTGTTCCAATCAAAGCTCCAGCCTAGACCACAGTGACACAGTTTAACCTTTGCAGACCCTGCTCCCCTCTCTAGCTCGGAGAGTTCTTATTTTGAAAGCAGAAAGTGTGACTCCAAAATGAAGACAGAGAGGCCAGAGAACAACCAGGTAGTGGGTCACCTTGGAGAACAACACGGAGGGTTGGGCCACAAAGGGGACAGGCAGGCTGGACTTACACGATCATGCAGAACATCATGAAGACATTCCACAGGGCGATGAAGATTCGGAAGTATCTGAGGCTCAGTAAGAACTCCCGGATGTTGTCACCTGGAAAGTCAGAACGCGTTTTTACAAGCCCTGCTGACATTTCTGCTGAGACGACTGCAATGTGTTTCTGCAGTGTCTGCCTGCCCCGATCCCATTGACCCACATTCTGGGGGCAGCATAGCTTTTCCTGTGGGTCACCTCTGCTCCCCAAACCTTGGCCCTTTGGCAGGAGCTGCCACTAACCAGACCCTGAGAGCCCCCAGCCTCTGAATGGCTCAGGGAGGGGCATGTCTGCCCAATAAGAGTCAATCCTAGGACTTTTGTCTCAACTACTGGGAAAGAGGAACTTGCTTTCTATCACCCTTTTTGGCCAGGAAGATGTAAGCCCAGTCTTTTAGGGCAGAGGTTGGCAAACAATGGCCTGTGAGCCAAAGCCTGCCCTTACCACCTACTTCTGTATGGCCCATTAGCTAAGAACGTTTTTAACACTTTTTAAAGGTTAAAAAGAAAACCAACACAGTATCTTGTGAGACACAGAAATTACATGAAATTCATATTTCAGTGTCTACTAATAAAGCTTTATCAAAATACATCTATGCCTGCTTATTTTTATACAGGTATACCTCAGAGATACTGTGGGTTCAGTTCCAGAACATTGCAATAAAGCAAGTCAAATTAATTTTCTTGTTTCCCAGTGCATCTAAAGGTTATGTTTACACTACACTATAGTCCATGAAATGTGTGGTAGCATCATGTCTAAAAAATAACGTAGATACATTAATTACAAAAATACCGCTAACAAATGCTAACCGTCATCTGAGCTTTCAGCAAGTCATAATCACTGATCACAGATTATCACTGATCACAGATTACCATAACACATACAGTGATAATGAAAAAGTTTGAAAAAATTGCAAGAATTACCAAAATGTGACAAATGGGCACACGAAGTGGGCAAATGCTATTGGAAAAATTGTGCCAACAGACCTGCTCACAGGGTGGCCACAAACCTTCAGTTTGTAAAACTACAGTATCTGCAAAACATGATAAAGAAACACAATAAGGGGCACCTGCGTGGCTCAGCGGTTGAGCATCTGCCTTTGGTTCAGGGCGTGATCCTGGGATCCAGGATCGAGTCCCACATTGGGCTCCTTGCAGGAGGCCTGTTTCTCCCTCTGCCTATGTCTCTGTCTGTCTCTCTCATGAATAAATAAATAAAATATTTTCTTGAAAAAAGAAGCAAACACAATAAAACAAGGTATGCCTCTCTTTCGCATAACTGCTTTCAAGGAACAGAGTTGACATGCTGCACCAAGAATGTGTGACCCACAAAGCCTAAAATGTTTACGATCTGAGACCTTAACAGAAAATTGTGCCCAGGGCAGCCCAGGTGGCTCAGCAGTTTAGCGCCGCCTTAGCCAGGGCGTGATCCTGGAGACCCAGGATCGAGTTCCGCGTCGGGCTCCCTGCATGGAGCCTGCTTCTCTCTCTGCCTCTCTCTCTCTCTGTCTCTCTCTCTGTCATAAATAAATAAAATCTTGAAAGAAAAGAAAAGAAAAGAAAAGAAAAGAAAAGAAAAGAAAAGAAAAGAAAAGAAAAATTGTGCCACGCTCTGCTCTAGGGTCATCTTTTGTCAACACAAGCCAGACTGATAGTAAAATCAACCCAGAAGGAAAGAGAGAGCTGGAGAGGGTCATGCAGGAGAGCTGATTTAAGGCCTCAGTCTGGGTGGTGCCTGAAAACAGTTCTACCCTTGGAGGTTTCAATTTTCTTTAACCACTTTGGGCTGGGTTTTTGGTGTTGGCACTGAAAAAGCATACTAATTCAGGCAAGTAAAAGCGGAGTTCTGCTTTGATGATGACTTACACTAGTTCCCCCAATGCCACAGAACAGAACCCATTCCAAGGGGAAGCAGTTTAGTACGTTAAGATTCTAGAGGCATGGGTTCCAGAACCTTCCTCCAGGGTTTTAAGTCAATCATCCTCCCTCTCTAATCCTCCAGAATGAAATAAATGGGTCCAGGTGGGGTAATCCACAAGGGTGCCAACCAAAGTGTCATCTCTAGACCAGGGCTGCCCAGTAAGCACAGAATACCAGGCAGGAGCTCAGAAATTTACACAGCCACCTGGCACCGCAGCACCATCCAATACACGATGAGCAAACAGTTTAGACGAGCCCGGTATTATTCAACCCACTGGGATAGCCACATGCAGCCCAGCCCAAACTGCAAATGTCAAACACAGGTCCATCCCCAGGATGTCTGAGAGGCACTGCCTGCGAGGCCCTTCTCTGGGCCCAGCATCACAAAAACAGGCTCTCCTGCCATCAACAGATGCTAATTGAAGGCCACTTGTTCTGGGCAATAGCCAACCTCAGGGGACACAGGGAGGAACAAAGGAAAAAGATAGGTATCCTTGCCCTAAGAAGATCACACGCAGGAAAAATGCTAAACAAGAAATCACACACCTGACTATTCACCATACCAGGTGCCATGGGAGCATACAATGGCGGGGGAGGGGGCATCCCAACCTAGCCTATGTCGGGGAGCAAGGGTCAGAAAACTTCGACGAAGCGCATAAGCTCCAACCTTAAACACCGGCAGGAGTTTCCTGCCCTCCCACACAGGTGACCTTGCTCAGTCCTTAGCCTATACATACACCAGCCTCCTCCTGTGTAAATGGAGGTGACAAGTCACTAGGAAGCACGGTGCCTAGCACACAGACGGCTCTCAACAAATGTAGCCACTACGATATCAGGGGTGAGCCAGGCACAGGGAGAGGCACATCCTCCACAGTGGCAGCAGCAAGCACAGAGGACTGGCTGGAAGGAACATGCAGAGAGCCCCTGATCAGAGAGAAGTCACTGTTGTGACCATCCTGATCACTGACATTCTCACCACCATCAAGTCCTTCTACTCTCCCACCCACCCCAGCTCCAATTTAGATCTCTAGACCACCACCCCAGGAGTTGGTACAATACCTTCCACACAATGGGCAACCAATATATACAGCTGCTGAATGAAACACATGAACCAAAGAATGAATGGATGGATGGACTAGTGACTGAGAAGACCACCTCTGGGGGCAGAAAAACCCAGGTTGAAGCACGACACAGTCACTGATTTCCTACATGGTCACAAGCAAGTCAAGCCACAACCCTGAACCTCAGTTTCCTATCTAAAAGGGATAGAGGTGGAGTGACACACCCACAGGAAGCACCTGGCAAGGCAGCCACCACCAACTAGGCACCCAATGAAAGGGAGTGGTCAGATCGTCATCAAATTCACTGCGCCTTTGTGTTCCTATCGCATTCATGAAACACTCCATCATGGCACCCATGGCTGCAATGCCACCCCCCTCAGGGGGACTTCCCTCCACACACCGCAGCTGGAGCAGCAATCCCAACACTATGCTCACCTAACATCACCTCCATCACCATTGGTTCCTTGTTTAGGAACTGCATGTCCCACCCCAGAGTAGTACAACCCACAAGGCAGGAATTTCTGTCTTATTCCCTGCCGTGTCCCCAGCATCCAGCACAGTGGCCAGCACGTGGCAAGTATTCAGTAAATGCTTGGTGAATGAATAAATGCATGGACACAAGAGTCATGTGCAGGTCCCACTAGGTTTCAGTTACATGAATAAATTCGTCAGAAAGTGTAAATTTCAGGGCCTCCAGGACAGGTAAGATGATATAAAGATGAGGGGGTTGGGGCTGGGAGGAAGTAGAGGCCACAGACCCTGCCTCACTGGGGTCCTGTTTTTCTCAACTTGATCCAAGGGTGCCAAGAAGTTGCTTGAACCCTGAGCTGTTAGGATGTTCAGATTTTTCTTGATAAATCAGACATCTGAATCCTTACATGACATCTGATTTATCTGGAAGCTAATGTTGGCACCTAATTTAAAAAGAACAGGTCTGCAGCACTCTGAAAGAACAGGTACCTGCTCATTCATTCATTCATGCTGGAGGATAGGCACCTCAAGGACACAGGAATGGGCCAAAGCAAGCAAGATCAAGTGTGAGGGGCAAATATAGCATACGTAAAGGAAAATCATAACTGCAGATGATAGCATGCGTAAAAGAAAATTATAACTGCAAGAAGTTAGAGGAGCTACCCAGGGAGCTCTGATAGGAGAAAGAAGAGGGTGATAGAAGTGAACAGAAGGAACAGCACATCATTAGGCCCATCTCGCTCTCTCTCCCTCTCACAAACGCACACACATACACACAGACACAATTGAAAAGAAAACTAAGGTAGGGCTTGGTGAGAAAAAATTGTCCTCTCTCCAATGGACCAATGTCAGAGTCCAGAAAGGAGGCCTTACCTGTGCTGGGCTCCCTTGACTCCTCCCCAAAGCCCTGCGTGTCCTTCTTTTTCCTACAAAGAGGAACAGACAGTGTCCACTTTCGGTGGGACATAAAGTCCACTCAGTCCCCTAGCCCTGAAGGCCTCAGACACTCAATTGCAGCTCTAGCCCTGCAGCTGACTTGCTCTGTGACCTCGGGTGGTTCAATGCCCCTTTCTGGGCCATCAACTACCCATCAATCACAGGGCTGCAGCCACCAGGGTCGAGAGGTTGGTCCGTGGGTACAGAATAGGGCTAAGAAATTGGGGGGGAGGGCAGCCCGGGTGGCTCAGCGGTTTATCGCTGCCTTCAGTCCAGGGCGTGATCCTGGAGACCGGGGATCGAGTCCCGTGTCGGGCTCCCTGCGTGGAGCCTGCTTCTCCCTCTGCCTGTGTCTCTCTCCCTCTCTCTGTCTCTCATGAGTAAATAAAATCTTAAAAAAAAAAAAGAAAGAAAGAAAGAAATTGTGGGGGGGAGAGAGGGGAAGGGCCAGAGGCTCTCCAGGATGCGGGAAGAGAGATCCCCGAGAAACTGCAGCCTTGCTTTCAAGTCACCTCGAAGCAAAAGGTCACTGGAGGACCAGGCTGGGGGCGTGGCCAGAGGGCTGGCTGGGGCTTGGGGCGTGGCCTGCAGCGCGGGGCGGGCTCACGCTCGCGGGGGGCGGGGCTACGGTCCCCTGGGTGGAGTCGCGATCCAAAGCGGCCTACTCACAGCTTAAAGTTGAGCACCGCCCCTGCGTTCATCAGCAGCGTCCTGCAAAGGGAGAATGAGGTTACCTGGACCGCCCCTCGTCCCTCTCACCCTTCTTACCCCAGCCTCTGGCCCCCCTAATTACCCGAACAGCAGGATGTCCCCGATCATCGTTACGGCCGAAGCGTCCGTCAGAACCGGAAGCGGAAGTCCCGGAGGGGGCGGAGAGAAGGGCAAGAGCCGACCAATCTCGAAGCCGCGCTGGCGAGGACTGGTCCAATCGAAGGCCAAGGCAGGCAGGGTCCCGCCCTCCGCAGGACCAGGCCCCTTTAGGAAAGAACGAGCGCCCCTGCTCGCTGGGGAGGCCTCGGGGTAGCGAAGAAGGGGCGGGGCGGGAGCGTGACGTCACCCGGGAGCGTTGGTCATCCCGGGCGGGATTGGGTTACGCGCTGGAGGCGTGCCGCGCAGGCGTGTGGCCCCGGCGCGCTGGAGGATTGGCGCTGTAACTATTCCTTCTGGGCTGGGGTCTCCCGCTCGGCTTCCGGAGGAACCCGGCCTCCTGCCCCCTGAGCCGCACTGGGGAATGAATGGGTCCTGACGCAGGGGGCTCTCCGGGCAGGATTCCCGCGGGGGGAGGCAGGGATCCCCACTAGGCTGGAGCTACGGGGGGCGGAGGGCCGACCGAGCTGTCCCTTCGGAGAATCGGGATCCCGGTGGGGAATGGAGGTCATGACTTACGGAGCCCCACGGAGGCCTAGCGTCATGACAGCTCCGTAAAGGACGGGGGTCTTGACCCTCTAGGGCACGGGAAGATGGGGTTCGCAACTGGCCGGGACCCACAGAGGATGCAGGTCGCGATCCAAGGGCTCCGGGGGACATGGGTCCTAAGGAGTCCTGACTGATCCATCCCTCCTGGATGCAGGACCCCCCAGTGGGCAGCCAGCCTGTCCAAATCACACCATAGGGACCCCTACACCCTCCCTGCTGGGCTGACGAGGGTCGTGATGGCCCGAGGGACGGAGTCTGGGACACCGACTGGGCTTTTGGGGACAAGACGGCCCCACCACCCGCCCCGGGGCGACCCGCCTCCTCTCCCACGGGGGCCGGGTTGGGGGCGGTGCCTGGCGGGCGGGGGCGGGTCCAGCGGCGGGGGCGCAGTCGCCGGGCCGCGGGCTGCGGGACGGACTGGGCCGGGGGCTGGGGTGGGACCCGGCGGGCGCCATGGAGCTGCTCTCGGCGCTGAGCCTAGGCGAGCTGGCGCTCAGCTTCTCGCGGGTGCCGCTCTTCCCCGTCTTCGACCTCAGCTACTTCATCGTCTCCATTCTCTACCTCAAGTATGAGCCAGGTGAGCCAGGGCGAGGAGCCCGTGGGGGCCGGCATCGCGGGGCGGGGGTAAACCTGCGGGTGGCGAGGTGCGGGAAGCCCCCGATCGTGGCGGGGCACAGCCCCCGGGGCTGGATCCGGGGAGCAGCAGGTGCCGGGATCGTGCGGTTCCTCCGCGGGGAGAGGGCAGGAGGAGGGAGAAGACCAGAGGGAGGGCAAGGAGAGAAGCCCCCGGGATGGGGGGGCCGGGGTGGGGGAGGGCTGGAGAGGAATGATGCGGCTGCACAGAGCGGAGGGAACGGGTGCTGGGGAGGGGGCTAGGAGAGAAGGTCAGGGGTCCCGGCAGGGTCGCGTGGACTTGAGGAAGCGGCACAGGCCGTGGTGAGGGCGCAGGCGGGGGTCGGCGCTGCTGGCCTGCCCAGGTGTCCTGGCCGCCTGCAGCCGTGACCTCCCTCCTTGCCCTTGGCGCGCAGAGCCCGAGCGGCTGTTGAGTGTCTATATAAGGGCCGGCAGTGCTGGGGGCAGTAATCCTGTTCGCAGAAAGTGACACCGGTGCCCCCGCTCCGCTGCGGCCCTGGGGCGATCTCCCCTCCTCCTCGGGCCGAGCGGAGCTGGGTCTCCTGCTCCCGGCGGGAATTTTTCCAGCCGTGGCGCGGATCCTTTCTACTTACTGAGCAGCATCGGCCGTAGGGCAGGGTGACTTGGGGTTAGCGTACGGCCGCCAGCTCCAGACCCTCGCGGAGAATCGCAGAAGGAAAAAGAGACTCTGGTTCTTGGGTTGTTGTTTTTTTTTTTTTTTTTTTTTAGATAATGGTAAATAGCCTCCTTAGAATGTGCTCTATTTTTAGATAAGGCTCACTGAATGTTTCTTGTTCATCTCCTAGCGTTTTAACAAGTATAGCACACCAGCAAACGAAACGGACTAGAGAATTTAGCTTTAGAAAAGGGATCTGTCATCCCGAAACTTAGTGACCCTTTCTCCCACTTAGATGTAAATTACCCCTGTATTCTCCTCTCCGAAATGGAATACCTTTTTTTTTCAAATTATAAAAAAGGGGGCTTCTGTGTATTTAAAAATCAAGCTGAGAAACGCAAAAGAGATCATTACGTTGAGGTATTGCCCATCCTTCCAGACCTCTCTTCTGTGCCTTTATAACCCTGTACTTAGAGATGGTAAAGCACGATTTTATGCAAATGGGATCATACTCTGCTTGCCAAGTATTTTTGTTCCATTTTATTTTTGCCCGTTCACAAGCCAGAGCCTATTCTTTAAAAGCTATTCTGCAGATCAGTTACTTTGCAAAGCAAAATAAGCTTTGTATGTCTTAGCATGAGCACAGGACTGCATTTCCTTGTCTAAGATGAATTTTTGGTGGCTCTGGCCAGTCCCTTGGGCAAGTACAGAACCTAGCACACCTTGGGAAATCTATAACTGTAGAGGGCTGGAGCCATGTAAGGATGTAGGACACAAGTGTCTAGAGGAAAGAGGTCCTCACTGGCTGGGAGCATGCGAGGGGAGGGAGGGGGGTCTAGATATTTCTGCCAGAGTAAATAAATCATCTGAACTAGAGGTACTGGAGCCTGAAGGTTCCTGAAGGTAGGGAAGATTCAGTGGTTCATAACTCTAGCTGCTTATTAGGGTCTCCCGGGGGCTTTTAACCCCCCATCTCATCTCCACTCCAGAAAAATTGAATTAGAATATCTGGGATAGGGCCCTGCATGCCCATGTTTCAAGCTCCCTTCCCCAGTGATTACTGCATGCTGTCAAGATTCAGAAACCCTTGCCCAATTCAAACCCCCTCTGTTTGTACCTGGGGAAATAGGAAATAGTGGCTAAGCTAATTTACATATGCAACGAACCTGTGGTCCCACAGCTGGTAGATGACAGCCTTGGGAGGCAAACCCAGGTCTGCCAGACCCCAAGACTCACTGCAATTTCCCTGGGGTACTTGCTTCCCCTTAGAAAAGGGAAGTGTTGGACCTAGCTGTTAGCCCCCTGTTTGGTGTTCCTGCTGAGCCTCTATAAAGGTTTCTTCCCAGAATCTATGTGCCAGATTACAGAACCAGCTACAGAATCTACAGGGCCCCTCACTCAGAAATTCAGAATTTCAAGATGGAGACAACAGAGCACTAAGCTGAATGTGGGACCCTTCCAAACACAGGGTCTTGGGCAACTGCAAAGGTAGCACACCTGTGAAGCTGACAGCCAAGCTGGCTTTTAGGAAAAATCTCTGAATTAAGAGTCAGATGTTTTACTCTACCACTGACTAAATATCAGGCTGGTTACTGCGCCTCCATGAGCTTTAGCCTATGAAATAGGCTCGTCAGAACATAATCCTGAACTCTTCTGCCTGGCTATTGTGAAGATGTATTGAGAGCTTTGTCGGTAGTAGGGTCTAAGGCACTTGTTACAATTATTTGTAAGGCCATGGGAGGATGTGTTTCCTGGGATGCGGGCATTTTCTGGGTCAGGCTTTCATGAGAATCCTGAATGAGGACAGAGCTCGAAGTGTGGTCCTCAGGTGAACAGCATCTATGGCCCCTGGGAGCTGGTTAAGAAATGCACAATGCCAGGCCCTCCCCAACCCAGACCTGCTGAACCAGAATCTGCATAACATTTAAGAAGTGATGGATGAAAAGAGGCAGGAGCTCCTTCTTAGACCTGGAGCTCCTTAACAGGGCAGAGAGGACCAGGTCTGGCTCAGCTCCAGGACCCCTAACTCTCTGCAAGAAGAGAAGAGGAAGCAGTGGATGTCGGCTGCATGATTGAATGAATGAATGATAGTCCTGGACACTTTTAAGCCTCAGCCTAACCAAAGAACCTTCCAGACCAGTGGTTCTCAAATATGCCTCCACATTCAACTCACCTGGGGAGCTTTTCAGACTCCTCTTGTTCCAACAGCACTCCTCCATTTGAATCAGGAGCACTATGCACGGTACCAGTGTCAGTATTTTTTTTTAAGTTCCCCAGCTAAGAATCAACTCTGTGCACCAGTGTTGCCCAACCTCTACCTAAGTGACAGTGAGGGCCAGATCGTTCTCTGTAGGTGGAGGCTATTACAGGCATTTCAGGATATTTCACAGCATCTCTGGCTCAACCCACTAGATGCTGGTAGCACACCCAATTGTGACAACTGGAAATGTCGCCAGATGTAACTGCCCCCAGTTGAGAACCAATAATCTAGACTGAGTCTCAAACTCCAATGCTTTCAAGGGCCAGGCAGGTGATATATGGGAAGCAGTAAGCCAGCCAGGTGGGTACTGTCCCCAGGTGAGATCCAGACATCCAGAAGTGATTTTTCAAGGGAAGCTGGAAAGTGATTAGCTGGAAATGTGATTTTCAGTTCCTTATGTTTATGGATTGGCTGCTCAAACATTTTTTTTGTTTTTTTTTTGTTTTTTTTTTTTTTAAAGATTTTATTTATTTATTCATGATAGTCACACAGAGAGAGACAGAGAGGCAGAGACACAGGCAGAGGGAGAAGCAGGCTCCATGCTGGGAGCCCGATGTGGGATTCGATCCTGGGTCTCCAGGATCGCGCCCCGGGCCAAAGGCAGGCGCCAAACCGCTGCGCCACCCAGGGATCCCATTTTTTTTGTTTTAAAAAAAATTGTAAAAATAAATTTAAAAAATTTTTAAATAAGAATAACATTTTTTCTTAAAAAAATTAATAGACTGTTTTCTAGAGCAGCCTTAGATCCACAGCAGAATTAAGCTGAAAGTACAGTTTTCATGTACTCTCTGACCTCCCCACCATCAACATTCTGCACTGAGGGGTACATTTGTTATAATCAATGAGCCTACATCATTATAATTATATTATCACTACCACATATTATCAACCAAAGTCTAGAATTTATATTAGGGTTACTTTGTGTTGTACATTTTGTGGACTTTGACAAATGTATAACATGTATCCACCATATCAGTATCATACAGTAGTTTCACTAACCTAAAAATCCCCCAAGCTGCACATAATCATCCTGCCCCCTCCGCCAAGCCCCTGACAACTATCAATCTTTTTACTGTCTCCATAGTTTTAGCTTTTGCAATATATCATAGAATTGGAACCATACAGTATGTAGCCTTTTCAGACTGGCCTCTTTCACTTAGTAATAGGCATTTAAGCTTCTTCCATGTCTTCTTGTGGCTTGAGAATTCATTTCTTTTCATCGCTGAGTAATATCCCATAGTATATATGCATCATAGTTACTCATCTACTGAATAGACATCTTGGTTGCAGTTTGAACATCTTCTAAAATAAATAATGTGGGGCTAAGGAGACAGCTCCTTGACCCCTGTTTTGAAACATCTTGCATGAACTGTAAGCTTTTTGAGGGTGGGGGGCTGACTATCCTCCAGCCTTGCAAGGCAGGGGCTGCCATCTCTTACAGGGGAAGAAACCAAGGCAGACACCCGAGCTTGAAGGCTCAGGAGAAGACTTGCCTTCAAGTCATTGAGAAGCTCTGTAAACATACTTCCCATGTTTAGACCTCAGATTAAAGAGCACAGAGCCACTGCAGAGCCCTGGGAACCTTCTAGTGCTTCCCTGCCATCCATAGACAAGACACTGACCCCAGAGAGGGACTGTTATAGTGCCTATCTCAGGCCAGAACTAGGGACGCAGTCACGGCTTCCTCCTCCCTCCTAAGGCAGAGCTGATTTTTAGAAATCCATCAGCTAAAATTTCCACCCACAGGTACTTTCCATTTCAATTCCATGCTAAGAATCACTTGTGCATAATTGCTAAGCACTAAGCAATTTCTTTTTGTCTTCACTGGTGCCCTTTGAAAGGAATAATAGCACTGGGATGATCACCTCGCCCAGGTTCCATTAGAACAAGCACCAAAAGTCCCACATCCCTGAAACCCCTTGGTCAGGCCAACTGGGATGGTGGGTCACTAGATAGCACCCTCGTGATACACAAATACGCCCGTTCAGGCCCAGAGACAGGAGTCAAAAGCTTCCCCCAATGAGAGGGGAGTGCTTTAGTGGCCAACCTGGGATTGCAATCCACATTCTCTTGGTTCCTGGTGCTGCCCCAAAACCCAGCAAGAGAACTCAGGAAGGAGTATGGCAAAGGGAAAGAGCTAGAGGGAAGGTTCTTAGCATCACCTTGCTAAGGATCTTCAGGGCAGGCTCATCCCCCATCAGCCTCCGTCTTGGCCTCTGTGGCAATGGGGAGGCTGACCTTGCTCTTTCTGGGGTAGCTGAGATAAGTTTGATAATGCTAAGAATCATATTGACAATCATACACACCCCATTGAATCATCGATGATACAACTTGGCAGGGGGTGCTCTCATGTTCTTCTTTTGAAAGCAGAGGAAGCTGAGGCTGGTGGAGACCATTTATTTGCTCAAGGCCACACCAGAGTTAGCAGCAGAGCCGAACCTGAGTCAGTGACTTTTCCACCAGGACTCACCCATGGTGCAAACACGGGAGCCTGCTTTACTCCCACAAACTACCTCCACCCCGGGCTCCATGGCCTCAGTCCCTGGGATGGTCCCAGAGGGCACAAGAATGACCCTGGAAAGAATTCAACCCCTATGGGTTATTTTTAGATGCAGAGGTATCCATTTCTGCAAAACATGGGTGCCTCACCTGACCCAGCCCTTGCAGGACCCACCAGCTGCTCCAAAGGATTAACTCTCAGCTGGCAGCATTTTAAATAGACACCCCAGAGAAGAGAAGAGAACATTCTGCTTCATACTGTAGGACCTTTGTAAATGCTGAGACTTAGGACAACTTCGAGGGCAGGGAAAAGATGCACTCTGGGCTTGTAACTCCAGGGTGAGATTGAAGAGGGAAATTTCAATTCCAGCCCTTGTTAGGAGCTAGGAAAAGAAAGGATTGGGGTTCACACCTGACAGAAGGAGCAGGACACAGAAGAAAAATGATTTGTCCAAGGTCACATGGTTAATTGGGGGTGGCGAAGAGAAAGAGGATTGTGTTTATAACTTTCTGTCAAACAACTCTTATTAGGCATGCTTCCTGATTATAAAATGTAGTTTGCATAAGAGAATGGGTAGATAACTTGTGATCTATTCCTAAGATGGACTATCTTACAGCAGAGAAAAATGAAAATTGCCCTTAAAAATACTGTGGTGGCGCAGTGGTTTAGCGCTGCCTGCAGCTTGGGCTGTGGTCCTGGAGACCTGAGATCAAGCCCCACGTTGGGCTCCCTGCATGGAGCCTACTTCTCCCTCTGCCTGTGTCTCTGCCTCTCTCTCTCTCTCTGAATAAATAAATAAGTAAATAAATAAATAAATAATCTTTTTTAAAAATCTTAAAAGATATGTAACTTAAAGCAAAAAATGTTTTAAAAAAATACTGTGCTCAGTGAAAGAGCCAGAGGCAAAAGGCTATATGATTCTACCTCTATGAAATATGTAGGTTCAGAACATTTTCCTCACCCCAAAAGGAAACCCCATCCTCATGAGCAGTCACTCCCCATCCCCCCAGGCCCCGGCCCCTGGCAGCCACTCATCTGCTTTCTGTTTCTATGAATTTACTTGTTCTGGACATTTAATATAGATGACATCATACACTATGTGACCTTTTGTGTCTGGCTTGTTTTCAAGATTTGTCCATGTTGTAGTGTATGCTAGGACTTCATTCCTCTTTAAAACTAAATAATATTCCATTGTGTGAATCTACCACATTTTGTTTATCCATTCATCTGTTGGTGGACACTTGGGTTGTTTCTACCCTTTAGCAATTGTGAATAGTGCTGCTTGTGAACATGATTTTTTAAGAGTCTTCCAGAACGTTTTGCTGGGTTCTTCCAGTAGGATATAGCACAGTTCCCCCCTGCCCACCTCCTATTCCTGGACCTCTGATCATGGCCATCAGAGAGGGGACAGGTAGTGAGGGTCTGATGAGGGAGCCTGTGGAGCCCAGTATGATGAAACAGATGAGCACCCCGTATCCCTCCTGCTTACCAGCTTTCCAGGTGACTCTTGTTTTTGCTAGTTTGGGTGATTAAATATTTCATACACACAGAACATGTATCACAGACACCTCTTTCCCCTCCACACAGACTTAACAGATGTGAACATAGATTTGCTTCAGATTTTTTAAAAAGATGTTATTTATTTATTTATTTATTTATTTATTTATTTATTTATTTACTCATTTATTTGAGAGAGAATATGCAAGTTGAGAGGAAGGGCAGAGGGAGAGGGAAAGAATCTCAAACGGACTCCAAGTTGAATGTGCAGCCCAGCTCAGGGTTTGATCCCACAACCCTGAGATCATGACCTGAGCCAAAACTAAGATTCGATCACTTAACCAACTGTGCCACCCACTTGCCCCACTTCAGATGATTATTAATAAATAGATTGAGAGACACAGCCAACCTCATCCCTTTTCCCTCCTCCCTCTCTAGATGTGACCACCACCCTAAAATCCCCGTGTATTGTTTCATGCCTGTAATTACACTTTCTCACTATATACGTGTCTATGAACTACTCAGAGTGTGTTGTGTTTTAAATATATACATAAAATATACGTAAATATATCAGTTTGCAACTTAACCTTATTACTCCGTAATAACCGCAAAGGATTTATCCATGTTGATTTATCTCCAGAAGAGATTTTGTCCCCAGGGATATTTGGCAATATCTGGAGGCAGTTCCGGCTGTCACAACCAGGGTAGGAACATGCCCTTGCTATCTAGTGGGTGGAAGCCAGGGATGCTGCTCTTCATCCCAAGAGCACAGGACAGCCCCTACTGCAGCAGGAAATGATCCAGCCCCATAGGAAAGCAGTGACACATGCGGTTGAGCCTGGATGTAGATGCAGTTCACTTTTAAATACTGACTCTGTGTGTGACTCTCCACCCCATCACTGAAAGATATAGACTTTACTTTTCCACTGTGACAATGTGGCAGTGAAATCCTTTCCACATCTCCTTTGCTGGTTTCTTTTGGGTCAGTAGCGAGGAACAGAATTGCTAAGACATAAGCAATGCACAGCCTCAGATTCGCTCAGTATTAGCAAATTGCCTCCAAGGTGGTTATGCCTGTAGATCCTCCCAATTCCCAATGTGTGTGTAGAGGAAAACTTGGGCTTTTTCCCCTCTGGAGGAGGGGCAGATATTTCCACCACCCACCCCTACTTCTCTGTGAGGTTGACCAAGCTAAGAAGGCAGCTCCTTCTACAGAAGGGAGTGAGCTTCATGTTTCTTGGAATGAAAGACCTTACAATGACTCTGTTCCAAATAAGGTCACGTTCTAAAGTTCTGGTAGATGTGAATTCTGGGCAGGGGGACACTGGCCCCCCACATAACTCACTGCAAGTGGGGATATTGATCCTCATATTATGTGTGGTTAAAAGCTCTCAAGGGCAGAGTGAAGGCATATAGTTGCCTGGGACAAAATAGTAACTCCACAAATATGTGGAACAGGGGAGGTTTTGTTATAGCGCGACCCACAGTACCCAGCAACCTCAATGCCTAGGAGGTGTTCGTCCACATTTAGAATGTAAGTTCCATGAGGGCAGGAGTTCATTCACTCACAGCTATTTTTTGGGCAGCTACTATGTGTCACACCACCATGTGCTGGGGGTGCAGCTGCAGGTAAGACTGATGAGTTCTCCCTACTCACCAAAGCTTGATTTCAGCTCAGAGCATGATCTCGGGGGTCATAAGATCAAGTCCTGCATTGGTGTGGGGGGGGGGGGGTCCGTGCTCAGCAGGGAGTCTGCTTGAGAGTCTCTCTCCCTCTCCTCCTTCCCTTCCCCCACCTGAGTTCCACTAGTGCATGCGCTCTCTCTAAAATAAATAAATAAATCTAAAAAAAAACAAACAAACCTGAACAGATCATATCTTTTGATTAGTTTTTGATTAATAGATCACATGTAACCTTGTCATCTCACGCCCACACTGAGTGGAATTGTCATTAGATTCAAGTGAATTGCTTAAGGAGAGTTATTGGTACCAGCCCTGGCCTTGAGAGCTAAATAGCTGTGCCTGACAACTTAATCCTAAAGGCATTCTCTGGAAAGTGAAACTAGTCGGGGAGGGGAGGAGTCTAGATGACACAGTTGTCACACCAGGAGACACCCAGGGCGCAACTTGGGGGTGTGGCCATAGGGAGATATGACCACATTAACATAAAGATAGGAGGTGCCTGGCTGACTCAGTCAATACAATGTATGACTCTTGATCTCCAGGTCATGAGTTCAAGCCCCAGGGTTCCTACGAACACAGTTTGAAAACCTTTGTCCTTGAGAGCCTATCCTCCTAGCCACAGATAGATGATCTTGGGTTATCAGGGCTGCAGGACATCAGCCAGCTCATTCTTCTATCTCTGTGTGGTGCTTAACATTGCTGCCCATCAGAATCACCAGGAACACTAAAAAGTCCATAAGCTCAGCCATACCCCAGACTGACCAACTGAGATGCTCTGGGATGGATCTCCAGTATCTGGTTTGTGAAGTCCCCGGGCAATGCTGATATACAGCCAAATTGGAGGCCACTGCACTGAGCCATCTTCTTGATGGATTGGATTCCTATTTCTCTTTGCTAAGCAAGACCAGACCATTCTTTTTTGTATTTTGTTGCCCTGGGTTTATACAAAGACTCAGTTTACTATCATTTATGAGTGTGTATCCTCAGTTACAGAAACTGAAATAAGTCACCTTTTTTCTGTTGTCCTTATTTTATAACAGCTTTATTGAGTCATAATTCACATACCACCCAATTCACCCATTGAATGCATCCCATTCGGGACACCTCGGTGGCTCACCTGGTTAAGCATCTGCCTTTGGGTCAGGTCATGATCCCAGGGTCCTGGGATCAAGCCCCATATCTGGCCCCCTGCTTAGCAGGGAGTCTGCTTCTCCATCTCCGTCTACCACTCCCCCTGCTTATACTCTCTTGCTCTCTCATAGAAATTAAATATTTTTTAAAAATAAAAATTATAAAGCATCCCATTCATTGGTTTTTAGTATATTCACAGAATTGTGTACCCATCAACTCCAGAAACAAATCTGTATCCTTTAGCTGTCACCCTCCCATCTCCCTTATTCCCTCCAGCCTAAGCAATCTCTAATCTACCTTCTCTTAGTGTTAAAAATTAAATAAAATACTGAGACCCATAATAGGATGAAGTCCACAGGGTCATGGGAGCCCAGAGGCAGGAGTGACTGACCTAGCAGAGCAAGGAAGCCTTCCCAGAGGATGGCATTTGTGCTTGGCCATTTCTGCTTTTGTGTCTTTGCTCCTTCTCTATGCCACTAGCTTGTAACAGAAGACAACAAATGTTGGGGAGGATGCAGAGAAGTTGGAACCCTTGTGAACCACTGGTAGGAATGCAACATGGTACAGCCGCAGTGGAAAACAATATGACAGTTCCTCAAAAAAATCCATCAATTCTACTTCTGGGTATATCCCCAAAAGAGATGAAAGCCGGAACTCAAACAGACATTGGTACACTTATGTTCTTAGCAGCATTATTCACAATAGCCAAAAGGTGAGAAAAACTCCAATGTCCATTGATGGATGAGTGAATAAACAAACTGTGGAATATCCATACAATGGAATATTGTTTAGCCCTAGAAAAGAAGGAATTCGACACTGCCACAGTGTGAATGAACCTTGACATTATCCTGAGTGAAATAAGCCAGACACAAATGGACAAATACTATGTGATTCCACTCACCTGAGGTCCCTAGAGCAGTCAGATTCACAGAGACAAAGTAGATGGTGGGAGCCAGGGGCTGGGGGAGGGAATAGGGAGTCTGTGTTTAATGGGGACAGAGTTTCAGTGGAGAACAATGAAAAAGTCCTAGAGATGGATGGTGGTGAGGGTCACATGACAATGTGAATGTGCTTAATGCCCCCTGAGCTGGGCACTTAAAAATGGTTAAAGTAGCACATTTCATGTATATTTTACCACAATAAAAGAATTTAAAAAGAGGGAGAGACCAAGAGGGCAGGCATGAGCCTGTAGGGATCTTGGCATCAGCCCAAGGCGGGAGAAGCCGCATGGAAGTGTTCCCATCTGTACATTGCTCTGTGTCCACGCCTCCCTCTCTTATAGGGATAACGAGAGTGATCCCTTGGCTGTGATTATCAATGAGGATTTAACGAGTCCTTCATATAAAAGTAAACCCAGCGTCTGAGACCTGGAAGTGCTTGCTAAATGTAAGCTGGCAGTACCATCATTGTCCCCTCTCTGAGCCTGAGTTCTTCCCCTGAAGTGGGCAAGCTGCAAGGCAGTTGAATTAGGATGGGCTGACCAGAGGGTATGGGGACAAAGCAGACCCTTGGCACCCTGGTGACAGTGGGGATACCCCCATGCCCCCCAGGAGCAGTCGAGCTTTCCCGACGCCATCCCATGGCATCCTGGCTGTGTGCCATGCTGCACTGCTTCGGGAGTTACATCTTGGCTGATCTTCTCCTTGGGGAGCCCCTGATCGACTACTTCAGCAACAATTCCAGCGTCCTGCTGGCCTCAGCTGTCTGGTAAGCACTGTCAGGCTGGTGGGGTGTGGGAGAGCAGAGTTGGGGGCAGGGGTGATCCAGCCACCTGGGAAGTGGGAGGCAGGAGGTTGGAGGAAACAGGACCCATCACAGAACCTCCACGGTGGACCTGAATGCACTGCTGTCCACTGCCCAGCTCTCTCCTGAGCCCGGCAAGTTGGGGAGGGGGATCTGGGCACCATCTCATCTCCCAGGGACCCCCAACAGTCTGTTTCCCCCTGACATTCCATGCTCTCTCCCCAAAGGTACTTGATTTTCTTCTGCCCTCTGGACCTTTTCTACAAGTGTGTCTGCTTCCTGCCTGTGAAACTTATATTCGTGGCCATGAAGGAGGTAGTGAGAGTCCGGAAGATCGCCGTGGGCATCCATCACGCCCATCACCACTACCACCACGGGTGGTTCGTCATGATTGCCACTGGCTGGGTCAAAGGTAAACAGGACCATGATTACAAGGAAAGTCACCTCAGTTGAGAACCCCTGCTCAGTGGTACATGTCAGGCCAGACATTACTCCAGGCTCAGAGGACTGTTGTGGGAGTCCAGCCTCATTAGCCAACAGCTTTAAAGTTAGTGGGAAGGTTCTTCCAGAATTTAACTGTCAGGGATAAATAGGACAACGAGACAATGACACCTGTCTCTCAAGCAGGTTTTCTCAACTGCGACACTACTGATGTTTGGTGTCAGATCATCCTCGTGGTGGGTGCTGTCTTGTGCTTTGTAACATATTGAACAGCATCCCTGGCCACCTCCCACCAGATGTCAGTAGCACCCACCTGTGTGACAACCAGAAATGTCTCTAGATGTTGCCAAATGCCTCCTGGAGAAGAAACCACACCCCTATAACTACAGCGGTCCTTAACCTTTGTGGGCCATGGTCCTCTTTGAGCCCGGTAAAGACTTTTATGTTTCTAAATGCATAAGATAAAATATACAGGATGATAAAAGAGGTCCATTATTTTAAAATAGTTATCAAAAAAATTTTTAATAAAATAGTTACCAAAAAGTTTTAATATGATACAGTAATTTTATACATCTTTACCAATGCATTAAGTAAGAGACCATTCATTTAGCACATAGGTATTTCTGAACTTTTGAAGTGTTGTCGAGCACAAATGATATTATGAAACCATCTGCAACAATGGGATTGTGAAAAAGGAAAAAAATCCATGAATTCCATTGGTGTTGGAGTCACAGCCTTGCAAATCCTTATCAGCTTACTGCCTTCCTTCACAATGGAAGGAAAGTGTGTATTTCAGTGAGGCACATGAAAATGAAGTAGTTCTGTTTCCTGTGTGGGTTCGTGGACCCCAAGTTAAGACTTTATGACTCAGGGCAGACTTGAGTTGAGGCCTTTACACAGCTTAATCTCATTTGATTCTTAAGACTTTGCTTCGGGAGAAGTCTAACATCACCCCCTATTTACTGAGGAAGGAAATGAAATGACTTCCACATGGTCACACAGCTAAGGGGGTGCAGCTAGGTTTGACTCCAGGTCCTCTGAATTCAGCATCCATTCCTACTACTTTGAAGTCCTCCTTTTCCTTCTCCTCTAGCTGTGCTAAGAGGCAGACCAAGATAGACTTTAAAACGAAAAATGTTACTAAAAATAAAGAGGAGCACTTTACAGTGATGGGTCAACCCATTGGGAAGATATAACAATTATACACATATAGGCACCTAAAAACAGCACCAAAATATATAAAGCAAAAACTGAAAGAAGTTAAAGGAGAAATAGACAATCCAACAATAATTGTAGAAGTGCAGCAAGAGTAACAGAAAGACAGGGAAAGGAGGCTCAAGCAGGTGCTAATACCACTGGGCACCTCATCCCTGCTCCCTTATACCAAAGTGGGTACTGCCAAAATGCCAGGGCTTAGAAGTACCCTCCACTGAGCCACAGTGTACTCAGCACCATTGACACATGGGGCTGGATCATGCCCTGTGGTGGAGGCAGTCTTTTGCATTGTAGGATGTTGAGCAGCATTCCTGGCCTTAACCCACCAGTAGTAGCCTCACCCCAGTTGCAACAACCAAAAATGTCTCCAGATATTTCCAAATGCCTCCTTGGGGGCAAAGTCATTCCAGATATGAACTACTGGTCCAGTGGTACATACCAGGGACCTCAGTGTGGCCATTCCTGGAGTAGGTGTCCAAGCCTCTTTGACCAGTACATTTGGAGTAAATGGAAAGGTTCTTTTAGAACTTCAGCCATTATGTCCCATATGGGTCTCCTTATTCGCTCTCCAGGAAGCCTGTGCTATAGAACGAATTCCCTAGGGGTATAGCATGCCTCCCAGAGGGCAAATGGCTTGAGAAGGACTGAAAGTTCAGAGCCCTAAGGAGGAGAGAGCCTAGGATGGAGAGACTTCCAAAAGCCTCATGCACGGCTCAGGGTCCTGGACTAGGAGGATCAGGGCAGACAACGCTGTTGTTCAAAACATACCTTGCAGATAGAATATGATCTCAATTCCTTCATGCGGGTTTTGTTCCAAGTATGCATGTAATCCTCCTGAGCCTCAGTTTCCCCACTGCAACTGATTATCATACACCCAGCCTCAGTGTCCCTCTGGAAAAGACTCTAGGAGCAGAGAAGCTGCTTCCTTGGGAACTCAGCCAAGAAGAATGGGGAGCTGGAGGTGGCAGGCTCATTCAGGAGCACCCTGTCTCGTAGGCTCTGGTGTCGCCCTCATGTCCAACTTTGAGCAGCTGCTCCGAGGGGTCTGGAAGCCAGAGACCAATGAGATCCTGCACATGTCCTTGTGAGTATCCTATCCCCCGCCCCATCCTTCCTGTACGTATAGGTGCCTCTGGGGCCCAACCCTGGGTTGGATGCCCTGGTAACTTAGAAGCCTGATTCTGTCTTTCAGAAGCTTCCAGAGGTCATGGAACAGAAGGGGAGTCATGGTTCTGCCTAGAGGAAAGGGACAGGCAGAGCAGCAGGGAGTTGATTTGGGTTGATTTGGGTTTTGAAGAGTGAGTAGGAGTTTTCTGGCAAAGGAGGAGTCTCTGGACAGAGGTGAGCACCTCTGCCAATGTCAAGTCAGAAAAGAGCAATGATTCTGCCCAGTTCCGCAGGGTCAGGGTACAGAATATGGGTGGGAATGAGGAGTACAGAGCATGGGATACAGGGCATTGGTGGGGAGTGTGGCTGGGACTACGTGGACAGGACCTTGTGGCAGCATCCAGAACCCGACCTCGGGCTCCATGCTACATTTAGCCTATAGAGTTTTTATTTTTATTTATTTATTTTTAAAGATTTTATTTATTTATTCATGAGAGACACAGAGAGAGAAAGAGAGAGGCAGAGACACAGGCAGAGGGAGAAGCAGGCTCCATGCAGGGAGCCTGACGTGGGACTTGATCCTGGGTCTCCAGGATCACGCCCTGGGCTGAAGGCGGCACTAAACCACTGAGCCACCCGGGCTGCCCAGCCTATAGATTTTTAAAAACCTAATTGGTTTGGACTAGTTAAATTTTCTCCCAATCTACAATAAATAAAGTGGTAGCCATTAAAATATGACAGAAATTTTTTTAAAGGCTCACCTATATACCAATGAAAATTCCCATTCCACCCTTCAAAAAAAAGAGCATTATCTCATTTTGTCCCTGCCAAAAATCTACTCCCACCCTCAGTTCACCGACAAGGAAATGGGCCCCCAGAATGTTGTGTTGCCTGCCACTGAGTAGGCAAGTGGTTTCCTTTCTTGGATTCTATTTCCACCTCATCAGCTGAGTGTGAGGGCTCCATGGAATCACACTCATAAACTCCCTGGCCCTGGCACCTGGTGAGTGCTTTGGAAATATCCGGAAGAATTATCATCATTAAGGACAGCAGTGAACAGCAGACGTTGGAAACAGAAGTCACGGGTCTCTCTTTCATAACAAGTTAAAATATTGAAAACCTATCCTGTAAGAAAGAAAGGGAAGGTTAAGAAGAACCATGTGAAAAAAAAAAAAAAAAGAAGAACCATGTGTTGTGACCCCACCTCCGGGGGCACTGTGCTGGTGTCCGGTGTTTTACTGGGGTTTGGTCACACAGACATAGCTGACCGCCTGCATGCCTGCCCTGTCTCCAGCCCCTCCAGAGGTCGAGCTGATACCACGTGGCCCAAGACCCCACCTTAAATCACGTCGTTATTAACTGGTATGACCCAAAGTCCCCAAGTAAACAAAGACACTCCTCTCAGGCAAAGCATGTCCAGGGCTTAGCGGATACCTCCCAGGAGCCGGGGGGAAAGGCATATCTCTCTTTGGGCCAAAGAGAGATATGCCACCCTTGACCGTGCAAGGAGACACCACCTTATCCTTGGCAAGCAGGCATCATCCCGCTTCACACTCAGGAGAAGCTGGGGTGGCAATGGGCAGGCGGAGTAGAGGGTCTGGGCCAGAGGGAAAAAGACCTGAGCTACATGGCATCCCACAATAACAGAGGCTGCCCCCCTCCAGCCCCACAAAGGCCAGCTTGTACGGAGCCATACTCTTCACCCTCCAGCAGACCCGCTGGCTCCCGGTATCCAAAGCCAGCCTTATCTTCATCTTCACCATGTTCATGGTGTCCTGCAAGGTAAGCCCTCCTGCCCTGACTTCCAGCTTCCAGCTTGGGAGCTCAGGTTTCCAGTTTCGGGTCCCAGAAAGGGCAACCCTAAGGCACTAGGTCTGTGCATTGGAGGAAGGTCTGATAAGAGGAGTGTCCAGCAGGTGGGGACAAGGTAAGGAGAATAAGGCCTTCTGAGCAGGGGAGACCCTTTTGAGGGTCCAGGCTGAGCAAAGGCTGGAGAGTGGGGCAGGGGCGCATAGAGTCTGGACAATCAGGACCTCATGCTTGAGCTATGGAAAGCTGAGGGACCAGACCCTAGAAGGTACGCTCAGGACACCAAGGACCCAGGCTAGACAAGGAATGGTCCTGGTCTGATCCTGAGGCTTTGAGCTGGGGTTAGCTCACCCAGGAGGGGCCTTGGGGGACTACAGAGTCCTCCCCATGGATCTGAGAGGGGACCTATAGGCCACTGAAAAGGGGAAGGGAGTGAGCAGCCACAGGCCAAGCATTGTTCCTCTCTGAGCCCAAGGGTTGGGGGACCCCTAAGGGGAGGGAGGAGGTCAACTGTCCCCAGGTGCCCAATACTGTCTGGGTTTCAGCACCAGAAGTCCTGCATCCTGGGAAGCCTAGGATAGTTGGTCACCCTCCTGGGGGTGCATAAAGCCAGAGGGATGGGTCTGTGCTACCTCTGACCTTGACGTAGTTGACCTTTTCTCCCCTCTTCCCTCCTCTCCCCTCCCCCCACTTTGCTTTCCGCTTCCATCTCCCTTTGTCTTGCTGTCTCCCTGTCCTTCTGCCACCCCACCTCAGGTATTCCTGACGGCCACTCACTCCCACAGCTCCCCGTTTGATGTCCTGGAAGGCTACATCTGCCCTGTGCTGTTTGGGACCTCCTGGGGGGGCGACCATCACCATGACAACCATGGCGGGCCCCATGGTGGCGGTGGGCCCGGCTCGCCACACTCAGCCCTGCCTGCTAAGTCCAAAGAGGAGCTGAGTGAGGGCTCCAGGAAGAAGAAGACCAAGAAGGCAGATTAGTGGGTGGCCCAGAGGCCTTGAGGGGTGCCAGGGAGAGAACCCTGACCCAAGACCCTCAGAGCCGGTGCGGGGGCATCCTGGACTCAGCTCTCCCCTCTCCGGGCCTCTACTTCCCAGTCTGCAAACTGGGGCCATTTGACAGTCCACCCTCCAGGGCTGATGTGGGGGGGTTAAGTGAGATATGGGGGTGAGGGGCATTTGTAGGAATGGAGGGGTCCCTCTCTTTCTGCCAGGCCACCATAGCAACACAGCTTTATTTGAGGGGAGGCCCACAGCATCCGGGCAGTGGCCCCAGCCAGAAACCCTAGCAGTTATATTCTTGGTTCTATTATTTCCTCTCTAAAATTACATCTTGACTCTAAAAGAACTTCAAGTCAGGTTGAGACTCATGAATTTGATGGACAATTCCTAAGTGTCTGCTGTGAGGCAGCTGCTGTGACTTCTGTCTCTTCTTACCTACTCCTCCTGGACAACATTGGGCAAGCTGCCCCCTCCGAGCCTTGCATTCCCCTTCTGTATAGTGGAGACGCCCAGCCCTCCTCTGTGTGGAAGTGCTGGTGTGTGCCTTATAAACTCTTAAGCACCGTGCAGTCGGGTGGGGAGGCCTTGATGGATGTTCCTCGTGCTTGAGAACAGCTTTGCATTTTAGACTATTTGTGTTTGTGGATCAGAGAACATCCCCCACCCCCCCACAACAAGTTACCTGGCACAGAGGAGGCCTTCAGTTGACACATCTAGGCCAGTCTTGAGAGCTCGGAGGGTGAGGAAGGCTTGTTCTTATCTTTGGCTTCAGGCCACCCCTAAACCAAAGAAATGCAGCTGGCTGGGCAGGGGCCCCAAGATCCAGGTCTGTAAAGGGGTTCTGAGTACTTGTCGGGCCCTAGACACATTGGGCCTCCCCCATGCTAGCGGCCTCCAGGGCTCCTTTAATCACCCAGAGGAGTTGGCTTGCTTTATGGTGGGCCTTGTGCTGCTGCTGGGCCCTGGGAACATGCTTCGGGGTGAGTGAGGGGAATGGTAGCTGAGCGGCACCCCACCACCACCACCCCTCCATCTCAGCCTGTTATCAGGACACCCTTGAGGATGGGTAGATTAGGTGTGGCCAGTCTCCGGCAGTGTTTTGGCCCAGACGGGGCCGGCTTAGAGCTGTCGTCCGCACAGGGGTGCTCAGGGCAGCAGCCTACAGCTGCAAAAAACATCAGCACGGGGGCAGCAGGGTCCCAGGTATTGCCCAGCTGTTGGGAAAGTGCCTTGATTGGTGACACCTGGGAGCCGGATGGGTCCTGAGGCTCCGAATTCATCCTCTTGCATGTTTATCAAGGCTCGGCATGAAGGTTCAGCAAATAAATCTGTTATGGAAGAAGCACATTGCCTTGGCTCTTTCATTCCTGCTTTCGGCCTCAGGACACAGTAGGGTTCTGTGTCCTTAGAGATACCCAGAGTTTGCAGGGAGATGAGGCTCATGACAGCCCCCAATCACCAAGAAGGGATGGACCCAGTGGGTAGAGTCTGAGTTTGGGGTTCAAATATTCACCGTGCCACCGACAGATCACAAGGCCTCCCCTTCTCCAAGCCTATTTGCTTCTTGGGGACCGGGGGATAATGATTATCATTGCCCTTTGTAGATAGATGGGTGAATTAATGGGGCAATCAAGGTTTGCAGTTAAGAGTCCATACAGGGCCTTGTTAAGAGAAAAACTTGGCAATCACACATCTGATAAAGGAATTGTATCCAGGGTAACTGGGTGGCTCAGTCAGTAAGTGTTTACCTTAGGCTCAGGTCATGATCCCAGGGTCCTGGGATGGAGGCCAGGCTCACTGCTCAGCAGGGAGTCTGTTTCTCCCTCCCTCTCTGCCCTTGCCCCAGCTCATGATCTCTTTCTCTCAAATAAATAGAATCAAAAAAAAAAAAAAAAAAAAAAGGATCGTATCCAGAATATATAAAGAAGTCTCAAAACTCAATAGTAAAACAAACAGCCCAAATAAAAATAAACAAATGATTTGAATAGACAATAAAATGGTGCAGTTGCTTTGGAAGACAATGGCAGCTTCTTTAAAAAAGCAAATGTTCATTTATCATATAACCCAGCTATTCTTCTCAGGTACTCGCCCAAGAGCAATGAAAATATGTGTCCCTGCAAAGACATGGACACCCATGCGCATAGGCGCTTTGTGATAGCCCCAAACTGGAAACAACAAATGTCCATCAAAAGGTGAGGGGATGAATAACTGCTCCATCCAGCAGAATTGTGCTCACCGATTCCATTAGCCAAAGGAGCCAGCAGTGACAACAGGAGTGAGCTTCAATTGCATTACAGTTGAAGGGTGGGGGAGACCGCGTAAAGAGGGATATATACTCCTCCAGCCCCTGTATATAAAATTCTGGAAAAGGCAAATAAATATATGGCAATGGGCTGATCAGTGGATGCTTGGGCCGGGTGGGGGGGTGGGGGGGGCCAAAAAGGCACATGGAAACTGGGTGATGGAAATCTTAACTATCCTGATCGTAGTTAAGGATAACTGATTTCACAGGTCTTATGTGCACATCACAACCTATCAAATTATATACTTCAAATGTGCACAGTTTAGGGACGCCTGGCTGGTTCAGTCGGTAGACCACAGGACTGGTAACCTCAGGGTTGTAAGTTCAAGCCCCACGTTGGTTGTGGAGCCTATTTGAAAAAAAAAAAAAAAAAAAAAAGTATGGTTGATTGTATGTCAATTGTATCTCAATAAAAATGTAAAAAAAAATTTCACTTAAGAAAGAAAAAACTCCATAAAAAACTAGGCAAAAGATTTGAACAGGGGCGCCTGGGTGGCTTAGTCAGTTAAGGGTGAGCCTTTGGCTCAGGTCATGAGCCTTTGGCTCAGGTCCTGGGATCCGGCCCTATGTCTCAGGCTCCCTGCTCAGCAAGGAATCTGCTTCTCCTTGTCTGTCCCTCTCCCTGCTTGTGCCCTCTCTCATTATCTCTCTCTCCCTCTCTATCTCCCTGAAATAAATAAATAAAATCTATTTTTTTTTAATTTTTATTTATTTATGGTAGTCACAGAGAGAGAGAGAGAGAGAGAGAGAGGCAGAGACATAGGCAGAGGGAGAAGCAGATTCCATGCACCGGGAGCCTGATGTGGGATTCGATCCTGGGTCTCCAGGATCGCGCCCTGGGCCAAAGGCAGGCGCCAAACCGCTGCGCCACCCAGGGATCCCTAAAATCTATTTTTTTAAAAAAGATTTGAACAGACAGTTCATCAAAGAGAATACATGGATGGCATGTAATCCCATGAAATAAATACATGTGAAAACTATAACAAAATGCCAGGCATATCTGTTAGGGGCTGACTTGTGTCCCCTCAAAATTCACAAGTTGAACTCCCAATCTCCAATACTTCAGAAGGTAACCATATTTGGAAGGGGTCTTTAAAGAGGTGATTAAGTGAAAATGAGCTCTTTGGGTGGGCCCTACTGCAGTCTGACTGGGGTCCACATAAGAAGAGGAGATTAGGACACAGACTTGAGCAGAGCAAAGCTGATCTGAGGGCCCAGGGAGAAGATGGCCATCTACAAGCGATGAAGAGGCCTCAGAAGAAAACACTTGTGCCGTCAGTGCCTTCATCTTGGACTCCTAGCTGCCAGAACTGTAAGAAAATAAATTTCTAAAAAAAAAAAAAAAAAAAGAAAGAAAGAAAGAAAAAGAAAGGAAAAGAAATTTCTTTTTTTTAAAAAAGATTTTATTTACTTATTCATAAGAGACACAGAGAGAGAGGCAGAGACACAGGCAGAGGGAGAAGCAGGCTCCCTGCAGGGAGCCTGATGCAGGACTTGATCCCTGGATCACTGGGTCACACGCTGAGCCAAAGGCAGATGCTCAACCACTGAGCCACCCAGGCGTCCCCAAGAAAATCAATTTCTACTAAAAAGCTGCTCAGTCTGTCATTAGAGCCACCATAGCAAGTTAATATGATACTGCCTAGAATGTTTAAAATAAGAATAGAGGGACACCTGGGTGGCTCAGAGGTTTAGCGCCTGCCTTCGGCCCAGGGCCAGGGCGTGATCCTGGAGTCCCTGGATCGAGTCCCACATCAGGCTCCCTGCAGGGAGCCTGCTTCTCCCTCTGCCTGTGTCTCTGCCTCTCTCTGTGTGTCTCTCATGAATAAATAAATAAAATCTTAAGTAAAATAAATTAAAAAATAAAATAAAATAAAATAAAATAAAATAAGAATAGGTAACAATGCTGGTGCTGGTAAGGACTCAGAGCAACTGGGATGCTCACAGAGTGCTGGTAGAAAACAACTGGATGGTCTCTCTCAAAATGAAACATTGTTTTCCATATAACCCAGCAATCCCATTTCTGAATGAAACAGAGACTGGTGTTCATGCAAGAAATGTTCAAAGCAGCTGTTTGGGGAAATCACCAAAAAAATGGAGGCATCCTAAATGTACAGCAGTTGGTGAGTGGATGAACCTCATCCCATGGTCTCATCACACTAAGAAATAGTACTCAGTGATGAAAAGGAACGAGCTGCAGATACAGCAACACGGATGTGTCTCAGAGGCATTTGCCCAGCAAATGCATCCAGACTCAGACTATAGCTGAGTCTATGAGAGCTGTGTGCTCTCATTAGAGGATATTTTAGGAAGAGCAAAATTATAGGGACAGGAAACAGATCCATGGTTGCCAGGCCTGAGGAGTGGGGGGAGAGACTGCCTCAAAGGGGCCAGCAGAACAGGGTGGGGGGATAGAACGGTGCTATATTTTGATTATGGTGGGGAATCCACAACTGTGTGTCTTTGCCAAAGCCTCCAGATATGTAGGCTGAGAATTCCACCTTCATCTAAAAAAGAGAGGAACAGGGCACCTGGGTGGCTCCGTGGTTGAGCGTCTGCCTTTGGCTCAGGTCATGATCCCAGGGTCCTAGGATCGAGTCCCATATCAGGCTCCCTGCAGGCTGCCTCTGTGTGTGTGTCTCTCATGAATAAATGGATGAAATCTTAAAAAAAAAAAAAAAGAGAGAGAGAGAGAGAGAGAGAGAGAGAGAGGAAAAACAGAATAGGTTGCAAAGCTTCTCAGACCTGTTCGCATCCTGGCTTTTTGTCTGCAAGGTGCCTGGTGTTGGGGGAGTAACTCCCCTTCTCTGAGGCTCAATTTCCTCTCAGGATGACTAGAGGGAGTGCCTGGAGCCCAATTCCCAAGACCAGATCTGTAATTCCCCGGAGCACTTCTGTTGAGGCGCATCTAGCACCTGGTGGGTGTGGGTGATAAGCCGCTCTCCTCCTGGAAGCAGGGATGGATGTTCTGGGATCTCATTTTATGAGAGAACAGATTGTACCAAAATAGCCTCCCAGCCTATTTTGGGAAGGAGGTGGGTAGGCCACTGTCTGGCTGGAGGATGATTGGCGGGACAGGCTGACCCTGCCAGCCCCTGTAGGTGTAAGAACTCTGAAGACCAGGCTCTCAAGTCCAGCCTAATTATAGCTGCAGGAGTCATGCTCAGTAGCTTCCTCTGTCTTGGGTTGAAAGAAATGTTCTTTTATCATCATCATCATCATTATCATTATTACTATTATTATGGTAAAATGCACAACATAAAATTTTCCATCTTAACCATGTTTCTATGCATGGTTCAGTGGCATTAAATACAGTTGCATTGGGACACCTGGGTGGCTCAATGGTTGAGCGTCTGCCTTCGGCTCAGGTTGTGATCCCAGGGTCTTGGCATTGAGCCCCGCGTCGGTTTCCCCACAGGGAGCCTGATTCTCCCTCTGACTATGTCTCTGTTTAGCATAATGTCTCCCAGGTTCATCCATGCCGTAGCCTGGGTCAGGATTTCCTTCCTTTTTAAGGATAAATATTATTCCAGTATAGCTATGCCACATTTTTGCTTATCCACGCATAAATAGACACTTGGGTTGTTTCTACCTTTTGGCTAATATGAAAAATGCTGCTGTAACCACAAGTGTGCAAATATCTCTTGAAGACTCTGCCTTCTATTGAGAGGAAGGTTATTGAAGCAGGAAAGATGAGGAAGCAGAGCCTCTGGATCCCATAGCTCAGAGCTTTGAAATATATGTACGAATATGATACACACATATCTGTATTCAGTCATCTATGCCCATCATCAGCCATGAGTTTGCCTAGAAACCTCCAATTCCAGCTCAACAATGCAGGGTATATTGTAGTCTTCCCCCGTAGAGAGAAATCTGTGAAGTCTTCTTTTAACTATTAAGTGATGCCTTTCTGCCCTCCCTACCAAAGAAAGGGAAGAGGAATCAAAATAATATTTACCAAGCAAACTGTACCTTGGCTGTTTGTACCTCTTACAGATCTTAGCCGCAGGAGGCCACAGAGCTGGGGGTATGAGCAGGGTCTCGGGCTCATGTAAGCCCACTAAAAGTGTGACCCGGAGCAGGTGACTTTACATCTTAAAATTCAAGCATCGTCTCTATGTTGGGTCATTGTAAGGATTAACTAAGAGTGAAGAGGTCTCATCCTGAGAAGGATCCTGCTCACATGATTGTTGGCAGAATTTTGTTTCTTATGGCATGTTGCATTGAGAGCCTCAGTTTTTCACCAGCTTTCAGCAGGAAGTTGCCCTTAATTCCCCACCACAGGGGCCTTTCCAACCTGACAACTTCCTTTATCGTAGCCAACAAGAAGTTTCTTCCCTGTTAGCAAAACAGAAGTCATAGAGGGGTTTTCTTTTTTAAGTACAGTGAAATTTATGTCACATAAAACTAATCATTTTGAAGTGAACAATTCAGTGGCATTTAGTGCATTCACAATGTTGTATAACCATCACTTCTACTTGGCTCCAGGATATTTCCATCACCCCAAAACTAATCCTGTACCCATAGCCGTCACTTCCCATCTCCCAGCCCCAGTCCCTGGCAACCACAATCTGCTTTCTGTGTCTCCGGATTTTGCGTGTTGTAAATATTTCATATGCATGGTATCACACACCATAGACCTTGGTGTCTGGCTTCTTTGACTCAGCATAGTGTCGTTGAGCTTCCTCCACATTGTCGCATATGTTGGAACTCCATTCCTTCTTTTTTTTTTTTTTTTTTTTTTTTTTTAAAGATTTTATTTATTTATTCATGATAGTCACAGAGAGAGAGAGAGAGAGAGGCAGAGACACAGGCAGAGGGAGAAGCAGGCTCCATGCAGGGAGCCCGACGCGGGATTCGATCCCGGGTCTCCAGGATCGCGCCCTGGGCCAAAGGCAGGCGCTAAACCGCTGTGCCACCCAGGGATCCCCCATTCCTTCTTATGGCTGAATAATATTCCATTACATGCATATACGGTATGTTGTTTATCCTTTTATTCATTGTTGGAGATTTGGGTTATTTCCACTTTTTGGCCATTGAGACACTGCTGCTATAAACATTTGTTTGAATGCCTGTTTTCAGTTCTTTGGGTTATACAGTTCAGAGTAGAATTTCTAGGTCATAGATTTCTACAACCTAATCTTGAAAGTGGCATTCCATCATCCTCACCCTCCCTCCACCCCCCATGCCATTTATCCAATTTTGACAAATGTAGACACCCATGTAATCACCACCATCATCAAGATAAGGAACACTTCTATCATCTAGAGTTTCCTTGTGTATTATTTTGGATATATACTGAGATCTATACCAGGAAGTGGAAATTTCTGGATCATATGGGGTGACTGTGTATTTAATTGTCCAAGGAGCCACATACTATCCCTTTTTTCATATTCTGTTCATTAAAAGCCAATCCCAAGTCCTATACTCTCAAGGGTAGGGCTTATACAAAAGTGTGAGTACCAGGAGTTAGGGATCCACAGGGACCACCCTAGAAGCCGCCCACTCTGTTGTAAGCAAATCCCGGCCATGACCATACCTAGGAATTCCTATTAAGTGCTCACAACATGCCAAGCACAAAATCAGGTATTTTACAAGTGGTTTGGCTTTGACGTGGGTTGTTCCTCCCATGTTATAGGACAACTTTTAGGCCCAGTGGCAAAGTAGCCTGCCAGCAGTCACGCAGAGCTCACAGTGAAGCAGAATTAGGACCCAGTTCTAACTCATTTCAAAACCTATGCTTTTCCACTTACACTTCACCTCTTTGAGTCTCTTTAGGGAAGCATGAGATACATGTGTGGGAAGATCGTAGCAGAGTCTCTGCCTCTGGGAAGGTAAGGCAACCATCCAGCTACCACAGACACAGGTGGTTAGAAGTGTATTTACATTGCCCTTTCTGGTTGGTACTTGCCCAGAGGCATCTGGGAAAAGTCTCAGTTCAATTAGCGCAGGAAATGAGTTGAACTGAGCTCATAGAAGCCAATCAAGAGATCAAAGTGAAGGCGTAAAGATAGGGTGTTGGCAGGCCTGAGAGTAAGTTCTGGTTTTGCTCCCAACTTCCCACGTGACCCTGGGCAAACCCCTCCCTAGTTAAATGAAAATGTTGGATTAGGTCAAAGGTAGGTAAACTATGGCCTACAGGCCAAACCTGGCCCACTGCCTGTGCTTACAAATACAGTTTTATTGGCACACAGACACCCTCATTTGTTTATATACTGCCAATGGCCTCTCTTGAGCTACAACAGCAGAGTTGAGTCATTACAACAGAGACCGCCTGGCCCCCACAGCTGAAAATACTGACTATTCTGATTCTTTGCAGAAAAAGTTTGCCAACCCCTGGACTAGATGATTTTTAAAACTCTAACTCTAAAAATCTGGTAATTCATAGAAGAAATGAACAATACAGTTAACTAGGTAAAGCCAACAGCTGTATCGAACTCTGTGCCACACCATAAATAGACATCTTACCATCCCCCAAGTGTCAACATTTTCTCAGTAAAAGCAGACCATAAACGAGTGTCTTAGTTCATGCCACTATAACAAATTACCAAAGACCAGAGGGCCTAAATGACAGATGTTGCTCATAGTTCTGGAAGCAGGGAAGTTCAAGGTGCTGAGAGATCTGGTGTCAGGTGAGGGCTCTCTTCCTCATTTGTGGACACCCACTTTTTCCTTGGATCCTCACATGGTGGGGAGCGGAGAGAAAGAGAGCCTGTGTCTTCCTCTCTTTATATAAGGGCATCAATCCCAACACGAGGGCTCTACTCTCATGGTCTAATCTAACCTTAATCACCTCCTAAAGGCCCTGCCTCCAAATACCATCACGTAGGGAGTTAGGATTTCAACTTATGTATTTTGGGGGGTGGGGCACAAAAATGGAGTCTATAACATCAGAGTAGGCATGAATTCATTCAACAAACACTTGCCAATGCTCAGTATGCCTGTCCCTGTGCCATACCCCAGGGTCACAGAGATGCAAAGGCGCGAGCCTTGCTCTCAAGGAGTTCCCTGAGAGACAGAAGGAAATGCCATGGGGGATTCAGAGGGGTTGTAGAGGGTTGATGAGGACTTCCTGGAGGAGAGTGGTTTGCCTGGGGTCTTAAAATACACAGGGAAGATTAAAAGATGTTGGGAAAAATGTTCAGACAGAGACCAGAGCATGGATATAGGCTGGGATGTGAGAATGTTAGGAAAACACCCAAAGAATCTCTGGCTAGACTGGTTAAGAAGACATACATCTGCAGCTGCCCCCCATGTCCACCCCTATCCCCCTACCCTACCATCTATGGTAGACTCCCTCCTAGCTGGCCAATCCCTCACTGGGATTTGTGGTCTAGAACCTCACCTTTATCATCCCTTCTGTGGGTTGCACTAGAGTCCTCTAGGGTGTCCTCTGCTGCTGAAATAGTTATTAAAGACTCTTTTTTTTTGTATTTATTTATTGGTGTTCAATTTACTAACATACAGAATAACCCCCAGTGCCCGTCACCCATTCACTCCCACCCCCCCGCCCTCCCCTTCTACCACCCCTGGTTCGTTTCCCAGAGTTAGCAGACTTTACGTTCTGTCTCCCTTTCTGATATTTCCCACACATTTCTTCTCCCTTCCCTTATATTCCCTTTCACTATTATTTATATTCCCCAAAAGTTATTAAAGACTCTTTGTGGGAATAAGGTAGACAGACTCAGATTGGGAAAAGCAGGGCATCCTAAATGGTCTAGACAAGGAGCTGAAAGGTTTGAGTTCTGTATTAGTTAGCTGTTGCTGCGTAATGAAACATTCCAAATTGTAGCCACTTAAAACCACAAACATTTCTTATCTCACATGGTTTCTGAACATCAGGAATCCCAGAGTGGCTCACCTGCACAGTTCTGGTTCAGTGTCTCTCAGAGAAGCAGTCACTGGAAAACCTAACTACAGATGGAGAATGGACCTCCAAGACCTGTTTCTCCATGTGTGCACCCATCTGATCCACAATCAATTGCTTCTTATTATAACTGAGGCCTGCCTGACAAATAGCTGGGGGGTGAGGCAGTTCCTTTTCTAACCCATCAGTCTGACCACCTCCAACTTTGGCCCAAATTCCTCCAGAATGTTCCAGAAAATTCTAATGAAAAAACATTAGAAACAAATGCAAATGTCCATCAACAGGAGATGAACAAATTGCTTTACATATAACAGAATACCATGCAGCAGTAAAAATGAGCAAATCTCATTTGTCCAGAGCATGGACAAATCTCAAAAACATGTTGAGTGTAAAAAGCAAGTGTATCAGAATACCTACAGCATTGTTCCCCTTTGTATGAAAGCCGAAAACATACAAACCTAATGTTACATTATTTCAGGATACATATTTATATGGTAAAACTATCATATAAGCTAAGAGATTGTGAACACAAGATACAAGGTCAAGGCTGCCCTTTGTCAGGAGAGGGAGACAAACAACAAGGAAGGGTGCAGGGAGCTTTCAAATATTGGAAATACTCTATTTCTTCAGCTAGATCAAGGTGGCCTGATTTTGTATGACCCTCGAGCTAAGAATGGATTCACATTTTTTTAATAGCTGGAGGGGAAAAAAAAGACTATTTCACGGCATGTGAAAATTACATGAAATGCAAATTTCAGTGTCCAGAAATAAAGTCTTACTGGCACACATTTGTGCCCATTTGTTTGATATCATCTATGGCTGCTTTCGAGTTACAATGACAGAGCTGAATAGCAGAGCCAAAATCTGTCTGAATTGCAAAGCTGAAAATATTTATTATTTGGCCCTTTATAGAAAAAGTTTACTAGGTGGTGGGTACATGGGTATCCATCTTGTTATTTCTTGTAATTTATATCTAAATTCGCTATATTTAATATTGAATCTCACAGAACTATTTGCAATTCCTAGAATACAGCATGTGCTCTCACCCCTGGGGCATTTGCACATGCCAACCTCTCTAGAAGGATCCTTCTTCACTTCTTCCACCTTCTGGTGGTTCTATCACTCCAATCTTTGCCTTCACTATCCTGTCCCATAGCTTTCTGCTCCTCTCTGTTCATGCCTTCTTTTCTGACTCTTATATGGACACTTGTCATTGGGTTTAGGGCCCAGCTAGGTAATCCAGAACAATCTCATCTTGAGATCCTTAACTTAATCATATATGCAAAGACTCTTTTTCAGATAAGATCACACTTGCATGGGGTACCTGGGTGGCTCAGGTGATTGGGTGTCTGCCTTCTTCTCAGGTCCCGATCTCCGAGTCGTAGGATTGAGCCCCACATCGAGCTCCAAGCTCAGTGGGGAGTCTGCTTCTCCCTCTTCCTCTGTTTCTCCCCCTGCTTGTGTTCTCTCTGTCTCTCTCTTTCTCTCTCAAATGAATAAATTTTTAAAAAATCTTTTTAAAAAGAGATCACACTTGCAGTTTCTAGGGGTTAGGACCTGAATATATCTTTTTGGCAGCCACCATGAACCCCCGACACTTGGTTACATTAAAAGCTGCTAGCCATCTGTCTTGCACTCTGAATGGATCTCCTATGTTGATTATAACATCATGCATTGGTCATTTGGAAAACATTAGTTCACTGGTGATACAGAGGTTGTCACACTTCATTTTTCAATATCAGAGAGTCCCAGCCATTAAAATCATTGCCCATATTATCAGAAAAGCCTTTCTTTGAATATCAGAAAGTAGTCAAGCTCACAGCAACAGATGCAAGTTTTCCAAAATTCTTTTTTTTTTTCCCTTGAAAGCTTGAATTTTATCATTGGCAACAGAACCGAGTTGTTTTCCTTGGAGTGACAGGCTCATTTTGTTCATTTTTGAGAAAATGTCTACCAAACAGCCAAGTCTGAATCACGGTTGGTCAGACATTTCAAATGAAAATGATGTTCCGGGATCCCTGGGTGGTGCAGCTGTTTGGCGCCTGCCTTTGGCCCAGGGCGTGATCCTGAAGACCCGGGATCGAGTCCCACGTCGGGCTCCCGGGGCATGGAGCCTGCTTCTCCCTCTGCCTGTGTCTCTGCCTCTCTCTCTCTCTGTGACTATCATAAATAAATAAAAATTTCAAAAAAAAGGAAAAAAAAAATAAAATGATGTTCCCTAAAAAAAGACTCCAATCTTCATTCAAGTGCTTCTCCTGAAGATAGCCACTGAACTTAACTCTCAGTAGAATGGCTTTATATGTACTTACCATTTTGTCACACAAAATATCTGCTCCTACGGAGTGAATTGTGTCATCCTAAAAGGGATGTTGAAGTCCCAATCTCCAGCACTTACAAATCCAGTGTTATTTAGAGATAGAGTGTTGGCAGGTGTCATCATGTTAGGGTGAGACCCCAGGCTGGGCCTTAATCCAATAGCACTAGTGTCTTTATAGGAAGAGAAAAAGTTGAACTCAGATATAAGAAAGAGGAGACCATGTGACAACAGAGCCAAGGAATGCCAAGGATTGACATCCAGCACCAGAACCTGGAAGAGTCATGGAAGGATCTTCCCCTAGAGACTTGAAGGGGTGCAGCTCTACTGACAACTTGATTTCAACCTCTGACTTCCAGAACTGTGAGAGAATCCATTTCTGTTGTTTTAAGCCTCTTCTTTCATGGAACTGTGTTATGACATCCACCAGGCCCTGTCTGGGCTCCGCCATGATGTGACCTGGTATGCAGCAAGCTCCTTGTCTCAGTCTGCTCCGGCTGCTATAACAGAATACCAAAGGCTGGGAGGCTGAAACAATAGATATTTATTTCTTGCAGCATGGAGGCTGGAAGTCCCAGATCAAAGTGTCAGCACATTTGATGTCTTGTCAGGGCCCAACGCTTGGTGTACAGACAGTCGCTTTCCTGCTGTTTCCTCACATGGCTTCTCCTCTCTGTCCTCATCTTCTTTTTTTTTCTTTTTTTATTATCTGTCCTCATCTTCTTATAAGGACGCTAATCTTAGCTGGACGGCCCCACTGTCTTCTCCTAAAAATTTAAAACTAATCACCATCCAAAAGGCTTTATTTCCAAATGCCATTACTGTGATGGTTAATTTTAGGTGTCATCTTGACTGGGCTAAGGGATGCCTAGAGACCTGGTCAAATATGATTTCTGGATGTGTCTGAGATGGTGTCTAATGCTAAGAGATGAGCATCTGAATTGGTGAACTGAGTAAAGCAGATGGCCCTCCACTCCACTGCCCATGGAGTGCCAGTGGGCATCATCCAACTCGTCGAGGGCCCAAATAGAACAACAACAAAAAAAAAAGGAAGGACAAATTCCACCTCTCTGCTTAAGCTGGGACATTCACCTTCTCCTACCCTTGGACATAGACACTCCTAGTTCTCAGGCTTTTGGACTCAGATCAATACGTGTATCTTGAGCGCCCTGATTCTCAGGCTTCGGGACTCAAATAGAATAAATTGGATAAATGAATTACAGCCTATCCACTCAATAGAATTCTATGCAGTCATTAAAATGAATGAACTAGGGATGCCTGGGTGGCTCAGTGGTTGAGCATCTGCCTTTGGCTCAGGGCATGTTCCTGGGGCCCTGGGATCAAGTCCCAGATCAGGCTCCTTACAGGGAGCCTGCTTCTCCCTCTGCCTATGTCTCTACCTCTCTCTGTGTGTCTCTCATGAGTAAATATATAAAGTCTGAAAAAAAATTTTAATTAAATGAATGAACTAGATATCTCCAGGAGACCACAGTGAAGAAAAGGTATCCATGTTTTATTATTATGTGACAAAAGCAAGGTGCCATTTTGGTCCAAACACAAAATGTTTCCCCCACACGTGTTTATATGTGCATAGAATACAAGGACTGTTCAACAGTGGTTATCTCTTGGAAGGATCCCTGGGTTTCCATGGAGATGGCGTATCTCCCTCACTGGCAATCCTAGATCAGGGAGGATAAGGTGGGCAGGGGTGAAGGTTTTGTTTACTGAGATGGTGGCCATAAATAAACCCCAACACGGAGCCATGAGGCCCATCCTCAACTTCATACTTTAACAACCATGTGTGAATAAAACACCCAATGTTCTGGGTTGAGCTGTGTTCTCCCAAAATTCATAGGATGAACTCCCAGCCCTTGGTCCTGTAGAATGTGACCTTATTTGGAGAGAGGGCCTTTATTTTTTTTTTAATTTTTATTTATTTATGATAGTCACACACAGAGAGAGAGAGAGAGAGAGAGGCAGAGACATAGGCAGAGGGAGAAGCAGGCTCCATGCACCGGGAGCCCGACGTGGGATTCCATCCCAGGTCTCCAGGATCGCGCCCTGGGCCAAAGGCAGGCACTAAACCACTGCGCCACCCAGGGATCCCAAGAGAGGGCCTTTAAAGAAGTGATCAAGTTCAAATGATGTCATTAGGGTTGGCTCTAACGCAATACAATGGTTGTCTCTGTAAGAAGAGGAGACACAGGGGGAAGACAGCCTGCTGCATGCCCAGGAGAGAGGCCTGGAACAGATCCCCCCCCCTCACAGCCCTCAGAGAGAACCAACCATGCTGCCACCTTGGTGTCAGACTTCTGCTCTCTAGATCTGTGAGCCAATCCATTTCTCTTGTTCAAGCGCCCCCCAACCAAGTCTGTGGTACTTTGTTACGGCGGCTTCAGCAAACAGATATACCCATAGACAAAACGCCCAGAGGAACCTCTCCCAACCATGAACCTGTTGGAACAAAATTGCAGCTAGGTAAGTGAGTGAAGAGCCTGTTCTGTCTGGATGCACAGATGGGCACGTGCTATTGGATTGTCACATAAATGTCCTGGCTGAACAGCCTAGACTGTCTCCTGAAGAAACACACTGCTCCCCACGCCCTGTAAAGGCAAAGACTTTGTGAATCTTTCAGATTTTTTTAAATTGTAAAAATAATACAATCTGGTTATTAAAAATGTAGACTACAGAGAAGTACATAAAGAGAAAGAGAGAGACTTACCTCCTCTCACCTACAATCCATCATGCCAGATGCAAGAAGGATGAACAGTCCTTTTATTCTGCACATATAAACACTCAGGAAGTGACAGCTGTGCTTAGCATCTGTCTCTTCTGCATGCAGGTAAGTGTCTCTTTAGTAACAAATTATGCCTTTGGGTCTTCCTTAAATGATTGTATCTCAGCATTTTTGTCTGACTTTGAGCTTCTTAACCAGAACTTCACTGGTCGGGCTCCGATCAAGGACAGGAGGAATTAGAGGGTCCATAGACTCTGGGACTGTGAGCAAAACTGCATGCATGTCATTGTCCAGGAGAGAGTCCAGAGTTTTTATTGAGGATGTTAAAGTGTGGTCTGGAAGCCCAAAGAACTGGACGTTTCATATAAATGAAATCGTACACTCTATGGGCCTTTGTGACTGGCTTCTTTCACTTAGCATGATGTCTTCTAGGTTCTTTCCACATTGTAGCATGTGTCTTGCTTCCTTCCTTTCTGTGGGTGAGTAATATTTCATTGTATGGATTGATCACCTTTTGTGTATCCATTTACCAATTGATGGACATTTGAGTTGTTTCCATGTGTGGCTATTTTGGTTAGTGACATTCTGAGCATTCTTGAATAGGAATCTGTTTGAACATTTGTTTTCAGTTCTCTTGGGTATATACCTAGTAATGGAGTTGCCAGATTATATGGTAATTCTTTTTTTTTTTTAAAGATCTATTTATTTGAGAGAGAGAGAAAGAGACAGAGCATGAGTGGGGGGAGAAGGCAGAGGGAGAAGGAGAAGCAGACTCTTTGCTGAGCAGGGAGCCCGATGTGGGCTCGATCCTAGGACCTCAAGACCATGAGCTGAGCTGAAGACAGATGCTTAACCAACTGAGCCACTCGGCACCCCTTGTATGGTAATTCTATGCTTAACTTTCCAAGGAACTGCCACGTTGTTTTCCATAGCAGGTGCATCACTTTACATTCCTACCAGCAGTGCACAAAGGGTTCCAATTCCTCCACATCCTTGCCAATACTTATTTTCTACTTTTTTGATCATAGGGGTCCTACTAGGTGTGAGATGTTATCGCATTGTGGTTTTGATTTACAGATAAATGATATTTTAAAGTCATGTTTTATAAAAATCAAACTCCACACAAAAACTCTGTGCCCAAACCAAACAACAAAATCTTAATGAAGGGACACCTGGGTGGCTCAGTGGTTCAGCATCTGCCTTTGGCTCAGGGCGTGATCCTGTGGTCCTGGAATCAAGCCCCACCTAGGCCCCCCTGCAGGGAGCCTATTTCTCCCTCTGCCTATGTCTCTACCTGTCTCTGTGTCTCTCATGAATAAATAAATAAAATCTTTTTAAAAATATTAATGAAGGGCAGCCCCCGTGGCCCAGCGGTTTAGCATCGCCTTCAGCCCAAGGTGTGATCCTGAGACCCGGGATGGAGTCCCTCGTCGGGCTCCCTGCATGGACGCTGCTTCTCCCTCTGCCTCTGTGTGTGTGTGTGTGTGTGTGTGTGTGTCTGTCTGTCTGTCTGTCATGAATAAATAAATAAATTTTAAAAATAAAAATAAAATATTAATGAAAACAGAATCCAAGCCTGCATTTATATACTCACCTCACTATATTTAAAATTGTGACAGTTCATTCATTGTGGATTTTTCTGCACTAATTTTTCTAAACATTGTTTAAAAGATCACACTTTTATCACCACAACAAATGAAAAACGTATTTATTATTATTAATCTTTATTGCTGGGGCTTTGTATGTGCCCTCCCCGCAGAGTGTGGCCCCCCAGGCCAGGCAGCACCTCTCCTGCGTCCCCCTCCTGCTCTGCCCTGCGCTCAAGCGGCTTCGCCCATTCACTCGGCAGCTCCTGCGCTGACCTCCAGGGGGCGCCGCTTCCCCGCTCATCCTCCTTCCAGCCCAGGCACCTCCTTCCAGGCTGACTTTGATTTGGGTTATTAACATCTCTCTGCGGGGATTCCTCTCTTCCAAGGGGGCAGGGGGGAGGAGAGTTAGGCAGAAAAGGTGTGGAAATCCCTTCGCCTAGGGCTCAGCCTCTACCCAACACATAATGATCATTATAACTATTCCCAAGAGCAGGGATGGAAGAGTACATTGCACTTTCACTGCAGAGAGTTTCAAACACCACAGTAAGCAGAATGGTATAATGAACCGCCAGCTCCAGGTTCCACTGCTATCAACCCCTGGCCAACCCCACTGTATCCACCTTGACATCTGGGATTATTATCTCAAAGCAAGTCCCAGTCATTCCAGAAATCTTATTATTCTATAAATATTTTATTATGCATCTCTACAAGATAAACAGGCTCTTAAAAAAAAAAAAAACCTTACCACGATACCATCTTCACACTTTGAAAACTTTGCCAAGAATTCTTTAATCCCTGCAGATTCCTACGTAGCTGACAAATGTTGGGTTTTGAGGCTCAGCCCTGTCGTTTCCTTGCCAAGGGAGCTTGGGCAAATTGCTGAACTTCTCTGAAGCTTATTTTCCTTCTCTCTTTTTTCATTTTTTAAAAAAGATTTTATTTATTTCTTCATGAGAGACACACAGAGAGGCAGAGACATTGGCGGAGGGAGAAGCAGGTCCTTCAAAGGGGCCTGATAGGTGACTCGATCCCATGACCTCAGGATCACGACCTGAGCCAAAGGCAGATACTCAACCACTGAGCCACGCAGGTGCCACTATTTTTTTCATTTTTAAGCAATCTCTACACCCAACATGGGACTCAAAGTCACAACCCTGAGATCAAGAGTCACACACTCTACTGCCTGAGCCAGCCAGGTACCCCTCAGAAGCTTATTTTCATCTTTGGTAAATCAGGGTAGCAAAATGAAGTTCCTAGTCACAGGGAGAATTAGAGAGAACAGGTTATATTAGCATCTGAAGCTAAGAGTTCCTCATGATATAATGACATGATGATGGTAACATGAAAATGCCAACTTGTTAGAGAAGTTGTTCTCAACCAGAGGGTGGGGGTGGGGATTCTGTTCCCCAGGAGACACCTGGCAATGTCAGGAGACATTTTTGGTTGTCGTGATTGGGAGAGGTGATGCTACTTGCATCTAGTTGGTGGAGATCAGGAATGCTGCTCAACATCCTAATGTTTTTGCTACCTCCAAGGGAGCTTCCCATGTGCAATCTGAAACCAGCCCCTGTACTTGGAGGGCAGGGCAAGACCAGAGAAAGTCAGGCCATTTCAGATTGGTAGGTGGCAGGTTTGATAAGCAGGAGAACTTACTTACCAGGCTTGTCTCGAGTGGCCGCAGACAAGTAGATCTTCACACCATAGCAGCCAGAATCTTAAAAATGTATATAAAGGCCTTAACTGGGTTCAGTCCCATACACCATCCAGATGGTCTTAACACCACATCACTATCTCAAGGCTGTGTCCTTGGGAGAGCATCTCGTGCAGGGAGGCCCAGGGGAGTGAACACTCCAAGGACAGGGGAGGGGGAGCTTCTCGCCCACCTGGTGGGTCAAATCTGCAGTTACATGTTCTTGATGACCTCCTCCAACATGCGCACCCCACCGCAAAGAGTGCTCTGGCCCCAAATGTTAAGCAGTGCTGAGATCGAGAAACCCTGCTCTAGAAACTTAGATTGCATTTAACGCTTATGGGGACGTCAACGTTGGATGCTTTGATTCCTGATTGTGCCACTTGTTGGCTGAGCCTGGAAATAATAGGAAAAATCATGGCCTACATTTCATGTGCCCTTCACATGCCCCAAGCATGACGTTAGGCTCATCTTATAAGCAAATTTCATTGTCTCCCTGACTCTGGAGATCATAAAGCAAACTTAAGCCCGGAGAAGCCAAGTGGCCCATGCAAGGGGCTTCATCTATCTGGACCTCTTTTTTTTTCATCAGTGGGGGAGAATCATAATACCCGCCTCTTGGGCACACTGCCCATGTGGAATGCCAACCAGCTGGCACCTCATGGGCCCTTAACAAATGGCCTCTTCTGTGATGAGCATATTAGCCCGACACACAACGGTTAACCATCAAGTCTGGCTAAGTGCCCAGCTAATAAGCCAGGGCCTGAGAGCCACACAATTTCTTTCATTATCCCAGTTGCTGGGTGAATTGGCAGGGAGAGACCTGGGAAGTACCTAAGACAAAAGTTACTAGGATTGCCGGGGGCCTGGCTTCCGGGCAGTGCTACGGCCAGAAAACTTTCTTCTCCAGCCTACTTCCCCAGAGGGTTTTAAGTTGGCTTTTCCACCACCAGCAGGAGTGAGATTGAGGCCAGAGCTCCCAAGGAAAACCAGAAGGCAAGCACTGCAAGGGACTTCTGTCCTTCCCGGGGAAATCCAGTCTTCTTCAGTTGCCTGTAGTGATAAATAGGAGTCAAGGAAGATGGACAGTTGTGGTTGAGCCCACTGATGTGACAATTATTTAGTGAGCACCTACTATGTGCCAAGCATGCTGACCTTGGCGGACAGAGTCCTTGCACTCACGGAACTCATGTTCTTGTGGCGAGACAAGCAGTAAAGAAGCAAGAAGAAACATACCAGCTGGTGGTGAGTACCATGCAGAGAATTAAAATAGGGTGATGGCATTGGGAGGGACTGGGGGAGTGGTCACTGAGCAATGGTGTGGTCAGAGAGCCTCTGAGGAAGTGGCATTTAACTGAGGTGTAGGAGATCCCTGGGTGGCTCAGCGGTTTGGCACCTGCCTTTGGCCCAGGGCGCGGTCCTGGAGTCCCGGGATCGGGTCCCACATCGGGCTCCCGGCATGGAGCCTGCTTCTCCCTCCTCCTGTGTCTCTGCCTCTCTCTCTCTCTCTCTCTCTCTCTCTCTCTACGTCTATCATGAATAAATAAATAAATCATTAAAAAAATAAAAAAAAATAAACTGAGGTGTGGATGACATGAATGGATTCAGGATGGGGAATTCAGGTGCAACATGAGGCCCTGAAGCTGTAATTAGCTAGTTGTCTTAGGCCAGGGTTCTCAACCAAGCGTGATTGTGCCCCTACTAGACACTGGCAATGTCCAGAGATTTTTTTTTAAAGACTTTATTTATTTCTTTGACATACAGAGAGAGAGCACAAGCAAGGGGAGTGGGAGAGGGAGAAGCAGGCTCTCTGCTGAGCAGGGAGCCCGATGCAGGGCTTGATTCCAGGACCCCAGGATCATGGCCTGAGCTGAAGGCAGACGCTTAACTGACTAAACCACCCAGACACCCCTTGGAGATATTTTTAATCGTCACAGCTTTGGCGGAGGTGGGGAGCCCTGCTACTGGCATCCAATGAGTCAAGCCCAGATGCTCCTCAACATCCTACAATGCACAAGATGGCCCCCACTGCAAAGAATGACCTGGCCCCAGATGCCAGTAGTGCTGATATTGGAAAAGTCTGGGCTACAGAAATAGAAAGAAAGCCTAGTGTGAGCATCAAGGTCAAAGTCTTCCCATCCTCCCATGAAGTCAAGAGGTGGTAAGCAAGGGAACATGACCATGTGCCAGAGTCGGGTAGAGTCCTACAGGCCTGTTTGGAACTGAGATAAATGGAGAAAGAAACAGAGATTTGAGGGGAGACAAATTCAAGGTCATGAGATTGGTGAAGAGGTGATAGGCCTAGACTGACTGTGGAGTCCAGAGCTGGGGCCTGGGTGAGGTTACAAGGTGCAGCTAAATCAGAGGGTCTGGGTGAATCATGGGCAGGTGGCTGGATGAGGAAGCTGGCTCGAGGGGAGGGGATGTCCCCTGTGGGAGAAGGGGCCAGACCAGCACTCACTCCACAACCCTACCCTTCAAGGCAAATGAAAAAGTTCTCACTCTGATCCTCAGTTTTCCTCATCTGTAAAATGGTGACAGTCAATTCTGTTACAATATTTTTCAGGTCTGTGCAGGAAAGGTTAATTTAGCAGGCCTAGGTTGTCCCCACCCTGCACATGAAAGGTTTGGCCCTTGACTGGCTCCTAGGATGTGCCCTCTAAGGTCTTGAAATGTCTTGTCTGATAAGAGTGTGTATACCTAGGGGTCTTGGAAAATACCCCAAGAGTCTATGCTAACAATGTGATTTCTGGTGGGGACCTTGGGCCATGTGGTATCAACTCTAGAGAGGCTGGACTCTGAAGTCAGCCACGTATGTCTGTGTGACCAATGCCCAGGAAATACTTGGATGCCAAGGCTCGAGTGAGCTTCCCCGGTTGGCAATCCTCCAAGCAGGTTGTCACACATTGTTGCTGTGAAAATTCAGGGCTGCTCGCACGACTCCACTGGGAAGGGACAATCGGCAGCCTAAGCCTCGTGTCTCCTGGACACTGCTCTGCACATTGCTCTCCTTGGCTGACCTTCATCCATGTCCTTTCACTGTAATGAACTATAACCATGAAAATAGCTTTTCCAAATTCTGTGACCTGGGGGTGATCTTGAGGACCCTACAAGGCAGACTTTTCCTAGGTGGACAAGGCAGAGAAGGAAAAGGTGTAAGAAAAGCTCCGGCTCTTTGATTGAACTGATATCACCATTTCTCAAGTGCCTGTATATAAAGTGGGGACTTGACACACCAGCTCCCAAATGGCTTGCTCACACTGGGTTCACTGTGGGTATGTTTGGCATCCATTCTGGTTTTCGGGCACATCGTGCTTCCTTATGTGCTGATCCTGAGGGATGTGCCTTTCTCTCCGGGTCCTAGCCCACCCTTGAGTGAGTGGTTCTTACTTGCGTATCTCACAGATGATGTGACTAATGTCCCAGGAGAGAGGCCACTTGCTTAACTCCTTCAGGACAGCGATGGACAAGCCAGCGCTCCAACCAGGCCCATGGACACCCAGGTATGCTTTCCTTCTGTCTGCGGTTTGTTACTACTGCGAGGTGGGTGGGCAAGACCCAGATCACCAGGGCATGTTCAGTAAAGTCAAATAATGAGAAGGTCTTCCTTGGTCATAGAGGCCGTGTTTTGGGTTAATTTTTCTCCCCTCACCCTACTGACGGATAATCAGCGTACAACGTTGTGTGTTTAAGGTACCCAACACGTCGATTTGATGCATTTCTATCTTGCACGGTGGTTACTGCGGTGGCATTAGCTAACACCTCCAACACGCGTATAATCACTATTTCTTTTTCGTGGTGAGAGAACCTTTAAGATCCGTACTGCTAGCAACTTTCAAATATATAATACAGTATTATTAACTCTGATCCCCAGGCTGTGCATTAAATCCCTATGCCGGTCTCATTCATCTTTTAACTGGAAGCTTGTAACCTCTGACTAACATCTCCCCAGCTCCCGACCCCCATTTCCCAGTAACCATCACTCTACTTTCTGTTTCTGTGAGTTTGGCTTTTTTTAGCTTCCACGTATAAATAAGATCTTACAGTATTTGTCTTTCTCCACCTGGATTATTTCACCTAGCATAATGCCCTCCAGGTCTTTTCATGTTGTTGCAAGTGGTGTTTTTTGATTATTTCAAAAAGCACAGCTCAGTTTGATATGGGTAGGTCCTGAACTGCCCCTGGAGATTTGCTAATCTCCCCTCTTATCCAGGGAGCTGGCCTCAGGCTCCATGCCTCCTGCAGGCAAGGAGATCTGACTAGAGTGGATTTAAAGCTGGTTTCTCAGTTTCTCAGCACTGCTGACATTTGGGGACGGATAATTCTCTCTGGCTGGGCTGTCCTGTGCATTGTAGGGTGTTGAGCAGCATCCCTGAGCTGTACCCACTAGATGCCAGCAGCTCTCCCTCCCTCAGTCGTGACAACCAAAATGTCTCCAGACGTTGCAAGGGTCCCCTGGGAAACAGAATATTCCCCCAGTTGAGAGCTGCTGGTTGGTACTGTGCATCCAGTGCCTGGACCTCTTTGGAGGGGGCAGTGAGCACAGCACGAGGGGGGATTCCACTAAGTGTTTCTGGCCTGCCCTGCCAGGACTGGCACAACTCCCAGCATCTGACAGCTTCCCTCCGCACACCTGGGCCCCAGCTCGGCTTTCACGGATCCCCAGGGGACCTAGGTGTTCCAGAGGCTGGCTGGTCCCCAGGCCCCAAAGCTGGGCTCCAGGAAACCATAGTTGCCGTGGTGACTGCTGAGCTCTTGGGGTGAGGAGCTGGCTGGTTGAGGGGCAAAGGCTCCAGTGCCTGGAAGAACCAACATCCAGGGGCCTTGGCTGGGAGGCTGCTGTCCAACGTCCTCCCATTAGTGCTTGCAGACCACGCAGAGCAGCGCTCCCCAGGGGCGCTGGAGGAGGCGGAGACTGCAGGGCACTGCGGGGGTGAGATGGACACCCCACTCCGGAAGGCTCTGCCTCGCTGCCCTCCCAGGAAGGCCACCTGGCCTCTGGCCTGAGGTCTCTGAGTCCCAGGCCCCATCCCGGGGAAGGGTCATCTGGGGGACAGGCAGCATGAGTGTGGGCCCCCTCAGCCCGGGCACCCGCCGGCGACTTCTCCAGGGTCAGGCAGACCCCCTCCCAGCGCCTCTGTCCAGAAGTGTGGCCATCTTCATCAGCTCCACGGTCTCGGGTAAGGGGCAGGGTAGGGCTGGGGGGCCAGAGGCAAGCAGGTACTCGTGGGGAGGGGTGAGGTGACCAAGGCATGGCTCATAGGGTCCCCTAGGAGACCTGGATAAGAATGCAGCCTGGCCAGTGGGAACTGGTGAAAGGGAGCCTCCCAGACCCTCTGTTTCCTCCTCCATAAGCCAGTCTGAAAGCCGTGAGTGGCAAATCATATAGCAACTAACATTTATGATGAATGCACTACACTACAGGCTTAAAAAGTATGAGAACCATTTCCCCCTTGCTCCCCCCACCCAGCCGCCAGCCCTTGCATGACCTGACTCTCTTCACCTTGCGTCTTGATCTCATAAGGTCCTCCCCTCACTCCCATGTTGTAGTCACACTGGGCTCCAGCAGGTCGTGGGACCCTTGAAACCCCAGGCCCCATAAACAGTAGGCGTTTATATATTTACTCAATGTCTGGTTCTTCTGAGCAGGCTGCAAGCCCTGTGGGGGCAAGGACCATGTATACAGTAGAGTACTGGCAAATGTTTAACAGCTCACTCCCCCCAAATCCAAATGAAACAAAACAAAACAAAAAAAACCCAAACACCTGATCTGTACCACCTGCCAATTTCTGTGGTGTAAATCCCTCCGCCAGGGTCAATTTCGAGCTGCCGATCTGACTTTTCTGACTTCGGAGGCAGGCAGAGATGTATGGTAATTCAACTGTCTCTAGTATTTCCCTGATACAAAATCAGCAGCCAGGACCGAACTGCAGAACAGAGCTCACAGTCAAATGCCATAAAATAATTAGGAAGTGATGCGTTCTGAGTATTTGCCATCTTTGCCTTTTCCATTGTAGGTTCAGATCATTTCATTGTTCATCATGGCTATGTTAACAACTGGCTCACAAAATTCCTGACGATTGGGAGCTCGGCTCTCCCAAGCCAGTAGGGGCCAGCTCCAGCACACTGTGTCATCTACATTATGTCTTGTTGGCCTCCGTGCCCCCGATGGTTAGCAAGGTTCTGAGCATAAAGCAACTTTCTAATAAATACTTTATAGGCGGATGTAAATAACCCTTGGAATGCATTAGACAGGGATGGGAAGGGCATGGGATAGAAGGCAGATCCAAGTTTGGCACCCAGGTCAGCTCCCATCCCAGGGCTGGGGCGGCTTCTTCATGCTCCCCGAACATTCTGATGACCTCCCCCTCACCAGGTGGAGAAGACAAACGTTTCTTCTACATCTGCCTCACCCTAGGTGCTTTTACTTGTAAGATTCAGTGGCTCAACCAATGCATATTGAGCATTTGTGTTGAGGGCTAAGAAATTAGCCATGACCAAGGCAAGCAGAAGCAATTGACTTTGGGGTGCTTGCAGCCCTGCAAAGTAGAAGTATCACCCCCATTTTACAGAGGGGAAAACCAAAGATAGCTTGGCACTTGGCACTAGGCCACGCAGTGAAGTCAGTGCTACAGAAGGTCTTAGAGCCCTGGGTCGGGCTGCCAGATTTAGCAAAAGCAAAAAACTGGAACAGCAAAACCAGGACACCAGTTAAATTTGCATTTCAGATAAACAATGAATAATCCTTTAGTATAGGTATTTCCCAAATAGTACCTGACATGGGATATACTCACCCTAACAGATTATTTGTTGTTTATCTGAAATGCGATCCAGCTGGGCTGATCAGATGTGCGCATGTGTCCAAATGGTGCATGGGACAGGACACACTTATGCTATCAAGTTTTTCATTGCTTCTCTGAAGTGCAAATTCAGCTGGGCATCCTGCACTTTATGTGGCAACCCTAAGCTAGGGTGACCAACCATGCTGGTTAGCTTGGACTGAGGGATTTCCTGGGATGTGGGAGTTTCAGCACTAACAACAGGAAAGTCCCTCTCTAGTTTACTTCATGTTTTTTGGATCTTTTCATTTGCCCCTGCAAGGCCCCAGCCTTAGTGAGGACAAAAGAGGCTAAAAGCAGAGCTGGGGGGCGGGAGGGGGCAAGAAAGAGTTCTAGGTTCTTCTAGCTAACATCCTTTGTGCTCATCCTTGCAGATATGGATGTAGAGAGAGAAGCTCTGCAGAGCACTGCCTTCCCCGAAGTGCAGACCTTCTGCCAAAAGAACGGCCTGATGTTCGAGGTAATAGCTTCCTCCCTGGCTCATTGTCCATTGCCCTGAAATTAGGGACCAAGGGTGTGCCACCCCCGCTGTCACATAGGACCCTTTGCTCCAAGAGGCTCCACACTGGTGATGTGCTGGTGGAGATGAAAGTCCTCTCAAAAGACAGGGGGAGGGATGATGACCATGGCCACCGCTGTTAGCCCAGGAGGTGTGACAGTGCTATAGGTGGCTGCCTGGGGACCCTGCTGCTTGGGCATGTCACTTTCCTGCCTTGTGTTGTTGGTTTGTCCTGCCCACCAGGCCCTCCCTGCACAGGGGCAGCTTCAGGGGGAATCTAGGAGGACTATGGGGGTGTTTGGGGTGTATATGAAGGGAGATGTGCCTTTTTCGGGAGCACTAATGGTGTACCTGCCGGGCACAGTCACTGCAGTCCCCAGTCAGAGTCCCCTATGAATCGAGAGTGGGGTAGGGTGTTGCTCCCTGCATGTTCTGATGCGGAAACCAACAAAGCATCTTTGGACTGTTGGCTTCAACTGACCCTGACTCCCTGACATTTATGACAGCGATCCGCCCCATCAAAGGCTCCCTTGATGCTAAGACGCACAATGGTTTCTATATTACTAAGAAAGAAGCAGTTCTGGGAATTCGACTCTGCCTGCCATTGATCACGAGACACGGCTCAGTGGCAGAGGTGCTAAAAAGGAAAACATACGTGCTGAGAAGTGATGCTTGTGCTTTTAATGTCCACACAGGTGCAATGCGGCAAACACCGCCAACATCCTCCATCCGCAGATCGGAGGCAGCGGCCCGCAGAGCCAAAGCTCTTGCCTGAGCCCAGTGGCTGACCCGTTCTCCCTCTCCATTCAGCCACACTCAGTAGTAGGGTGCTTTTATCCCCATGTTCCACCTCATTAGGAATTTCTGTGTCTTTCCCTCTGAGCAAAAGAATTGAGGGAGGGAGGGACATTCCGAGTCCCATCCGAGGCTCCCCTGCCTGCCTCCTTTTCCCAGCCTTTTGCCCGGTCAGCTTTGCTACCTGAATCGAGCCATTCTGTTGGCCCCCCTCAGGCTAGCAGGCAAAAGTGGACCGCAAGCGTGCGGTTGCCAAGGAGACTGCCAAGTGTGATTTTGGCCAAACTAAACACCCTCCTTTGCAAAAGAAAGCTCTGAGAACAAGTGTGGACATGTCCTCACTTAGAAAGAAGCAGTTTGAAAATGGCCAAGTTTAAAAAAAATTTTTTTTGATATGTTGTTTTTAAGTTAACTTTTTATTTCGGATTTAGGTTTACGTGGAAGTGGCCTACAGTCCAGAGTTCCCATACGCCTGCACCCACTTTCCCCCAATTATGAACATCTTACATCATCGGGACACATTTGTCATAACTAAGAAATGGACATTGGTACAATGCTATGAACCAGCCTCCTGGTGTCATTCAGATGTCACCAGTTCTCCCATATGTGTCCTCTCTCTGGTCGAGGACCCTATCCAGGTGACCCGGTGGGGCCCCTCTGGTCTGAGACAGTCAGTCTTTCCTTATTGCTCATGACCTTAGCAGTCTTGGAGAGGACTGAGTGGCCATCGTGCAGGATGACCCTGACCTGGGTCTGTCTGATATTTTTCTCATGACTATCCTGGGGATATGGGCTTCATTCAAGTTCTTTCAATTTGCACATTCCCCCCTTTGGGAAGAGACTGTCAAAAATTACTGAAAGAAACTTTATGCCTTTGTCAAAGGGAATTGAAAAAAAAAAAAAAAAACACCCATTGTGCCACCTCCCTTACAAATCCACGCTTGTAATCTCCAGGTTGTTGACCTGAGGTGGGGTATTCGGAACACTGAGGCCACTGACCACATGACCACAGAACTCTGCTTGGAGGAGCTCGACCGGTGTCGGAAAACATCCATAGGGCCGGCTTTTGTTGTGAGTCTCTTGAGAGGGATGGGTTGGTGTTTACTTCTCATTCCAGCCCCATATATGGCTCCTACTCACTAGCCAAACCCATCAGTGGAGGGATGTGGGAGGCATTGCTTCTAGTACCTACTCTCCATTGTCTGCCCATGGCAGACATTGCTAATCGATCACAGTGCTCATTTTCTACTGAGCTAGCTGGGATCCAGACCTTAGTAGCCAAATGAGAGTAGCAGGTGAGCTGGGGAACAGAGCATAGAAGCCCAAGGGAACCTTAAAGTTTGCTCTGGACCTTCCCCTAGCTTCTCCACCTCATCTACTTCAAAAGGGTGGAATTTGGAGACCCTGAAAAAGCATAGAGAGGATAGAAGCCCACAAGATGTTGAGGATTTTTTTTTCCTCTAGTGTGCCTCATGGTGTTGGGAGCAGCCTCTGTGGCACAGTCTAGAGCCTGCCTTGGGGCAAACTTCCTCTGATGCTAGGTGGAACCAGTTTTTCCATGTTCCTGGGTATTCTTTCCTCCCACCCCCGAAGCACCCTCTCGGTCCCCAAAATAACCCCAAGCTCACAATTTTGGCCTACAATCGGCAAATGTAATTCCACATTCCTGATTTACTACAACACCAAGTTTCAGATACAACCAAAAACTATGACATTTTAGCTCATAAATCCTAGAGCAACGATCAGCAAACTATAGCCTATGGGGCAAATCTGGCCCATTGCCTGCTTTTGTATACAAAGCTTTATTGAGGGCAGCCCGGGTTGCTCAGCAGTTTAGCGCCTGCCTTCAGCTCAGGGCGTGATCCTGGAGTCCCGGGATCGAGTCCCACGTCGGGCTCCCTGCATGGAGCCTGCTTCTCCCTCTGCCTGTGTCTCTGTCTCTCTCTGTCTCTGTGCCTCTTGAATAAATAAATAAAATCTTAAAAAAAATAAAGCTTTATTGGCACTCAACCACATATCCTCCGTGGTTGTTTTTCAGCTACATCCACAGAGCTGAATGGTTGTGACAGAGACCACCCGGCCTGCAAAGCTGAAAAGATTGGCTATCTGACCCTCTACAGGAAAAGTTTGCTGATCTCTGTCCAAAATGTAAAGAGGGGAAAAGTCAAGAAAGTATCTTTGCCCGAGACACCTTAGTCACAAAGAAGCTTTGAGTGGTTCCAGATAAAAAGAAAAATCTCCTGGAACGTCTCCTGGAGATTAAGTAGAATGTAGAAGAGGGTGGTCACCATTATAAAAGCTGTTTTCTGGGCAAACAAAGACAAATATTTGAGGGCTGCGCTGCTCGGCTTTAGAACCACACTGTCTAGTGCAGTAGCCACAAAGCACATGTGGCAAATTTAAAGGTAAATAAAATAGAGTAGGATTAAAATTTCAGTTCCTCGGTCCCACCAGCCACATTGCAATGGCTTAGCAGCCACTAATACGTAATAAAGAAAGCTTCCCACACATGTTGGCCAGGTCTTAGTTTCTTTCAGGGAGATCTAATCTCTGGGGCAGCCCTAGAACCTTCTGCAGTGCTGAAAGTGTGCTCATCTGTGTTGTCCAATGCTGTGGCCAGGCACCACATGTGGCTACTTGGACAACACAGATGAGCGCACTTTCAGCACTGCAGAAGGTTCTAGAGCTACCCTAGAGATTAGATCTCCCTGAAAGAAACTAAGACCTGGCCAACATGTGTGGGAAGCTTTCTTTATTACGTATTAAGTTGTATCTATATAGTCAGGCTTGTGTTTTCAATCTTTTGCTCTGTATTTTTCTTTGTTGGCATTGGTTTTTTTCCTTCTCCTGGTTTTACGGAGATGTTTTTGCCATCCAGCATTGTGTAAGCTTCAGATGTGCAACGTTAAGGATTTGACTTACATGTTTCATGAAATGATGACCGCGGAGAGATTATCTCATATAGGTACAAAAAAAGAGAAAGGAAAAATGTGGTCTTTTTCCTTGCGATGAGAACTCTCAGGATCTACTCCCTCAGCAATTTTCAAATACATGTGCAGCAGTGTCAACTAGGGTCCTCGTGTTGTGCATCACATCCCTATATTTGTTTATTTTATAACAAGGATTTTGTGCCCTTTGAACCCCTCTAGGTCAATTATTATTGCTTTAAAATGCATCCTAGGGTTTGGAGGACTCTACCTTTCTGCTTGCAAATCTCTCTCATACATTCCCCCCACCCCCGCCCCAATCTTCCAATTTAGGTTTCCAAATGAGCCTGACAATTGATCATTTTGTGGAATTTCAAAAAAAAAAAAAGGATTTTTTAAAGAAAAGCAGGCAATGGAGAGAAAAGGAACTCCAGGAGGGATTCGATTTTGCAACCCAAATTGCAGGCAGTGAAAAGCACAACGCCGCTTCCAGGTGGCATGGGGGACAGGATGATGATCTCTGGGCTTCCCCCAGGCCCAACCGGCCCGGGGGGCCTTGCTTGTCCTTCCAGAAGGGCTCCTTGGGCGGCCAGCTGATCTCTACCCACTTCCCGCTTTCCTCTCGAACCAGGCATCTGTCCTCTGTCACCCGAGAGTCACCGCATCCTTCTCCTTCAGTGGCTCTGAATGGGGGTCTTCCCATGGAGCTGGGAGCTGTGCTGGTGGCCCTTGGAGAGGCGTCTCTCTGGTAAATAAGTCATTAGGCAGCGCGAGTAGCAGGGGACAGCTCCCCACGGTACTTCTTTAGAGGCTCTGGCTCTCCTGGGCCACCGGCAGCTCCAGCGTCCCCAGAGAGTTGCTCCTGGTGGCTCCTGACCTTTTTCTTTCAAGCTCTTCCTGTTGTTGCTCTGGTCCCTCAGGCAGGAGCATTTTCCACCTTCCGTCTCCTTGCTGAGATCTGTGGTTCGTGGTTGGCTGGATTCTCCAGCTCCTCTCACTGCTCCGAGACTGACGCTGTGGGAAAGGCCCCCAGAGAGTGGGGTCCTGTTCAACCTCCCATCATCACAGGCTCCACTTCTCTGGGTCCCTGGGTGCACACCCCTGGAATATTCTGGTACAACCCAATGAAGAGGGGTGGGTGGACTGCTTCCATTTCATGATGCGGAAACTCAAGACTTCAGCCTCCGTGTCCTGGACCTCCTCTAGCCTAATTCTCTAACATTCTGGTTTGCACCTTCTCTTGGGGCAGAGAGAGGGTGAACTAGGATTCTTGGCATTAAGACCAAGGTCTTAGGGCCTCACCGCTCTGCCGCAAAATCTTACCCATGGGGATAGCCTTCTGTTTCATTCCAATTTTAGTATATGTGTTGCTGAAGTGAGCACAGGGATGGCCTTATGTGTCATCACTGCCCCCTCCTCATTGGTATTTCAACCACCTCCCAACCTCGGCTTTCCTGCTCTGGCTCTTTGGAGCCATTGCCTGCCACAGGGCCTTTGCACATGCTGTCCCCATGGTTTGCAATGCCCTTTGCCCAGCACACCCCTTCTCATGTCTTATTCTTTAGCTCGATCTAAATAAAGACAGAGTCCACCCCATACCTTTGATACTCACCTGCCCCCAGGACCATGTCATAGCATGAAATTTGGGCAGGGCCAATGGAGTCCTTATCTCTTGCCACAGCTCCATGTCTGGAATAAGCTGATACCTGCATATAAGAAGCTGTAGTCTTCTCTCCCTCTGCCTGTCTCTTATTAAGAACTCTTGGGATTGCATTTAGGGCCGAGGTAATCCAGGATAATCCCCCCAGCTCAAAATCCTTCACTTAATCACATCTGCAAACACCTTTGTGCTAGTCATGGTTCTCCAGAGAAATAGAACCAATGGATAGAGAGAGAGATACATAAGAGGAGATTTATTACAGGAATTAGCTTACACTGTGATGGAGGCCAAGAAGTCCCCCATCTGCTGTCTATACACCAGAGAACCAGGAAAGTGGGTGGTGTAATTCAGCTGTAGGCCTGACGCCTGAAAATCAGGGGACTGAAGATGCAAGTCCTGATCTGAGTCCCAAAGCCTGAGAACCAGGAACACCGATGTCCAAGGGCAGGAAAAGGGTGGGTCAGCTCAAGCAGAGAAAGACAGTTTACCTTTCCTAGTGTTTGGTTTTGTTTTTTCCTAATTTCTTTGGTGTTGGGGTTTTCTGGTCCTATTTGGGCCCCTGGTGGATTGGACGATGCCTACCAGCATTAGGGAGGGCTGTCTGCTTCACTCAGTTTACCAGATCAATCCCTTCCAGAGACACTGTCATAGGCATACTCAGAAATCATATTCCAGGGGCACCTGGGTGGCTCAGTGGTTGAGAGTCTGCTTTTGGCTCAATTCGTGATCCTGGAGTCCGGGGATCAAGTCCTGCATCAGACTCCCCATGGGGAGCCTGCTTCTCCCTCTGCCTATGTCCCTCTGCCTCTGTTTCTCCTGAGTAAATAAATTAAAATTTTTTTAAATTAAAAAAAAAAAAAAAGAAATCGTATCCCACCCACTATCTGGGCATCCCTTAGCCCAGTCAAACTGACATCTAAAAATAACCATCACAACCCTTTCCCATGTAAGGTATGTTTACAGGGTCCAGGGATTAGGGTTGGCTCTCTTTGGGGGCCATTATTCACCTTCCACAAAGGGTTTTCCCAGTGAAAGATCCCTTAATGTTTGGAACCTGATCAGATTAAAAACTTACGTGTGTGATGTCCTGTACTCTTAGATACCTTCACATGCAGGTGCTCTAAGGCTCTAGCCTGCACTTCTTAGTGTAATTACCACCCTGGCACCACAGCCAGGCCCATTTTGGGGAGTTCAGTGTGTCTCACCCAGGGTCACAGAACTAAGCACCCAAGCCAATTTTTTTAAAGATTTTATTTATTTATTCATGAGAGACACAGAGAGAGGCAGAGGGAGAAGCAGGCTCCGTGAAGAGCCCGATGAGGGACTCAATCCCGGGTCTCCAGGATCACGTTCTGGGCCCAAGGCAGATCCTCAATCACTGAGCCACCAGGCATCCCACCCCAAGCCGATTTGAACCCATGACCCTCTTTCTGCCAGGCCCTCTTAGGTGACCAGTACGGCCCCTGTCCAGTCCCTACACTGATCGAGGAGAAGGAGTGGGAGGCCCTGAGATCCCAGCTGGCCTCCAAGCCACGTGACCTGGAGCTGGTGGCTCGACGCTTCCGGAGGGATGAGAACGCCGTGCCCCCCACCTACCTGCTTCAGGCCCTAGGCACTGCGGAGACCCAGGGGCCCGAAGAGGCCACCCTGACCTCTGTGCTGCGCTCCGGAGCCCAGGAGGCCCGGAGGCTGGGCCTCATCACCCAGGAGCAGTGGCACCGCTACCACTGGTCAGGTGAGGCTGCCAAGACCCACCCCCTCAGGGTCCACAGGAAATGCCCCACGTTCAAATACACGCATCGAATATTGTCCAAATGCCACAGCCTGCGTGTCTGTAAAGGCCAGATCAGCCTAGCTCTTGGATCCCTGGTTCTGCGTAAGGTTATTTTACTGATCCAAGAGTTCAGCCACGTCCAATTCTCTGTCTCTTAGGACCCTCCTTTCCTCTCCCCCTCCAACTTCCTCTCCCCATCTCCCAGGGAAGCTCCTGGCTCTGGGGGAAGGCTTCTTTTTTTTTTTTTTTAAGATTTATTTATTTATTCATGAGAGACACAGAGAGAGAGGCAGAGACACAGGCAGAGGGAGCCTGACATGGGACTTGATCCTGGGTCTCCAGGATCACGCCCTGGGCTGAAGGCAGCACTAAACAGCTGAGCCACCGGGCTGCCCTGGGGGAAGGCTTCTAAGATGATCACTATCCTGGTTTGTCTAGGACTTTTAGGGCTGCACCCAGAGAGTCCTGGAAAAACTGGAACCGTAGGTCACCTGATGTTAGCCGGAGAGCCAGCCCCTGCTGTGGAGACTGAGTCCTCCAGCCTCCCTGCACCTGCCTCAGGGGTGGAAACTGAGGTACAGATGGAGGTACCTCTCCATCACCTAAGGTGAGGAATAGAGGTTTGACCAGAGTCCATCAGCCACTCCCAGCCGGCCCCTGACCTTCCACCTCTAGCCTCAACCTCTGGCTCTTCCATCCTCCACACTGGTTACCAGAAAGATTTCTCTAAAAATGCAGTGTTGTTGAGGCACCTGGATGGGCTCAGTCAGTTAAGCTTCTGACTCTTGGATTAGGCTGGGGTCACGATTTCAGGGTCATGAGATCGAGCCCCATGTCTGGCTCTGCACTGAGCATGGGACCTGCTTGGGATTCTCTCTCTCCCTCTGCCTTTCCCCCTGCTCTCATTACCTTTCTCTCTAAAATAAATAAATAAATCTTTTTTAAAAAATGGGAGTGTTGCCAAGCCATTTCCCCACTGCTTGCTGCCAGCAAGAAACAGATTTTTATCATTGTTCACGGGTTTAGTAATATGTCAGATATGGCCATTTATATCACCCAAACTATTAAGTATATGAATTTCTCTTACTAAAAATATTAAAAACATGAACTCATTCTATCCACATATTAAATATATGGATTTATATTATGAACATATTAAATACATTGAGTTATTTAAAGATTTTTGAATAGCAATTTATGTCAATAGCATTTTCATTGTACTAAAATATATCACCGTCTATTATATATATTAATTCTAGTAATGACATATCAATTTTTTAAAATAAGCTTTTTATTTGAAGATAATTTTGCTTATTTTTATTTGTTATTTTATATTTTATTTATTTATTTGAAAGAGAGCATGAGCAAGGGGAAGGACAGAGGGTGAGAGAGAAGCAGACTCCTCGCTGAGCAGGGAGCCGGACGTGGGACTCGATCGCAAGACCCTGAGATCATGACCTGAGCCAAAGGCAGACGCTTAACAAACTGAGCCACCCAGGCGCCCCTATTTGGGGATAACTTTAGATTTGCAGAAAAATGACAATGTTATAAAGCTACAAAGATATACAGAGTCTGGGGCAACCCGGATGACTCAGCGGTTTAGCGCCGCTGTCAGCTCAGGACGTGATCCTGGAGACCTGAGATCGAGTCCCACGTCGGGCTCCCTGAATGGAGCCTGCTTCTCCTTATGCCTGTGTCTCTGCCTCTGTGTGTGTGTGTGTGTGTGTGTGTGTGTGTGTGTGTCTCATGAATAAATACATAAAATCTAAAAAAAAAAAGATATACAGAGTCTCTGTGTGTTATTCACACAGAGAAATTAACCTCTATGTGACCACTGTACATTTGCTGGAAGTAATAACATCAGTACGTGACAATTAAGTAGACTCCAGACTATTTAGAGTTCATCGGTTTTCCCATTAATGTTTTTCTGTTCCATGATCCTGTCCAGGTTCCCACATTGCATTTAGTTGTCACATCTCAGGTCCCCCTGGACCTGTCTCAACCTTTCCCTATTTTTCATGACTTTGACCATTTTGAGGAGCGCTGGCCACGCACGTCTTTTGTGGAATGTCCCTCAATCTGGGCTTGTCTGGTGTTTTCTCATGGTTGGATGGGGGTTATAGGTTTCTGAGAGGAAGACCACAGAGGTGAAGTTCCTTCCCTTTCTCATCATATCAGGGGTACCTGATGCATACCTGTCATCACAGGTGAAGCTAACTCGATACTTTGGTTAAGATTAGGAATGAGGTACCATTTTTTAATTCAGCGCCTATGTGAATAACAATGTTAATGGCTACTGTTTATTAAGCGCTTACCACGTTGCTATTGCTCGCTCTATGACACGAATCCAAATGTGCTAATTGCTTTCATAGAGATTAACTGCCACTGGGACTATAATCAGCCTCCGGGGTCTGAGCTTTGGGATGGGCCTGGACTTGCAGCCTTGCCCTTTCTCAGCTGTACTGACCCCTGGCAGGTTGAGAGCCCCAGTTTCCTCATCTATAAAATTGAATTAGTTAAAGTCACTGTGGGGATCTTGCCCCATAGTCTCTTCCCAACCGTGATCTCTTTTGATCAAATCCAACCCACTAAGAATTCCCACTCAAAAGAGTGCCTGGGTGGCACAGTCGGTTAAGCGTCTGACTTGTGACTTTGGCTCAGGTCATGACCTCAGGGTCGTGAGATCAAACCCTGCATCAGCTCCACTCTCAGCAGGGAGTCTGCTTGAGATTCTCTCTCCCTCCCCCTCTGCCCCTCCCCCTGCTCTCTCTGTTAACTAAGTAAACAATTAAAAAAAAAAAAGATTTCCCACTTGAAAGAACAAACAGAAACTCCTGGAAAGTAGCAGAAAGTATAAACGCATGCTAGTGACAGTGTCTTCAGAGCACATTTCCAGAGCCCTTGCTCAGTTGTCTTCTTTTCAGCCTTTTTATTTTGAAATGGAGAGTCACAGGAAGTAAAAAAAAAAAAAAAAAAAAAGTAGGAAGTCGTCCCATGTCCACTCAGTTTCCCCCAAAGGTAGCATCTTGCAAAACTAAAGTACAGTATTACAACCAAGAAGTTGACGTTGTGACCACCAGACAAAGCATCACTTTCACAGACGTGTGTGTGCATGTGTACGGTACACGTGCGCACAGATATTTCATGCTAGGAAATTTTAACACCCGTGTAGCTCCGAATAACTGCCACAGTCCATATGAGGGACTATTTCCTCACTGCAGAGGTCTCTCCCACTACCATTTTAGAGTCACCCAGGCCTCAGCCCCCAGCAACCAGTAATCCATTCCTTTTTTTTTTTTTTTTTTTTTTTTATTCATGAGAGACACAGAGCATGAGAGGGAGAGCAGAGACACAGGCAGAGGGAGAAGCAGGCTCCATGCAGGGAGCCCGATGTGGGACTCCATCCCGGGTCTCCAGGATCACGCCCTGGGCCGAAGGCAGCACTAAACTGCTGAGCCACCCGGGCTGCCCCAGTAATCCATTCCTATAATTGGTTATTTCAACAATGAATGGGATCATACAGTCTACGACATTGTGAGACGTGCTCTGCTCCTTCAGCATAACGAGCTCAGCTTTTCACAAATGTTGTTTCATAGAAGATCCTGCCAGCAGCCCCACTGAGGTTAAACTAGTCCACCCATGTTCCGGGAGAGGAAACAGACTCAGAGAGACACAGTGATTTGACCAAGGTCACGAAGCCCGCAGGTGGCAGAGCAGATGGCCTTGGATTGATTCGTGCTGAAATGTGTCCCAGAAGGATCCCATTTGAGGATTGTCAGTTGCCTTTATCCCTGACTTCCATTCTTGGGGCTAAGAGGGGAGTGGTGACACTCCAAGGAGGGCATCTGAGTGGCTCTTGTCCTGGCTCCGAGACTCAGTTCTGTCTCCAAGGGCCTGACTCACTCAGCTCCAGAGCCCCGGGAGCCTCTGCTGAGCCCAGGGTGGCTTAAAAAATAACCCCTCCGGTCTGACTGCTATTTCAAAGCAATGGCCTCGGAGGGGAAATCAGTGTCTGCTCTTGGCTCTGGAAAATATGGGTCCTCGGGGCAGCTGCTGTATGCTCTGGGACAGGGGTCAGCTAACTATGGCCCAAAGGCAAAATTCAGCCCACTGCTTGTTTCTGTAAATAAAGTTTTATTAGCACACACTCAACATATTGGTTTGCATGTTGTCTGTGGCTGCTTTCACTCTATGACAGCAGACTTGAATAGTCGGTGGGGTCTTTTTTAAAAGATTTTTAAAATTTATTTATTCATGACAGACACAGAGAGAGAGAGAGAGAGAGAGAGAGAGGCAGAGACACAGGCCGAGGGAGAGGCAGGCTCCCTGCTGGGACTCGATCCCAGGACCCCATGATCACACCTGAGCCGAAGGCAGACACGCCACCACTGAGCCACCCAGGCATCCCCAGAGTTAAATAGTTGTAAAGAGACCATTTGACCTGTGAAGCCTAAAATATTTCCTATCTGACCCTTTACAGAAAAGCATGCTGACCCATGCTCTCAGCCTCTAGGCTCATTAAAAACTTTTCTCCCCAGCCACCATGCCTTTGCAGCAGTTTTCTGTGGCTTCAAATGCCCTGTCTGTCCTTCTCTGCCCAGGATAGACAGATGTCCTCATCTACCTGTCTGTCCATGTCTGTGTCCATTTCTTCACTAAGACTGCAATAACCACTCCACAAAGGCAACAGGGACCTTTGTACGTTTTTCTCTCTGCTAGACGCCACAGTGTGGAGAGCAGAGGCTGGCCCAAGTGGGAGATCAACAAATGTTTGTTGAATTAATGTGTCACGACGGAGGCACCCAAAACTGACAACAATGGATTTTTTTCCCATTGAAGTGACATTCGCATAGCATGAAATTAACTGCTTTATTTTTTTAAATTTATTTTTATTTTTTTTTAATTAACTGCTTTAAAGTGAAGAATTCGGTGACAGTTAGTGCATTCGCAATGTTGTGCAATCACGACTTCTATCTAGTTCCAGAACATTTCCATCACCCCCAAAGAAACTCCATACTCATTAACAATCACTCCCCATCCCCTTCCCCCAGCCCCTGGCAACTACCAATTGGCTTTCTGCCTCTATGGATTTGCCTGTTCTAAACATTTTGTGTACATGGAATCAGACGGTGTGTGGCCTTTTGTGACTGGCTTCTTTCACTCGGCCCAGTATTTTCAAGGTTCATCCGTGCCGTAGCATGAAGCAGAGCTTCATCCCTTTTTATGGCTGAAGAATATTCGATCGTATGGATGGATTACATTGTGTTTATCCATTCATCACTTGATGGACCCTTGGGCTGTTTCCACCTTTTGGCTACTGTGGATAATACTGCTGGGAACTTGGGTCACAGGTATCTGTTGGTCTATGTTTTCAGCTCTTTGGGGTCCATACCTCGAAGTGGAATTCCTATAGAAATTCCATATTTAACTTTCTGCGTTTGATGGTATTTTCTTATAATGGGGCTACTTCTCATATACAACCTCTGTGCTGCCTACACCAAGGCTTCTTTGATTAATAATGACCGAATTAGTGCTCTTCTTGGCTTGGCTCCTGGACCAGCAGTCTCCGCATCACCTGGGAGCTTTTTGGAAATGCAAACCCATGGGCCCCACCCAGACCTGATGAATCAGAACTCCTAGCGGCAGAGCCCAGCCATATGGTTTTTTTTTTTTTAAGATTTATTTTTATTTTTATTTATTTATGATAGCCCTAGAGAGAGAGAGAGAGGCAGAGACACAGGCAGAAGGAGAAGCAGGCTCCATGCTGGGAGCCAGACGTGGGACTCGATCTTGGGACTCCAGATCACACTCTGGGCCAAAGGCAGGCGCGAAATCGCTGAGCCACCCAGGGATCCCCAATACAGGTTTTTTGAGCCCTCAAGTGACTCTGGCAAACCATAGTCCTCTGGCCAAATTGGGCCCACTGCTTTTTTTTTGTAAATAAAGTTTTATTGGAACACACTTGAGTGCATCAGTTTGCACATTGTCTATGGTAATGCCAGGTGACTCCAGCACACATTAAGTGTGAGAACTGAAGTCCTTACCTCCCAAATATGTCTCTCAAGCGTCACTACTTGGGCCAACTGATCACACAATGATGACCACACTCTGTTCCCATTTTCCCCACTTTTTTAGTCATTGAGTGGGAGATAGACCGGGGCCTGCTGAGCTTGACAGACGGAGACCAGGGGGCGACTGTCTTCTTGAGAGAGATCCAAGACCTCAACAAACACATCCTGGAAGACTGCGCCCTCAAGATGGTGGACCGGCTCGCAGATGGCTGCCTGGACACAGATGCCCAGAACCTTCTCAGTGGCCTCAAGGGACGCATTGCCGACACACAACCTGGAGTCCTCAAGGCCCACCACCTGCCATGGAGCCGAGACCTGGTGAACCCCAAAAACAAGGCTCATGCTCGGTACCTGAAAGAGCTGGGGGAGCAGTTTGTGGCCAGGGCTAACCACCAGGTCCTTGAGCACCTCCGGGAGCAGGAGGCAGGCAGGCAGGAGTTGGCGTGGCTCTACCAGGAGATCCGCCACCACCTGGGGCTGAGCACCGAGGCCACCTGGACCTTTTGTGGCCGCCAGGAGCTCCTGGCCCAGCTGGGGCAGCGGCTCCGGCAGAGCGATGGCCATCCCCACTCACCCCTGGTGCTTTTTGGACCTCCAGGCATCGGAAAGACAGCGCTGATGTGCAAGTTGGCAGAACAAATGCCGGGACTGCTTGGCCGCAAGACAGTGACCGTCCTGCGGCTTCTGGGGATGTCACAGATGAGCTCCGACGCCCGAGGCCTGCTCCAGAGCATCTGCTTCCAGGTGTGCCTGGCCTACGGGCTGCCCCTGCCCCCTGCCCAGGTCCTGGAGGCCCATGCCAGGGTGGTCCAGTTTTTCCACACCCTCCTCCACACTGTCTCCTGCCGAAACTTCGAGTCACTTGTGATCCTGTTGGACTCCATGGATGATCTGGATTCCATCTGCCGCGCCCGGAGGGTCCCCTGGCTGCCTCCCCGGTGCCCCCCGAGGATCCACCTTATCCTCTCAGCCTGCTCGGGGAAGCCAGGGATTCTAGACATCATGAGACAGACGCTGACGGACCCAGAGGCCTACTGGGAGGTGAAACCCCTCTCCGGAAACCAAGGGCAGGAGATGATCCAGCTCCTGCTGGCCGCCTCGCGGAGGACGCTGAGCCCAGGGCAGAGGGAGCTGCTCTGGGCCAGCCTCCCAGAGTGTGGGCACCCAGGACGGCTGAGGCTGGCCTTTGAGGAGGCCCGGAAGTGGGCCTCCTTCACCATACCTGCCCCTCTGGCCTCCACTGCTAAGGAAGCGATCCATCAGCTGTGTGCCCGCCTGGAGCAGACACACGGGCAGCTCCTGGTGGCCCACGTGCTGGGCTACATCGTGTCCTCCCGGTAAGTGTCTGTCGTTTACACCCTCTTCGTAAATGAGAATGATGCGTTCACCCCTCATGGCTCTGAACGGATAGTTATTCTCTCACTGTTCTGGAGGCCGCAGTCTGAAGTCCAGGCATCGACAGGGCCGTGCTCCCTCCGAAGGCACCAGGGGAGAATCTGTTCTAGGCTTTTCTCTTCATTTCTAGTGTGGCCAGCAACCTTTGGCCTGTAGACTGCCATCTCACAGCCTCCTCCCTGTGCGCCTTCCTGTCTGAATTTCCCCCTTCTTGTAAGGCCGCTCACGGGCTCAGGGCCGCTCTGATCTAGTGTGACCTCCACGTACGCGGACTGCTTCTCTAGAGACGGTCTTCGCGGGCTTCCGGTGGGCACGCACGTTGGGGATCCTGTTCAACTCAACACAATTCATGTGTCATAAAGTGCCCTCTTTGAAAGCCTGCGATGACCCAGTGGCATTTAGGACGCTCACAGTGTTGTGCGATCACTATCCATTTCCAGAACATTCCCATTACTGCAAAGGGAAACCCCATCCCCATTAGCTGCCACTCCCCACCCCCAGCCCCGAGCGGCCCCAACCTGCTTCCTGCATCTGTGGACCTGCTGGTGGTATTTCTTTTGTACAGTTTTTACTTTGAAATACTTTGAAATTATAGACTAGTGGAGGAATTCCCATAGTATTAGACTAGTGCAAAGAATGGCCCATACATCACAGTTTCTCAGCCCTACTGATATTGGGGGCTGCATCATCAGTATGTGGGGGCTGTCCTATGCACTATAGGATGTTGAGCAGCATTCCTGGCCTCGACCCTGGCTACTGGTAGTACCCTGAGTGGTGGCAACCAAAAATGTCTCAGAATATCACCAAGAGGCCCTAGTCAAGAACTACGGCTCTATGCCCTTCTTCTGGGATCACTGATGTGCCGCATTAGCTTTCTCTCCCTAACCCCCTCGTTTTCTTTCTTTCTTTCCTTCTTTCTTTCTTTCTTTCTTTCTTTCTTTCTTTCTTTCTTTCTTTCTTTCTTTCTTTCCTTCTTTCTTTCTTTCTTTCTTTCTTTCTTTCTTTCTTTCTTTCTTTCTTTCTTTCTCTTTCTTTCTTTCTTTCTTTCTTTCTTTCTTTCTTTCTTTCTTTCTTTCTTTCTTTCTTTCTTTCTTGGATTCATTACAGGCATTATTCCCCTTTACCCTTAAATGCTTCACATATTTCCTAAGAACAAGGTCAATCAGAACCCCCATGTCACCACAGAACAATTAAAAAATTCAGGAAATACATCACAGATCCAATAATACTATCTAAGACACAGTTTACAGTGAAAGTTTGCCACTTATCTCAAAAACGTTCTTTATAGCCTCCCCCCTCTTTGCCTCCAAACCACTATCCAAACCGGGATCACATGTCACATTTAGTTGTCAAGTTTCTTTGGTCTCCTTTAATTTGGAACATTCCACCATCTGTTTTTGTTCTTTTGAAGAGTCCAGGCCAGTGATTTTGTAGATCAGTGCTTCTCGACCCTCAATGCAGATAGCATCTCAGGTCTTGTTTTTGAATAAAGAATCTGATTCAGCAGGTCTGGGGTGGGACAAGGAATCCCGTGTTTCTCACTGCCTGATGCTGATGCTGCTGGTCTGGGGACCGCATCTGGGCTGGGGGTGTAGTTTGCAGAGTGTCCCTGCATCTGGGTTGGTCTGAGGTTTCCTCATGATCACATTCAAGTTGAACTTGAGTGATGCTCAGCCCTTCTTAGACGCGGATTTTTTTCCCTTTGTAAATTTGCAAGTTCCCCTCTATTTAATAGGCAATATTATGGGGAGATTTCAGAAAAACCTTTTTAAAACCAAGTGCTAAAAAAAAAAAAAAAAAACCAAGTGCTAAAAACAAACAAACAAACAAACAAGTGCTGTGAAGGATTGACCACCAGCATGCATCTACACTGCATCCCAAGCTTGTTGAGTGGGAATCAGCGAAAAAGGAAATAGGAAAATCCAATTTCAATGTGTTTCTAGAGCTTGAAGGACTGAATGCTTACATCCAGCTGCTCAGCCCAGAGAAAGTCTCAGGGCTGCACACTGCGACCTCATGATGGTCAGGAGCTCAGGGATGCCGGGTAGGGACAGAGGTGAGTCGGAAATAAGGAGCAGGAGAGAGGAATGTGTCCATCACACACCCAGATTCTGGCCCCCAAGAGGGTAGGGTGGAGGCCAGTTAGCAGACACATGCCAGCAAAGCTCTGTCTTTTTTCTTTTTAAAAAGACTTTACTTTTTATTTATTCATGAGAGACACAGAGAGAGATGCAGAGACATGGGCATCAGGGAGCCTGATGCAGGACTTGATCTCAGGACCCCAGGATGATGACCTGAGCCAAAGACAGATGCTCAACCACTGAGCCACCCAGGCGTCCCCAAAGCTCTGCCACGACGCAAATAGCCATTAGAAAACACTCAAGCCCGCCATCAGAAATTATTGGACAAGGTGATTTTGCCTCTTTTCAATATAACAGGCAGGCTTTTCTTCCTTTGTCCTTTGTCGCAAACCAATCAAGATAGCAATGATCAGACCAGTGAGCGTAACTGTTCGTTTGTCTGCTTGTTTGCCAGGCACAGAATCCCACTCACGCTAGTGTGTAAGAACTAAGGGCTTTATGACAAGGCCATGGGAAGAGCTCAAGGGATCCAGGGCCACCCACCCAATTGCCGACTCCAAGGGGGCATACCCCAGATCTCATGTCATCCCCCAGGTTTTGTGATAGATGCCCCCCAGAGTGGGGACTGGGCCTGGGTTCTATAAGAGGACGAAGACAGACAGGAATGTTCTAGGGTAAAGCGGTGAGCCATGAGGCCAACCTGATGCAGCCTACACGGAGGAGGTGGGGTTGTCATGGGAACCAGAAAGCCATGAGAATCAGAACAGTTTCTCATCCCCTCGCCCTCTGGGTCTTCTCTGCCCATTGGCTTCTGTCCTGGACTCTTCCTTTGTCCCCCCGGGAACATCTACTTGCCTCGAGCTTCTACTGGCATCATTAACTCCCATTTCAGAGAACTGGCACCATCCTACTGGCTCTTTCTCGGGTCCTGATTCCAAAATCTAGGGAGACAAAAATAATTGGCCTGCTTGGCCCCACTTCTGGTCCAATTAGTAAAGCTGAAGGCCTCACTGGGTGTAGGGCCGGCCGTCCCAGGGCCTGGTGGGGTAGGTGGTTTACAGAGGGTGCCTGCAGGGCTGGTGATTTCAGTACCTCTTGTTCTACAAAAGCACATCATGCTTCCACACCCACAGTGTGCTGTGAAGGTGAGAGCCCGGCTCCCAGAGCAGATATGGGTCCTTCTAGGCCAGTGGTTCTTTCCTAGGGAGATCCTGCCCCCAGGGAACACTTAGTCATGTCATTTTTGGTTGTCACAGCTTGGGGGTAGGGCTGCTGGCGTCTAGTGAGTGGAGACCAGGGTATAGGGCCGGCCGTCCCAGGGTGGGTAGGTGGTTTATAGAGGGTGCTGCTAAAAGTCCTCCAATGCACAGAACAGTCCCCACTACAAAGAGCGATCCGACTCCACATGTCAGCAGTGTGAGGCTGAGTCACGCTGGGAGGAGCACTCCTTACTCCTTACGCCTTCCCGGCTTCTGCAGGGAAGCACAGTGAACACCCGGCAACCATTAATCTACCTTGTGGCTTTCTGGATCCTGCTCAGAACATTCCAAGCACATGGAATCATGCAATACGTGGTCTTCTGTGACGCATTTCCTTCACTTAGCGTACTGTTTCCTGTATCTGTGTAGAGTGCGTCAGTACTTTGTTTCTTCATATGGCCGAAGAATATTCCATTGTATAGACACACCACTGCCTTAGTCCATTTGAGCTGCTATAACAAAAACACCATAGAGTGGGTAGCTTATAAACAATTTATTTCTTACGTTCTGGAAGGCTGGGGAGTTCAAGGTGAAGGTCCTAGCAGATGCAGTGTCTGGTAAGAGCTCTCTCCCTTGTTCCTAAATGGCCATCTTTTTGCTGTGACAGAAGGGGTACGGGAGTTCTCTGCGGTACTAACCCCACTCATGGGGCTCCACCTTCATGACCTAACTGCCTCCCAAAGGCCCACCTCCGAATACCATCACCTTGGGGATTAGGATGTCAACGTATGGATTAGGGGGAGACACATACTCAGACAATAGCAACCACAGTTTGTTTATCCGCTCGTCCATACCTGGACATTTGGACGGTTCTCACTTCCGGTTACTGCGAATAATGCTGCTCTGAACGTGCGTGTACAAGTTGTGGTTTGAATAGCCTGTCTGGGGTAAGATTTTATTTTTTTTAAGATTTTATTTATTTATTCATGAGAGACACAGAAAGAGGCAGAGACATAGGCAGAGGGAGAAGCAGGTTCCCCACGGGGAGCCCAATGCAGGACTCGATCCCAGAACCCCAGGATCATGATCTGAGCCGAAGGCAAATGCTCAACCACTGAGCCACCCAGGTGTCCCTGGAGTAAGATTTTAAAATTATGAATCAGATTCAGGTCCTGCCCTGATTAACCCTTCCAGTGACTTCCCATCACTTTGAGAATCGGATCCAGCCTCCTTACCAAGGCTGACTGGTCCTGGCTGCCTTCCACCCCATGCCTGGAGCACCCTGGCCCTCAATCTCGTGCAGACCCCTTCCCTCCCACCCAATCCCAGATCTGGTGGCATCTTCTCAGAGGGACCCACCTGCTCTAACCCACCTCTCCTGCCCCCTCCAACCTTGTCACTCTTTATCACGTGACATGGGTTATCTTCTCCCTGGTAATTGGTGTTATCCAATTTCTTTCTTCTCTTTTTCTGTTATTTCCTCCCAGCTCTGTGCATGAGAAGACAAGCTTCCCCCTAGCTCTCTGCCCCGTAGGAGTCAGCAAGGTGCCTTGCACAGAGACAACACTCTATGAATAATGGTTAACAAACGTGCTCATAGCTTATTGATGAGCCATTGACTGCCCAGGACGTGGTGTCTGCTTCTCTGAGAATGGATGGACTGACTGGCCTGCCCCCTCTCCGAGAGGGCCCTGTATAAATACACGATGCCAGGGAATTATGGGGCTGCAGCTTCCTCGATAACCACTCTTTGAGCCTGCCCAGTTGTTCTGTCCTGATCAGGTGGGATGAGCCATCAAACCTGAGTCTGAAAGGAGAGGATCCAAGCTTGATTTGCACTGAGGGTGCATCAAAGAGTGAGAAAGAAGCTTCTATCCTGAAGGAGGGGGTTTCTGAGGAGGCACAGGGCCACACAGGGATGCTGACAAGTGGACCCCCAAGGTGGGGCTCCCAGGAATCCTGGCTTGGAGAAAACTGTCTAAAGGAGAAAATCAGGTTGGGGAGATGGCGTGGCTACCCCACTAGGACAAGTGTGGAAGATGAGCCCCGATGATATTACAGCAGGGATGGTCCAAGGTGATCGATCTCACAGAAGAGGCCCCAGAGGACACCCACTGTGTTGTACACTAAGTGAGCAGGTGTTCTCTATATATGGCAGTTGTTCTGATCAAAATGAAGCTTTCGATCCACTTGGGGAGTTAAACACACACACACACACACACGCAGGTCACACACAGAAGGCAGCCTCCCTCTTCCCGTTGCTCTGAAGGGGGCTCTGGCTGCCGTCCATCCCAGCTGAAATGTGCAGGCAAAATTGATTTTTCCAGTCTGATGCTCTCAGGTATTAGGAAGTCCACTGCGGTCCAGCAATGAAACTTCATCGCTCATCTGCTTTACAGCCACTTCGGTTCTCTCGCTCTGTCCTTTCTGGGGCCTGGAAACCATGAGTGAGGCCAGGGTGGGCACAGTTGGTTTGTGCATTATTTTTCTAAATTACCTCCTGTCTCCCTTCCCATGCTGCCTGACTCTTGTGAGGCTGGGGAGAGGCTGGTTCATGGCTCTGTGGGTGTGTGTGCAGAAGGAAAGATCAGGAAGGTTCTACAGGATGGGCACGGCTGTAATGGGGCATGGGCACCTGCTGGGTACCGTCCAAATGCCGACCCTCGGGTGGACACCTCGGTGACGGGCGGGATGCTGTGCAGCTGGCCATGTCTCTCCCTCCCTGGGTGTCTGCACCCCCGACCGCAGGAGTCACAGTATGTTCCAGTGTCCGTCTCTCCTCCCCGCAGGCATGGGCTCTCAGAGGCAGAGCTGAAGGACGTCCTGTCCTTGGACGACGAGGTCCTGGAGGCGGTGTACCAGGACTGGACCCCGCCCAGCAAGGAGCTGTTGCGCTTCCCCCCGTTGCTGTGGGTGAGGCTCCGTCGGGATCTCGGCCACTGCTTGGCCCGGCGGCCGGTGGACGGCTTCACGCTCCTGGCCATCGCCCACAGGTGGGTCCAGCAGGGTGGTAATGCTGTCTGGGTGTCCGAGAGCGAGGGCTCACCCATCAGGCTCCTCCTTGTTCCAGATCCTTCCTTTATCCCCGTTCCCAGAGGAACAAGTACACTTAGCACGGCATTCAAGGGCTTCCACACCACTGACTCTGACACAACGAACTTGTTTTTCAAAATGAGGATAAATTCACATGACATAAAACTCATCAATTTAAAGGGTCCAATTCAGTAACATTTGTGCATGCACAATATTGTGTGATCATCACCTCTAAATCATTCCAGAGCAATTCCATCCCCCAATGGGGCACCTGGTCCCTGTCAGCAGTCACTCCACATCCCCCCACCTCTCTGCCCCCAGCCCCTGGCACCTACTAATGCACTCTCTGTCTCTGTGGATTTGCCTCTTCTGGAAGTTTCACATACATAGAACCACACAACATGTGGCCTTTCGCATCTGGCTGCTTTTCTCAGCATAAAGTTGCAAGTGTCATCTGTGTTGCAGCATGAATCAGGGCTTTGTTCCTTTTCATGGCTGAGTAATACCCCATGGCATGGATGGACCACATTTTGTTCATCTTTTTAACCATTGACGGACGCTTGGGTCCTTTCTCGAGATTGTGGTCACTGGTGCCATGAACACGGGAGCCCAAGTGTTTGTTTGAACAACTGTTTTTGTTCTGTTCGGTTTTTTAAAATTCTTTTGGGTCTTACCCAGGAGTGGAGTTGCCAGGTCCTACAGTACCTTATTTTATTTATTTTATTTTTTTAATTTTTATTTATTTATTTATGATAGTCACACAGAGAGAGAGAGAGGCAGACACACAGGCAGAGGGAGAAGCAGGCTCCACGCACCGGGAGCCCGACGTGGGATTCGATCCCGGGGTCTCCAGGACCACGCCCCGGGCCAAAGGCAGGCGCCAAACCGCTGCGCCACCCAGGGATCCCAGTACCTTATTTTAGATTTAACTTATTGAAGAACCCAAATGTTCCTTTTGAAAGTAAACATATTTAAGGGGAAAAAAGAAAGATGGGCCAATTTATAGATTAATGTTAGGTAACAAGTAGGACAGGTGATCAGCAAGCCAGCAAGCATCCGACAGGTGGCTTAGGAGGGACCTGCATTTGGGAGCACAAATGTCCACAAGCCGATGTCCCCTTATTTTTCTTTAAAGATTTTATTTATTTATTCAGAGAGAGAGAGAGAGAGAGAGAGAGAGAGGCAGAGACACAGGCAGAGGGAGAAGCAGGCTCCATGCAGGGAGCCCGACATGGGACTCAACCCCGGGTCTCCAGGATCACACCCCAGGCTGCAGGCGGCACTAAACTGCTGCGCCACTGGGGCTGCCCTCCCTGTCCCCTCTCTGCAGGCAGCTGACTGAGGTGATCCAAGAGCGCTACCTGTCCGGGCCCGAGAGAGCCAAGAGGCACGGAGTCTTGGCTGACTTCTTCTCAGGGGCCTGGAGCCAGGGCACAAAGAAACTCATCACCCTGCCACTCGTGGGGAAGCCCCTGAACCTGGACCGCAAGGTGAGGTGTCTGTCTGGGACCCCTGCCCTCTACCTACAGGCTCCACCCTGCTGTGCAGACAAGGCCAAGGCTGCCCAGAGAGGACCACCCCCGCTCCTTCCTTCTTTTCCACCCAGAATGCCCTCCTGACTTTCTTCCCTTCTCTTTCCACTGAAAGCAGAATGTTCCCTTAGCCTCAGCATGATGGGGGTGGACAGGGAGCAGCAGATGAGGAATATGCCCCCCCACCCCCAACATTCCAGAAGGGACAGAAAGAATCACAACATTCAGGAGCGTACCAGAACCTTCCTGAACTCCTGACATCTCCCACCCCCGGGCCTTTGCACACGCTCTTCCCTTGCCCTGAATATCGTTTTCCGATATGGTTCACCAGACAGACTCTTACCTAAACTCTGAGACCCAGCTCCGATGACCCCAGCTCCTCCCTCCGCCTCCACCCTGCCTGTAGTAAGTTGTGAGGTGTCTCTGCCTGGAATTGTGTCCCCGTCCCGTCCAGTCTCACCTGTGCATGGCTGCGCGGCTCATGTTTGTGGAATGAATGGATGAGCTTGTGTCACCGCGGCCTGGCTGCCAGCCCCTTCCTCCTCCTCCGCAGGTGGCGCCTCAGCCCCTGTGGTTCTCAGACACAGTTGCAAATCTGCGGAAGCTGAAGGAGTTGCCCCATCACCTGGTCCACTCAGGCCGCTTTGAAGAGCTGAAGCAGGAGGTTCTGGGTAAGGGTTGCACCCATTTCCAGGGACGGTGAGTGGTCTCAACCTTCTGCTATGCTCCTGCCTCCGGAGCTTGGGAAGGATAAAGGGCAAAAGTCAGAATCCTTGGCTCCTCTTAAGACAGTGGTTCTCACCAGGGATCATCCTGTGTTCACCCCCCACACACCAGCAGGGGACACTTGGCAATGTCTGGGGACATTTTGGATGTCACAGCTGAGGGAGGGGGTGCTACTGGCATCTAGTGCTAGTTGATAGTGCAGAGGTGAGAAATGTGGTCTTAGACGGAGTCCCTGTCTGTCTCTCTATCATTTCCATCATCTTTCATCTTTATGTCTAACCATCTGTCATCACCTATGTACCCATCCATTTATCCATCCATCTTTCTACTCGTCTATCTATCTGTCCATCTGTTCATCTCTGTGATTCTCAACCAGGGGTGACTCTCCCCCAAGGGACTCTTGGCAATGTTCATATTTTTGATGATCATGACTGGGGAGGTGCTACTGGCATCTGGTGGATGGAGGTCAGGGGTGCCACTCCGCATCCTACAGTGCACGGCCCCAAACACACTCAGTGCCGAGGCTGAGAACCCCCAGAGAAACAGAGAAGTGTGAGGACCCGCCTCCCAGTATGAACTAGAGGGAGGCATGTGCCCCCACAATGTCTCTTCCCCCCACAGGCAGCATGAACTGGATTTCCTGCCGGGGCGTCTCTGGGGGCATCGAGGGGCTGTTGGAGGACTTTGACCTGTATGGCCCTCACCTGGACTGTCCCGAGGTCGGCCTGGTCCGGGACGCCCTCCAGCTGTGCCGCCCGGCCCTGGAGCTCCGAGGCATGGGTGAGTTGGCCTGGATGGCGGAGGGGGTGGGTTTCACTCTGCACTGACTTCTAGAAGTCCATTCTCCTCGCTGAACCCCCAACTGGATTCTCATTAACCCGCACACCTTTCCTGTCTACACGTGTAGGGTTTCCAGAATTTTGAATTGAACCTGGAAGAGCTTTGGAATGAAAACTACCAAAGCAGTATCCACCCCCTTCCCTGGCCTGGCACCTTTTTCCAGAAAGGGCCAGAGAGGAAAAATCTCAGGCAAAAATTGAGGAAATTGTGTTAGTACTTAAGATAATAAGAGAGAAAACACGTTCCCACAATTTGTTTTATTGATAACATTCAAAATACAATTGCCATAATTGAATGTGACTTTTTGTAACACAAGTCTACTCAGGAGAAAGAAAGGGGGCTTCTTGCTGTGGGGGAAAGCATTTTGCTTCATTGGTGTTCAAAGTCGGTGTGTCCTGCCATCCCATGGATTGCAAATATTGATCTATAAAAAGCATCCTGAGCTCCTGGGGTAAGCCATTGGGCTAGGTTTGGCCCACCCTCTGTCCTAGAGCGTGAAAAATCTCTAATGTTCTGCCTAGGATGGTGTTTTTTTGGTCCGTTTTATCTTTGTTTTTGTTTTTGTTTTGTTTTTTAAGATTTATTTATTTATTTATTCAGAGAGAGAGAGAATGAGAGAGAGAGGGAGAGGCAGAGACACAGGCAGAGGGAGAAGCAGGCGCCATGCAGGGAGCCCGACGCGGGACCCGATCCCGGGTCGCCAGGATCACACCGTGGACGGAAGGCGGTGCTAAACCGCTGAGCCACTCGAGCTGCCCTTATCTTTGTTTTTTAATTGTGGAAAAGTACACAGAATATAAAACTTACCATTGTAACCTTTTTTAAGTGTACAGCTTGGTGGCCTGAAGCACATGGCGCAGTGTTGTGCAAATATCACCACTGTCTATTCCCAGAACTCTTCCATCTTCCCAAACCAAGACTGTCCCCATGAAACACCAGCTCACCACCCCCTTCCCTAGGCTCTGGTGCCCACCATCCTACTCTCTTTCTTTGTGAATCTGACCACTGTAGGGACCTCCTATAAGTGGAATCATAGAGTATTTGTCCTTCTGTCCTTCTGAAAGAAGCCAGAAAGACTGGCTTCTTTCACTCACCATGATGTCCTCAAGGTTCATCCGTGTTGTATTTCCCTTATTTGTAAGGCCAAATAGCGTTGCATTGTATGGATGGACCACATTTTGTTTATCCATTCATCCCTTGATGGACACTTGGGCTGTTTCTACTTTTGCCTGTTGTGAGTCATGCTGCTGTGAACACGAGTACACAAATATCTTTTCAAGACCTTGCTTTCGATTCTTTGGCGTACACACCCAGAAATGCAATTGCTGGATCAAATGCTAATTCTATGTTTATTTTATTTTATTTTATTTATTTTTTTTTTTTTGAGGAATCACTGTACCGTGTTCCACAGTGGCTGCACCATTTCACATTCCCATAAGCAGAGCACAAGGGTTCCAATTTCTCTACAACCTCACCAATACTTTTAATTTTCTGATTTTTAAAAAGATTTTGTAAATCATGCTTATTTGAGGGAGAGAAAACGAGAGAGAGCTGGGGTAGGAGCAGAGAAAGAATCTCAAGCAGACTCCACATTGAGTGTGGAACCCCATTCGGGGCTCGATCTCATGACCATGAGATCACAACTTGAGCTGAAACCAAAAGTCCGACACTTAACCAAGGAGCCACCCAGGCGTCCCAATTTTCTGATTTTTAAAAAAGTATATAGTTATCCTAATGAGTATGAGGTGGCCAGGATGGGTTTTTTATTTATTGGAGAGAGAGAGAGGGAGAGAGAGCACAAGCCTGGGTGGGGGCAGATAGAGAGGGAGAAGCAGATTCCCACTGAGTAGGGATCCCCCACTTGGGGCTTGATCCCAGGACCCCAAAATCATGACTGAGCCAAAAGCAGATGCTTAAACGATTGAGCCACCCAGGTGCCCCCATATTGGTTTTTATTATACAATTCCCACCTGGTTTTCATTTGAGGGAATTATAAGGAGTTTTATAAAGATGTTTAAGTCCCTATATGCCTTCTAGGGCTCCCTTGGAGCTTAACCAAATGCTTCTTCGGGAGAAGCCTGTCCAGCTACCACTAAACCTGGACACCCCATGGATGCCCAATCCCTGCATTCTCCAGCCCTGTACCCTTTTTCCATCTGTCTTAGCTCTTAATTATTATTTCTGCCAATTTTCTTTTGTGTCACCTGTGGGCCCCACTGGACTTGAGCTCTGTGAGGGTAGGGGCATCATACACTTGCTCCCTACCAAATTGCCGACCCTACCACATAGACCAGTCCTGGCCAAGAACACAGATCTGAGCTCCACTCAGTGTCAGTTCAAATCTGGGCTTTGCCACTTACTGGTGGTGTGACCTTGCAAGTTCCTTATGCTCCCCATCCCACCCTCTACCTTGATGTCCTCAATCTTTCCATCTGCAAAATGGGGATGCTAGTCAACCTTCCTACCTAGAGCTTTGAGGAAAGATATACAAGTCAATTCATGCAGAGCCTGCCCCCATGGTGCATCCAAGGGTCCTGTTTCTATTACATGATAGCATCAATACTGTTGATGTGAATGGCCTTGGAGGACCCATTTCTTTTGTTGTTGTCGTTTGTTTGTTTGTTTGTTTCCTTCTTCCTTTGATTTTTTCTTGGACAAGTCACTTCTGCATGGAGCCTCAGCTTCTATCATCTGTGAAATAAGATTAAACTAAAGCATGTCCCAAGTGGAAGATGCTGGTGCCCACCATCAGTCTGACCTTTCTTGTGCATTCACGTTCAACAGTTGTAAACCTCACAGGGAGTGATTTACAAAAACAGCCTGGGGAACAATTGCCCAGTTTGAGGGAAGATTTAAGAGCTGGAATCACAGCATGTTCTCAACAATCCTTGATTGACAATCTTTGGCTTGCCCGGCCTGAGCAGGTGTAGGGATGAATGTCGCCACCAGAGGGCACAGCTACCCAACCTTGAGCTCCAGCACATTCCAGGACTTTGAGCCTGCTTCTCCAAGCCCACCTCATTTCTCCTAGTGCCTCAGGGCTCCAGGATAATTCGATGTGGTACTGTTTCTGACCTTATTTTTATATTAAAAGCCAATATTTTGTTCATCATGGGTTGGGGGAGGGCATTCATTTCTGTTTTTTAAAATGTTGCATTAAAATAGTATTTATCTGGGTGGTTGAGTTTGGTCGTGCCACCTTAAATGTTGCATCCATGGTGAGTGGTCCTCTTGCCTCTGGTCCTGAGCTTACCTCATTTTACCCACCAGCAAACCAAGGCACAGGGCAATATGCCCCAAGCCCCACAGTCAGGACAAGACAGCAGAGAAAATGAACTGCTTGCCTTCAGCATCCCTGGTCTTCACTCAAGGTTGGAATAAAACTCTTGGGGTCAGATTCCTGCCTCTTATGGCTATGTGACTTTGTACAAGTTGCTTAACCTCTCTGAGCCTCCACTTCCCCCTTTATGACCTTGGCATAATAATGATGATACATACCTCTGTTGTGGTAGGCAGAAAACACTGCCCCCTCCAAAGATTCATTCACTTCCTGATCCCTAGGACTTGTGACTCTTGTCTTACACGGCAAATGATGTGATTAAATGGAGGAACTTGAGATGGAGAGTTTATCCTGGATGGTCCAGGTGGGTTCTAAATGCAATCTTAGGTGTCCTTATAAAAGAGAAACAAAACACACACACACACACACACACACACACACACACACACACACACACAAATAAAAGAGAAACAGAGGGAGATTTGAAAGAGAAAAGAAGACCCAGAGGCTCACGGAGAAGGCCATGCGAAGACCAAGGCAGAGACTGGCAGGATGGGGGCCACAAGCCAAGGCAGCCTGGGGTCCTGAGAAGCTGGAAGAGGCCAGGAAGGATCCTCCCCTCGAGCCTCTGGAGGGGACAAAGTTCTGCTGACACCTCGACTTCAGACTTTGCACTTTCAGACTTTGAACTGTGAGAGAATTGATTTCTGTTGTTTGAAGCTACACAGGCTGTTAGATTACCTCGGGACATTCATGCACAGCCGTGGTGTGCTGGGGGAGTGATTGTTGTTTATCTGATGGACACGGGGCCCTGTGGTGCCTCTACAGATGGGGGGGGGGAGGCAAATGCGGAGTGATAATCTGGTGGAAGCTGGAGGCTCCAGCCCCAGGGGCAGTGAAAGAATTCATCCTAAGCAGAACAAAGGAGATAGAAGTTTCTGAATACACCGCAAGGTTGCTCTGGGCAGGTGTCCGCCCCGAGGCAGTGGGTGGGGGTGCCTGGGTGGCTCTGTCAGGACTGCCTGCCTTCCTCTGGGGTCCTGAGATCCAGCCCCACATCACATGGGGAGGGGGTGTCCTTGCTCAGTGGGGATCCTGCTTCTCCCTCTCCCTCTGCCCCCCTCCCCACCCCCTCATGCTCTCTCATTCACTTTCTCTCTCAAATAAAATCTTTTTAAAAGTGAGGGGGAGGTAAGGAGGTACAAGGACTTATGGAAATTTCCTTTTCTAGTACCTGTGTCTGGTTGTCAGTAGCCCGTTGGTCAGCTAGGGCTTCTGGGTATTTTGAGGTGGGTCGCCTGCTGGGCCTGCCTGTCTTCAGCTCAGGGGCGGCTGTGGGCCCTTTTGCCTTGCTCTGCAGGCCATTGTTGCCTAAAAGCAGCCTTGACAATTTATTGGGTGTTTGTGATGTTCTAGGCGCCAAGAATGCCATGAGCAAGACAGACGTCATCCTTGTTCGGGGGTGGGGGTGGGGGGAGACACAGGATTTAGGGTAGTGAGGGGAGGCCAGGCTGGGGAGTCAACACACAAAGAAACGTCAGTTGTAGCCGTGATGTGCCCAACCTGGGGGGTGGGGAGGGTTGATGGGAGGACTGGGCTGCTGAAGGCTTTTTTAAAAAGTAACCTGGGAGCTAAATTGAGGAGATAGTTAGCATGAGAAAGGGGGAGAGGAGGAGGAGGGGGAAGTATTCCAGGCAGAGGAATAGGCCTGGCCAAAGGCCTGGCCCTTGAAGTAGAGGCAAGTGTTTTTGTTTTTGTTTTTGTTTTGGGGGGCAAGTGTTTTTGAAAAGGAGGCAGAGTAGATGGTGGCTGGCTGTCAGCCGTGCCCTTCCCCTTAACCTGACCCTCAGCCCTGACCCTTTGTTGCAGAGAGGAGCATCCTCTACAGTGAACTCCTGGCCAGACTCCATTTCTTCGCCACCTCACATCCAGCGCTGGTGGGACAGCTGTGCCAACAGGCCCAGAGCTGGTTCCGGCTGTGCCCCCACCCTGTGCTGGTACCTCTCGGGGGGTTCCTCCAGCCCCCCGGGGGACCCCTCCGGGCAACCCTCACTGGCTGTCACAAGGGTGAGTCTCCCCAGCAAGGCAAAACCTGCCAGGCCTCCTGGTGCCTGCAGGCGGAGGAGGAGAGGTGTTTCCTGGGGGTGCTCCCTGGGGCTCCCCTCTGTGGGTAGGGAGGCCCCCAGGGTCCCCTGAGGACATGCCCTTGCTGCCTCATGCTGACTCGTCTGTCTCCGTCCCCCAGGGATTGTAGATTAGTAGTGTAACTACTGCTGCCCATGAGCCCAGACTAAGGGGATGCTGACTGCCTCTAAGAATCGAGCGTCCATCTTGCAGATAGTCCCTGTGGCTTACTGGCTCATGCTAGTAAGTCCAAAAGCTCAGGATTGATGCCTGACTGGCTCCCGAGAGGCTGCTGGAACTTGTAGATTCCCCCCGGGACACTAGAACATCAGCGAGACAGGAGGACTTCGTTCTCTCCATTTTTTATTTTCCTTCCTCTCTCCTTCCCTCCCTCCCTTTCTCCCCCCTTTCTTCTCCTTCTTTCTGTCTGCCCTTCTGCCCATCCTCCCATCATCCATCCCATCCATCAACCCATCCTCCCATCATCCATCCCATCCATCAACCCATCTATCCATCATCCATCCGTCCATCAGTCATCCATGCTTCCATTAGTTATATTCTTTCCGCCCCCCTATCCACAGTACTTATCTTTCCATTTCCCTCTTCTGGACATCTTCCATGCACTCACCCTTTCACCCATCTCTCCACCCAGCCATTCATCAACTCGCCCACCCATCTATCAGTTGATTTATCCATCTACTTATCTCACACCCATCCATCCACTCACCCACTTATCCAGCCAGCCATCTAGTTCCACTCATGCCCCAGTCTACCTCCGCTCACCCATCCTTTCATCTGCCCCCCCATAATCTCTTGCATTAATTATAAAGCCACAAAATATACAACTAACTTGTAGTTCAAATGTCAGCTATTGCAACTCGGGCTATTTCTGTGCCACATGGCCTTGTAGGGAAAGCTACATTCCCAAGGCAGAGTGCTTCCAAAATAGAAATTCTAAGAGACTAAGTATGATGCATGGCAGCATTGGTTTTGGGACAGCTGCTAGAATGTTGTGTTAAGAAGGGTTCTGAGACCAAATCTAGTATAATGGTAAGACTGTATATTTATTAGGTTACAGGTTCAAATGCTGTAACAAAGGACAAAATAGCAGTGACTTAAATAAAATAGTCCATTTCCCCCTCACATCCAGGGTCAAGTAGAGGTAAAACTCCAAGTCTCCAAGGTATTAGGGACATAGACTCTTTCAATCTTGTTGTGCTACCATTTTCAATGTGAAATTTCCATTTGTTGGTTCAGAATGGCTGTTCCCACTCTGACCAATGCCATGGCATTCCAGCTGGTGGGAAGTGGGAAGGGGAGGTGGACCATCCCTTCCCTTTGGGGGCATGGTCTAGAAGCAGAATTTATCACCTCTGTGATGGGTGTATCATTGGCAAGAACTTGGCCATCTCCAGCTGCAAGGGAGCCTGGGAAATCTGGTCTCTGGATGAGTGCGGACTCCGCTAACACCTGTGGGCCGTGGCCTTTGTTACAAAAGGATGGCTCCCAGGAACAAATCACAGGTAGTGCAGTGGCTCATTAGTGGCATGTCCTGTGGCCTAGGCTTAGGAAGTTATAGTCAGGGCGAAGTTTTGGTTTTGCCATCCCTCGGGTGGGGAGATGTTCTGTGTTTCAGACCCACTGTTCCTCTCGTACAAGCCCTAGTCATGTCAAAGCTGAGAAAGTTTTTACCCATTCTAGGCTTCAGTTTGGTCATTTCTTAAATGAGAAGTTTGAGTTCACATTTCCAAGGTCATGCCGTGAGAAAAAGAAAGAAAAGAAAGAAAAGAAAAACAAATCCCATGTCCTCACTCCCCATCCCAGTGAGGTAGGAACAAAATCTGGGCTTCTCTGACTTGGACTGGCTCCAATTTCAACACTTTCCCCTGACCATTTTACATCTGGAGAAACTGAGGCACAGAGCAGGGGAAGGGATCACCCAAGGGCATTCAGGAAGTCTGGTCTCCAGCAACTTGGGCCAGTGTTTCTCTCCCGTATAACTCGGTACCTCTCTCTCCTCAGCGATGTTTCAATCAGGACCCGGCAGAGAGCCCTGGGCTGTGTCTGCCCAAATTATTGGCAAATATTTTTTTCTCTGGAGCACCAGCCTTAATTTTTCCAGACACATTGAACTCAAAGAGAAGTCAGAAGCAGAGTTCTCATTCTCAGTCGATATAATTCCATTTCTGCATCTTGTCCATCTAGGGCAGGGTTTCTCAGCCATGCATTATTGACATTTGGGAGGGGGTCACCCTCTGCAGGGTTGAGGGGAGGCACCCTCTGGACCATGGCGGGGTCAGCAGCACTACTGGCCTCCACCCATCAGATGGCAGTAGCGCCCCAGGTCCCAGTTGTGACAACCAAAAATATCTTCAGACATTGCCCAGTGTCAGTGTCCCCAGGCTCCAGACATTCCCCAGGACCAGGATCACCCCTGAGCGAGAACCACCGAACTTAGCAGACACTTAAGATCTCCATGTGGTTTGGTCCCGAAGAGCAACGTAAACATAATAACCATGATCTGGATCTGGCCTCCGACGGTGCTGGCTTCAAAATCCTAGCTCTGCCACTTTCAGGTGTAGAGCTCTGGACAAGGGAGCAGATCTGTGCCTCAGTTTCCCCATCTGTGAAGTAGAGGCCCATCAGAGGACCCCATGGCTGAGCCACGGGAGCTGATGTGGTTGCTGTTGTCTCTGTGTGGCCGCAGGCATCACTGCCATGGGCTGGAGCCTGGAAGAGAAGCTGCTGGTGGTTGGCACCCAGGATGGCCTCATGGCTGTGTGGGACATGGAAGAGCAGCAGGTGATCCACATCCTAACTGGACACACAGGTGAGGCTTGGGGAGTGGGGCTCCTCAACCTAGTTATCAAGGTAAATAATATTACGGGGTGCCTGGGTGGCTCAATCGGTTGAGCATCTCACTTCGGTTCAGGTCGTGATCTCAGGATCCTGAGATGGAGCCCCCTGCTCAGCGAGGAGTCTGCTTGTCCGGCTCCCTCTGCCCCTCCCCCCACGCATGCGCACACACTCTCTCTCTCCAATAAAATATTCTTTAAAAAGAGATAAGTGATATTTCAATGCAATGTTTTAAAAAAAATCAAAATTAATGCAGGAAATCCACCATGAATAAATATCAAGCTGTCTTAAAGAGAGGATCAGCGAGAGTGCTGTGCCAAGCCATATGGGAGCCAGAGGCAAAAGGGAAACTCGGGAATCTGGCACCTCCTTACATTTGGCACCCGAGATGAGTGCCTTAGTCGCCTTACCCTAGTCCTAGTCCAAGTCAGACTCAAGTATTTGGGAAGGCAAAATATAGTTACGGATTGTAATGAGGACAACAGGGTGGTGGCATCAGCAACTGTAACCAAAGTGACCCACATAGGGCAGTTAGGTAAGGCATTTCTTCTAGCAGGGACCATTCAGCCAAGACACAAAGGTTGCGAAGAGGTGGGAAGAGGGCTAGGAAGAAGAAGTGCATCCCAGGAGTAGGAAACAGCCAGGACAAAGGCCCTGACAGGCGCAAGGAGGCTGGCGTGTTTACAGAACAGCAAGGAAGCCTTGAGGCTGGAGCTTGAGACATTATATCAGATGAAAGAAGCCAGTCACAAAAGCCCACATCATGTATGATTCATTTATACAAAATGTCCAGAACAGGCAGATCCAGAGAGACACAAAGCAGATTAGTGGTTACTAGTTGGGGAGGTAGGGATGGGAAGGGATTGCTCATGGGGACGGAGTTTCCTTTTGGGGCGATGGGAATGTTTCAGAATCAGATAGAGGTGATGGTTGCACAACATTGTGAATTATTATGTCACTGATTCCACACCTCCAAGTGGTTTATATGGTAAGGAGAGAAAGGGGAGGGAATGCAGCTTTTGAAAATATTCTAAATTTAGACCGTGATGATGGTTGCACAGCTCTATGACTATACAAAGACTGATGAAGTGTACCATTGTCCACGGAAAGGGTGCATTTTATGCTAGTGCATTATATCTCAATAAAGGTGTTTTTTCTAAAAGATTTTACTTATTTATTTGAGAGAGAGAGAGAGAGCAAAAAAGAGAGGGAGACTGTGAGGGGAGAGGAGGAGGCAGAGGGAGGAGCAGACTCTCCACTAGGCAGGAAGCTCAGACATGGACCTCGATCCCAGGACCCTGGGATCCTGACCTGAGCCAAAGGCAGATGCTTAACTGACGGAGCCACCAAAGCACCCCTCAATAAAGGTGTTAAAATATTGTGTCATTGTGAACCAAGTATTTGCACTGTTCCATATTTTTTTCTCAACATTTTCCATAAGCGTTGTTTTGTTTCCATTGAATCATTTTAAAACAACTTTATTGAGGTGTGACTGACATACCATTCCACGTGTTTTAAATGTAGGATGCAACAATTTTCAGATTTACTGGATTGCATAATCATCACCTAGAACATTCTATCATCCCAAGGCATTCTCTTTGTACTACCTGCCCACTTCATAGTGCATTTCCACCCTGACCCTCAGCCCCATGGTAACCAACAATGTGCCTCCAGAGTCTATCAACTCTCCTTTTCTGGACGTTGTGTGCAAATGGAATCGCACACAATGTGACCTTTTTGTACACCGCCTGATGTGTGTGAGGCTCATCCTTGCTGTTGCATGTGACAATAATTTGTCCTCTGCATTGCTGAGCCCGTCCATTGTGTGGGAGGGACAGTGTGTGTTAATCAGTTGATCACATCAATTGAAGGACATTGACTCGATTTCCAGTTTGAGGCTGGGATGAGTCACGCTGCTATGATCCATCAAATGTCATATTTATCATGTTGAAATACAGCCAAAATATTTCTTTCTGCTCAACAGATTATGTTCCAGAATGTATTAAATGATTTTTTGTGATTTATCTTATTCCATTTCTTTTTTTCTTATTTTTGCTATTTTAGACTATTTCTAGTTGTCTGTTGTTGTGGATAACACTGCAACGAATCTTTTTACGCTCATCAACATTTTTTCCTTCTGTTGAATATTTTCAGTGAGTAGGAGTCTTGAATTAAGGATGTGAGCATTTCAATGGGTTTTGAGAAGTGGCATCTTACTGCTTTCCAAACAGGCTGTATGTATGTAACAGAATAACCGCCCCCCCAACCCCAAAGCTGCCAGCATCAGATGTTCTTAACCTATTCTCTTTTTTTCCCCAAGGACTAGGAGTGAGGTGGGTACTAATAGAATGTCTGTCAAATAAATTCTGTTCATTTTATTATCATCAAGATGGTTATTTTTGTATAGGGCTATTCAACACTTGTATTTTTGTGTGTGTGAGCCATCTGTTCAAGACCTGAACCCGTTTATTTACCAATGGGCCTTGATTCGTTTTTTTAAACATTGTATGTATTTATTCATGAGGGACACACACAGAGAGAGGCAGAGACAGGCAGAGCGAGAAGCAGGCTTCCTGCAAGGAACCGGATGTGGGACTTGATCCTGGACCTCGGGATTAAGTCCTGAGCCTAAGGTGGGTGCTCAACAGCTGAGCCACCAGGCATCCCCTTGATTCATTTCTTAAAAAGCCATTAAACTTTGTGATTAGGAAAACTCAGTAATCAGTTTATTGGCAAAACAGAGACTATTTTAAGCATATGTACCAAGGAAAGTAAAAGTTTCCTATCACATGCTAGCGAGCTGGAAGTCATTTGTTCGGGCTTGTGAGAGCTGATGGTGAAGTTTTAGGGAATGTGGTAAGACAGTTGTCAAATACAGCCAGTATTTTTTTTTTAAGATTTTATTTATTTATTTGAGAAAGAGAGAGACAGAGAGACAGAGAGAGGGAGGGAGGGAGGGAGGGACAAGCAGACTCTGTGCTGAGAGCAAAGCCAAATGCAGGGCTTGATCCCACAACTCTGAGATCATGACCTGAGCCAAAATCAGGAATTGGAGGCTCAAGCAACTGAGCCACCCCGGCACCCCAAATGCAGCCATTATAAATATTAAATTATAGAAGCTTGCAGCTAAATCCATCCTATTAAAACAAGGTAATACATATTCAAAACTCAGCACTTTCTAAGTATCGTACCACACTCAATTCCCTGTGCTCTTGGCTACTATACCCATACGGTAGAAATGGGTGCTACACCTTTCTCTTTACAACCCCACGTTCAATGACAACATGTTAGTGGCTTGAAATCAACCAGGGGCAGGAACATTTACACCAAGGAAATTGGCAAATGCCACAAATCTGGGCTTTCCCCAACCTCCTTGCAGAGCAAGATGTTAAGCATTTACCAGCACAATGCTGTCCTGGTCCCTTCCCCCAGGGGGTGTTTGGATATACATAAATATATATGGTTTTATATAGTCACAGAAGCTTTTGCTTGTATAAACTGTTTTTCAGCTAACATCACATATTTTGCCTCTTTCCATGTAATGTATACATCTCTAATTCATTTTAACTGTGGTATATTGTTCCACATACAGGGATATTTTTTTTTAAGATAGATTTATTTATTTATTTATTTATTTATTATTTATTTATTTATTTATGATAGACATAGAGAGAGAGAGAGAGAGGCAGAGACACAGGAGGAGGGAGAAGCAGGCTCCATGCCGAGAGCCCGACACGGGACTCGATCCCGGGACTCCAGGATCGCATCCTAGCCAAAGGCAGGCAGGCACTAAACCCCTGAGCCACCCAGGGATCCCCTACAGGGATATTTTGTAATGCATAACTATTTATACAAATTTTGGTTGAAAAATACCCAAATCGCAATAAATAAGAAATTACCCACTATCCTACTGTCATTTGAATTAGAAAGAAATAAAACTCCCTCTCCCACCCATCAGTCTCCGTGGAAGTGATCAGTACTCACAGTTTGTTATATCCATAAGCAATTTTTTTTCCAGGCTTGTACAGACATAGCTCTGTATGGGCTCAAGTACTCTGAGTTTTTGTCAAAAGCAGATGGTGCTATTTTATACACTGGGCTGTAACTTGTTTTTGTTACAACATATTATAACGATACTTTGCAGTGGCTGAAGGCTTGGGTTCTGGGCTGGATCCTAGCCCCCCTACTTATTAACCATGTGGTTTTGGATAAATTACTGTACTCAGCTGTGCCTCTGTTTCCATATCTCTACAATACGATAATAATAGTACCTCATAGAATTTTTATGAGATTAAAGGAGTTTAATTTATGTAAACTACTGAGGACTACACTTGGCACATAGAAAGCCCTCAGCAAGTGTTGGTAGTTGTAATAATTTATTATGGTTAGGTGTCTATGTGTAGATCTCTTATTAATTTTAATGGCTGCATAACATCCTTTATAAGGATGCACCGTATTATTTGACAACTCCCTTTTCATACACAGGTTGTTTGCAATTTTATTTTTATAAGGTAACACTGCAACTAACATCCTATATCTTTACACACTTACGCCATTATTTCAGCAAGACACATTCCTAGAAGTGGGATTTCTGAGTCACGTTGCATGCACATTTGTTCTTTTCCCCTCTTTTTCTGAGCATTATATTTTGAAATAATTCTAGACTCACAAGAAGTTGCTAAAATAGTGCAGAGAAATCCCTCATACCCTTTATCCACTTTCCCAGAATGGCAACATCTTACATAACTATAGTATATTAACAAAACCAAGAGACTACCCATTTTAACTTTTAACAAATATTATCAAAATACCCTTTACAAATTTATATCAATTTATACTTCCATCAGCAAAGTATGAAAGTAACTTATTTCTTGTATCTTTGCCAGTAGTCCAGTGATCAATCTTTAAAATTTTTGCCAGAGGCACCTGGGTGTCTCAGTACATTAAATGTCTGACTCTTGATTTCAGCTCAGGTCATGATCTCAGGGTCATGGGATCAAGCTCCATGTAGGGCTTTACTCTGAGCGTGGAGCCTGCTCAAGATTCTCCCTCTCAGAAAAAAATGAGTGAGAAATATCAGAGAAGGAGACAGAACATGAGAGACTCCTAACTCTGGGAAACGAAAAAGGGGTGGTGGAAAGGGAGGTGGGTGGGGGGTGGGGGTGACTGGGTGACGGGAACTGAGAGGGGCATTTGATGGGATGAGCACTGGGTGTTATGCTATATGTTGGCAAATTGAACTCCAAAAAAAAAAAAAAAAGATTCTCCCTCTCCCTCTGCCTTTGCTTCCCCCACTGCCTCTTCTGCATGGGCACATGTGCGCACTTTCACTAAAAAAAATTGCCAATATTTTTCCTGATAATGACATATTGGTATTTCATCTTGCATTTTTGTGATTACTAGTAAGGTTATGCATCACTTTCTAACGCTTATTGTCTACTTGCACTATTTTTTTTACTTGTACTATTTTTTAAATGTCCTGTTTATATTCTTTGTCCAATTTGTGAGTAGATTATTTGCATCTTCCTACTTATTTGTAAGAACTCTTTATTAAGGAAAATGTCTATTTGTCTCCTTTTTAAAAAAATTTTACTTATTCATGAGAGACACAGAGAGAGAGGCAGAGACATAGGCAGAGGGAGAAGCAGGCTCCCCATAGGGAGCCCAATGCGGGATCTGATCCCAGGATCCCGGGATCACGCCCTGAACTGAAGGCAGACGCTCAACCACTGAGCCACCCAGGTGTCCCTCCATTTATCTCTTATATATTATAAATATTTTCTCTTAATCTGTCATATGACATTCAATTACATTTTATCTTCCTGAAATTTTACATTTTTATGTAATCTAAGTGGTCGATTTTTCCTCTTTATTCTTCCAAATTTTGTGTTTTGCTTAGAAAACATCTTTTCCAGATTGTAAAACCTTCTCTATAACCTTACCTTGTTTGTTTTTACATATTTATTAATTTTAAACACCCCCTAGAGGATGCCGTACTTGTATAAGTCTTTATGATCTCTGTTTATTACATATTCACATTTGGGCAGTTGATTTATTTATTTTTATTTTTTTGGGGGGGGCAGTTGATTTAATCACAGCCATTTGTTGCACTCTTAATTTAGGTTTGCAACATTCCATAATTTGTAATTTGGTTATGTTTGAATCCATCATCTTTTCTTTGGTAGACCAGAGAATTTCCAAACCAGTAGGCATTTTGGTAGTTGGAAAGTCAAAATGTTTTCAGCTAATATATTCTCTCTGACCCTGGTCTACTGCAGGAGAGGTGAGGTCTGTGAAAGTGTTTGGCAAGGGGACACTCGTCCTCTCTGCCTCAAAGGACCACACACTGCGTTTGTGGAACTTACTCTCTGGCCAGCAGAAATTCACCATTTGGGATGGAGGCTCAAAAGATCCCACTGACCCTGAGATCTGGAGTATTCATGTGGATGAAGCAAAGAAGGTTGTGTATTTGGCATCTGGCTCAAAGGTAACAAACACCTGCCCTATTTGCAAAGGAAAGCTGAGACCAGAGCATTCCAAGACAGCATATGGTGTTTCTATGAGGTGGGGCTGATAGGGGGTGGGTGTAAACAAGGGTACACAATCACTTGATGTGATGCTATAAAAGGGTTTCTTTCTTTCTTTTTCAAAAGATTTTATTTATTTATTCATGAGAGACACAGGGAGAGAGGCAGAGATATAGGCAGAGGAAGAAGCAGGCTCCCCGATGGAAGCTTGATGTGGGACTCGATCCAAGGACCCCAGGATCACGACCTGAGCTGAAGGCAGACCCTTAACCACTGAGCCACCCAGGTGCCCCTATAAAGGGGTTTCAAACTTCATAGTTGGATTAAATGGTCTTGATAGTTCTTTCTGACTTAAGACCTTTCATATTTTTAATTTTTTTTATTTTTTATTTTTTTTTAATTTTTATTTATTTATGATAGTCACAGAGAGAGAGAGAGAGAGGCAGAGACACAGGCAGAGGGAGAAGCAGGCTCCATGCACCGGGAGCCTGATGTGGGATTCGATCCCGGGTCTCCAGGATCGCGCCCTGGGCCAAAGGCAGGCGCCAAACCGCTGCGCCACCCAGGGATCCCTATTTTTAATTTTTTAAAAAGATTTATTTGTTGGGGTGCTTGGGTGGTTCAGTAGGTTGAGTCTCTGACTCTTGATTTCGGCTCAGGTCATGATCTCAAGGTTGTGACATCAAGCCCCTTGTTGGGCTCCAAGCTCAACAAGGGAACTGCTTGAGATTCTCTCTCCCTCTGCCCCTCCCCCCACACGTGCTCACTCACTCTCTCTCACACTCAAAAGAATAAAGAAATAAATCTTTAAAGTTTTATATACATCTTTATTTAAAGATTTATTTATTTATTTGAGAGAAAGGGGAAAGGAAGAGAGAGACAATCTTTGAGCAGACTTCCCACTCAGTGGGTAGCCAAACATGGGGCTGGATCTCACCCCAAGAGATCATGACTTGAGCCAAAATCAAGAGTTGGAGGCTTAAAAAAAAGAGTTGGAGGCTTAACTGACTGAGTCACCCAGGCACCCCTAATCTTTTTTAATTTGGTCATTTTAGTGCTATTAATTTCCCTCTGAATACAGCTTTACTTGAATCCCACAAACCTTGCTACCTCACATCACCATTTACATTCAGTTTAAAATACTTTCAGATTTTCCCTTTGATTTGCTCTTTACTCCATGGGCTATTTAGAAGTGTGCTGTTCATTTCCAGATATTTGAAAGGGTCCCAGATAGCTTACCTTTTTTCCCCCTAACTTAATTTCATTTGTATGATTAATTCTTTCAAATGCATTGAGACTCATTTTATTATCTCTCTCAGTAGATGTTCCACATACATCTGAAAACAACATGCATTCTGCTGTGTTATTCCTTTATGTCAATGATGACCCTCTGATCTAATTGTTGAATAGGGACACAGTAGAACAGTGGGTGAAAACTTAGTAACTAAAGGCATGGGGAAAAATTTGTACCTAACTCCCAATTGACTTCTTTGCAAGCTGAGTGATCTTGATCATGTCACCTTATCTCCCTGCCTCGGTTTTTCATCTACCTGATGAGATAATGACTAAAACACCTGAGATAGTGCTTGGTGCATAGTAAGTGCCAAATAATAACTATTAATGATTATATTTTATTAATAATTGGCAGCTGTTAACATAAGTGATATTGGTAGCTTATAAGCTGTGCTGTCCAATATGGGGAGTCACCAGCCAGATGTGGCTACTGAGCACTTGAAATGTGCCTATTCTGAATTGAGATGTGTGCCATAAGTACAAAACACACACTGGATTTCTTTTTTTTTTTTTTTAATTTTTATTTATTTATGATAGTCACAGAGAGAGAGAGAGGCAGAGACACAGGCAGAGGGAGAAGCAGGCTCCATGCACTGGGAGCCCAACGTGGGATTCGATCCTGGGTCTCCAGGATCGCGCCCTGCACCAAAGGCAGGCGCCAAACCGCAGCGCCACCCAGGGATCCCACACACTGGATTTCAAAGCCTTAGTATCATAGACATAATGTAAAAGGTTTCAATAATAATTTTATATTGATTGCATGTTGAAATGATGACATTTGACATAAGGTTAAACCAAATACATTATTTAAATCAATTTCACTTGTTTCTTCTTACTTTATCTAAAGTGACTAATACAAAATTTAAAATCACATGCAACTTGCATTATAGTGTTACTGACTATGCAGGCTTAAATATTAGTGAGGTATTGCTTGATCTCAAAACTGGTTAAAGAAATCTTTTTTTTTTTTTTTTTTTTCCAGCAGAAGTTTGGAAAACATAGTAAAGAAATAAGAGATACCTGGGTGGCTCAGCCGTTGGGCCTCTGCCTTCAGTCCAGGGCATCATGATCCCAGGTCCAGGGATCAAGTCCTGCATTGGGCTCCCTACAGGGAGCCCATGTCTCCCTCTGTGTATGTCTCTGCCTCTCTCTGTCTCGAAAGAAAGAAAGAAAGAAGGAAAGAAAGAGAAAGAAAGAAAGAAAGAAAGAAAGAAAGAAAGAAAGAAAGAAAGAAAGAAAGAAAAGGAAGAAAGAAAGAAAAAGAAAGAAAGAAAGAAAGAAAGAAAGAAAGAAAGAAAGAAAGAAAAGAAAAGAAAAGGGACATTTGGGTGGCTCAGTCGGTTGAGCATCCAACTCTTGGTTTTGGCTCAGGTCATGGTCTTGGGGCCTTGAGACTGAGCACTGCACATCAGGCTCTGTGTTCAGCAGGGAGTCTACTTGAGATTCTCTTCCTCTGCCTCTCCTCCCACTCACTAGCCCTCTCTCTCTAAAATAAATAAATCTTAAAAAAAAGAAGAAGAAATAATACTAAATAATCCCAAAGACAACCACTCTTAACATTTACATGAGTTTGTTTTATGTGATGTGTCGGTGTGCATGTACAGTGCCTGCGTGTGTATGTATAACACAAAATGGGGATAAAACCATATATAATGCTATCTATGTAGTTTTATAAATCTATTTTTATTTGCCCATAACCTCAAACATTCCTCAGAAATAGCAGATTTAGTGATTTCAGGAGATGTCCTCGCATTGACCCCACTATAGTTTATTAAACTGATCCCTTCCTACTGGACATATAGGTTGCTTCCAGTTCTTTGTACTTTCAAATAAAAGTAAAATGGATGCCACCCACCCAGACACCCCCTCCTTATTGCTTTAGAGTAAACCCCAAAAGTAGAATTAGTGGGCAAATATTTACTATTTAATGGTTACTGTTGATTTTTAAAAGGTACGTTTTTTGGTGAGGTTAAATATGAAACCTGTAGTAATCAACAATTACTTGTAGTAATTTGTATCTGTGAATGCATATGATATGGCTGACTTTTTCCCCTTTTTTAAAAGATTGTTATTTTGGAGAAATTTTAGGTTCGTGGAAAAGTTATAAAGCTGTTATAAAGAGTTCCCATATGCCCTTCTATCCAGTCTCTGTCGTGTTGACATCTTACATAACCAGGGTACATCTGTCACAGCTAAGACATTAATATGGGTAAAATTTCTATCAACCTAACTCAGACTTTATTTGGATTTCATCAATTTTTCCACAAATGTCCTTTTGCTGTTCTAGGATTTAATCCAGGATATTTCTCCCCTCTGCCTTTTTTGGGAACTAGCAGTGTTGAAAATAAAAATGCATGCACTATGAAAAAGCATGCATTTTGCGGGGAGCCTGGGTGGCTCAGTTGGTTAAGTGTCTGTCTTCGGCTCAGGTCATGATCCTGGGGTCCTGGGATCAAGCCCCCAGTCAGACTCCCTGCTCAATAGGGCATCTGCTGCTTCTCCCTCTCCCTCTGCTGCTCCCCCAGGTTGTGTGCTCTTGCTCTCTCTCTGTCAAGTAAATAAATAAACAAAATCTTAGAAAAAAAGAAAGATAGAAAGAAGAAAAAGCATGGGTTTTGCATTTGACTCTGGGAAAACTTGCAACCTAGTTCTCTTGCTGACATTTCCCTTCCTTTCTATGATTCCATTAGATCAGTGCTTGGAATCTGGAAACTGCAGAGCTGGTTTTCCATATCCTGGGAGATGCCTCCGACTGCTGGATGTGCACAGCGGTGCTGGCTTCCCGGGCCACGCTGCTGACCGTGTCTGAGGGCGGCGTGGTCAGTCTGTGGAGCTCAGGCACAGGGAAACTGCAGGGGAGGCACCATTTATCCAGCATCAAAGAAGAAACACCTACCTGTGGGGTCTCGGTCCAGAAGCAAGGAAAGATGGTGACTGGGTTCAGCAAAGGCTCCATCTCTTTGGTAAGCCCTTCTCCTGAATGTGATGCCTGCACTGCTCGGCTCCGAAGCCCTCAGATGTCCTAGAAGTTGGGAGAAACCACTTCACCTTTGCTCTTTTAATAAGTGACATTTGGTTTTTTTAATTTAGGGATTTGCAACTCATAGCAGTTCAGGAAACATCTTTTGGTATCTCCTGGGGACTCGCTAATTGTTGGCACTCAGTCCTGACAGAAATGTCTCTAGGCATTGCCAACTGGCCTTGGCTGGCGGGGGTGGCACAAAACTGCCCTCCCCACCCCTTGAGAACCACTGCCCCAGACACATGAAGTGAAAAAAGCAAACTTACAGAACAGGGTCTATGATGGATTGTGCAAAAAAGATGGTCGTGCAAATGCTCGTCTATGCAAACAGATGCTCAGAAAAGCAGACAATGGTCCCTTCTAGGAAAAACAGAGAATGACAGGAAAGGTGAAGAGATGTTCGTGGTGTGTTCTGGATGCTTCTTCTTCTTCTTTTCCATCTCATACAGTATTGTTGTTTAATTTTTTAAGTTTTTTTTAAAGATTTTATTTATTTATTCATGAGAAACACACAGAGAGAGACAGAGACACAGGCAGAGGGAGAAGCAGGCTCCCTGCAGGGAGCTCCCTGCAGGACTCGATATCAGGACCCTGGGATCCCGAACTGAGCCAAAGGCAGAGGCTTAACCACTGAGCCACCCAGGCACCCATTTTTTTTTTAAGTTTTCAAAGAAATGTGTTTTTTTAATTTTTTTTTTTTTAAGAAAAGTCAGTAACACCTATGAGGAAATTCACTTTGTCCCACCCCTGCTAAATAAAGGTAAACAAATATTTCTTTAAAATATGGCTTGGATTGGTGCAAACGACTCTTTTTTTCTTGGTGCCCCCCATGTGTCCCATCTGTGCCCCTCACCAAGATTATGAGCATAAAATTTTTGGTTCACAGACTGGTGGAGGTCAGATGCTCAAAAATCAGTAGCTGAACTGGAGCTGTAGGAATGAGGAATGAACCATCCTCTTAGGTCCGAACAAAATAAGTTCTGCAACTCGGGAATGGGGAGAAACCAGTGTGTGGATCTTATCTGAGATCTCCGGAGTTCCCCCCTCTGGAGGCAGAAAACAAGTGCTGGAATGTTCTGCAGGTCCCTGAGTTGATGACAAAAACATCAACAGCCATGGTACTAACTGCCACATTGAGAGAGCTGATTGTGTATGGGGTAAGGGCGACCATTCTAGGTACTCCTCAGCCCACGATGGCCCTGGGCAGTGGTCCTGTCCTATCGCCCATTCAACAGATGAGGAAACTAAGGCACCCAGGGCTAAGGCATTTGCTTAGAAACTGGTAAGTGGCAAAGTCTTGCCTCCAAGCTCCTGACCCTGGACCCTTAACCCAGTGGAAATGCTTGATGGGCATCCTTGACTTTGCGCAGGTTTCCCCCGGAGGAGATAGCCTGCTGGAGAAGCTTCCAGAAGCCGTGAGGTTCCTGGTAGTCTCTGAAGATGAGTCCCTTCTCGCTGCAGGTATCGTCTAGCTCTTATTTGGAGCTGTGAGGAGGCAACCCCGGATTTGGTTGGAAGTGCAGAAGAGGGGCTTGGGGCAAGGGGGAGGGCAGTCCTAGACCAGCGGCTGGTAAACCTTTTCTGCAGAGGGCCACACAGTGCACACCTGTGACTGCAGACCCAGTGATCTCTGTCGCCACAAATCAAGCCTGCCCCTGTAAAGTGAAAGCTGCCACAGATGATACCTCAAGTGGGTGTGCCAATCACACTTGGTTTATGGAGGCCAGAATTTGGATCTCATATCATGTTCACATGTCACAAAACAAGAATCTTATTTCTATTTTTTTCAACTATTTAAAAATGGTAAAACTCTTCTGAACTCACTGGTCATACAAAAATAGATGGCGGGCCAGTTTCGGCCCACGGGCTGTAGCTTGCCAACCCCTATTCTGGGCAAATCTCCTAACCTTTCTGGGCTTCCAGTTCATTGGAGGGGGATGAGGGTGGTTTCCCCTGCCAGACAGTTACAGGGATTGAGGGGTGCATGTGAGAGGATGGGGTGCACCCAGGGGCAAGCCAGCCCACACAATCCCTGCTTTCAGGGGCTTCTAGGCTAGCAGACAATAAAGTAGCCACAAGGAAGAGTGGTTGGTGCTATGACCAGACAAGAATCAGGGGTTATGAAAGGGTGTGACAGGGTTCTCCTCTTTATTCTGAAGCAGTTAGGGAAGGCTTCCTAGGAGGTGACCAAGAGTTACTTCACAGCTTGGTTGTTTTTTTTTTTTTAAAGACTATTTTTTAAAGATCAATTTTTCAGGGCACCTGGCTGATTTGATCAGAGTAGTGTGTGACTCTTGATCTCAGGATTGTAAGTTTGAGCCCCGCCTTGGGTGTAGAAATTACTTAAATAATTTTTTTTTTAAAGATCACAGCCAAATTGAGCAGAAAGTACAGAGATTTCCCATATACCTCCTCCCCGCTACACTCACAGCCTCAGCCTCCTTCAATATCAACACCTCCCACCAGGGTGGTCGTTTGCTATAAATGATGAACCTGCATCCACATGTCATCACCCAGAGTCCATAGCTTACCTTATAGTTCACTCTGTGGGTTTGGATAGATGTGGTGGACATATATCCACCACCATAATCTCAGATAGGGTATTTTCACTGCCTTAAAAATCAGCCTGATTTTTATAAAGCCATTTCCAGGGATCAAGTGCTGGCCAGTAGGGCAAACCACAAACACAAATGTGAGCCATGTTTATAACTAAACGTTCTCATGACCCTGTTTTAAAAGACAAAAAGACATCAGGTGTCATTCGTGTTAATATATCTTGTTTAATCCAATACATCCAAAAATTCAGCATGAAATCTATATAAAAATTATTAATGGTGTACTTCACATTTTGGAAAATTCTTGTGCGGAGGATATGAAATTTGGCACGTGTTTTACACTAACCGCTCATTTCAAATTGGCCCAACAACAGTAAGAGCCACATGTGGCTCATGGTGACCATACCTACATGGGGAGCACAGGTCTAATAAATAAACACTTACCTTCTAATGACTTATCAATAATGCATCTTCCATCCTGTTTCCAAAAAAATTTCAGGTGGCAGAAGTATGTGTGAAAGGTAGCATGGGAAATAGGAATGAGAGAAGAAAGAGAAACAAAGGGTAGGGGTACAACGTAGAATCAGGACCAAGGCCAAAGGCACGGAGGACCTCAGTGACCTAGAACCTTATCACGGTGGGTCTCAGGTGTGGCTATGTCCAGCATCCAGTGAGGAGGAGCCTGAACAGGTTCCCCATCCACATTTTTGGGAACCCACCTGTTGCTCGGGAGATGGACCCACATCCCGACTTAGCTAAGATCAGGCAGGGATTTCTTTCAAGTGTCATAAACGGAATTGTGTCTCAAGGGTCCCCAAGATTGCCATCAGGTTTGATGATTTGCCAGGGCTCAGAGACCTCAGGCACATGCTCACAGTTTACCATAGCAAAAGGATACAGATGAAGATCAGTGAGGTGTAGAGAAGCGTGGGGCTGAGTCCAGGTGACACCAGGCATGAGCTTCCAGGTGGCCCCTCCCTGTGGAGCCACGTGGACAGCGTTTCTCTCAGCAACAGTGCATGTGACGACAATGATCTGCCAACCAGGGGAGCTCACCCAGCCTTGGTGTCCAGGATTTTTACTGGGGGTTGGTTGTGTGGACACAGCTGACCACCTGCACAGCTGACCTCGGTCCCCAACCCCCCCTGAGGCCAAGCCTACACTGAGTGTGGTCCCAAAGCTCCCACCCTAAATCGTATGTGAGCAGAGGCCGACCCATGTGGCCCTAGGCCTCAGGAAACCAGGACACTTTGATCAACCAAGACATTCCAGGGGCTTAGAGGACACCTCTCAGGAGCCAGGCCAGGGCCAAACCATTCATGTGCAGGACATGGACAACTCAGGCCTGCTGAGTTAAGCCCTTAGTGCACAAGAACGGAATGCAGATATCCTGATGGACTTGATCCATTGCCTGTAACATCCTTCTATGTGAGCCTCAGGCTCAAGGAGGGTTCGGTAAAATAATTCCATGGAGGAGGGCCTGGAGAGGCAAGAAGATGGACTCTCAGCCCCAGCTTCTACTGCACTGACTTAATTCAGGGGTTTCCAGAAAACTGAGCTGAGATGGTGCAGGGCAGGTGCATGGCACAGAGTCCCGCACCATCACCCCCAGGACGAGCTGCATAATCTGCACTTTCCTGCACTGCCAGGGTCCTCTTAACAAAGCATTCACCCAGCCCATATTTGGAACACAAATGAGCAAGTTGCCTTGGGTGGGGTGCCAGGGAAAATACAGAAGGCCCAGTTAAATTTCAGAGAAACAACAGATCAACTTTTCAGTATAAATATATCCCATGCTATATTTGGGATATACTTATACTAATAACAATTTTCCTGTTCATCTGAAATTCAAATTTAATTGAATTGTCCTGTTGGGTTTTTTGTTTCGTTTTGTTTGTTTTGTTGCTAAATCAAGGCCTCCGCCCTCCCGACTCTTGTCTCTGGCTCCTTCATTCCGCTCCAGCCACATTGTCCTCTGTGTAGCTCCTGAGATGTATACAGGCTTTTCCTACCTCCTGGTCATCCCATGCTGTTCTTACTCTCCAGGGCCTGCCCTCCTCTCAAATGTCTGCTCAAATGTCCTGTGGTTGCTGTAACAAACAACCACACAAATGTGGTGGCTCTAACACAATAGAACAATAGAAATCTCTTCTCTCACAGTTCTAGAGGCCAGAAGTCCAAAACCAAGATGTGGGCAGGGTCATGCTTTCTCTAAAGACTCTAGGGAAGAATCCTTTTTTTTTTTTTTTTTAGGGAGAGAGGGCACACACATGCACACACGAGCCAGCAGGGGCTGGGGTCAGAGGGAGAGGAAGAGAGAGAATCTTAAATAGCTTCCACACCCAGCATGGAACCCAATGCAGGGCTCTATCTCACGACCCTGAGATCATGAGTTGAAATCAAGAGTAGGATATTTAATCAACCAAGCCATACAGACACCCCAAGAAGAATCCCTTTTTTCCTCTTGGCACCCAGTCCTCTGACTTCATTGTCCTTATCACAGATTGCAACTGCTTTCTTTTCCTTCCTATCTGCCTCCCTCCCGTCCTCCCTCCCTCCTATCCTTCCTTCCATCTTCAAAATATATCTACCTTATGTCCAGCTTTGTGATGGGTTCTGGGATGCCATGAGCAGCCCAAACAGGCAGTCCAGCCCTCTGGAAACTAAGTCTTTAAAAAAATTTATTTATTTATTTATTCATAAAAGACACAGAGAGAGGCAGAGATACAAGCAGAGGGAGAAGCAGGAGCCTGATGCAGGACTCGATCCCAGGACCCCAGAATCATGCCCTGAGCCGAAGGCAGATGCTCAACCACCCATTTCCCCCCTGGAAACTAATAGTCTTGTGATAATAAACAACTTTGCTGTTTTCTTTGAGATTATTAATCACTTGTGGTCAGTTGCTCCCTCCCTGCAACTATAGGGTGGTGAGGATGTCTCTCTTGTTCGCCACTGTATTCTTTCTACCTCCACGTAGAAGGTGCTCAAAAAAATCTTTGTTGACTAAACTGAATTACCCTCAAGCTCCTCCAAGAATGAAAAGGATAATCCCATCCCTTCCATTTCAGGGTTTGGCAGATCCGTGCGGATATTCTTGGCAGACTCGCAGGGGTTTCATCGATTTATGGCCACCGACCTTGAACATGAGGACACCGTGGAGATAGCTGGTTTTGGTCCTGAGAACAATCTGATTGTCACTGCGTCCCGCGATGCACTCATCCAGGTGAGGAGTCATTCTCACCTCTGGAATAGAAAGTATGATTCTTTAGGGGGCTTTTGGCTTTGAAATCTAAAGACTCACAAAAAATGAGTGCAGCAAAACAAGGCTGGTCATTGGGAGGATGTGGGGGAGGGATCTCCTGAGAGCCAGCGACAGATGTGGTGGGGGAGCGGGAGGGACGGGAATTATCAAAATGTCCAACAAAGGATGTAGCATTCCCACTGTACCTGAAAAACTGGGAGGATCTTGGCCTTCAGAGTGGGGCAGGGCTAGGGGGAAGTGGAGGAAGATTCCCATTGAGCTCAAAGTTTTCACACTGGTGAGAGAAGCACATAATAAAATAAAATAGTGGTTCCTAGAGCACCTGGGTGGCTCAGTCAGTTAAGCATCTGACTTTTCATTTCAGCTCAGGTCATGATCTCGGGGTCTTGAGATCAAACCCCATGTGGGGCTCTATATTCAGCAGGGAGTCTGCTTGAGGATTCTTTCTCTTCCCTTGCCCCTCCCCAGCACCTCATACTTGCATGCAAGTGCACAGTTGCTCTTCTTCTTTCACTCTCTCTCAAAAAAAAAAAAAAAAAAAGTAGCGATTTTCCAGCATTCTGACCTTAGGACCTCTGTATATTCTTAAAGATTATTGAGGACCCCAATGAGCTTTCATTTATGTCGGTTATATCAATTTGATTTACATATTTTTAACAAATGATTTATCTTGGAATAGTTCTCGGATTTACAAAAGAGTTGCCAAAGAAGCACAGAGAACCTGCATATATATCTATTCTTCACCTAGCTTGCTCAATACTAACATCTCATGTCACCAGAACTCTTTATCCAAACTAAAAAATTTATGTGAGGACAATACTATTAACTGATCTGCAGACTCTGTTCTCATTTCACCAGCTGTCCCATCAATGTCTTTTTTTTTCTTTATTCCAGGATCTAATCTAGGACCCCATGTTGCAGTTACTCTTTATTGGTAATTACCATATTAAAAATTAGAAATGAGGAAATCTAAAAATACAGATAACAGACTTCTATGAAAATAGCTATAGTTTCCAATATAGACAAACAAAGAAAAAACTCATGAAAAGAGTGTCACTGTTGCACATTTGGACAAACCTCTTTCATGTCTGGCTTAATAGAAGATAATTGGCTTCTCACTCATATTCGATTCTGCATTCTCCTACCTGTTGTGATATCACATATCCTGTAGCTTCTGGAAAGCCTCAGTGCTCACTCATGAGAGGAAAGGAGTAGAAAAGGCAAATAACTTCTTGAATTATTATGAAAACAGTTTTGCCTTTGCAAGCCTTCCTGAAAATACCCTCCAGGGGTTGCCTGGATCACACTTTGAGAATTGCTGTGGTAGTGGCTTGGTGAGGTGTGGGGAAGTTTCAGGGGCCGGTGAAAGCCCTTAAACTGCAGCCTGAGAATCCACCTAAGGTGGACAAATAGTCTATGCATATTTCTGAGCTATGACAGTGTAAGGAAGAAGTCAGCTCCGGCCCTCTGTCCATCCTCAGGTGTGGAGCCTGTCGGAGCAGGGGACCCTGCTGGACATCCTGGAAGGTGTCGGAGCCCCCGTGAGCCTGCTGGCCTGGGCTGGGGCCCTGGTGGCATCTGCTTCTCAGCAGTCCTCATCTTTGAAAGTCTGGGATCTCACTTACATTCAGAAGCCGAGGGCCTGCACCCCATTTCTGGATCGTACTGGCCTCACTGCTGTGTCACACAATGGAAGCTACGTTTACTTCCCCAAAATCGGAGACAAGAACAAAGTTACCATTTGGGACTCTGCAGAAGGTCTGTAAGACAGAAGCATGGTCGTTTGTGTGCGTAAGAGCCAAAGCCCGTGTCTTGGTCTGGGCTGCTATAACCAAACACCGTAGGCCGGGTGGTTTCAACAATAGGCATTTATTTCTTACAGTTCTGGAGGCTGGGAAGGCCAAGGCCGAGGCACCAGCAGACCGGTGTCTCGTGACAGCCGGCTCCCCGGTTGCAGATGGTCACTTGCTCATCACATCTTCGCAGGAGCACAGAGAAGGAAGCAAGCTCCCCTGCCCCTTGCATAAGGGCACTAATCCCATTGTGGGGGCTCTGCCCTCATGACCCAATCACCTCCCAACACCATCAGGATAGGGGGTTAGGATTTCGACATGTGAATTTAGGGGGACACATTCAGTCCATAACACCCCCATAACTCGGGTCAGGTTGAAACTGGCTAATAGAAATCAGGACTTGATTTTATAAATTTCCAGCATGTGGGTCACCGACCAGCTGGTTGTTAATCCCTGTTTTAGGGCAGGTTTCCTGGAAGCAGGGCATGTGTTGGCGCTATTTGCACAAGGGGTGGGTTGAGGGGAGCTCCTGCAGAAACCGAAGAGGGAGTGAGGGAAGCAGGCAGGGGCAGGAGAGGGACTGAAGCAGCGAAGAGGTGGGCTCAGCCTGGCCCCACGGGGGACAGATTGCACCTCAGAGCTCCATGCTGAAGCGAGAGGGCCAGTCTTTTATATTCCCATTATCGGGCGGTCACCGGCTACAGGCCATTCTGGGTGGTGGGCACAGCCCCAGCATTTTGAGTTGAGGGGTTCCCTTCACCTGAGGGCAGTGGGCACCCTTGAGGCTGGGCGCCCTGGCCGGTAAAGGGGATCTGGGCACATCTCCAACTGTGTTTGCTGTAATCTCTGTGGGGCAAATGGAGGAACAGAAATTCCTTGTTACTGATAAAATAATATGAGAAAAGAGATTCACTGTCAAGTCCCTGCATTCATAGATTTGGCAGCTGTTTGGTTAGTGTCGGCTGCAAGATGGGTGAGGTTACAATGTTTGAGGTGCTTGCCTGCTAGATGGGGGGCAAAGCCAGGCACAAAGATACAGGGGATGGAGGGGAATGAGCTAGAAGCCCACCAATGGAAGCCACCAACTAAAGCCGACCAGATTTGGCACACCTATTTGTTTACTGTCTGTGGCAGGGTTGGGACGGGGGGGTGGGGGCACAACCATGCAGCAAAAGCTTGGCAGCGGGGAGTATACAGCCTGCAAGGCAAAGATATTTACTCTCTGACCCTTGACCGACGTTTGCAAAGGAAAGATCTGGGATGAGAGGTCATGCATGTGCGTCTGTCCATTTGTGTCGATGGGGAGCGGAAAGTCATTGGAAGGTGTGAGGCAGGGAGGTGAGAAGATAGGAGGGCAGGTGTGCAAGCAGGGGAACTTGCAGTGAACTGGCTGGGGAGTATGGATGATGAAAGTGGTTTTTAAAATCCTTAAAACTAGGAAAACTGTGGCACAAGCATTCCTCTGAGCTGTTCTTGATGTGGTCTTCTCTCCGTGGCAGGCGAGGAACAAGATGCCCTGGACACCTCCAATGAGGTCAGGTGTCTGGAGGTTGCCCAGCAGGCCAATCTCCTTTTCACCGGCCTCGTTTCAGGGGTTGTCCTGGTGTTTCCCCTGAATTCCAGACAGGATGTGATGTGCATCCCCCCTCCCGAGGCCCGGAAAGCCATCAACTGCATGGCCCTCAGTAAAGGCGAGGAGCGCCTGGCCATCGCCTATGACAGCATTGTCCTTGTGCTGGACATCAGTCCCGGGGATCCCTGTCCGGTTATCGATGGGCCAACATACACCTTCTATACCCAGCTGCCTGAGGCCATCTCCAGTGTGGCCGTTCTGGCTGACTACCGCGTGATCTACGGCATGACCAACGGTGACCTCTTTCTTTACGAGTGTGCGAATTCCAAAGTGTTCCCTCTGGAAGCCCACGGGAGCCAGGTCACCTGCATGCAGGTCAGCCACAAGGAGCAGCTGGCTGTCAGCGGGTCCGAGGAAGCCCTGCTGTGTCTCTGGGACCTGCAGGCCTGCAAGTGGAGGTTCCAGATGAGCTACACGGTGCGTGGCCCACATACCACCTGATGCCAGGTCCTGGCGTTAGAAAGCTGATGACAAATGTCCTGTGTTAAGTGCACAACATGTGCCATTGCCAGGGTTGAGAGTGGGGTGAGGCCAGTGAGAGACACTTGCCTTGGGAGCAAAGTTTAAGGGGCAGCCAAAAAACTCAGCAATCAAGGGAGATGCTATTTTATTATTTTTTTAAAACACTTTTATTTATTAGAAAGAAAGCATGAGCACAAAGTGTGTGTGGGGGGTGCTCAGGGAGAGGGAGAAGCAGGCTCCCCATCGAGCAGGGAGCTCCATGTGGGCTCGATCCCGGGATCCCGAGATCACGACCCAAGCTGAAGGCAGGCACCCAATCAAGTGAGTCACCCAGGTGCCCAGGAGACGCTATTTTAATGCAACGTTTACAAAAATTGAAACAAATGCAAAAAAATCCACAAAGAACAAAATATCATTTTTATAAAAGATTTTATTTATTTGAGAGAGGGAGAGAGAGTGAGCAGGGAGGAGGGGCAGAGGGAAAAGGAGAAGCAGACTCCCTGCTGAGCAGGGAGTCCAACAACAGCAGGTTCAATCCCAGGACCCTGAGATCATGACCAGATGCCCAACCAACTGAGCCATCCAGGTGCCCCCAGAATATCATTTTAAATAAAGACAGGATCAAATCCTGCATTCGTATGCCCCTGTCTCACCCTTCTTACCCTAATCCTGATGGCTGTTCTTGTGCCTAACAGTTTTGATTGCCTAGTGTGTGCCAGGCCCCTTTCTAGCTGTGGCCAGGGCACACGCTGCCCCACCTCTTAGAGCCACGTTCTCAGAAGGAACACAGTGTGAGCTCTGTGTGGGCAGGATCTTTCTGTGTTTTGCTTGCTGAGGTGGCCCCCATCCCTAAGAGAGCTCCTGACATGTCCTCAGGGCTCAATAAATATTTGTAGAATAAAATGAAACAGCAGGGCACCTGGGTGGCTCAGTCCCTTAAGCATCTGCCTTTGGCTTAGGTCATGATCTCAGGGTCTTGGGATCAAGCCCCACATCGGGCTCCCTGCTCAGTGGTGGAGTCTGCTTCTCCCTCTGCCCCTCCTCTCTGCTCATACTCTCTCTCTCTCTCTCTCTCAAATAAGTAAATACAATCTTTTTAAAAATTAAATTTAATTTAAAAACTAAAAACAAAGCAGCAAATATATGATGGGCTGTGGAGCAATAAGAGCTTTGAGAAAAGATAAGGCAAGGGAAATGGGGTAGAGTGGCAAGGGCTGCCATTTAGTTAGGTCAAATAAGTCTGGGGGTGCCCGGCTGGCTGAGTCAGAAGAGCATGCAACTCTTGATCTCAGGGTTGTGAGTTCGAGCTCCATGTTGGGTGTAGAGATTATAAGTAAATAAGCTTTAAAAAAAAGGTCAAATAAGTCTGGTGGAAGAGAATTCTAGGCAGAAGGAACAGTAGCTGTGAAGTTTCTGAAGATGGAAACTGGCAATGGACTCCTTAACATAAAACATGGCTCCGGTCCACACTGCCCATCTCATAAGGAGCTGTTAAGGTTTTTTTGTATCAGTATAATTAAGGGCTGTGATAAATATATTCATATATTCATATTATGTATTATATTAAGATGCATATTAAACCATCATTCTATAGTTTAATCCTCATAACTGCCTTGTAAAGTTGGTGTTATTATTCCAGTTTTTCAGATGGGGAACAAAGGCTATACTTTTGGTTGCAAGATGTAAAAATTATTCATAAACATAGGGAGATGATCTTGTAATTAAGAGAGTATGTGTGGTTTGACCTTAAAAGGCCTTTGTACCATCTGACCTTTACTTTTATGAAGCTACTATAATAAGGCTGGACTGTTAGTAATCTTTTGTCATGTTGAGATGGGAAATGTCACCGTAGCAGTTAAACACATCTAGCTTTTTGTTTCTGTATTTATTTATTTATTTATTTATTTATTTATTTATTTATTTATTTATAAGTAGGCTCCACACCCAGCATGGAGCCTCAGGTGGGGCTCAAACTCAAGACCGTGAGATCAAGACCTGAGCTGAAATCAAGAGTCAGACACTTAACTGACTGAACCACCCAGGCACCCCCCTCACTTTTATTTTTAAATAAACTTAATTTTTGAATGATTTTTAGATCTACAGAGAAGTCATGAAGATAGTACAAAGGTTCTCCTCTACCTCTTCCTCATCCAGCTTCCCCGATGTTAATATCTTATGTAACTAGAGTACATTTTTCAAGACTAAGAAATTACCACTTGGACAGTATTGTTAACTAAGCTACCAGCTTCTTTGGGGTCATAGTTTTACAATGAATTTCCTTTTCCTGGTCCAGGATCCCATCTAGGATGCCATACTGCATTTAGCATATAGCCTTTAATTAAAGACCATGATAGCTAATGCTTGTAGCATCAAGGTCACTTAAGAAATTAAATCCAATAATTCTTGCACTCCAATGCAAACTGTCTGCAAACCTCTAAGTCCAATCCCTATGAAAATGTATTTTGGTCCTGGGAATATTGGTGATGGAATATACCCATTTCTCCAGGGTTTTGTTGGAGCTGTACCCATGGGGGCTTACATGCCTGGCTTCCAAAACAAATGTCTTGCTATGGGTTTCCTGGGTGTCTCGGTTTGAACTCCAGCTCACTTTGTCTTTTTCTACAGAATTCTTACTGTAGAGGAGTCCAGTGTGTCTGCTTCTCCAAGGATGACAAGTATGTGTATGCGGGCTTGAAGGATCGCTCCATCATTGTCTGGAGTGTGCTGGATGGTGAGTCATTTTGCTTTGAGGGCAATATTGAGCTTAGATCTGGAAAAGAAGGCCTGGTGACAGGCTCTGGGTGTCAAAGGGCCCTGCTCGGGTTCCCCCTTGCTGGGTCCCTCTGCTTAGAGAGGTGTCTGCAGGTCAAGGGGTCCCCCCCTCTCCCTGCTGGAGCTACATCTCCTCTTCTAGACCCATTTTATGGATACCCGGAACTCCAAAACATTCTCCCCACCTGGGATGGTGCCTTCTTTTAGGGCCTGAGCAGGCCTCTTCCCCAAGCCCGTCCTTCTATGGGTGGACTGTGCCCCCTAGTGTGAGCTCCTCTAGACTTAAGGGGTGGCCATGGGGTGATAAGCATGGAGTCTGGTTGCATGAGCTGGGTAGGCTCATGTTTGCATGTATATTCATGAGTCCTTAGGAGTGCAGAATAGAGCTGGGTATGGGAAGAGAAGGAGGCCAAGCTGCAAAGAGCTGGGGACTGGCTCTCCCATCCCATTACATTCCATAATGGAACTAAGAAGCCTGACAATTCTCCACCCAAACAGGACTTTCTGGGTGGTTCCAAAGGTACATCCATCAGTGTAGGAGGATATAGCATATTTCATTTATTAGCTAGATTTGCAATATTTACATATTTTGCCTTATAGGATATGGGCCTTGATTCTTTCTCTTGGCCCAGGCCCTGTAAATGCAAGACCAACTGTTTTGAACATGCCACATCTCTTGGTCTGTTTAGGACTACCCTAAAAGCATATTAATGACAGTGAATATTTCTTATGTACCAGGTACTGTCATTGAGCTATTTCTCTTGACAGCCACCTCATTTTACAGAGCACAGATTGAAGCTTTGAGGATGGGGTGATTTGCCCAAGGTCACACAATGAGTAACTGGTAGGCAGTGGTTTGCAGCTGGTCCACCTGGTCCCCATCATCACCTTTGTCATCCTCCTATATAGTCTACTAAAGAGAAAGGAACCCTTATAACACTGGTAGGGGGTAGGTGCCAAAATGAAGAAGCTGAAGTCCAGGGAAGTTAAGAGATTTGTCTAAGGTCACATAGCAAGTGAGTGAATGGAGACCACATAGATATGAATGCACTGTAATCAAACCCAATGCAATCAAATATATTGTAGTCTAATACTTTGTGGCAAAGACGGCTGACATAAAGTCACAGATGGCTCAGAAACTGAGATTTGTGGACGGTGGCCTTAAAAGCCCATCCTAAGCAGGTTCACAACCTCTCTTCCTCTTTCTCCTGCACTGATAATATTTACTGAGCTCACACTGGGCTGAAACAGATATTAAAGCACCTAACATATGTGACCCCTTCAAATCTTAGAATTCCTCTCCGCAACTGGGTTCAGTTATCATTCTCATACTGCTGATGAAGAAGAGGGACTCCAAGACCTTAGATGTTGTGCCTAAGCTAGTAAGGAACACAGCAAGAATCTGACCCCATGCAGCCAACTCTCAAGTGGGTGAGATTGGATCCCTGTGGTTCCCACTTTCTCATTTGTGCCCTGCCTTCCACCCCTGAAAGGCACCCTGCTGGCTGTCCAGTTTGTCCATGCTGTGGTGAACAGGATCATCCCAACTTCGAATGGCTTCATTGCCCCCACTAGACATGGCTACCTGATCCGCGAGCGTTTCCAGTGCCCTTCATCGAGAGTCTCACAGCAAGATCCTCTCAAGAACTTCAAGAAGGCAGTGTGGAAGGTCAAATCCAGGCAGAGAGAAGAGCTGGCAGCAGCTGCAGGAGCACTCCAGGACTCGAGATCGGCAAGTGCCCAGGGAAATGAACGTAAATCGAACAAACGCTCACAAGTCTGCCTGCTAGTGTAGAACCCTCCAGTAGGAGCATGGGACTCCAGTGAGTTAGCCCCATTCAATCTAGCTGAAGCAAAGAGAGTGTATGTGTTGATGTGCTTCTGGACCCCAAAGCCTCAGATTATATGACTCAGACCCTGTTTCTCACCACTTTTCCAGTCTTCTCTCCTTGTTGGGTGCCGTCAAAGACTGGCTACCCCCAGGTTAGCAACATGACAGCCAAGTTCAGTAGAAAAGAGACTTTCCCCCTTGTCAACAGACTGAACCAAAGGGCTGGCCCTGGTTCCAGTGGGCTCATACACTTGTCTCTGGGCAAATGCTTTGATTGTCCAGCCTGACCCAGTGCCCACCAGGACTGAAGATGGAGTCAATGCCACCCACCCATGTTGCTGAGAATGGGAGAGGCTAATCTCAGGAGGGGAACTGGGGTGCTGGAGTAAGGCAAAGGGAGGATGGAGGAATGTGAGACTGACCAAACCACAGAGCTTTGTCATTTATAAAGCATCAGGTGCTATTCTCTGATCCTTATCACAGCCCATACTTCAGGGAGGGCAAGAGTTTCTGCATCCATTTTACAGACAAGGAAACCGAGGCTTGGTAGGTAGCTGTGATTTGCTCAAGCTTACAAGCCTGAGGTGCAAGAGCCCTTGGAAAAAAGAGCCAGGAGACACCCTGTCCCAATCCTGTTGGATCACCTCCCTCCAAATTTCAGTCTCAGAAACATGACCATTTGTTCCACAGGTGACACACTCAAATGCCCACGGGGGCCAATGAGTAATCTAGATGATTGCCATGCACACTTGGGTGAGCAGCAGAGAATGATGGAGATGATGGGTCATGTGAAGGATGCATGCTCTGCTTTGGGTGGTTACAGGCAACCTGATGCTACCCCAGAATGGCCATGGGGAAAGCAGCTCACTGGTGCCAGAGCTTCCTGTTGTTATAAGCAATGGATCTTGCTTCTATGCCTGCAGCCTTCCAAAAGTCTCACTTGCTTCTGGGGCTTTTTCTATAAAGATAGAAAAGTCCAAACTTTAAGGTGCTAATCCGTCTCCCCTCTGTTGGATTCCAGGCAGTTTCCAAAAAAACAACCTTAGGAACAGAGGCTTTTAAGCTAGATGTGACCCTATTGACTGTCTTACACCAGTCATTTCCCAAACTAGGGTTACAAGGAGGGCTTCAGCAGTTTTGCAGATGTTAGCATCAAATTCCATTCTGAAAAAAATATTTTAAACTGTCATTTTAAGGTGCATGCTCAGCTGGGTTAGGCAGCAGGTTTTAAGGTGTTGAAGGTAACTAACTTAGGATTCTCCTGCCATCTCTGTTTAACTAAGATTTTAATGGGAGCCCTTGAAGAAAGCTACTCTTTGCCACCACTTATGTGAACCAGAGGTTTTACCCAATGCAGAAATAAAGTGGATGTTGTGACAGAGTATGATTTCAGCTACAACTTCGGGTTTAAAATGTGTATGTCCATCTCAACAGCCTCAGTGAGAATCCATTGCTTTTATGTAAATACTACTTTAAATGTAGGAGAGAAATTTTACTAATAAAATGCTACTCTAAATTGTTGTTATATTGGGGTTTTTGCAGTGAAATTTCATTTGAGAAAGAGTTTGATTGCTATGAATGTTTGACAAGCACTGGACTTTAAGGAAGTGTGATTTATCAGAGGTCCTCCAGCCATGGTGGAGCCAGGATGAAAGCAAGGGTACTGCAATTCCCACCTTGCTCTCTTATGCTAAGCAGGACCACATAACATAGCATCCAAACTGGGACACTTTTGAGAGATAAAGGCATTACTTTAAAAGATTACTCCTGGGGCAGCCCGGGTGACTCAGCGGTTTAGCTTGGCCATCTTTGGTCCAGGGTGTGATCCTGGAGATCCAGGATCGAGTCCCACGTCGGGCGCCCTGCCTGGAGCCTGCTTCTCCCTCTGCCTGTGTCTCTGCCTCTCTGTGTCTCTCATGAGTGAATAAATAAAATATTTTAAAAAATAAAAATAAAAAAAATAAAAGATTACTCCTGGACAGCTAAAAAAACTGGAATGTCCCAAGGTGATTGGAATATACGTCTTTCTAGTCGCAGCAGGAATTAATTTCTATGAAATTCCAGAGATTTTTAAAAGTTGAGATATAATAGTTTCTGGTATATGATATAATAATTTGAAATTTGCATATTTAGCAAAATGATCACCACAATAAATCTAGTTAACATCCAACACCACACATTCTTGTGATATGAACTTTTTATTTTATTTTTATTTATTTATTTTTCAACATGATATGAACTTTTTAAAAAATATTTTATTTACTTCAGGGCAGCTGGATGGTTCAGGCAGTGAAGCATCTGCCCTCGGCTCAGATCAAGATCTCTAGGTTCTGAGATTGAGCCTCACATGGGGCTCCCTGCTCAGCGGGGCATCTGCTTCTCTCTCTCTCCCTCTGCCTCTTTCCACTGTTCATTCTCTCCCTCTCTCTCAAAATACAATCTTTTTTTTAAAAAAACGGTTCTATTTTTTAAAAAGATTTATTTATTTAAGTAATGTTTACATCCAGTGTGGGGCTGTGGGGCTTGAACTCATGAGCCCAAGATCAAGAGTCACATGCTCCACCAGCTGAGCCAGGCAGGTGCCCCTTGTCATGAGAACTTTTAAGATCTATTCTCAAAAAAAAAAAAAAAAAAAAAAAAAAGAGATCTATTCTCTTAGCCAGTTTCAAATATTTTTTTATGAATTCTTTTTTAAAACTTTTTTTTAAATTTTTATTTATTTATGATAGTCACACACAGAGAGAGAGGCAGAGACACAGGCAGAGGGAGAAGCAGGCTCCATGCACCGGGAGCCCGACGTGGGATTTGATCCCGGGTCTCCAGGATTGCACCCTGGGCCAAAGGCAGGCTCTAAACCGCTGCGCCACCCAGGGATCCCTCCAGTTTCAAATATAACCATACAGTATTATTAATCACAGTCACCATGCTGGACACGGCATGTCCAAGACTTATTTATCTTGTAAATTTCATCCACCTTCACCCATTTTCCCACTGTCCCTATCCCCTGCCTCTGGTAACCACCAATCTGTTTTCTGCATCTAAAAGCTTTGGGGGGTTTTAAATTTATTTTTGTTGAATTTTACTTTATTTTAAAAGTCTACAGACTTTTTATTTATTCACTTATCCCAACGTGAAAATGTTCAAATTTATAGCCAACTTGCAATATGAGGACAAGGAATATGCATTTGCCTGCCATCAAGATTGAACAATTGCCCTATCACTGTCAATCTTGGGCTAAAACATTTCAAAGTGAGGGCCAGGACTGGGGTGAGGATACTGAGGCACTCATCTCAGGCACAAGGATTTTTTTTTCTTTTGAGTGAGAGAGAGAGAGAGAGAGAGAGAGAGAGTGTGTGTGTGTGTGTGTGTGTGTATGTGCACAGGGGTTGGGGAAGGAGCAGTGGGAGAGATAGAAACCCAGGCAGGCTCCACTCTGAGAATGGAGCCTGACACAGGTATTGATCCCTGAGCCTGAGATCATGACCTGAGCCAAAATCAGGAGTTGGACATTTAACTGACTGAGCCAAGCAGGTGCCCCTCAGGTACAAGGTTTAAGGGTGCACCAAAAAACTCAGCAATCAAAGTAATATTTTATTACCATATTTTAAAAAATCCAAATGGATAAAAAATACACAATGAACAAAATATCAACATATTAAAGTTGGGATCTGACCCTGCACTTGAGTGAACTTGCCTCACTTGCCTCACCCTCATTTTGGCTCTGGTGACATCAAGACACCTCACCATCTAACTACATCAGGAGACATCTTTTCAGGAATAAAGTCATTCTTGTAAATAACCAAATACTTATGAAAATTAACAATTGAAAAAAAAAAGAAAACTAACAATTGTTATTCAATATTTAATATCTTTTAGTAGGCATCCCTAATTTTCCTAATTAGCTCCTATTTATCCCTAGAACATCTTTTATAGTTGTTTTTTTTTCAAACTAGGACTCAATCAAGATTTGTTCACATGTTGCACGTGGTTGTTTTGTCTTTAGTATCTTATATTCCAGAGCAGGAGTTGGCAAATCACAGCCTGCAGGCTTGCCACCTGTTTTTGTAAATAAATTTTTGTTGAAATATGGCCACGCCCATTCATTTACATATCACCTGTGGCAGCTTTTATTAGTGACAGAGAATGTATGGTTCCAACAGCCAATCTGGCCATTTACAGCAAAGTGTGCTGTTGTTGTTGAGATTTTATTTATTTATTTGACAGAGAGAGAGAGCAAGAGCACAAGCAGAGTGCGCTCCAGGCAGAGGCAGAGGGAGAAGCAGGCTCCCTGTGAAGCTGGAAGCCCCATCCCAGGACCCTAGGATCATGACCTTAGCTCAATGCAAGTGCTTAACTGACTGAGCCACCTAGATGCCCCCATGCTGATCCTGGTCTTACTTAAGCCTTGATTAGATTCAAGGGAAAAAAAATTAACAGATTTTTTTCTTAAAGATTTTTATCTATTTGAGAGAGAGAAATGTGCACATGCACGCACAAGTGGGGGGAGGGGCAAAGGGAGAGTGATAAGCAGACTCCTCGCTGAGCAAGGGGGTGGGGGGCTCAATCTCAGGACCCCAAGATCATGACTTGAGCCAAAGTGAGATGCCTAACTGACTGAGCCACCCACACTCCCCTAACGGACTTCTTTTTTTTCTTTTAAGATTTTATTTATTTATTCATGAGAGACAGAGAGAGAGGGAGAGGCAGAGACACAAGCAGAGGGAGAAGTAGGCTCCATGCAGGGAGCCCGATGTGGGACTCGATCCCGGGACTCCAGGATCACACCCTGGGCTGAAGGTGGTGCTAAACCGCTGAGCCACCCGGGCTGCCCCCTAACAGACTTTTTAAAGCAGTTTTAGTTTCACAGCAAAATTGAGTGGAAAGTACAGAGACTTCCCATATACCCCATGCCCCAACACATGTACAGGCTCCCCTTTATCAAGTGGTACCTTAGTTACACTTGATAAAAACACATTGATACATCTGTTAAAAAAGGAACAACAGGGGCCCCTGGGTGGTTCAGTCAGTGAAGCATCTGCTTTTGGCTCAGGTCATGATCCCAGGGTCCTGGGATTGAGCCCCACATTGGGCTCCCCACTCAGTGGGGAGCCTGCTTCTCCCTCTCCATCTGCCTGCTGCTCCCTCTGCTTGTGTGCTCTCTCTCGCTCTCTGTCAAATAAATAATATTTAAAAAAATAATAAAATAAAAAAGAAACAACAGGTCTGAAAGAGTCACTTGTGCTAAGTTCCACTTCAGCAAACCAACACTTAATACCAAATTTAATGGTACTTTCAGCCCTTCCCAGGACTGTAATCTTAACCAGTCGGCCTAGAATTTCCTGGTCAGCACCAGTAAGATAATCCACCTGAAGGATCCCCTCCATCCCCCAAAGAAAGGTAAGATAATCTGTCTTTTTTTGCCCCCTTCTGTCTCTAAAATCCTTCCATTTTGGGCAGCCCAGGTGGCTCAGCAGTTTGGCGCTGCCTTCGGCCCAGAGCCTGATCCTGGAGACCGGGGATTGAGTCCCACGTCGGGCTCTCTGCATGGAGCCTGCTTCTCCCTTTGCCTGTATCTCTGTGTGTCTTTCATGAATGGGTAAATAAAATCTTTAAAAAGAAAAAATCCTTCCATTTTTTTGGAAGCAGCTCCTCCGCGCTCTTGTCTGTTGGCTAGACGGGATACGGCCCAATTCATGAATCATTGAATAAAGTCAGTTTGATCTTTACATTTACTCAGTTGAATTTTGTTTTTTAACACATCATAATCACAAGGTAAATATTTTTCGAAAGACAACTTCATAAAGTATTAGTTATATATTGGTGCATAACAAAGTACCACAAACTTAGCAGCTGCATTATAATAGCCATGAATCATCTCACAGTTTCTGTGGGTTGTGAGTCCAGGCTCCCTGTGGCTGGGTTCTTTGTTCAGGGTCTCACGAGCCAGGCTGGGATCTCAGTGAAAGGCTCACAGCCCTCCTCCACACTCATTAAGGTTTTTGGCAGAACTGAGCAAATCTTTGCTGTAGGACTGTGGACCTCAGCTCCTAAAGGCTGCCTCTGTCCACAGGCATTCACGACATAGCTGGTTTCTCTTTTAAGGCAGGCAGGATCGCACCTCTCTGTTGTTTTGAGGCACTGCCCTCCAGATTGTCTTTCAAAAGATGTCCCTGATTAGGTCAGACCCACCCCAAACAATCTCCCTTCTGGTGAACTCAAAATCAGCTCAAGGGGACCTTAAGCCCACTTGCAAAATCCCTTCACCTTTGCCATGTGGTGTAACCTAGTTGCGAAAGTGACATCCATGATGCTAACAGGTCCTGCTCACACTCCAGGATGGTGGGATACACAAACCAGGGGTGAGAATCTTGGGGCCCGTTTTAGAATCCTGCCACAATATGTGATTCTGGACTCTGGAGATTTGGGTCATGAAGTTTTCCATCTGGAAAGACTCAGATTAGTTCGAAGTAGGATCTTCTGATCTTGTCTTTTTCACCTTGCCAAAATACTGTCCAAAGAAAGACCTACCTATGAATCTTACCATAATGCTATTAAGTTTGTGAAATGGTGGGAAAAATGTGTGTTGTCCTATCTAAACTGTCAACTTTAAGGTTTTTAATTTAGTCTGTAGTGATGAAAACAGTAAAGAAAAAAAACTTAGCATTTTTTATGCTTTATGAAAATAAGAATGAAAGATGTTTGTGTACTATTGTCCACAAACGCATGCCTGCACACATACACACACACACACACACGTGTGTACACACCCAAGAACCCAAGGTGGAACTGGCTTGTGGTTTCCTGTTCTCCAGATGAGTGAGGGCTTCCTTGGATCACACGAGATCTGTAAAAAGAATGGAAAACTAAAAGTGATTCTTGAAATGTGAATAGAATCGTACTCCTTGGAGGCTGGGAGGCATTGAGTGAGGACTCTGTGGCATGTCAAAAGCCCACACATGCAGTGGGTCCTCCTGGACGGTGACTAATAGATTGCCAGGAGGCGTTGGTGTGAGAATGACTATCCAGACATCTGGTGGCCTCAGAGGGTTCGGGTCACCTCAGCTGATGTTCTTATAGGAATTCGCTGAAACTGAGCTGAATCCCTTTCTGGGCTGGGAGCCATGACTCCTCGAGGCTTTCTTCCTCCTCACCCCCTACATCTACCCAGCACCACATTCTCTCTGCTTCACCTTCTGAATACCGCTCGCTTCCATCTCCTTCTCTCTACCTCCACTGCTCCCTTCCTGATCTAAGCCACCACCATCCTTCTAAATGATGAAACAGCCTCCCTGCACTCCCCCCCTGGCTTCCCTCCAATCACTTCCCTGCAGAGCAGCCAGGGCATTTGCTTCCAAATTCAAAGCTGCTCAAGCAGCTCCTCGCATAAAACCCAAGCGCGATTTCTATTAGTGCTAAATGCCAAGACCAAAATTTTTAACTGATCCCATAAGGATGATAGGTTTGCCTCTTCTGGCCTCGGCACACTTACCCTGCACCTCCCCGTGCCGCGCCCCCGGCCACCTCCTGAGTCTTCTGCAGTCCTGCAACACTGGTGTCTCTGCCTCTGTCTCTCTAAGTTCAAATGCACCACATTGCTTCCAATCACAGGGCCCTTGCACAGCTGTTTCTTCTGACTTTCATGGTGAATGCCTACACACATTTTAGAACTCATCTAGAATGCCACCTCCTCCAGGAAGCCTTCCTCATCCCCTGCTAGACTGGGTTAAATCTCTGGGGTGGCAGGTGGTATTTTCCAAAAATGGTCGTGGCAATATTTCCTGTCCCCTATGCTATTCTAGAACTCAGCCACTCCCCAAGTTCTGGAGTCTGTTTGCCTCCCTTTTGAATTTGAGAGGGACTTTTTTTTTTTTAAGATTGATTTAAGAGAGAGAGAGCAAGCATGAGCAGGAGGTGCAGGGAGAGGGAGAGAGAATCTCAAGCAAACTGCATGCTGAGTGTGGAGCCCAATGTGGGGCTCCATCTCACGACCCTGAGATCACCACCTGAGCTAAAATCAGGAGTCGGACCCCTGACTGACTGTGCCACCCAGATGCCCTGAATTTTGGGGTGGGGGGACTTTGTAATAGCCACTATGGAAAGACTACAATGGAAATGATTCTGTGTGACTTCTGAGGCTGGATCAGAAAAGGTGATATGGCTTCCACCTGGCTTGCTCGCTCCTCTCAGGACAATCATTCTTAAATCCCAGCTGCCATGACACTCAGGGTGAATTGGGAAAAGATGGGACTTTAGGTAGGGGAAAAAATAGGGGTCCCAACAAGGCTCTAAGGGTATTTCAGGTATCCTATTTTAGGACAGAACAAAAATAGAGATAAGGAAGAAAAATAAGAACCCCTGTCCCAACTGCTAGGGCTAAAATGTTTTTCTTTTCTTTTTTTTCTAAAATGTTTTTCTAATAACTACACTCTAGCCACAGAAAATAGGAAGTAACCACAAAATAATCAGGCCTCAAAGGAGAAGTTAACTATAAAGATTAACCAGACCTAGCAAAACATATCTATAGATCACAGACGTCACAAGAAACAAAAGACTCTCACATGATGTGTAAGCATCATGTCTAGTTCCAGACCACTGACCTAACCACTGGCAAGTTTCCTGGTAAAGTCCTAATAAAAAGACAGAGATGAAAAGCCCTCACTGGCAACCCTGTTGGGACCCCTCTCACTCCTGAAAGCTTTTCCTGTATCTTTGCTTAATAAAACTCCATCGCTTTGCTCACTTTCCTTTGTCCAAGAGATTCATTCTTCAATGCCGTGAGACAAGAACCTCACACTCCTGCTTCAAGGCTGCGTGCAGAGACCACAGGTAGATGCTTCTGGGCACAGCCATGGCATGAGTTTCAACCTACAGCCAGTAGCAACTGCCAGACATGTAAGTGAGTAAACCCTCAGAAGATTCCAGCCCCAGCCTTCCAACCACCCAGTAGACACTGAAGGGCCAGCGATGAGCTTTCCCTGCCCAGCTGCCCAAATTGCAGACTGGAAAGCAAATAAATGTCATTTTAATCCTCTAAATCTTGGGATGGTTTGGTACTCAGCCACAGTAACTGGAACATAGTAAGTATTAACCTCGTACCTTTTCTTTGAAGTATCTGTTCCAGTTCAAACTACATTTTATGTGTGTGATTATTTGATTCCTATCTTTCTGCAAACACTGAAGCCTCTCTGAGGGCAAAAGCCTTTCCTGTTTTGTTCATCATTCTAATCCTGACACGTAGCCTAGCAAATGATGGACTCCCTGGCAGCGTATTCTTAGCTTTCCCACACTTCCTCATTTGGTCATTGGTTGAATGTTCATTCATTTGATACATGTTCACTGATGTGACTCTAGGTCAGGGATTTGTGTTAGAGATGAAGCACAAAAAGGTGATGTACGGGGGATGGTGGGAAGGCTGAGAAAGTCAGTTAGGTTGTGTTTTGAAGAATGCATAGGTGTTTTCTGGGTAATGAAGAGACAGAACAGGACTTCTGACAAGGGAAATGGTGTGTGCTGATGCATGGGGCCAGGAAGCAGCCAGGCCGGGCAGGCACTGACAGAGGTTCCACACAGGTAGAGAGGGTGGGTGGGAAATTCTGCAAAAGGAGGTTCGTAAGGGCCAGGTTCTTACTAATGTAGGAAAGACTTTAGGGTTTGAAGCCAACAGCTACGAAAGGATTCTTGAGACATCTTTGGTGCAAAAAGGTGACTTTATTATTATTATTTTTTAGAGATTTTAATTATTTACTCATGAAAGACACAGAGAGAGGGAGAGGCTGAGACACAGACAGAGGGAGGGGCAGGCTCCATGCAGGGAGCCGGATGTGGGACTCTATCTCGAGTCTCCAGGATCACGCCCTAGACCAAAGGTGGCGCTAAACCGCTGAGCCACCCGGGATACCCAAAAGGTGACTTTATTAAACCATGGAGACAGACCTGTGGGCAGAAAGAGCTGCCCCAGGGTTATGAGGAATGGCTGATTATATACTTTCAGATTGGGAGGGGGTTAGGGACATCGTAAGTCTCTATGGAATGTTTGAAGCAAGGTTTCCAGGACCTTGAGGGGGCTAGCTATTGTTGGGAAGAGTAATCTGAGTCATGAGACCCTTCAGAGATATATTGCTGGGTATTATGCTTGGGGGATAATTACCAACATATATCTTGGTGCAGGCAGAGATAAAGGAAGTTTCCAAAAGAATTTTTATATGTTCAAGTAGACTTACAGGATCCTGGGAGTTGGGCTAAGATTGCTTTTTGCCTGTTAGGAAAAAGTATTACATCAACATGGAGGCAGTTGAGTCCCTAGAGGAAGGTCACTCGTCCTGTTTCAAGGACTTCTCGATGGGCTGTAAGTATTAAACACATCTAATAATTTTTCTTTTGTCTTTGTTTCCCACATCATTACGGCCTTCAATCCTGCACATAGGTGCTTAGAGTCCATCTCACAAGAAACAAAGAAGACCCTGGAGGTTTGGAAGCAGCTGTGGAATGATCCAGTGCTTTACAGCACCAGGGCTAGGAGAACTGGTTAAGAGACTCCTGAACTGTTCCACTGGGGAGATGATGGGATCAGGAACCATCAAGAACCAGTTAGCAAAAATGCACTTCACAGGGCCCCTGTGGTGCTGTGTGCCCCTGGCCCATCCTCACATCAACCTCATAAAGCAGGGGTCTACAAATATTTTTTAGCAAATATAACAGGGTCTGCACATCTTAGGGTCTATCACGGCTACTCACCTTGCTGTGGAAGCGCAAGAGTAGCCACCGATGATAGGTACACGAGTGGGTGTGCCTGTAAATTTTATTTTACAGAAATTTCACGTGTCACCAAATAGCCTTCTCTTTTGAAATTTTTCCAACTTTAAGAAATGTGAAGACCACGATGAGTTCGCTAACTGGAACCGGACAAAAAAGCAAACGGCTGGGTTTGCTCAGCCGCACTATATAAGGCGTTGGTTAGCAGTTCAATTTGGGGAGTAAGGTCCGGGAGCAAGTCCTTCCAGGGGCCACGCCCCCGCGACGTCATCGAGGCCGCGCCCCCTCCGGGGCGGAGCCTGCGCATGCGCGGCCGGCCCTCGGGCGGGGGCGGGGCGGGCCGCGGCTCCGACTTCCAACATGGCGCACGCTGGCGGCGGCGGCAGCGGCGGCGGCGGCGGCGGCCCCGCGGGCCGGGGGCTGAGCGGCGCCCGCTGGGGTCGCTCGGGCTCCGCGGGCCACGAGAAGCTGCCGGTGCACGTGAGTGCTGCCCCCGCCGTCCCTCGGGAGCCCCGTCGCCCGGCCCCCGCGGGCCGATGCCCCTCGCCCGGGCCCCGCCCGGCCCCGCCTCGGCCTCCACTCCGCACGGCCCCCGACCCCAGCCCCCTGACCCCTAACCTTGACTCCCCGGAGGCTCGGCCCGCCCCCCTCCCCGCCAGGGACCCCGGTCCTCCGTCCGCTCCTCCGCCGACCCCCGCCCACCGGGACCCTCCCCTCCCCGCAGGTGGAGGACGCCCTCACCTACCTGGACCAGGTGAAGATCCGCTTCGGCAGCGACCCCGCCACCTACAACGGCTTCCTGGAGATTATGAAGGAGTTCAAAAGCCAGAGGTACCCGCGGGACCCCTTCCCACCCCGGGGGGGCCGCCCTGGGCCGCGATCCGGCCGAGCGGGGTGCGAACCCCCATCCCGGCCCCCTCTCCGCCCCAGTCGGGTGACCTTGCGCAGGTCGTGGAACCTCTCAAGAGCCTGGGTTCCTTCCCAAAGACGGGAGCGGAGAGTACCCCCCTGTGGAGCTGTTGTGGGGATTCCTGGAAGGAGAGCGGGGATGGGGTGAGGAGACAGCAAGAGAGAAGTCCGCAAGCGCAGCAGGAGTCGGGTCCTGTCTTTACTCAAAAGGATGTTTAAAATGAATTTTGTCCATCAAGGATTTGTTTAATTAATTTAAAAAAATTTTTTAAGCACTACGTTAAAATTATTGGTCTTGGTTATTGCATGTTTTGGCACCCTCTCTCCCTTCAATCTTGTCTCCAAGGTGAGTGCCTCACCCTCGGCAACCCCCAGTCCCAGGCTTGTTGGAAAGTAATGCACATAAAATGCTTTGTAAGGGGTCTGGCACAGAAAAAGGATTGAAAACACACCGAGCTGATTTCTGTAGGCGCACAGGAGGGTTAGAGCTAGATAGGGGACCTCAAGATCATGCCATCCATTAACCGGAGGCTTACTTTGGCTTAGAGTGGGCCAGAGGCTTGCCCAGACTAGCCTTAGGGGCAGTCAGGACTAGAACTTGGGCACTCTGACTCTTAGATTCTCAGCGGTCCCATCACCACCGTGCTGCCTCCCCCTCCCTGAGGAAATCGGGCAGGGCTGGCCTGATTTCCTTCCAGGAGAGACCAGCTAAAGCTTTGAGGGAGCCCCACTGCAGCCATGGGGACGACCCCCTGGCGTTGTGCAACCCATGCTTGCAGGGCCTTTGGTATTTATGCTTTGCCATCACTTGCTGGGATCCACACCTGTGTCATGGTTTATCACATTGCTTAGAGGGCTTTGGCCTCCTGCCACTTCTTGGAGTCCCGGACTTTCACTTGGCTCTCCTGACATTTTCAGAACAGAACGCGTGTGCTTGGAGTGTTTGGGGTAGCTGTGCCATGCAGATATCCTGTGGTTCTCCATAGGAGGGTACAGGGAGCCCGAGGCTGGCTGCTGTGGAAGTAGATGACACATAACACATTGGCTGAATCACACCGGTCACATTGCAGGGTGCTTTGTTGTCCTTCGAGAAGCTCATTATTAGGTGGCCCTGTCAAGTGAGTTGGGAGTAGATTTTGCTTTCAGTGTGCTCCCCAAGACACTCCTGCCCACTCTCGTTCTCTTTTGTTCTAGCATCGATACGCCTGGAGTCATCCGACGCGTGTCACAGCTCTTCCATGAACACCCTGACCTCATTGTTGGATTCAACGCTTTCCTTCCCCTCGGGTACAGAATAGACATTCCCAAGAATGGCAAGTTAAACATACAGTCGCCTCTATCCAGCCAGGTATGCCGCTATGGTGGTCTGAGTGAGTTGGCCCTGACATGGTGCACCCTGGTACTCAGGTACCCAGGTCAGGCAGCCCATCTTGTGTATCATCGTGTTGCTGGAAAGCCAGCGAAGATCCAGTCTTTTTCTAGACACGCTGCTCGCTTCTAGCACAGGTCAAAATAGATCAAAATACCTATCCAGCCAGCCTCTTTATCCCAAATCGATCCGTTTGGAGGATTCAGATAAGAGTGGATGTGGTTGTTTGTGTCGGGGGTATTCTCTTAGCAGTTTTATGTCCTGTCAAAATAACCACCCCGTCACCAGGCTCTTATCCTGAGGCGTTCCCGTGACATGCCAGGTAGGCCACACTTGTACTTTGGTATGTGGTTGCTCTGATCATCCTAGGTGCCCGCCGCAAAATAAAGTAGTTGAGATGTGTGTGTGAATAGCCGTTTTGTTGTTGCTGTGCTGCATTTAATTGCCAGCAGGGTCGGTGGCTCAGCTTAGGCTTGTGGCTTTGGCTCTTTCTGTCTCAGGTGGTGGCTCGCTGCCTCCTATATCCCTGTAGTCCCTTCTTGCCTGAGCCCACCAGACCCTCTGAGCAAACAAAAACCTTTGTGAGCTTTACTCTTATAAATTAGCCATTGCTTTTCCTCCACCGTGGCCCTGTTGCCATAAAGCCGTGCTACAGGGGGTGCTGTCTAGTGCATCTGGAGATGTTTTGTAGATTCCTGACTCCACCCACTAGGCCCTTACCCCGTGGCGACAGCCAAAAGTGTCACCAGACATTGCCAGATGACTCCTGGGAGCCATATCACCCCCATCGAGAACCACTGGTCTACGTGAACCAGCTCTTTCAATCTTTCTGCCTCTGCTCCAGGGTTTTGGGTTTTAGAAGGGATATAAAAAAAAATCTACCACGGGAAGCGTTTTGTTGTTTCTGCCTCTGATGAAGGAGATTGCAGTTTTGTATCAATTCAAGAGTCAGATTTGGAAGGAGAACAGCCAGAGGCCATGTGACAGTGACATCCCTCTCTGAGAGGAACTCGCATGTAAATCTTGCCTTCTCTTTATGCAAGGCAAGCTCCGCCACCAGCATGTTGCTTCATTAAAGCCAAGCAGTGTGTCTCAGTTTTAAAAAGGAACTTGGAAGTGCGTGGCCACTGAACTCCAAAGAGCTTCCATTTCACATTTACACACAGAGCACCAGGATCCAGATGTAGGGCTTGTTGCTTCAGACAATGAAAGCCTTAGCGAGATTCATCTTTGGAACAATCACGGCTGAGAAGAAAAGCAGGCTCATTTACAGCAGTGTGCACGGGAGCATTTCGACAAGTCTGAACACAGGTGTGTTGTGACCATAACTCCCTTAGAGCCGAGGTCGAAGACCTCCGTCACACTCCCAAGTGATGGCCACACTCCCAACAGTTCGCCTTTCCCAACCCCTGGCTGTAGGAATAACTCAGCTTGTGGCCTGGATCTCAATGCGAACTGCGCTGTCTTCGCATTCGGAGGTGGTCACGGCCCGGGCTATTGTGCATACTCCATGTGTTAATGGACATAGCTGGACCTGACCAGTCCTTTCTCCCCCTGAATAGTAGCTACTTAACCTGGTTTTATAATCTTGCTGAAGCCCCAAAGCCACTACTTTTAGGGCCCCATTCTAACGTTGCTGACTCCATTTCTGTCTACATCAGTTGACCTGCTGAGTTTCCTGCCCTGCTTTTCAGTGCTCCGTCATGCCAGGCGTAAACAGGATGGCCTCTTGGCGTCCTGGAGTCCTTTGAAAGGCCACAGTAGCCCGATAACTTTTCAGGGCTCCCCATACACCACGCTCTGGTGATTTTTTTTGTTTTACTCATTTTTTAGCTTCTGTGTTTTGTAGTACAGCTTTTTTTTTTTTTTTTTTTTCCTATTTTTCATCTTGTGAGTCCTATCAACTCCAGGCAGGGAGGGAGTACTTAGGTGCTGAGGGAGAGATATAAGGGAAGTCCCAGGCTGTGGGGAGCCCTCGGTGCAGCTTTTTCAGCCCTGGCCCATTGTTCTTGGGACCAGATTGTTCTTTTCTGGAGCAGGCTGTCCTGTGCAGTGTACGGTGCCTAGCAGCATTCCTGGACTCCACAGTCTACCCTGTGACGACCTAGAAGTATCTCCACACGTTGCTAAGTGCCCCCTGGGGGACAGAATTGGCCTCATTGAGAACGCAAGTCTAAGAGAAAGGCAGTTGTGTGCCATGATGTGGGGAGTGTGGCCACAGGAAGGCCAGGGCAGCATGGTGGGAAGAATATCACCTTGCTGGGGCTCCAGCCTCCTGAGTCAGCATCATGTTGGAGCTAGTCATCAGGCCTCAGTTGTCACACCTCTCAGAGAGCCCTCTACTCCACCCCCAGATGATTCTCGTACCACTCCCATTTTGTATATTGTAAAATCGCAAAACCAGGATTTGAAATTAGAAATCCACCGCATCTTGGTCTGCCTTGCGTGGCCGACTGAGTCCAGGTCAGGCAGGCCATCCTGTCCGTCTTGTTCTCGACTGTACCCCTGTTCCGGGGTGGTGCCAGGCACGTGTTGGGAGGAGCAGGACACTGCGCAGCGGTGGGAAAGTGATGAATCTCAGCTCCCAGCTTCCGTTCAGAGCCAGCCCTGCCGCCCGGGAGCCGGCTCTTTTATGGTTGGCTAGAGCAACAGCCAGCTTGAACACAGGTAAAGAAAGGTAAAGCTTTAGATATGGCTTGGACTACAAATGACCCTTTACCTTTGGAGGCAGGCCTGCTGTGTTCTCTCTGGGGTAGCGTCATCTGGAAGTTCAGTGAGTCCCAAGTGGGTCACCTTGCATATCTGTGTCCTAGTCACTCATGGAACGGGTGTGGACCACCACCTCCTCTGTACCAGGTGCTGGGGTTTATTCAGAGTTCTTGCTCTCGGGGCACTTGCGTGTATCCTGAGATCCGGGTGGACAGATGAGGAGCATGTGAGGGGGGTTAATGCTGTGAGTGAAGGCAGGGGCAGGGCGTGAGGGGCTGTGGGCAGATGCCCTGTGAATGATCAGGAACCCTACCTGTGTCTTGGGGCGGGGGGTTTCCTGGGCCGGGTCCAAGGCCTGAGGAGGCAATGAGTGGGAGTGCTTGAGAAACAGCCAAAGAGCCTGCAGGGTTGTGGGGTAATGGGAAGAAGGTAGGGGAGAGAGCCAAGGCATGGGGAACCAGTGGAGAGTTCCAGAAAGGCCACTCTGGATGCGGTCCCAGAAGTGGACTGAGGGGGCAAGAGAAGATCTGGGGGCCCGGTGCGGGGAGGGCCTGGGTGATCTAGGCAGAGTGCACAGTGGCGTGGGCCCAAGGTGGGGAGTCCGTGAAAATGGGAAGTCTGAGGAGATTCCAGGATTCCTCAGTTTCTGGGTGAAGGTGGCATCACCTGCTGGGGTGAGCAAGGCCTGGGAGCAGCAAGGGCTGCAGGGGAGCTGCTCTGTGTTTGGAATGTGCTGTTTAAAGAGGTGTCTCATGTACCAAATTGGGGCTGTGTATGGCCACTCAGAGGGTGGGCTGTGCAAGGCTGCTTTTCGGTGTCTAGGAGAATACCTTATTGTGCCTGGATTACTGGATTAGGTCACTCAGGGCAGGCACAGAAGAGAAAAGGTTGGACTGTTCTGGAAGGTTTAGAGGAGGGGTTGGCTCAGGAGCCAAAGGCAGCTTGTATTTGTATGGACAGTGGTTTTTACATTTTCCAGAGATACACTGAAAATGTTTTTAAACTGTGATTATATTCACATAACATAAATTCACCGCATGTAATTATTTTAGAGTATACAGTTCAGCGGCTTTGCACATATTTAACGATATCTTATAACCACCACCCCTAATTCCAGAACATTTTTATCACTCCAGAAAAGAAACCATATCTCACGATTCTCCTCTCCCACTGGCCACTGGCAACAATGAATCCACTTTGTCTCTGCAGATTTGCCTATTCTGGATATTTCATTTCCATGGAATCCTGTATAATTTCTTGTGTCTGGCTTCTTCGCTCAGCATTATGGTGTCGAGGTTCATCCTCATCGTAGCCTGTGTCAGAGCTACATTCCTTTCTATGGTTGAAGAATATTCCATCATATGGATGTACCACATGTGTTTATCCATTACCCTTTGGTAGGCATTTGGGTTGTCCGCACGCCTGTTTTCAATTCTTGGGTAGATACCTAGAGGTGGAATCGCCAGGTCACGTGGTAACTATGTTTAACTTCTTGAAGAACCGCCAGCCTGTTGGCCACAGCAGCTGCACCATTACTATCTGGCCCTCTTTGCCAAACCCTGGTCTTGAGGAGATCTCTCCATCTTGTCCCGGTGCCTCAGTCCAGGGCATCGGAAGGGGTACACAGAGCTTGAAAATGCCCCCCTAGGAGTGGTGGGGAGCTCCGACACACAGCCTCCTCTGAAGCAAATCTCTGCTCCGGGGCTACTCCCTCCCCCTGCTTCTCCCTGGCTCCTTCTAGCACCTTCCTCTGCCAGACCAGCGCACCTTTAAGTAATGCAGTAATCAGCAAGAGCATCCCCAGAGGGCCTTAGGATGCATCCCACTGTCGGGGAGAAATGGTATTTAGGATTGCGGCTGCTGTGGGTTTTTGTGTCTCTGCTTGTCTCTGCTCAGACTTTATTCTAGAGTTGCCTCTGCACCACAGTTTGGGCTGAATGGTGTCCTCTCCCCAACCCCCCCACCCCAATTCATATGTTGAAATCTTAAGCCCCAGTACATCAGAATGTGACTGTTTCTGGAGACATTTGCAGAGGTAATTAAGGTAAAATGAGGCCCTTAGGGTGTCCCCTGATCCCATCTGCCTTGCGTCCTTATGAGAAGAGGAAATTTGGACATAGGGAGCAACGCACACACAGACAACTGTGTGAGGACACAGTGAGAAGATGGCCACCCACAAGCCAAGACACCTCCAGAGATAACCACCCCTGCTGAACCTTGATCTTGGACTTCAGCCTCCAGAACTGTGAGGAAATACATTTCTGTTGTGTAAGCTGCCCAGTCTGTGGCGTTTTGTTATGGCAACCCGAGCAGAATAACACACCTACCCAGGTGACAGTGAGCGTGCCCGCAAGTGTGTCTGTCATGATGATGGCTCTGCAGCTGTTTGCCTGCCATTCCCCATCCTGCTGTAGTCTTCAGGTCAGTGGTTGGTGCCCCGTGGCAAGGGGGATGGAAACACTAGGCTGTTTGTTCCTCCGTTCATCTGATGACTCACAACAATGGATGGAGCGCACTCTGCTCTGAGCATCATTCCAGGTGCTTGGGGTTATGTGAACAGAGTGGGATGTCTCCCCTCTTGGTATTTGCCATCTGGTCAGGGGTGGGCAGACAATAAAGTAAGTAAAATATGTGTTTGTCGGAAGGTGACACGCTGTGGAGAAAAATAGAGCAAGAAAGGGGCTCAAAATGCTGGGAGACAGGCCGTTTTAGTTTGGCGCCAGGTGGTTCTGGAAGACATTCTGAGAAGGTGCCCTAATATCCCTAGAGCTAAGCTAGAAGGATCCCGACCTGCTCGAGAGCCAGCCACTGTGTGCGTCAGACCTGCAGGACGCCAGAGGGTTGCTCCTGACAGCCCAGTTTGGTTTGTGGGAAGTCCCCATGCATAATATTTCAGTTTGGAAACATGAACATCCCCTCCTTCAGGGGGGTGGGGTCCAGGCCCACCACAAATCAGGATTCTGGGTGCCCAGGAGACAGACGTGTGTGTCTGTTTTCGTTTTCATTTGTATGGACAGAAAAGCACACAAATGGAGGGCAGGCACCATGGACATAGGGAGCAACCCACGGTCAGGGTCTGTCTCTTCTCTTGAGTGACTTATCCTCAGCTTAGCACCAAGAGTCCTATGGTCCTAGACAACCTGGGCGGTGGGCAGCTGCCCTCACCTCCAGGGTCGCCACTTTCCCGGCGCTGCTGACAAGAGGTGTGGAAGATTTCTTTTATAAATAGCCCCAAACCTCACTCCAGAAAGGATGAAATAATCCACTTTTCACATATTTCTCCTGAATCCTCATTTTTCAAGGTATTGGGGGTCCTTCAAACTTCCATGTTCTTTGATCAGATGGAGGTGGGTTCGTGAGACTCACTCAGGATGGCACAGGCATGCGATATGGTGAGGGAGGAGTCACCTCCATGTTCTGTGTGTGCCCCCCACACCACCGCTTCCCTCCCTCCAGACCCCCACATTCCAAGCCTTGGCTCTGCCAGCAGGGGCTCTTCCTGGGCTTTTTTCTCACATCTGTTCACGGCGGGGTCAGGACCACCAGTAACTTGCTGTCATGCTGTTGTCAGGACTCTTCGCACAACCACAGTGACTGTGCAGAGAACTTCAAGCAGCAGATGCTCTATAAGGAGGACAAGCCCCAGGTGCCCTTGGAGTCGGACTCCGTGGAGTTCAACAATGCTATTAGCTACGTGAACAAGATTAAGACTCGTTTTCTAGACCACCCAGAGATCTACAGGTCATTCCTGGAGATCCTGCACACTTACCAGGTAGGAGGCCTCACATGATGGTGGCGCTGCCATTGTCCCCGCTGTCCGTGTGCATCTCCAGTGTCCACATTTCCTGGTCTGAATTCATGACAGCATGTAAAATTCCAATTTGCTTTTTTGTTGTTGTTGTTTTTTTTTTTTTTTTTTTTTTCTTTTTTTAACATGATAAAGTATACATAACCTAGAACTTAAGTGCCCAGTTTGGTGGCATTGAAGTACACTGATGTGCAACCTTCCCCACCGTCCATCCCCAGAATTGCTTGTCTTATAAAACCAAGACTCAGTCCCGGTTAAACACTAACTCCCCTAGCCCCTGGCTCCCACCATCCTCCTTCCCATCTCTGGGGATTTGACAACTCAGAGGCCCTCCTATAAGCAGGATCAGATGGTATTTGTCCTTTTGTGTCTGGCTTCTTTCATTCACTATGATGTCCTCAAGGTTTGTCATTGCGTTGCCTGGGTCAGAGTTTCATTTCTTTTTAAGGCTAAAGAATATTCCATGGCACAGATGCACCACTTGTGTTTATCCGTTCACCCATTGATGGACACCAGGGTTTCTCCCATGTTTTGGCTCTCCAGAATAACGCTGCTGTGAACACGGGCATACAGATACCTTTTGGAGTTTGGTTTCATTAGGATTTTAATTGGCTCTTTGAGGCACCTCTATATCCAAGAAGTACTAGGAAACAGCACAGGGATTTAAAAAGAACCTAAGAAGGTGGTGGTCTTTTTATAAGACAGCTCCGTTAATGTTTTGACAACACAGCTACCCTCTGTTTATGCTGATTACAAGTGGGCCATGTGCCAGGTGGTGGGGCCAAGGGGATCAGTGGCTGCTGCTTAGTTCGGTCTGGAGGTGGAAGAGACTTAGAGGTGGTTGGGGTGGGAAAGAAGAGAAGCATGTAGAAGTATGTCGGATTGATGGTTGCCAACTCTGACCAGGGGCCAGGGGAGGGGGTGTCAGGAAGGGGAGATTCAGCTTGAATCCTGAGAAATCAGAACTATCAGGCAGGTAAGTACAGACAAAGGATGGACTTAGTGCTGGGAACAGCTTGTGCAAAGTCCCAGGGGTCAGAGCGGACAGCTTCAGGGGACCTGAGGAGGGGGAGGGAGACATCAAGGGCTCTTGATGGGTTGTCTCATTCTCTTTACGGCCATAGAGTGGGAGGGAGTCTCGGGCTTTGCGCTTTGGGGGAGCAAAGTTTATTTATTTCTCTCTCTCTCTCTTTCTTTCTTTCTTTCTTTCTTTCTTTCTTTCTTTCTTTCTTTCTTCTTTCTTTCTTTCTTTTGTTCTTTCTTCCTTTCCTTCCCTTTCCTTCCTTCCTTCCTTCCTTCCTTCTTTCCTTCTTTCTGAAACGCCTGGGTATCTCAGTGGTTGAGCATCTGCCTTCAGCTCAGGGTGTTATCCCAGGGTGAGTTCCACATTGGGCTCACTGCAGGGAGCCTGCTTCTTCTGCCTATGTCTCTGCCTATGTCTCTCATGAATAAATAAAATCTTTTTTTTTTTTTTTTTAAGATTTTATTTGTTTAACAGAGGGAGAGAGAGCACAAGCAGGGAGTGATAGGCAGAGGGAAAGGGAGAAGCAGGCTCCCCACTGAGCAGGGAGCCCAATGTGGGGCCTGATCTTGGGACCCTGGGACCATGACCTGAGCCAAAGGCAGATGCCTAACTGACTAAGCTCCCCAGGTGCCCCTATAGGGACTTATTTCTTTTTTTTTTTTTTTTTTTTTTTTTAGGGACTTATTTCTAATGGTCATCCTGAGTTCTGCTTGCTATTTCCTGCCCTCCTGACTTGGGTCCCCTTGGGTCCTCATCCTTTTGCTTTAAGCTCTGGGTTAGGCCACCTTCCTTCAAGTCTCGGGGTCTTTATGACTCTGGGTGGACAGGCCTTGTCTTGGTAGTCCCTTTGCTTCCCTCTTTACCCTATTTCCATCAAGACCCAGTGTCAGCTCCATGCTCCCCTCTGCCTGTCCAGCAAAAAACGCCCCCTTCACCCTTGTGAGGGTGGTGGGTCTGTCACTGACCTTGTACTTACCCAGCCTCTGATTGAGGACACACAGGACTGAGGCCAGATAACTCCATGACTATGCCTCTGCCCACGTCCCCTCTACCCTTCACATAAACCCCATCTGTGGCCCAGACTCAGGCTGTGTTGGGGGGTGGGACCAGCACAGAAGCACACAGGGCACCCCAAGTTGTTAGCAGGGCGGTAGACAGGGTTCCTTTCTCCTAGTGGTGGCGGTCATGGGGTCTGCCCACCGGTTCCCTGTTTCGTGAGTTGTCCCTCCGTCTCCTCCACAGTGGGATGCCTGAATGTCACAGCCTGGGGTGCCTCGTTCCTTGACTAATGACTCATTTTCCCTTTCCCAAAAATTGGCAGAAGGAGCAGCTGAGCACAAAGGGCCGGCCATTCCGTGGCATGTCTGAAGAGGAGGTGTTTACTGAGGTGGCCAACCTCTTCCGGGGCCAGGAGGACCTGCTGTCCGAGTTTGGACAGTTCCTACCAGAAGCCAAGCGGTCCCTGGTGAGTACTGAATGTCCATTGTGGCCCGAGGGCCACTGCCTTCTCAGCCGGGATGCTGCTTCTTGGGGCAGCCTCAAAGACCAGGCCAGGCTTCTCTGTCCACCAAGACACACTGGATTCCCCCAGAAGCCACACAGCGTGCAGACACCCATAGCACACCCCTCCCCCCAGTTCAGGCTTACCTCCATGTGTTGCTAGAGAGATCCTGAGGAGGGCTTCTCTTGATAGATGGTATCCAGGTGGTAAGGGCTGGTGGGGAGGTGGAGAGTATCCTGCTGTGGAGACCCGGTTGTAACCAGTACCCTATGGGGAGGTGTAGGTGGGGGCGGCCTGAGGCTTGTCAATGACTGTGGGGTGACGACAAAGGACAGAGAATGTGAGGAGGGGCCTGCAGTGGTGAGGTTGGGGGTGCAGACTGCATCATCAGCCCTTCATCACCTCCCCCCCATCATGGCCTGAGGCCTGTTGGGTGGCACTATCCATGTCCTCTTTCCATGTTATTTTCGGGATCCCTGGGTGGCGCAGCGGTTTGGCGCCTGCCTTTGGCCCAGGGCGCGATCCTGGAGACCCGGGATCGAATCCCACGTCGGGCTCCCGGTGCATGGAGCCTGCTTCTCCCTCTGCCTGTGTCTCTGCCTCTCTCTCTCTCTACCTCTGTGTGTGACTATCATAAATAAATTAAAAAAAAAAAAAAAGAATTCCATGTTATTTTCTACAAACGTTAAGACTTTCTTAAAAATTGACATAAAGTTCACATAACGTTGAATACCTTAAAGTATACAGCTCAGTGGCATTTAGTACATCAGAGTGTTGTGCAACCAGTACTTCTCTCTTGTTCCAGAACATTTTCATCACCACAGAGGGCACTCTGTCTCCATGAGTGGTCATTTGTCATTTCCCCTCCCCCAGCCCCTGGCAACCACTAATCTGGATCTGTCTTTGTAGATTGACCTGTTCTGCACATTTCATATAAATAAGATCCTACATCATGTGGCCTTTAGTGTCTGGCTTTGCTTAGCATAACGTTTTTGAGGTTCATCCACATCGTAGCATGTGCATCAGTACCTTGCTCCTTTTTATGGCTAAGTAATATTCCTTTGTGTGGATGGACCACGTTTTGCTTTTCCAGCCATCCATTAGTGGACATTTGGGCTGTTTCTTTTTGCTGATTGTGAATGCTGCTGCTCTGAACTTGCATACAGGAGGATTTGTTTGAATCTGTTTTCAGTTCTTTTGAGTCTATACCTAGGAGTGGAGTTGCTGAGTCATATGGTGACTGACTCTGTGTTTAACTTTTTGAGGAACTGCCGGATTGTTTTTCACAGCAGCTGCGCCATCTTCTGTTCTCACTAGCAGTGTATCTCATGTTGTCACCAACACTTGGTGTTTTGTTTTGTTTTTAAATTATGACATGGTCGGGATCCCTGGGTGGCGCAGCGGTTTGGCGCCTGCCTTTGGCCCAGGGCGCGATCCTGGAGACCTGGGATCGAATCCCACATCGGGCTCCCGGTGCATGGAGCCTGCTTCTCCCTCTGCCTGTGTCTCCTCCTCTCTCTCTCTCTCTCTCTGTGACTATCATAAATAAATAAAAAATTTAAAAAATAAAAAAATAAAAAAAATAAATTATGACATGGTCATTGTGAAGTTCTATCTCATTGTGGTTTTGCTTTCCATTTCCCGGATGACTAATGATACTGAGCATCAGTATCTCATGTGCCTGTTGGCCATTTGTATGCCTTCTTTGGAGAAATGTCTAAGTCCTTTGCCCATGTTTTAGTTTCTTTATTATTGTGCTGTAAGGGTTCTATGTATATTCTGGATACTAGGTCCTTATTAAAATTTTTTCTCCTTTTTGTAGGTTGTCTTTTCACTTTCTTATTAGTATCCTTTAGTGCACACTAGTTTTTAGTTCTAATCAGATCCAATTATCTATTTTTTCTTTTGTTGCTCATGCTTTTAGTGTCTCAGAACCTATGCCAGATCCTGAGGACAGGAAGGTTTCTCCCTGTGTTTTCCTCTAAAAGTTTTTATAATTTTAGCTTTCATAGTTCGGTCATTGATGATTTTGAGTTAATTTTTTTTTGTATATGGTGTGAGGTAGGGATCTAACTTCATTCCTTTGTGAGTGGAGATTCCAGTTTTCCCCGCACCATTTATTGAAGCGATTTTTCAGTGGGGATGGTCCTGGCACCCTTGTTGAAAACCAGTTGACTATAGTTGTATGGATTTATTTCTGGACTGTTCAGTTCCATCCACTGATCCCCATGTCTCTCCTTAGGCCAGCACCACACTGTCTTGATTACTGTAACTTTGTAAGTTTGAAATGAAGAAATTATTTGAATTGGGTTCTTTTTCAAGATTATTTTGGCTAGGGGATCCCTGGGTAGCGCAGCGGTTTGGCGCCTGCCTTTGGCCTGGGGCGTGATCCTGGAGACCCGGGATCGAATCCCACATCGGGCTCTCGGTGCATGGAGCCTGCTTCTCCCTCTGCCTATGTCTCTGCCTCTCTCTCTGTGACTATCATAAATAAATAAAAATTAAAAAAAAAAAAAAAAAGATTATTTTGGCTAATTCCATATGAATTTGAAGATCAGTTTTTCCTTTTCTGCAACCAAAAAAGAAAAAAAAAAAAGGAAAAAGCCATTGGGATTTTGATAGGGATTGCATTGAATCTTTAGATTGCTTTGGGAAATATTGCCATCTTGACAATGTTAAGTTTTCTGAACCTTGAATACGAAGCATCTTTCCATTTATTTAAATCTTATTTATTTCTTTCAGCAGCATTTTGTGGGTTTTGATATACATGTCTTGCACCTCCTCAGTTAAATTTATTCCCAAATACCTTATACTTTTTTCTTAATTTCATTTTTGGACTGTTCATCATGAGTGTGTACAAATACTGCTGATTTTACTTGTGTTGATTGTGTGCCCTGTGACGTTGCCGAGTCTGTTATATTTGCTGGGATTTTCTATATACATGATACCATGCCATCTGCTAATAGATAGTTTCCCTTCTTCTTTTCCAATTTGAATGCCTTTTATTCTTTTTCTTGGCCTAATTGCTGTGGTGGAGCCTCTAGTACTGAGTTGAATGGAAGTGGTGAGAGCAAGCATCTTTGTCTTGTTCCCAATCTGAGAGGAAAAGCTTTCCATCTTCCACTTGAGTGTGCTGGGAGCTGTCGGCTTTTCATTAACAGCCTTAACCAGATTGAAGAAAGACCCTTTTCTTCCTAGTTTGTTGACTCTTCATTTCGCCTTTTTGTTCCTCTCTGCTTTGGATGTTGACTTGGGGCCTGCACACATGAGAGATCTCTCCCTTACCCCACCATAGTGCATCACTGCCACCTCTCCCAGGTCTTGCTTCTAAATGAAGATACAGTGGGGGCCAGGGCTGGGGGCCCCAGTCTCAAAGGAGGAGGGGCATGGCAGGAGAGGCACAGGAATCTGGGTTTGGATACCATCAAGAATCACGTGGCCTTCCTGTGCCCATGAGTGCCCCTCTAAGTTTGGGTGTCACCCAGAAACACTTCCTGACTCAAGCTCTGTGTCTCTCTCCATGGTGTTGACCTCAAGTCCTGGAGCTGTCCTTCAGTCTGCCTGGAGCTTTGGGTGTCCCCAGGGGAGCCACAGGGCTAGGAAGAACCCAGGAGCACAGTCTCAGCCTCCGCAGGCACTCAGGAGGGCTTGAACCAGCCATCTCACTCACCTCCCGGGCCTCATTTCCTTCTGTCTCACAGGGGATCCAAGGCCTTCCTGTTCAGACTTGGTGAGCTGTCATCCCCTAAGTGCTTCGTGCTCAGCCCAGCACATGTGTAGTGCTCTAGAAAGAGCAGCTGTGATTGTTCAGGAAAAGCAGGCATAGGCTCCAGTGCCAATGTTGTCCTTGTTCCTCCCCCACCGCCCCCACAAGTATCCAACCAAGCAACCAGGCCCCGCTCTGCCTCCCCAGAACCAGTCAGCCTGCTGCCTGGCCTGCAGGAGGCCCCTGGGGAGTACCTAGGGAGGAGAGCACAGCCATCCTGTGTAATTCCCAGCCCCCTCCCCCAGGGCCAAAGAGCTCATCTCCACCACAGACAGCTGCGCTCAGCAGACCCCACCTCCTTGTGCCCCCACCCTCGCATCTATTCTCAGCCCCATGTATCTCTTTGAAGCACAGCATCCCTCCTTGGGCTCAGCTCCCCTTTTCCAAATAATGTCCTGTGCAGTCCTGGCATCACTCCCATTCCTTTCTCTGCTTGCCAGAGAGCCTCCTAGCTGGCTCCAGGAGCCACAGAGACGAGGAGCAGAGGAGCCTCACCGCCTCCCACCCACTGCATACCTTTGTGTTGGTGTGACCTGAGGTGTACTTGAGGGCTCTGGGGCCTCCGTGTCCTCAGTAGCTTGAGGTGAGCGCTGCTGCAGGCCTGCTAGCTCTGACTCACCCCCTCTCAGGGCACGCTTGCTGGGCTCTCTGCCTGTCATCCTGGATCTGCATCTTACATCTGGGTTCCAGCCTCTTTGATGGCAGCTCTTTTCCTGAACCCTGCCCTCGCTGGGGGCAGCACAGCAGGCAGGGGCAGCCCGCCCTGGCCGAGTCCCGGGGCAGATTTCTCCGTTCTGGCCCTCTTTCCACACACACCATGGAGGCTGAAGAGAGCAGCCCCGCCTGGACAGGAGGTGGGGGGTGCAGTACCTAAAGGGGTACTGCAGGTCACCCGCAGGTGAGGGGCCCTGGCAGGTCACCTGCCCGAGCCTCCGTTCCTCATCCAGGAAGTGACCAAAGAGGATGTCTCCCCCTTAGCTGGCTGGAAGGTTCCTCGGCAAAGTGCTTGGCCTGGGTGAGCCAGGGGCTGTGAGCGGAGCCATGCCTCTGTAGGAGGTTCGTAACGCAGGCGCGGAGCCCCTTCTGCTGCAGCTGTGGGGGGCAGAGCACGCATGCAGTCAGGTAACTGATAAGTGGGCCATGGAGCCTGTAGCAAGGGTGGCCTTACTTCCCTCTAGAGTTTTCTCTTGGTGTCTGAGAGGCGGTGTAGCCTCTTGTCCTCTGATTGCTGTGGTTGCAGCGCCCCCTACTGGGCACCACTTAGCATGTAGGAAGCTGGATGCCTCTAAGCCCACCCAAAAAATAAGCATCTCCCTCAGAACACCTGCCCACACAGTTTATTGAAATAGCATTTGTTATCAATTCAGCAGAGTTTATTGATTAGAGCATCTTGCACTTCTTAAGCAATTGAATCAGTTTTTTAAAAATTATTAAAAACACCCACATATAATCTGTTGTATAATTTGAACTTTATCTTTACTATCCTTTATATTGATTTTCGGATTTCTATTAAAACAGCGGGAAAAAGAAGCCAAAGATGAAATTCAGTACTATTCTAATTAAACATGACCACTTAGCCTAAGTCGGAGTTGACAAACTTTTATAAAGGGCCTGATAGTAAGTATCTTAGGTCTGATGGGTCTCTGTCGCAAAGACCTGACTGCAGCCTTGGATGGGATGTCAACCAGTGGGCATGGCTATGTGCCAATAAAATTTTATTTACAAAAATGGGCTGAGCGTGGTAAATATGTCAGCTCCTGGCCAGAGGGTCTTTGGGGGTGCATCTAACTTACCCATTCACAAATGGGGATGCGTAGCTAAGATGTAAGAACTGTCGGAAGTGTGAAGGAAACGGGGTAATACTGAACTTAACTTCTGGCTGGGGAAGCCTGGCTGGCAAGCAGTGCATCTCCCTGGGGGGCCCCTGGTCCTGCTCAGCATATCACAGTGTCACCTGGCTGCCCCCTTGGAGTTGGTGCCTGCGCCTGTAATGGCATCTGTAATAAGAAATAGCAGTTGAAGATGTTTCCATTTAAGATTCTTAGAGTAGCTTTGAATGTTCAGAAAACTGTCTTCTAGAGAAGTGTAATCCCCCAAGGGCATGGTTTTACCTATAGTTAAATGATAGGTCTTTAAAGTTATCGTTATAATTGTTATCCTTAAAATCATGCATGTTCATAAGAAAATTAAGCATTAGTTAGAATATCAAGTATGAAAAGTAAACTTCCCCTTCCTTGTCTCAGTTTCCTGGTTACTGTACTCACAAGCATCTTCTATACTTTCCCAGAAATTTTCTACACACGTGCAAACAAATGTCTATCCTAAAGAAAAAGTAGAGGGTATCCTGTTTATTTTGCTCCTCTGGTTTTTTCCTTGTTCATGTAAGGATGTATCAGGTATGCCGCAGGGGGGCAGAGGACACAGACATAGAGCTCCCTGGTATCTGATGGTTACTGGCTCTTTTGTTTGGATACACCTGCTCACCCAGCCCACACTTTGAGCTAGTAGTCCTCCCTTCAGGTGGCATCTCCACATCCCTGGTCTGGTAGTGGGGTGACAATGAGCTACCTCCCTGGCCCAGCACACATCTTACAGAAAACCTGAGTTCTGTCTGCCTTCCCCTTGTCTGCTCAGCTTCACATAAATGCCAATCCTGAACTGTTGATAAATATTGCCAACACCCTATAAATACCCCACTTGTGATGAGCATTCCTGGCTACTCAGCATAGAGCCTGGGAGGACCAGTGATGAGCCCACCATTGAATGGTGACATTCCTCAAAACGTGTTTCTTCATTCACAGAAAAGAATACAGACTTGGCAGGAAGGTCCCACAAGTGACCTGGTGGCCATCAGCTGCTTCCTCTTGGTACCAGGGCTTTGTGCAATCCAGTCCTCCCACCTGAAATGCTTTCCCTTCCTATGGGGCACTTGAACATGCAGCCAGACCTGTTGTCAGTGGTCTGTTGGGCAGGCCCCGCACTCCAAAGCCCAGCTCTGGTGTCTCTTGACTGTGCCCTCCTTCCCCTATCAGGATCCTCTCCCATCACGGCCTTCTGTGTACCTTCTCCCACCTTCATGATGTCAAAACTACGATGATCTGGGTATGTGGGTCTCTCCTCTAAGTAAACGGGAGCATCTCAAGAACTGGTGTCTAAGCAATGGCTTCACCTCTCGTGCAGGTGGGGTCCTGGCCCATGGCAGGCAGCATTCGCTGGTGCCATGAGTTGAGCCGAAAGTGGTCGGTTGCTTCCATACATTCAGACACACCAAGAGCCAGTACTGAGGGGCCCAGCTATGTTTCTCCAGTACTAATCACCTCCCATGTTTGTGTTTTTAGTTCACAGGAAATGGGCCATGTGAAATGAACAGTGTCCAAAAGAGTGAGCATGAGAAGAATCTGGAACACAGCAAAAAGCGCTCTCGGCCCTCGCTCCTCCGTCCAGTGTCTGCACCAGCCAAGGTAACCACCAGCTCCGCACATAGATATTCACATATGTGGACACCGAGCAACCTAGCCCCCTCTGTAGATGACGTAGGGAGTAATGTGCAGAAGCCCCAAGCAGTATACCCAGGCCATGGGCTGAGTCTGGACTCTGGTGTCACTGGAATTCACCAACTGTGGGACCTTTGAATGTCTACTTACCTCTAAGATGTCTAATAGGCTGTTCACCTATTACCTGTGGCTCACAGGATTTCTACAAGGAGTGTTACCTCTTCCGGTGTAAACAGAATGTAATCCTAGGTCTGTTTCTTTTTGCCATGGTGGCTCTTACATGGGCAGGGCCGCCATGCGCAGTTGTGCAAGTCCGTCACTGTATAAGGAGTGCCCCATTGAGGGGTGAAAGAGGCCGAGACCCAGCCCCTGTTGTTGCATTCATCACCCACAGTGGTGATTTTCTAATTCCATCATTTTTTGTGTTTTTACTAGTTGGCTTTCTACTTGTAGGAAGGGCTTTTTCTTCATCCCCATTTATTCAGTTACCTATATCAACAGGGACTCAAGGTTATAATCTGTGACTTTTATTGCTTATCTTGGCATCTAAACTATCTCAGATTGGGACAGTGGGGCCCCTTCAAGCTGGCTTCTGTGTCCTCCAGATGTATCCCCTGTATTGGGAGATAGTTTTGTAGGGTCCTCAATGCCTTAAGCATGCAACCAAGTTCTGGTCTAAATCCCATTAGACACATAAGTCTTCATAGAGATCTAAAATCCAGGCTTTTCTGGGATCATCTTGTCCTCTTTCTGTCCCCTTGCTACCACTGTCATAGCCCACAGGACAAAACAGGCAGGGGGTGAGGTTTCTGATATACTACATGCAAGGTTACATCTCCCTTGCGATTCCAGTTTTGTGATGCTCCCCCCTATTATCAAAACCCTAATGTGCTGAAATCTAGAGCCCAGGGAGTAGGTGGAGCGGTTGTGACTGTCACCCTTCACTAAGCCATGAAGGCTGAGGTGGATGGTCCTGAGACTCCTTCCACAGGGGTCCTGGGCAGACCTCATCCAGCCCCTCAAGAGAGTTGCTGTCAAGAGAGCTCAGTGTCAACAGTGCTGTAACTCTGACAAAGATGTACAGGGCCTTCGTGACACAGAATTTCTCTCCACAGAAGAAAATGAAACTCCGAGGTACCAAAGATCTGTCCATCGCTGCCGTGGGGAAGTACGGCACTCTGCAGGAGTTTTCGTTCTTTGACAAGGTGAGCCATTGCCTCCCCCAGCTCAGATGTGCAGGAAGGGAGGCGGCAGGGTGGGCAGCTGCTGGGTCAGGCCGGGAAGGAGGGACTGGCACCCAGCTTGCACAGTGGGAGGTGGTATGGATAGGAGGCAGCAGAGCTCGGGACCCACACCAGTCTGAGGACACACATTGGCCTCCCTGAAGCTGTATGGCTTTTGTAAAGCCAGAGCAATCGTGGGGCTCCCGTGCAGGGTCAGTGGCAGGAGCCAGCGAGATGGCCCTGTGCACAGTACTGTCTGAGGGGTGAATTAGCTGCTTGGAGAACACTGCCCTGCCAGCCGTGGCTGGTCACTTGAGAGCACATCTGCCCTGATGACTCCGTGTTCACATAGTGACGTCTGGACCAAGTGAGACGAGTGCGTGTGGGGCCTGGCCCTCGAAGGCACCCTCATTCCCTCTCCCCACAGGTTCGCAGGGTTTTGAAGAGCCAGGAGGTCTACGAGAACTTCCTCCGCTGCATCGCGCTCTTCAACCAGGAGCTGGTGTCCGGCTCCGAGCTCCTGCAGCTCGTCAGCCCGTTCCTCGGGTGAGTGACACTTCCTGGGGCTTCCCAGGCGGAATTGTTTCCATAAGCTCTGTCCGCCCTTCTGTTGCTTATGGCTTTCAGAAAATGATAAATACTTTCTTTAATTTTGTTTGTAAATTGCAATGGTTGTGGAGGTAATTCTAGATGGAGCCTGGTAGTGAGAAAGAACACAGGTCCTTGACACTGTCGTGTACCCCCCCCCCCCCCCCCCCCGCCGTGACAACCAGGATGCCGACACTTGCACAATCCACTCATCTTGTCAGGTTTTTTCCGTGTGTGTGTGTGTGTGTGTGTGTGTGTGTGTGTGTGTGTGTGTGTTTATACAACTCCATCACCTCTGAAGGTTCATGTGTCCACCACAACAGTCAAGATACTGAGTAGCTTCAGAACCACAGATGGTTGTGTTGACCCGTAATACATCCACGTCTCTCCTCCACCCAGCCCCAGTCTTGGCTCCACACCTCTGACAACCCCTAATCTGCACTCCGTCTCCAAAATTTACATAACAGAAGTGTTATATAAGTGGAATTACACAGTACACAACCTTTGGGGATTGGGTTTTCTTCACCCAACATAATTCCCTAGAAATTCACTTGATAAGTTTTTTAAAATTCTACCAATCAGAAATGGCCAGGAAGAAGGAAATGTCTACTCAGCATCCCTGCTGGCCGGAGAGAGGCCCTGATAGTGAGGTCAGTAGCCTGTTTCCAGCACCTGCTACTGCAGAGCATGGGCTGACCTCAGGGGCTGGGGTAGCTGCTAGGAGGGCAGAGGTTTTCTAGGAGGTGAGTGCACATGCGCAGTTCACACACAGTGCACTTTAGGGGAGTCGGACAGCCCCAGCATCGCCTCCTGCTCATCAGCTCTGTCACATTGGGTGAGTTCCTTAACCAGTCTGAATCTTAGTTTTCCTGTTATGAAATGGGGATTTCTAGAGATACCATACAGAGTTTCAGAGCACTCCAATTGGGCTGTACATATAAGACCTTTAAAGTAGTGTCTAGAACATGGGGTATGCTCATGCATATGACTGCATAGCACCTTATTTAGCTCTAAAGTCATCCCCAGGGACAGGTGCTTCCTGAACCCTTTAGTATTTATTTAAAAAAATTTTTTTTAATTTTATTTTTTTTAAAGATTTTATTTATTTATTCATGAGAGACAGAGAGAGAGAGGCAGAGACATAGGCAGAGAGAGAGGCAGGCTCCATCCATACAGGGCGCCTGATGTGTGACTCGATCCTGGGTCTCCAGGATCAGGCCCTCGGCTGAAGGCAGCGCTAAACCACTGAGCCACCCGGGCTGCCTTCATTTTAAGATTTTTAACTTTTTTTTTTTAAATGTAAAATAAAACACATCCAAAAAACCGTATGATGGATGACTTGATGAATCATTTTTAGGCAAATCCTTTTGTGCTCACCACCTAAGTCACAAATGGACCTTTGCCAGCCCCTGGGAACCCCTCCTCCTCCCATGCCATCCCATCATGCTCTTTCCCCCCTCACAGGTATCACTTGGGGCCAGCATCTCCCTACAGTAAGGATGGCGCAGATACTGTCAAACACGCAGCCCAATCTTCCCTCCTGTCTGGGTTTTGTTTTAGAATATGTCTTGTGAGTCTCTTCCTCCCACTTTATTCCTTCCTGTTTCTGTGTTGGTGCCCCTGCACCTGGCGTGGGTTTCGCTGACTACAGTCCCCATCTTCCATGTCCCCATGTCCATGTGGAATAGTAGTGTCCACGTTCTTTCTGTAGTTCATAGATTTATGTGTTCACTGGGGGTTGCAAAAGAGAGAATCTCAACAGTATTTGTCACCTTTTGGCAGCCCAGGTTAGATGCTTGATTTCTCCCTTTTATTATAAGTGGCTGGATGATGAGTCACATTCCTATCTTATCAAGATCAATTCTTTTTTGTTTTTAATTTTTTAGCATCTTATGGATTCATGGACATGTTTGATGTGTTTCAATAGATTTTTTTTTAAAAGATTAATATATTTATTTTAGAGCACGAGTGGGAGGGGCAAACAGAGAGGAAGAGAGACTCAAGCAGACTCCCCACTGAGCATGGAGCCTGCCAGAGGGTTCAGTCCCCCAACCTTGAGATCACAACCCAAGCCAAAACCGAGAGTCAAATGCCTGACCAACAGTGCCACACAGGCACCCCTGTTTCAATTTATTGTACTGTATTGTATTTTTTATTCATTCATAAGAGAGACACAGAGAGAAGCAGAGACATAGAGGGAGAAGCAGGCTCCCTCTGGGGAGCCAGATGTAGGACTCGATCCCAGGATCCTGGGATCATGACCTGAGCCAAAGGCACATGCTAAACCACTGAGCCTTGGGGATCCCTGGGTGGCTCAGCAGTTTAGCGCCTGCTTTTGGTCCAGGGTGTGATCCTGGAGTCCCGGGATCGAGTCCCACATCGGGCTCCCTGCATGGAGCTTGCTTCTCTCTCTGTTCTGTGCCTCTGTCTTTCTCTCTCTCTCTCTCTCTCTCTCTCTCTCTCTCATGAATAAGTAAATAAAAATCTTAAAAAAAAAAAAAAACAACTGAGTCACCCATCCTCAATATATTTTAAAGATGAAGAGGCTAAGGCCCAGAGTGAATACTTCTGACTTCCCTCAGAGATAGCTCTTCAAAGAGAACTTTGCCGTGGTGTTGGATGGGTCTAGGGTGGTCCAGCCCAGAAACTGGCCCTTTGCTTATCCTCTGCTTTCTGGACATGATGCTATCAGGCTGGGCTGCAGCATCCTTTTTTTTTTTTTTTTTTTTTAAATTCAGTATTTCTTGGATGTCTTTCAGTGTCAGATGTGGGCCTACATGATCGTTTATAGCTACTGCATACTATTCCCTTGCTTGTATGCATCATGGGTTTCTCAGCAGAGTCTATAATGATGTTTGTTTCTAGTTTCTTTCTATAGTCAGTGCTAAGGTCATGCTCCATAGGTTGGGATACTCAAAAGTCAAATTAGGGTCATCAGGCAGTGCTTCCTTGGTGATCCTGAGAGGGTGCACATGTCAGGGTGACCCTTTCACTTGGGTTAACTTTCCCAGGCTGATAAAGATCTATTAACACTCTGAAAAATGGCCCAGAGCAAGATGGCCTGTTACCCTTGGCTAAACCGTGGCTGGCTTTTTATATGGACTTGGATTGCGTGCTCACTCCAGTGGAAGTGGAACTCTCCAGTGGAAGTGTGTTTGTGAGCTCAGAATCCAGTGCTCTGGGTCTGGGCCCTGGCTGGGGAGTGGGTCCTGTTGTTGGAAAGACAAAGTGCTCTGGCCATTGACTGGCCTGTGGAGGCCTGTGTGGGGCGGGTGTGCTGCATGTGGGCCTTGGCCTGCCCAGTTGGCTGCATCACCAGCCCTGAGTCCAAATGGGGACCCTGCTTCCTACCAGCAGAATGAGAGTTGTTTTTTTTTTTTTTTTAAATTATTTATTTATTTATGATAGTCACAGAGAGAGAGAGAGAGCGGCAGAGACACAGGCAGAGGGAGAAGCAGGCTCCACGCACCGGGAGCCCGACATGGGACTCGATCCCGGGTCTCCAGGATCGCGCCCTGGGCCAAAGGCAGGCGCCAAATCGCTGCGCCACCCAGGGATCCCCCAGAATGAGAGTTTTGCAAAATGGCCAAACCTACCCTCCCGCAGTTATCAGTTAAGGGAGAAGAATGCAGGAACTCCAAATTTGAGGTGTTGAGCAGGTGGGCAGTGTTGGGTTGGGGTCAGCTGTTCTCATTTCCATGTGCCTAGAGCAGTGTCGGGGAGGACCTCAGGGGTGTGCAGCAAAGAGCTACAGCGTGCTTCTGCTTGCTCGCCTTCCTGTGATGCCTGGCTGGGTTAGCAGTCTCTTCGACAAAGCCTTTCTCACAGTATGAGCGTCAGTCTGGGTTTGCACGCCCAGGAGCTCTGCCACCTGGTGGCGGTGCTGCCGGAGTTGGGACTGGAGCGGACTGTGTTGGAGTGACCTGTCCCCCTTCAGATCATTCACGGTTTGCCTTTATCACGGTTGTCACTTCAGATGGCCTCCGCACCGTGTTTGTTGATGTCTTCCATCCCTATGTTTCCATTTGCTTGTGGGTTTTCCTCATGAACGGAGTTGGTATGGGGTCCCTACAGCCATTGCACAGTGGACAGCCATCTCAGGAGGGGAGTGTGTGTGTGGTTCATGAAAGAAGGGAGTTGCAGGAGGCAGGATCACCTTGCCACCTGTCAAAGTAACTGCCTTCTTGCCGTAGCATTTTTTTTTTTAAGATTTTATTTATTCATGAGAAAGAGAGAGGCAGAGACACAGGCAGAGGGAAAAACAGGCTCCATGCAGGGAGCCTGATGTGGGATTTGATCCCGGGACTCTAGGATCACGCCCTGGGCCAAAGGCAGGCGCTAAACCACTGAACCACCCAGGGATCCCTGTAGCATTTTTTTTTAGATTTTTTTTTTCTTTTTTTTAAGTAATCTTTACACTCAGCGTGGGGGCTTGAACTCAACAACTGCAAGATTGAGAGCCACATGAGCTAGCCAGGCACTGCCCTTGGTAGGATTTGATATTCATTTAATCACAAATCCTGGTGATAATGGGGGCCAGTTGTATTGAAACCTTCTCATTGCATGGCCATTACATCATGACTTGTGAAAACATGTCTGTGGAAGGTTTTCCCAGGAGAGATCTCCCTCAGGAAGGAAGACTCTGGAGCAAAGATTGGCAGACTCCATCTGTCAAGGGCCAAGGGGCAGTACAACTGAACACTGGCAGTGTTGTGCAAAAGCAGCCACAGATAATGCTAAGCAAATGGACACCACAGTATACCAATAAAATTTTATTTGCAAGGACAGGCATGTGCAGCTTGGCAATAGTTTACTAACCCCTAGCCTGAGGCCCAGCCTTTTCCAGTTAAAGAACATCCCTAACCCCAGCTTCTGCCAGTCTAAATTGTCAATTCCAGCATGTTTCAAGGCTCTCCTGTTAGTGTTGGGACCTGGCTGGTGACAAAGGGATGAGAGGCAGATTTACTCACACAGTTGAGGACATTATACACATCTGATGCTCAGTTCCACCTCGCGCGTCCTCTCTGACAACCTTTAGGCATCTAAGGGGAAGCCAGTCTAAAATCGCTAGGCCCCTCCCAGAAAGCCCCAGAGAAGCCAACTTACTGTTTGTCTTTATTTCTGAAGGAAATTTCCAGAACTCTTTGCGCAGTTCAAGTCCTTCCTGGGGGTGAAAGAGCTGTCATTCGCCCCACCCATGAGCGACAGATCCGGGGATGGAATAAGCCGGGAAATTGACTACGCATCTTGCAAGCGCATTGGATCCAGCTACCGAGCACTCCCCAAAACCTACCAGCAGCCCAAGTGCAGTGGGAGGACGGCCATCTGCAAGGAGGTAGTGCTCCCTGGCGGCTCACGTCAGCTTTCGCCACAAAAACCCGTCACCCCCATGTTTTACATAAAAGAACTGAAATGTTAACGCCCTAAATTTTGAATAATAGTGCTGGGATGTGGCCAAAATGCCTAAGCTGAAATGATGGTTTCTTACCATACTGGTAGCTTTGGCACACTGCAGAGCACCTGGCACTGGTGTCGGCTTTGGCATATTCCTGCATTTAGATTTACGTTTGTTTCAGCCAGGAGCCTGCTTTGTCCCACATCACTGCCTCTGGTATGTCTCCATTTAGCTTGACCACTGAATACTTTTTCAAAGTTAGTAGACAGGCTGTTACTCTGTTTCCAGAATTCAGTAGTACTTGCTGGATTTCAGGGTATATAGTCCTAGGGTCAGTAAACTAAAATCTGGCCCTATGCCTGTGTTTGTAAGTAAAGCTTTATTGGCACATACACATGCCATTATAATGCTTGTGGCTGCTTTACCAGGACAGAAGCAGAGTGGAATAGTCCTCTTACAGACTGGCTGGCCTGCAAAACCTAAAATTTTCATCATCTGGCCCTTTACAGAGAAAGTTTGCCAACCCCTGAAATAGTATCATTTGTTTACAGGACCAAAGTCCTGTTTTCTCTTAAAAACGCTTTAAAATTAAGGTTATTATTTGTATGAGAAGGTAATTTCCTGTAAGAAGTGGATTATGTCCCTTGTCTCCGTATCTTTCACACCGGATCATGGTAAACAGTTCTGGCCACCGAGGCCTCCCGCACTGGTCATAGCATCTCCTCTTGGTCCAGGTGCTGAACGACACCTGGGTCTCATTCCCCTCCTGGTCAGAGGACTCCACTTTCGTCAGCTCCAAGAAAACTCCCTACGAAGAGCAACTGCACCGCTGTGAGGATGAGCGTTTCGAGGTGTGTATGCTGGCATTGTGGGGCCCTCCCAGCCAGTCCTTACTCCTGGCTATGATAGGGGGCGGGGGACTAGGGTCTGAGCCTGTCCCCCATTTCTCCACTTTACCCTATCCTACCTTTCCATCCTGGGATGTATCTTTCTCAGTCTCCTTTCAAGTACCAGGGATTCCAGAACTTTCCAGCAGAGGGCAGCACCTGAAAGTGTCCTTTTTCTGCCTTGCTGCCCTTCAGGCCGGCTTGGCAATGGTGCTATTTCTTTCCATTTTAAACATAATACTTATTTACATTAAATTAATTAACTCAGGTTACCTTAATTCTCGTCATTGAAATGCTTACTGAGATCATTGGATGTTTACGTGCAACCGGTGATTCCCGGGACCCTTCTTTTAGTGGTCCCAGCGTGTAAACTCGCTGGCACAGTGTCACAGCTAGGAGGTTGACATTGACACACCTGAGATCTCACATCTCCATGGTGTGTGTGTATGTGTGCATGTGTTCCCGTGTGTGTGGTGGTGTGTGTGTTGTGTGTACATGCGTATTCCCCACCACCACTCCCCCACCACCAGGTTCCCTCTTGCGGCCCCGTATGGCCCTTTCTACCTCCCTCTCTACCCGACCTTGTCCCTGACCCCTGGCAACCACTGACCTGTCCTCCAGCCCTGTCACTTTGTCCTAAGTGGGATCACAGTGTGTAACCTTGGGGGACTGGCTCCCTATCAGCGTGGCCTGGAGAGTCATCCCAGGGGCAGGGACGACCATGAGTCCACCTTTATTATTGTCTTTGATGCCTGTGAAGTGGGTCAGTATGGGGACCTTTTCCTTCCTCAGATGGGTCCACCCATGTCCTAGCTACTGGATATTCATGCAGGTGGTAAGCCACCCACGAGTCGTGTTTCATGAACACCTGGCTCACACCATTGCTGGGGTCAGACCCCAGCCCTATAACCAACTGTGCTTGTTCTGGGCCCGCATCTGGGCTACCACTTCCTGGCATCCGTCATCCCTCACCCCCCCCACCCCCCCCCACCCCCGTCCCAAAACACAGAAGTTAATCATTTCTGTCCAAGCATCTCTTCTGCCAACCCAGGCCTGTCCCCAGGGCCCCACTGCCCCCCAACAGCTGGCCCCTGCCTTCCTCTCCGTAGTTAGATGTCGTCCTGGAGACCAACCTGGCCACAATCCGTGTGTTGGAAAGTGTGCAGAAGAAGCTCTCACGGATGGCGCCTGAAGACCAGGAGAAGTTCCGGCTGGATGACTGTCTGGGGGGCACATCGGAGGTGATCCAGCGCCGCGCCATCCACCGTATTTACGGTGACAAGGCTCCAGAGATCATCGAGAGCCTCAAGAAAAACCCCGTCACTGCTGTCCCTGTCGTCCTGAAAAGGTGTCTCCAGATTCTGGCTGCCCCACCTGTCACAGGCAGTCCCCCTGGGGCTCATTAGTGCTGTTTGTCATCAGTGATTGGGAGGGGCCCCTGGGGCCCCAGGCTATCTTAGTATGATTTCCAGTCTGTCCTCCTCCTTATGTTCTACTCCTGAGAGAAAAGCACAACTGTTAATTGTCTCATCCTTCTAGAGTTTTCCCCATGCACATAGTCCTATCTAAACATGAAAGGTAACTATTTTAAAGCACAAATAGGATCACCCTATAGCACAGCTTGCCTGTTACTTAGCAGTACATTTTGGGAACCTTTTTGTGCTAGTGAATATGTATGAAGTAAGTGGCTGCCCTTGACCGGGTGCTGTGTTCAACCCTGGGGTTGCAGAGTAGCTGAGGGAGGTTGACATGTCCCTTCGCCTGGGGCAGTCAAGTATGTGAGCCCAGTGGTTGATCCACTAACTACCCAGAGTGTGGTCAATGCCATGGGGTAGGGCAGGGAGAAGGCTCTGGGGCAGCGATACTTGAAGAGCTGTAACACCAGCCACATCAGTTCTACAGAGCCAGTGTTCTCTCCCTTCCTCTTCTCTCAAGCGCGGAACCCACTGCCCAGGCCAGGAGCTGGCTGTCCCTGGTTTGGAAATGCACTCAGCTAGGCCTGTGGGTGGATGACAGCTGCCTGTGCAGGGACGACGGGTGGGTGCCCCGGGTTGTCTCCATGCTGAGCCCCTCTGCCCTGCAGGCTGAAGGCCAAGGAGGAGGAGTGGCGGGAGGCCCAGCAGGGCTTCAACAAGATCTGGCGGGAACAGTACGAGAAGGCATATCTCAAGTCCCTGGACCATCAGGCCGTAAACTTCAAACAGAACGACACCAAGGCCCTTCGCTCCAAGAGCTTACTCAACGAGATCGAGAGCGTCTATGATGAAGTAAGGCCCTCTGCTTCTCCCAGTCTCAGGCAGATTGCCAGCTCTCTGTGCCTCTGTTTCCTCAGTATCCCTCTCATAGGGGTGGAGTGGATGTTTCTGTGGCACTCAGCCTAACACCCGTCCAGGGGGAGGATTATAGCCTGTTGCTGGCAAAGGGCCCTCCCCTCCCACGCCTCCTTCCTTCCCCACTTACTCCCGGGCCTTGATCAACCTTCCCTCGGTGACTTCACCTTTCCTTTCTCTGCTGCTAGCTGTGTGCCCGCACAGTTGAACCCTGAGGAGGAACGTTCCATCTGACCCTTACATTACGATGCAGTAGCATTGTCCTGGTTTTAGGAGTGACAAAACGGAGACCTGAGATGTGGCCACTAGCCAAAGCCAGTCACAGGAGACAACGCTCCGGGCCCAAGGGCTATGCCTCTAGTCACCACACTGCGCCTTCTTGGCAGCTGGGGCACAGTCAGGCTCATGGGGCCAGAGCCGCAGAACTGAGGCAGGGCTGGCTCCAGGCTATGAGGATTGAGGCATTGATACCACATACAGGGAGGGAGTTACTTGCAAGAGCCTGTGGTGGGAAGCCCCTTCCCTCCTGCTGCTCTGCTCTGGGCTGCCCCTTGCCCTGCAGGGCCCACTTGCAGCTAGTTGGGTCTCCTCACTTTCATCCTCCAGCGGATCCTCCAGGCCTGAGAGCACCCTCCCACCCCCCTCAACAGAGTACGTGGGACAGCCTCAGAACGAGAGTTGATGAGCTGACCAGTGAGGCCCAGCACTGTCACCGCGGAGTTCCTTCGCCCTTTCCCCGGGGGGCAGAGGGGAGAGGGGCACTGTTTGGGGCTGGAGGTTGGCCCACCAGCCTGGTGAGCTCTGCGTGTGCAAGCCTGTCATGCATGGGGAAGTCAGCCCCGTGTTGCACTGTGGGTTAGCAGAACACAGTTCTGAATTCCATACGTCGGAACTTGCTCTGAGAAAAGGACTTAAAGAGATTTTTGAGGGTGTTTGTGGCACAAATGAGATAGGGACTCACAGAGCAGTAGGAGAAGGAGGTTACGCCAGAGCCAGGAGCCGGGCTCAGCTTCTGGAGCAGCCGCACACCAGCTCTCAGGCCCCCCTGCCGCCAGCGCAGGGAAAGGAGATCTCGGGCTGCTACAGAATAGTGTCCCCGAGGGAGCATGACCTCTGGAAGGAAGAGACAGGCCTGACCCTGCCCTCGTTCTCTGTTGGTCACTCATTCTGTGGCTGTTCAAGGAGTCCCCTCAGTGCTGTGCCCTGGACCGGTCACCGAGAGGTGAGAGAGACCTGGCCCTGCCCCTGGGAGCTCCCCACCTGCAGGCACGGCATCCACGCTCACATTTTCTGAGAGCCTGGGTGTGTCAGCCTCGTTGCCTGGTGCTGGGGATCAATGCCACCCAGGGGAGCGTGTTGTCAGGGCTGACCTCAGCAGGCAGCTCAAGGCAGTCTGGAGAGAGTATGATCATCTACAGGTTCGCAGGAAGAAAAGGCATTAGCTGGATAAAGTCTGAGGAGAGGGATGAGACCAGGGCTGTGGTTTTCCAGGGCAAAAGAGTAGAGGGGTAGGTTGCAAAGGTCTTAACACATAGCAGGAGGTAGTTCGGCGCTCGTGAAGCATTGAATGAGGCCAGGTGTCGGGGGCTACAGGATGTGCCAGGGACTGGGATCCTGTCGTGAGCAGTGCAGAAGGCCTAGAAGGCCGTAACAAGGCTGACCATGCTCCTGTAGGTCAAATCACTCTAGACACAGATCAGTGGGTGGAGTGGGCTGGTGGGCAGTTGGGAGGTGCTGGGCTGCACCCCAGACCAGAGTGTGATGCCTTTAGAGCACTCTGGCCCTGGGCTCCCCTACCTTGACTTCTCCCAGCTGGTCATTTCCTGCCTAATGACCCCCTGTACCCCCCAGCACCAGGAGCAACACTCGGAAGGCCGCAGCGCCCCCTCCAGCGAGCCACACCTCATCTTTGTGTATGAGGACAGGCAGATCCTGGAGGACGCGGCCGCCCTCATCAGCTACTACGTGAAGCGGCAGCCAGCCATCCAGAAGGAGGACCAGGGCACCATCCACCAGCTGGTACACCAGTTCGTGCCCAGCCTCTTCTTCTCCCAGCAGCTGGACCTGGGGGCGTCTGAGGACTCCGCTGATGAGAGCAGGGGGAGCCCCCAAGGGCAGAGTGCAGACCCCGGTGACCGGAAGAAGCCGGCGCCCGGGCCACAGAGCAGCCCCCCAGAGGAGAAGGGGCCCGTGGGCGAGGCGCCGGCCACCGAGCAGCCGCCACAGCAGCACAAGCCCCTGGATGACGTGTACAGCCTCTTCTTCGCCAACAACAACTGGTACTTCTTCTTGCGCCTCCACCAGACCCTGTGCTCCAGGTTGCTGAAGATCTACCGCCAGGCACAGAAGCAGCTCCTGGAGTACCGGACCGAGAAGGAGAGGGAGAAACTGCTCTGTGAGGGCCGCCGGGAGAAGGCCAACGACCCTGCCATGGAGCTGCGGCTGAAGCAGCCGAGTAAGGCCTTGGGCCCCTGGGGGTGGTGCACGGGTGCTCACGTCCACCGGCCGGCCCAGGACTCGGGTGCCCAGTCTGGCTCCCGTCCTGGAGCCTCAGGCCGATGTTAGGAAGCCTGTGGCGGGAGGCAGCATCCTGTGGAGACTTAGGTTCATCCTGGTGAGGCCCACACGTGTGTGTGGCCCTGGGTGACTGTGGTCCCCACTCCACAGGCGAGGTGGAGCTGGAGGAGTACTATCCGGCCTTCCTGGACATGGTGCGGAGCCTGCTGGAGGGCAGCATCGACCCCACGCAGTACGAGGACACTCTGCGTGAGATGTTTACCATCCATGCCTACGTGGGCTTCACCATGGACAAGCTGGTGCAGAGCATTGCGCGGCAGGTGAGTAGGGGTGGCGGGGCTGGAGCCACGGGCCACGAAGCACCTCTGGGAGGGTCCCTGCCTGCCCCCGGCCCTTCCTTCATCTCATGCTGTGGGGATGGCCCTGTGGTCAGCACTTTTCTTTTGTTATTTTAATTGAAGTAGAATTCACATAACACAGAATTCACCATTTTCAAATGAACGATTCAGTGGCATTTAGTGCGTTTATAATGTTGTATAGACACCACTTGTATCTAGTTTCGGAGCATTTCCATCACTCCAGAGGGGACCCAACCCCCATGAGCGGTCATCCCACTCATTGTCCTCTCCCAAGCTCCTGGCAGCCACCTGTCTGTCTTCTGTCTCTATGGACTTTCCTGATCTAGATGTTTCCTTTAAATGGACTCATACAGCTTGTGGCCTTTTGTGTCTGGCTCCTCTCAAACTCAGTATGTTGCTTGCGGGGCTCATCCACCAAAATGCACGCATCCATCTGTAGTGCGTTTCAGTGCTTCCTTCCCTAACGTGGCCGACGCCTACACCATCGTGTGGATGGACCACATTCATTCATCCACTCACCTGTAGATGGTCATGTGGGTTGTTGTCACCTTTTTTTTTTTTAAGATTTTATTTATTTATTCATGAGACACACACACAAACACACAGAGGCAGAGACACAAGCAGAGGGAGAAGCAGGCTCCATGCAGGGAGCCTGATGTGGACTCGACCCTGGGACTCCAGGATCATGCCTGGACCGAAGGCAGGCGCCAAACTGCTGAGCCACCCAGGGATCCCCCAGGTTGTTGCCACCTTTTGGTGATTGCAAACATGGGTATACAAGGATCCATTTGACTCCTTGACACACCTTTCTTGACGGTAGCAACACATAAGGAACTGTGTAGCTTATTCCTTCTGGAGGGAGACTGTCAGGGACATTTATTAGCATCACTGAGAATAGCAGAAGACACCACAGCTGGGTGTGAACAGGAGGAAATCAGTCACGTTAATATAAACAGCAAAACCTCAGACGAGACAGATACGGTCTTGGGACATAAGTCCTGCTCGGTTACCACCAGAGTTATTGTTCAGCTTGACTTGGTTTCCCGTTTATCCAGTAAGGCTATTCCCCACAAAGCAAAAAAGCTGAGGTAAGAGTAGTGTCCTGACCCTCTCACCCAGATACAGTTGCTAGAAATGGCATTTCCTTTCAGGCTTTACAAGCTTCCCATCAAAGCAGAAACACACACAGAAGCATGCCCAAGCGTGCAGCTCGGGTCTTCACAGATAGCCCTCCCTGCATGCAGGCACCCACGGCCTGGTCTCTGGCACCGAGAGCCCCCGGTTTGGAGCTGTGCACCATTGCAAGCCCATAGCGTGCCTGGCCACACCCAGACCGTGGGATTGTGTGGGGTCCTCTGCCGAGATCCCTGTGGCCCCCATCCCTCCCCCCAGGAAGCCTTGCAGGGAATGAGCCCCTCTTTGATCCCTGGAGGTTGCCATCTGTGCCTGGGGTGGGGCTCCCGTGGCTCAGGATTGGTGGCCTCTCCTCCCTCATGGGTCTGGCTGGTGGTGGGGTTGTGTTGTGGTTGGTTTCCCTGACGGCTCATAGGGTGGGTGTCTTTGGATCCCTCTGTGGCTGTTTGGACATCCTAGGTTGTGGAGAGCCCATCTGTGCCAGTTGGCCCTTCCCCTGTGGAGCCCACCACCTTTTCCCCACTGGGGAGTGGGAAGCTCTGCATCTTCTGGCTGCTAGGAATCCTCCTCCCTGACAGGTGTGCTCTGAGACCCTAACCCTTTTGTGTTTGGCCATCTCCCCATGTCCCTCTGTGTGCCAGGCCAGCTCTCTGTCCCTACCTATCACCATCTGTAGTCATGGCCTGTGTGAACAAGTGTTCTGGAAGCAGGCACACAGGGCCCTGTGAACAGGCCATTATAGGGCTGGCCATCCAGTCTGCCCCCAGTGGGGCCCAGTTCTGGGGACAGCAGCCTCATCAATAGCACCCAGAGGGTTGGACCAGATCGGATACTCTGATATGAACATGTTTTTTTTTTAATTCCCTTGTCCCCAAATGTCTCCTATAGAACTTGTTTCTTCGTTTTTTGTTTTTTGTGTTTTTTTGTTTTATTTTGTTTTTTTAAAAAAAAAAAAGGAAAAGAAAAGGAGCAAGAAAAATGGAGATATTTAGCTGAAGCCCCATAAGGACAGGACCCCAGGCCCCGACCTCCCACCTGCCAGCAGGGCACATGCTCACAGGGCCATCAGAAGGCTTTGAGGCCATATTGGTGCTCTTTGCCTCTTTCCCCTGTTTGATTAGCCTTTCTTCTGGTCAGTAGTAGCAGCCGGTGTGTTTACTGGGGTCTTATTTACCGGGTGAGATTTACACGCGGCCACGTGTTATATCTACCCAACAAAGCTGCGCGTGGGGAAGGCCCCGAGGCCTGGAACCCCCACGGCTGGTGCCTGGGGCACCAACTCCTCACTGGCCACTACTTCCCTTATTCTTCCTAAATCTGGAGGTTTTGAGTATGTTGATAGGGCTCACAAGAATTCATTGTGTCCGTAGCAGAACACTGAGGGAAGAATTACTTGCCATGGCACCACCTTGGGATAATTACCATCCCCATTTTGGCTCGTTTTATTCACTACCTTAGTGCTTTTCACACCGAGGCAGCGCTTGCTGGTCTGGGCTGGCTTGCTCTGGGTTGGTTTTCGATCTTGTCCGGTGTGGTCTGCAGCCAGCATGCGGAGGCTGCCTGGCACAGCCGTTGGACCCTGGCCTTCATGCCCACCTCGTGGACATTGCTGGCCTCGTCTGGGGATGAGGGGGGTCCCAGCGGGAGGTGGCGGCAGCTGTGCCTCACTCCTCCTGGGGACACACAGACGCCACGCGCCCACTGGCTCTCCCTCCCTGCCAGCTGCACCACCTCGTGAGTGACGACGTCTGTCTGAAGGTGGTGGAGCTCTACCTGAACGAGAAGAAGCGAGGTGCTGCAGGGGGGAACCTGTCCTCCCGCTGCGTCCGCGCTGCCAGGGAGACCAGCTACCAGTGGAAGGCTGAGCGGTGCATGGCTGATGAGAACTGCTTCAAGGTAAGGGGTGGCCACGCTCTGCCCCACGCGGGGCCAGGGCTGCAAGGAGGACACCCACGACGGGGGACGACTGGCTGCTTTGCCCCGGCCCGGGAAGCAGGCTGGGGCTGGGGCTGGCGCTGGGCCTTGACTTGGCTGCTAGCCTACCCGATAGCACAGACTTCTCTTACTGGGCCCCTGGCAGCTGGGGAAGGCAGTCCTAGATGACCGTGCAGCCTCGTTCGGGGCTTCAGCCTGTTCATCCCCCTTCCTCCCCAGGTGATGTTCCTCCAGCGCAAAGGGCAAGTGATCATGACCATCGAGCTTCTAGACACCGAAGAGGCGCAGACAGAGGACCCTGTGGAGGTCCAGGTGAGAACCACAGTCCACCTTGAACACATCGTGGGGGTTAGGGGCAGCCACGGGCAGCACCGTGGGGCCCCCCGGGCCCCCCAAAAGCCTTGTGCACACACTGGCCAGGCACCGGCTGCAACTGTCCACCCAGCGAGGCCTCAGTCGCAGCCTGACCTTCTTGGAAGCCTGAGAGGGGATGGCCACTGCACATGCCCCATCAGGAGCCAGTGTGCATGTCCAGGGCAGGAAGGCAGGTGAGAGCCAGGCCATCCTTCCCCAAAACCCTCTTCCTGGCTCCTCCCACCTGCTGCAAACACTGTCATCCCCCTTGAGCCCATGGCCTGCATGGTCACTCCGACCCTGTGGCGTGTGGCCCTGTACTCCCCGTGCCTGAAGCCCAGAGCCCTGGATCCCAGTCCCTGGTCACCAGGAGAAACCCCCTGGCCCACACTCTAGATGCACATTCCACTTGGTATCCCGGTGCCGCTAAGCCCCTAGCCTCCTTCACAGAGTAGGGCCCTCCCCACTACTGCAGCCAGTGGGGGTCCCCTTGTGGCATCCTTCCCTGTGGGCCTCAGGGCTTCCCAACAGCAGATGCTTTCCCAGACAAGTGTAGGTGGGGGTCTGTACACCCTGCTCCTTCCAGAAGTTTCCAGCAAATGTGGTTTTGTTAGGCTTGAGTCTGGAGGAGCCTGTGGCTTTTAGAAGGTGGTGAACAGAGGGAGGGTCACTTGGACACGGCAGACCATGCTCACCCCTGACCTGAGCAGCCCCTGCAAGCCCTGCCTTCTGCTCATCCCCAACTCCTGCCTGGCCTGTCCCTGCCACTCCTCGGATCCAGCTCCTCTGTGTGAAGGCCCCGCTCCCTGGGGGAGCTTGTCACGTGACGGGTGCAGAGAGGATGTCATATAGCAGGTGTGCTTATCCACCCAAGCGTGAAATGCCACAGCTGTCTACCTTGTGGCTCTGGGCAAGTGCTTCAGCCAGAGCTGCTGCCATCTGGTGGCTCCTCAGTAGCTGCCACCCTCCCGATGCTTTGGGAAACTGAGGATGAAATCCCTGGGAGCCCCTGAGCTCAGGGTCCCAGGTGAGAGGCTGGTGCCTCCAATGACACGGGCCTGTCTCCCCATGTCCCCACAGCACCTGGCTCGGTATGTGGAGCAGTATGTGGGGACCGAGGGGGCATCCAGCTCGCCCACCGAGGGCTTTCTCCTGAAGCCCGTGTTCCTGCAAAGGTAAGAGGACCCCCAGATGTGGTTCCTTCCCGGGGGACCCGCTCCCACCACCGGCAGCAGCAGGGCCCAGCACCAGGGCCTGACTGGTTTTCCCCGTGTTGCTGGCCAAAGGGTAGGGTAGTGGTTTCCACCACATCGGTCTGCATTTGTCTGACCCCGGGGAAGTCAGCCGTCTTCCCGGCGTTTACGGGCTATGAGGATTTCCCAGTCTGCAGATCCTCCTCTCGCCTCCAGGAACCTCAAGAAGTTCCGCAGGTGGCAGTGTGAGCAGGTGCGTGCCCTGCGCGGCGAGGCCAAGAGCTCCTGGAAGCGGCTGGTCGGGGTCGAGAGCGCCTGCAACGTGGACTGTCGCTTCAAGCTCAGCACCCACAAGATGATGTTCATCGTCAACTCCGAGGACTACATGTACCGCCGTGGGACCCTCTGCCGGGCCAAGCAGGTGCCCCTCTCTGCCCGGGGCCTGGGAGCCACGGCTGTCTGGGAGTGGTGTGCACCCTTTTTCCCCCCAGGATCCGGCCCACGGCTATCTGGGGCTGCCCTGACTCCCCTCCCCACCCCCTTCTGCAGGTACAACCACTGGTCCTGCTGCGTCACCACCAGCACTTTGAGGAGTGGCATGGCCGCTGGCTGGAGGACAACGTGACAGTGGAGGCGGCTGGCCTGGTGCAGGACTGGCTGATGGGCGAGGAGGACGAGGACATGGTGCCCTGCAAGACCCTCTGTGAGACGGCACACGTGCACGGCCTGCCTGTGACCCGCTACCGAGTGCAGTACAGCCGCCGCCCAGCCTCGCCCTGACTCCCTCGGTGGGCGCCATGACGCGCGGTTTGGTGCAGCCACTTCCCTGGCCCAGATGTGCATCGGGGCCTTCTCATGAACAACCTGAGGGGAGCACAGTGTCCCCCAGCCTTGCTGCTACAGGCTGCGAGCTCTAGAGGATAGGGTTGTGTCGGCTTGTGGCCCTGTGCTACCATCCCTTTCGGCTTCCCTGCTTCCTTTGGGTTTATCCCGTGCCAAACCTGACCCCTTCCTGCACTTGAACTCGGGGCTCGCTCCTTGCTGGAAGGGGGAGGATCAACACGCTGGCCGAGGAGCAAGTGATGGCCTTTATGCACCTGCTGGGCCGCTTTCATCACACGTGCCAAATCCCTAGGTGAGGGCACCACTGGTCCTTTTGTGCAGTGTCTGGAAAAGTCCGTGATGAACTGCGCGTTGGGGGGCATGTGTGGGGGAGGGGGTCGGCATTCAAGAGACCCCAACATCGAAGGAGTCGGGCCTGGGGGATCTGCTTGAAAAGCTTGTCCTTCCTGAATGGTTCTAAAAGCTTCTGGAAATTTCCCAAGCTGGGACCATGCCTGCATCTGATAGTTTGGGCATGGGCGTGGCCCTGCTAATGCGTGGGGTCCTTGGTCACTTTGAAAGCAGGAGGAGCCCTTTGGGCCAAACTGTTGAGATTCTGCTTTGGTGTCAGGATGTGGCATGGGAGGCCCCACCCTGGAAGAAATGGGACTCCAAACCCTGTGTTGACATGGCAGCCACACTCCGAGCTCCCGAGGGGAGGGGGCTCAGCCTGAAACTCCCTTGGAGCTCGAGTGGCCCCACACTGGCGGGGGGGCCAGAGGTGCGGCCATGTACCTAAGAAGGACATTCTAGAAATATATATATGCACACAAGTATTTATTCATAAGCTCTCCTAGTGGTTGTAACTTCTGCAGCAGCCAAGTCCCACGGTTCCTTGGGCAGTTGAGAGGCCCTCTTCGTGGGACTCTGCAGGTCTGCCCTTGACGTTGCCATTCCTAGAGCCACCACCTGGACAGGGGACAGGCATGAGGGGCTGAGGCGACTGCCCTACAGAGGCTTTCTGTGCCAAGAATGCCAAGCAGTCTGGGCTGGGGACCAGCTCTCTAGAATTCCTGCACCATGAAAAGTCCTGGCCGGGCTCCTGGCACCATCAGAAGGGGGTCAACCAACAGGGGCTCCAGAACCATCCCCGTGCGGCCTCCTTTCTGCCCAGCAGCAGCCCTCACCCTCCCAAAACTGAGCTGTGCCAAATATGCAGTTCTGGGGATTGGAGATGTGTTTCTAGAAGTTACCTGTGGAACTCAAGGTTTGCAAAGCCTTTGACTCGGGGTCTGGGCGATTCCAGGGCCAGTGTGCCCTGCCCAGGGTCTTCTAGCCCATGTTTGCTCAAGTGTACCAGGCACTTTGTCCACATCCTTGTTTTATAAGAAGGGAACTTACCGGAATTCCTGAACCAGACCCTCCCAGCGCCATCCTCCGGAGCCCGTGGCCCCTTCCGTGCCTCCGTGCGGCCCTGGGGTGCGGGCCACACCCCACTGAGCCCCGCCCTGCATGCTTCTAGGGAGCGTCTCTTCTGTTTTTGAAGAATTTCTGTTCTGGGGCTTGTACTTCCTTTGCAGCTGTTTTGAATGTAGTTTTTCCTTTTCTATTTATTTGCACATTAAAGTTAAAAACTAAATATTGACCTAACTCTGAAGTCCTCTTGATCATTACAGGGGCCCCCAGGGGTTGTCTGCAGCTGCGCCCCCTCGCGGCCACCCTGCACCTCCACAGGAGGGTCCTGTTTCCCCAAGGATGCCATCCCATCCAGTTTTCTGGAATGTTCATTCCCAGCTCAGGAGAGGTGTTTAAGTGTTGTGCTTGGGAAAAAATGGTGTTGGCTCTGAGCTTTCTCTACCTGCCCAGCACGGGATCTTTCCCACCCCCGGGCTCCCCTCTCCTCTCAACACACCTCCAGAGACTTTGTCATCACTCTGTACCCCCCCACCCCAGCTCACCTGGGCCTGCTCCCATCCGGCCCCGCCTCCAGGGTAGTGGGAGACCACAGCTCTTAGGGTCCTCTTAGCGGATAAGCCCTTGGGGCTCCTATCTGGCCTCCCCCCTAACTCACCCCCGGCGCCCACTGCTGGGCCTCACCCTCCCGGGCCAGGTCCCAGAGCTGAGACTGCTGCCCACCTGGCCTGTCCTCTCCTGGATGCGGCCCTCTTCCCAAGTGGCCGTTGCTGCCTTCCAGCAACCCCCTCGCCATGCACCCCACACACACATGGTGCCGCACGCCTCCCCCTCCAGAGGATCAGGGCTCCCGGGAGTTTGGCGAATGAGGCTCAGTGCTACCCCAGATGCCTCCTTGCCTCGAGCCCACGTCGAGGATGGGTCCCAGGGCCCTGGGTGCCCGCAGTCGGGCCTTCCGGTTGGAAGCTCTGGGAGGGGTGTCCTGGGGCGCGGGCCCTGGCAGCTGCTGCAGCAGCTTCCAGGAAGGACACAGGGTCCCTGGAGTTGGCGGGGCCTGTGGCTGGGGTCAGGGTCCGCAGGAGAAACAGGAGGGAGGGTCTCCTGCTGGCCGTGTTGGGAAGGGGTTGTGACCCGTGCGGGTGAGGACCTGGCCCTGTGGACACAGCCTGCAGCCTGGTGAGGCGCAGAGCAGGGGACCAGCCTGCCCTCCCCGGACTCGTGGAGGCACCAGATCCTCGGGGCCCGTTGTTCAGGCGCTGTCTGCAGCAGGCGATCGCGCCCTGATGAACAGCGCTGATGAACAAAGCAGCCCTCGGACCTCGCCGCCCTGCGCCTCCCTTCCCTCCTCCTTCCCCGAGAGGAGAGGGCAGGCGGGTGATACCTGGGGGGGAGGCTTTCCAGGGGGGCCTGATGAGCATCTATTTATCTCTTCTGCTATTTGTGAAGGGTTTGTCTCAATGGCTATTTCACAAGGTATAAGCTTTACACCTGATGTCCTGGCTGAGGAGGAGGCCGATTGTTCTGAAAAGCAAGTTGACCCGAAGGCGGTCTCAGGAGGGCGGGGTGGGGCCTGGGGGCGTAGGACCTCGGGGTAGAAGGCTGAGGGCCCGAGGGCCGGGGCCGGGGGTGTGGGCTTGAGATCTGAATGGCAGCTCTTGTGTGCCCAAGCGCCAGGGCATGGTATGATGGTGCAGCTTGGACTGCGGTCCCAGGGGCATCTGGGGCTGAGAGCGCCAGACCCCAACCCCTGGAGCCTGGTGAGGCGTGGTCAGGGCACCCTCCTCTGGGCCGGAGGTGGGTTAATGTCCCTGCCCACAGGCTGAGGCCCTGCCCGGGAATAAGGCAGACACGCGGTTGTGCGTGCCCATCTGCCTTCAAAGTACAGCATAAAGGGATCACACTTTCCACGAAGATGGTGCCCCGAGAGCTGTTGCGTTGGACGTGAGGCATCTCTCACTGACGCACCGACCTCCATCGTCCACTGGAGACCTCGAGGTGGGCCAGCATGGGCTGCGGGGGCTCCTGGGCGGGCCAGGTGGGGCTGCCGGCTTTGGGAATCCAGGTCCAGGACCATCTGCTCAGATCAGATTGCCCTTCCCCTCCCCCCCATCATTTTAAATAAGTTTTTTTTTAATTTTTATTTATTTATGATAGTCACACAGAGAGAGAGAGAGAGGCAGAGACACAGGCAGAGGGAGAAGCAGGCTCCATGCACCGGGAGCCCGACGTGGGATTCGATCCCAGGTCTCCAGGATCGCGCCCTGGGCCAAAGGCAGGCGCTAAACCGCTGCGCCACCCAGGGATCCCTAAATAACTTTTTAATTCAGTTAAAATACACATAAAATTGAGCCATTTTAAGTGTCCAGTTCAGTGGCTGTAAGTACATCCACGTGGTTATGCAACCGTCCCTCTCCAGAACTTCCCCGTCTTCCCAAACTGGGAACTCTTGTCCCCATAAAACACAGACGCCCCCGCTCCTGCCCCGGCCCCTCGCACCTGCACCCACTGCCTACTCGCTGGCTCTGAGAATCGGACCACGTCGAGGGACCTCATCTTAGTGGGGTCACATAGTATCGATGCTTTCTTGGCAGCTTATCTCACTCAGCATCACCCATGCTGTAGAATAGCTTCAATCAGATTCTTCTTCCTTTTTATTTTTTTACTTTTTTAAAGGTTTTATTTATTTATTCATGAGAGACAGAGATTGAGAGAGAGTCAGGGACACAGGCAGAGGGAGAAGCAGGCTCCATGCAGGGAGACCGACGCCGGACTCGATCCCAGGACCCCCCAGATCACGCCCGGAGCCAAAAGCAGACGCTCCACCACTGAGCCACCCAGGCGCCCCAGATTTTCTTTCCTTTTTAAAGCTGCTATCCTGCCTTTTTAATTTTTAAAAAAAGATTTATTTGAGAGAAAGAGATTGAGAGAGAGCACGAGCAGAGAGGAGGGGCAGAGGAAGAGGGAGAAGCAACCTCCCCGCTGAGCCGGGATCCCGAAGAGGGACTCGATCCCAGGACCCTGGGATCATGACTTGAGCCGAAGGCAGATGCTCAACCGACTCAGCTACCCAGGGCTTTTCTAAAATGTGAGTTTCGGGGGGCACCTGGGTGGCTCAGGTCTTGATCTCAGGGTAGTAAGTTCAAGCCCCGCATTGGGCTCCATGCTGGGCGTGGAGCTAAATAAACAATAAACAAAAAAGTGAGGTTTTTACGGATAGTGACAGATGACACAGAAAAATCCCAACAGTACACAAAAGCACACGAACGGTAGGCACCCAAGTCCCTCTCGCCAAAGGCGGCTGCCCTCAGCATCCTCCAGAAAGCCCCTGGCGCGGCAGGGGGCCCCACACATCCTGGGGGGGGGCTGCCCCCTCCTGCTGGCACAGGGTTGTTTCTGTGATGCGGCTGGGGATACACAACCCCGCCTCCACCCTGCGGAGAATACCCGCCCCCCCAACAAGTGACTTCCTGCCCGCGTGCCCCCGCCCCCCCCCCCCCCCCCGCCGCCTCCCCAGACATCGACTCCTGAGTCCAACCAGCCTCCCCCGAGTCGCCCAGCCGCCAGCCCCCCAGCCGCCCCTGCACAGGTTCCCCGTCCTGCTCCTGGAGGGCAGCAGGGGGTCCCCATCTGGGTTTCCCTGTGAGCTCAGAGGGACCTCGGTCAGGAGGTGGCTGAATTTGTCACCGGTGCCGGTGGAAACAGTCCGGAAACGGGAGACTCCCGGCTAAGACCCTGTCCCCGCCGGAACTGTCTGGGCCTGGGTCCCCCACCCTGGGCTGGGGGCCGGGACCTTGGCATCTCACCCTCAGCTGCGCCGACGCCGTCCGGGACTGCTCGGTCACTTCCTGGCCGGTCCCCGTGACCTCGAGTGTGTGGCTAGATTAGGGCTCCCAGCACCAGGACAGGCCGCATCGCTGCCCTTCTCCCACCCCTGGTTCATTTCTTCTTCCTTGCCCCCCTACCGCTGCCTCGGGGTTCTCCTGCTCTCAGACACCCCCCCCACCCCAGCAGCAGCAGCAGCCTGACCACACAGGTCGAGACCCCCCAGCGCGGAGCGGAGCACGGCGGAGGCCTCTCCCTGGAGGGGCATCAGGGGGGACTGTGTGCAGAAGAGAGGAGGACCCTCCCCCTCCCCCGCGAGCCCCTCTGAATTTTTTCACCTGCAAGGTGGGCCCGCATCTGAGTGCAGGGACGAGGAGGGGCGAGAGGAGGGTGGGTGGCTCAGGGGCCCTCTCTCCCGGGCTGGCCTGGCCACCACTCTCAGGCTGAGTTCTGGCCTTGACCGTTCCCGGGAGCCCCAGGCTGCGGATGGAGCCAGGAGGGGAGCAGAAGGGGCCTCAAGACCCAGAAGGAGGCCGAAGCTGGGCTCCTCTCTGCTCCCCAGGATAGTCGCAATAAGGCGGGGCAGCCCCCACAGAGGACCCGGGTGTCTGGGGAGGGGGGAGGACCACTCACCTGCTCTGACCTCTGACTTGGAGGCAGGGCTCTGGTCCAGCCAGCCACAGACAGGGATGGGCGGGGGGGGGGGGGGGGGGGGCTGCAGGAAGGGTGCAGAGCCCTTGCCTGGGGACGTGACCTGCAGGGCTGTCCTGGGAACGGGGGCTGCACACATGACCGGGTAGCAGGAAGCAGCCACTCAGCCGGGAGAGGCTTTCTGGGCTAGACAGAGGCTGAGGGTGGGGAATTTCCTCCCCCATCTTGCTGGCCCAGCACTGGGACCCTGTTTTTGAAACCGAGTGACTCTGGCCACCAGGCTTCCTCAGGCCACACCATGGGCCTGTCACAGGCTTGTGGGGGCAGGGACTGGTTTATCTCACTGGGGCCTGTCCAATCCTCCACTGGCACTCAGGAAGCTGGGGGTGGGGGGTCCAGCCAGGCAGGAAGCCCTAGGTCAGCCGGCCCCAGCCCAGAGCAGCCTTGGCAGCATGTGGGCCTTGGTGCTGCTCTGGCCTCTGGTTATGGGGTTCAACCTGGAAGACGACAGCCAGAGCCCCCTCACCTACGACGAGATGGGGAGCACAGGGGGAGGTAATGGTGCATGCCCTTGGGCCTTGTCTGGGGGCTGGAGGGAGGCCTAGAGTTGATGAGTGGGAGACAGGGAACTGGCTGGGAGGGGGCAGTCCTCCAACCCAGCCCGGTGCCAGGGCTGGGGGTGTCTGTCCAGCTCTGACTCACCAAGCTGGGGGCTCCTGAGAGCTGGAGCCTGGACCGGAGCCCCCAGGGAGCAGCATCCCGCAGTGGGAGGGACCGGCGGGGTGGTGGTGGGGGGGGAAACGGGGGTGACAACCGGACTCTCGACGCCTCCATCCCCTTTCCCCCAGATGGCACAGTGGGGCCCCTGAGCGGGCCCCAGGAGGGGGCCCCTCACTCGCCCCACCTGCGCAGCTTCCCCGGCCAGCCCTGGGCTAACAACAGCGAGATCTTGGAGATCCCAGAAAGCTCCCGCGCCCTGCTGCTGGGCTGGGTGGCCACGAGGCTGGTGCCCGCCGTGTACGGGCTGGCGCTGCTGGTGGGGCTGCCGGCCAACGGCCTGGCGCTCTGGGTGCTGGCCACGCGGGTGCCGCGGCTGCCCTCCACCACGCTGCTCATGAACCTGGCGGCCGCCGACCTGCTGCTGGCCTTGACGCTGCCGCTGCGCATCGCCTACCACCTGCAGGACCGCCACTGGCCCTTCGGCGAGGCGGCCTGCCGCGCCACCACGGCGGCGCTCTACGGGCACATGTACGGCTCGGTGCTGCTGCTGGCGGCCATCAGCCTGGACCGCTACCTCGGCGTGGTGCACCCGCTGCGAGCCCTCACGCTGCGCGGCTGGCGCCTGGCCGCCGGGCTCTGCGCGCTGGCCTGGCTGGCGGCCGCCGCCCTGGCGCTGCCCCTGGCGCTGCAGCAGCAGACCTTCCGGCTGGCGCGGCCGCCCCGCGTGCTGTGCCACGACGCGCTGCCCGCGGGCGCCCAGGCCTCCTACTGGCGACCCGCCTTCCTGTGCCTGGCCGTGCTCGGCTGCTTCGTGCCGCTGCTCGTCGTGCTGCTGAGCTACGCGGCCGCGCTGTGCGCGCTGGCGGCCGGCGGCCCGCGCTACGGCCACGCGCTGGGGCTCACGGCGCTGGTGCTCGCCTCGGCCCTGGCCTTCTTCGTCCCCAGCAACACGCTGCTGCTGCTGCACTACTCGGACCCGGGCCCGGACGCCTGGGGGGACCTGTACGCGGCCTACGTGCCCAGCCTGGCGCTCAGCACCCTCAACAGCTGCGTGGATCCCTTCATCTACTACTACGTGTCCGCGGAGTTCAGGGACAAGGTGCGGGAGAGGCTGCTCTGCTGGGCCCCGGGCGCCTCGGCGGCCTCCAGGGACGGGGCCACCCAGGGCACCGGCACCCGCTCCACCTCGCTGGTGTGACGGGCCCCGGGAGGCGGGGCAGACGGAGAGGGGGTTGCACGGGCCGAGCGGGGTCCCCTCCCAGTTCCTGTCTACAGGGACGCCCTGAAGGTGAGCTGCTGTGAAATAGGGGCTTTGCAGGTACTGTTGAAATTGGGTCACACCGGAGGAGGGGAGAGCCTAAATCCGCTGTGACCAGTGTCCTTATAAGGAGAGGACGCACATACACACCGGGAAGGAGGCCATCTGACCACGAAGGCGGACATTGGGGTGACGCAGCCACAGCCAGAGAACACGACGCCGGCCAGACGCCGCCAGAAACCGACCGCCCAAGCCTCGCTCCCTCAGAGCCCCCGGAAGATGCCAACCCCGCCCACGCCTTGATCTCAAGCTTCCGGCCTCCAGAACTGTCAGAGAAATAAATTTCTGTTGTCTTAAGTCACCTGTTCTGTGGTATTTGGCTACAGCAGTGCCAAGAAACTAACATATGGGCTAAATGCAGATTCCCAGGTCCGGCCAGCTCCCTCGTGTCCCAGGTGGGGCAGAGGGGTTGCCGAGGCCACTCTAGAGCTGCTGCAGGACCCCCACCCGGGAGGCTGCTCCGGCTGCCCACCCCGTCATGGCCCAGGTGGCCAGGAGGCTAGACGGCAGTCCTCCTTCCCCAAAGCCCAGGGCCTAGCTCCGGGACAGGCTCCCGGGTTTGGGGCATCTCCTGAACAGTCACTGAGGAGGCCCTCATCTGCTCCCCAAAACCTGGTGTGGCCTGGCATGGGGATCTACAGGATTGTCTTTTGCTGTCACCCTGGCTGCAGGATGGCACCTCTTCCCGTCAACCTGAGATCTGAATCCTTTTCTTGATGTTAATGTCTCCCACCACCCCAGGACCAGGTGGGTGGGCATCTGGAGGGTGGACGGGTAAGGCCTGGGGGTGAGGGCTACAGCCCTGCCACCCCCACCCCAGCTGTTTACCAGGTTCTGAGCTGTTCTGGAGTGTGTATTGGGGTTGGGGGGATACCACTGGGGGAAGGGTAGCCACTGCCTCCACACCGAAGAGCAGCATGGGGCACTCTGTCCGGAGCCACAGGGGCATCAACTGTGGGAGTAAGCAGGTTCCCCCAAGGCAGAGGCAGGTGGGGGCTGTTCCTGGCTTCCCCATGGGGCCCATATGCATCTGGTCTAGGGAAAAACCAACCAGGGGGCATGCAGCCCCAGGACACACGCGAGGAGCCTGGGGAAGTGTTAGGAGAGCGAAGCATACCCATGTCAAGAGCCTGGTTGATGATGTACGAATTTTCCAAGCGGTTACTTCCAGGGGAGGCTGGGTAAGGGGTACCTGGGATCCTCTCTGTCCTGGCAGCATTTCTTACAAATGCATGGGAGTCTGCGATTAGGTTGGGGTGCAGGTGTTCGAAACGTTCCTCCCCACCCAGCTCTGAAAGGCTGAGCTGGAGACCAGGGAACAGAGGTGTTGGGGGCCTGACAGGAGCAGGGGCTCCAGCCCTCAGTGCTGCCCCCCCAGAGGCCAAAGTCTGGCTGTGACTCTGGAAATGAGCTTTTATTATAGGAGCGGCCTCCGCAGGGAGCGGGCCCAGGGCCCAGGAACTGTCCCTTGTAGGCTGGTGGGGGTGAGCGGCGCGGGAAAGTGGCCGGCGCTGCACGCTGGGGACCCACTGGCTGGAGGTCAGAGACGAGCAGCACCGGCTGCAATAAATACCACCGCGAAGGGGAGAAGACAAGCTGCACGGGAGCAAAGAGAGGCAGGCATCCCCTGAGGGTTACAAAGAGGAATGTGGGAGGGTCCCCCGACGAAGGCAGGCCTGGGTGCAGAGCTGGGGCTCCCTCCCAGGATGCTGGAAGAGGGCAGTTCCCCGTGTGGGGTCCCGGGAGCTCAGGGGCTCAGGGGGTGAGACCCTGGGGTGGGTATCGACCTAGTCCTGGAGGCAGGAAGCTGAAGGCGCCTCTGTCAGAGCCCGCGGCTCTCCAAGGGCCTGGCACTGTCAGGACCAAACATTCAGGGACCCCTGCGGTGAGATGGGGAGGGGTGTGTGTGGGGACTGTGACCATTATGGGACAATTTGAGGTCTAGGTCCAGGGGCTCAGCAGCCAGGTGCCCCAAAGGGGGCCAGACCTTTGCATTTTGGAGAAAGGCAGCCTATTTCACTTGGAAGTTGCTGACAGAGGCCTTTGGCCGCAGGTCCTTCCCAGGAATTCCACCCCTGCCCCCGGAGCAGGAGCTGCTCTGGCCCGAGGAGGGGTGCAGCCAGTCCCAGGTGCAGGTGGGGAGGTGGGGGGATCGAGGCCGACCCCCTGGTTGAGGGAAGGCTGGGAGGAGGCCTGTCATCCATCGAGGCAGGTCTCTGCGTTCCGTGTATCAGGTTCATTTGGAGGCTGGAGTCACCTGGAGCGGGGTCCGCCCGCCCACCAGAGGGGCAAGGGAGCTCTCCCCTCAGTGGCCCCCTTCCGGGGGGGCAGGCAGGGACAGGACGCAGCCAGATCAAGTCCTCTTGCTTGGAGCATTAGGAAGAGAAGCCACTCTGACTGGAGAGAGAAAAGAGAAAGACACCGTGGGCTGCCAGGCCTTCCGGGGGCCAGCGTGCCCTCGGCTGGAGCCGCCTCCACGTCATGGGGCAGGTGCATGTCCCCTGAAGAGGACCCTTAGGACCCTGCCCACTGCCACCGGGGCACGGCGATGGGACAGGTTATTCACTTCTGGTACACACAACAACGCGGATGGGAGGCAAGTGAGAAAAGCCAGTCTCCAAAGGACTCCCGTTTCCACAGCATTCCCCAACGACACTGGGGGGGGGGGGCCGGGTGGGCGTGGCTGTAAAGGGACAGCCGGTCTGTATCTTGACCAAGGCGGTGACGGCACAAAGCCACCCGTAGGGGAGAACTGCAGAGTCAGTTGTGACAGTGGTGAAAAATGAACAACCAACTGAAAAGGGATATATATGGTGATCCCCGGAGTGGAATCGAAATGGAATCCTAAAAAAAATATTCAATAGAGACAAAAGGAGCCACGGAGGACAAAACAGAACAAATACTGAAACCAGAGCCATTAGCCCAGCTCTACCAATAATTATATTAAGCGCACACGGAGTAAGAGCCCTAGTGCCTGGTGTGGAGGATGCGGCCCTGAGCCTCCGGGACTTTGGTGGGCACTCGTGGAAGCATTCCCACTGGGTGTGCCAAAACCCTGCCTTTGCCACGGACATGTGTCGGGGAGACCCGCCAAGGCAGGCAGGACCTAGGGGGACACAGTCTGAGGCCTGACAGTACAGCAAGCCCCAGGAGCTGGCACGTACCTGAGCTGATAAACTCAACACGTTGCTTAAACCTCTTGAGTTTGCTGTAACTTAGAAAAGTTCGCCTCCTCCAGGAAGTCTGCCCGGCAGCCATTTCCCAGCCTCACCCCACAGGGCTCTCTGGTCTCCCACCCACTTCCCCTTCCCTTCCCTGGAGTGACAAAGATTCTCTGATCAAAAGCCACTCAGGGGGATCCCTGGGTGGCTCAGTGGTTTCGCGCCTGCCTTTGGCCCAGGGCGCGGTCCTGGAGTCCCGGGATCGAGTCCTGCGTCGGGCTCCCTGCATGGAGCCTGCTTCTCCCTCTCCCTCTGCCTGTGTCTCTGCCTCTCTCTCTATCTCTCTCTATGTCTATCATAAATAAATAAAAATAAATTTTAAAAAAAGCCACTCAGGCTCCTCTTTTTCGACTAGGTCTCCACTTCTGGGCTTTGGGGTTCATTCATCTCAGCACTGTCCAATTACAGCAAGACCCCTGCTACGTCGGCTTAGGCTGGAATGCCTCACTCCATACCTAGTCACCCTCCATATCCAGTCAGCTCCCTCCTCCCCACCAGCCCTGGGGCATTGTCTGACACCCTGGCCTGCCTTTTGGGGGGGATGCTGTTAGGTGGGGTCAGTCAGAACTCTCCCTTCATCCCTGATGTTTCCGGTCAGTAATTCTTCGTTCATGGACCCCACGCTGGTCCTTGACTATAAATCTCCATTCTTTCTTGTACCATTCAAACTGGGTCCTGGCTTCCTCTCCACTGTAAGGCCCCACCGCATGGTCCTGCTATTGGTCCCCAGTGACCCTTCCCTTGAACAAAGTCTTCCTTGCCATCTTAACAAGCATCGTGAATAATTTCTTTAACAGGGTCCCAGGGCAGCCCATAGACAGGTCTGTCCTGGGGTCGCGTCCTTGGGAAGGCTCAGCCTCACTGCGCTCCTACAGGCTGTTCTCTGATGTGTGTTGGACAGACAGTGGGGGATGGGGTCAGGAGAGAAGAGATCCCTGCAGGGGGCCACCTGCCTAGGCCCTGGGAGACTGGAGCCTGCAGCCCCCTGGCCACTGTGTCCTTGGTAAGGACTCAGCTTGGGTCTGACCTCTGGGACCCCAGCTCTCCCTGGATACAGGTAGTGCATCTCCCTATCCTCTTCATCACCACCTCCTCCTCCCCCTCCTCCCCATCACCTTGTCTCTCTCCTACCTAGTTCCTGGAAACCTGCAGGCTGACCCATCTATTGGTCACTCCCACTTCCTGTCAGGTGCAGGGCCAGTAGGGGGAGGGAATTGAGGGGCTTGGCTCTCACCTGTCCTCTGCCTCCCCCTCCAAGTCCATCACCTCATGGCCATGGCTGGCTGCCAGGTGCCCAGAGTCCGGGGGCACTGGGTCATAGTCGTAACTGTATGACGCAGAGGCCGGTGTCAGCTGCTCTGGAAGGAAGGGGGGCTCAGTCGGTAGGAGGGCACTGGAGGGGGACCATCTGGATGGCAGATAGCCCAGAGAGACCATAAAGAGGAGATCTATGGCCCAGAGCAACAGGCAGGAGGTGAGAGATTACAAGGGTGGGGGAAGGGGACACAGAGCTCAGAGATATGTAGTCCCAGAAAAGCACAAACTTGGGGTGGGGATGGGGAGAGACTCAAGCAAGACTGAGGAGATGCAGAAACCCTGATGCAAGGAACCAGAGATGGAGAGGACACAAGGCCTAAGGAACAGAGCGTGACAGTCCTGAGTCCAAAGACAGAGAGTCAGAGATGAGAGATGCAGGGGCCACTTCTGTTAGGATCAGGGAGAGACAGGGAATGGAGGACTGTGACAGTCAGGGAGTGGGGGAAGAGGAGGGGAGAGGAGAGGAGGGGAGACGGAGTGACACTAGACAGGAGGGAGAAGGTGACAGGGAAGAGAAGGTGATGTGAGGAGGAGGTGGTGGGAGGTGGAGGATGAAGGTGATGGGAGGAGGTGATGGGGCAGAGGAGGTGGGGATGGGGAGGAGGAGGGGGTGATGGAGAGGAGGAGGATGTGATAAAGAGAGGGGTGCATTATTTGTATCCAGGGATAGCTGGGGTCCCAGACCCAGCTGGGTCCTCACCGAGGGCACAGTGGCCAGGGGGTGCAGGCTCCAATCTCGCGCGGCCTAGGCAGGCGGCTTCCTGCAGGTGGCAGGCGCTGGTGTAGACGACACCGTTGGAGCCGCACACCGGGTCCCCGCGGGCGCTACAGTCCCGGGCGCAGCCACAGCGCAAAATCTTCGCCCCCTCCTCTGGGGCGGCCGCAGGACCTCGCTCGCCCGGGGACCACCCTGGGGGCGAGGTGAAGTCGGCAGGGTCTCCGGAACCCCAATCCCCACCTGGCCCGCGCTTCCCACCAGGCCTGGAGTGGAGGAAAGTCCCTGGGGCGGGGCTACTACCTTCGACAGGGTGGCGACTGGTGTTCGACAGTTACTGGGAGTCCCTGAGCCCTGACCTGCTGGAATTTCATGCAAGTATTTGCCCAGTACTTGCAAAAACAACTGAAGCTATCAACCAAAGCAATCTAAACCTATTTCAAGTATGTTTGAAAAATAAAAAGGTTTTGAAGGATCCCCACAGCCCCACCCAGCCCTTTGCTGCGGCCACCCTCGGAGCTCATGGCCAGGGCCCTGCAGTCCCTACACCTCTGGTTTGTGGACGAAGGAAGGGGCACCACGGGTTCTGCTCTGGGCGCCCGCACCCCGCTCGGCCCCGCCCTCTCCCCATCTCACTTTCACGCCTCTAGGCCCCGCCCCCGCAAGCCCGCCCCAGCCCCTCGGCCCCGCCCCTCTCGCTCGGCTCCGCCCCCTCTCGCTCAGCCACGCCCCCTTCTGTGCCCGCCCACAGCCGCTCGGCCCCGCCCCCTCTCGCTCGGCCACGCCCCCTTCGGTGCCCGCCCACAGCCCCTCGGCCCTGTCCCCAGAATGAGCCAGCTTGTCCTCCTTCCTTTACCCAGCTGTCCTCTGCCTGGAGACCCCGCTCCCCCGCTCGCACCTGAGCTCCCGAAGGGCGAAGGGCGGTCGCGGTGGCTGGGGGTAGGGGAGGCAGCAGCCCGCGCACTCACCGGGGCCCTGAGCCGGGGCGCGCTCCACCTCGTTGCACGCGGGCCCAGCGCACAGCTCCCGGGCAAGCGGACTGCGCGAGCTGACGTTATAGAACCGCGTGGCTTCGAACGCTGCGGGACGAGGCAGGGGAGGAGTGACCAACTGATGGGGTGACAAGGTGAGGAACTGAGCTGAGGGTGCGGGTGGGCGCGGGCCTACCAGGCTCGTAGTAGTCGTACACAGAGACGGGCAGCGCAGACGTCCTGCCCACAACATGCTCACGCAGCGCGCGGAACCGCACGCAGGTCAGGCACCGGCTGGGGATCTGTGGGGTTAGCAGACGGGCTCAGGCCTGGCTGGGGCCACTAGGTTCAGGGATGAGCGACAGCCCCTACTATGCCTCAAAGCATGTGCCCAGAACTGGCTGATTTTCAGGGTACCCAGGAGGCGTGAAAAACAGAAACTTGATTCCACTTAGTTGTGTGGGTCCTTCCAGTCTACGTGTTAGAACACCTGGTCTTTCACTCCTCACTCCCACCCTCCCCTCCCCCAGCCCCTGGCAACCACAAGCCTGCTCTGTGTGTCTCTATGGATTCACCTGTTCTGGACTTTTCATATACATGGGATTATGCGCTAGGAAGCCTTTGTGTCTGGTGTTCAGGTTCACCCACACATCAGTGCTACATACACTCCTTTTTATACCTGAATACTATTCCATCCCCTCCCAATTTTTTCCACCCAGGTGAGCTGGCTGGGGCACAAAGCCACCAGCTGTACCAGCTCTGCCTGGATTTATTGTCTCTGTTTCTTTTTCACCATATGAGATGGTTGCAGGAACCACACTGGGCCATGACAGCTCCGCCCTCACCAACACGGCTGCTGCAGAAGCCTCCACCCCTGCGCCCAGTCCCACCCCAGTGACAGTAGTACCTCATCAAAGTAGAAGAGGACTCTGCGTCCAGCCACCTCGTACCTCTTCAGCGTGAAATGCTTGTCAAAGAGCAGCTGGCGAGGAAGCCAGAGGTCAGGGTCCATCCACCCAGCACCTCTGTCCCCAGCGCTTGCTTCCTCCCCAGTCTCTGTGGGGCCGACACTGGTCAGGGGGAGGTGGGCCAGGTTCGGAAGGAAGCCAAGGCCCCAGAGGCCGGCGGCTTGGCTGTGGCCCTCCAGCAAGTCCCCACGGGTCAGTGCTACCCAGGCCCTGCCAGCCCACCCAGCACCTGGGACAGGGTATGCGAGGCTGGTTACAGCTACCCTGAGCTCCCACCTTCCCTCCCTTTCCCTTCCTGTAGCCTCCCTCCATCTGGCCCTAGCCCTAGGCTAGGCCTCCCTGTGACATCCGAGGTGCCCAGCTGAGCCCTGCCACCTGCTTTTACCTCACCTGCAACATTCAACTGCCATCAGCCTGGGACTTCATAGTTTTGGAAACATAAACCCACGGCCTCTGTACTGGTCTTTCTTACCCTGGTGCTCTGCGCCACCTCCCTGGTCACCTCCACCCTCCAGGACTGGCCTGCCTTTCCTGCTTTATTCTCCCCACACTGCAGACCTTCTCCTGCCTTGGGCAAGACCACACCCACCACATGGGACGGGTCTCTCTTGAGTTTGGGGGTAGTGACAAGTTTCTGGAGAACCAGGGCTGAGGGTACCCTCTGGCACCCCACCTTGTCCCTAAAGCACATCCATGTTTGCTGACTCCCTCCTCCCCCACCTGCCCCCCAGCAGGTGACCAGCCCCAAGGCATCAACTTTGCCGAATAAAAAAAATAAATTATAAAGAGCAGGGAATTTGCAACCCGGACAGGGCAGTCCGCTGGAGACCCCACCTGGCTCCTGCCTGCCGGCGCCACCTCACCTGCTCCAGGCTCTCGATGTCCACCCGGAAGCCAGAGAGCAGAGGCACCTCCAGGACGGCCATATTGGAGGACCCTGCATGCAGCCACCTTTCAACGAGAGGAGAGACAGGCCCTCGAGCTCAAGCCCTGTGGTGGAATTCATGGCCCCCTGTGACATGCACAGTCCCAGCAGCTGAAGTCCTGGGGGAGCCCACCCCAGGTCTGGCTGGGTGGCCCCTCTGTACACACACAGCTGGCCGGGTCATCGGTCGGCCCATTTCACAGCTGAGACTCTAAGACCGGAAAGAGAGGGCTTGGCCGAGGGTTCTGGGCCTGACCCAGGTCTACTGACTCTGGGTCGTGCTTGCCCCAAACCCCATGCTATGTCCCCAGCACAGGAAGCAGCTCCATGGGGGCCACGGGAGCCCAAGTGACTGGGCATCTCTAGCCAGCCCTAGTTTCCCCTTCTATGACATGAGGTAGGCATGACTGGCCTCTGGGGCCTGCTACATGACAGGCCCTCCCAGTGCCAGGTGCTGGTGACAAAGGAGGGTGGCTGACATTCACAGAGGAGCCTGCAGACTGTGGGCCTGAGGGCCTGTGGTGGCCACAGCTCCTGGGGAGGCTTCTGGTGGGGCTGTGGCCTGAGCAAGCCCATATCTGGATGGCACATCCTGATTCTTTCTGACACAGCTGAAAGCGGAACAGATGTCTCCAGCAGGCCTGATGGGGCCAGAGAGTTGGGGCCAGCCAGGCTGCTTCCTGCTGCCCCTACCCCAGTTGATGGCAGGTTGAGGGTCCCGGTAGAGGAGGGTGGCCCAGGCAGCTCCAATGGGCTTGGGAGGCCATGACAACCATCCACCTTTGGGCTCCCAAATCATCACCATGGCAATAAGCATCCTCTGCGGGCAGCTGCCTGTGCCCCCCTGGGGACCCTCTGTGGCCTGGTCCCAGGGTCACTGTCAAAGAACCAAGAGGCCTGGATCTGGTACATCAGGCAGGGACCACACCACCTGGGCCACCTGCCTCACCAGCCACTGGGGTCTCTGCTGCATCCATCTGGAAGCTTCCATCTCCCTCCTCATTTCAAAAACCATCTGCAGTGTAAGTGCCTGACAGCAAGCATCTGATTGCAAAAGCATCCATTTCAAGGATATCCATCTTGGATAAACAGATTGCCAGCTGTGTGACATGGCTACAGAGAAACAGCTAGACAAGGAGCCAGGCGCCCCCACACATGGGAGTTCCCCTTTTAGGAAACCCTGGGTAACCAAGATAACCGACCTGCTTTTCCCTTCCTGCTCCCTAATTCCTGCTCTTATCTTTTTAAATGTGCCAATAAGAATGGACTGGCGAAACCCTAGGCCCCCACCCTCTGGCCCAGTAAAAGGCAAAGCCCCACACACCTCCAGACTTTCTACCTGTGACCTCGCTGTGTGGCCCCGGGCATGCCCGGTAACCTCCAGGGCCAGTGAGTAACACGAACCTTGTTCTTCAAAGTTCCCTGACGGTTGCTGCCGAGATATCTTGCGACCATAACAAGAAGCACAAGGGCCGGAGCAGCCACAGCCTCGGGAAGTGCAGTAGAGGTCTCAGGAGTGCCCCGGGCATCCCGGCCGGGTCGCATCACAATCCAGAGGCTCAGACTGGCGCCAAACACCATCCCTGAGCACCTGCCCAACGTCCTGTCCTGGTCCTGAGAGGCCGTCCTCCTTGGATGTGGCCCTCCTCGGCCAGCAGGGAGGTGGCCTTACCTGGTGCACACCTCCAGGGTGACCTGGTACTCCTGCTGATGCTGGTCGGCCGCTGGGTCATCGTCATCAGCGGAGGCGGCGGGAGCCGGGGTCCGCCGCTGCTTGGCCTCGGGCTCCTGGAGGCTCACGGACAGCTGGAAGGCCGGTTTGGCCACCGGGTCTGGCACATGGTAGGTGACATCGATCTGGGGGGTGTGGGAGGGCCGAGGCTTAAGGAACCTGGGGTTGGGGCAGGGGCGAGGCAGCGGCTCGGCTAGAACGATGACAAAAGTGACGTCAACGACGGACGTGGGGACTACCATTACATTATTCAACCCTGCAGCCGCCCAAGCGAGTGTAGGTACGACTGTCACCCCCTTTGCATGCAGGTCAGGCCCAGGCCCCTCTGCCTCCAGGCCACTCCCACCGATCCACCGTGTTGTCTGGGCTCCCGTTTTACACCTGGGGAAGCTGAGGCTTCCAGGGTCTCCAGAGACTTGCCCTCTGACCACAAGACGAGCCTGCCCCGGCCCTGAGTGCGGCTAAAGCCGGGGCTGGGTGACCAAGGGGCTGCAGGGAGGGCCAGGCTGAGTCCAGACAGCAGCAGGGAGAAGAAACAGGAGGCACTGGGCCGACTCCGGGGGTGGGCGAGGGCGTCTGCTTATGGTCAGAGACCACTGGATTGAGGGTCAAACATTTTCTTGGGAGGGGGGTGCCCATACCCAAGAGGAGGCACAGCCAGGTGCCCTGGGCAGGCTGGGCTGCATTACGGGGTCAGAGAGTCTGCCCCAGGGGCTCTCTCAACCTGGCCCCCCGCTGAGCTGGGAGCCTCCAGCCTGCCCCTCGGGGCGTCCCCAGGTTCCAGAAGCCCCAGTGAGCTCCTGACAGCCCTACAGCCCCACCTGCATCAGGCAGCAGCCTTCACCCTTGGCGCTCACGAACAGCCCCGTGGGGAGGCTGGGGATCTGAGAGAGAGAAGACACCATGATGCCCTCTGCAGATGCACAAGGGTGGGTGGGCAGCAGGGAGGGTCCCCCAGCCCCTGGTCCAGGAATACACACCGCCGCTGTCTGCAGAACCTTCTGGTTGGCCCTGTGCAATTCGAAAGTCTCCTGGTAGTCCAAGTTGGTGGAAGCCAGGGAGACAGTGAGGTTGATGCTGCCAGCATAGGACAGGATGGCATACTCTGCCAAGGCCTGCAGAGCCACGCACGTGTCCTGGGGACAGGTGACGGGGTGCTGTCAGCCCCAGGGACGGGTCAGCCGCCAGTCTCCCTGCCCCCATCTTAGGAGGCCTGGCCCCAGTGGGAGGGCACCATGGACCCTCTCTGAAGGCCAGAGACCCATGGGGCTGGAATGGAGAGCCAATCTGGTACAGACATCCATGGATTGGGGGCCCCGGCAACAAGCAGTCACCTCCACAGAGGCAGACGCTGGGTCCTTGTCCCAGAGCCAGATGCATCTGTCCCTCAGGCTTCCCTTGGGTCCCATATCGCCAAGGGGCTGCCCCAGGAGGGGAAGCATGCAGTGGCTTCCTGGCAAGCTCTGAGCCCTGAGCCTGGGCCTCAGTGACCCCACTGGGACCTGAGCCCCTTCCTCTGGCCCTGCTCAACTCACCTGAGTAGAGGAGAAGCCTCCGAGTGCATTCCGCTGCTGGGACAGCCACTTCACCACGGGCAGGGCTGTGGCCACATCACCCAGGAGGGTGTAGGTCAGCAGGGCATAGGCCGTCATTTCCACCTCGGCTGAGACCACTGCAATGGACAAGGCTGGTTGGGGCTCTTTCACTGCTGGGACCCAGCACCCAGCACCCAAAGCCGGTAGCCAGTACCTGACTGAGAGACCCCATCACTGAAGCTCAGGAATGCATCCTTGTCTACGTCCCGGGAACCCGTCAGGCTCCAGTGGGTGACCCCATCTGTAGGGCCAGGACAGGTCAGGGGCCACAAGCCAATCAAGTGTGTGGCCTGGCCTCCCGTGGTTGAGTAGCAGTGCCTATGGTCTCAAGAAGACACATTGTGGGAGAGGAAGTGGACCTCAAAGTAGGAGGGTGTCAGGGGCAGAGGGCCAGGGCAAGAAGGGCCTTGGGGCTGTCTTCCCATCTACAGCTACATGACAGACCCAGTCCCTCCTGACCCCTGGCCTCCCTCCTGACGGGTCTTGATGGGGCTCCAGCTGTCCCCACTCAGGACCGAGGAAGCCACTTGCTAATTGCAAAGCCTCCAAGGATTCTGAGCTCACGTGAGGGATAAAAGGCCCTCAGACCACAGAGAGAGCGGGGCTCCTGCCCAAGATCTCAAGCAGGTACTCCTACACCCTGTCAGCCAATTGGGTGGTTTTAGAATTTTGCTTAACGTTTCTTTGTTTTTCCTTCATCTTAGCAATGAAAACATTCCTCAGGTGACATCATAAGCCAAGAAGCTTCTGGGGAAGGTGGGGAGCAGGGAGTGGGATGAGGGCCAGGAGTGGGGTGGGGAGGGGGCTCAGTCGGAGAAGTCTCTGCCACGGGGGCTCCCCAAACCCAGTGGATAGTCATTCTGTCCACGGGGAGACCCACATACTGAAGATGGAAAGGGCTTCGCAGGGCTTACCCAGTGATGGAAGGCGTGGGGGCCCTGGGGTGGGGTTTGTTAGCCCCTATCTCACAGGGCAGAAAAATGACCCTCGGGCTCAAGCCACTTCATCAAATGGAGTCGGTAGGAAATACAATAGCAAATAACAAAACAGTGAGCAAAGGGTGCCTCTTAGCGTCACGCATGTGTCCAAGAGCTGTGTACTGGGGTGCACTGCGGGTTGGCCCCACAGTGGCCTCAGGGGTGGCAGGTGGGGGCACCCTACCCTGGGTGATGGCCAGGCTGCGGAGCTTCCGCAGTGCTGCGGGGGCTGCCGGGCTGCGGAGCAGGGTCAGGGCGTAGGTGGTCAGGGCGCTGCTGTAGGGGTCCACGGCCAGGGGCGCACTGGACTCCAGGAAGTGCCTCGCTCTGGCAATGGCGCTCCTCTCCTCCTGCAGGATGGGGTGGGGAGTGGAGCCCTGGGAGGCTGTTCTGTCCGCCCCCCCCCACCTGCCCACCCGCAGATTCTCCTAGGGAGAGCACTGGATGGCTCACAGACTCTCATTTTGTCTCCCTCTGGGGGAGACTCCCTCTGGGGGCTCTCACGGCCTGCAGACCTGGCTTTCAAAACCCCCACCCCCTTTTTTTAGGCTGGTGTCAACTCTTTCCAAATGAAGTCTGAGCTCAGCAGATCAACTCAGACAAGTTCTAGGGGGAAGTAGGCAGAGCCCTGACCACTCTGTCCCACCCACCCCATCTGGCTTCTGAGACCCCCTGCCCAGGCCCACCTCATGTTCCAGGCCTCGCCTCTATTGTCGCCTCCTCCAGGAAGTCCACCAGCCCTGATCACACATCCCCCACCAACCCCAATGTGAGCCACTGGGAGGACAGAAACGGAGTCCACCGTCCAGTGACAGCTTCTTTCAGAGAAGTGGCCCAATAATATTGGTTAAGTGAGAAAAATGAGTGATTAGAAGCATTAATGAATTTAGCAAATGAGCAATGGTGTCCCTGTCAGCACCGACAGAACCATGGTGTTAAGATAACCCTGCTATAGGGCAGCCCCGGTGGCGCAGCGGTTTAGCGCCGCCTGCAGCCCGGGGTGTGATCCTGGAGACCCAGGATCGAGTCCCACATCGGGCTTCCTGCATGGGGCCTGCCTCTCCCTCTGCCTGTGTCTCTGCCTCTCTCTAGCTCTCTCTGAATGAATAAATAAATCTTAAAAAAAAAAAAAAGATAACCCTGCTATAGCAATTGCTAAGGTCTCAGAAAGAATGTTCTCCCCAAGCTTTCCATCTTCCACTGAGGACAAAGTATGGAAACTGCCCGTAGCACGTGGTGTCGAGAGGTACCGTGTGCCTCCCCGGGACCGGTGCCAGGCCCGACAGCAGGTTCACTGGACCCCGGGCCAGGCCCACACCAGCCCAGCCCAACACCTCGCAGTCAGGATAAGGTCCTCAGAAGAAGAGCGGACACAGAGATGCAGGCACAAGGCCATGTAGAGACCAGAGTGACAGCCATAAGACTAGACATGCCTGGAGCCCCCAGGAGCTGAAGAGGCCTGGCCTGGAAGCATCTTGCCTTCCAGCCTTCAGAGCTCTAAGCCTTGCTGACACCTTGACTTCAGACTTCTGGCCTCCAGAACTGTGAGAGAAGGAGCCGCCTGGCACTGGTTATGGCAGCCCCAGACATGAATCCAGGGGTCATCACTTAGCCCAGGATGTAGGGACCTTCCAATGCTTCACTGAACGAAGAAGACACACGTGGCCCAGCTCTAAACGCGTCATAGTGTTAGAACGACCTGGATGTCCATTTAGCTGAAATAGCCCAGAGGATGGGGGCGAGGCTCGCCTCAGGAAGGCTCAGGGTCCCGGGCTCCTGAATCTCAGAGATGCAGGCACCCACTAGACCCACGTCCTAGGACCCCCCTCAGACCCGGGCCAACCAGGACAGTCAGATATTCTGGGAGGCAGGGAGGATGCGTTTGCCATGGCTGTGGAACAAAATACCACAGAGTGAGCGGCTTAGAAAGTAGAAATGTATTGTCTCACCGGAGGCTGAGATCAAGGTGTGGGTGGCATGGGCTCCTTCCCAGGGCCCTGAGGGAAGGGTCTGTTCCAGGCCTCGCTCCTGGGCCTATAGCTGGCTGTCTTCTTCTTGTGTCTCCACAGCATCTTCCCTGTGTGTGTGTGTTTCCAAATGCCCCCTTTTTAAGGACATCAGTCACACTGAATTAGGACCCATCCTAATGGCCTCATTTTAACTTGATTATCTCTTTTTTATTTTATTTATTTTATTTTATTTTATTTTATTTTATTTTATTTTATTTTATTTTATTTTATAAGATTTTACTTATTTATTCATGAGAAAGGCAGAGACATAGGTACAGGGAGAAGCAGGCTCCCCGTAGGACCCTGGGATCACACCCTGAGCTAAAGGCAGACGCTCAACCACTGAGGCACCCAGGTGTCCCTTGACAACCTCTGTAAAGGCCCTATCTACATATATAATCACATTCTGAGGTCTTGGGGTGCTTTGGAACAGATGTCGGTGCCCCCCACCACAATATGCTGAAGCCCTAACCCCAATGTGAGGACATTGCCAGGTGGGGCCTTTGGGCTGTGATTAGCTGTAGGTGAGGTCTTGGGGGTGAAGCCCCCACATGGGATCAGGGGTCTTTCCACAAAGAAGAGAGCCTTAACCTTGCTCTCTCCCCACATACACATGCGCACAAGGGAAAGGCCACGTGTGGACCTAGCAGGAAGGTGGCTGCCGATGAGCCGGGAAGAGAGTCCTCACCAAGAACTGAATCAAACAGAACCTGGCCTTGGATGTCTCAGTTTCTAGAATCATGGGAAGTAAATGTCCGTTGTCTCAGCCACCCAGACTGGTATTTTGTGACAGTGGCCGAAGCTGACCTGAGCTAAGACGGGTTAAGGATTTCAGGATATGAATTTTAGGGAGACACACTTCAGCCCTTTGACACAGGGCAAGGGGCCCTCTGGGCAAAGTGTGCGAGACATGAAGGATCTTAGGATCCTACACAAACCCTTGACCCAGAGGTTAAATCCGATTTGGGAGGCCAAGAATTCTGAGAAGTGCCATAACTCACAATTCATCGTCAGAGGGTGTAGAACTGAACACAGATGTTAGGAATGGTGGGGTCCTTGCCCCCAGGGCTGAGATCCACCATGGGCACCCTCATAGCAGGGAACGTGCTACCCCTACTCCTGTTTCACAGAAAGAACAATGACTCCTTGGTGCCCCAGGGACACCTCCACTTCCACTGGCTCCAGTACCAACTGTAAATGAAGGTTCTAGACCCTTCCCCAAAAAAAACTTTCACAAGTTTTTGTATAGGTCTCCTTGAAGCGAGCCCACAGGTCACCAGCCAGGAAACTGATCTGTCCCCAAATGACCCCCCCAAACAGGGGCCGGGGGCATCAGGGAGTCCTGGGAGGTCCGGTTCTCAGGATCCAGCTCCCTCACGCCACTCCTCCCGCAATTATCACAGGACCTCTCAATCCTCTGCTCAGACTCCAGGAAGATGGACATCCTGGGATCACCGAAAAGCATGAGAAAGAGTGGAAGGAGGGCATCGAGGGAAAAAAAAGCCTGCCGGAGGATGGCCAGCCTGGCCTGCGGGGAAAGCTGCCCACCCGCTCCCCCAGCCGCCCTGTGCTCACCTCAGAGGCCATGCCCGTCTCCAGGAGCGCAGCCACCACATAGGCCGTCAGCGGGACGGTGCCGTGGATCCCACCCTGCAAGAGGACTCTAGAGCGTCACCCCGAGCCAGAGGGGACAGCCCTCGACCCCCTACTGGCCCCAGACAGCAGCACTGGGGAGTAGGCGGAGCAGGGCTAAGGTGCCAGAAGGGGGCCGAGAGGCCACTCACCTGGATGTCCTTGTTCAGAATCCTGCCCACGGCCGGGAAGGAGCCATCCGCCCGCTGCTGCCGGACGATCCAGCCCTTGGCAGCCTCCAGCTCCTGTGGGTCGATGAAGATGAAGCTGCGCGCCTGGGCAAAGGACTTCAGGACAAAGGCCGTGAGCCTGAAATAGGATGAGGCAGGGGCTGGGGGCACCGTGGGCTGGGGCAGTTGTGCAGAGAAGGTCACCTCCCGAGCACCCCCTGAGGAACTGTGCATGCTCCCTCACGCGCCACCCCCACCCAGAGTCTCTGCTTCCTCACCTGTGACATGGGAGGGGCCGTGTGAGTGCTCCAGGGAAGGGGGTGAGCACCCAGCCGGGCCCAACGACAGAGACCAGCCTCTCTGCCCATGACTGGTGCTAATGCCCCTCCACAGCCAATCCCCAAGGGGGACCCCCAGCCTTGCAGAGAGATCTCCCATCTCTCTCAGGAACCTGCAAGTGTCTTAGATGCCTGGACCCCTCTGTGGTCCTGGCCAGCCACCGTTAGGGACATTTCAGTCCCTGGGCCTGGGAATGACTTTTGAACAGGCACATGAAGTGATGCTGGGAGCAGCTGTTGCAATTCTGTCGCCACGAGGAGAGCAGCCACTGTGCTGAGAGAGCCCACGGGAACCAAAGGAGAGAACCGGGGGGCTCCTGATGCATGGTGGGCTACCAGACTGGCCAGCCCTCTAGCCCCCACACCAGCCCTGTGGTGTGAACTGACATTTAGAATTGCCTTTCAGGCCAGATTTCTGTTGCTTGCAGCCGAAAACATTCCACCAAGCCACTAGCCTCAGTTACCCCACCCAGGCGCTGGACATGTCATGTTTCTGTCCCATGTACACAGGACGGGGTCCCGCTTGTCTCTCCAAGCTCCGCCCACATGTCTCTCCCCAGAGGAAGGCTCTTGGGCCCCCTCACTCTGGGATGGGCGTCTCTGGACTCCCAGGACCCCCAACCGGCCACCCCACAGCCCACCTCGGTAGTCACATCCTTGGCTTTGCAGCCTGTGCCTGTCCACCCCGCCCCCCTCCCCGCTGCATCACTGTGCATCCGAGTGAGAGTTGGGACCCAGGGATGAATAACAGGGTGAAAAATCAATGCAGGAGAACCAACGGATGGAAAGCAGAGAGCCAGGACACCTAGGTGGCTAGGCGGCTGAGCATCTGCCTTCGGCTCAGGTGGTGATCCTGGGGTCCTGGGATCGAGTCCCACATCGGGCTCCCTGCAGGGAGCCTGCTTCTCCCTCTGCCTATGTCTCTCATGAATAAATAAATAAATAAAATCTTTAAAAAAAAAAAAAAAAAAGAAAGCAAGAAGCCAAGAGGGACAAGCCTCAGGATGGAGGAGCAGGTCCCCCTCTTCAAAATCTAGGGGCTTCCCAGGCGGCTACCGTCCAAACGGCAGAAACCAAGTGTCGGTGACAACATGGAGACACGGGAGTGTCCCTGTGCACTGTCGCCGAGAATGTAAACTGGTGCTGCAGCTATAAAAACACAGTTGGGCAGTTCCTGGAAAACTCAGGGGCCAAGCTCCCGTGGGCTCCAGCGATTCCACATCGGGGACTATCCCCGCGGGAAATGGAAGCAGCATCTCGATTGTACACCTGTATTCTCAGCAGCTCTGCCACGGCAGCTAACACATGGGATGACACAGTGTCTAGGCTGATGAAGAGATTAACAAAATGGGGTGCTTCCACATGCTGGGATGTCATTCAGCCTTAAGAGGGAAAAACTCCGACCCTGCTACACACGCAGCACACGCAGACCTGGAGGACACTGCGAGCCGTGAAGAAGAGGACAACACGACGATCACACGAGAGATCCCGGAAGTCACCAAATTCACAGGGACAGAAGCTAGGATGGGGGGGGGGGCGGGGGAGGGGAGTTCATGTGTAACGGATACAGAATTTCAGATTTACAAGATTAAAAAGAGTTCCGGGGATGGATGGTGGTGACCGCTGCACAGCGTGAATGTACTGAATGCCACTGAACTAGATGCTTAAAAATGGTGAAGATGATATATCTTATGTTTTTTTTTTTTTAAGATTTTATCTACTCATTTGATAGACGAGGGATAGAGAGAACATGAGCGGGAGGAGAGGGATAAGCAGGCCCCCCGCTGAGCAGGGAGCCTGACCCGGGGCTTGATCCCAGGACCCTGAGGTCATGATCTGAGCCCAAGGGACATGCTCAACCGACTGAGCCACTCAGGCACCCCGATAAATTTTATGTTCTGCGTACTTTACTACAATAAAAAAAAGTTAAGAGGAAGAAAATCAATGCTCTTTTAAGGGGGAATTGTCAAAATGTGAAATAGCCCATAACCTCAAGCCTGCATATACCTATCCCAGGAGTCCACTCATCCCGGCCACCCTCCCTCACTGACCCATCTTTTCTCCTGCCTTTAGGGCACCTGCATCAGCCAGACCATGCTCTGGCTCCCATCTCCCAGGCCTGCCCCTGCCCCGAGGCCGGCTCTGCACCGTTGCAGCAAAGGGAGTTCCAAACACCGCGAGTTCCAAACAGCAGGGACGCAGGGCCAAGATGGGATGCGGTGCCCATGTGCTGGGCATGGTGGGACTTGCACCCTCTCTCTGGGCTGGTCAGCCCTCTGGAGCCAAGGGAGCAACACTCTACAGTTTGGGGCTCAGCCAGCTGTGTCACTGCTCCCCCGGGCCTGGCACTGCTGCTGGGCAGTGGACACTGTCAGCTTCAAGACAGGGAGAGCAGTTTTCATACCCACAGCTGCTGCAGGTGCTGCTGGGATAGAGCTCAGGGAGAGAAACCCCATCTGGAGACAGGAGTTGCGGTGCCCCCACAGTCTCTGTTAGCCCAAAAGTAGAGATGGCAAATCCACAGCCACACAAACCGCCCTGCTCTGAGGATCCCAGGTAATAAGACCGAAGGGGCGCACAGCCCCACCTTTGGCCCTCCCTGCCCTGGTTGCCCCAAAAGCCAAAGGGAGCCGCTTGCAAGGGAAACCAGACCCCAGGCTGCTCTGCCCACATACTCCCCCGACCTCAGCCTCCAGGCGGTGGTCCGGCCTCTCCCAGTCCATCCCCTCCTACTCAGGGTGACCCCCGTTTCTGGGTCCAATGGGCTCTGAAGAGGCCCAGAGCAGCCAGGACCTGCTTCCGAGAGCCTGGAGAGCTAGCACGGTGGCAACAAGAGCAGAAGGAGTAACTATGAGAAATAGTCACTCTCACAGCCACACTCCCATCGCCGCCCCCAGGGCCCAGCAGAGCCTGTCTCCAATTCCCAACCAGGCCCTTGGTCACCCTGGGCATCTGGCCCCGAGCGTCCTAGCCATGCGTGCTGCACGTGAGGCTGTGGCTTTTGGTGGGAGAGTCCCCGCGGCCATACACCCCAGGGTGGGGACTCACCACATGCTCCCCGACGCATCCCGCTCCCCGAATGCACTGTAGGAGCCATCCCGGTGCCTGTAGGTCAGCTGCCGCTGGTAGCCTGTGGGGCAAGTAGAGGGGTCAGCATCCCAATGAACGGCTGGGAGCCGGCCTGGAAGCATCCCTTGGACCCCCACCTGCTGCAGTTGCTAAAACTGCCCCACCCCTGAATCTGGAGACCCTGAAACAGCTCCACGCTGTGGGTCTGGCTGAAACCTCTCATTTCCTGACATCGCCGCTGTCACTCCCGGTCATACATAGGCCCTCAGTCATGCCCAGGTGATCAGTGATGTGCACCATCTTGAGGCAGCACCCTCTGTCACCAGGGGTGGGGACTACTCCATGAGAGAGTGGCTTGCTCAGAGAACAGAAGGCTTCAGAAGAGCCGGAGCAGAAGAGCAGAGGGGCAGGGGAGGGAGGGGAGGTGGCCACTTGGGCCACACTGGGTGTTTGGTCTTACTATGAGGGCAGGAGGGGGCATGGGCTATGAGGGGACATATGCAGTGGGTGGTCTGTAGGGTCCGGAGAGGAGGCAGGGAGACCGGGAGGTGGGCACCGTCCAGGCAACCAACGACAATGGGCCTGGAGCAGATGGTGGTGACAGGTGGGGAGGGTTTCTGTGGCAGAGCTGCTTAGCTGAGCCAGTCCAATGGAAAGATCTAGAGGACCCAAAGGTTTGCAGCTTATTCGCTGGAAGGAATAAGCTGCTCCCCGGAGGTGGCAAAAGCAGCAGGAGCTCTGCGCTGGGTGGGCTGTGACCCCCCAGATTCATGTCCACCTAGAACCTCAAAATGGGATCTTATGGGAAATAAGGGTCTTTGCAGTTGTAATCATGCTCCAGACCTCCAGATGAGATCATCCTGGAATAAGGTGGGACCCAAATCCAATGGCCAGTGCCCTTGGAAGAAAAGAGAAACAGAAGTAGACACAGACCCAAGAGAAAGTCCTATGAAGGCAGAGGCAGGGAACGGGGAGTGCGTCTACAAGCCGAGGAACGCCTGGGGCCCCAGAATTCGGCCAGGAGGGAGGCACGGACAGAGTCCCTCAGAGCCTCCAGACAGAACCAAGCCTGGTGAACCCTGGTTTTGGACTTCTGGCCTCCAGAGCTGTGAGCGAACCCAGTCCTGTTGTTCTAAGTCACTTAGTTTGTGGTACAGGCATTCTTTGGGTACGGGTCAAGGTCAGCTTACCAATAAATTGTGCCAAACAAATGTTTTGGTTTTTCAGTATATTGAAAGTTATGCTTACGCTATACTGGAGTCTATTATATCTAAAATAACAGCCTACACACCTTACCTTATTAATTTTAAAATATTAGGGCTAAAAAATGCTAACCATTATCTGAGCTTTCAGGGAATCGTCATCTTTTTGCTGGTGGAGGGTCCTGCCTCCACGTGCTGGCTGCTGACACATCAGGGTGGTGGCCACTGACGCCTGGGGTGGCCGTGGCCATTCCTTAAAATAAGACAATGATGAAGTTTGCCACATTGATGGGCTCTTCTTTTCATGCCCAATTTCTCCGTAGCACGCGACGCTGCTTGATAGCATTTTACCCACAGTAGGATCTTTTTCAAAATTGGAGTCAATCCTCTCAAACCCTGCTGCTGCTTTATCAACCCAGTTTATGTGATACCCTAAATCCTTGGTGGTCATTTCAACAATCTTTACAGCATCTTCACCAAGAGTAGATTCCAGCTCAAGAAACCATGTCCTTGGGATCCCTGGGTGGCCAGTGGTTTGGCGCCTGCCTTCGGCCCAGGGCGTGATCCTGGAGTCCCGGGGTTGAGTCCCACGTCAGGCTCCCTGCATGGAGCCTGCTTCTCCCTCTGCCTGTCTCCGCCTCTCTCTCTCTCTCTCTCTGTGTGTCTCTCATGAATAAATAAAATCTTTAAAAAAAAAGAAACCATGTCCTTTGCTCCTCCATAAGACGCAACCCCTCATTCGTTCAAGTTGTAGCATGAGATCGCAGCAATTTGAACATAATAATCATTTAAGAGTTTGAAATTTTGCAGAAGTTACCAAAATGTGACACAGAAACATGAGGCGAGCAAATGCTGTTGGGGAAATGAAGCTGATAGGCTTGCTTAATGCAGGGTTGCCACAGATCTTCAATTTGGAAAAAACGTCCTGTCTGCAAAGCGCACTCTAAGGAGCCATGCCTGCACCTGTGACAGCGCCCCAGGAAACGAACACCAGCAAATTTGGCAGAAAACCAGGGCAGGGGGCTTGATTTGAAGCTTGTAGAGTCTGAAATGCCTACTGGCTGAAGGTCACAGGGTCTGGCTGTTCAGGGGAGCTCCCGGCCGCCATTTAGCACTAGGGGTCATCAGCCTTGGGGTGGCATTCAAGGCCCGACCCCCCAAAGTGTTCAGCGACCTGAGAGTCCCTGGCCACAGACCCAATAGGCTCAGGGTTCCCGGCAGTCTCTGGTCAGCCTTTATCAGGCCAGATTTTCGGCCCCCAGCAAGCCCTGACCTTCCCTTTCCATCCGAAAGTCTCATGTTCACCATGAGCTCTGGCGCTTTCCTTTTTCCTGAGAAGGAATGGCTCTGGATCATCAGGCCTGCCTCTGGAGGTCTTGTACAGAAACACAGGCACTGTGGGAACCTTGACAGGCCAGGAGGCAGGAACCTCAGGCCGGCCTCAGGAATCAAGGTGCTCACCTGCCTCAGTTTCCCCCATCTGAGAGGGATCTGACATTACCTCAGCTGGGCACATGCGAGCCCTTCTTGAAGGCAGAAATTTCCAAGGTTGCGCCTGTGGGTTCTTCTCTCACTCTGGCTGGGACCTGGTGCCCTGTCTGACCAATCCAATCCAGGGGAGCCTGGGATCTCGGAATCCCCCACCACTCACCCCTGCATGGTCTCAGGCTGGCTGCTTCCGGGAGTCTCACTTTGCTCATGTGGGAAATGAGGACCATTATAATCTGGGGGTTGCTGGGAGATGCACGTACCTGCCTGCGGTGAATGCCAGCTTCACAGCTGGGTCAAGCCTTCCCCTTCCTCCCCTTCACCCCAGCTCCAGCCCAAGGCCAGAAGCACACATCAGAAGACCTCAGGACCTTGGCATCAGCTGACTTAACTCCCCTGCTACACAGATAGGAAACTGAGGCATTTCCTGAGGCCCTACCTAAGGACACACAGCAGGTGCCTACGACAGAGCTGAGGCTCCAGCCTCCCCCGTGCCCCTCCTGTGGGGCCAAGACAGGCAGAGGGGGCGGGTCAGGCTACTCAGAGGTCCTACCTCTATAGGTAGGGCTGTATTCTCTCTACACATGGGGTTGTACCCTATCCTAAGGATCTGATTCCTGGTGATAGAAGATATTTAGCGGTGCATGATCTCTGAGGCTGTTCAGTGCTGTGTTATTTATTTCTGAAGATGTTCAGTGCTGTATTATTTCTTTTTTTTAAGATTTTATTTATTTATTCATAGACACAGAGAGAGAGCGGCAGAGACACAGGGAGAGGGAGAAGCAGGCTCCACACAGGGAGCCCGACATGGGACTCGATCCCAGGTCTCCAGGATCACACCCCAGGCTGCAGGTGGCATCAAACCACAGTGCCACTGAGGCTTCCCTGTATTGTTTATTTCTGAAGATATTCAATGCTGTTATTTAGGGGAAAAGACTGGAAATACCCCTGGCACATCCAAGAGAAGAGTTTATTTAGTATGTTGTATTCCGTAAATGTCATGGACAAAGAGCGTAGACTCGAAAATGATTAATGAGCACATCCAGAGGTCCACATCCAATTTTACTTCTGGACACCCAGCCCATAGAAATTCACCAAGTACCCGGACAAGATGACTCAGGGCAACACGTATCTCAAAGCCCTAACGTGAAGCTGTTCCAGCTTCCATCATCGGACACGCTGCCCCTGGTCCCACCTCGAAGCAGTGAGGGCCAACAGGACCACGGCTCTGCACAGCCCTGGGGGGACAAATCACACACACAGCGTGTGGCTGGGACACTCTATAGAATGCCACGTTACAAGACACCAAGGGCGACAATGCTAACCTGTGCTGCTGGAAAGCGGTAGTGTAAATGTGGAGCCAACGTGGACGGGGAGACTATAGAGAGTTATTTTGCTTTTCTAAATATTTTTATAATGCTATTATATTGCTCTTCTTATTTAAAAAATCTACATTAAAATTTTTTTAAGATTTTATTTATTTGAGAGAGAGAAAATGAGAGAGCACAAGCAGGGGAGGGGCAGAGGGAGACGGAGAAGCGGACTCTGCTGAGCAAGAACCCCACCTCAAGGTTTGATCCCAGGACCCCGAGATCATGACTTGAGCCGAAGGCAGATGTGTAACCGACTGAGCCACTGAGGCACCCCCCGAGAATCTACACTTTTAAAAGACACCATTCCTCTCCCCATAGCTGATTCCCAGCATTCAGTGCCTTGTCCTAACAGGTGCAGACACCAGGCTCCTGCTGACAGTGACCAGATGGGGCCACCCCGTGTGGCCTCTTTCACCCACTTTGGTCCCCCCCCATCTGCTATGCCAGGCATGTGAGCTGCTTTCCTCTCCATGCCCTCCACCTGGGCAGTCTCCCCCCACTCCAGTACCTTGTACCAGGTAGTCCGTGGTCTCTTGCTCCACCTCGGAGCTGAGCTGCCGGGTTTTCTGAAGATACTTCAGGACAAAGATGTTGGGTGCAAAGTGGATCATGTTTTGCTCTCCACAGCCAAAGGGCAGCCGCAGGAGGTTGCTGAGGTGGTTCAGGGTAGGCCCCATGACGTCTCCTGGTGGGAGGAAAAGAGAGCTGGGCTGTGGGCTGGCCTCCACTGGTGCCCTGGCTGTCCTAGGGATAGCTTCCCCAGGGTGGCCTATGGCCTAACACTGGCCACCCACCCTCTGACTGCCAGCGCTGCCCTTTGGGACCAGACTGTGACCCGTGCCCACTTAGCCCAACGGGTGCCCTGGCTTTGGCAGCCACCTGCTGGAACTCTCCTACACACCTCCCTCTATGTTCTTTTAGTCTCAACTCTGTGTTCTTTCTCTACCTCCTCATGAGCTGAATGTTCATTTATTTTCTTTTTTTTTTTTTAAGATTTATTATTCATTCATGAGAGACACAGAGAGAGAGAGGCAGAGACACAGAGACATAGGCAGAGGGGAAGCAGGCTCCCTGTGGGCAGCCCGATGTGGGACTCAACTCTAGGACCCCGGGATCACACCCAGGGCCAAAGGTAGATGCTCAACCGCTGAGCCAGCCAGGGTGTCATTGAACAAGGTTCTTTGTGGCTTTTTTAAAGATTTTTTTTTATTTATGAGAGAGAGAGGGAGGGAGGGAGGGAGGGAGGGAGGAAGGGAGGGAGAAGGAGAAGCAGTCTCCATGCAGGGAGCCCAATGTGGGACTGGATCCCGGGTCTCCAGGATCAGGCCCTGGGCTGAAGGCGGCACTAAACCACTGAGCCACCTGGGCTGCCCTCTTTGTGGCTTTTAAATCAAGTGCATTTAAAGCTATACATTTCCAGGTACAACTTTGGTTGCATCCCACAAATGGTGACAGGTCAATCCAGCCATTGTGGTTCCATTTTAATTTTTTTTTTCAAACTTCCAGTAGGAAATGTGATTTTTCTCTTCAATCATGAGTGTTTAGATTTTTTTTTAATTTTCTTTTTAAGATTTTACTTATTTGTTCATGAGAGACACAGAGAGAGGCAGAGACATAGGCAGAGGGAGAAGCAGGCTCCCCATGGGGAGCCTGATGCGGGACTTGATCCCAGGACCCCAGGATCACACCGAGCCAAAGGCAGATGCTCAACCACTGAGCCACCCAGGCATTCCTTTTTTTAAGTTTCTGTACATTTTGTGACATTGTTGATGTACTTTTAAGTTCTTTTTTTTACATTTCTCCCATGCTTTCCTCTCTTCGGCACTTTGTCTTCCTCTTCTTGGCCTCTCTGCACCACACATGGCTGACAGGCCCTCCAGAACTCCTGCTGTTCTGTGATCACACCTCCCTTCCTCCCCTGGCTTTTCCTCCTGCCCCACTGAGGCTGCCACTGCTCCTGCAGTCACCATCCATGGCAGGGCCTGCCTACTTTCTCATCACCCTCCTCTGAGCTTCTCAGCTTCTTCTTTACCTTTCATCCCCCTGTGCCAAAGGTACTGGCATACAGGTCCCAGTCTTTACCCCCTCTCCATCCCGGCCCATCTGCTTGCTCCCTTGTGCTACTACACAGACCACTTGCCCGTACAGTCATCTCTGACTTGATCTTCTGCCTCAGAAATAATAAACTTCCACATCCTCTGATATGGCCCCAACCACCAACCTGTCTGGGCTCCAGGGCTTCTGTCCTCTGATGTTAGAGAGCCCTGAGCCCCCACATTCAGGTTTGTCTGCCCCTCCTGGCCTCTTGCCTTCTCTCTACACTTCCAACACCCAACACCATGTCGAGCACACGGTCCCCACTTTCCACTCCTGTATCTGGGCAGGATACAGGAGACAACCCACACCCTATAGACCCCCAATCACAGCCACTTACTCCTGCTCAGCAGATGCTCTAGGTATCTGTCCCTCTCACCAGGACCCCCACCTCCCACCCTGCAGCTGGCTGACTTCACCTAGATATTCAGCCTTCTGGCACATCACCCCACGCTCACTGCCTTCATGGAATTCACCACCTGCCCTTTGGGGTTTCTTCACACAGGGCTTGGACAGGCTGGGTCTGGACCCATCTTCTTGGGCACACTGAGAACACCTCAAAGACGGTTGGGGCCATCTCCGGGTCTGCCTCAACATGGAGAAAGCACCAGAAGCTGCTTGTTGGGTGAGTGGGTATGGGGTTGGAAGCCCCAGAGCTACAGATCCCCTGTAGAGGCCAATGTGAAACCAAGCCTGGAGTGGACACCCTGCCCCTTGGCCTGAGTCTTCACCCCCCTTCTCCCCCGGCCAGGGTACAAGGTAGACGCACCTATGACGGAGGCCACTGCCCGCTCAGACCCAGGGATGGCGCTGTGCGGGACTCCCAGGGTGAAGGCCTCACTGTAGCTCTCGTCCACCTCCACCTTCTTCCAGATGCGGAACTCACCCATGGAGCCCCAGCCAGTGGAGAAGCCGATGAATCGGACCTCTGGTGGCCTGGGGAGGGTCCAGGCCATGATGACAGACTCATTGGAAGGCTCTGGACCATGGCCAACCTGAAAAAAGAGGCCAAGGCTGCTGGATGCTGGAAGGAAGCACACAGTGGTACTCAGGCAGCAGTGACGCTGGCTAGGGGGTCACAGAGAAACTAAAGGTGACCTCATCCACTAGACACACAAGTGTTGCATCTACAGATTCCAAAGTCATCGGACTCCCTGGAATCTCTGGGCCTTTGCACATGCTATTCACTCTGCCTGGAACGTCCTCCACTCCCCCAGTTGCCTGGTGAACTCCTATTCATGTTTAAAAACCCAGTTTGGCTATGTCCCTCCTCTAGAAAGCTATGTTTGCTGCTCCTTCTCTATGTCCCCTTTGCCTGGCCCATGAAGTACCCCAGCCCCCATTTCACCTGCTTATATGCTCTTTCCTTCTCCATGACTACCCACTATCCCTCAGCTCCCAGATCCCTGGGGGCTTCCTCCAACACAGCTCTCACTTTTTAATTTTTTTTCGTAAGTGGCTCCAGGCAGACTGTGAGCAACCTGAGGTGCTGCCCTGTGTTTATCCTCCCTCCTCCCTGACCCTGTCAGAGCCAGACACAGAGCAGGAAGCAGCAAATGCCATGGAGCATGAGGTTCCCATGCCCAACCCCAGTCAGCCCAGCCATGCCTGGATGAACCCGCCATGCCAGCTGATCCAGAATGTTCTGAATTCATCCCAGGAGAGGATCTTGGCCGTGTGTGTGCTGGCCACAGGGTCGCCCATCTTGCTGGTGGAGATCCAGGACCTGGTGTTCTGGTGGCCCCCCAGGACAATCTCTATCATGCCTGCCGTGTCCTGGGGCCCGGCGGACAAAGCCACTCGAGCATCATTGTGGGCTCTCACAGCCACATCAAAACGGGTGAGACACAGTGGCCGCTGCACATACTGGAACTCATACTTGTTGGGTGTGGAGATGTGGACTCTCTCTGGATGGAGGGAAGGAGAGAGGGTGTTGAGGGGGTACCTGGAGGCATCCTGCCTCTCCCTGCCTGTGCCTGGAGCTTAGAATCAGGACCACGGGGGGCCAGTCCCACTGTGGTTCCTCATGCAGCTGCATGAGGAATAGCAAACGGAGCTGGCTTAATGAAGTTTTGCCAACAGGGCACAAAAGATGAAATGCTCACAGGAATAAATCCTACAAAAGATGTGGAAAGATCTGTATACTGGAGACTGCAAAATGCTGTTGAAACTAATTAAGACTCAAATCAGTGGCAAGATAGACAGTGTCCGTGGATCAGAAGACAATACTACACATACGTTAATTATTTCCCAAACTGATGTATAAATTCATTGCAATCTCAATCAAAACCCAGCAGGGTCTTTGGGGGAAATTACAAAGCTGATTCCACAATTTATATAGAAACATCAAGAATCTAGAAGAGCCAAAGCAACTTTGATAAAGAACCAAGTTAAAGGACTCACACCTCTGATGCCGAGACTTAATCAAGTGCTCAACAGAACAGAGTAGGGAGTCCAGAAATGGACCCACACGTGTATGAACAACTGATTCATTCAACTTTGATTCAAGCAACAAAGGTGTGAAGGCAATTCAATAGCGAAAATCGTTTCCAGAAGTGGTGCTGGAACAAATAGTTAACCCAGAAGCAGAAAAGGGAACTCCGATCCACATCTTACATGGTCTCCAAATATCAACTTGAAATGGATCATAGCTACTTTTAAGTTTCTAATACCACAAACTTTGAGGAGAGAACGTAGGATTTGGGAAAGATTTCTTAGATATAACAAAAGCATAATCCATAAAAGGAAAGATTAATCGACTGGACCACACTGACATGAGAAACTTCTGCTCTTACAAAGACACTATTAAGAGAAAGAAATAACAAGCCACACCCTGGGAGAAATATCTTTGTGAAGCATTTATCTGGTAAAAGACTTGTATTCAGACTTTTATAAAAACTTCCAAAACTCAACTTAAAATAAATGTTAAAAGATTTGAACAGCCACTTCACCCCCCAAAAAATATACCAGTAGTAAACAGGCACGTGAAAAGATGCTTGAATGATGGAAATGCACGTTAAAAACACAATGAGATACCATCAGACACTTATTAGAAGGGCTAAAATTAATCAGACTGACAACCCCAAATGTGGGGTGAGGAGAAGGAAATGATTCCCACCCCCGTGCTGGTGGGAATGCAAAATGGTACTATTACTTTGGAAAATAGTGTGACCATTTCTTAAAAGGTTGAATGCATACCTACTGTATGATTTAGCCATTCCACTCATAGGTAGTGACTCAAGAGAAAAGAAAGTTTATCACCATACAAAGACTTGTTCATGAATATTCATAGCAGCTTTATTGGAAATAGCCCCAAACTGGAAATAATTCAAATTATCCATCAACAGGTCAATGAATAAAAAAAGTGCATTGCATCCATTCAATGGAGTCCCACTCAGCCTTAAAATGATTGAATTATTGGTACACACAACATGGATGCATCTCAAAATTCTTATGCTGAGTGACAGATACCAGATAAAAAGAGTACATTTAATATGATTCCATTTATATAGAAGTCTAGAAAGTGCAAAGTAACCTACAGCGACAGAAGGCAGGTCAGTAGTTCCCTAGTGACAAGGGTAGACTGGGTGAATGATTACAAGGGAGCATGACTTTGGGGGTTAATGGAGATCCTCATGATCTTAGTTGTGATGGTTTCATGGATATACACATATGCCAACACTTACCAAACTGTACACTTAAAATACGTTTGATTTCTTGTATATCAATTATACCTCCATAAACATGTTAAAGATATTACCGACTTTACCTTGAATACAAATATATATTCAGCCTAATGTAAATTATATTGTAAAAAATAGAAGCAACCTATGTGTCCAACAATACTTCAAAACATTCCATAATGGTCAAATTATGGAGCAGACATTTGATAGAACATATTGAAGATGTTTTGAAATGTTTGTAAAGACTACAAAAACAAGGAAAAGTGCTCAGGATGTGTGAAATGAGCAGAGCAGAATGCAAATTTTATATAGTTCATGAGTTAAAACTATGTTAAAACAAACAACAATCAAAAAAAATTAAAAATAAATAAATAAATAAATTTTAAAAATTAAAAATAAAAACAAACAACAATCAATCCTATGAAACCAAATAAAACAAAATGTCAGAAGAGGTCATCTATGGATGCAAACCAGAGGAGGTATTTTTCCTTCTTTCTATTTCTATCTTTCTAAGTTCCCTGTAATAGTTAGGTATTGCTTTTTGTTTTCCCAATTTTTGTATTGTTGTAAAATACACATAATGTAAAATTGGCCTTCTTAACCATTTTTAAGTGTACAGTTCAGTGGTATCAAATACAATCATATTGTGCAAACATCATCGCTGCCCGCCTCCAGAACTCTTTTCACCTTGCAACACTGAAACTCTGTCCCCATTAAACACCAAGTCACCAACCTCTCCCCACAGACCCTGGCTCCCACCATTCTACTTCCTGTCTCTGATTTTGACTTCTCTAAGTACCTCATACGACTGCAATCTTACAATATTTGTACACATGTACCACTTTTTTTAGGGGGAGAGGGGCAAAGGGAGGGAGTGAATCCTAAGCAGGCTACACACCTCTTTGTGGGCCTCAAACTCACAACCCTGAGATCATGACCTGAACCAAAATCTGTAGTCAGACCCACACACGTATCACTTTTAAAAGTGATTTTACTTTAAAATTTACTGAGATAATTGCAGATTCACAGACAACTGTTAAGAAACAATATGGAAAGATCTGTGTCCTCTTTTTTAAGATTTTATTTAACAGAGAGAGAGAGATAGCGCACCAGAGAGCACATGCAAAGGGAGTAGCAGAGGGAGAGGGAGAAGCAGGCTCCCCTCTGAGTAGAGAGCTGGATGCGGGGCTGGATCCCAGGATCCTGGGATCATGACCCGAGCGAAGGCAGACGCTTAACCAACCGAGCTGCCCAGGCACCCAAACTGTGTCCTCTCGACTCAATATCCCCCAGTGGTATCTCGCAAAATTCTACTACAGGATCACAATTGGGATATTGACATTGATACAAACCATTAAACTTATTCATATTTCCCCAATTTTATTTGGACAGGATCCCTTTTATTGCCCTTTATCACCATATCCACACCCTTCTTTGCCATCCCAGCAATGAGTAATATGATTTTCATTTCTAAAATTTTGTCATTTCAAAAATACCATAAATGGAGTCATTTATGGACCCTTTTGGGATCAAGTTTTTTTTTTTCACTCAATTCCCTTCATCCAAGTTGCTGCAAATATCAATAGTTTATTCCTTTTTACCAGTGAATAGCATCCCAAAGTACAAATGTACCATGATTTGTATAACCATTCATCCACTGAAGGACACCTAGACTGTTTCCAGTTTGGGGCTATTACAAATAAAGCTCATATGAACGTTTGTGTGAATATAAATCTTCATTTCTCTGGGATAAATGCCTAGTAGTGCAATTTCTGGGTGCTAAGCTTGGAGCATGTGTAGCTTTTTAAGAAACTACCAGCAGTGGCCATACCATTTTATAATTCCCACCAGCAAATGTATGAGTGATCCCTTTATTCCACATCCTGGTCATCTTTTATTGTGGTAACTTTTTTTTTTTTTAATTTTAGTCTTCCTGGTAAGTGTGCATTGATAACTCATGGTGCTTTATTGTGCACTTTGCTAATGGTTAATTATGAACACCTTTTCATATACTTATTTGCCATGTGCATCTCCTTTGGTGAACTGTTTATTTCTTTTTCCTGCTTTCTTTTTAAGTTATCTCTACCCCCAACGTGGGGCTCAAACTCACAACCCTGAAATTGAGTTGCATGCTCCACCAACTGAGCCAACCAGGTGTCAGGTGTCCCTCCTTTCTCCCACTTTCTAATTGGGTTGTTTTATTTATTGTTGAATTTTGAGAGCTCTTTATATATTCTAGGTGCTAGTCCTCTGTTAGATCTGGGTCTGGAAAGATTTTCTCCCAGGCTGGAGCTTGTATTTCTTCCTCTTAACAGCATCTTTTGCAAAGCAGCTTTTTATCTTTTAAGTAGACTCCATGCCCTGTGGAGCCCAATTTGGGCTTGAATTCATGACCCTGAGATCATGACCTGAGCTGAGATCAAGAGTCAGACACCCAACTGAGCCACCCAGGTGCCCCTTGCAAAGTAGTTTTTAATTTTGATGAGGTCCACTCATCAGTTTCCTTTTATGGGTCGTGCTTTTTAATATCATGTCTAAAAACTCTTCACTTAGCCTAGATCCCAAAGATTTTCTCCCAATTTTTTTCTAAAAGTTTTATAGTTTTACATGTAAGTTCACAATCCATTTGAGTTAATTCTTGTATAAAATGGGATCTTTAGGTCAAAGTTCATGCTTTTGCCAATAGATGTCCAATTACTCCAGCACTGTTTGTGGAAAAGGCTCTCCTTCTTTCATTGAATTGCTTTTGCACTTCTGTCAAAAATCATTTGAGCATATATGTACCGTATTGCTATTTATTACAAAAAAAGGGGAAACATGTCAAGAGGAAACCTGTGTCTAGAGTGGTCCATGTGGGTCATGGGACAAGTTGTGCTGAATGCCTTGGCAGTGGCAACCCCCAGGGACTCCTTTGCTCTGCCACCTGCCAAAGCCTGCTGGAAGACTGCCCAGTGCCAGGCTAGGCCTGAGCTCCAAGCCAGATGGCTCCTCTGGCACGGCCTAGACAGGGAGAGGGTGGACCCTCCCACCAGCAGCCCAGGGTCATGTTCCACCTAGCATTTCCCTCACCCCGCCAAGGCAGAGGCATGGAAGGGTGCTTCTCCGGCCATTCTGTCCACTGGGCACTCTGTTCTCATTTCCCTTTCACGGATCATGTACATGTATAATGTCAATTTCAGGGGACTGGGGCAGATCCCAAATCCCACACCTTTTGGAACTCGCTTTAATTTCCTATTTTCTCTATAGGCCCAGGATTCTGGGTCAGTCTTGCTTTCCCTGATGTGACTCTAAGAGCTCCCTTCCCTGGATCCTGGCCTTCTCACCCCAGGGCCCCAAGGACAGCCCTATTCGCACCCACAGACTCTTCTCATTGGTGTCTCCAGTCTACATTCGTGGGCTGCAGGGCAGACCCCCGGCCCACATTCTGGCTCACAATTGTCACCAGCCTAGACATCTCAATTCTCTGCTGCTGCGTCTTCTGAGCCCAGGAAGGGCAGGCATCCACTTTGCAGTGGGAGAGCTACAACAGTGTGGGAGTAAGGGCCCACGTCCTCAGCAGGGCAGGTGCAGGGACTCACCATTGGGACAGAAGAAAACACTGTAGGTGTACGCACGGGGGGCTCCTTCCGGCTGCAACAGAGAGATGGGGAGAACTGAGTGTCGCAGGGGTGGTCAGCACAGGGCAGTGGCCACCTTTCTATGGCAGTGGCTCTGGGTCTAGACCCTGCAGGGCAATGCCAACATCACAGGGACACAGAGAAGGACCAGGCTGCCTACTTCCCAGGCCAAGGTGGGGAAACTGAGGTTCATTCCCCTTCTCCAGACTCTGGTCAAACCCACTCACCAACTGCTCCTAGCCTTGTCATGCTTGCCACAGTCCCCACCTCTGTCCTCCTGGTGTAGGAGGTAGCCGGGGAGCCAGGCAGGGTGACACTGGCTCCCCCTCCATCCCATAGAGCACACACAATGGGAAATAACTGTCACCCGCTTTCCGTAAGCCTCTTGGGAATGTGTTACTGTCATCTGCAGTCTCCTCCCCAGCAGATGGCATGCAATGTCCACCAAATAACTGATCCAGCAAACAAACCATGTACCCGGAGCTCCCTGGTGTGGTGGAGGAGGAAAAGGGTGCTGCCGCTTTATCAAGACACACATCTGCCACCTCCTGTCTGAGAAATCCCTTTTTCCAATTCACCCTTCAGGTTTTTTTCCATTGACATCTTGGGTCCTCTGCTGTCTAAATGTCACCTCCTGCCCCCAGGACAGCTTGCACGAAGCTGTGCTGGCAGATGCTGCAGGCAGAGCAGACTGCTGAGTGCTGAGCAGTGGGAATGGGAGGAACAGCCCAGGCACAGCGGCCCCTGAGAATTCCTCTCTGTGTGGGACACCTGGGTGACTCAGCAGTTGAGTGTCTGCCTTTGGCCCAGGGCGTGATCCCAGGGGTCCTGGGATTGAGTCCCACATCAGGCTCCCTGCATGGAGCCTGCTTCTCCCTCTGCCTGTGTCTCTGCCTCTGTTTGTCTCTCATGAATAGATAAATAAAATTTTTAGGGGATCCCTGGGTGGCTCAGCAGTTAACCACCTGCCTTTGGCCCAGGGTGTGACCCTGGAGTCCCGGGATCGAGTCCTACATCGGGCTCCCTGCATGGAGCCTGCTTCTCCCTCTGCCTGTGTCTCTGCCTCTGCCTCTCTCTCTCTCTCTCTCATGAATAAATAAATAAAATCTTTTAAAAAACATCTTAAAAAAAAAAAAGAAAGAATCCTTCTCTGTGCATTGAGAAATTCCTTCCGCAGATGGAGGCGGCAAGAGCTCTAGGCCTGCCAGTCAGCCTGGATGCTCCGCACGGCGTGCCGTCTCCTCTGGCTACAGGAGGGTGGGCAGTGGGCCAGGGAGCGTGCTCGGGCTGAACAAGAGGCTGCCAGGGGTCTCTGGGTTTCCCGTTGAGGCCATCCCATCCTGCCAGCTCACGGAGACTTCATTCCTCATCAGATGACACGCCTGTCCCAGAGGAATCTATCACGTCACATCAACAACCCTGTGCCAATGACTCGTCCACCCCTGGGAGTACTGCCCAGTGCGTGCGTGACTCCGGGCGCTGATGGAAATCATTCGTGCTCAGCACTGCCAGGACCACAGCCAGGACGGAGGGCAGCTGTTTGCAGCTGGGCCACTGGGGAGGGGCGCACACTCGGGATGCTGTGAGGAGTTTCATCGGCGCCACTGGGGCAGCGTGAGTTTCTCAGCAGGGCTCTGGGCTCCGAGGTGTTCGAGCAGCGCCCATAAAGATAGGGCATCACTGCCACTGCGTGCCCAGGACTGCAAGGCATCGTGTACATTCTCTCTGGCCCTCCCACACTATGGAGGCAACTGTGAGCACCCCTGATGTATGGAGCGGCATTGGACTATCTGAGACACTAAGTGGCAGATCCTAGATTCCCAGCCGGGGGGCAGGGAGCTGGGGTGTCAATAAGACGCCAACACCTGGGCCCCTGTGGTCTAGGCGCTGTGTCCTCTCTGCCTGGGCATCCTAATGACAAGCCTCCAAATACCAGGTCCCAATCCCTACAACTGCCTGTGACAAATAGGAAGTCGGAGGTGGAGGCGCACCGCCCTCCAAGATGGTCAGCGTGGGGGGCAGAGGACACTTCCCTGCAGCCCTTGTCAGTCCCAGGCTGCTTTACCACATGTCACTCTGCACCACAGGGGGGCTGGATGCTGCAGTCCCCTAGTGAGGAAATGCAGAGACCCCTCACCTGCCCCAGGACTGAGAGCAGGACCCATGGGAGCTGCCCCAGCCCTGGGCAGAGACCACATACTCCAGCCAGCACTCCCCCCTCTACTCCCTGCCCAAGCCCAGGGTTGATGGAATCGGGCCCTGGCCAAGTGTCCTTGGTGAGGACACGGGCTTACCTCAACCATCACACTGCGCCTGATGTGATCCCTCCCGGTGGGGACCCTCCGGTCAGCGAAGCTCTCCTCCGCGTGTTTGACGGACTGCCCATCCCTGCAGCAGCTTGTTTCTCCGTAAGCTAGGGCTTTGGCTGCAGAGATTTGAGAGCTCAGGTGCTTGCTGTCAGAACAGGCTCCCACCCAGCAGGGAGCCGGACCGTCCCTCCCCCTCATCCCACGTGGTGTGTGTGCAGGTGTGCCACACGTGTTGTGCAAGCATGTGGGCACGCATATGTGTGCTATGCTGGTGTGGCCCCTAAGCTCAGCATCCTCGAGGTGAAGCTTCGGGCCTCGCCCCCAGGGACCACCCTGCCCTACCTCCTGATGTCCTGCCTCCCCAGCTGCCCTCCTGACCTCATCTACTGCCTTGCCCACCCCGCACCTGTGCCTGGCTTCAGCACGCGGACCTGGTGGTGGCCCAGAGGGTGGGGGGATGCCTGAGGCAGCAGGGGCCTCACCTGTGACATTGCTGATGCCCAGGTCACTGAAGGAGAGAACCACCCAGGCAGGCTCCGTCTCCCCAGAGGCCACGCACATCTTCTTGGTCAGATGGCGTTTGCCTGGGTGCCCGACAAACCGGATGCCCTTGGGAACAGAGATCTTCACGTACACCTGCAGAGGGTGGGACGCTGCTCGTGGTGCCCGGGATGTGTGCGCCCTCCCAGCACATCACACCGCCCACAGCATCAGCTCTCTCCAAAAGCCATGCTCGTCTCGGAAGGCCCCCTTTCCGTTTCCAATCAGAACCAACTATTCACCATTGTCTTGCTGGGAGGCCCCTCTTCACTTCAACCCCCGACACCCCACAGAGCCAGCTTCCCCTCAGGACCAAGGCTGACTCAAGGGCAGCTTCTCCTGCCACGTCCACCCACGGCACCAGATGGGAGGGACTGCTCCACCTTTCCAGGCCCTACAAAGCACTTCTTCTGAGGTCCATGGTGTCACAACACAGTTCTGTGTGTGTGCGCGTGTGTGCCATGCATGCACGCATCTCTGTGGGCATACCTATGTGTATGTGTGAGTGTGGCATATGCACACACATGTGCATGCATATAACCATGCACAATGTTTGAGCGCATGCATGTGCATGTGTGTCTCTACGTGCACGTGCAGTTATACCTTCCAATCTAGAACAGGCTGTTTGGTCCACATCCATTTGTCCAATCAGCATATATGAAGCACCTAGTGGGTGCAGGTGCCTACGAGGAGCTAAAGTAATGAAGCCAAAGAGAACGCGAGTGACCCCAGGCCACAGGGGATCAACATGCATAAGTCCCACACGCATGCATGTGTGATGGGGAGGAAAGGAGATGAGAAAAATCTAGCAGCAAGTGGGATGGAGCGTCTGAATCCTACCAAAGGACAAGCCCAGCTGGACCAGAGGGTGAACAGCTGGTGCAGGATGCGTCAGGAGCCCCCACATCCCTCTGAGTCAGCGTTCTCCCAAAGAAGAAAGAAAAAACTCAAGAGCCAAGGTCCTGGGTAGAAGGACCGGCTGTCCGTGTTGGGGGATGTAGATGGGTCTGATTCCCTGGTGCCCTGGGGATGCGCAACAAACCAGCCACCAGTGTTGGAGCTAAAATGGGCACCTGAGGGTCTTGCCTGCCAATTCTTCGAGGACCCTCCCCTTGTGTGTGTGGGGGGGAACCATCCTATAGATCAGGGATCAGCCTGCACTTATTCCAGATTTTTAAGACTGGGGTCCTATTCCCCTGGCTATACTCTATATTAAAAAATATGACAGAGGGATCCCTGGGTGGCGCCGTGGTTTGGCGCCTGCCTTTGGCCCAGGGCGTGATCCTGAAGACCCGGGATCGAATCCCACGTCGGGCTCCTGGTGCATGGAGCCTGCTTCTCCCTCTGCCTGTGTCTCTGCCTCTCTCTCTCTCTGTGTGTGACTATCATAAATAAATAAAAATTTTTAAAAAATGACACAGAATGGACCATGCAGGCACCAGGCTCTAGGGCTGCGTGCTCTGAACCTACTCCACATTGGCCCCTGCCTTGGTTTCCACCACAGCAGCTCTCACCCAAATGAATGCACGAGGCTCTGACCTTCTCCCCTCTGCTTTCCCCAGAAGACCATAAAGCCCAGCCAGATTGTGTGTTGGGCAGTTCCCGGGACAGGCTAAGCTGCCTCCTGCCTCTGTTGCTTGTGTATGCTGTTCCCTCTTCCTGGGATGCCCTTCCAGGCCCTGGTGCCTGACTCAAACGTTGCCTGGAGATTCTCAAGGTCAAGGGAGCTGCCCCTTCCCAGGGCTTGCCTGGCTCCCTGTGAATACCCAGTTCTAGCATAGCTCTGCCCCAAACTCCCTGTGAGACCTTGGACATGTAACAATGCATCTCTGAGCTTCCTATCTCTCTGGGAACGATCCCATTCACAGCTCTTCCTCCCCGGCCCACGCAGGTGCTTGGTATCGATGCAGGCAAAATCCCGAGGCCAGCACTGGCCACGGAGGTTAGAGGTGTCAGCGCTCCCAAGGTCACGCACAGGTTGACCCCATGCCCTGGGCCCTGGGGTCCTCTGAGGTCTACACAAGGCCCAGCACACACTGAGCACTTGGGCAATTGGTTCTGAGTGACAGTGAATGCGAATCACCAGCGTTTTACATCTAGGGGCTCCTTTCTGGTGACCTCTTGATATTTCATTCCTATTTTGGAATCTGTACTGGCTGCATCTTTTTTCCAGTTGAAATTTTCCATTAACTAAAGGCTGAAGGGACAAGAAGCTCCTCGGTGACAGTACACGAATATGTGGCTCTTCTATAAAGTCAAAGAAACACCAGCAGGAAAGTCAAATGTAAACACCAGCGTCGAGCTCATCCTGTGCCAGCCAGACAGCAGCACGAGAGGCCCTTTACTAACCTTCAGGCCGTCACATGCCATCGCGTGCAACATGCTTTTGGGCAGATGTAATCATTCAGGGGACGCATAGCATTTGCAAAGGGCAAAAAAGGAGTAAAGCATCTCAGGTAAAGCTCAAGGTCACCTTCAGCCCGGCTCAGAATGCTTGCTGTCCCCGGCTCCAGGCCAGGCCCAGAAGTGATCACAGACCACAGCCATCCCCGTGGACACTCATGAGGGGCCCTCACACCTACTCTTTCCCTCCTGCCCCAGAGAAGCCAGTGGGGGTGACCGGGGCCAGGTTGAGCTCTCACGCTGAGTTTACAGATAGGGAAACTGAGGCAAAATAAGGCTGTAAATAGAAATGCCAAGCGGAAGTCCAGTCTTCTGGGGGCAGCGAAGTGTGAATGTCCTGAACCCTCAGCAGCCTTGGGCACCCCACAAGTTGCAAAATCCAATTTCTCTCTAGCCAAATGTCCTCATTTTTTCAGGAAAAAAATGGAAATCTGGGATTTGGGGATGAAATCTTTAGTTTCCACAGTGTCTGGTTGAGGCTGCAGGTCACATCCTTTGCCCTTGGTATGGAATGAGCCAATGGCCCTGGGGGCTCCCCACGTACTCGGGCAGGGCCAGGGGGATGTCAGCCATGTCCCCAGAGTGTGGCTTGTCAGAGTGAGGCTGAGACCTGCAGACGGCAGGCCTGCTCCCAGATGGACCCCTGATCCTGCACCCCACTCACTCCTCCACCCACAGCCTTGGCTTTCAACCTCAACCCCAAGGGCTACCCCTAACTGTGGAGAACCCTCCCCATCTCCCTTCCTTCCTCCCACCAGCTGACCTCCAGGCCTTGCCAGTGCTCAAAGGATTACAAAGGTGGTGAGTGTGTCCTAGCCTCTCCAAGCTGTACTGTTACACAGACCCAGACTCCCCGAAGCCCCATTTCCCATCATGTACCCACCCGGTCTCACAGGCACCCCCTCGCCTGCTGTCCTTACTCATCCACAGGGTCTGAAATCCTCCCCAGCCTCCGAGGTCAGCCCTAAGTTTGCCCCCTTGGGGTAGCTGTTATGGGTTCAGTTGTGGCTTCCAGAAAGCTATTATGAAGTCCTAAACCCCTGTCACCTGTAAACATGATCTTATTTGGAAACGGGGTCTCTGCGGAGGTCGCTAAGTCACGATCAGGTTATTGGGCTGGGCTGTACTCCAGCAGGACTGGGATCTTTAGAAGAGGAACCACAGACACAGAGACATTGACAGAGGGAAGACACGCAAGGGAAGGCCACGTGAAGACAGGCTGCAGTTTGGAGGCACGAGGGGGAGCTCCCTTAGAGCCTCTGGGAGGAACCCACCCTGACCACCCTGGAGCCTTAGACTCTGGCCTCCAGAACTGTGAAAGAACAAGTTTCTATTGTTTCAAGCCTCCCAGGTCGCACTACTTTGTTACGGAAGCTGCGAGAAACCGAGGGAGTTGACTTTTCCACTTTGAGAGGGGGCTAGGGTGGGCCGAAAAGTCCCCCGAGAACGGCCCCTGGAGCTTCCACAGCATCAGCAAGGTCGGTGGCCCTTCTGTGGTCACCGTTCTTCATGCGTGCCAACCCATTTCCCCCGTAGTCACGGGTAGCACAGCCTCTCTCCCTGATGTCTGTGCCAACCGCAACACCGACCAGGGGAACAGTGCAGCCATGGAGGGTGAGCGTGCCCATGTGCATGGGGACGCTGAGCCCCCGCCCTGCTGACCTCCAGGACTTCCTGCCCCTGCCTCCCCCTTAACACAGAGGCTGCCCCTTCCATGGCCCCCTCTCCCCAGTCACGGAGCTGCTCTGTCCCCTTCCAAGGGGACAGCTCAGGCTGCCCTGCCCTCATCCCTGCCTCACAGGTGCCACCCCCACCCCCCACCCCCAGGCACTGGGAAGGCTGAGGGGTGAGGAGGGTGGCTTTAGTACCTCGGCACAGGTGCCCATGTAGTTGTAGATGCTGAGCGGGACCTTGGCCTGCTCCCCGCGGACCACGTGGGGGGGCAGCGTGAAGTCAACAAAGAAAGGCTTGAAGGTCTTCAGCGGGGCAGGCACGGCGACACCCAGGCCCCAAGCCTCGGACAGACCCACGGCCTCACCCACCCAGCTGGTGATGGAGTCCGGGACCTGCACGCTGAGCATCTCCTCGCCAGACGGGTCACTGTAGAAGGAGGGACAACTGTGGGCCCTTCTCCGGGGCCGTGCCCAGGTGGCCAGGTGGGAATGGGGGGCTGTGCTAAGGCCTGGGGGCCCAGGGAGGCATCCCCTGCAGCTGCGAATGCAGCTTTGAGGCACCACCCAGTGTGTGACAGGAGAAAGCCACCCCTCGGCCCGAACTCATGTCATCAGAAATGCACATGGCTCTCGGGACAACCATGAACACAGGATCACCCACCACGAGGATTCAGCCATAATGACGCTGGCAGTGCCTGCCCCGCCCAGTTTGGGGGTGGTGGGGAACTGAATTGAGAGGACCTGTCATGTGGGACATGCTTGTGTCTCCCAGAAAGGTACATCCAAGCCTGAACCCCCAGTCCCTGCAAATGTGACCTTATTTGGAAACAGGGTCTTTGCAGATCAAATTCGTTAAGACAAGGTCATGCTGGAATAGGGTGGGCCCCAATCTAAAGATGGGGCATCCTTCTAAGAAGGAAACTCTGACACAGAGGAGGAAACCATGTAAAGACAGAGGTGGAGATGGGAGGGATGAGGAGCGTCAGAGCCCCCAGAGGATGGAAGAGGTCCCGAAGGATTCTCCCCCAGAGCTTCCAGGGGGAGCATGACCCTGCCCATATCTTGATCTTGGATGTCTAGCCTCCAAAACCATGAGAGAATAAATCTCTGTTGTTTTAAGTCACCCAGTCTATGGTACTTTGTGACAGCAGCTATGGGAAACTCACACAGTACAAAACAAACAAACATAAAACGTATCATCAATGATTTTTTGATTGATTGCCTGTTGAAAGAATAATACTTGGGGATATCTGTTGGGTTAAATAAAATATATGATTCAAATGAACTCCACTTCTTTCTTTCTGCCCTTTATAACCTGGCACTAGGAAATCGGAAATTACAGATGTGACTCATTATATTTCTTTTTTTTAAAGATTTTATTTATTTATGAGGGACACAGAGAGAGAGGCAGAGACACAGGCAGAGGGAGAAGCAAGCTCCATGCAGGGAGCCCAATGTGGGACTCGATCCCGGACTCCAGGATCACACCCTAGGCTGAAGGCAGATGCTCAACCACTAAGCCAAAAATCTCTTTACAAGGAAAAATCCTGGACCTGATGGCTTCACTGGTGAATTCTACTGAAACATTTTTCTTAAAAGTTTTAGAAGATATACTTACTTATTTAAGGGGGAGTGGAGAGAGAGAAAGAGAGAGAGAATCCCAAGCAGACTCTGTGCTGAGCATGGAGCCTGAGGCAGAGCTTGATCTCATGGCCCTGAGATCATGACCTGAGCTGAAACCAATTATTGAAACTTAACTGACTGTGTTACCCAGGTGCCCCAAATTCCATCAAATATAGAAGGGTCCAAAGAAGAACCCTTGTGTACTGTTAGTGGGAACGTAAAATGCTACAGCCACTCCGGAAAACAGTATGGCAGTTCTCTGACAATTAAACATAGAATTACCGTATGAGCCAGCAATTCCACTTCTGGGTATACACCCAAAAGGACTGCTGTACACCCAAAGGACAGACAGATAGCCCATTTTAAATTTAGATCCCTAGAACGAAATGCAATCATCTGGATATGTTCTGACGAGGAGTTAAGTCTTTCCCATTTCTTGTGAAAGCAGCCTGAGCAGCTCCCAGCTGTGAGCTCCCTTCTGTGATGACCACATGCCATGGCATCTCATGTCTAGAAAGGGGGCGGGGCAGCTCAGCAGTAAACCCACCCATGGCCCTGGGGGCATCTGACCTTTCATGCCTAACTAGTTTCCCAGGGCAGGCCACCATCACCTTCTACTAGTACCACTGGTGTTCTGACACTGAGCATTGAAAGGAAAAAAGCCAACAGCATCTGGCAGGAATTTGGCACAGCAGGACTTCTTCAAAAAGAACTGAAAGGGGGGAAAATAGGGAAAGGAAATATGCTGAGAAAAGCATCCTGTTTTGTGGGCAGGAGCCCGAGTCCCCTGAGGAGTGAGGGAGGCGTGGGGGGTGGGGTCAAGTTCATGTTCCAAGGAACTGTAATCGTTTTAATGAGCTCGTTCTGCAAACAGAGCAGATAGAGTTACCCCAAGTGGGAGTCATAAGAGGCACCGAAGACCCTGCATTTCGTATTTCCTGAGCAGATGTCCAGGGCTGCAGTGGGATTTGGGGCTGACTTCATGGCTTTGGGTTTTATGTGTTAGAAAAGGATGCCCAAAGTCTTACTCAGATGTTGATGTCAGATCTGAAAGCAAACCCACTGGGAATAATCTGGACTTGCCTGAGTGTCTCTGAGCCCGCAAACAGCGAAGAAAAGTCATCTTATTGTAAAAAAAAATTAAAAAAATAAAAGTTCACTGTACCTGATGTTGAGACAACGCCAAATCCATGTTTCGGGAAAGAAGGTCCTTTTCCTCTTCTCTGCTCTATGAAAAATTTTAAAAGAAATGATAAAATGTCAGGAGCATATCTTAATTCTGTTACCTGGCAGGTAAACATCTACCCAAGTAGAACATAACACATTAAGTCTTACCGTAAAGGCTAACATTCCATTCAGTTAGGATGTAGCGGGTTAATTCTCTTGGCTGCCAGTTAACATTCTACCCAATTAGGACGGAACGTGCTAATTATTTTACCCGGCAGGGTTAACATTCTACTTGAGGACTCGTAGAAGTGAGGCACCAAAGGTTTGACAGACTTGCCTTCAATCGACAGTGGCACTTCACATCCTGAGTTTAGAAGGTAAGTAGGGTCGCAGGGACCCCTCCATGTCCTCCCCTTTGCTAATTTCCCTTGCTGGGCTTGCCACATTTTTCTGCATCATGACATTGAGCTATGCACCACCACCACCCCCAACCCCTCTCTGCTTCCCAAAGAACTTTCATTCTGGGTTCATCCTCAGGAGCCTCACAGCCCACCTTCCTCAGGGACTATCTTGTTCTTCAAATAATAATAATAATAATAATAATAATAATAATAATAATAACAACAACAAACAAGCCCTACTTGAAAGTTGCAAAACTTCACAAAATTAAAAATGCTCATATCCAGGGCTCAGCGGTTTAGTGCCTGCCTTTGGCCCAGGGCGTGTCCTGGAGTCCCAGGATCGAGTCCCGCATCAGGCTCCCTGCATGGAGCCTGCCTCTCTCTCTGCCTCTCTCTGTGTGTCTCTCATGAATAAATAAATAAGATCTTTTTAAAAAACTGCTCGCATCCTTTTAACCTGCAGGACCTCTCTGAGGAATGAACCCTGGAAAGACCCATGGATACATGTGCCAGGACAGACAAATGGACTGGTTTGTGGCAGCAAATAGCCAAAAATATCAATCAAGAGTGTGGTTGGGTTAATCAAATGGTAGTACATTCATGCAGTGGGATGCTACACATCAGTCTAACGGAGTGAGCTCAGTGCCGGTATATGGAGATGGATTGGTCTCTCCGAGACTTATTGTAGACTTTATTTATTTAGTTATTTTAATTGTAGACTTTAAAAGGGAAAGCCCAGAACATACTATAGTGTTCTCTCATTGCTTTTAAAAATTATTTTATTTATTATTATTATTATTATTAATTTTTATTATTATTTAAATTTATTATTATTTTAAAATATCCTTGTGTGGGGCGCCTGGGTGGCACAGTCAGTTAAATGTCCAACTCTTGGTTTCAGCTCAGGTCCTGAGATCGAGCCCTAGGTCAGCTCTGTGCTCAGCAGTGAGTCTGCTTGGTATTCTCTCTCCCTCTCTCTGCTCCTCCTGCTTGTGTATGTGTACTCCCTCTCTCTCCCTCTCTAAAATAAATAAATCTTAAGAAAATCCTTGTATATGTACAGAAAATTTCTAGAAGGATGTCTAAGAAATTATTGACTGTGGTTGCCTCTAAACAAGGAAATGGAAAGTCTAGAGGTAGGAGAGAGACTTACATTAATTATGTAAACTTTCACACTGCTTGAAAAAATTTTAACCATTGCATATGGTTAAGAAAAATATCTTGTCCTCAGAATACAGATGCATGGATGTGTCATCCAATTATAAAAAGGCACAGACACTTCCTTTTGAAGGCATGCCTTATGCCTTTCTACACCGGGATTTACAATTGCCTTCATAGTTTGGGATTTCAGAAAATTACTTTCATACCCACTCCAGGCCAAGTTCTTGGGGTTCCTGCACACGAGACGGTCAGGGCCCCTGAGGTAGTGTCTGGTGGATGGAGGCCCTGAGGCCAGTGTTTCACCTCCCTCATCCAACCACATTCTAGAAATGCCTCCGTATGCATCCAAAGTATTCATGGTCTGCCTGTGCCATGATTTGGAGTTTGGAAGTTTGGAAACTAAGATCCTGGTTGGCCTGCTACACTCCCTCTAAGTTTGCAGCCCATGCAGGAAGAACCTTGGAGAACAAAGTACCCAGGATCTCAATCTAGATAGAGAGGGTATGAAAGATGGAGAGGGCTTTTGTGGACAAGGTCTGCCAGGGCAGGGGATCCTCTGGGCCACTTCTGGCTCAGAATAAGCGCTGAGGAGTGTGGGATCCACCCCCAAGATCTCCAGAGATACTGATACTGACCACACTGACCCTAGCCCCCGCCCCTCAGTTCTGTGCCCCTTTTGGGAGCAATGGGCAGGAGGGAGTACAGCCAAGGCCTGCCAGCCCCTAAATCCAGAGAGAGTGGGGAGACAAGGTCTTTAAAACACTTCCCCTTCCCCAGCAAGCTGGCTGAGACCTGGGCTTGAGAAGGTAGTAAGAGAGGCAGCAGGAGAAGAGGGTGAGAAAGAAGGGGTGGGGGTGGTGAGGACAAGACAGGCAAGAGGAGAAAACACCAACTCCTGTGAAACGAAGCTTTCCAGGACTCCAGGGACAAAGCCACAAATCTAAGGGGGGAAATGTGAATCCTTCTCTCTCAGCCATTGATAAGTGAGCAAGCAGACAAACAAGAAGTACGTAGGAATATGGTTCACCATCAATAGGTTTGACCTAAAGCAGGCATAGAGAGCCCTGTACAGAATTGATGGGGCCTTGGATCTTCTTTTCAAGAAGACACCAGCATTTACAAAAAGAATTGGCCACACAAAAAGCCTCCAAAGTAAGAACCAGACAACAGATAACAAATAGGTTCACCAGCTGCAATGCATGTCTGACACAATTTACAAAACATATTTAAAAATAATAATTTAAAATACCACTCTGAAAATTTAAAACGTGTCCACTTCTGGATAAGACACAGCCCCCAAAGTTAGAACCTATTTGGAACCAAGCAATAATGGAAACACTTGGGACGCCTGGGTGGCTCAGTGGTTGGGGGCCTGCCTTTTGTTCAGGTTGTGATCCCAGGATCCGGGATTGAGTCCCACATCGGGCTCCCTGCATGGAGCCTGCTTCTCCCTCTGCCTGCGTCTCTGCCTCTCTCTCTCAGTCTGTGTCTCTCATGAATAAATAAATACATCTTTTTAAAAAATAATGGAAATGCTTCACAGCACAACTCAGGTGCTGCCAGAGCAGCACTCTGAGGGAAATTCATAACCTTCAAAAGGCTAAAATGTGAAGAGTTACAATAAAAGATTGAAGAATATTACTTGGTGTTCAACTTGAAAAGGCAGAGAATTGAAGGACAAAGCCAAGAGAGAGGAGGAGAAAGAAGAGGAAGGAACAGGTGGAGGAAAGAGGTAATAGAAAGAAATTTCTAAGCAGAGAGAGGGAGCGTCAAACCCCAGCTAACCTCCTCACCCCAAACCCTCTGTCTCAGAGAGCTCTGCTCCTGATGTACCTTGCTCCCTCTGCGCCCCCAACCCTGACACACCGAGTGGGGCGCTTAAGTGCTTGGTTCCCCAGCCCACTGGGCCAGCAGGGACTTTGCCCCTAGCAGAGGCAATATCTGAAGGCATTTATGGTTGTAGCAACGGGGGGAAAAGGGTGCTATCCGCATCAGGTGGGTGGAGGCCAGTGTTGCTGCTCAGCACCTGCTGTGCATGGACAGCTCCGCCGTGGAGAATGATCCAGTCCCCAGTGTCCATAGTATGAGTTCAGACAACCCTGCAGGAGGCAGCCATTACCTGGGGGGTTGTCTGGAGGACCCCGCTGCCACCAGGCTTCCCGTGTGGGGCTGGAAGGCAGGGACAGCCTCATCGGTGTACAGGCCACCATCCTGTCGGTGGTTCAGGCTCACCAGGTTGGTCATCACCACCAGTCCAGTTTCCTAAGCAACAGACAACGCCCAGAACCCCGGTGGACAAGTGCATGTGATGGTCCCAACAGTTCCATCACTTTGAGGCTACTGCCCAGCATCACCACTGCTTTGTGGCTCAGTAGGGGCAGGGGGCCCATCCTCTGCTCTGAGCTTGGTGACATGGGCTGAAGGGATTGTGGGACCCAGTGACCACGCAGGGTAGAGCAGTGGGGAGGCCAGCACATCTGTGGCCCAGGCACAAAAAGCCACATGTATGATTCCATTTATGTGAAATGTCCAGAACAGACAAATCCACAGAGACAGAAGGTAGATTCATGGTTGCTGGGGGCTAGAGGAGGAGTATGGGGAGTGACTGCTCATGGGGATGGGGTTTCCTTTTGAGGTGATGAAAATGTTCTGGAATTAGACAGAGGTGCTGGCTGCACAACACTGTCAGTGTCCTAAATGCCACCCAATTGTCCACTTTAAAATGGTTCATCTTCCTGTTAATTCTGCTAATTGTGAATTTCACCATTAAAATAAAAATCAGTTGGCACCTTGCCTGATCTAAACCAGAGGCAGCTGACTGCAAATGTGACTGTTCTTACCTTCATCACTGCTAAATACTGGGAGAAGGGCGCCTGGGTGATGCTGTCAGTTAAGTGTCTGCCTGCAGCTCAGGTCATAATCTTGGGGTCCTGGGATTGAGCTCCACGTTGGGCTCCCTGCTTGGCAGGGAGCCTGCTTCTCCCTCTGTCCCTCCCCTCACTTGTACACCCTTTCTTTCTCTCTCAAACAAATAAAATCTTTAAAAGGAAATACTGGGAGCAACTCAATTGCAGGGAAGCCCCGTTCTGGACTGGCCAGCTCTACTTTGGGAACAAGGAATATGAGCCCAGTTGCTTGGACTCAGAGCCATCACCTCCTAATTGCAAAAGCTGCCAGGGCCCAGGAGTTCACGCTGCCAGGCCTTCAACAAATGTGTAATTGAAACATCACCTATTCCAATCCAGATATAGATACACCTGCAAATACGGGTACAGACAGATACAGACGTGTAATGTATTCTGTAGCTACTACAGCAAATGTTAATTATGGGATCTAGGTGGTGGGTATATAGGTGTTTGTTAACTTGTTCAACTTTTCCATACGTCTGAAAAGTTTCCATAATAAAAACAGGGTGTTTTAAATGATTTTAAAACTGGGATGAAAAGCACCCACATATGTGCCATGCATTCGAGTGGAGAAGTGGAGACTGCCAGCATCCTAATGTGGCATGATCTAGAATGATGCTTGTGCCTACTGCATGCCCTGGCACCCCCGGCCCCCACAGCCAGGAAGGAGGACAGATATGAGCTACGAATGTCAGAGGGGGTGAACCTGCCACCTGAGAGAGCATGGCTGCCTGCCCCCAGTGTAAAGGTTTTCCTTCCAGCAAAGCACCCTTAATGTCTTTGCTCCGTGCCACGTTCAAGTTATCGGTCGACACCCCATCTGCCTTGCAAATCAGGAGGGTCCACTATGAGCCCTTATCGGGGAGAATCAAAAACTAGTTCTGCCCCAATAAAAGTTTGGAAACTTCCACCTTGATCATTTCTATATCCCTGAGATCGTTTGTTTCAAGAAGAGAGGAGCTTGGAAGGGGCGGTGGGTCGAAGGCCACCTGTCCTTACAGCAAAGGCAGACCCGGAGTCCTTGGTGATGCCCCAGGGCCACGGGAAGGCGGAGGAGCGCCGGCGGCGTCGGGCTGCCAGTCCAGCCCACCAGAAGGACCCATCCTCCCGGGACACCCCGAAGGCATCAGAAACATCATAATCTTCCAATTCCTGGAAAATCTACAGGCAAAGGGGAAGAAAGGCTGGTCAACTGGAGGTTGCTTTTCAACCCAAACTGGCTCTCAGGGGTCTGGCGTGCTCCCATCTCACCCTCCTTGCACAAATATCACATGGAGACCATCTTAGGTGTTAGGCATGAGTGTCGTTAGCCCATTGGAAACATGGGGCAGAGGGGCTGGAGAGGTAGGATCTGGACAATGTTATAGGGCGAGAGTCTGATGAATTTGACCCCAACATCTTTCAACTCAGCAGAGCAATGATAAGGATTGGGTTTACCAGTGACAGAAAGAATCTGGACTCACATGGGGCCCTTCACTTCCTGGAAAGGGAGAGCGCCCTACCCCTGCAGCATGAAGGTGCTGGACCCTGGCGCCCGAGGGCCCCCACTCACCTGTGCCGGAGTCAGCTGGAACCCTGACCTGAGCAGGTAAATGCTCTTGTCCACCGCAGTGATGCACACACAGCTGCCCCTCGCAGCCCTGACCCGCAGGTCAACAACCTCCCCGGGCTGGGTTTCATTTGCTGAATAGGTCAGTGAAACCTGGACCCAAACACAGCAGGGAAGAAGTCAGGAGCTTGGCCAGACTCAACTGGTCCCCCCACCCCCATCCCTCTCCACCTGCCAAAGAAGCCAGCTCAGTGGGGACCCTGGCCTTGCTGCCCACGTGAGGATGAGGGCGGAAGGCAGAGTGACAGGAACAAGACTGATGTAACTAGAACATTCTGTGCTGAGGATGGGAGGGGAGCAAGGAGAAAGGGGGGGTGGGGACAGGCACTGGCTGAGGGCATGTAGCAGCCAGTTTCAAAGGATGCAGGGAGAAGGGACAGAAAGCTGAGCCCGCTGCTAGGGGCATGAATCGTGTCCCTTAAGTCTGGGACCCAATGGAGACAGCGAGGAGCTGACGGCTCTCCCTGTGTGTTCCTAATGCAATCTCCATCTGGGTGACTTTGGGAGGAGCTCCGGTAAAGATGTAATTTAGTTGCAATTATTCCGGAAGACAGGGCAGCCCTTGCAGTCCTACCTTGATACCCTCTGGGAACCCAAGTGGCAGCTGTGGACAGCCTACTCGGGGCACAGACACCCTGGAGTTCCCCCCCAGCATCCCTAGATGGTTGTTGCTGGGCCACTCCCCCAGTCGGCTCCCCATGTCCCACCTGGTTTTCAAAGAAGTTCTCAACAGCAAACTGGAGGTTGTCCGCAACCCCTTCTCCATTCTCCCTGACATAGAAGACCAGCAGGCGGCCAAGGGGGACCATGCTAGGGGTCACAGGCAGCCGGAGAGAGGTCACACACACATTGACCTCGGCTGCCGCAGCTGGAGGAGGCTCTAAGACAAGTTAGAGGTGGGGAGAGGCATGAGGACCCAGCACCCCACACTGGGACCAGCCATGCCCCAGGTTGCCCTGGGGATGACCTGGGGCCCAGCACAAGATGGGTGTTGGTCCTGGGCCGAGTACTCCTGGATACTCACATTCCCTGTTACTTCACCTAGAAGGGAAGGGAAGGGAAGCCCAAAAGGATGTGGGGATATGACTCCCAAAGCACCATCTGGGCCAGCAGTTCTCAACCAGAGAGATGCTGCCCCCCCAGGGGACATTTTTGGCTGTCATGGCTTGGGAGTGCCACTGGCATCTACGGGGCAGGAGGCCGGGCATGCTGCTCGACACTGCTGTGCACAGCATGGCCCCAACAACAGGAGAATGATCCAGCCCCAAACATTAGTAGTGCCCAGAGTGGGAAACTCTGCCTTTCCATGAGAGGGACCCTGGGTTCCGGTCTACCTATGCATCTATCTATCATCTATCTATTATCTATCTAAGTCTATGAACTATGAATGAATACGTCTATGAATCTAAGTGTGAATCTAAGTATAGATCTAGATCTACTCATAAATCCATGAGTCTATCTATCTATCTATCTCTGATTCTCACCTACAGCTGACTTTTCCTTTTAGGGACAGTAGCAATGTCTGGATATTTTTTAAGTCATCGTATTGTGTGTGAATAGGTTGCTACTGGCACCGAATGGGTGGAGGCTGTGGACGCTCCCTGACACCGTACCGCACGCCGGACAGCCCCACCACAAATGGCCTGCCTTCAGCTGTCCCCATCGCCCAGTCTGGGGATCCTGCTCTAGGCAGAAGGATTATGAAGGGGGAAGAGGCTGGGGAAGACCCAGAGGAGGCTGTGGGTCTCATGAGAAGCACATGGAGTCAAGGAGGGAGAGGAGGAAGAAGACTCCTGGTTGGGAGGGTGACCTGGGCAGAGTCAGAGAGGCCACTGGCTGATGGCAACACAGCACAGTGTGGGCCAGCACAGGGGTCCAGCCTGTGGCTGGCCTGCCCCTTGTGCCCTGCAGACAGGCAGTGAGGACAGCCTGGAGAGGACCTCTCCACCTCCAGCAGCTGCTCACTGCCCACCTCCTGGTCCGAGTCACATCTTGCCTGGGACACAAGCCCTCTGTCCTGAGACAAGCTCCCCCTCCAGGGTGAGTCCTGCTTACCCCTCCCTTCTGGGGCACCCACCCCGGTCTCAGTGGTTCTGAAGGAACAAGGAACACCTGCCTGCGACCTGGCTCACCTGTCTCAGAAAGGTGCATTAACCGAATCGGCGTCTCTGCGGCTGCCCGCCTGCTTCTCTGCTGAGTGATGTGGGCGGGCTGCTGGCCTGAGAGCACAATGTTGCCCCTCGCGGCCACCTCATAGTACAGGGTGAAGTTGCAGGGACACGTGGACTTCACGGGGAAATGGGCTTCCCTTCCCACCTGTGGAAGACAGGCAGCATGAGGGGCCCTATGTGGCACCCATAGCCTGGCACCAAGGCCACAGCCCCCACTCCAGGCAGATGGCCACTCTGGGGCCACAGGGAGGCCGGGACAGCTGAGGCAGGAATGCCAGCCTCAGAGCAGAAAACTGGGCATCCTGGCAGTGGCCACGGCCCCTGGGCAGCCTCAGCTGGCTGCTCTGTCAATGGGCTGTGGTGCGGATCGAGTGTACTAACAGTGTGGAAGCTCTCAATGAGGTGATGTGCAGTAAAAGAGTGAACCTGGCCTGAAGAGAGCTCTGGCCTTTGGCCCCCGGCTCCCCAGGGGGCATCTCTAAGCCTCTGAAATGTCCTCCCTATTAGGTATCTTTGTTTACCTGAGGGCTCAGGCCCCACCAGCTACTGACAATATGATTTATGAGGACTGCCTGGGTCACACTCAAATCAATTTGAGTTCTGGAGAGCCTGGAACTGAGGTCAGCCATGCAGATGGTCAGCCATGGCTATGTGACTGACCCCCCAATAACAAAACCCCAGACCCTGAGCATCCTGGGTCACATATTTGCTAAGGGTCTGGTATCCCGCATACATAAAGAACTCACAACTCGACAATGAAAAGACAAACAATTTTCTAAAACTTAGAAACAGCAGGAGAAGCTGAAGGAAGGATATACAGGATCTCCCTGTACTGTCCGAGCAACTCTTCTGAAAAATCTAAAATTATTCCAAAATTTAAAATTTAAAAAAAGGAATTGATAACAGATTATAACATATTGAACAATTGTTTTCAGGTCCTCAAGTCTGTAACATACTCTACACAACAACACAACAAAAATAACAGTAGGGAGGAGAGAAGGAAAGTTCTTTTTTTTTTTAATATTTTATTTATTTATTCATGAGAGACAGAGAGAAAGAGAGAGAGAGAGAGAGGCAGAGACACAGGCAGAGGGAGAAGCAGGCTCCACACAGGGAGCCCGATGTGGGACTCGATCCTGGGTCTCCAGGATCACACCCCGGGCTAAAGGTGGTGCTAAACCACTGCGCCAGCCACCGGGGCTGCCCAAGTTCTTTCTTTTTATGGAGGAACAGCAGCTAACAAATGTAGGAGGAATGAGAGAGTTCAGAACCCCCATCATGATGCCCCTATTGTGGTAACAGGTCACATGAGAATTGTCAGTGATGCTAAAGGCACAGGATGAAAGGTTGCTGGGGATCAGGACAGTGTGGCAGGGGCCTCAGATTGTCACCCGGGTGATTCAGTAGCCTCACCCATAAGGAAAAAGAGCTGAGAGTTATCAGACTCCAACCAAGGATAAGATCAGCTCCAGCAACATGGGGCCTTCTAAATCTGTGCTTCTTGACAGGATACACAAGAGCGGCACATATGTGGCAATTTTGCCTGATTCTAATTAATAACGTGGGATCATCTAAAAGACCACGGACCTAAATTCTTCACAAAAATCATGGTTATGAAAAGGCAGAGGTGGGGACTATTCCAGATCAAGAGCAACTAGGGACACAGAAGAGCCAAATGCAACACGTAAACTGATCCTGAATGAAATGCACGCACACACACACACACACACACACACACATACACACACATGCATGCGCGTTCACATAGGCGCATGCATATGGTTGCATGCTTACATGTATGTGCATCATAAGACTGTGTAGATGTAACAATATCTTGAGTTAAGACAATTTTCTTAGATGTCATAAGAACCTTGAGATCATGCTGAAAAATGTCCTTATTTTTAGGACATGTTATGCTCAACTATTTAAGAGTGAAGCATCACGATATATGTAATTTATTTTCCAATGTTGCAGAAAATGAAAAGTCTAAAGAAATGGATGGCTGAGTGGATGTGTGGGTGAATGGATGAGTGGATGGCTGGGTAGATGGGTGGATGGATGGATAGGCTCATGGGTGGATAGAGGAGTAGATGTGTGGGTGGATGGATGGGTGGATGGCTGGGTGGGTGGGTAAGTGGACAAGTGGATGCATGAGTGGGAGGATGGATGGATGGACAGAGGCAAAATATTAATTCATAAATCTAGGTGAAAGGCATATGGTTATACCGTTTTCTACGATTTCTAAGTTTGTAAATATCCCCCTTATAAAAAGACATCTAAACAAAAGTCCCCTTGGGTTTCAATGTTGGAAAAAAGAAAAGAGCAAAACCTTTCTCCTCTCCTCACACACTAGCCCCATGGCATCACGGCAACCCTAAACGGCAGGCTTGACAGCCCCCATTCTCAGAGCAGCTCATCCCTGCATGCACCTCAAATCTGGAGGAAGGAGAAGGACCCCAACATAGAGCCCAGGCTGGACCAAGCTCAGTCACTCTGGTCTCCATGCCCTGAGGCCGTCCGTACCCAGGGGGCGCCCTGGTGACAGTCATGGGGCAGGGGGAAGCAGGAGCCTGCTGACCCAACTCAGGCAGGATGGAGATGTCCCTCCAAGAGGAAAGTCTGAGTGACCCAGCCAAGTCCTCATCTAATGGGAACTGTGGCACGGCCAGCTGGGGACACAGGGCTCCTTCCCGCCCCCACAGGAAGGCAGCCAACACCAGCATCCCCACAAGGCGCCGCTGGTTGAATAGCATTACAAGAACAGCGTGTTCAGCCAAGCTGGGCACAATCTCCTCTGAGTTTCTCATTCTCAGAACCCCTGCAGAGGGCCGCTAGGTCCCAAAATGGGTGGCCCTGGTGCCAGGATTCCTCTGAGCTGCATCCCAGGGGCCCCTGGCCCGTCTGGGCAGCAGCTCTCGGAAAGGGAGTTTATGGGGCTGGTAGGGCCGGGGAGCAATGCCTGGGAGCCTGCCACCACTCCTGGCAGCCAGGCTCTGCCCTCAGGCTCAGTTAAAGGAGCTAACAGGGTGCTTCGTTATACATACATCATTCAAGAGGGGGTAAGCATTCCACAGTCCTTGCGTAGGGTTTGGTCCTATGTGCATTTTCAGGCATCCATTGGGGATGTAGGGATGTGTCCCCATGGATAAGAGGTGGACTGCTGTATATACGTGAGGGGGAAACAGCTATTTTGTTTCTGCCTGGGCAATTGATGGCCTGACAAGCTGCTCACAGCCAGAGTCTGGACATTTATATGAGGACCCAAGCTTAGGATTCTGGCCACAACTTTCTGCTTCACTTTTCCCCACGTGCCTTTTAAAATAACCCCTTAGGGTCAGGGGCACCTGGGTGGCTCAATGGTTGAGCATCTGCCTTTGTTTCAGGTCGTGATCTGGGGTCCTGGGACTGAATCCTGCATCAGGCTCCCCGCAGGGAGCCTGCCTCTCCCACTGCCTATGTCTCTGTTTCTCTCTATCTCTCATGAATAAATAAATAAAATCTTTTTAAAAATAAAAATAACCCCTTAGCACCGACCCCTCAAATGTTAGCGACTTCCTTCTCAACCACCTTATGAGTAACAGGTGCTTGCTGCCCTACTGTCTGTCTCCTAGGAAGTGACCTGGGACAGAGGACTGTCCTTTCCCCCAGGTTCACTATGTGCTCGCTCACCCCACTCTGGGATCTGTACCTAAATCTCATGACTTGACTTCCTTTGTATGTATTGAAACTGTGCCCCCAGTCAAAACAACTCCAGGGGTTTCCACTTCTCCCAACACAATAGGACATTCTGGAAAAGGCAAAAATATTAAACAGTGAAAATATGGGTGGTTGCCAGGGGCGCATGGGGAGGGAGGGATGAATGAACAGCTGGGTGGAACGCTGAAACCATTCTGTACGATACTATAATGCTGGATGCGTGTCGTTATACGTTTGTCCAAATGCACCGAGTCTGCAATACAGAGAGGGCCCTAACGTACCCTGTTATTATTTTAGTTAATAACAACACATCGATACCAGCTCATCAACTGTAACAGGTGTGCCACCCTAAGACAAGCTGCTAATCACCAGAGAACCCGCACACGGGGGACAGAGGGAGCAAAGGAACTCTGCACTTTCTGCTCAAATTTCACAGCTCCATCCATCTCCATCCATCTTGCTTAATCAGGATTGTTGAATAACAGACTGGGAGGAAGGAACACGGGACCCAGACCTAGGACTGTCTCATCTCCGTACTCAGGTGTGTCTGCAAGCGTTGGCTGGGGAAATCCGGTGCCTGCACCCAAGAAGTGCCACCCTGCGGACAGTGGGAACCTGGGCCAACAGTTGGGGGTCCCGCCTCAGGCATGGGAGCAAGTGATGGTACCGGCACCCCCAGGGCCAGGTTAATCAGGGTAAACCCCAGGCCACAGCCTAAAGGTTTACCATGATTAAATCCCAGGCATTCATCCAGAAGAATCCCCCATACACACACACACACACACGCACACACTGCTGAAGGGACAGGGATTCCTGTGCCCCTGCTGGGGCATGCCCACGTCCCCCGAGGCGCGTGCTTGCTGTTTTCCTGAGGCACCTCGTGCCAGGGGAAGGGCACACCTGAAAGCCTTACCTGCAGGGGGTGGGGAGGTGGCTGCAGCTGCAGATAGCACTGGCTTGGAGAGTACCAGCTGCTGAGAGAGAGATAGCTGGGCAGGTACTGGGCCCCCACAGGCTTCCCCTGGAGTGCTGTCACCTTGGTCTGAAGAAAAGAGGATATTTGGTTAAGGCCTGGGTGCTTGGTGGAAGAAGGGGGTCTTGGGGAGGCTTCTGACTGCCCTGGCCTGCGTCAAGACCCTCTTATGCTCTAATTTCCCTTTGGAGACCCCCTTTCCCCAGTTCTCAGAGAATGGGGTCCAATGTGCCTTAACGCAGTGTTCCTCGGCTCCAGGAAACAAGGTCCAAGACTGGTCACAGGGTGTCAGGGGGTGGCTCCAGCAGAGGCAGGTGACTCATGTGGCCACCAAGAAAGTTCTATCACAGGCATGTTAGGAAGCCCTCCCCATCCCTCTCTCTCTCTCTCTCTCTCTCTCTCTTTCTCTGTTTTGCCAGTGGCCCTGGTGGCTTCTCAGAGGGGATAACAGCCTGGGAAGTGACCATAGAGAGGGTGGTCAGGAGAAGGAGTGGCCATGCAGGACAGCATCCCCGGGGCTCTGCACCCCGCTCCTCCCTCTGTGTGCACCCAGTCCTGCCTGGGTGCTTATACTGCTTTTGCTCCTTTGGGGTTTGAGCTTGTCGCCTTCTCTTGCTGCTGAAAGAGGATAGACAATACAAAGGAGAGGCCAGAAGTGCAGATCTAAGACTTCTGGGAGATCAAGAGTAAAGAAGTCGGGGACTACTGGGTGGCTCAGTCAGTTAAGTGTCCGACTTGATTTTGGCTCAGGTCATGATCTCAGGGTCCTGGGATCGAGCCCCATGTTGGGCTCTGTGCTCAGCGTGGAGTTGGTTTGTCCCTCTCCCTCCACTCTTCTCCCGCATGCACATGCTCGTGCTCTCTCTCTAAAACAAATACATATTTTAAAAAATAAAAGTAAAAAGTAAAATAAATAGAAAATAATTAACACCTGCAATTAGTTTTGCTTTTTTTTTTTAAGATTTTATTTATTTATTCATGAGAGACACAGAGAGAGAGGCAGAGACACAGGTAGAGGGAGAAGCAGGCTCCATGCAGGGAGCCTGATGTGGGACTCGATCCTGGGTCTCCAGGATCACACCCTGGGCTGAAGGCGGCACTAAACCCCTGAGCCACCCGAGCTGCCCTAGTTCTGCTTTTAAAAAAATAATTAGGGGGGATCCCTGGGTGGCTCAGCGGTTTCGCGCCTGCCTTTGGCCCAGGGCACGATCCTGGAGTCCCGGGATCGAGTCCCGCATCAGGCTCCCGGCATGGAGCCTGCTTCTCCCTCCGCCTGTGTCTCTGCCTCTCTCTCTCTCTCTATGTCTATCATAAATAAATAAATAAATAAATAAATAAATAAATAAATAAATAAATAAAAATAAATCTTAAAAATAAAATAATTAGGGACACCTGGGTGGCTCAGCGCTTGAGCATCTGCCTTAGGCCCAGGGCACAGGCCACAGGACTCTGGGATCAAGTCTCGCATCATGCTTCCTGCATGAGGCCTGCTTCTCCCTCCACCTGTGTCTCTGCCTGTCTGCCTCTGTATCTCTCATGAATAAATAAATAAATAATTTAAAATTAAAAAAAAGAATAATTAAAGACCTTTTCCTAAGCAGTATTCAGTAACAGAAACAGAACATCTTTCTATTAATGTGATATTTTTAGGAAAAAGCTAATTTTTAGACATGTATCTATGAGACAGAAAATTGTTCAGCTAATTCTGGTATTTGTGGTCATTTCAGGGCTTTGCTGCTACTTAATTGCTAGGGGGCTAATGGAAATAAAGGAATGCCTTTTAATCATTAAAAAGAAAAGCTGTAATTGTAGCAATGGATTTGTAGTCCATTTGAAAGCTGTAGGCTGGACACCCCCAAGCTTACAACTTTGATGGTTAAAACCCTTTAAATACATGTTGCCTGACTGAGGACATAGTCACCACAAGTGTCCTCAGCTTCCACCTACACATTTACTCTCGGCCACCCCCACCCCTTCCCTGCCATCCAGCATCCATGAGGCCATCACAGAGGCCAGGGGGTGGGGGGTGGCTGGACACCCTTTTCTACCATTCCTGCTCCTCCCTCCCCTGACAATGGGACCCCATGTCCTGCCCATTCTACCTTCACAGCTCCAGGCTCAGTGGCCTCTCTGTCATCACCTCCTGTCTGCCCAACTGTGCCCCCCACCAGGTACCCTCCCATTATAGTTACTGGAACAACCGCTGAATATTAAAAATCAGACCACTCTGTCCCCCTGAAGCTGCCTTCTGGATAACCCCCCAACACCCCTGTGAGGTCAGGGGCACCCTGCCAATTCCTTCCTCTGTATCTTCCTGAGGGACTCAGCCTCGCTGGGCCCAATTACACTATGATGAAGGGCCTCTGCATGCTATTTCACCCTCCCTGAAGCAGCCTGGATGACCCTCCCCGAGGTCAGGAGTCCACATCATGAGGTCCCTTTGGGACAGCCTCCTTCAGCATGACAGAGCCAGGAGCCCTCACCTCTCCTTGACCTCCCATCTTGCCCTGGGATGGGCTGGTTTCCATCCCCCAAACTCCACATCAAAGACTGTAAACTCCCTCAGGGGAGCAGTAGGCCACAGGTCGACTAAGCTGGTGCCCAAGCATGGACTGAGGAAGGCACCAAGGCTGTGAGACTCACCCACCTCCAGCCACACATGTTGTGCTGACATAGGGATGAAGGGGATTTCAAACACCACGAGCCCTCCCTGGGACACAGATTCAGTGGTGTAGATGTTGTCCTTTGGTGTCAGCTCTGCCCTGATCTGGACCGTCACCCCCTCGGCTGGGCTGCCATCTGGGTAGGACAGCTCCACCTGGAAGGGGTCACCAAAGATTCAAAACAGTCAGGGCAGCACCACTCCTCAAACTGATCTACAGACTCAACCCAATCCCCCATCAAAATCCCAGCCAACTACTTCACAGCAATTGACAAGCTAAAAGTCACAGGGAATTGCAAGAGACCCCAAATAACCAAAACAATCATGAAAAAGTGAAACAAAAGAGAACTTACATGTCCCAATTTCAAAATTCACTATGAAGCTACAGAAATCAAGACAATGTAGTACTGGCATAGGAGAGACGTGGTGATCGATGGGATAGAACCGAGAGTCCAGATATAAATCCACACATCCGTGGCAAACTGGTTTTCAACAAGAGTGTCAAGACCATTCAATGGGTAAAGAACAGTTCCCTCAACAAATGGGGCTAGGACGGCAGGATACCCACATGCAAAACAATGAAGTTGAACCCCTACCTCACACCATCTACAAAAGTTAAAAATGAATCATAGACCTAAAGTTAAGAGCTAGAACTCTGAAACACTTAGAAGATGGCGGGTGGAGTAAGAGGACCTTCATGACCTTGGACTTGGCAAAGAAGTCACAAGGTACAAGTCATCACGTGCTGGCTGTTAGCCTGGTGTCACACGGTGAACCAGACTTCCCAGGCCACATGGTATGGAGTTAAATAAAGACCACCTGAAATAAAAGGAGTAAAGGCTATGTATTCAAAGCTCGCTGTAGCAAGGGAGTCATGGCCACCATCACTGGTGTTTGGCAGAGACTCAAACACAGGTGAAGCAGGAAAGCCTTATAGCAAGAAACAGGGAAGGCTTCAGGTGTGTCCCAGTTGGAGGCTACCAGGGTGGGGATGCTATAGGTGGTTAACTGGGAGCAGGGTATCCTCGGCAATTGGTTAGGGGAGCATACAGGGGCTCAGTGTCTACCAAGTGCGTGGATTTATTTCTGCACCCTGAATTCTATCCCATCGGTCTCCATGTACAAATCACAGTGGAGGAAGCACCACGTGCTGGCCATTGACCTGGTGCCACACTGGGGTATGAACAGAACAGACCGTGTTATGAGCAGTTCCTTGTGATGCTGACCTCACTCAGAAAAGGCAGTCAGAACAAGGGGTTCAGAAGACAGGGATGGTGGGGGGTTCAGGTGGCTCAGTTGGTTAAACATCTGCCTTCAGCTCAGGTCATGATCCCAGGGTCCTAGGGTCAAGCCCCGCATCAGGTTCCCTGTTCAGTGAGGAGCCCACTTCTCTCTCTGACCCTCCCATGCTCGTGTACATGCATGCACATGCACGTACACTCTCTCTCTTTCTCAAAGAAACAAAATATTTTTAAAAAATATTTTTATTTAAAATAATTTAAAAGAAATAAAAGACACCATCTTCAGTAGAGTCCCCATTTGGACCCCCAGGTGACCTTCAAGTAGAGCTAGGGTAGGAGGCAGTGCACAGCTTGTGTCCTCAGACAGCCCTTCGGATCCCCAGTGCTTACCTTCCCCACGTAGGACAGGCCTGGCTTGAACTGCTTCCTGGTGTCCTTGGAGTAGCGGACATCCACCAGCTGCCTCTGGACAGGGGTGGAGTCATCAAACGCCACCTGCTGGCTCCCGTCCACACTGGTTACCGTGGCCCAGATGCTGACGGTGCCCCGGAAGTGCTCGGGGACATCGGCTGGGATCATGTCCTTCACACAGATGTCAAAGTCCTGGGAGCCGTAGATCTGGAGGTAGGAAACACAGAACATGCTCACTCAGGGCTGGAGTGGCGTCAAGGAAAGATTCTCAAAACCACATCTGAATTGCAGGACTCTCCGGCTGCTTGGAGGGCCAGGGGGACACTCAGTGACACACCCAAGCTATGCTGTGAGTCACTGGATCCCTTGCTGGATATCCCCTGTAAGATGTCCCCTGTAGTAAGATGATTGCCCTCCAGCAGACATCGGGGCAGGGATTTGAACTTGGTCATCCCCCACTTTGGAGCACTTATTCTATTCCCATACCCGGGGCACAGAATGCCCCCATTCCACCCCTATCTCAGGACCCAGGCGGGGTCCTGACAAATAAGCCACATCGAGAAAGAAGAAAGAAAAACCGGGTTTTCAGACTTTACGTACACAGGAATGTGAAGTCATGCAGCCGCTTTGGAAAACAGTCTGGGAGTTTCTCAAATGGCTAAACATAGAGTTACCCCCAAATATACAAAAGGACCATGGCCAGACCATACAGAAAAATGACCAACTCATTACCAGCCTTGAAGGAAGTCTGACCCCTGTGTCTAGCAACTGGCAGGAAGACAAAATCCCGGAACAACCAGCCCCAAATGGCCAGGAATTGATCAATAACTGACAGCTTCCCTGATTTTTGTCCCTACTTCTTTTTCTTTTTTTTTTTTTTTTAAGATGTATTTATTTATTTAAGTAATGTTTGCACCCAACATGGGACTCAAACTCACGAGCCCGAGATTAAGAGTCACTTACTTTACTGACTGAGCCAGCCAGGCACCCCATTTTATTAAAGATTTATTTATTTATTTCAGAAAGAGAGAGCGCATATGCGCAGACTCAAGCAGACTCTCCACTGAGTGCAGAGCCCAATGCAGGGCTCAATCCCATAACCATGAGATCATAACCTGAGCCAAAACCAAGAGTCAGACACCTAGCCAACTGTGCCACCTAGGCACCTCAAGGCACCCCTTTAAAAAAATTTTTTAAAGTAAACTCTCAAGGTGGGGTTCAAACTCATGACTCCAAGATCATGAATCTCACGCTCTACCTACTGAGCCAACCAAGTGTCCCTTTTCCCTACTTCTGAGAGAGACAAATATGCACCCCTAACCAATCTCACAAGAAGCTCTCCTTCTAGTTAGGTGCTCACAGCTTCCCTATGCCCACAGCCTGAAGCTGGGGCACACCTGAAGCCTTCCCTCTTGCTCACAATAAAGCTTCGAGTATGCCAAGCAGGAGTGATGGTGGCTGACTCCCTTGCTATAGCAAAGCTCTGAATAAATAGCCTTTGCTCATTCTTACTGGGATAGTGTATGTAATTCCACACAACCCAGGAGGGCCACATCCAAGAGAAAGGAACACGTCCAGCCTCACACAAACCTGTACGCGAGTGTTCAGAGCAGCATTACCTATAAGAGCCAAAAAAGTGGAAAAAACTCAAATATCCATCAACAGGTAAATGGAAAAACAAAATGTGGCTGTGGCCCATCCAAAATGAACTATTACTCAGCCGTAAAAAGGAACCCTGAAAACATCGTCCCAAGTAAAAGAAGCTGGACACAAAGACCATAGATCATATGATTCTGGGCAGCCCGGGTGGCTCAACAGTTTAGTGCCACCTTCAGCCCAGGGCATGATCCTGGAGACCCGGGATCGAGGCCCATGTCGGGCTCCCTGAATGGAACCTGCTTCTCCCTCTGCCTGTGTCTCTGCCTCTCTCTGTTTCTCAAATAAATAAAATCTTTAAAAAATAAAAATAAAAAAAAAAAGAATATACGATTCTATGTATCTGGAATGCCCAAGGGAAGCTCCTGGTGCATGAGGTCCCTGCTCCTCACCTTTGTGGTTCTGAGGATGGGGCGCCCCACCTCCTGGCTGTAGTACCCCACGCCATTTACAGTCATATTGATCGTTAAGTTCCCCGAGACAGGTTTCCCAAAGGTATACCTGGAACAAAAGGACAAAGTGAGTTATTTCCCACGGAGCAGCAGGGGTGGGGTGGGGTCAGTCTCAGGAAGGTCAAGGCCCCGTGTTGTGGTCCGCTGATACAGGGATGCTTCCCCATCCTACATTCTGTGCTTACAGTCCTTCCCAGAGCCCAGAGTCAGCATAGATAATGTCAGGGGCCTGCAATCCTCTGCACCAAGACTGGTGTTTGACAGAAAAAGAGACCAAGGGTCAGAGAGGAACTCTGAACCCAAGAGCAGGAGAGTATGTGAGACAACCGCTAGGCCCGTCACTTGTCGATGAGGACAGTACAGAGGATCAAACAACCGTGGCTACCAGCGAAACTCGGGCCTAAGTGCCCCGGTGAATTCAACTTTAAACGGGGATCTGACTTTTCCCAGTCTTGGTTCCTCACCCAGAGAATGGGGACAAAACTATCCTCTCAGAGATGTTGGTAAAACTTTTTTTTTGATGTTGGTAAAACTTAAACGTATGTTTGTCATGCTTTATGCAGAGGGGACACCTGTCTACAGGGCACAGGAGCAAGATGGCAGATCACAATGAATAAAAAAAATAACACCAGGCATTTTGATAGATTTTTCTAGACGATCAAAAATATGTGCATATCCAATGCATCCTTGGATTTTATTTTATTTTTTAATTTTATTCAAGAATAATTGACGATATTCTTGGATTTTAAAACACACAGCAGGGATCCCTGGGTGGCGCAGCGGTTTGGCGCCTGCCTTTGGCCCAGGGCACGATCTTGGAGACCCGGGATCGAATCCCACATCAGGCTCCCGGTGCATGGAGCCTGCTTCTCCCTCTGCCCCCCCCCCCCCCTCTCTATCTGTGTGACTATCATAAATAAATTAAAAAAATAAAATAAAATAAAAAATAAATAAATAAAACACACAGCAGGGGCACCTGGCTGGCTCGGTCAGTAGAGCGTGGGCCTTTTGATCTCAGGGTGGGGAGTCTGAGCCCCACGTTAGGGGTAGAGATTACTTAAAGAAACAAAAAAAATCCCACAGAGCTGGAGGAGACAAGGGCAGAAGAACTGCCTCGGCCACAACTCTTGTAGGTGGCAGAGCTGCACAGGAACACGAGCTGTGAAGGGCTCTCTCTGAGGGGTCCCAAAAAGGACAGTGACTCTGGACACCCTCTGGTCAGCCTTCACTTTGCACCTGGTCATTAGCCTGGTCATGAAACGGGCACTCCCTTCAAGAAATCCCTTGTGGGTCCGCCCATTCACTGTGGGTGCTGTTTGTAAGGAAGAGGGGGACGCTGGAAGGGGAGGGGGAGGAGGAGGGATGTTCCCACGGGGGGAGCAGCACAACAGTGGGAAGAGGGGGATAAACCCCAAGAGGGGCGCGCGTGAGGGGGGGGCATGTCTGAGGGAGGTGTCTCGGGGAGGAGGGGCGTGCCCGTGGGGGTGTGTCTAGGGAGGAGGGGCGTGCCCGTGGGGGTGTGTCGGGGGGGGCTGTGTGCTCATGGGGGAGTGTCTCAGGGAGGAGGGGCGTACCCATGGGGGTGTGTCTGGGGGGGAGTGTCTCGGGGGAGGGGCGTGCCCGTGGGGGTGTGCTCATGGGGGAGTGTCTCAGGGAGGAGGGGCGTGCCCGTGGGGGCGTGTGTGTGTGGGGGTGCCCATGGGGGAGTGTCTCACGGGGAAGGGCGTGCCTGTGGGGCTTGTCCCGGGAAGGGGCACGCCTACAAGGGGAGGAGCTCGCCCAAGCTGACGCCTCCTTCTCACCTGGCCTGCACAGTCCCCTTCTCACAGGTGTCCAGGTCCCGGATGTACTGGGGCGGGTCAATAAGCAGCTCAAATTTCGGCAACACTGGAAGGAGAGCAGAGAGGAGGGAGGGGCAGCTTCTGGTGGGGGCCTCAGAAAGTCCTGGAGCTGTGGCAGGGAGAACAGCAGGGCCGCAGCCTGGGGCCACTGCGCGGCCACCGCTACAGGAATCCACACCACCCTTGCTGAGTGCAGGCAGCATTCTGGAGATTTCGCTGACCCACATCTATTTCCTACTTTGGGGGGGCACACACGCTTTTTCTCTCAAGGGGCCCACATCGCATCACTTTTAGGCTGCGTACACTGCGTGCAGCCCAGCCAAGAGGTGCACAAGTGGCCAGGTTCCTAGACCGGTGCGGGTGGCCCAGGAGTGCTTGTAGCTGGAGGGGATCTCTTTATCTCTTTGCCTCACAACTCAGCCCGGGAGCCTCTGGCCATCTGGTCACCCTGTGAAGCTCAGGGACACCCAGAACCCACAAGGAGGAAACTGGACGTAATTGGTCCATCGAGCCTGTCACACAAGGCCATAAATCCCTTTCCTTTTGCTTCTCTAGTTTGCACTGGGCTTCTGTCACTTGCAACCAACAGCCCTGCCCTCTACAGCCTTTCCTTCTAGGGCCTTCCTCCTCGAAGAAACAGTTTAAGGGAGAATTTGGGGACAGAAGCAGAGTAAGCAGCTGTGATCTATGTTCGGTCCACAGCTCCTGTCACCTGGACCGTTTCCTGAATGGCTCTGAACATCTCACATCCCCTCATCTGTGCACAGGATCAGGATGACGATGAAAGAACCAAAAGAAATGGACTTAAAAAGGAAGGGAATTCTGACCCAGGCCACGCCATGGATGAACCCAGATGACATCACGCTGAGTGAAACACACTAGACCCAAAAGGACAAAACACTGTGCAGTCCCACTTCCATGAAGCACCTAGACAAGTCAGGTTCATAGAAACAGGAAGCAGGCTGGTGGGCATCGGCGGCTGGGGGAGGGGACAGGGAGGTAGCATTTCATGGGGACTGAATTGCAGTCTGGAGAGATGAAAAAGTTCCGGAGAAAGAGGGTGGTGATGGCTACCAAACAACATGAATGTCCTCAATGTGACACAAGCGTACATGTACAAATACCGAAGATGGCACATTTTGTTTTTGTACCTCTTTTGAGTTCTTTTAAGAAGGAAATGACAAAGTGCTCAGCTCTCTGCACTGAGCCCCAGTGAATGGGGCTGCTGCCACCCTCCCCATCATCAGTCATCACCAGGTCTGTGGTCTCTCCCAGACGTGAAATCCTAAAATCCTAAGATTCTCCAACTTACCATACTTCTGAACTTCGAAGGACTTGTTGTAGACGTGCCCTTGCATTTCGACAAAAATGAACCATTCTCCCAGCACGGGCTGATCAGACAGGGGGAAGGTCATGTTGGCCACCCCTGTGTGAACAGAGATGACCCGTCATCCTGGAGCAAGAGTGTGTGCAGAGAGCCAGCTGGGTCCGGCGAGGGTGGCAAGGGTGGCAAGGACGAAGCAGAGGCTCTCCTGGGACCTGCACCTCCCCCTGCACAGAGCAAAACCTCAGGGAAGCCAGACACCAGGCCCAGGCTGGTGGAGGAGGGCAGAGGGCGCTGTGCAGAATGAGCACTCCTGCAGGCTGAAGGTCAGGCTGCACTTCAGGTTCCTGGGGAAGCCCTGCAGCAATAGGGCCTTGCAGACAGTGAGCTGACAAGCCAGGGAGACAGGCCACCAAGCTCATCCGTTGTGCTTCCCACCTGAGTCGTTCCCAACCTTGGCACTGCTGCCATTTGGGCCTGATCATACTCCGTGGTTGGGGGCTGCCTGTGCATCGTAGGACACTGAGCAGCATCGCTGGCCTGCACCCACTCGATGCCAGTAGCTCCTCCGCCCCAAGTCATGGCAACCCCAAATAGTCCCACCTAAGTCCCCTGGGAGCAGAATCCACCCCATTGCCCACCATATGCTAACCGCTGCCCAAACTGAGCAAGGATTCTGAACAGGCTTCAAGACAGAACACCGCTCTCTCTGCAAACGGACCCCATTAACGCCACCAGCTTCAGGCAGAGGAGGCAGCTTTTGCTTTGGGTCAGTTCCTTGGAACCCTGACTTGGAGCTGTTTTCATGCTGGGAGGAGAGTGGGGATTTTCCACAAGCCTCCAGGGGAGGAATCTGAATGGGCGCAGGGACTCAAAACAGCACCTGGGGGTCTTTCACTCCTGAGTGGGACTTGCTCTGCCTGTCCCCAACAGTGACACTGTGAGAGCAGCTTAGTGGGACCCTGGAGAAAACTCAGAGACTACAAAAGCCCCCACAGCTTCTCTCCATCACTTTGGAATTGGAAAATGCGACAGCAAAAGGTCTCTTTCTTCACATATTCAAAGCCTTTGACAGTCAGAGGACATTAGGGGGTGTATGTCACCAACATGCATTTTCTACGGGGCTTCATTAGCCCATGGCCAGCATGGCCAGGAACCCTACCCCGAAGGATGGGCGCAAAATCGCACTACTTGAGAACCCCAGGTCTACACATACTGCAAGGACTTTTTAAAGTGGAAGGCTAGTCATTCTCTTCCTCTTTGTTCTACAGATCAAGTCCATACATAGCCCTGCAGCCCAAGAGGCCCCTGGTCTCACTGTTGCTTTATTGTCAGCACTCCTGACAACTGGGGCCTCTCTCCTATGCCCAGCCTCACTCTCCCCGCCATCCACTGGGCCTCTCATGCTGGGCCTGTCTGGAACATGTTCCCTGGCCCCTCGCTTTGCCTAGCTAACCTCTGCTCCTTCTTCATTTTGTTGCTGAAAAGGCTTTTCCTCCAGGCAGCCGTCTAGGATTGTCTCTGCTGTCCCCGGCTGGGCAAGAACCCTGTCTCTGCCCTCTCTGAGGTTGCACTCATCATGGCATTCATCGTAGCAGATGCTATCACATGTTTTAATGTCTGTTTCCTCCACTGGGCAGAAATGTCAGCATCTACTTCAGTGCCCAGCAGATATCTACTACTAGGAAGATAGAGGGTTAGTGAGAGGGAGGGAAGGGGCCCGATGGGGAGGGTGGATAGAGGAAAGCAGGCTGAGTGCCAGGAGAGGTGGGATGGGTCACCAAGGGAGTCAGAGAGGCCCACCCTCGGCTCCAACACAGCCCCAGGCTCGGAACTCAAGGAAGGAGAGTCACGCAAACCCTGTCTCTGCTTGTCAGCCCCGAGCATCTCAGAATCGGGAAGAGGGCTCCAGGCCAGACCAGGGACCTGGAGCCCCCAAAGGGATGATGATGTAGAAGACATACAGTGGGAGGGAGATGGGGGGTGCCAACAAACAAGATCCTGATGTTCCCAACAGGCCTGACGTTATGTGCAGGAGCCCTGGCTGGATGCTGGGACCAGAGAAACATGGGTGGGGATGCAATGCTGCAGGGAAGGGGTATACTCAGAGCAAATTCTGTTTTCCTGGAAGATCTACTGCATTGGTCACCTAAAGGGGCAGTCCCCAAACTGCAGAGGAAAGAAGGGGAAGGGGGGAAGAGACTCACCGCAGCAGAGTGGCTCCAGGTGTCGCCACTCTGTCATCCTCGAGCCCCTGGGGTCCTGAGGAGACAAACATCCATAGTCAACTGAGGGCAGTCTGGCACATGTGTGCCCGGCACATGTGTGTATGTTCTGAGCTCCCCGTCTAGGGTGGGACAAGCATGGAGGGCAGGTCCCCAGACTAGCCATTTACACGGGAGCAATGAAACCCTGGTGCACAGAAGAGACTGGTCTGAGGATAACAGGGACAAAAGGAGCCCGATCTCCTCATTTAGGGAGCTGTGTGCAAATCGACAGAGACAGACAGACACACACGTAGCCCATCCCAGGGAGGATCTGGACCCCAAGACAGACCCAGTCCCAGCCTTGTTAGGCACTGGGACAGGCAGGATCTACCTCGGCAGTCGACCAGGTCGGCAGAGAACAGGCTAACCGGCCCCCGAGGCAGAGCGGAGGGGGTTACACGCCACTCACCAGAATGTAGGCTTCCAGCTGCAACACAGACAGGCAGGCAGTGAGCACACGGCCCCGCAGGCCCCCAGCCCTCTGAGCACGCTGCTACTCTCTCACCATGCTTTGGCTTCCCTCTGTCCCACGGACCCCGCCCTGGCTCCCCAGGGGACTCGGAGCCACCAGACAAAACCGAGAATGGAGGTAGAAACTGGAAGGCTGGGATGGGGGGGCGGAGGAGTGATGGAGAAAGACCAGTTGCTGGTGGCTCCCCTGGCCAGGGGGTCCCAGGGGCAGGTGTATTCCAGGCACAGGGTTTTAGAAGCTGATCTCACCTTCTCGCTGACAGGCCTCAGGTCTGGGGTGACCGTTAAGATCCTGATGAGCACTGGAAGGGAAGGAGACAGTCATGTGCGGCGGCCCAGGCTGGGGCCAGCCCTCCCCCAACTCCCAAGAGCTGCCCACCTCGGTGTTGGGGCTTGTACACCGGCTTGTCAGTCTGGATGAACACAGAGGCGCCCCGGCTGTCCACGGTCACGGAGGTCTGGTTGTGGAAGAGGGGGCCCTCCTCTGCCTGCTGGCTGCGGCCCCACACCTGCAGGAGGGCCTGGCCCCGGAGGCCCGTGGGCACCTGCAGGCAGAGCGCAGAGCTTTGCGAACGACAGAGTGTGTCTCAGCGTTGGCACCACTGACACTTAGGACTGGATCATTCTTTGCAGTGGGGGCCACTCTGTCATTGCAGGGCGTTGGGCAGCATCTCTGGCCTCTGCCCACCAGATGCCAGTAGGAACCCCCACCACCAGTTATGGCAGCTATGGCCAGTATCCAGAAATGTCTCCAGCCACTGCCAGGGTTTCCTGAGGGACCAGAATCACCACATTCCCAAGTGGAGAATTGCTAATCAGGAGCTATTCTAAGAGTTAAGGATCCCCAGGCTTTTTATGGAGTCTCTAGTCTGCATTTTTTAAAATAGGTTTTATTTATTTATTTATTCATGAGATACAGAGAGAGGCAGAGACACAGAGGGAGAAGCAGGCTCCCCATGGGGAGCCCGATGCAGGACTCGATCCCAGGACCCAGGGATCACCACCAGAGCCAAAGGCAGGTGCTCAACCACTGAGCCACCAGGTGTCCCTGGAGTCTCTAGTTAGTCTGAAGATCCTCTGGCCCCTTCTCCTAGAATTATATAGCCCTTCATTGGTCTCTTATACAAATCCACAGCACCGACCCTGTGAAGAGTGCCTTCTGAGATGCAGTGGCCAGGGATCATGCATAATCTTTCTTTTTTTTAAGATTTATTTATTTATTCATGACAGACACAGAGAGAGGCAGAGACAGAGGCAGAGGAAGAAGCAGGCTCCTCGCAGGGAGCCCGATGTGGGACTCGATCCCAGGACCCCAGAATCAAGCCCTGAGCCGAAGGCAGCCACCCAACCGCTGAGCCACCCAGGCTTCCCGATCGTGCATAATCTTAACCCTTGTCCAGAGCAACCCTGCCTTCTGATTCACTAGAAAGCTGACCTGCCCAAAGGACAGCTATTGGGACTTTATCAAGGGCTTCCCAACTACTGACATCTGGGGCTGGCTCTCTCTTGGTCATGGAGACTGTCCTGAGCACTGCAGGGGTGCTGAGCACCCAGTAGGTGCCCTCCCCAGTTGTGACAACCAAAAAGGTCTCCAGACACTGCCCAATGTCCTGGGGCTGGAGGTGGGGGAGAGGGCAAACATCCCCACCAGGTGGGAACTGCTGTCATAGAGAAAAGGTTCTACCACTGTCAATAAGGCAGGCATTGGGAATGCTAAGACATCTCTGGGGCACCTGGGTGGCTCAGTCAGTTAAGCATCTGCTCTCAGCTGAGGTCATGATCCCAGGGTCCTGGGATCGAGCCCCGCATCAGGCTTCCTGCTCACTGGGGAGCCTGCTTCTCCCTCTCCCTCTGTGCCCCCCGCATGCATGCCCTCTCTCAAATAAATAAATAAAATATTTTTAAAAAATAAAAGAATGCTAATACATCTTTATGCACAAAGATGCTTACAACTTTTGGATTACATTACCAAAACCCTGAAAGCAGTCTTTAAAAAAGAAATCTAACCATGTACAAGGTGGAAAGGGTTAGTAGATTAATACATAAAAGAGATGTGCTGCATGCTCTTACCAATAGAAGGCAAATTACAATTATAGATATTTGAATACAGGGAAGTATGTTTATACAACGCTAAGAGAAAACAGCAGGAAGCACCAGGGGGTCTACCCTTTAACTGCAGCTATGAAAGAAATGTCTCTAAGTGGATGAGGATTTACAGGGAAACACAAAAGTGAAAAGTACGGGGGATGGGATCACAGGTGAGTTTTCTCCTCTTCTCAATTTTTTCTTCATTATTCATTGTTGACATTACCGTTAATGATTTTTCTCACCATGCATGAAACTTCTCTTGTTCCATTCCAAATCAATTATTTCCAAGGTGGGGGTTCATTGAGATGTTAAAAATTCATAGCTTACCTTGAGTTTGATTGTTCCTTTATCTAAAAAATAAAAATTAGATGAAAACAGTTAAATTGGGAGCTGGGTTTGCCTGCCTCCCTGAGCTGCAGCCTTACAACTAGGAGCCTTCTCAAACCCAGAGGGATTGTCTGTGGACAAATACACATACTGGGTCATGCTGGTCTGACCTGGGATTGGGAAAAGTGAGAGGTTTACTCCAAGCTGGCGGGCGAGAGCTTGAAGGCCAGAGGGGATGGACAAAAGCCAAGTTATTCAGGGGAAAATTGGCCAGCCTGTATACTTAATTCATGTCATCCCGGCCCCTGCCCAAGGTAAGCTGTAAGGGGAGCAAAGAGAAAACTCTCCAGGGGAGTGGAACAAGAAGAAGGGTAGAGGGAAAGAAGAGGAGACTGAGGTCCCCAGTGGACTTCCCTCCAGTAGATGTGTTTTCCCATCACCTCTCTCTTTACTCAAGCTGAATCATTTACCACTCTGACACCTGTCCAGGCTTTCTAGCACTTAATTTAGCATCTACTGTTTTGCCTTCCAGTATCCATTCCCATTTTCTACTAGCAGAACCCCAATTTCCTTGGGGGAACGACCTGCCCAGCTCTCAGTTGAGGTTTGCTGCGGTTCCGCCCATCTCTCTTGAGGCTCAGTGACTCTTCCCACAGTCACAGTGATTGATTCAGAGTTGAGCACATGACCCCAAATGGGCCAATCGGCATAGGCCTCCCCACCCCGGTCACAGGGGTTGGGTCAGGATTGATTGATTGATTGAGCACATGACCCAAGATAGGCCAATCAGAGAGAACACTGGGATATTTCTCAGCGGTCTCGCGTACCTGTCACACTCTAGGCTTTGGGGAGACACAGATCCACCCAGAAGTGGGGCTGGGAGACAGCCAGTGATGCCAGTGGACTTTCCTAGTTATGACAGCCCATAAACACTCTGTTGCTGAAGCCAACCTGATCTGGGTTTCGGGGTGGCCCACAGAGTCAGGACTTCACTCCTGCCTACCCTACCCCTCTCCCGGTTTCCACTCCAGGCCAGCCTCTCCCTCATCTCCCCAAGGGATAGGTGCTACCTTGCTGGCCTTAGAGCCCTGACATCATCTCTCTGTGTCTCCTGTGGCCAAATCACACTGTACATGAGAAATAAGGTGTCCACCCTGTTGGACTCCAGGCCTTGAGGCAGCTCCCTGCTCTCACCACCTTTGTCCAGGAGGCCCGCACTGCTGTTATCTGCAGTTTACCAAGGACAGCAGGGCAGAGGCTGGCGGGAGGCCTGAGCCCAACTCAGTGACAGTCTGGCTGGAAGTCGGGGGCTGGATCTAACACCACAGGGGTCCTAGAAGCTCAACAAAAGGTCTGAAGTGGTCATGAGAGTCCCTCTGGACCCCGGTCCCACCTCTAGCCAGAAGAAGGCCTGACTCCATCCAGATCTGCCCCCAGAGAACCTGGGCTGTGGGAGCACCTGGGTGGCTCAGTGGTTGAGTGTCTTCTTTTGGCTCAGGTCATGATCCCAGGGTCCTGGCAGGTCCCCATGGGGAGCCTGCTTTTCCCTCTGCCTATGTTTCTGCCTCTCTCTGTGTCTCTCATGAATAATTTCTTTTAATCTTAAAAAAAAAGGAGAAAAAAAATAGAACCTGGGCTACAGAGGAACAATGCACTCTGATTTCCTAGACGGGGCAGGTGGCTGCCCCTCCTGGGTCTCAATTTCCCCATCTGAAAAGTGGGGAGAAGGCAGTCTGCTCTCCCTGCCCTGATAGGAGGTGAGATGGGAAAGAAGCAAAGCAATGCCCACACTGCCTGAGCCCCGAAGGCCACTCTACAGAGGGAGAGGAAGCCCTGGTCAGGGACCTACCCAGGATGGCTCCCTGGCTCCATGCCACCGCCTCGCCCTGGGCCACCAGCTGAGCCTGGACCATAACTTCCCGGGGGGAGTTAAAGATGGTCACGCTGATGACTTCCTCCACTCCGGAGCGGAAGACAGAGGGTGCGGCAATCAAATAGGGCCTGTCAGAGAGGAGAACCTCAGTGAAGGCCGAAGGCTGTCTGACCCCCAGCTCCTGCCGGCCTCCCTGACGCTCTGGCTGGGTCACAGTACTCCCTGCATTGGCTTCCACCTACACCTGACCACACCATGATGACACTGTCATTTTATGTATCTGTGTCCCCCACTGACCTGTGACCTCCTTGAGACCATGGGTTGGCTTATTGATCTCTGAAGCCTCCTGATGAGGTAAGAACCTGGCCTCGCTGGATCTAGCCGGCACCACACCCCCTTCCAATGTCTGCATTGTGGCCTCTGGCCTTTTCAGTCATCTTATTCTGCCACAGGACCTTTGTGCGTGCTGCACCAACACTGTGAAATACTCTCCTGAGTTACTGGCAGGATCCCACTTCATCCTCAGAGCCACCCTGTGACAAGTGCTAAAAGCCATTTACAGAGTCAGAAATTAGAGCCCTAGAAAAGCCAAGTCATGGGGCACTTGGGTGGCTCAATCAGTTGAGCGTCTGTCTTTGGCTCAGATCATGATCACCAGGTCCTGGGATCAGGCCCTGAGTCAGGCTCCCTGCTCCATGGGGAGTCTGCTACTCCCTCTCCTTCTCTCCTCCCCCATTTGTGCTTGCTTTCTCTTCCTCTCTCTCTGTCAAATAAATAAATAAAATCTAAGAAAAAAAAAGAAAGAAAGAAAAAGGAAGGAAGGAAGGAAGGAAGGAAGGAAGGAAGGAAGGAAGGAAGGAAGGAAGAAAGAAAGAAAGAAAGAAAGAAAGAAAGAAAGAAAGAAAGAAAGAAAGAAAGGCCAAGTCATGTGCTTGTGCCAAGAAGAGAGACCAGGATTCAAACCCAGGCAACCGGACTCCAGAACCCAGTGGAAAGAAACAAAGAGCTTCCTGCAGCATTAATTTTAAGAACAAAAACCCTGAAAATAAACTAAATGGCCCGACACTGAAAAAGCTCTGTGAACAATGGAACCAAAACAGGTTTCTCTTCCTGAAAATCCTCAGCTTCATGAACTGTGAAGATACTCCTGGAGCATAGAGAACATTATCTTCCTTTGCAGATGGGAAAGCTGTCACTCCAGGAGAAGGAACATGCCGTGGATCAGACAGGAGAGAGCCTTGGGGCACCCTTAGGGCATCCAACTTGAGGCACAGATCCTCCCCCCTGAGCTCCTGCCTCTGGTATTCTACAACCTTCCACAGATAATCAGAAAGTCTCATTTCATCTTCACCCACAAAAACTGCTCACAAGGCAACAGCAAGTGCTGAGAGCCCAGACAGCAAAGGTAGCACAAATCCAACCTGCAGACCTACAGGCACCAGAAGGAAACAGGTGAAAGGGAAAACCCTAGGCCAGGCAAGGAAATTAGGAGAGATTTTCATCTCTCAGAATCCTCTCTGGGACAACCGGACGTCCACACACACGGAGATGAATTTAGATCCCGGACTGAACACCACATGCTGAGATGAACTCAAACTGGGTCAGAGATCTAAATGTAAAACTATAGGGGCGCCTGGGTGGCTCAGCTGGTTAAGCATGTCTGCCTTGGGCTCAGGTCATGATCCCGGAGTCCTGGGATCCAGTCCCACATCAGTCTCCCTGCTTGGTGGGAAGCCTGCTTCTCCCTCTGCTCTCCTCACTCGTGCTCTCTCTCACTATCTCTGTTGCTATCTCTGTCTCTCTCTCTCTCAAATAAATAATTTTTTTTTATTTTAAAGATTTATTTATTTATTTATTCATGATAGACACAGAGAGAGAGAGAGGCAGAGACACAGGCAAAGGGAGAAGCAGGTCCCATGCAGGGAGCCTGATGCGGGACTCTATCCCGGGACTCCAGGATCGCGCCCTGGGCCAAAGGCAGGCGCTAAACCGCTGAGCCACCCAGGGATCCCCAAATAAATTTTAAAAAAATAAAATAAAATAAATGTAAAACTATAAAAAAAAAAAAGACACCAGAAGGACACAGGAGAAAGGCTTTGTGAACTTGGGTTAAAGCAAAGATTTCATGCAAAAGATCCCAAAAGCAGGATCCATCAAAGAAATCATTGATAAACTGGACTTTATTAAAACTTCATGAAAAATGGGGCATTTCAAAAGACACAGTGGCTTCCTGTTGAGTCCTGTCCGGCCGCAGCACCAACCCTGGAAGCCTGCCGTGCTCTGTCCAGCTTGAACAGTGGCCAGAGTTCACGTGCTTTGGGTTCCTACGTGGACTGTCCTACTTCAGGACAGACCGGAGTCTGCAAGGACCTCAGGACATAAGATAACTTACTATGTATCTCCAGCACTGATGAGAATGTGCCAAGACCCTAGTTTTGTAGGTACACAGCCCAGATCCAGCAATGACCAGAACCAGTAATGACCCTGGGAGTCCAACGTTCTGTCCGACTCCAGCACCAACAACCACTGGCAATGACCAGGTTCCTGTGGGCAGCGTCTGGCCTCAGCAGTTCACACAGCGTGCAGTGATCCTGGGTGCGTAACTTTGCTGATCCTGGGTAAGCATCATTACCCTAGGGACATGCTGTGTATTATCTAATTCCAACACCAACCCGGGGGTGCAATGACTCCAGCTTCCTATGTGTCCTGCCTGCTGCAGGGGAACCTCAACCTCTTCTAGGAATAACCTTTCCATCTAGCTCCCAGAGGACCCCCAGCACATGCAGACTGGGGAAGAGTATTTGGGGAATAGACAAATCCATATGTTCATTTTCCTTAGTCTCCCCTTAAAGCCTTCATCCAGATCTGAGTTAGATTTTTCACCCAAAGGACCTAGAGAACCCAACAGAACCAAATTAACTCTCCCTGAGGTTCATGAGTTGCAGCTGTTGGGATGCTTGCTGGCTAAGCATTGTTGACCTGATGCACCCCCTTGGCATCACGACTGACACTGCTTCTCATCCTTTGGTCTCAGCAGGTCCCGGCCTGGAAAAGGTGGTGTTTGATAAAAAGCAGACAGTCTTGGTCTTACTACAATGTGCAAATCCATGCTGCTTTGTGGGGTCAGGGATTCCTCATGCAAAAATCACATGGGTCTGGGAACCTGGGTGGCTCAGCCCATTAAGCAAGCATCTGCCTTTGGCTCAGGTCATGATCCCAGGGTTCTGGGACTGAGCCCCGCAATGGGTTTCCTGCTTAGAAAGGAGTCTGCTTCTCCTTCTCCCCCACCCCCGCACCCCTGTTCATGTGTGTGCACTCTCTCTCTTTCAAATAAATAAATAACATATTTTAAAAATAAGTTTAGGGATCCCTGGGTGGCGCAGCGGTTTAGCGCCTGCCTTTGGCCCGGGGAGCGATCCTGGAGGCCCGGGATCGAATCCCACGTCGGGCTCCCGGTGCATGGAGCCTGCTTCTCCCTCTGCCTGTGTCTCTGCCTCTCTCTCTCTCTGTGACTATCATAAATAAAATAAAATAAATTAAAAAAAAAATAAATAAATAAAAAATAAAAAAATAAAAATAAGTTTAAATAAATAAATAAATAAATAAAATATTTTTTAAAAAATCACATGGTCACAGAAGTGGGTATCCAGGGCTATTCCTAAAACAGGATCCCTCCACTGGGTGGACCATGGCCCTGGCTTAGAGGTTAACTAATCTAGAACCTGGGTCAGTAATTTCGCAACTTCACTTCCTAGTGTGTGTCTTCCAGCACAGGGATTCCATGTCCCTCGACAGAAGGATGACTTTATTAGCCAGAGGCAAATGCTCCTGAAAACCCTTCGAAACTCTGCAACCCAGAGTTGCAGTTCAACCCAACTCTGAACTTGGTCCTTATAAAGCAGGGTCTCTAATTTAGGGCCGGGTCAAGCTTTGTGATGAGGGTGGACCTGCACATGACAAAACGTTTCTTTCGCAGCAACTCTGGCCTCCACTCGGTAGATTCCAGCAGCATTGCCTCCCCCTAGATGTGAGTCAAAAATGCCCCCCGCTAAAATTGCCGAATGACCCCCAGGGAAACAAAAATCGGTCCCCGCTGGCTGAAAACCTCTATTTTAAGGAGTGCCTGCTTTGAAACACCCGGGACAAAAATTTGCTGAATTCCAATTTCACAAGGGCCCAGGAGAGGTAAATCCCATGGCTCAAGGATGGCCCAGCATGGTGTCTTCCTTTTCCAAAGGAGCCTTGGCTGGAAGAGACACCACCCACCAAGCCCCATGCTTGACCTGTTTTCTGGGAACTCCTAAGCACGCACGGCTTGAACAAACCACCTCATAAAAGCTGAAGCTTGGGCAGCTCCAGGTGGCCTCCCTGAACCCACAGCCTCCAGGGCTCACCCCAACTCGGCAGGTCTGGAAATATTCCCGATGAAGCCAACTCACGGGAAATTCTCCTTAGGAGCTAGTTAATTCGCCTCCTCACTGTGTCAACCCACCAGAAGCTCCGCAGGCAAACTTCAAGAAAAATGTGGAAGCAAAACAAACACTTCCTCGGGCCACCACGCCCTCCCAAGGAGACCGGCCGGTAGGTCTCTCCCACGTCCCAGCCAAGACACGCACCTCTTCCCTCCGCGCCCCCGACAGCCTGAAACCACCACCCGCGACGACAGCCCCCGCGCACCCCGGGGTGAGGCGGGGAGGGGGCGCCGGCCTCGCAGCCTGAGCTCTGGGAACCCCTCCGGGTGGCCGCGTCTGAGGGCTCGGGGCGCCCCCTTCCCCCGACCCCGGGAGTCGGGGCACCAGACTCGAGGTCCCGCCCGGTGCGGAGGCTGTGTCGCCTCGAACGGGTCGCTGCCCCTCGCTGACCCGGTCCCGGGGCCCCTCCCCGAGAAGACAGCCAGCCTCCGCCGTCGCCCGCGGCAACTCACGGGGCCTGGGGCGCAGCGCACTCGCCGTCCCGCGGCGCCCGCAGCACGAGCAGGAGGCGCAGCAGCGCGCAGGGCAGGGCGCCCCGCATTTTCCGGCTCCGCGGGGGCGCCGCGCCCAGGGAGGGGGCCGGGCCGGGGCTGGGCCAGGGCCGGGGTCCGAGCGCCGCGGTGCCCCCTGCGCCGCCGGGGGCCCTTTGTTCGCAGCCCCCGCGCCGTGCGCACGGCGCCATGCGCCCCGCTCCGCCGCTGGCCGAGCTGGGGCAGCCCCGGACCAGCCCCCTCCCCGGACCCGCCTCGGCCCGCCCCGCCCCGCCCCGCCCCGCCCCCAGCTCGCCCCGCCCCGCCCCCAGCTCGCCCCGCCCCGCCCCGCCCGCCCCGCCCCCCTCCCCGCGCCGGTCCCGGGACTCACCGCCTCCACCGCCTCCGCCGCGCCCCCTGCCCGGACCCCTCGGCGGCTCACCCCCAGACCCTCGGACCTGACAGGGCCCCTATTCCCCCTCACCCCGCCCCCTCCCTGCACTGCCCCCCTCCCCCCAGCCCGGCCGCCCGCCCCGCCCCGCCCCGCCCCCGCTCCCTCCTCGGGACTCCTCCCCCTGCCAGGACGCTCTCCGGACTTGCCCCGCCCCCTGCCCGGACCTGACCCCCAGGCCGGGTCCACGTCCTCCTTCCTCGGATCCGAGCGGTCCTTTCCTGCCCCCCGCATCGCCCCCGCTCCCCTTTCCTGGGGTCTCATCCTCCTGGGACCCGCCTCCCCTGCCTCCTCCTGGATCGCCCCCACCCCCCGCATGGCCCCCTCTTCCGACCCGACCCGCCCCGGCCTCCCCGGGGGATGCTGTGAGGCGCCCACCCCAGCTAAAGCCCGGCGACCTGTCCGGTGTACGCGGCCTCAGGAGCATAGAGGAGACAGGCTGGCCACGGGGTGAACCTTCCAGATGCGCAAGTGTCCCCCGGTGCCTGACTGCTGGCCCTCACTTCTACCCTCGCAGCACCCACCCCTGCCGCTGTCCACAGGTCCGCTGAGTCAGGCCCTCCCCTCTGTGGGCCTCCTTTCCCCTCTGGCCTACAGCAGGGTAGGGCCAGCACCCCTTACTCTCCTGCCCCTCAGAGTGTCCCCAACTGAGCAATAGCCCCATTGCCATAGGATGGGGGGGCACACCTCCTTCTTTATCATGTTCAAGTCCTGTCCCCCTCCTCCCAGCATCACCCCCACCCTCAACTGGCACCGTTTCCCCCTCTAAGAGGACCAGTCTAGCTACAGGGGTCCTCCTAAAACTACTGCTGACCACTCTCCCCTCCTGCCCCAAATCTTTGGGGATCCCTGTTCTTTGGGACCAAGTCCAAACTCCAGGCTGCCCCGAGGCCACCCTGATGGCTCAGTCTCACCCCAGTTCCTCAGATGCTTTGTGTTGACCCCTCAAACTCTGCTCTTTGGCCTTTTCCCTTCAGCTACCCAATTCCACCCAATTCTGCTCCTCCCAGAAGCTTCCTCTGAACCCTCCCTGCTCCCAGGCACTGTGGGGCCTCTGGATGGCCTGCGCACCAGCCCTCTCTTGGCTTTAGGCCAAGCCCTGGGCAGGCAGTGGGGACACAGGGCAGACAGGGCTTGCCCTAGCAGATGCTGGAGAGGCCCCGCAGGAGCCTGGGTGGAAGGGGGCGGGCAGCAGGCGCCACCGGGGTGCTGAGACCAAGAAGAGGCACAGGCCCCTAAACTCTGTCCTCTCCGGCACCAGGCAGGGACATCTGGTCTCACCCTCCTGATGTGGGTCTGTCCTGCCCAGCCCGCAACGCCTCCTCCTGCTCTTCCGTAAATGGGTCCCACTCTCCAACCTTGAAACCAGCCTCCTGCCCCCTCCTGCGCCTCCCTTTGTCCCTCCTCCACTGGGCTCCAGCCACACTGGCCTCCATGAATCCACGGACCGCCACCTGCCACCCACCACACCCTCCAGCAGAGATGCCAGCCGTCCCCTCTGCCTGGGATGGTCTTCCTCGTGGAATCACAAGGCTGCACCCCCTCCTCCCCTACCTTCAGGGCGAGCCCCACTGCCCTTCCTTCCCTGACTGCCTGTGTTCTAAGGCCTCAGATTGGACCTGCTGCCCTTATAGGTCCCCAAAGGCCTGTGAGTTCCCTGCTCTCACTATGTATGCCCCCCACTCGGCAGAAGAGGCTGTTTCCCACCTCTGTGACCCCATCCAGTTATACCCCGCCAGTCCCCGGCCTAGCAAGTCTCCCCTCCTTGTCTTTCAAACAAGCCAATCACATCCTCCCCTGGGACCAAGGACCCCCTCACCCTCCTGTTACTGGAAAGTCTGCCTCCCACAGCCTCTGGGGGTTCACTCCCCTCCCAAATGCAACCTCCATGTGGTCTTGCATGGCGAGCTGGGTCCTCTTCCAACCCAGGGTTGTGAGTTTATGTGACAAGCTGCTGTCTGTCCATCTCATCAGACTGGTGTTGGGTGTTGTGTGTTAGGCCATCTTAAATTGTTTGATGCAGGGGATCCCTCCTTCACTAATGGGGTGAATAATAGACGCCACCATGCCCTCATCACCCAGTTTGATGCTCTGGTGCCCAACATGGGAGCAATGATCGTTTTATCCCAGGAGCCCTTGCTTCCCGTCTGTCTCCCCGGAGATATAAGCCCCATTTGCTGCTGGACACCTGGCCCCAGACACGTGGGCACTCAGTACACATGTGCCGACATCCTCACCGGCCCCCTGAGCTGCAGCGGGGCCCTGGGGAAAAGCCAGGTGATCCATTTCCAGGAAACGTGTGAGCCCTCGTTTCGCAAGGCCATCGCTAAAAGCTGAGTTGTACAAACTTGCAATTAAATCCATGATATTAAAAATAAAAGTTGCAAGTACTCGAAAGTTATCACTTCCTCATTTCACTGCATCTCACTATTCTCTGTGCTCCTGAGGATACCCCTGACTCTTGTATCTGATGGTGAAAAAACTGTAATACTACACATCCCTCCCCACATCACATTTAGTGACTTCCTGCTGGTAGCCTCAAACTGCTGGGGGATGAGGAGTTGGGGGGGGGGAGCCCCATCCATTGTGCTCTAATTTGCTTTGAAAGCACAAATTTGTTCCAACATGATGGAGACCTCAGAGACGGATTTGAGCATAATGTGATCGAATGTGGTGGTGCTTATGCAGGGTTTTTTAAGGGGCAAAGCTGGAGAAATGCAGAAAACTGTACCCGGCTGACCCGAGTTGCATGGGAATATACAACAACCCCCCACCCCCCACCACACACGCCCCTCAACATCTACACACTCCCTCAGCTGTTAGGAGCTACCACAACAGACCCTATCTGGAAACCTGGCTACAGCCTTCCCACACCACGTCCACCTGTGAACCTCAGGTCCCTTCTAAAGGTCAAGTATTTGCTGTAGTATTCACATCATTCTAAGCCACTTTACATGTGTGCAGCAGTGCTACCGCTTTCAGTAGGTGCTGGTCTTTTTTTTTTTTTTTTTTTTTAATGTGTCAATGACACAGTTTTTAAGTTGTGGCCTGACCCTGTTTTCCCATAAGCCCTGTGGTTGGTGCGAATTTGCAGAGTGTGGTCATTTTTAGGAATGTCACGTCAAGGCAGAACTGGCTGGGTTGGTCCCACCAGGAGTTTGTTTTGTTTTGTTTTAAGATTTTGTTTATTTATCCATGAGAGAGACAGAGAGAGGCAGAGACACAGGCAGAGGGAGAAGCAGGCTCCCTGTGGGGAGTCCGATATGGGACTCCGTCTCAGGACCCGGGGATCATGACCTGAGCTGAAGGTAGCTGCTCAACCACTGAGCCACCCAGGTGCCCCCCACTGGGAGATTGTTAAACATCTCTTAGCATGCCAGTGATGAGTTGCATAGGGGGCCAGGTCTGGGTGGGCGGATGAGGGAGGTGGTCCTATTGTTGAAAAGCATTTTGTTCTTCCATGGAGCCAGTCAATTCCTAGACATTCTGAGGGGTCAGAGTCTGGTCTTGGTACTGGAAGACAGATGTGCAGACTCATCGCCTGCAAGGTACAGGTGTTTAGCACAGCACGGCAGGGACCCCAAAGCCAGAGCTAGAACAGGGCATGCCTATGTGCAGGAGCAGTGATGGGGCAAGTTGTTCACTGCCTGGAAGGGCACGGCAGCGACATTACTTGGGGAGCCACTGGCCATACTAACAAGGCCGAAACTGCATCTAACCTCTGATCCTACTGGAAGGACACAGATGCCAAGGTGCTCCAGTCAAGAGCTTTCACAGCAGCCTTGTTAGGAGCAGTGAATAACCAGGAGCCGCCTATGTGTTCATCCAGGGAATGAGGGATAAACTGATGAAGGAAGGAGGTGCCACGTTCATAGGACAAGCGGGAAAACAGCAGCCAGGGAAAGGGTACAGGAAGGCATTTTCAACAAGAGCTGAGCATTTTCACTTCCTGTTGCCTAGGGGGTAGGGGGGTTCAGACTAGGTAGGGAGATTTCCTGCACCTCCTGCCCTCTATGCCCAGAGATGTGAGGACCAGGAGTTCTGGCTTTGCAGAGGATCAGAGGTCTCTCCCCACTGCCAGTGTGAGCCCACTCCCAAGTCCTGGGGTTCAGAGTAGGCCATGAGGGGGGCTCTTCAGCCAGCCTCACCTGATCTCAGCAAAGAAAATGGGCAGGAGGGCTTCTTGATTTTCCCCAAACCCAGGGGGTCCTGGGAGCGAACTCTAATAGCGTCTTTTTTGACTGCACTAAGCGGCTTTCTTGGGAAAAGCCAGGATTACAATGGACTTAAGAGTTGGCATTGGAGCCCTTCTTACCAAAGGTGGGCACGACGTTGCTGGTTGTACCGCATCCACCACTTAGCTCGGCCTGTCTTCTTCTTTTTCTCCTGTTTGGCCACCTGGGGAGTCTGCCCTCTTACTTTCCCAGCACGGGCCAGGGAACCATGCAGCCAGCTACTTCCAGGGTGGTCAGAGCCTCCACTCCACACTGACTCAGGGTAGCCTCAGCCTCTAGGGGCATGCCTGCCAGGAGCACCACTTGATCCCCTGGAGCAATGGTCTCCAGTGAGGCTACAAGAACCTCAATCTGGGTGACCGGCCCCTGGCCACTCACTTAGAGGGTGTGTAGCTCCTGGGCAGGTACAAAGAGCTGCGTGTTGACAACTGAACCAGAGCCACTGCAGCCACTATAGCAAAGATGGAGTCAAGGGCGTGCTCATCCTCACCACCTGCTGCGTGCCTCAACCTCAGTATCTTCTCCAGGATTCCCAGGTGTTTAGAAAAGACACCCAAGGAGAGCGTGTGGGAGAAGCTGTTCAGAAGCAAGGTGCAAGGGCTACTGGGAATCTCCATGGACAAGGGAAGCACCTTCCAAGGCACCTTCACAGATCAGGAAAAATCCAGGCCGAGATCTGCCCAGCACTCTCCCTTTGCCCATGGAGAAGAGTGAACATTCACTCTTCCCAGGAACAACCAAAATGTTTGGAAGGGTGTGTGTGTGTGTGTGTGTACACGTGTGCACACACACACATCACACATGAATTCCAGGCCAGGCAAGGGCATGGGAGGAACAATACTGTATGAGTCTCTTGTGGCTGCTATAACAAATTATCGTAAATGGGTGGCTTAAACAATAGGATTTTAGGCAACCCAAAGAGTGGGAGAAAATATTTGTGAATCAGATATCTGATAATGGATTAATACCCAGGATATATTAAGAGTGTCTGCAGCCCAACAACAATAAAAAGCAAACAACCCAGTTCCAAAATGGGCAAAGGATCTGAATAGATGTGTCTCTAAGGAAGACATACAGATGGCCAACAAGCACATGAAAAGATGCTCAACATCACTAATTATTAGGGAAATGCAAATTAAAACCACAAGATATCGGGATCCCTGGGTGGCGCAGCGGTTTGGTGCCTGCCTTTGGCCCAGGGCGCGATCCTGGAGACCCGGGATCGAGTCCCACGTCGGGCTCCCGGTGCATGGAGCCTGCTTCTCCCTCTGCCTGTGTCTCTGCCTCTCTCTCTCTCTGTAACTATCATAAATAAATAAAAATTTAAAAAACAAAAAAAAACAAAAAAAAAAACCCCACAAGATATCACTTCACACCTATTACAATGGTTTCTTGTTGTTTTTTTAAAAAGACCATAATAGCCAAACAGGGGTGTTAGCCCCCGCGCACCCTGTGCCCACTTCCGTCGTGGAGCAGCCTTTAGTGGTCTCCTCTGCAAAAGGGCTCCGTGGCCTAGCATTCCTGTCCTTGCAACCTGTGATCGTGCCCCAGGGTCCATGAGGGGTCACCACCGAGGTTCCCACCAGGTCACAAGAGACAGGATGACAGCCGTCCCCTCCAGCGGCTCAATAGTGACCACCCATAACTATTACCTGTGCCACCTGGTCTCCACTTCCAGTAACAGCTCCTGCGGAAGTGCAGAGGATCCTGGGGAAGGCATCCCTCACCACCCTGGTCTCCTCAAGGCCAACCTGGGTCACTGGTGGGCAAGGTTCTTTTTTAGGAGGTCCACTCTCCCGTTCATGGCTATAGTGTTGGAGTCCCCAGAACCCTTGGGATCTCTCCAGAACTCCAGCGGCAAGATCACCTGTGACTTGGCTCTGGAAGCCATGAGGAAGCAGCCTGGTGGCCAGCCTGGCAAAACCAACACTGAGTCCCCATCCTGAGTGGCCATCATCAGGCTTCAGAAGGCAGCGAGGCTCATCAGAGCCCCTCCCCTCCCCCTAGACCAGGCAGACTGCAGCAAGCAGAAGCAGTTGAGCTCTTTTATATTAAAACAGCAAAACACCAAAAAAGAAGTTGAGAGAACACCACTCTTTACTATCCAAGCCACAGGCAAGCCTTTCTGACACCCTGGAACCATGTGCCTTGTACCAAGTGGAAAAAAAGCTCCAAAAAGAAAAGAAAAGAAAAGAAAAGAAAAGAAAAGAAAAGAAAGAAAGAAAGAAAGAAAGAAAGAAAGAAAGAAAAGGGCTCCAAGCAGCCAGTTTAAAAAATTAATTAATTAAAAATAAATAAATAAATAAATAAATAAATAAATAAATAAATAAATAAACCATAACAAGTTTTGGTGAGGATGTGGAAAAATGTGTGCACTGCTGGTGGGAATTTAAAACGGTGCAGCTGCTGAGGAAAACAGTCTGGTGGTTCCTTGAAAAGCTAAACATAGAATTACCATATGATCCAACAGCTCCATTTTCGGGGCATATACACAAAAGACAGACTGTAAACAGTAAGCAAGCCCCATGTAAGTAAGCATGGGGCTAAATAACGTTTTCGGCAGAGAAAAGACGTGAATTAGGGGGAGCAAGTAAAAATATTTCAAAATTTGAATCTCAGATAAACGACCCAATAAAAAGTTGTGTTTGGGTTTTTTTTTAGTATAAGTATATCCCAGCGATATTTGGAACATACTTAGACTAAACATAAACGTATTACTTTTTATGTAGGATTCATATTTGACAGGGTGTCCTATTCTTTACATGATGACACTTCATTATCATCTTTATAGTAACCTCACAAAAGAAGGAAGTGGTTCCTTCAAGTTCCTTCAGATTTTGCATAGGATCCAGCAATTCCAGCGCTGGGCTTAGACCCCAAGAATTGAAAGCAGGTGTTCCAACAGATTGGACACACATGTTCACAGCAGCACTAGTCACGATCGCCAAAAGGCAGAAGCAACACAAATGTCCATCAACACATGGATGGATAAACAAAATGTGGTCCATCCGTGCAACGGAGGATTAGCCTTAAGAGGAAAGAAGCCCTGATACATGCTACAACATGGATAAATCCCAAAAACATCATGCTGAGAGAAAGAAGCCAGATACAAACAGTAGGTGATTCCATTTATATGGAATATCAAGAACAGACAAATCCACAGCGACAAAACGATTAGTGGTTGCCAGGAGCTGGGGCGGGGGGAAGAGGAGTGACTGATGGATGGCACGACGGGGTCTCCTTTGGGAGTGATGGGAATGCTCTAGGATGGACCGTGGTGACAGTTGCACAACTCTGTACTAAAAACTAGTGAATTGAACACTTCAAGAGGGTAAATTGTATGACATGTAAAGTATATCTCAATAAAGCTGTTGCTCAAGGGGATCCCTGGGTGGCTCAGCGGTCTAGCATCACCTTCGGCCCAGGGCGTGTGATCCTGGAGTCCCGGGATCGAGTCCCACATCAGGCTCCCTGCATGGAGCCTGCTTCTCCCTCTGCCTGTCTCTGCCTCTTTCTCTCCCTGTGTCTCTCATGAATAAATAAATCAAATCTTTAAAAAAAAAAAAAAAAAAAGCTGCTGCTCAAGAAAAAAGAAGCCCCAGGCATGCTCCTCAGCAGGAACGTGGCTGGCAGGGAGTGCCTGGCACTGCCGGCCACACCCGGGGCCCTATGTGCCTCTTGGGCAGCAACTTGAAGTGCGAGCTGTTGAACTTGCTTTGGAAATTTGGATCTAGCAAGTCCATCCTGTCCCAGATCCCTGTGCTTGGAGCAGCTCCCCCAACACCTCCAGCGCCTTGCTCTGTGCACCCCTTCCCAGCCCCCACCACCCCCAGAAGGCAAAAGCATTTCTCAGTGGTGTTGTTCCAGGAGGAACCGGCTCTGCTTGGCTCGTTGGGGAACATCTCTCTGAGATGCTTGGCATCATATGAACCTGGACAGGCCACGGGGGACAGTGGTCTTCTGTGCCAAGCAGCAGAGCTGGCTCCAGGCCAGTGTGGCCCTGCAGACACGGGGAAATTACCGGGAAGTGGAAATCTTAGGGAGAGACCTGGGATTTCCTCTCTAGCTCCAGTTGTGAGTGGGGCAGGGGTTTTGAGACCTGACATACAGAGCCTGGGCACCTTCTTCCATTGCCCCCCCCAACACAGGGCACCCCTGCTAGGGAGGGGCAAGCAGGCGCACCACCCCTTGGCCTTTACAACAGGGACAGATCTGGGGCAGCATACTGGAAATCTAATTGCTGGCTACTTTCTAGATTCAAGGAGGAATGAAGAGCGACTGCTAAAGGGTATGGGATTTCTTTTAGGGGTGGTAAAAATGTTCTATAACCAGAGGGAGGCAACAGTTGCCCAATATCTTGAATATACTAAATGCCACTGAATTGTTCCCTTTAAAATGGTGAACTTTGCAGTATGTCATTATCACCTCAATAAAAGTAAAAAGAAGGAAGGAAAATGCATCTTGCGGCTGAGGAACCCAGGACACCCAGAGTGACCAGAATCTCAGAAGGACCACTACACGGGGCAGTGTGGGTCCAGTGGAGCCAAGTGCAAATTCAAATTGTGACTCTAACATTTACCAGCTGTGTGACATGTAAGAGACTGCTTGACATCTCTGAGCCTTTTTTTTTTTTTTTTTTTGTAAATTCATGAGAGACACAGAGAGAGAGGCAGAGACACAGGCAGAGGTTCCATGCAAGGAGCCCGATGCAGGACTCGATCCCGGAACTCCAGGATCACGCCCTGGGCTGAAGGCAGCTGCTCAACCGCTGAGCCACCCAGGCATGCCTCTCTGAGCCTTTTAATTGCCCCAGCTACAAAGTGGAGATCACAGCATTTCCTTGCAGACCAATTTGGAGATTAAATTCACTGATACAGTGTCTGACAGATGGAAGGCACTTGATAGAGGCACCTGGGTGGCTAAGTGGTTGAGCGTCTGCCTTTGGCTCAGATTGTGATCCCAGGGCCCTGGGACGGAGTCCCACTTCAGGCTTCCAGCATGGAGCCTGCTTCCCCCTCTGCCTGTGTCTCTGCCTCTCTCTCTGGGTCTCTCATGAATAAATAAATAAAATCTTTTTAAAAAAATGATATAGGAGCATCTTTTTGTTATTCATAACGAACCGCTTCCAACCACACCTGACTGTTAATGGGGTGACTTTTGGAACACACCTGAGTATGGGAGCTGGTTGTCAGGGAACCAACCACGTGATTAGAGTCCAAAGAGGGAAGAGCTGCGGGAGATTGATACTCAATAGCCAATGGCCAATGATTTAATCAATCGTAGCTATGTCCTGAAGCCTCTGTAGCACAAAGTACAGGGCTTGAAGAGCTTCCAGCTTGGTGAAAGAGTGGAGGTGCTGGGAGGATAGCCACTTAGAGGGGGCATGGAAGCTCCACACCCCTTCCCACATACCATGCCCAGTGCATCTCTTCATCTGGCCCTTCCTCAGTGGTATCCCTTATAGCAAATCAGTAACAGCACATAAAGCACTTTCCTGAATTCTGTGAGCAGTTCTAGCAAATTACGGAATCCAAAGAGGGGGTCACAGGAGATTTCTGATTTGTAGCCAGTCTGTCAGCAGTCCTGGAGACCCGGACTTGTGGCTGATGTTGGAAGTAGAGGCAATCTCATGGGACTACAGCCCTCTCCTGTTGGGGGTTTGTACTAACTCCAGGTAATGTCAGAATTACCCAGTATGGAAAACCCACATGTGGTGTCAGAGGTGTTGTGAGTACAGGAAACAGAAGTTTTCTTTTCTGTCCCTGGGAATTTTCTGGGGCTGTTGGTTGTATTCACTGTGGTGATGGTTTCATAGGCAAGTACATATGTCAAAACTTAGCTAATCTGATACTTTGTACAGATGTGTGGTTTATGGTATGCCGGCTGTGCCTCAATAAATCTGTTTATAAAAACAGAAACATAGGGACACCTGGGTGGCTCAGTGGTTGAGCATCTGCCTTTGGCTCAGGTCATGATCCCGGGGTCCTGGGATCAAGTCCCGCATCGGGCTCCCCACAAGGAGCCTGCTTCTCCCTCTGCCTATGTCTCTGCCTCTCTCTCTCTCTGTGTGTCTCTCATGAATAAATAAATAAAAGCTTAAAAAAACACAACAGAAACTTTTTTTTTTTTTTTGATTCAAGAGTTATGGTAGGAGACAGGGCACAGAGCCAGGACCTCCCAAGGAGGGAAAGGTATCTCAGGACTCCGCCAAGTGGGCTGCGTGGGATGAAGTGCACTCTTGGACTTCTCTTCTCTGGTTGAGGAGAAGCCAACCAGTTCCCAGATGCTGCTCTGGGCACAGCAATGTCACACAGCATCCTCTCGACAGGAAGGAGCTCGTGCCCACTCCAAGTTGCATGGGGAAACGGGAGGGTTGAGTCTAGCTGTGGTGGGCCCTCTTGGGGTGGAGGGGCCCAGAGGTCAAGGCAGGCTCCTCTCCTTGTGCCGTGGGTCCAACCCTGTCTCCTCGGGGCTGGGAGTATATGTAGGCCCTGGCAAGGGAGCCGTGGGCAGGCGGTCCCCCCAGGGCCAGGCACGGCCAAGCTATCAGCTATCAGGTCAGCCGTGGGCTCCTGGAGCCGTGTCAGGGTGGTCCCGGGGCGCAGCTGCCCTGCCTACAGTTCTGGGAACATGCAGCAACCTTACCACTCCAGTCTTGACAGCAGAAACATCTAGTCGGACATCCCCAGAATCACTTCCCCGAGATCCCAGTTTCCAGAGTTTCACCTCAAGGGCAAGAGCTACATACTCTTCAGGCCCCAGCTCCCCTGTCAGTTCTGAGGCCCTGATGAAACACCACAGTCCCCAGGTCAGACCCCAGGCATCCCCCTCCCCCAGGCCACCATCATGAGGCCACTCACAGATGTGCCCTCTGCACCCACATGGCTCATTCTCATCTTTTAGTTCCTGTCTGGGTGCTTTGACATCTTGAAGCCCAGGGAGCTCCCTCAGCTGGGAGGCTATGCCTCCACAAGAGTCCCTATAACGTGCTTACCTGGGGCCCGTGCATCTAGGGGATGAGTATGGTACGGGGATGTGCACGTCTGCCCTGGGAAGAGCTATAGGTGTCATCGACAGCCCTTCTTACCAACACCAGAGCCTGGCTTGGAGTCAGACGCCTCCAGGCACCTTTATCTGTCCCTTAAGCTGTCACTAGGACCCAATCATTCATCCTTGGAGGCTCCAGTGAGATGAGAGCAGGGAGCAGCCTCAGGAGGCATTTGGGCCAGCTCTGAGGTTGGGCAGATGAGAAAACTGAGGGCCAGACCATTCACCCCCAAAATGGGTGCCCTGGCTGGTTCTGCCTTCTGGGCAAACAGGCTGGAAATAAAAGCGCCATAGTAAACGCCCTGGCCCGTCTCGGCTCCGCCGGCCACTTCTGTCCTGGGGAAGATGCCAGCTCAGTGCCAGGAATGTTCTGGACACACCCTGGGCCAGGAGGCAACTGAAGAGGCACCAGGCTGCCAGCAACTCCAGGCATCCTCTGCTCCCTGTGGTTGACTTACCCAGTCCTGGGAGAGATGGAGTCTGCAGGGGACAGAGCCCAAGACAGCCACCTGGCCAATGGCACGTCTGACCCAGTTGAGGTAGGCAGGGACAAGGCCCCCAGGTCAGGTGGGCAGGTGCAGACAGCCCTCAGGTAAAGTGATGGCTTCTTCCCCTTCTTCTCTCATCAAGCGTCTATGGACCACCCACTAGGCTGGTGAGCCAGGTGCCCAGAGATGGACCAGACTGGCCCAACCCACAGGGGGTCACAATATTTAGGAAGATCAGTTCTAGACAGGTGGGTTCCAGAAATTCTGACAGCAGAACTCTGCTAATAGGGCACCAGTGGGGCTAGAACAGGTGATACAAGGCCAGCTCTAAGCCCAGGACATATTCAGTGTCCTTAATGGACACCTTTTCCCATAGTAGGGGGTAGGGGGCCTCCCAGATGTGACACAGAGGCTGGGTAGCCTAGGAGCAGGAGGGACCAGCTCCCAGGAGGGGGTGGGGTTGTTGCGGGAGGATATGTTTCCATGCAAACCTTCCAGGGCTTCCTTGCCATCTGGCTCTCCAGGCTTATGTTTCATCCCACCCTGGGCACTCAGCTCCTGCTGCCCTGCAGGCCGGGGGTGTCATTACCACCTCCCTGCCCATCCCTCACGACCTGCCTTGTCTCCAATGGGCTTCAGCTCTAGGGGACAGACTCCAGGCCTCACCCCCACCCCCTGTATCATGGCACTTTTTCTTTTCCTCCTTTTTAAAAAATATTCTTTTTTATTTATTTATTCACGAGAGACACAGAGACACAGAGAGAGGCAGAGACCCAGGCAGAGGGAGAAGCAGGCTCCATGCAGGGAGCCCGACGTGGGACTTGATCCTGGGTCTCCAGGATCAGGCCCTGGGCCAAAGGAGGTGCTAAACCGCTGAGCCACCCGGGGTGCCCCCTTTCTCCTTTTTTAAAAATAGTTTATCAATACAGAATTTATTTCCCGTAAATTTCATCCATTTAAAATGTACAATTCAATGCTTTTTAGTGTATTACAGAGCTGTGTGCCACCATCACCATAACAGAATTCTAGAACATTTCCATCACTGTAAAAGGAGACCCTGTCCCCATGAGCAGTCACCACCACCCCCCTCCTCCAGCCCCTGCAACCATGCACCTGCCTTCTGTCTCTATGGATTGGCCTGTTCTGGATGTTTTGTGTCAATGGGTTCACACGCTGTGTGGGCTTTGGGGACTGGCTTCCCTCCCTCAGGCTCCGTCCTGAGGCCCTCTTCACTTTGCATGCTGGTGGACAGAGCCACCTGCTGAGGACAGGAAAGCCCCCCCATCCCGACTCCCCCCACCCCAGTCCCTGACATAAAACAGACTGACAGCAGCAACAATAAAACCATCGTAACAATAGCGGCTAGACTTTACCGTATGAGCACCATGTGCCAGGAATGAACCGTGTCATTTCTTTTTCTCCTAACCACCTGCAGCAAGGACAGCTGTTGTCCTCAGACAAGGAGGTTGCATCCCAGAGACACTGGCTGCCTGGTGACAGAGCCGGGATCTCACTGCTCACTCCCTCTCCCTGCCCCCCCAACCCATAGCTTCCCACCATGCTCCACCCTTCTGTCCCCTGGCCCTGTTCCCTCAGCCTGGAATACTGTTTCCAGCAGCCTTTGCACGGCTGGTTCTATCCCAGTGGGGGGACGGGAGGCTGGCAGCTGCCCTGCACCTGCAGGGGTTCCCCAACACGGCAGCCTTGGGACTACCAGGCAAAGAACCTGGCCCCGACGTACATGTTCTCAACAAAGAAAAAGAGAGACAGAGAAAGAGAGAAAGAGAGAAAGAAGAAAAGAAAGAAAGAAAGAAAGAAAGAAAGAAAGAAAGAAAGAAAGAAAGAAAGAAAGAAAAAGAAAGAGAGAGAGAGGAAGGAAGGAAGGAAGGAAGGAAGGAAGGAAGGAAGGAAGGAAGGAAGGAAAGGAAGGAAGGAAGAGAAAGAAAGAAAGAAAGAAAGAAAGAAAGAAAGAAAGAAAGAAAGAAAGAAAGAAAGAAAGAAAGAGAAAAGAAAGAAGAAAAGGAAAGAGAAAGAGAAAAAGAGAAAGAGGGGCACCTAGGTGGATCAGTGGTTGAGCATCTGCCTTTGGCTCAGGTCGTGATCATGGGATCCTGGGATCAAGTCCCCCATCAGGCTCCCTGCATGGAGCCTGCTTCTCCCTCTGCCTGTGTCTCTGCCTCTCTCTGAGTCTCTCATGAACAAATAAATAAAATATTTTTAAAAAGAAAGGAGGGAAAGAGGGAGGGGAGGAGTTGGAGGAGGGAGGAAGGAAGGAGGAAGAAGGGAAGAGAAAGAAAGAAAAAAAAGAAGCTGCTTTTCAATGCACTAATCTATGAGGATCTCAAAAAAATGTTAAACCTCTATTGGTATTAGTGTTCTGACTACATTTTGCTTCTCATAAGCAATTTAAGTCACCCACCGATTGTTAACTATACTAGGAGAGTATCACTGGGTTCCCAATTAATTTGATTTAATTTTTTAAAAAGTTTATTTTTCTTTAGTCATCTGTACACCCAATGTGGGGCTCAAACTCACAACCCCGAGATCAAGAGTTGCATGTTCCTCCTCCAAAGCCACCCCGGCATGCCCCTTGGGTTCTGAATTTAAATCTATAATACTTCCACTAAGAATCAAATCACTAAGACAAAAAATATATTTTATTTACCATGAATAATCCCCAATCGGTCTCATCATATCACAATTGTTTAATGTGCTGTTATGAAAGTTTTGTCCGTAAAAAGTTGAGTGCTGTTAAGATTGGGGAAGAAAGAGCTTGGCCTCTGCTATGAGTTGAAGTGTATCCCTCCAAAAAAAAAAAAAAATTATGTCCAAGGCCTAATCTCTGCCCTGGAACGGGGGAATGTGACCTTATTTGGAAACTGGGTCTTCAGGCTCCAGCGCTCACATCTCCTCGTTATCAAAGGAGACACAGGAGGCGTGAGATGCCAAGACATTCATGGGGGTGCAGAAGAGCTAGGGGAGAGGGAGGCCAGCCTGCACCCCAAAAAGCTTCCACCCCGTGTGTCCTCCCTCCAGCCTTGTAGGTCCCGGGCATTTAGAAAGGAGAGCGAATAAAGGTTAGTCTCTTCACGTGAAGGATACTCTATCATTTCACACATCTTTTTGTCTAAAATGTTGTCAAAACTCGATGATAAGAAATGTCTTATTCGGCTTTGTAATTGCAGAATAACTGCAAAGCGCTTTGGCTCGGCCACTGCTCGGGTCCCCCTCGGCACCCACATATCCACCCCGACCTATTCATCCCCGGCACCCAGTCTGCAGACAGGACAGACTAGGACATTGGTCCCCAGGGCCTGCTGTCCCTGAGCACAGGGATCGCTGGCCGCAGCCCGGGACCCCGGCCCCCCAGGCCAGAAGCTCTGGGCTCTCCCGGGAAAAGTGCGGCGCGGACAGGAAAATATTTGTTTGGTTTGTAAGTTGAGCTAACGCTCTACGGAAGTGATCGGAGAGACAATAAAGATAGAAACCTCGCGGGCCACGATGTTGGCAGGGCTCCCGCCTCGGCTTCGCCAGGCAACGGGGCGGGCGGTCCTGGGGGGCTCGGCAAGGAGCTGACGGACGTGACCTGCGACCCTCCGGCTTTCTGAAATCATCAAACATCTGCTGAGTGAGCTGTTTGGGAACTGGTCCCAGGCCGGTGGTGGAGGGCGCAGAGCCAGGGGTGGGGGTAGGGAGGGGGGCCGAGGAGCCCCAGGGCCCTTTTCATCAGGAACGCACATGAGTCATTTTTAATCAGTCACAAAGAGGGAAAAAGACCAAATGCACTTAATGAATGCTCACACACCACGCTGCGACGGGAAGGGACAACCAGGAAATCTTGGAGGGACCTTCAAGTGTCCATCAGGAGGGGAGAAGGATGAAACCAACGAGGTCCCCCGGCAGATGAGATAGCAGGTAGCTGATAAAAAGAGCAAAGTGTGGGGGGGGGATTGGGGGGGGTGTCAGATATGCTGATGCGGAAAGATACAGGACAGATTGGTTTTTTTGTTTGTTTGTTTTTTTTAGAGATTTCATTTATTTATTCACGAGAGAGTGAGAGAGAGAGGCAGAGACACAGGCAGAGGGAGAAGCAGGCTCCATGCAGGGAGCCCGACGTGGGACTTGATCCCGGGACTCCAGGATCACGCCCTGGGTCGAAGGCAGGCGCTAAACCCCTGAGCCACCCAGGGATCCCCCAGGACAGATTGTTAAATGAAAGAATGACCTGCAGAACAATCTGGACGGTTGACCTTGAACAATGTGTATTTCAAGAGGGTGGGTCCATTCACATGCGGAGTTCCGTCCATGCGGTCCAGGACTGTAAATGTATTGCACCCACTTTATGACTTTCTTAATGACATTTTCTTTTTTGTACCTCACTCTATCGTAAGACTACAGAATAGAGAGGTGCCTGGGTCGCTTAGTCATTTGAGCCTCTGACTCTTAGTTTTGGTTCAGGTCATGATCTCAGAGTTGTGAGATCGAGCCCTATGTCTGCTTGAGAATCTCTCTCTCCTTCTCCCTCTGCTCACTCCCCCCCCCATTCTCTCTCTCCCTCCCTCTCTAAAATAAAAAATAAAAATAAATAAATAAATAAATAAATAAATAAATAAATAAATAAATGTGTGTGTGTGTGTGTGTGTGTGTGTTTTAAGAATACAGAGGGGACACCTGGGTGGCTCAGTGGCTGAGCATCTGTTTTTGGCTCAGGTCAGGTCAGGATCCCGAGGTCCTGGGATTGAGGGTCGAGTCCCCACATCAGGCTCTCCTCGAGGAGCCTGCTTCTCCCTCTGCCTGTGTCTCTGCCTCTCTTTTTGTGTCTCTCATGAATAAACAAATAAAACTTTAAAAAATACAGAATATAATGCATATAACATAAAAAATATGTGTTAATTGACCAAGTATGCTATCGGTAAGACTTCTGGTCACGAGTAGACTACCAGCAATTAAGTCTTTGGGAAGTCAGATGTTGTGCATGGACTTTTGACTGTGGGCTAGGGGTGGCGGCCCCCAGTCCTAACCCCCTCATTGTGCAGGGGTCAACTGTATCCTCTTCATATGGCTGCTGTAACAAAATGCCACCAACCTGGTGGCTTACACAACACAAACTTATTCCCTTACAGTCTAGAGGCCAGAAGTCTGCAGTCAGTGGCACCAGGCTACAGTCAAGATTGTCGGCAGGACTGGCTCCTTCTGGAGGCTCAAGGGGAGAATTCGTCTCCTTGCATTTCTCAGCATCTGGAGGTAGAAGCATTGTGACCTGAGTGAGTTTTTGGCTCATGACCCCATCCTCCTTATTCCAGCCTCTTGCTTCTATGGCCTCATCTCCTATGCGCTGAGACTGCCCTCTGCTTCCCTCTCATAAGGACACCTGGGGTTACATTCAGGACCCACCTGCCAATCCAGGACAATCTCACTGTCATCTCAAGATCCTTAATGTAATCCATCTGCAAAGTCCCTTTTTCCATAAACATAACATTTGCAAGCTCCAAGGATGAGGACATGGATATCTTTGGGTTGGAGGCACATTATACAGCCTACTACATTCATCCTTTAGGGTGGCTGGAACTGTGTCTGGTTTTATAAATGTATCAAACTTTATTATGTATCATAACATAGTGTATCAGCCAGAGATCAAGGTGGGAGAACAGAAGCCACTTGAGGTCTCTGAACAGAAAAATCCAAGCGTACCTCAGAGATAGTGTGGGGTCAGTTCCAACCTGCAAATGAACTTTTTGGCTTCCCAGCGGATATAAAAGTTATGTTTACACTAAGCATGCAACAGCATTATGTCGAAAAAAACAATGTACATATCTAAATTTAAAAACACTTTATGCTAAAAAATGCTAATCATATCTGAGTTTCACTGAGTCGTTATCACTGATAACAGATCACTGTAACCAACAATGAAAAAGTTTGAAATATTGTGAGAATTACCAAAATGTGACAGATAAAAAATGAGCAAATACTGTTGGGAAAACGGTGCTGGCAGACTTTCTTGGTGCACGATGGCCACAGACCTTCAATTTGTACAAAACACAGTATCTGCAAAGCAGCATAAGCAAAGGACAATACAGTGAGGTACGCCTGCGCAGGAAATTCATGACTCAAGACTGCCATTGGAGGATGGAAGCAGCCACGGTGCATAAATGAATGAGAGTAGCTGTGTGCCAATAAAACTTTATTTACAAAAACAGGCTGCAGGTTGGATTTGGCCTGAGGGCTGTATGTAGTCTGCTGTCTCCTGGTCACACCACACAATTTGAAGTTGATAATTCTATCTCTTTTTTTTTTTAAGATTTTATTTATTTATTCATGAGAGACAGAGAGAGGCAGAGACACAGGCAGAGGGAGAAGCAGGCTCCATGCAGGGAGCCTGATGCAGGACTCGATCCCTGGACTCCAGGATCACGTCCTGGGCCCAAGGCAGGCGCTAAACCACTGAGCCACCCAGGGATCCCGTTAATTCTTTTTAAAAGATTTTGTTTATTCGACAGAGAGAGAGCACAGCAGGGGGAGTGACAGGCAGAGGGAGAGGGAGATGCTGGCTCCTTGCAGACTGAGCAGGGAGCCTGACGTGGGCCAATCCCAGGACCCTGAGATAATGGCCCGAGTCAAAGGCAAACGCTTAACAGACTGAGCCACCCAGGTGCCCAATAATTCTATTTTTGTATGGAAACTGAAGAACTGGACAAAAGCTGTAGGATTACATTGCAATGGCAGCTCCCTGCTGCATCTGAGGTAGTCATTCTGCTTCTATCTTTAAAGAGTTTCCAGAACGTGCTCATTTCTCCTCATCTCCACTGTCCTGCCCAGGTGAGCCCCACCATCACCTGCCTAGATGACCCGGGCCTCCACAGGACTTCTAGCCCCTGTTCTGGCAAACAGATGGCAGAGTACTCATTCCTCTGCTCCAAATCTCCCAGAAGGGCCTCATCCCACCCAAGTACTCTTGCCTCAGGGCCTTGGCACTGGCTGTGCCCTCTGCCTGGAACCCACTTCAGCTGGACACCCTCACGGCAAACCTCTTCATCACCTTAGTAAGATGTACAATTGTCACTCTGACACCTCGATTTCCACTCCCCCCCCATCCTTCTCAGCTTTGTTCCTTGTTCACGGTACTGACTACCACCTAACATATACTGGATCACTTATTTACTGTGTTCACTGAGTATTGTCTGTCTCCTCTCACTACAGGGTAAGCCCCACGAGGCAGGGATCTTTCTCTGCACACGAATACCTTTTGGTTGAATTAATAACGTATGTGTGTGTGTGTGTGTGCATACGTGTAGAGATACGTACACCAAACTGTTGGAGAAAACTAAAGAGACTCTCTTGTTCTCACATATTTTTTGCAACAAGCATATCCTCTGTTCTAATACAAATTAAAAGGCAGGGGGTACCTGGGTGACTCAGTGGTTGAGCGTCCGTCTTCAACTCAGGTTGTGATCCTGGATCCCAGGATCGAGTCCTACATCAGGCTCCCCGCAGGGAGCCTACTTCTCCCTCTGCCTATGTCTCTACCTGTCTCTCTGTGTCTCTCATAAGTAAATAAATCTTTTAAAAAAATTAAAATACAGGGATGTTTCCCAAAGGCACAAAATATTTTATAAGGGCCCAGAACCAAGAGAAAATGTATGTAGCTTAAAAACCTCTAATTGGGATGTGTATTTTAGTTAAAGACAGGATTTGGGGGTGCCTGGGTGGCTCAGTCAGTTGAGTGTCAGGGTCTTGTTCTTAGCTCAGGTTTTTTTGTTTTTGTTTTTGTTTTCTTAAGATTTTATTTATTTATGGGCAGCCCGGGTGGCTCAGTGGTTTAGGGCCGCCTTCAGCCCAGGGCCTTATCCTGGAGACCCGGGATCGAGTCCTGAGTCAGGCTCCCTGTGTGGAGCCTGCTTCTCCCTCTGCCTGTGTCTCTGCCTCTCTCTCTCCGTGTGTCTCTCATGAATAAATAAATTTATTCCCCTGCTGTGCTCTCTCTCTGTCGAATAAACAAATACAAATAAATAAAATAAATAAATACAAAAAAAAGATTTTGTTTATTTATTCATGAGAGACACACAGAGAGAAGCAGAGACACAGGCAGAGGGAGAAGCAGGCTCCCTGCGGGAAACCTGATACGGGACTCGATCCCAGGATCCCAGGATCATGACCGAGCCAAAGGCAGATGCTCAACCACTGAGCCACCCAGGGACCCCCAAATTTTCCCTTTTTATAAGGACAGTAGTCATAGTAAATTAAGGCCCACCCTAATGATCTCATTTTAACCTGGTTAAGTCCAAAAGACCTTCTTTCCAAATCAGGTCACGCTGTGAAGGACTGGAGGTTAGAATTCCCCCATATATTTTTGGTTTGAGTGGGGGCAGGGTCGGGGGAGAGGGACACAATTCAACCCATCACAGAGGCCATGTCCTTTTCAAAGGGCAGCAAGAGTGGAAATGCGTCTGCTTGCCTTTGGGGACAGCTGGGGACTGTGTGTGCCAGGCCACCACACGGACTCATCCTGCAGCAGGGGATGCCTCTTCCGTACCTCCCAGCCGCCCCTGGGCAGGTGAGCTAACCTGCTGGAGTCAGGAGACAGAACAGGCTTCGGCTGTGAGCAAACTGTTTCCCAAAAGCCCCACGCCTATCAGGAGGGCGCACCCAGTGGCTACAAGGGAGACCCAGGGGTGGGAGAGCACAGTGCTCTTAAGAAGTCTGATTTTGGGGAATCCCTGGGTGGCTCAGCAGTTTAGTGCCTGCCTTGGGCCCAGGGCATGATCCTGGAGACCCGGGATCAAGTCCCACGTAGGGCTCCCTGCATGGAGCCTGCTTCTCCCTCTGCCTCTCTCTCTCTCTCTGTGACTCTCATGAATAAATAAAATATTAAAAAAAAAAAAAGAGGTCTGATTTTGCTAAAAATGTTCAATTCGTGAGAAGTAAATTAAATGGGTCTTGCAAACAGCTGTGAACCAGAACTTGAAGATTCAGCACAGGGAAAAGGGAAAAAATATATATATAAAGAAAGACAAAAGATGACTGTTGGCCTGGGTCCCCTGGGAGGGGGGATGCGCTGGACGCTAGGTTCACGAAGCCAAATGCAATCTGGGTCCACAGAGAGGGCATCTGGCCCAAGGTCTGGTCCACAGCGTCTGCTCACACTCCCAGCAAATGCTCTTCATTGTTTAGGGTCGGCAGTTCACTGAGCAAATCCCCAGGACACTGGGGGTCTCTGCGATCGGTGAGGGGGGCTTCCGGAACTCTCTGGAACTCAATCAGTTCCAATTAGCCAAAAAGGCTGGAATGTGAGCTGGAGACAGCGCAGGGGTGGAATGGCTGCTCCATAGGAAATGAGGACCGGCCCAGGGGCGGCCCCCCTGGAAACAGGCAGAGGGAGGAAGGGAGGTGCCCCAGGCCTTGTGGTCAGTGGGGGGCTAAGTCAGTGGGTGACTTAGCGGCACCACCGGTTATAGTTAATTTGTTCATTCAAAAGCTATGTTTCAGGGGCACCTGGGTGGCTCAGTCAGTTAAGTGTCTGTCTTCAGCTCGGGTCATGATCAAGCCCCTGGGATCAAGCCCGGCATTGGGCTCCCTGCTCAGCGGGGAGTCTGCTTCTCTGACCCTCCCCCATCTCATGCTCTCTCTCTTTTTCTCAAATAAATAAATAAATAAAATCTTTAAGAAAAAAAAAAAGCTATGTTTCAGTAAGCCAGAGAAGGACAAATACTGCATGATACCGCTTACGCAAGGTCCCTAGAACAGGCAAATCCATAGAGTCAGAAGGTAGAAGAGAGGTTACCAGAAGGTTGGGGGCAGGGGTAGGAGGAGTTATTGTTTAATGAGCAGGGGTTTTACAGTGAGGACAATGAAAAATTGGGGGTATAGATAGTGGTGATGGTTATACAACCTTGGAAATGCATTAATTCCACCTAACTGTACACTTAAAAACAGTAAAAATGGGAGTGTTTGGGTGGCTTAGTCAGTTGAGCATCTGCCTTCAGCTCAGGTCATGATCCTGGAGTCCCAGGATCAAGTCCCACATCGGGCTCCCCATGAGGACCCTGCTTCTCCCTCTGCCTATGTCTCTGCCTCTCTCTCTGTCTCTCATGAATAAATAAACTTTTCAAAAATGGTAAAAATGATAAATATTGTCTGTAAAGTCTATCACACTGCATTCATTAAAGGAAAACAAAACAAAAAACAAACCAGAAGCTTGTGTATAGAAGCTTTCTTGAAAGTGGCGGTCACCATCCTCGTGTGTCAGGGACAAATGTGTGGCCCAAGGGGGTGGCGGCATTTATCCCACAGTCACGCTAAGCACAGGTGCAAGCACCTAAGTGCATGCACATCCAGCTCCGCGGTCCCTGACCGCCACCCGTGTGCACTGCCACGCCTCAAGGTAGGTGAAGCCTGCTATCCACCTGCTGGAGCCCATTCCAGCCCCTCGGCCAAGGCAAGTGCTCAGAAGGGAGCATCTAAATGTGAGTTACGGGAGGTGAGACAGTCCAGATCCAGACAGTAACGACATCTGTCACTCTACGCTGTTCCGATAACGGCCTGCCTCCACCTCTAACTGGTCAGGTCAGGGCATTCTCGGAGGCGGAGGCTATTTCTTCCCCACATCTCCTGGTTCATCCCAGCACCTGCAGTGGCGGCCACAGCTCATGTCCTTGAATCGAGGCAGCCTGGGGACGGGTTTGAAAACTGCTTTCTGGGGATCCCCGGGTGGCGCAGAGGTTTAGCGACTGCCTTTGGCCCAGGGCGCGATCCTGGAGACCCGGGATCGAATCCCCACATCGGGCTCCCGGTGCATGGAGCCTGCTTCTCCCTCTGCCTGTGTCTCTGCCTCTCTCTCTCTGTGTGTGTGCTTATCATAAATTAAAAAAAAAAAAGAAAAGAAAAGAAAAAAAGAAAACTGCTTTCTGTTCAGAGTCACTAAATGATCTTAAGCCAGAGGACTGCCCCGGCCCAATCTGTGCAGGAAGGGGGTCAGCCCAGGGGGCTGCAGAGTCCTTAGGAGCTGACTGACAAGCATGGCCAAGGCCACCACACCCCCTTGTCCCCCACAGAAGTCCCTCTGTGTTTCTGACTGGATCCTGTATTAGTTTCCTAGGGCTATTGCAACAAATAACCACAGATTAGTGACTCAAAACAATGAAACTTACTCTCTTCACGATTCTAGATCCAAAAAGTCTGAAAGCAAGGTGTCAGCAGGGCTAACCTGAAGGTTCTAGGGGAGGGTTCTCCTTGGCCTCTCCCAGCTCAGGGGCTCCCGGTGTCCTTGGTTTGGGGCTGCATCACCCAAGTCTCTGCCTCTGCCTCCACAGGGATTTCTGTCTCAAATCTGTCTCTCCTTTAAGGACCCCTGACACCAGATTTAGGGCCCACATGGATAACCCAAGATGATCTCATCTTGAGATCCCTCACCCAATTATAGCTGCAAAGATGCTTTTCCAAATCAGCCCAGTCACAGGTCCCGGGTGTCAGGGTGTGGATGTAACTTTGGGGAGGGGCTGACATTCACCCCACTATGGCCCCCAAGCACATTCTTCCTGAAGACTGGGTGTGTCCCTGAGCCTTATCAGTTCTTTGGGCAAATCTGTTGGGTTTTTTTTTAAGATTTTTAAAAAAATTTATTTATTGATAGACAGAGAGAGAGGCAGACACACAGACAGAGGGAGAAGCAGGCTCCATGCAGGGAGCCCAATATGGGACTCGATCCCGGGTCTCCAGGATCACACCCCAGGCTGCAGGCGGCGCCAAACCGCTGCGCCACCAGAGCTGCCCCAAATCTGGGTTTTTATCTCCCTTTCTGATAGTGCTCCAAACAAACCTGACCTCATGATGTGGAGTTCTCTATGAAGATCAACAACCCCGGGATGGAAACCTCTGCCACAGATAACTAATGCTCAAATGTTCCACATTACAGAGCTGGACAGGCTGGGCAAGGCCGGGCAAGGCCGGGCAACCATCCAGAATGCTCAGCTGGGGGGTTCCAGGAGAGGCCTGGGGCTCACATCTCACCCTGGACAATGGGGTTCAGCCCCAAAATGTGAAAGAAAGCACACTACACCTTTAAGAGTTATGTCATTTGAGGATACTTGACACAAAGGAGAGGCAGGTTACAAATGTACACTTCCACTCTGCTTTTGTCTGGAATTCGATTGGAATTACATGGTCCAAAATGTGAATTGTGGTCATCATACTGGTGACAATTCTGGATGATTGATAACTTTCTCCTTGATTATCTACAATAGGCCTGTCCCAAAAAGTCCACTATGTGATAAGAAATACTAAAACACTAATATAATCTGTAACCATTGATTTTTTTTCTCCCAGCACATACAAAGACACTAACAATTTCATCTGAATTGAGCAGCGGGTGGGACTAGCCAGAGGGCTGAGGACCACCCTGGACACTGGCGAGCCGGGGACTTGCTGCCCTCTAGAGTCTTCCCGGGGAGTCTCCAGCAGAAAATGGAACCAGATGATGAAGATTCCTCGAAGACAGACAGCAAGGCTGTGGAAGACCCCTCTGTACTTGCCCTGATTTCATCTCTATGAAGATTTGGCCCAGCAGTGGCCCCTTGGGGGTGCTGAGCTCCCCTCCCCACTGAACCCCCTGTTCACCCCTCAATTGCTGGCCAACTGAGAAGGACTTTGCAGGGAGCGAGGGCTCCATCTGGCCTCCCAGCCCAGGATCCTGGAACAATATGAGGCACAAGTGATCTGAAGGCTACATCCCTATGACTTCTTCCTTTGGGTCTCATCTCCTCCACCTGCTTCAGTTCCCTCTGTGCTGACCAGAGGCTCCAATTACAGCCTTCATCATGCCTCCTGACACCCACCAATTACTGGGCTCCCCTCAGCCAGAAACACCTCAAAGAAGCAGTTCCCAAGCTCGTTACTGTGGACATCTGAGGCCAGGATCATTCTTTGCAGGTGGTGGGTGGGGGCCTTCCTGCCCATCCATTACAGGATGTTGGGCGGTATCTCTGGGCCATCCCACTAAGTGTGCCAGTAGCATCCCCTGCCCCAGAGCTGCGACAACCCCAAATTTCCTGCACATCACCCATACCCTCTCGGAGTTGGAGAAGAGAACTGCTCTGGGTGAGAACCACAGTCTGAAACGAACAGGGTCTGTGCACAGAGCAGAGTACTGCCCCCTTCAGTACCACGCCCAGAAACACCACCAGCCAGCCTCTGGTATATGGAAGGCAGCCTTTGCTTTGGGTCAGAAGCCCAAGGTGGAGCTCTGTATTCATAATGGAAGGCGATAGAGAAATCTGAACAGACACATTGACTCCAAGCAGTGCCCGGGGACCTTTCGCACCTGAGTGTGACTTGCTCTGCCTTCTCCAGGGGTCATACCTTGAAGACAGCTCACTGGGGACTCCTGAGAGAACCCAGAGCCTAGAACAGCACCCACTCCATCACACTGAAACTGGAAGATGTGACAGCTAAAATGTTTCTTTCCCCCACGTATTCAGAGAAGGTGGCCCTTTGATGGCTGGAGGACACTTAGAGTCTGTCTCAGGACAGACAGAGGTGGCCACGCAGCCCTGCCCTGTGGGCATTCCAGGCCGGTGTCATTCCAACCTATATAATGAAGTCTCCATAGCTCCTCCACTAGATCCCTTTATTTCTATTGTGAAATGCATCATGCGTGCCATAGGTTGTATAAAGCACATAGATTATAGGAAACCAGACATCCTCAAATTTAAAAACTTTGCTCGGGATCCCTGGGTGGCGCAGCGGTTTGGCGCCTGCCTTTGGCCCAGGGCGCGATCCTGGAGACCCGGGATCAAATCCCACGTCGGGCTCCCGGTGCATGGAGCCTGCTTCTCCCTCTGCCTGTGTCTCTGCCTCATTCTCTCTCTCTCTCTGTGTGACTATCATAAATAAATAAAAAATAAATAAATAAATAAAAATAAAAACTTTGCTCTCCAAAGGACACCAGCAAGAGGGTCAAAAGACAATCCACAGGGATGCCTGGGTGGCTCAGCGGTTTGACGCCTGCCTTTGGCCCAGGGCGTGATCCTGGAGTCCCGGGATCGAGTCCCACGTCGGGCTCCCTGCATGGAGCCTGCTTCTCCCTCTGCCTGTCTCCACCTCTCTCTCTGTGTCTCTCATGGATAAATAAATAAAATCTTTAAAAAAATAGTAAAAGGACAATGCAATTTAAACGTGGACAAAGACATGCAAAGATGCTCAATGTTGTGCATCATCAGGGAAACACAAATCAAAACCACGTTATCAGAAAGATAAGAAAATAACAAGTGTTGGCGACGATGTGGAGAAAAAGGAACCTCTGTGCACTCCTAGCAGTGTTAAAATCGAGGACAGAGACCGGCCTTGAAGGTTCCCAGAGACAGACCCAGTTTAGTCCTGGAGGCAAAGCTTAATTCGGCTTAGTTTACAAGGCTAGCTTGACCTGGATCATTTTGCTCTGCCTCTGGAAATGGTAAGCCAACTTGAACTGTTTCCCAAGGTTGCTATGAGATAACCACTGAAAACTGTAATATTGTAACCAGTCTCTGTGAAGAATCAACAGTCGCTGGTTTTCTCACTAAATATGCTGCTGCACAGCAAACATATCCGTGAGCCTCTTCCCACGTTCAGGTTCGAGTGCTCTCGGCTCCCAAACTGCCTTTTCGGTGCATTGTACAATACATTCTTACTAAATACTACTTCAGTGATTCACTTGCTCCACGTTGGCTATTTTGAACCTCTGACAGCGGGAATATAAATGCGTACAGCCAGAAAAGAATATAGAGGTTTCTCAAAAAGTTCAAAATAGAACATCCATATGATCCAGAAATTCCACTTCGGGGTATTTACCCAAGGGAAACAAAATCACTAACTCAAAAAGATACCTGCTCCTTCGCGTTCATTGCAGCATTATTTATAGCAGCCAAGACATGGAAACAACTTAAGTTGCTTAGTGACAGATGAATGGATAAAGAATATGTGGTGTATACGCATACACACACATCCATATACGTAGTTGTATGTATTGTGCAAATATATGGAATGTTATTCAGCTATAAAAAATAAAATAAATAAATAAATAAAAATTAAAAAAGGAAACCCTGGGCAGCCCAGGTGGCTCAGCGGTTTAGCATCGCCTTCAGCCCAGAGCCTGATCCTGGAGACCCACCCGGGATAGAGTCCCACGTCGGGCTCCCTGCATGGAGCCTGCTCCCCTCTGCCTGTGTCTCTGCCTTTCTCTCTCTCTCTCTCTCTCATGAATAAATAAATAAAATCTTTTTTTTTTTAAAGGAAACCCTGACATTTGTAACACTATGGGTGGACCCTGAGGGCTTCATGCTAAGTGACACAGGACAGAGAGAGAAAGACAAATACCGTCCGATCTCACATTTATATGTGGAATCTTTAAAAACATGGATGAAAAGTCTGAAGGGATATTTGCTATGGCCTGCATGTTCGTGTCCTCCCAAAATTCATGGGTTGAAATTTAAATACCCCATGTGATAGTAGGAAGAGGCAGGGCCTTTAGGAAGTGATTAGGTCACAAGGATGGAGCCTCATAAATGTGATTTTCTTATAAGAAAAGACATCAGACAGGTGATCTCTCTTCTTCCCACCACATGAGGATATAACTAGAGGATGACGATCTTTGAATCTGGAAGAGGGGGCAGCCCAGGTGACTCAGCAGTTTAGCACCCCCTTCAGCCCAGGGCCTGATCCTGGAGGCCCTGGATCGAGTGCCATGTCAGGCTCCCTGCATGGGGCCTGGTTCTCCCTCTGCCTGTGTCTCTCTGCCTCTCTCTCTGTGTCTCTCATGAATAAATAAATAAAATCTTTAAAAAAAAAAAAAAAAAAAAGAATCAGGAAGAGGGCCTTCACCAGGAATCCAGCCACGGACTGGTGGGATGTCTCCGCCTCCCCAGCCTCCAGAACCATGAGAAATAAATAATAAATGTTGTTTAAGCACACACACACACACACACACACACACACACGTTTACAGCATATTTGTCATAGCAACCCGACCGAAAACAACATTTCTCCAAAGAAGATACACAAATGGTCCTTACACACTTGAAAAGATGCTCAACATCACCAGTGATTAAGGAACTGCAAATCAAGCCCACAGTGAGATACCACCTGGCCCCCACTAGAAGGGCTGTAATCAAAAAGCCTGCTGGCGCGAGTTCCACTGCCCGGATTCCTTGTGGAAATGTGATACATGCAGATGAGAAAATGTTGCCCTGAAATGTTTAGGGAACATAAAATGCAACAAGAAATAACAATAGGCAAGCCGCCCTCCTCCCTCGGAGGCCACAGCCCCCAACCCTGAAGACAGCTTCTCTCAACACATTTTTGTTTATCTTTCTGGGTTTTTAGAAATTTCAACACAAATTGTTCCATATCCTCCACGTTGGCTTGACCTTTACGTTTCCATTTAAGAAATCGTGGCGATCTTTTTTTTTTTTTCGTGGCGATCTTTTCTCCTGATTCATCATCACAATGCACAGTTGCTCCTTAAATACTTGAAAGTTTAGCTCCCAACACAACAGAGTGTATTTTGTGAACCATCTGTTCATTCTGCAGGGCCCTGGAGCCCTTGCTGAACTGAAGCATGCAGTACACCACTGCCCATTTTGCACGGTGGGAGGCACAATCTCACAATTCTAAGTGGAGGCCAAAAGATGAAGGGAAATATGGGGAAGACGAATCATCCAAAGCTGCCAGAGAAAGGAAAAAGAGCGGAGGGAAGAACATGTGTATGGCAGAAAATGAGACTTGTACATCCCGCAGATAGGGCAGCAATGGGCTTTCCTTTGAGTGCTAGAAGTTTGGATTGTCATTGGTAGAGATGCGGAAGGCTGCAGGGGGAGCAGTGTTGTGTGTGTACGCCCGCATGCACACGTGTGCGCCGATGTGTGTGTGCTTACCATTACAAATTGCATCATTCATGGTGTATTGTTTCCTAAGCCGTCATAACAAATTAACACAAATGAGAGACTTAAAACAACTGGAATTTGGGACGCCTGGGCGCCTGCCTTCGTTCTGGAGCGTGGTCCTGGAGTCTCCGAATCGAGTCCCACATTAGGCTCCCTGCATGGAGCCTGCTTCTCCCTCTGCGTGTCTCTCGTGAGTAAATAAAAATAAAATCTAAAAATAAATAAAATAAAATAACTGGAGCTTACTATTCTGAAGCCTGAAAAACTAAAATCAAAGTGTAGGTGGGGTTGATTCTTTCTGGAAGTTCCAAGGGAGAATCGTCCCCTGTCTTTCTCCCAGCCACGGACAGGCAGCCTTTGGCTACATCTCTCCAGTCTCTGCCTCTGTCATTTCACAGCCTTCTCTTCTGTGTCTTGTGTCTGTTTCCCCTTATGTTTTTTGTATAAAGTCACCTGCTTTGGGATCCCTGGGTGGCGCAGCGTTTTGGCGCCTGCCTTTGGCCCAGGGCGTGATCCTGGAGACCCGGGATCGAATCCCACGTCGGGCTCCCTGCATGGAGCCTGCTTCTCTCTCTGCCTATGTCTCTGCCTCTCTCTCTCTCTCTCTCTCTCTCTCTCTGTGTGACTATCATAAATAAATAGAAATTGAAAAAAAATAAAGTCACCTGCTTTGGGATTCAGAGCCCACTGCCAGTCCAAGAAGATCTCACTTTGAGGTCCTTATGATGATTATATCTGCAAAGACTCTTATTTCACATTAGGTCTCATCATGAGTCCAGATGAGTATGTCTTATGGGGAGCACAATGTGACCCCCTACAGGTGGTTTTTAGTATATTTACATAGTTGTGCAACTATCACCTCTATCTAGTTCCAAAATATTTCATCAGCCCAAAGGAAGTCAGTCCCCAGGAGGAGTCACGCACCCTCCTGCTCCCCCAGCCCCTGACCACTAATCTGCTTACTGCCTCTATGAATTTACCTATTCTGGACATTTCATAGAAAGGTTAAAATGGAATCATACAAATCTGTGGCCTTTTGTGTCATGCTTGTTTCACTCAGCATGTTTTCCAGGTTCGTTCACGTAGTAGCATGCCTTATTCTTTTTTTTATGACTAATCTTCCGTTATTTGGATGCACCCCATTCTGTTCATCCATCCACTCACCCACTGATGGGCATTTGGGTTGTTTCCATCTTTTGGCTATTTGTGAATAGTCCTGTTATGAACAAGGTATTCAAGTATCTCTGAGTCTCTATTTTCAGTTGAGGTCCATACCTAGGGGTGGAATGAATGGCTGAGTCACATGCTAATTCTATGTTTAACTTTTTTTTTTAAAGATTTATTTATTTATTTATGATAGACATAGAGAGAGAGAGAGAGAGAGAGAGAGAGGCAGAGACACAGGAGGAGGGAGAAGCAGGCTCCATGCTGGGAGCCCGATGTGGGACTCGATCCTGGGACTCCAGTATCGCGCCCTGGGCCAAAGGCAGGCGCTAAACTGCTGAGCCACCCAGGGATCCCCTATGTTTAACTTTTTGAGGAATTGCCACACTGCTTTTGATAGAGGAAGCACCATTGTCTCTATTTCTGACACCTATTGCAATGATTCCCAAAACCATTGTCAGGTTTGATAATTCTCTGGAAGGACTCACAGAATTCACCAGAAGCTTATACTAATGGTTATTATATTTTATTACAGTGAAAGTTTATTACAGTGAAGTGGAGGTTAAAACCAGCCCAGGAAAGAGATGCATGGGGCAGGGTGCAGAGGAGGTCCAAACGTGGAGCCTCCCGCCCCCGCTGCCGAGTTACCCTCTCCCAGGGGAGTCACAGGGGGCAATTCCTCCTCCCAACCACACTGTGTGACAGTACGCGCCAATCTTGCCAACCAAGAGATCTTGCCTGAGCCTTGATGCTCAGAAATTTGAGGAGGCTTGGTCATACATGGCCCATATGGTTGATCTATAGACTCTGTTCTCTCCCAGAGGTGATACTGAAACGGAATAGGCCAAAGCTCTCAGACGAACACAAACTCCTGTCATGCAGAACATTCCAGAGGACTAAAGGTCACCTCCCAAGAGCTGAGAGCAAAAGCCTGACCTCTCTTAGGCAAGGTTAATTCTTCACCACATACACATCTTGTTAGTTTGTTCTATTACTTTTTCCATCTTCCTTTTAGGGTGTGAATAATTACTCTCTCCACATTGTTTAAAATTTTTATTGTGATAATAAATATAAAAAATTTACCATCTTAACCATTTCTAGGCATATAGTTCAGTGGTGTTAAGTATTTTCACATTGTGATGGGACTATCACTACCATTTTGCAAAGCTGAAACTGTGTCCCCACTAAGCACGGACTCCCTAGTCCTCCTCCCCCTCACCCCTGGAGCCCATCATTGTACTTCTGTCTCTTTGAATTTGACTCCTCTAGGGACCTCATGTAAGTGCAATCACACAGTATTTACCCTTTTGTGGCTGGTTTATATCACTTAGCATAATGTCCTTAAGGTTCATCCACACTATAGCCTGGGTCAGAATGACCTTCCTTTTTAAGGCTGAATAATACTCCTTTGTGTAGACAGGCCACATTTTGTTTATCCATTCATCTGTCGATGGACACATGGGTTGCTTCCACTTCTTGGCTATTGTGAATAATGCTGCAGTGAACATGGGTGTGTAAAAATATCTTCAAGGTCCTGCTTTCATCTCCTTTGGATATATATCTAACAGTGAAATTGCTGATTCTACGGTAATTATATTTTAAAATTTTTGAGGAACCACCATACTGTTTCGCACAATCGCTTCACCATTTTACATTCCCACCAATAGTGCACACGGGTTCCAACTTCTCGACATCCTCACCAACAATTGTTTTTTTTTTTAAAGATTTTATTTATTTATTCAAGAGAGACACACAGAGAGGCAGAGACACAGGCAGAGGGAGAAGCAGGCTCCACGCAGGGAGCCTGATGTGGAACTCGATCCCGGGTCTCCAGGATCACACCTTGGGCCAAAGGCGGCGCTAAACCACTGAGCTACCCAGGCTACCCAGGTTTGTTTGTTTGTTTTTAAGGTTTTATTTATTTGAGATAGAGCAAGCATGAGAGAGAGAGAGAGAGAGAGAGCTGTGGGGGGGTGGTGGGGAGAGGCAGATGGGGAAGGCAGGCTCTCTGCTGATCAGGGAGCCTGATGTGAGGCTTGATCCCAGGACCTTAGGATCATGACCTGAGCCAACAGCAGATGCTTAATCGACTGAGCCCCCCAGGTACCCCTCATTGTGGTTTTGGTTTGCATTTTCCTGATAATGAGTGTTGTTGAGCACCTTCATATGTTTGTTGGCCATTTGTGTATCACTTTTAGAGAATTGTGAATTCAAGTCTTTTGTCCATTTCTTAGATTGTTTGGGGGTTTTTGTTGTTGAGTTATAGAAGTTCTTTGTGTACACATTCTGGATATTAGTCCCCTATCAGATGTATGTTCAGCAAATATTTTTTTTACTGAACATTTTTTATTTTTTACCATTTCATAGGTTGCCTTTGCATTGTTTATCACATGTCCTTTGATGCACAGTTTTACATTTTGATGCAATTCGTCCATTTTTACTTTTGTTACCTGCGATTTTGGTGTCCTATCTGGGAAATCCTGCCAAACCCAAAGTCATGAAGCTTTTCCCTCCATTTTCTCCTAAAAGTTTTATCGTTTTAGGTCTTACGTTTAGGTCTTAGGTCATTTTAAGTTGCTATTTGTATATGTATATGGTGCTAAGCGTTCAAGTTCATTCTTTTACATGTGGATATCCAGTTTTCCCCCCGCACCATTTGTTGAAGAGACTGTCCCAACAACAATGATGATGGATGGATGATTCACTGGATGATCTTGTCTCCTTATTGAATCACTTTTTACTATACATGTGAGGGTTTATTTCTGGGGTTTCTGTGCTATTCCATTGTTCTACATGTTTGTCTTTATGCCAGTACGGTAGTGTTTTGGTTATTTTAGCTTTGTAGTTAAGTTTTGAAATCAGAAAATTGAGACCTCCAATTTTGTCATTATTTTTCAAGATTATTTTGGCTGTTTGGGGTCCCTTGAGGTTCCATATGCATTTGGGGATGGATTTTACTATTTCTCTAAATAATGCTGTTGAGATTCTGATAGGGATTGCATTAAATCTATAGCTCACTTTGGGTAATATTGACATCTTAACAACATTAAGACTTCCAGTTTATGAACATGGAATGCCTTTTCACTTATTTGTAACTTCTTCCTTTTACTAATATTTTATAGTTCTCACTTTGTAAATCTTTTGCTTTCTTAAGTTCATTCTTAAGTATTTCTTTGTGATGCTATTGCAAATAGAGTCATTTTCTTAATTTCCTTTTTGGATTGTTCATTGTTAGGGTATAAAAACACAACTGAATTCTGAGTGTTGGTTTTGTATTCTGCAACTTTGGTGAATTCATTTACTAGTTTTAAAGGTTTTTGTGTGGAAGCTTTAGGATTTTCTAGGTATACCGTCATGTCATCTGCAAACAGACATGACTTTTAATTCTCAATTCCTGCTAGGGTATCTTTTATTTCTTTTTCTTATCCACTTGCCCTGGCTAAGACTTCTGTAGTACTACATGTAATGAAGATGGTGAAAGTGGACATCCTTGTTTCTGATCTTAAAAGAAAAGCTTTCAGGGATCCCTCGGTGGCTCAGGGGTTTGGCACCTGCCTTCAGCCCAGGGCGCAATCCTAGGGTCCCGGGATCGGGTCCTGCGTCAGGCTCCCTGCATGGAGCCTGCTTCTCCCTCTGCCTGTGTCTCTGCCTCTCTCTCTCTCTGTGTGTCTCTCATGAATAAATAAATAAAATCTTAAAAAAAATAAAAAGAAAACAGAGAAAAGCTTTCAGTGACATCTGAGTAGTTCAGTCAGTTAAGCATCTGACTCTGGATCTCAGGGTCATGAGTTCAAGCCCCGTATTCAAAAACAAGAAACAAAAATTTTCAGTCCTTCACTGTTGATTATGATGTGATCTGTGAGTTCTTCATAGATGGCCTTTATTATATTGAGGTTGGTTCTCTCAGTTTGTTGAGTGTTTTTTAATCACCAAAGGGTATTGCATTTTGCCAAATGCTTTTTCTGCATCAATTGATATAATCATGTGGTTTTATAACCTTTCATCCTGTTTGAGTAAACCTCTTTTTTCTTTATCCTCAGCCTCCCAGTGTTTGAAGAGGAAAGAAGAAAGAATGAATTCAGTTAATGCAGTCACGAAACATTCTCTATCTCTTAATCCTCCTCCAATATAAACCTTTGCTGAACACAAACATCCCATGGTATATGGAGGTTGCACAGTGAGCCCTACACCCAAGGCTTCGGGACCAGCTGTTCAGAAGAATTCAGACAACACAAGCCTTACTCTGATTCCAATTATAATGTGTGGGTTTCTCCCTTACAGTATCAAGCAATTCTGGGATACCAGCTGGGTGTCCTATAATTCAACTCAATTTGGACATTATCTAAGTGGAAACAACATGACATCCACTGCCTATGGCTTCTGTCCCAAAAAGGCTACCCTCCACTTCAGATGCCAATTGCATGTCCAGGTTGTCTCCCAGGCTTCTGACAGACTATTAATCAGAGGTTCCCATAGCCCCCTCCCCCTCGAGTTCCATTAATTTGCTAGAGTGAATCACAGAACTAAAAAAAAAACCAGTTTACTCATTAAATTGCCTATTTACTATAAAAGGATATGACTCAGGGACAGCCCAATAGAATAGATACATAGGGCAAGGTAGAGGGGAAAGGCATGTCCTCCCTGGATGTGTACCCTCTCAGCACTTCCATGAATTGACCACCTGGATGCTCTCTGGATCCACTCTTCTGGGCTTTTATGGAGGTTTCACTACACAGGCATGACTGACTAAAACACTGGCCACTGGCAATCGACCAGCCCGTCTCCCCTCCAAGGCAAAGGGGAGAATCAGGTGGCAGGGGGGTGGACCTCAAAGTTCCAACCCTCTAACCACATGGTTGGTTCTCCCCCTCCTAGGTAACCTACGATCTTTCTAAAAGCCTCATTAACAGCAAAATACACCTTTATCTTTCTCATCATATAGGAAATCCCAAGGGTTTTTAGGAGCTCTGCGAGAAAACTCAGGTGAAGACTGAGCATATTTCTTCCTAGAAGTCACAATATTGTAACGACTTTCGGCTGTCCCTGTTCACAGAAAACCAAGACTTAAATTACAGAACAGGTTTATTTTTAAAACATCAAACAAAATGATCATATAGAACTGGCTATGAGTGGATAAAGGGATCCAGCTTACTGAAGGTCACGTATCTATCACTGAAAATCCCTCCCTGAACAAGCGGCACAGGACGTGTTCTGTTTGCAGGGAGCGCTTCGCCTGGGCGAGTGTGGCTGAGGTGTGGATTTGGGAAGCACAAAGCTTGTCATCACCTGAGGAGCGGGCTCTTAAGCTCTCCCCGAGATTTCCCAGTAGTGTCCCCTCCCTTGAGATACTAATGGACCTCCTTATTCTTTTCCCAGGCTTCCTGGCTAATTAAGTCTGCCTCTGTAACTAAAGGATATAAAATATTCTCAAAAGCTGCAACATCCATCATGCTTTTGATGGTGTCGGAGAAATACTCCATTTGTGACAGCAATGCCCAGACTTCAATGATACAATGCACAACTGTGCTCCTGGGGGAATGAAAGGAGATACGCATGAGCAGGGAGCCTCTTTTCCCCTGGGACTGACTTTGAAGCTGTGTGAGTAGCTGCCAGATTCGATTGTCACTTAGAGTGCCCAACAAACAGCTCTCAGCTGACAAAGAGCTGCCTGGCTTATAGACAGCAGTGCCAAGGTGAAGGGACAACCACCCTATTTGGAAGGCCAGCAACGAACCAGTCTGGTGGGCTGAACTGCACATCCTTTTCTCGGCAGTAATGGAAGACTTGAACATACCAAGAGTCCCTCCATCCGGGTTTCTAGATTCAGGGGTCATGGCCAGTGGCCAAATGGCAGTGGAAAGCTGGCCTACAAGAGGGATGCCTGTGTGGGGCACAGCCCTGTGGAAATCACTAATGGGAATTTGAGGGGGGGGCATTAGAATAAGACGGACCAATGCTCATGAGAAGAAATGCCTTCCAGGTTTGGAAGGGAACTGAAATCGGCCCAGGGTCTTCATCCAGGGGTGGCTTCCTGGGCACATTAACACGAGTGGACGAACGTAGGGAGTCTGTAGCAATGCAGAAAGGTGGTGAATCTCGCCATAGTCCTCTCACACCCATGGAGGCACAAAGTGCCTACAAGAACTATTCTGTCTGCCCACAAGACAGACAGATCCTGAAGATGGCTCGGGGCAGGTTCCCTGGTGGGACGGCCTGGATCACAGCTGGTGAGTGGTCTTGAGGACCGCAGCCCTGGGGAGCTAAAATGGGCCCTGACAGGAACAGACTGGGATTCTGAGTGGGCTCCGTTTACCTGGTGATGCATAAAGGCAGCCAGAGTGCTGTAAACGAACCGGAACAGAACCCACAACCATTTGGATCTGAGTCACATTCTCTCAGACCAGGGAACATACATCTCCGACAACAGGCAGTGAGATTTCTGCAGGCAAACAGCTTGATAGGAAGCCAGAATGGGCATTGGAAACACTGACTGTTGAAAACTGGGAGACAGGGCCTGCAAGGCAGGAAGCATGTAACTGCTGACAGGATGGGGGTTCCTGGGAGTCCCCCCCCCTCCCCACACAATGCTTTCTGCACACAAGTGGGGGAAAAGTGGTCAGGGGGTGGGAGCGAAGTTTCTGGAACCCTGATCCAGGAGCTCCATGGGGAGTCCCAAAGTGGGCTTTGAATGGATGTGGAAACTGGAAATGTGCAGGTTGACAGGATTACAGGAGCAGTGGGGATAGACTAGAATGTTTCATAGGGCTTGATTGGAAGAGCTGGTGGCCGCTAGCACGTGTTTTGTGGGAACGGTTATTATGTCTCCCAGGGAGTGATTCCCCTGCCTGCCCATAGCTATAAATCCAAACCTGCTGGGGAGGCCCCAGTGAGGAGTGTAAGGGTAGGCGGGACGCAGGGGGAAGCTGGACAGGTACAGCCCCATTTGAATGGCGTTAGCAACAGTAGCTAACTTGGACATCACTTGGACACATGATGGCAATGGATACTATCCCTCTCTGCGGACATTCCCCAACCCAGTGCTGTAATACAGGCTTGTAAATGGGAATCTGCCAAAGTCAATGGAGGCAGGCTACCTGGGAAGCATCAAGATGGCTGGAGCCCACACAGTGCAGACAGGGGCTGGGAGCCTGGCTGGGCTGATTTTGTGTTGTATTGGGTGTGGGGTGTCCTCCAGCAACAGTGCTGGGACTCTGGGCTGAGAGGGGAACTTCCACCGGAGGGTCAACTTCTAACTGCTATAGGATAGTAAACAGAAGCACCTGAGTGACTGAAGGACATGAAATCATCTTGTAAGTGAAGTGCTCATAAGGTCTCAGAGGTCCCAAGGCTCAGGACTAGCTGTTAGAAGAACTTAAGACAACATGTGTCTTCCACTGGCCTTGTACACAGAAATCAAGGCTTGAATGCAAAAGTTTTATTTTTTAAATATCAAGTGACACACTCATACAAAAAGAGCTACATTGCTAAACTAGTGTCTAAAGTGCTTGAGTTCCAAGAGTATCACACACGCACTGCCTGGCACGCTTATGCCCTGAGCCAGTGGTAAGGGATGGGTTTCCTTCCGGGCAGTTTGCAGGAAGGTCCCCACTCGTGTGGGAGCCCATGGCTCGTGTATGGTTCATACTGCGTGTGGCTCACCAGTGCCTAACAGAAGCGGGGTCCTGACCTCTCCCGAAGCCTCCCCACAGGCGCCTTCTTGATTGAAGTACCACTGGCTGGAGGCTTCTAGGCCCTGGGCATCTTCCCAGACCTCCTGGTTGACTAAAGCCGCCTCTTTACTGGCCTCGGCAGAGAGTTCCAGCACCTGGGCGAAGCTCCTGCAGAAACGACAAGATGGCTGAAGCCTTTTCGCCCTTTGTGCCCGGGAGCCAGACAGAAACAGGATGTCTCAGGCTTTGGGGTGGTGATGTGGGGAAGATGGCTGCTTCCTGGGCACACATGGGAAAGCACGGACAAGTAAGAACAGAACAATCTGAATGGAACTCAGAGAGGCCTGCAAGAACGGGACGAGGCAGGCATGAGAGGAGATGCATTTATTCACCAAATATGTAGGGAACCCTCACACCGGGTCAGGAACCACACTGTGAATGAACGGGCAACCCTCACCCAGAGTAAATGGTGGTGGGGAAATACATACTAAAGGAGTGCATCTGAACCTGTGACCAGCTGAACCTGTGACCCTCTGATGCGTGTGGATTTCATTTTAGGGTACACTCACAGGAGGAGGAGATGTCATGATAGGTGGCAGCTTTTTTTTAGGAGTAACATTAAAATGTTTTAGATGTTTCGGGAAGCACGTTGAGCATTACAGAGTAAAATGACATGAGATTCTTTTAGGGAAGAGGAGGAGGAAAGCCCCACAGGAAAAAAAGAAATCCCTGGAGGGAAACCACAACAGTGAGGTAAAGGTGCCAAGGGAGTTTGATGGGGGAGCTGGGAATGGGGAGCACTGGGAGCTGGGGGCTGCTTCCACGTGGCACACAGTCACAAAACCCCTCAAACTACACTGCTATGACCCATACCTTTCCTATATGTATTTTATGCTTTCAATAATAAGTTCCAAGAAGATCACCCCAAGCCCTTACCCCCTTACCCCTTACGTTTAAAGCATGAACAGATTCATCCAAGAGCACCTAAGATGCTGTTACTCTGCAGAAGTAAAGGATGGGTGACACCGGTGTCCCCTTTCTATCGTGGCTGCTTGAGAACACACACGGGGCTCTGAGCTGAGTTGAAGGTGGTTTGCCCCTGCCCTCTCCCTGCCCTAGTGGACCCTGGCACCCCCGGCTTCTTCAAACACCTGCCCGCTCTCCAGAGCACAACATGCTGCTCCCATCTTAAAATCTTTTCTGAAATTTTACCTTCGGAGCTCCAGATCCTTCTTTTGGGTCATTTCCCTGATTTCACTCAGCAGGTCCAGGGCTTTCACGTTTTCTTCTAAACTGCTGATCCCAAGTTCTCCCAGCAGATGGCAGGTGGTCGTCAATTCTCGCTGCAAATCATCTGGAGGAGAAGGGGATGGTCAGCCAGGGGTTTCACAGTGCTCTGAGCAACGGATGCGCAAGTGGGGTGGCTGGCTAGATTTTTCTTATTCACTGGAATGCTGGAATTGGGAAGAGCTCAAAGGCAGAGAGGGTCATGGAGGATGACATTCATGTGCTGGTCCCACCTCTGTGCCCCTGTGCTGGAGATCACGATGGCCGGAAATCCAGGGACAGGCATGTCCACCAGCCTGGCAGCCACTGGAACAGACCTGGAAGGCCACTTTGACATCCCCAACAGAAACAGTGGAAAAGGCCAAGGAAATGTGTACTGCAAGCAAGCTAAAAACAAGCCCATAGTCCCCACTCCCCATTCCTGGCATCTCTGCATCCCTCGCCCCTAAGAGAGTGGCCTGCATATAAGGAAATCAGCCCCTCTCCACTTTTGGCCCACACCAGGCCTATACATGCTACATGTCACAACCAGACACTGTAATATTTTGAGAACGTTATTCAGATTCTTCCAAACACCCATCCTCTTATACTCCTCCCTGTGGTCTCAACTGCATCCTCCCAAAAAGAGGTGTTCAGGACCTAATCTCAAGCACCTGTGAACGTGACCTTACTAGAAACGGGAGTCTTTGTAGAGGTAACTGAGTTATAGTGAGCTCTCTACCCTGGCATCCTACTAACAAGAAGGAAATTCAGAAGTAGTGATGTTCAAGGGCAAGGCCGTGGAAGACACAGGCAGACTTGAGCAATGCCATCACCAGCCAAAGACTGCCAAGAATTGCGAACAACACTGGAAGTCAGGGGAGAGACACAGAATGCATTTTCCCTCAGAACCTCCAGAAAAGTCCAACTCTGCTGACACCTTGATTTTGGATTTCAGGACCCCTGCACCAAAGGGAATAAATTTCTGCTGTTTTAACCCATCCAGTCTGTCATTAATTCCAGGAGCTGCAGGACACTCCTACGCTCCCCAGTCCCAACTCCTGGCAGCTCCCTATGCCACTTAGCAGAGATAGAGCCCAAGAATCACAGATGCGTAGCTAACTGCAGTCATTATAAAACTGGACACCTGCACGCAGATAATCATTCCACAAGGCTCATTCTGCAAGACTCCACGTGATTTGCTAATTGTTTCTTATTGGGAAAAGTTGAACTAAAAATCATCTCTGAGATTACCAATACAGCAACAACCTTTGTGGAAAGTCGGGGGGGGGGGGGGAGAGCCTTTGTGGGAAGTTCTGGAGGGAAAGTCCACCTGATTTTAGGTGGCGATCTTTTCCTACATCAGCCTCAAACAAATGTATTTAGATGGCTCATGAGCGCCATGCCTGGAAATAATGAGACTCTACGGGAGTTGAAAGGTTGCTTTGAGAAGATACTTGCTCTAAAGAGAATTTTAAGATCAACCATGCCTGCTGATTTCAAGTGAAGGATTATGTGGGAACCCTATGCAAGAGAGGGATCCCATAGCTCTGTATAGAAGGCAGAACGGGGGTGGGTGACCTGGCTGACTTGGTCGGCGGAGCATGTGACTCTTGATCTTGAGCTTGTGACTTTGAGCACATACAGGGTGTAGAGATCACTTAAAAATAAAACCTTAACAAACAAACAAAAAGAAGACAGGACAGGGTGAGGATCCGCATCTCTGAAGAGACTCCCCGCCTCGGGAGATTGCAGCTGCTCCCCAGGAGTATCTTTCAGCAGGGCTGGTCCACAGACCTAGCTTCAAATCCCAGCACGGTCCTTACTCGGGGTGCGACCCTGGACAAACCACAGCTTTGCCGGCCCCTTTGCCCTCTGCCATTTGATGAGGGACACACCATCTACCTAAGAGGAGGCTGTGACAGGCCACAAATGGATAAAGGTGGCTGCACACAAGAAGCACCAACATGCACTGGCTGTTCACTGGATCTACCCTTTGCCCAGTAGCCGCCCCGTTTCCTACCTAAGAACTGCTGCCCATTCCCGTCCAGGTGGACTGATTTTACGGGAAGCTCATGCCTTGTGGTATCCAGGGCCGTGGCGAATGTCTTGTACTGTTCCCTAAAGCGTTCGGCCACAGGCTCATAGGGGCTGAGCATCTCAATCTGCGGGCAAGATGGAAAGATGCATATGAGACAAGACCCAGTTGGTCACACACAAGAAGTTCACAGTACATGAGTGGTAAAGATACAGCACTATTCTTTCAGGATTACTAAGGAATCCTCCAGGAGGCTTCTGTGGGTGTGGGAGGTTCTCTTCTTACTCTTGGCTGCCCTCCAACGGCCCAGCTGATAGCAAGGTGGCCCAGGCCTCCGCATTAGGAACATGGCTTCCAGAACATTCCAGGGCCATGCCCTCAACTGGGATCACACTGGACACAAGACAGCTGGGCCCTCCTGCTGCAGGGCATTGAGCTGAAATGCCTGCCCCCATAAGACCCCCTCCTTTTCCCTCATACACACTGTTAAGGTCTTCATGTGGGTTTGTAGGAACTTATTTGTTTACTTGTCTTTTCTTTTCCTTCTACTGTGAGTTCTATGAGGACAGAGACCCAATCTTAGCCTAGGGCCTGGCCACTGGGTGTCCCCCCACACACATACACACAGTATGATAGGCTGAATCATTGCCACCCCCCACCTTGCCCCAATTCCTCTGCTGATGTCCCAATTCCTAGCACTTCAGAATATGACCTGACTTGGAGACAAGGTCTTTACAGAAGTAAAGTAAGTTAAGGTAAAGTCATACAAGTCAGATCAGTATGACTGGTGTCCCCCTAAAAGGGGCTGGAGACAGACAAGCCCACAGGCAGAATGCCAAGTGCAGAGACACAGGGAGAAGGTGGCCCTCTACAAGCCAAGGATGGAGGCTGGGGACACATCCTTCTCTCTTGGCCCTGCTAAGGCAATGACCGTGCTGACCTCTTGGTCTCAGACATCCCACTTCCAGAACTGTGAGGAAACCTGGGCAGTCGTTTAAGCCATCCAATCTGGGGTACCTGGTATAGCAGCCCCAGTACACTCGTGCCCTGGAGGACTAGCCCCATCTCCCAACAGGCCCTTTTCGGGTGCCAGGGATTTGCTCATCCCAGTGCTGACCACACGGCACCAAGATGGCACCTCCCACCAGCACCCCAGCCTCGCAGGGAGGCGTGGATCACGTCATCGTTATCACTGAGCACAAGTCTCAGGGGCCTGAAGGATATGTACACATGTGCGTCGAAGGGACAGGTCCCTCTGGCTGGTTAGTACTTGACATTACAGCTTCGTCCTCTTATAAACTGTCACATGCCAACACTCAGTGGTGTCAAAAGCTGGCCACAGAGTTAGAGCCAGATGGCAGTGACACCCACTGTCAACACTCCCTCTGACTCCTCCCATAGGCCCACCCCGTCCATCCTCGGGACACAGCTCCGAGACCCACAGTGACCGCCAACCTGAGCGTCAAGGACATCTGCCAGTTCCCGCTTCCTCTGACAGAGAAGGAGTTTACGCTTTAGCTCGTGGGCCTTCTTCTGTAGCTTCTCCGTCTCTTTACACATTATTAACAAATTCCTCTCTGCCTTTTCTTCGAACTGAGCAAGACCATTCTCCATCTGTCAAGTGCACAGCAAGAGCTCAGGCCGGTGGGAACTCCATCCCCGGGGCCCACAGAGGCTGCCCTTCTCCCCACAGCGCACGTGAGCGAGGTTCTGTGGTCACCTTTACGGTCAGTAGAGTCAGAAGCAACGTTTGGGATTCCATCATTTCCATTGCCTCAGACAGGTCCTTGAGGAGGAGAAAAAGACACTTTTGGCTGACAATGAACTGGTATAAACCTAGCTCACTCTCCCGGGAGAGCAGAAGCCTAACTTTTACAAACCCTACTTAATTCAGCAGTTTGATGTGTGTCAAGCTGCTGTTTCTATCTTCTCCTTTAGTCTTTTTGGGCGCTCTGCGAGAAGGAAGGGGATGGTCTGGCCCTGTCCTGTGGCTGGCTGGTTGAGGGCCAGGTAGGGGGCATGTATCCAATCAGCACCACACTAGAGGCAAGACTCAGGCCTCCCACTCTAGTGAGACCACAACCCCGGTGTCCTGGCCTGGCACCCAGGGCTTGGCCTAGTGTCTCCCCTAGCACAGCATTAGCAAACAAGGGCCCAAATCTCATTTTGCACGTATCTCGCTTTTGTAACTATTCCTGTATGCATACTTGGGGCAACTCAAACTCTACGAATATTCTGAGAACATGTGTGGTCTTGGGGTTGTCCTAAAACGCATGGCTGGCTTGCTCCATCTCAGAGCTTCGGGATCTGGGATGGCATGTGCGCAGAATGGGAACTAGGACCAGACGTGTCTAATTCAGCAGCTTCCCTTTCGATTCACTTACTGGGCTCTTTCTCTGTGAAGCAGAAAATGACATGGATTCGGTTTTCTTCGACATCGTTTTTTCTAATTGCGGAGTCTTTCTAAGCATACTTTTGTCTAAGATCGAGAAGAGCATTTTGAAAGTGAGAAGAGCACATTTAGGAAGCCCCCTGAGATGCACCATGAGTTCTAGCTGGGGAAAGCAGGAGCAAGGTGAAGGACTTACCGTTGATGGCCGAGAGGTCCAGGTCAGGGGGGGCCGTGCCGTGACCTTCCAGCAATGTGGACTGCAGGTCGCCCTTTCCAATTCCACTGCTGTCTGTGGGCCCAGTGAGAACCCCCGGGGTCAGCACAGTCTGCAAGGTATTGCGTGTCTATGCCAGGAAGTAGGCAACTTTTTGGTATACTACCACTTGTTTGCAAAAAGCCAGCATCTTGTGAGGCTAGCAGTACAGAAGAATGAAGTATCTCTGCAAATTCTGAGCCAGCAAGGTGAATATATTTCAGAGTAGAAGCAGAAAAGAGACACACGCTCTATAACCCAGGGATGTGAATACGCCTTGCTGCTCAGCTTCATAAAAAAACACTGTTCTGGATAGGAGTGTGACACCTGCCACACACTTGTTCTTCCTTATGCTTTTACCTTCTCTCTCCAGCAGCTTCTGGACTGTTCTTCCTTGGGGGTTCCCTTCATCTTTACCCTTTACTTAACAATGTGAAATTATGCCTTACATCGCCTAAAATGGGCAGTGGGGTACCGCAGGCTTCTGCTAAGCCAGGGCTCCAGTGGGCCACAAATCAAACAAATGGCAAGCAAAATACTCTCTGTCGTGTTAATAACGAAATAGCAAGTGACTTAATGAGCACCCATGCAGCTGAGAAAATGAGTATGCGGAAATAAAGAGCATAGTAATGTGTAGGGCATAGTACCCTTTGTTAGAATTTCTGAAGACTTCCAGATACACAGAAGTCTGTTAACCTCCTGGAGAAGAGGGTGGAAACTTGAGATGGGAGACTGGACTTTTTATTGCTAGTGCTTTTACACTGGTTATATGTTTTGTCAAGCTAGTGTACAGCACATCCATTGAGAAAAGTAATTTCCTCTTGAGCTATACAATAGGACTCAGGCAAGCAGTCCCTGTCAATTCTCACAGTTACGTTTAAATTATGGTTTCTCAGCCTTAATGCTACTGACATTTGGGGCTGCACAATTCTCTGTGCTGGGGCTGTCCTGGGTGATGGAGGCTGTTGAGGAGCATCCCTGACCTTACCCATCAGACATAAGTGGTATATCTCCCCCATCAATCAAAACCACCAAGAGTTTCCAGCCATTTCTAAGCCTGAATCACCTGCAGGTGAGAACCCTGATTTTAAGATGTGGTTGACCCAATTTCTGACCCCTCTGAATTTTACAGCAGATTTCCTGGCCTGACACAGCCCTCAACCCAACTGCATGGGGAAAGACTACAAAGCCAGCTCCTGTTCCTTGTGCTGCTTCTCAGTCATGCCTGGGTCAAAGAACAGCACAGATGCTGAGCAAACATCCAAACCAGGACCAGCAATGTTCCAATCCCCAAAAACTTAACTACTAGTAGTCTGCTCTTGATTGGAGACCCTACTGATGACAAAAAGTCAATTAACACGTATTTTCCATGTTATGTATACTATAAACTGTATTCTTATCATAAAGGTAAAAAAAAGGGGGAAGCATTAAGAAAATAATAGAGAAAATACATCTACAGTACTGTTAGAAAAAACCCCTATGTGAGTAGTCTCATGCAGTTCAGACCCATGTTGTCCAAGGATCAACTGGATTTCATTTTTCCCATGAGACTCACAGTTGTTGCCATCTTGAAGTGTTTCTTGTGAGCCAAGAAACAGTTTTGCTTTTTGTGAACTACTTTCTTGCAAAAGCGCTGCCCATCATTGCTGGAGAAGTGGGCATGTGAGGGGCCGGATGGAGTTCTACTCTGGGGGAGGGGCCTTGCCATACGTCTAGGATGAGCATATTAACTACGACTGGACACCAAATACACAGGAATGATCTGAATGGCAACCCGTGAGTAAGTTTCCACCCTCCTTGTCTACATTTCCATTTTTTGTTTTACAACGAACACATGTCTATGATCAGAAAAACTGCAGGTTTTTAGATATCACTTTGGTGACAGCTTCTAGAACCATTAAGGGTTAGAAGGAAGAACAATTAACCATTAGAAGGAAGACCTAACCCAAGGTAGTGAGAGGCAGGAAGACGAGGCCTCACATGCTCTTGGGAGTCCTGCCCTAGGAGTTCCACCCAGAAAACGGTCACATGATCAAGGAAGCTCCTTCTTCTGACATTTCCCCAAAACAAAGAGGGAGTTTTACCCTAACATACTTGAAAATAAAATTCACCACCACGTTCATCACTTACTGAGCTCCAGAGCTATTTCTCCCTCCCTCCACCTTTACACACCTCTACTCCTCTGGAGCAGGTGAACTTTCCTTCCACCTTCAGGCATCTTCCCAATGGTCTTCAGTGTATCTGCTGCAGAAGCCTGTTAGGGGAATACACGACCCTCAGGATTCAGGGGACAAGACCCCTCCCCTTCGTGTGGCCTGTGCAGTTTGCATCTACTATTACTTTGAGGTCAGGGACAGAGTTCAAGTTCTGACGTTTAGTTATATATATGAGGAATTAATCCAAAAAGATACCATCATATGCATAGAACGTAAGGAACCCGCAAATGTTTGCAAGTGATGATTTCTGACATGGTTCCAGGTGACTGATCTTCTGCATACTTTATGGTATTTGCAGAGAATGTTACTACTTTGGTCAAGAGAAAAAAAAAAGTTTTTATAAGTATCAACCTTCAAAACTTATTTAAAAAAAAACAGCAATGCATGGAGCTAGCAAGCCATTACTATAACATATATGGAAAAAGAAAACCTTATAAAGAGTAAGAATATTTCGATGTGTAGGCACTACTCCTATTTAACCACCTACTGGAGGTCTGAGTAAGAAATAGAAGGCAAACAGATTGAAAAGAAATAAAACTCTCTACTTACAGATATGGTTCACAAAGAAAATCCCAAATGCTACTAAAACTAGTAAGTAAGGGGTGACTGGGTGGCGCAGTTGGTTAAGTGCCTGACTCTTGATATTGGCTCAGATCATGGTCTTAGGGTCGTGAGATTGAGCCCTATGTGGGGCTCCAGACCCAGCACTGAGTTCACTTGAGATTCTCCCTCTCTCCTACACTTGCATGCATGTACTCTAATAAATAAAATCTTTAAAAAAACAAACTAGTGAGTTTAGTAAGATTGCCGGATACAGGGGTCAATATAAAAAGATCACATTTTGGCACACCTGGGTGGCTCAGATGATTAAGCATCTGTCTTCAGCTCAGATCATGATCTCAGGAACCTGGGATCAAACCCTGTGTCTGACTCCCTGCTCAATAGGGAATCTGCTTCTTCCTCTCCCTCTCCCCTCTGCTCATGCTGTCTTTCTCTGTCTCAAATGAATAAATAAAATCTTTTTTTTTTTAAATTTTATTTATTTACTCATGAGAGGCACAGAGAGAGAGAGAGAGGCAGAGACACAGGCAGAGGGAGAAGCAGGCTCTACGCAGGGAGCCCAACATGGGACTCGATCCTGACACTCCAGAATCACGCCCTGGGCCGAAGGCAGGCGCTAAACCACTGAGCCACCCAGGGGGCCCCATGAATAAATAAAATCTTAAAAAAAAAAAATCACATTTCTGGCAATGACTAACTCTGGAAAGTACAATTCAAAGACAGTATCATGTGCAATCTCTCAGCAAGAAAAAAACAAAACTATATATGGTGATAGGTGTTAACTAGACTTACTGTGGCAATCATTTTGCAACATATACAAATGCTGACTCACTATACTATATACAGTATACTATATACTATACTGTATACCTGAAACTAATATAATGTATGTCGATCATAAGTCAATTTAAAAAATTTCTTCATTTAAAAAGAAAGAAAAGACAGTATTATGTACAATAGCACTAAAAAACAGCAAATACTTAGGCATAAACCTAAGAAAATATAGGGAAGATCTACATGCTGGAAACTACAAAATGCTGATAGAAATCCAACATGATAAACTAAATGGATAGGGGTACCATGTTCAAACATGGAAAGGCTTGGTGTTTTTAGGATGTTTTTCTCCCTAAACTAATGCAAAGATTCAATACATTCAAAATCCCAGCAGAAATTTTGGTAGAAAATGGCAAGCTAAGTCTAAAACTTATGTAGAAAAGTAAAGGAACAGGGTGCTTGGGTGGCTCAGTTGGTTAAGCATTCGACTCTTGATTTCAACTCAGGTCATGATGTCAGGATCAGGAGATCAGGCCTCGCGTCAGGATCCTCAGTGTCAGGATCCTCAATGTCAGGATCCTCACTGAGCGTGTGGAGATTGCTTAAGATTCTCCTTCCTTGGGCAGCCCGGGTGGCTTAGCGTTTTAGCGCCGCCTTCAGCCCAGGGTGTGATCCTAGAGACCTGGGATCGAGTCCTGCATCAGGCATGGAGCCTGCTTCTCCCTCTGCCTTTGTCTCTGCCTCTCTGTTTCTTGAATAAATAAATAAAATCTTTAAAAAAAAAAAGATTCTCCTTCCTTCTCTTCCCTCTGTCCCTCCCCACTCACATGGTGTGAGCTCCCACTCTCACTCAAGAGAGGGGAGGGGAGGGGAGGGGAGGGGAACTAAGAGAGTCAGTTTTGGAAAAGAATAGAGTGGAAGAATTCATAAGACTATAAAGCTACAGTAATCTTGGCAGTGTGGAACTGTCCTAAGGACAGACACAGAGAATAATGGGAAAAAAATGGGAGTCCAGAAGTGATGCATACAAAAAAGGTCAATTGCTTTTCAACAGAGGTGATGAGATAATATTATCAGGAAAGGAAATTCATTTCAACAAACAGTACTGGCACAAGAAGACATCCATACTCTTAAAAATGAACTTCAATTCCATCATCACACCAGATACAAAAATTGATGCAAAAGGGATCATAGATCTAAATGTAAATCTAAAATTATAAGAGTCATAGAAGAAAACATGGGAGAAAAATATCTGTGATCTTGGTTTAGGCAAAGATTTCTTAGATAAGACACCAAAAGCATAATCCATAAAAACAGAAATCTGTAAGGTGGACTTCATCAAAATTGAGAACTACTGCTTCTTACAAGACACTTAAAGGAAGAAAAAAAACAAGCTACACCACCAGGAGGAAATATTTTAATATCACCATAAATGGTTGGTATCCAAGTTATAGAAAGAGCTCTCAAAACTCAACAATGAGAAAACAAATAACCCAATAAAAAAATGGACAAAAGATTTGAAAGAACATATCACCAAAGATACAGGAATGGCCAATAAGCACATGAAAAGATACTCAATGGGCAGCCCAGGTGGCTCATGGTTTAGCACCGCCTTCGGCCCAGGGCCTGATCCTGAGAACCCAGGATCCAGTCCGAGTCGGGCTTCCTGGGTGGGGCCTGCTTCTCCCTCTGCCTGTGTCTCTGCCTCTCTCTCTCTCTCTCTCTTATGAGTAAATAAATAAAATCTTAAAAAAAAAAGAAAAAGAAAAGATACTCGAGATCATTAGTTGTTATGGAAATATAAATTAAAACCACAGCAAGATACCACTTCACATTTACTAGAATGGCTTCAATCTTTAAGCACCAACTGGAACTCTCCTCTCTGGCTGGAAGGAATGTAAAGAGCTGCAGCCACTTTGGGTAACAGTTGCAATTTCCTACAAAGTCAAAAATACACTTACCCTACAATTCCTCTCTTAGAAGAAATGAGAACATGTCCTCACAGAATCCCATGCAAGAATGTTTAAGTTGGCTTTGTTCACAATTGTCAAAATTGGGAATCAAACCAAATGTCCAGGGGCTCCTGGGTGGCTCAGTCTTCAGGTTAGCAGTGACCAGTGACCTTAGGCACGGGTCATGATCCCGGTGCTCCTGGGATGGAGCACCGTTGGGTTTCCTGTTTCTCTCTCTGCTTCTCCCCCCACCCCCCCCACGCCATGCTTGCTCTCTCTATTGCACGTGTGTCTCTCTAATAAATAAAATCTTTTAAAAAAAAAGTCCTTCACTGAGAAATGGCTAAGCACACTATGGCCCACTCACACTGTGGAATATTCTTCAGCCATCAGAAGGAACCAACACTGTGACAGGCAACCACAGGGAAGGACTTCTTTTCCTCTATGCGAAAGAAGCCAGATGCAAGAGTCTGCATCCTGTGTAACACCTTTTTAATGACGTTCTAGAAAAGGCAAGGCTATAGGGACAGAAATCAGATCATTGCTGGGAGGGGCTGGGGTCAGCTTCATTGGAGAACCAAGGGACCTTGGGGGTGACAGACTGTTCCAAATCCTGATTGTGGTGGGTCTGTGACAGGATGTGTTTGTTTTGCCGAACTGTATGCCCAAGGGTGCCACTTAGTAAATTCTACATCAAGAAATGTTAAAAAAAGAAAATGGACAAACTCTTGGAGATTGAAAATACTTAATATGAAGACACACAGAGGTACAGTAAACAAGTATGCAAGGCAACACTAAAATTATGAAGCATGGACTGTGATCTTTTGTTGAAGATTACTTTAACGAAATAAATCACAGGCTCAGTAGGTTCATCAAATGTCAATGTGCACCTCTCTGGTTGGGTATGCTGACAGTGGGGGATGCTGTGTGTGTGGAGGGGGCAGGAATTATATGGGAAATCTCTGGACCTTCTGCTCAATTTCATTGTGAACCTACTCTACAAAAAATTAAGTCCAGGGCACTTGGGAGGCTCAGTCGGTTAAGCATCCAACTATTAATTTAGGTTCAGGTTATGATCTCAGGGTCATGAGATCAAGTCCCACATCAGACTCCACAATTAGCATGGAGTATGTTTGAGATTCTCTCTCTCCCTCTGCCTCCCCCACCCCCTGCTCACATGTGCTCTCTCGCTCTCTAAAAAACAAAAATAAGGGATCCCTGGGTGGTGCAGCGGTTTGGCGCCTGCCTTTGGCCCAGGGCGCGATCCTGGAGACCCGGGATCGAATCCCACATCGGGCTCCCAGTGCATGGAGCCTGCTTCTCCCTCTGCCTGTGTCTCTGCCTCTCTCTCTCTCTCTGTGACTATCATAAAAAAAAAAAAAAAATAATAATAATAATAATAATAAAAATTTAAAAATTCAAAAAATTAAGTCCCCTGGGGAAAAAAAATCACTCCTAAGAAGTGATATCAGTTTGTGTAAAGGTTTCCTTTTTCCTCAAGTTGGATCTTAAGTCGATTATTTTTAAAAATTTATTCATTTATTAAGTAATCTCTACACCCACTGCGGGGTTCAAACTCACGACCCAAGAGCAGCATGCTCTTCTGACTGAGCCAGCCAGGCGCCCCTTCAGTTAAACATATTATTAAGAACTTGTCATTCTGCCCTACCAGAGTAAAAGGGAGAGAGCAGAAATTAACTGTTCACTGAATTTTATCAAAAACCAAATTTGAGGGATCCCTGGGTGGCGCAGCAGTTTAGCACCTGCCTTTGGCCCAGGGCGCGATCCTGGAGACTCGGGATCGAATCCCATGTCGGGCTCCCGGTGCATGGAGCCTGCTTCTCTCCCTCTGCCTATGTCTCTGCCTCTCTCTCTCTGTGTGTGACTATCATAAAAAAATAAAAAATAAAAAAACAAATTTGAAGGCAGCCTGAGTGGCTCAGCGGTTTAGCGCCGCCTTCAGCCCAGGGTGTGATCCCGGAGACCCGGGATCGAGTCCCACGTCAGGCTCCCTGCTTCTCCCTCTGCCTGTATCTCTGCCCCTCTCTCTCTCTGTGTCCTTTTTTTTTTTTTTTTTTTTTTAATTTATGATAAAGAGAGAGAGAGAGACAGAGACATAGGCAGAGGGAGAAGCAGGCTCCATGCACCGGGAGCCCGACGTGGGATTCGATCCCGGATCTCCAGGATCGCGCCCTGGGCCAAAGGCAGGCGCTAAACCGCTGCGCCACCCAGGGATCCCTCTCTGTGTCTTTCATGAATAAATAATTAAAATCTTTAAAAACAAAAAACAAATTTGGAAAATGGAATAACCCTACCTCACCACATTCTCAGTACGTACACAATGAAACAAGATACATAACTGGGTCATCTACCGAGTGTTCCTGTGAAACGCTGCACAAGGCAGGTGCTCACGCTGTTAAGTGCTTCATCTCATCATTTTCAATGGCTGCATGATTTTCACGGTGTGGCTACAGGGAGTTCACTAAACCCTGCCTCTAATCCTGGGTGATTCAGACCTACCATTCTTTTTCCTCCCATAGTCCTTCTTTCAAACCCCGGTGTTTTTCAAATGCCAGCCAAGGCCAGGGACTGTGTGCTGGGCAGCCGGCAGAACCGCTTCAGGACAGAATCCAAAGGAATTATCAAGTTGAAAGAAATAATTTCAGGTTTCAAGAGAGATCATGTCTTTGCAAAAGGCATTCGGGACCATGCTGCACTTGGCTCGTGTGACTCGTGTCAGGATTCCAAATCTCACAGAATTCCATTCAGAACATTCAAACAAGCGTTGTTACCTTTTTGGTGGTTTTCTTCTCGTACTGCAAGTAGCGGGACTCAACCACTCTTCCACCTGTGGGGAACACGCCGTTGCTTTCTAAAGAGACTGCAACAGTGGGGTGTGAGGCCCAGCACCCCCACCCTGCCATCAAGAGCCCGGTACTATGGGCCCTCCCTGATCAACAGCAGGAACACCGGAGCTGCTCTCAGATCCTGTCCTCCAGCGTCCTCGGGCACGTATGGGACACCTACTATATGCGAGAACGCATACGGGTTACCTATGGTTTATAAGTCCCTAGGCCAGAGACAGAGCCCCAGAATGCTGCAGGAGCTATGATTAAGGAACGTAAGGGAATATACACAAAGCAGAAAGTGGATTCAAGGAGCAGGGACAGGAAAAAAGACCCTTGCAGGGGGCACCTATTTGCCACCTGCTCCTCCTCCTTTCCCAACTCACTCCCTGTGGTCAGGACCCCAACTACCCCTTCCTTTACCTGAGTCTGCATATGCCCCACTCATGGTATGGGCCCTTCATACCTCTTTACCTCCCTACCTTACTCAGGACCTCTTGGGAGACGTGTTCAACACCAAGGTCGCATACCTTGGTGACAGCCCAGCCCCAGGTCTCCCTCACTCCATGCCTGCCTCATACTAAGGGGCTTTCTCACAATGGCCCCAGTGATCACCCACAGTTGTCTGCTCTGTTCCCCCACCCCTCTTCCCAGACCCTCCCTTGGACCTACCTTCTCTTCTCACTGCTCTCACATGGGGTCCATCCCTCCAGTTAGCTAGTGACCAGTAACTACTTCACTGGGGAGGCAGCAGAAGCAGCCCCAGGAGACCTCCCACCTCAGCATGTAGCAGTCAAATTCAGGGCCATATCCTGGCCCCCACCATGTAGAGGGACATTAGAGGAGAGCCCAGCCCTCACCCCTCTCCCTCTGCCCTAGCAAACCCCCACCCTCAGTTCCTGTCATCAATGGTCTTCTTGTTATTTCTCCCCCCACTACACCTGCATCCCCTACTTCTCCACTCTCCTTTACGATGCCGGCTCCTCTACCTCTACTCTCTCCTGAATTGCACTCGTCTGGACTGGCTCTCATGATCACCACCGTACCAAAGAAAAACTCCTTTCCACAAGACTGCTGAGGTCTCCCTGCTCCAAAGCCCACCAAACCATTCTCAGTACCCACTGTGAATACAGCACTTGCTGGCGCCCTCCTCCTTGAAATATCCTGTGTCCTCCAGGCTGGCTGCCCCGCTGGTGGCTGAGAATGGGCTGCCTTGCAGGTCCATTAGCTAGTGAAGCCTGAGCACCCCCACGTACCTCGCAGATCTCATACCCCTGAGGGATCCCCCCTCACCTCACTGCCCCCACTCCTTCTGTTCCAGCCACCATGACCACTTTTGCTGTTGCTCCAACCAGAGGGGATACTCCTGCACCTGCCCTCCTTCCCAGCTCTGCTCAGTCCAGCATCTCCCTTGGACCAGGAAGTTATCCACGTCCTGCTGTTTTGCCCACATCATCCAACATACCCTGTGTCTCCTTAACTTCTCCATCTGATGCACTGCCTGTGTCTCAGTCCGCAAGCCCCCTGAGGGCCAGGACTTCTGTTTTGCTTGCAACTACAGCCCACCACCCAGCAGGGAGTAGGTGTTCAGCCATGCATCTAATGCATAGTTCTACATTTTTTCTAGGTACCTCCAGAGCTTAGGGCTCTTTTTAATGAAGAGACCCAGGAAGAGGCCATGGTTAATGTCATACAAATATCTTGACAATTTGGCTAAGTGACACGGTGATTTCAACTGGATCTTCATGCCCGGATTTCATCTTTTGCTGGGGGTGCGGTCACCATCCTGAGTGGAAAGGAGGTGCATCCATAGTTAATGGGCAGCATGAAGCTGGGAAAGGAGCTAGTGGTTGCTCTGAGCGAGCCCCAGGCAAGGAAGAGCCAAGCCTGCTCAGTCAGCCTGTCTGAGTGGGCTCAGACAATAAAGCAGGAGGCACTTTACGGGTCTGGGCCAAGACCAAGTGGGTATCCAGGGGAGAAAATCAAGACCTACCAAGGGTGGGCCACTGGATGTCCAGCGAGGGATCAGGGCAAATAACATCTCCATTTCTAAGTACGGGAAGCCATCGTGCTTTTAGCCTGATACCATCAGCAAAGGGTTCCCTCCTCTAGAAGGATCAGACGCCTGGGATTCCCTGGACAGTTGAAAAGCAGTTTCAAGTTTCCAGAAACTAGAATGTACATATTTGTTTTAAACAGTAGTGGATTTTCCAGAGAAGCAATGTTATGATGAAGGATATAATTTGTGTTCAAGAACTAGACCACGTGTAAACATAATTGATGTTATAAGCAAGATCATCAAACAATGCTGTAACGGATGAACCTCCAGTCACTTGAACCAAAATGCTGCTCTAAGTTCTCTGAGACACGCACTGGCACGCAGCATACTTGAAGAAAAATAGTTCTTTGTGCCAGAGGCTTCAGCTCCAATGAAGGAGATCCTTGAGTCTACTGCCCAAAGTGGCACTGCCAAGAGTCAAGGGAGGTTGTTAACAGTGACTCCAGACCCATAGCGGGACACCAGGTGATGTGTGGGCACCCCTGAGGTACTGACAGAGAAGAAACCGAAGACTCTAATGTTTGCTAATGAATTCAGCTCCTGCTCTCCTCACCCATACTTCCTAGTGGTTGGTCCTGAATACAGCCTGTGACCCCCACTGCCCTGGATGACCTTCGCCAGGTCCTCTTGCACCCCTGGCTGCATGGCTGGGTGACCAGACTCGAATCCCCCACGGTGTGACTAGAAGGAAATAAAGCCCTAGATCCCCTGCTCGGCCTGTTTTTCTCTTCTCCAACAGCACTTAACTGAAGCTGGATCGTAAACTCAAAATTTTGCTCACCTTGTGGTCTTCTGCCTTTCACCTTAGCGCCACCACCGGGAGTACTGGGACCCCCTGCGGAAGGCTTCCTAGAAGAGGGAGATGGAGAGTTAGTGTAGTTACGTAGTTGGCTAAGCTCAGGAAAGGCAGCGAGGAGCCTGGGCTTCCTAGGGACAACTCAGTCTCAGCATCCCCAACAGCCCCCCACCCCCACACTTATGTCTACAAGGCAGGGCCAACTTGACTGGAACAGACACAGAGAGCCTCTGCCCAGCTAAATCTGAGAAGGGCCCAGAGCAAGGAGAGCGAGAAGAGCAAGCAGGTTTGCCAAGCCTCAAAGATCTCAACTTAAGTCGGGGGGGTTCATTAATTCATCAGGCATTTATGTGCCTACCGTATGCTCCTGGTGATGCTGAGGGAACAAGACATAGAGCTCCTAACCTGAGAGGGAAAAGCAGCATCCTCCCGTCAGGCAGTGTGAAGAGTACCCCAGACACGTAAAGAGGTGAGGGGAGATGAGAGACAAAGCCCTGTTTGCTTGGGTACATGGGAAAGGGACAAGGGCAGAGGAGAATGTGGAACTAGGAACTGATCGGCCCTATGGCTTCACTGGAAACAGAGGAAGAGAGAAGGCGGCTGGGCTGGGCTGGCAGGATTCAGACTTCCCAGCTTAGGGTTTAGGCCTGTCCTTCTAGCCTACCTACTGGCAATCTTTCCCTGTAAAGGGCCAGACAGCAAATATTTTCAGCTTTGTGGGCCATGTATTCCTGCCAAGAAATAACAAACCCTGAGTGTTATTCACCCCTGAAAAGAAGTAAAATATGGATACATGCTAAAGCAGATGAATTCAAAAATATTATCCTGGGATGGGGGCACCTGGGTGGCTCAGTTGCTTAAGTATCTGACTCTTGATTTCTGCCCAAGTCATGATCTCACGGTTGTGAGATAAAGCCTCAAGGCAGGCTCTGCCCTCGGAGTTGGCTTGAGATTCTCTCCCTTAACCCCTTCCCCTGCTCGTGCGTGCTCTCTCTCATAAATCAATCTTAAAAAAAAAAGAAAAAGAACCACTTAAATTAAAAAATATTATCCTGGGGGTACCTGGCTGGCTCCGTCCATGGGACATGCAACTCTTGATCTTGGGGTCATGAGTCTGAGCCCCACACTGGGGATAGCGTTTACTTAAATACATAAATAAAATCTCTTAAAAAAAAAAAAACTATCTTGGGTGAAAGAAAACAGCTAAATAAGGCCACATATTGTACGATTCCACATATCTGAAATGTCCAGAACAGGCAAAGTGAGACAGAAAACAGATTGGTGATTGTCAGGAGCAGAGGGGTGGATGAAGAACAGGGAGTGACTTCAAATGGATACAAAGTTTCCTTCTGGGCTAATGAAAATGTTCTGGAACAAGCCAGAGTTGGTGGTTGCACAGTGTGACTGTCCTAAGGCCATTAGATCCCTCACTAAAATGAGGTTATATTGGGATGCCTGGGTGGCTCAGTGGTTGAGTGTCTGCCTTTAGCTCAGGGCATGATCCTGGGGTCCAGGATCGAGTCCCACATTGGGTTCCTTGAGGGAGCCTCTTCTTCCTCTGCCTGTGTCTCTGTGTCTCTCATGAATAAATAAAATCTTTAAAAATAAAAAATAAATGACGTTATGTACATTTCACCCCTATTTAAGGAAAGAAAGAGCACAGACCAGTGCAATAGGAAAGAGGGAACCTTGAGGCAGGAAACTCGGGGATGCCTCCCAGGTGTCCAGTCTGAGCAACAGTGTCCCACCACCAACAGAGGCCAGCAACTCAGGAGGAGCAGACTAAGGGGCGGGGCAGGGGCCTGAGTGCTGTATCCCTTGCCAACATCAGGACCCAAGCTCCACTGGTCACAAAGCTGTGGTCCCCTTGCTCAGCGCACTGCAGCCATCTCCTGGGTAGCAGGTTCTGAGAACCCCAAGTGAGACCCAGGCAAGGAAGAGCAAGGCCTACCGGGTGAGTGGGCTCAGACAATCAGGCAGGTGCTGGGCCATAGTGGGGAGAGGCAACCAACCAAATAAAGGCTCACTGGGTGTCAGCAGCTCTGTTTCTTCACAGAACCCTCCCAATCCAACAAATAACCTCACTGTTGGCCTGCTTTACCCTCGTTTTCCAGACCAGGACCCAAGTGTTTGAACTGGTCACCCCTGGCAAGTCTCACCGCTGGCAAGGGACAGAACACGGATTCCCTATGGGGTCCGAGCCTGGGCTCTGGAGTCAAACCAGATGGGGGTGGTGGGTTCACTAACTACACCTGTACCAGCCTCAGGTACCTCCCCCCAAACCTCAAAGAGGCTAATGGCAATCTCACAGAGAGGGTAATTGACCCTGGAGAAAACACAAGTGATTTCACCTGGCCTATTAAACCTGTTTGTACTGGCACAATAAACACCAGCCGAGTGAACAAATAAACCCGGCCCAGGAATCATGCCTGGCACCGGGTAAGTGGTCAAAGTCTGTCTGTCTTGGTCTTGCTGTGTGACCCTAGACAAATGACCTTCTTTCTCTCTTTGAGTCTCCATATCTCATTTTTAAAGGGGAAGCATAGAAAGGAGGGGTTGGCAGGATTAAAGGAGGTAACTTCAGTGGCCCAGCGCTCGTCCGCTATAAAACCGCTGCAATCGCGACAAATCACATTCAAGAGCCACGCACTGTTCTAAGGGCTCTGTAAGTTTCGCCGGCGCCTTACAAGGTTGAGCCGCGGCGACATTCGCCGGGTTTCGCGGTGGAGGAACGCGACGGCACAGAGAGGCTGAGCCGCGAGCCAGGGATCGCCCCGCACCCACACAGACCACTGGGGACTCGAGGTCTGGTTCCGCGCCCACGCTGCCGAGCATGCGCAGAGGCCGCCTCCCGCCCCCCAGAGCCCGGGCACCCTCGGTGGGTCCCGAAGGGGTCAGGTGCTCAGTCGCCAGCTCTGCCGTCCTTCTTCCTCCCCCAGTTCCCAGCCATGGCGCACTGGGCGGCACCTCCAAAATCCAGACCCGCGGGGCCCCAACTCACCCAGCGCCGCGCCCTAAGGAATCCGCCATTTCCCGCCTTTAACTCAAAGGCCGGCTCCTCAAGCCCAGGTCCCCGCCCCTTCGCCCCGGGCCGGGCCATCCTGCGCCGCCCTAGCAGGGGTGGCCGCGGGCCTCGGGAGCGTGCCTGCGGGTGCAGCGGGCGGCCCCTGCGCGCGCGCCTCCCTGTCTTCCCCTCCCGTTTGGTTTCACCCACCAGCGGGAGGAGGCGGCGTCCCGAGCCCGTTGGGAGTGGGCGGGTCTTCGCGGCGCCCCGCCCCGCGGCGCGCTGGCGTCACGCCCCCGCCCCGCCCCCCCGGAACCCGGAAGCGGGAGCGCGCGGGGGAGCGGCGGGCGCGGCGGGGCGGAGCGGCCCGACCAGCGGTGGGCGGTCGGGCGGGCGGGCAGCCGGGCAGGGACCCGGCCCGGGACCGGCGGCGCGCGGCGGCCGAGGCCCAGGTGAGTGGCGGCGTCCGCAGGGTTGGGGGCTCGATCTCGAGGCTCGCGTTGGCGGGTTGCCTGGTAGGGTACGGAGCTGAGGGCGAATACGGGGAGGCGCGAAGGCTGGGGTCGAGCGAGCGGGAACGAGCTGGGGGGTCGTGAAGCGGCTGCTGGAGACGGAGTGGGAGCGGGACGGTCTAGGGGAAGGGTGATGGAACGGGCCCGGCGAGGGAGTTCGCGGATGCAGAGGGAGCAGGTCTGTGGCTTTGAGCGGCTTCTCTGAAGAGGACGTGGCTTTAGTGGTAGTTGAGGGGTCGCAGGAAACGGGGCTGGGAGGGGGAGAGGCGAGGAGGCGGGGTTGAGAGGCCCAGCCGGGGGACGTGGGGCAAGGCCGGCGGGGGGTTAGCCGGGGTGCGCCTGGGGAAGGGGTGCAGGACCGCCCTCGGCTGAAGGGGTAGTGGAATAGTGCCTGGGGCGGGGGAGGCGCCTGGGATTCTGTGGGTGCTCAGATTCTATAGGTCTGAGCCCATTGGTGTGGTGGCCGGCGGAATGGGGAAGGGGGAGATGGGGGATGGGAGAGGAGGAGAAGCCTCGGCCACTGAGAGCCAGTTCAGAGGGGGCTGAGGAGGAGAGCAAGGGACAAGAGCAGCCCGGTACAAACGTTGGGGGGCAGCCCATGGGATTTGGGGGCCCTCCTTCCTCTGGATTCATGTTTTCCAACTTCACTCCCCCAACCGCTGGGTAACTGGGGTGAGTCCCAGTGCCCTCTGGGCTGGTATTCTGGTATTCCAGACTAGAAAACCACACCGCTCTCCTCCTAAGACAGGGCTCTCCGGAGCCCAGGGGTTCCAGGGAGCAAGGAAAGAGCCTTCAGACCTCACGGGGGCCGGAACTGGGTTTGAGAGGGGAGGGAGGGGGTGTGCACACATTCGCGTGTGCGAGGCTGTCACCACCTCCTCGGAGTTGCATCCTTGGACTTAAATGGGTAAAACGACATACAGGAAATCTGTCCCCCGGCGGCTGTGAGCTCAGCCGGGGAGAGGCAGGGCAGCCGGCAGCCACGGGGCAGCAAGCGGGCGTGCTCTCCCTTCTCCCCGCTCCAGGTGCCGGGTAGGCCAGGGGTCTTTCAGGGAAAGCCTCTCCTGCACCTCTTTGTCTGAGGTAGGAGCTGCTGGGGACATTGTGTCTTGCAGTTGGAGGGTCCCAGCTCCTACCTTCCTGAGGTGTATTCTGGTCTTGGAATCTGCAGACTCTTAAGGCATCCAGGAGCAGTGGGAGGCCTCTTGGGCAGCTGAGCTGGGAAGTTGTTCCATCCTCTGTTGGGCCCGGCTTTGGCAAGGGCCTTGCACTGGGCGGTTTTAATTGGCATTAATTTCTCTTCTTTCCTAACCGTGGGGATCCTTGTCCGGGATCTGCCAGAAGGGCCAGGGTGGGGGCCTGCATTTGTAGCTTGTTCAGGAGATGAATCCGGATAGATTGAATGTAAAGAGGGCCACAGAGAGATAACTTCTCTCTTTACTTCCAGAATGTTCTGGCCTTTCTGGAAAGTGGCTTTTGGCCCTGCTTGCCCCAGGGCACATGATCAGAGCCTGAAATCATGCCTCCTACAGACATTGAGTGTGGGCTTGCCCAGGGCAGGACACCTCTACCCCCCCTCCAGTGAACAGGACTGGAATCTTCTGGGTGCATGGCCCTGGCCCTTGTCTCCCTGTACCAGGAGTGCAGCCAGGCAGGCTCTCTTGTCAGAGGTGCCCACCTCCGTCAAGTCTCTTTGTCTGTTTCTTCACCTGCTAAATAAATGGGTTGGCTTCAGTCAGCGTTTCTTAACCTTAGAACCCAAGCCCTCTTGAAAATCTTAGCATCTCTGGCACAGAGCTCCCTTGTATTTTATGTAGCCTCTGACCTGTGAATCCCTGCTGCAGGATCCTGCTTTTGTTCCCATTGTATAGTTTGTATCCAAAAATGACTTTCTTTTACCATTCCTCTGGTCCTCTGGTCCTTTATCTTCTACATGGAAAATTCCACAAATTCCATGTTTGCTTTTGCACGCTATACCTGTTCACAAAGGTTCAGCTACACCTTTCTGGTGAGAAATCCCTGAGTGAGACCCCTCACCCTCCTCAGTTCCAGGCCTCTGGCTCAGAGAAGAGGGTAGCAACTTGGGCATGTCCCCTCTCAATTTGGCTGTGTGATCTATTTTCTTTCCCCAACAGAGGCTTGTTAATTTGCCACTTCCCTTTCCTCGTCTCCCCAAAGTTGTGCCTTGGGTGGGCTCAGGAGTTCAATAAAGCAAGGACTGATCCTTCCAGTACTGGGAGCTGGGCCCTGGGGACAGAGATGAGCCTTCATGCCCTGGAGGAGGAACATTCTAATGCTCTCACTGCCACAGGAATAATGAAATTCAGAGTGAGTGGTCAATGCAGCCTCAGAGGTGGTGCAGGAAGTTGTGAAGACAGAATCAAGGATGACCAGTGCAAGCTTCAGGGCTTGGGGGATTCTGACAGGTTCCCTTGGAAGAGGTGGCAAGGTCCATTCAGGCTTTGATGGATATGGAGGTGTTAAATCAAACCAGGAAGAGGGAATTGCACGAACAGATCCCTGCACAGCTCTGCCCTTTATTGAGCATCCTTTGTGATGGGTGCTTTTATACCCATCCCTTTTATTCTGCCAACCAGCAGCAAGCAGCCCTGGTTCTTTTTTCAGTATGGAAACTGAAGCTCAGGCAGGTGGTGCCTCCAGAGATGGCTCTCTGGGCTTTCCCGAAAGATGAAGGATCATCAGTAACCTCAAATTGGCAAAGACCAAATTGCCAGAGCGTAACTTCTCAACTGCAGCACCATCGACATTGGGGCTGGACTTTTTTTTTTTTGCTGTGGAAGCTGTCCCACACATTACAGGCCATCAAGCAGCATCCCGAGTCTCCACCCACTAGGCACCAATAGAATACACCCCTTGAGTCGTGACCACCAAAAAATGTCTCCAGATGTGACTGTATGTCTCTTGGGGCGTAAGAACCACTGCTCTGTAGTGAGATCTGGTCATTGCCCAGGCTTACTTTTGCCTCAGTGGGTCTCTGGTGTTTGGTCAGTTCCCAGGGAACTGCTGCCAAGGGCAGGCATGGGGAAGAGCAGCTAGCAACTGAATACTGCCATCTGGTCAGTTCTTAATCTAGAGTTCTGATAAAAAGAAGGCACCATCAGGAAGGGATTGAGGGGGAGTTAGCATGCCCCAAGAATGGGCAGCAGCGGAGGAACAAGAGGTGAACCAAGGCCGTCTTTGCTCACGGGAACAGCAAATGCCATTGTCTTTCTCTTTGTATTACGACTGACCTGAATTTCTACAGGAACCGTCCCTTGTCTCAGAACAAACTGTTGCTTTTCTTCCGAGATTAGAGGTATTAGATTCTCCTCTCGAGAGCTACTTTGGAGGTGGCCCCAGATCTGTGTGGCTCTTGAAGCCACATTATCTTCTCCTGTTCGCCCTCTTGGCCCCAGACACTGGCCGGTCCTCAAGCACAGACTGTAACTTTGGCTCTTCACGCGTCCTCCTCTGCTTGTTCCCCAACGAAGACATTGCTGTTTTAACTCCGTGAGAGGAAACAGCACGTTCTGGGGCCGCCCGACCCCTTCTGGACATTGCCCTCCCCCCACAACCAGTCCCCATCCACCAGCCCTTTGTGTGTCCAGCGTCCCCAACCCACTGTGCCAGGCAGCCCCTGCTCGGCCTCCCCGCGGAGCAAGACAGGCCCTTCTCTCTGCCCTCATCCGGGACGGACGGAGTAGCAGAACAAAGGGCTCTGTCTGAGCGCCACTGGGTCCCCGGCAGGCCCTGTCACTTCACCTCTTTTCAGTTTTGCCCAGAAAGGGCCTCAGAGATTAGGCATGTTTCAGAAACACAGCCGGTGAGCTTGGGTTCTACTCATTTCCTCGGCGAGACTTTCTGAGCCCATGCCCGATGATAAATAAAGTAGTGATTCAAAGGTTGGGCCTGTGGGTTAGTCGAAGCAATGAATAAGCTGTCCGGGTCTGACTCACTCGTTTATGTCCCAGCTCTGCCCTGCTTCACGGGCTTATGTGTAAGAAGGGAGCCAGCTACAGGCATTTCATTACTGTCACTGCTGAGTGTAGGAGTTTCCCAGGGCCACTGGGATAAAGAACCACAGACAGTGCAGCTCAAGCAACAGAAATTTATTGTCTCATGGATCTGGAGGCCAGAAGCCCAAGATTAAGGTGTTGGCAGGGTCAGTTTCTTCTGAGGGGAGCATCTTTTCCAAGGCCTCTCTCCTTGGTGTTTAGTTGGCCGTCTTCTCCCTGTGTCTCCGGACCGTCTTCTTCTGCGTGTGTCTGTGTCCAACTCTCCTCTTGTCAGGACCCTAGTCCTGTTGAATCCAGCCCACCCTAGTAACTTCATTTTAACTCCATCACCTCTTTAACGATCCTATTTCCAAATACAGTCACATTCCACGGTGCTGGGAGGTTAGACTTCAACATAATGAATTGGGACGTGGGGGTGGGTGGGAGCCACTTCAGCCCATAACACTGGGTAAGGGACAAACTTCATTTTTATTAACAAAGAAGTTTTGGATAAACCGTTGCACCAACAGAGTTTGCTTTGTTGAGTCTTACTCATTTAAATAAACATCTTAAGGGAGGTAGGCAAGTTGGCCACATCAACTTCGGAAGCATCCCGTTAGGAATCTTCCAGATCTCGCACATGTCCTTATATTTGGGGTGCCTAGAGAAAGGTGATGACCCAGCTGGGGGAGGGGGTTGGGGGAGAGGATCTCGTGGGCCTTTATAAGGGGTGTATTTAGAGCCAGGCCTAGGAGACTGTGCCTGCCTGGGGGCTGGCTAAGATCTGTAATCTGGCGTACGGAGGTCTCGGTCCTCAATGTTGCCATGGTCATGTGAGGGGGATCTAAAAGCAACCTTGTTAATAAACCAAAATGACTTTGGGACCAGCTGTTGCCTTAGGTGTATGGACAAAAGAAGTTTCTGGAAGATCTGAAAATCATTCAGTGAAAAGTGTTAACGAGGCAGGTGCAGAGAGCTGGCTTTCAGGGTTACTGCGAGAACAGAATGGCCCTTGCCTCTTTGCCTGGAGTGCAGATGTCAGGAGTTGTGCCCACAGAGAGGCACGCAGCGCCAGGCGAGCTTGTGACCAATCAGGGCTTGTTGGTGGAGGAAAAGACAAACGAGAGCTCTCCCAGCAAGCCCTGGTAAAGGTCATCTCCCTCAAAGGCTAATGCCACTGCATTAGTGGAGTGAATGCTACTCTCACAAGTGGAGTCGGAGTAGTATATCTGCGACAGGCCTGCTGGGGCTTTGCCCCAAATCTTCCCACTTGTTTCTCTGAGCATCTCCATCCCGTCCTAGAATGGGAGGAAAGGAGGGTCCTGAGGGGTGATATTTGAAATGTTGCTTCTCCGGTCCCTGGGACGCCCCTGGGCCTTTTATTTCCTGGCAAGCAGGGTCTCTCACCACAGCTTGTGAAGAAGATCGCTGGGGTCCTCAACTGTCATGTGGAGCTGTTTATCAAGTGCTAGTGAGAGCAGGAGTCCCAAAGAAAGTGCCAGAGCTAAGCCCAGCCCATAGACCCTCAAAGAGCCAGTCTCTCCCCTTGGCGGTCCCATAGGAGTCTGCCTGCTGGCTTCTCAGGGAGCAGAGATGAAGATGGAAAAGCTCTTGCTCCCTCATTCTAAATGTTACACAGTCAGGTGAACTTGGGCTTGGAATCTTGCTGATGTCTCCTGTGTCTGGGAGGCCCTGGGGACACCCTCGAGTGTGTAAATGTCGCTTTTTTATTTATTTAAATCACAGATTGTCACCCTCAGCATTGGTGATGCCTGGGCCTGGGTCATCCTCTGTGATGGGGGTTGCCCTGTGTGTTGCAGTGCATTGAACAGCATTCCTGGTCTCCACCCACTAGATGCCAGGTGCCCTCCGCCCCCCCCCCCCAGTAGTGATAAGCCCAAAATGTCTCCAGATATCTCTTAAGTGTCCCCTTAGAGAAGAGTCAACCCTAGATTGAGAACTACTGATTTAGGGGTTCTGTGGGACCTAAGAGACTTTGTGTTCTATCATTATGTGGCTTGACTGAGATCCTAGGATGCCGCGCACACACATGTAAATGCACCACAAGTGGGGAGGGAGAGAGGAGATAATCCATAGATGCTGAGAGGGGTCACCCTGTTTTGTACCATTTAACTCATCTGGACTTTATTCTGATGTGTTTATAAATTAGGGACCTAAATAAAAAAAATTTTTTTCGAAATAATTAACCCAGTGTTTCTCGAATCTCAGCACTGCCAACATCTAGGGCCAGATCATTTTCTGTAAGGGGAACTATTCTCTGGGATAGGATACTGAGCAGCATTCCAGGTCTCTACATACCCAGATGAAAGTAGCTCCCCTTCCCCTAGTCAGAACAATTAAAACTGTCTCTAGTCATTGCCAGGTGTCCCCTGGGGCCACAGTTGGCCTGGGAGAGAAGGCGGGTATGAAAGAATGCTAAGCTCTAGGGCAAGAAGAGCTGGCTGAGACACTGTGTCAAGCCTGTGGCTGGCCCACGGGGACACCCCTGCCTCTGTGATGATGTCTGGATAGGCTGGAAGGGGAACCAGTTGGTGGCCGTCACCAAAGATGTTGTCAAGACAAAACCCTGGGCCGTGGACTGCCTGGGAGATCTCACTGGGTCCAAACATGGAACCAGATCATTATGGCAGAAACCAGGCCAGAGGGTAGGGTTTGTGGCCAGGAGGAGCCCTTCCTCAGGAGAAGACGGTGAGGCCCAGGATCACAGGTGGAGGAGAGGAGAGGACTCTGGGGGCTGAGTACCCCACCCTGTACCCAGAAGCGTTGGGGGGACAGAGTGCAGCCCATGACACAGGCAGTTCAATGGGAACGAAAAATGAGGATAGGCTCTATGGTCTCATTGGTGACTAAAGGACCCAGGTCTTTAGTGGGGTGGGAACATTCTAAGGTGGACGTGGTGGTGACAGCCCACATCTGTGACCACGGCACAGACCGGCTGCTGCCTAGTGCAGCGCGAACGTGGAAGCTGTGTGGTATGTGGATTCTACCTCAGTAAGTCCGAGTAAAAGGAAGGAAGAGTCTTATCAGACCAAAACGCCATCTTGACGTTAAAACCAGTGGGCCAAGGGGCCCCTGGGGGAGGTGAAGGGGATGTTGTTAAGGAAACCAGAATTAAGGGGGGCCCCCCTCTGGGAGGCGATGTGGATTTTGAGGTGATAACAGCTCATCTGCAGAGAGCCCAGGAATGGCCAAGGGAGGAGCTGCTTTGTTCCAGGTTCCGGCTATGAAGCAGGACTTGCTCCCCAAGCCGGGTGTCCCATGGACCCAAGTGGCCGACCCATGCTGGGCACTTAAGGAGTGGGTCCTCTCTGTCCCTTGTGGCCAGGCTGACACAGAAGCCTCCTTGGGGCCCCACTAGAGGCCCATGAGGATCCACAACACCTTTAAAAACAGAATGGAGCTCCGGGGAACCCTTCCCTCATTTTCTAGGGGCCACTCAGCCAAGGTCTCAAGCAGGGCTTTTGTGTGCCGTCACTGTGGCCACCTGCAGGAGGTTCTCAAGGTGACTTTCCACCTGGGCATGATGACAGATGGGCTGTGTGATTTGGAAAGGGGTTCCCAAAGGGCTCTCTTCTGCCCATCTAGGCCCTCTTCTCTGGGAGACTTCTGAGTCTCCATTTAGGGAGCTTACCAGTCACCGGGGAAGGACCGGAAGCATAGGTCCCCACAAGGCCTTGCGAGTTTGCTTTGCCCCTGTAACCAGAACCATCCTATGTCCCACTGGCCTGAACACATCAGTCCCCTCCCTCCCTGTCCCAGACCCCTGCTGGAGCCGTGAACCAGCAGCCCTCCCCTCCCCCACCGTGGTCCACCTGCCTCACACACAGCCTGGTTGACCCCTTCCAGATGTCACTCTCGTCCTGGTTCTCACTGCTTCCAACCAGCCCAGCTCCCCATCATACTTGCATGAAAATTGAAACTCCATCCCACGTTCACAAGGCCCCCGCGGGATCTGACCTTCCTGACCTTGGCCCCTCCCCCTCCAGCCTCAGCCCTGCTGGCCACACTGGTCCCCTTGTTCTGAGGCCAGCTCCAGCTGCCCCTGCCCTTGGCGCTTGCCGCCCTCGCCTAGGCGGCCCTCCTCAAGAGCTCGGCCCGTCTGGCCCTTCTCACTGCACAGGCCTCAGCAATGGGCCCCTCAAACACTTCCCTGCCTCCTGGATCATCCAGGTCGGTTTCTGTCTCCATGGCAGCACTGCTGATGTTGGGGGCTGGATCATTCTCCATGGTGGGAGCCACCCTGTACGCTGTAGGGTGTCGAGCAGCATCCTCGGCTTCCACCCTCCAGAAGCTAGTGGTGGTACCTCCCCACTTCCCCAGCAGTGACCAGAATGTCTCCAGCCATAGGCAGGTGTCCACCGGGCAGTGCAGATGTGCCCTCGGGTGAGAACCACTAGTCGGATACTTTGCCAGATTTTTCTTTACACAAGTGCTGTGTCACTGTTGAAAATACCTCTCTGCTCATGGAGGGAGGTTTGGTTGCTCATGGTTGGTTTGTCATCGGGTTCCCTCAAAGCCAGACCCCTTTGGCCTCCTTCACTTCTACATACCCACACCCCTAGGCCTAGCGTGGGGTGTGCACTGGAGAAATATTTGTTGACCAGAGAGGCATTGAAAGAAGACAGCCTGTTCTGTTTCAGAGGAGGTAGGGGAGGTAGTCACAGACCCCAGGGAGAAAGATCAGCCTCTAGGACTCCGAGAGCAGCTGAACAAATGGAACGTGCTGCCCCAGTACATACCTGAGGGAGGGGCTTTCTCTAGGGCTCAGACCTGTTGGGCCAGACTGAAAGGTTTGGAGGAAAGGACTTGGGGTGGGGGGCAGTCATGCTGGGGTGTTTGGGATGGGCTTCTCGGGGATATTCAAATAAAGCAGGAGAAAGGCAGTGGTCCTTCTCAATTGAGGCCTTGCTCAGAGCATCTGGTATCTTCAGCTCTGGACACCTGGATTAGCATCCTGGGGCTGCCATAAATGACTACCATAAACTCAGTGGCTTAAACTGTAGAAATTTATTCTCTCAAAGTTCTGGAGGCCAGAAGTCCAGAGAATCAAGGTAGCAATGGGGACTTGTTCCCTCCAAAGGATCCGGGGGTGGGAAGGGGTCCTTCCTTGCCTCTTCCAGCTTCTGGGGGCTCCAGGCGTTCCTCGGCTTGTGGCCACATCGCCCCAAGGTAAATGTTAAATTGCCCTCTAGCTCTGACCTGCCAAGCCTGAGAAACATGCTTAGCTTGTGGCTGTTTCTCAGCGTGTCCATCTTTACGATTCGTTTCACGTGATCATTTCTTCTTAAAAAGTCTCCCCAGGCTCAAGGAAGCATGCATTGGAAAGTGGAAACGCGCAGAATCTTAAGTGGCGCTTCCTACATGATTCTGCTGTAATGCTGGCCTTCTCCTTTTAGCTTGAGAATGATTTCATCTGATAAACATGTGGCTTCAAATTATGGCCTTATATAAACGAAGCAGCTACACTACATTTTCTGGAGGCCCTGTCCGCCTTATTTTCCAGTAAATTCCGAATTATTCACCAGGCCGATAGGCAAAACCTTGCGTTTTTGAGCATAGGGCCTTGACCAGGCCTTGAGAGCAGCTCAGTCACATTTGTCTACTTACCCCCAGGGCTTAATTTTTGGTTGTGTTGTATGTATGTCCTCCCCCACCCCCCACTTTGTCTGCCCCTCCCTTCTCCAAGAACATAGGAGAAAAGCCCTGAATTTTCAAAGTGCAGAAAGAATATAAGTGTGGTGTCTGCAAAAGCTTTTAATTTTCCAGGGTTTAGGTCTTTCAGCAGGAATTTCTCTGACTATGGTAAAACGCACATAAGAATTAGCGTTAGTAACATCGAGTGGATTCACAAGGTTGTACAAACCCCACCTCTATCTAGTTGTGGAATCGTTCCATCCCCCAAAATGAAACAGCATCACCATGAGCAGACCTCCCCCAGCCCCTGGTAACTACTCATCTGGTTTCTATCCCTGCATGTTCTGGACGTTTCACATCCACAGAATCATATCCTGTGTGGCCATTTGCGTCTGGCTTCTCACTCGGCTCAGTGTTTTCAGAGTCCACTCACGTTGTAGTGGATGTCAGGCTTTGTTCCTTTTTATGGCTGAGTAATACTCCAGTGTATGGAGAGACCACATTTTATTTATGTGGGCATCCTCTGATGGGCATTTTGTTTCTGCCTCTTGGCTCTTTCAGTGGGCAGTTTTAGAGCCGGCCAGCTTGGTTTCCATTTGGTGACGAGGGCATAGTTCAATTCACCCATGAAGTTCTGGGTGGATAGATCCCGTCAGTCTGGAAATGGGTTTTGCTTCCTCTTCACACACTATGAGTGCTTCAGTGAGCATCACTGGTGGGAGGGTAGAACAGTGTTATGGTTCAGGGGAAGGATGAAGACACAGGTTTTCGGGACCTGCCGCCCCCAGCACAGCTGCAACCTGCCTGTGGTCACCAGTTGGCCGAGCTGTTCCCCGTCCAGGGACCTGCCAACCCCTAGTTCCTCAGCCCCAAACCTACTTCCTTTCACTCTGGGCACAGCATGGGGATTCTTGGGGCCTAAGTTTCATATCCACTTGTGACCAGGGCCTTGAAGACACAGTATGACCAACTTCCAAGTCTCAGGCTCCATTAAGACTCAACGAGAAAGGCATACTTGGAAGCCAGAGAAAACAGCCTGGTACCTCCAAGAGAGATGTCACTGTTGAAGAACGTCCCCTGAAGCTGTGATAATTAGCAGTATGGCACCACACAGGCACCAACAGCCCAGAAGCAGACCCACTGTGTAAAATAACATAATATACTGTATTTAACAAACTGAGCAGACTCCCCGATCAGGAGAGGGGAGAAGAGTCTTTAATGAAAGAGATCATCTGGATCCCCATTTTACCTCCCACACTCTACTGGGTTGACTGGCATCTTCTCCAAATTCATGTCTGCCTAGAACCTCAGAATGTGACCTTGGAGATATGATAAGTGAAAGATCTCAAAATGAACTTATCCTGAATCTTGTAACTGGTGTCTTGTAAGGAGACACAGAAACAGAAAAGGACACTCTGTGATGATGGACGAAGAGGTTGGAGTGACACATTTACAAGCCAAGGAACACAGGGTTGCCAGAAGCTGGGGGACGCATGGGACAGATTCTCTCTAAGAACCTTCAGAAGGAGCCAGTCCTGCCTGCCAACACCTTGATTTTGGACTCATCCAGAAATGTGAGACAACAAATTTCTGTTGTTTTAAGCCACCTAGTTTATAGTACTTAATTACAGTGGTCTTAGGAAACTTCCTACACCACCAAAATAATTTCCAGATGGTTAAGAGTTTAAATGTAAAAGAATAAATGCAGGGAAGCAGAGGGATGCAAACCAAAAGTATTAGCTCCATGTTCATCAGACCTGGGAGAGGAATGAGCAGCAGACATGAAAGACATCACCCATGGATCCAACTGCCTGGAAAATCCAGTATTTGTATCCAAAACTACTGTAAGTAAAAGCAAATTGCCCTTAACCCTGACAAACCATTAATACCCTTCCTATACAAAGAGCTGTTCCAAAACCATAAGCAGAAGGGAAAAAATGGGCAAAGGACACGAACAACTTAACAGAAACAGAAAAATCATTGCTTGAGACACACAACCTTTTTAAAAGCCCCACCTGACAGTCAAAGGAATGTAAATGACAAGATGCTCTTTTGTGCCCACTAATGGCTGTGGGTTGAGAAAAATATTGACGCTTGGTGCCAGTGAGGAAGCTGGGAGGCAGGTACTCTAATACCACTCCAGACGGAGACCCCTCACTTGCGCGGGTCTCTCAGGAAGACACTTTGGCAGAATGGATGGGGATAGGGGAAGCTTCACAGTGAGAATGCAGAGGGAATCGATCAGCCCAGTGTTGTAGTGGAAATGCTGCCACCTGTGGAACCAGGGAACTCTGGGTCTCTGCTTCTGCTGTCGGGGACCGACCATGCCCTGTGAGATTTTGCATTGAAAGTAGGGCTGTCCTGGAGCTGGTGGAGGGGCTCAAGGGGCATTCTGACCTGAGGGAACAAGAACATCACCCCAGGGGAGCAGCAGGGTGGGGTGGGCCCCTCATCTGGGGTGCGAATGAGGGAAAAGGAAGGAGGGGTGCCTTGGAGTAGGTGGGTGGCCAACCCTCCAGGCCTGTGGTAAAGGCCTGGGAGGTGTCTCACAGGGATACAGCCCAGTCCAGAAGGACTAGGCTTTCTCCAATGGGTCAGGGGCTCTGGACAGCTTCTTTCTCATTGGCCTGGAGAAGCCTGCAAGGTCTGATCTTTGATCCCTGGCCTGGTTGGGGAGTGCCTGGAGCATTTCCAGTGAGTCAGCATAAAAACCAAGAGATAGCCATGCTTAATCGGGGCCAATGGCCAGGGACTCGTGGGCTGGCCATGGGGTGCCCTTGAGGGGCTCTGTGCTGGGACATATGTGTCTAGAGCAGTGCTTCCAGGGGCTCCCCTGCAGCAGCCCAGAGAATAGAGGCAAGGGGTTCTACCTGGGGCCCTCCTCATTGGCTAGTAAGAAGAGAGGGCAGCTCTGGGGACACAGCAATCAGGATGTGGTCAGGGAGGATGTGGGAGGGGGAGCAGGGAACCAGCCTTCTGGGTATTTGGGGCTGGGAGAGGTAGCTGCAGTAGGCTGGAGGTGGAGTGTGGCCCCTGGGAGTGTACAGAAGAGTGGATAGGCCTTGGCAGAGTCTTGGGGCAGGGGGGAGGTCCTTGCATAAGAGCAGTTCCAGGTGATGCCTCCATCCCAAGGACTGCAGAGCAAGTGAGCAGAACCAGGAAAGGCCAGTGGTAGCAGATGTGACTGGTGAGAGCTTGGTGGCAGCTTTGGGGAGAGGCATAGTGGTTTTTATGGTGTGTGGGGGGGAGATTGGATTGATGGGCAAGTGGGAGTGGGAAGGGCTGGCTCCAAATCATATGGAAGGGAGGAGGGAACCAGGCTTTACCATAGACTGGAAAAGGGTTTATTAGTGTCTTTGGCTTTAAATCACACAAACTCTTTTTTTTTTTTAAGATTTTATTTATTTATTCACGAGAGACACACAGAGAAGGCAGAGACATAGGCAGAAGGAGAAGTAGGCTCCCCACAGGGAGCCTGATGTAGGGCTTGATCCCAGGACCCTAGGATCATGACCCGAGCCAAAGGCAGGTGCTCAACCACTGGGCCACCCAGGTGCCCCCATGTGAACTTTTTCAGTGGGAGGATCCTCCTTCAGATGAACCATTCAGGCAGCAGGGAAAGGAGAGTGTGGCACCCTGGGGAGAATGGCCAAGTAGAGGACAGGGAGAGCCCCGAGACAGATCCGAGGCAGATGAATTTCCCAGGATACAGAGGTGGTAGATGTAGTGGACCCTCTGGGTACTCCTGCAGGGGACCCCAAATGCTGTCCATCCTACCCGCCCCTGCTCTTTGGTTATCCCCCCTCCTCACAGCCCTGGTGGTCAGCAGTCACTCTGAGCCAGTCTTTTCTCCTTCTTCCTGGCCTGGGGGATGGGGCATGCATCAGCTGGTCCTATGACTGCCCACATGGCCCCTAGTCTGTGAGCACGGGAAGGTGGGGGAAGTCTCTGGAGCCCGGAACAAGATCACATTGGTGGGCTCTGATGGCTTCTCACTCAGGTCAGTGTCTCCCGGGAGGAGGAAGCAGGCACGTCTGTGTGACCTTTCTACTACCCACATTCCTGCATTTGGATGTGAGAGTCCAGAACCCCGAGTCCATGAGCCGGATTTCACCTCCAGAAGTTGGGGTGCACTACAAGTGCACCGTCACACGTGTCTCTACAAGTGCAAGTCACAGAAGGGGCCGGCTCTGCCTGGAGCCCCAGCTCTGTGCATGCGTGTGTGTACATATTCGTATTAAAGTGCTGCTTGTCCCTGTTTGTGCACATGCATGTGTTCTGTGAGTACGCACACGTGTGTGTGTTTGTATGAAACTGCATGTACATGCATCCTGGTTTGTGCATGTGCTTTAGGATAAGTGTGTGTGCGCACGCGCATGAGTGGGTGTATTCATATAAAAGCGTACATGTTCACATGTGTCCGTGTCTGCACGTGTTGAGTGCCCATGAGCCACGTGTGTGCATTTGTGTGGCTATGATGAAGTTGCATATCTATAGTTTGGGTTCTTGCATTCCTCACCTGGCTTGGAAGCAACTAAACTACCCACCGTCCACACCGTGTTGGTGTGTCCATGAAAGTTCAGTGATCATCTCCAGTTATGTCAGGGCACAGCCAGGTGGATGGCATCACCTGGCATCTCTGAACACCTGACACAGCTTCCCAATGGTTTCTTCGCTGTGGTGTCCAGGGAACTCAATCCCTGGGCTCAAGGGTTGGATATTTTGAGAAGAGAGCAAGGAGTCTTAAAAAGATGTTCAGGGGGATTCCTGGGTGGCTCAGTGGTTTGGCGCCTGCCTTTGGCCAAGGGCGCCATCCTGGAGTTCTGGGATTGAGTCCCGCGTCAGGCTCCCGGCATGGAGCCTGCTTCTCCCTCTGCCTGTGTCTCTACCTCTATCTCTCTATGTCTATCATGAATGAATAAATAAATAAATAAATAAATAAATAAATAAATAAATAAATCTTTTTTAAAAAAATAAAAAGATATTCACCTGGGGGACCGGGTGGTTTCATGATCCACTTAATTTTTTAAAAAAGCTTTATTAATTGTCACTGAAACATTATAAACACTTCTTTCAAGTGTGTGATTTGTAGCACATGCAAACACTCGTGAACCCACGACTGAGATAGTAAATACATTTGTCACTGGAAAAGTCTCCCCCGGCTCCTTTGTCAGCCCAAGCGGCCATTATCAACTTTCTGTCTCCATATGCTGCATTTTCAAGGATTACATATAAATGCAATCATACACTGTATACTCTTTTTGAAACTCTTTTGAGCTCAAGGCCACCTGGCTGGGTTGGGTTAGAAGAGCATACAACTTGATTTTGGGATCATGAGTTTGAGTCCCACAGTGGGCGTAGAGATTATTTAAACGTAAGTAAATAAACTTAAAACTTTACTGAGGTGAAATTCACACAACGCAGAATTCACCATTTTAAAGTATGCAATTCAGTGGTGGTTTGTACATTGTCAGTGTTGTACAACCTCTACCTCTATGAAGCCACAGAATAATGTTATCCTCTACAGGGAACCCCCATCGCTGTTAGCAGTCACTTCCTATTACCTCCACCCCCTCCCCCAGCCATTGGCAACCACGATCTGCTTTTGTCTCTATGGATTTGCTTGTTCTGGACATTTCATTTAAGTGGGATCCTACACCATGTGGCCTTTTGTGTTTGGCTGCTTTTATACAACACAATGTTTTTGGGGTTCATCCATATCGTAGTGTATATCAGAGCTTGGTTCCTTTTTATGGCTGAGTAATATTCCATTGCATGGAAGGACCACAGTCTTCATCAGCTGATGGATACTTAGGTTGTTTCCACCTTTTGGCTGTTGTGAATTGTGCTGCTGTGAATGTGCATGTACAAGGATTTCTTTTTTTTTTATTTTTTTATTTTTTAATTTTTATTTATTCATGATAGGCACACAGTGAGAGAGAGAGAGGCAGAGACACAGGCAGAGGGAGAAGCAGGCTCCATGCACTGGGAGCCTGACGTGGGACTCGATCCCGGATCTCCAGGATCGCACCCTGGGCCAAAGGCAGGCACCAAACCGCTGCGCCACCCAGGGATCCCCAAGGATTTCTTTAAACACCTATTTTCACTTCTTTTAGGTCTATACCTAGAAATGGAATTGCTGTACCCCCCCCCCTTTTTTTTTTTTTGTCTTTCACTCAGCACACAGATTCTGAGATTGTTGTGTTGTTCCATACTGTTGCAAGGATCAGAGATTGCTCCCCTCTCCTGGCTGAGCAGTGTTCCATTGTGTGGCCAGTTTGTTCATCCATTTGCAGATTGATACACGTTTGAGTTGTTTCCAGCCTGGAGCTCTTAGAAACAAATGCCATAGAACATTTGTGTACAGTCCCCTATAGGGACATCTGCTTCATTTTTCTTGAGTAATTCCTAGGAGGGGAACTGCTGGATCATGTGCTAGTTGTATAACTTCTAAAGAAATTGCCAGTCATGTCCAAAGTATATGAGCCATGTAATCTAATACTGTTCATGTGTCGTATCCTATGGCTGTTTGAAGACATTTAGCAACATTCATATCTGTTTATCTGCTAATCCTGCTTAAATGAATCAATGCCAAGGAAATGGTCAGAGCAGTGCATAAAGATGTGTGTCCACAAAATCAGAAACCAACTGCCCATCTATAGCAAAAGGATCACATGCTTTACAATTTCTCTGTGTATAGTGACATGCTGAGAAGACATTAAAAATCATGTTTCAGTATGTATTTTATGACATGGGGAAACATTCAGAAGTGCCAACATATCACATAACAATCCAAGTTTCAGATATATATGTTAAACTAGAAGAAAATACCCCAAAATTACTTGATTTAGGAGAAAGTTTAAAAAAATAAATATTCCCACTTCCCCCGACCTTCCTACTTGTTGCCGCTACCTACAGCTGGCCACATGAACTTTTAATAACAGCTTTATAATGTGTAGTTGTGTTTAGCCTCGCCCTCCGCTGCCCTCCTAATTCTGCTGTAGGACTTGGTCTCCCAGAGTCCAAATCACCTCAGCCTCTATCTGGCAGCTCCTCACACTCCTGGTGCTGTCTACAAGCATGTCTAGTCAGCAAACTTTTTCTTTCCTTGTTTTTCTTTTCTTCAGCAAACTTTTTCTGTAAAGGATTGGAAAATAAGTACATTTGGCTTTTCTAGGCCTTTAGGTTACAGTCTGTCATAACTGTTCAGATATGGTGTTAAAACAAGCAACCAGGGATGATATGTAAATGAATGGGCTACACACCAATAAAACTTTATTTACAAAAACAAGGAGTGGGCCTTATGTACCCTTTTCCTACCTTTTACCTTCCTGTTGAACGAACTTCTCTTCACCCTTCAGAACTCCTCTTAGATGTTGGCCACTCTCCTAAAGCATTCTGTGGCTCTCAAGGGGAATAACTTCTTCATTTACGTGGTTGATACACTTTCACATTTGTTTGCATATCAGCTACTCCCGCTCGGCTTTGAACCAAAGTCTGGTTCATCTTTGTATCCTCAGCTGTGCTTAGGTGGCACCCACTGAGCCCATACAGGACCCACACTGCGTTTGTGTCTCTTACTCCAAGACACAAAATGAACTGCTGGCAGCATTGGCTTCATTTTCTCTTTTTCCTGCAATGTCTTAAGAAGCAAATGCATTTTTTTTTCAAATAAACTTTTTATTTCAGAGTCATTTTAGATCTACAGAAAAATTGTAAAGACAGCATAGAGTCTCCTGTACCCTTACCGTAGCTTCCTCAAATCCTTTATTTTTTTAAGCTTTTATTTATTTACTCATAAGAGACAGAGAGAGAGAGAGAGTGAGAACGAGAGAGAGAGAGAAGCAGACTCCCTGCAGGGAGCCCAATGCGGAACTCAATCCCAACCACTGAGCCATTCAGATGCCCCTGGCTTCCCCAAATCTTACGTTATCTTACAAACATCTTACGTTATAGGACCATGTTTGTACAACTAAAAGATGGACATTGGTACACTGCTGTGAATCAATCTCCTGATGTTATGTGGATGTCACCAGTTCTTCCATTCATGACCTCTCTCTGGTCGAGATTCTGTCCAAGGAGCCCCATTGTATTTAGTCACCATGCCTTTTCAGTCTCCTGTCTGGATGGTTCCTCAGTCTGTCTGTGTTGTTTAAGACCTTGGCAGTCTCAGGACACCTGGGTGGCTCAGTGGTAGAGCATCTGCCTTCGGCTTAGGTCATGATCCTGGGGTCCTGGGATCAGATCAAGTCCTGTATCAGGCTCTCTTCAGGGAGCCTGCTTCTCCCTCTGCCTGTGTCTCTGCCTCTCTCTCTGTCTCTCATGAATTAATAAATAAAATTTTAAAAAAAAGGAAGAAGAAGAAGACCTTGGCAGTCTCAGGGAAGAGTGGCCAGGTGTACAGCAGGATGCCCCTGATCTGGGTCTGTCTGATGGTCTTGTCATGATTAGACTGAAATGTGGGTTCTAGAAGCAAATGCACTCTGAACAACTCTCCCAAATGAGTTTTGGGGGGCTCTCCTTTAGTCTTCCATGGAGTTTCAGAATCCCTGAGTTTCAGGGCAGGTTCAATCTTGCTCAACCCAACATACCTCCTGCTGCCCCTTGTGTGTTTTGGGGACATAACCAAGGCCCAAAAGGGAGCTTGGGGAGCCACTGGGGGAGGTTTTGTCAGAGAGGGGAGGCCAGGAAGGATGTGGGTTGGGAAGGGCTTAACCAAGAGATGGTCATGGCCATTGGACTTGCAAGCCTAAGAGGCTGACTGGCAGGTAGGGGGGGAGCAGGAACTGGGGCTGGGAAGGAGCACATTCCAGGGGAAGAGTCTGATCTTGGGAGGGGAAGGAGATCTGGTGAAGTCACTCTGCAACAGTCACAAACCTTAGGTTTGGTCACATTTAAGGACAGATGGAGGCTCTTTTGCCCTTCTGGCTTTTGGAGAGAGCTCTGTTAGGGGCAGGGGATTTCCTTCTGGCCGAGGGGTGGTGTCAGTGTCTCCTCCCCACCATCACTACCACTACCACCACTCTGACTGTGTCACCCCCTCCCTTCCAGCTCCAGGACGCGCGCCCCGAGCCCGGGAGGCATGCTGAGGCCAGGCTACCGGCAGGATGAGTGTGAACGAGGCAGGCAGCTCCGGCCGCGGGGGGCAGGCAGCCTACCACCTGCACATCTACCCGCAGCTGGCCACCAGCCAGAGCCGGGCCTCATGCCGTGTGACCGCCACCAAGGACAGCACCACTTCCGATGTCATCCAGGATGCCATCGCCAGCCTGCAGCTGGATGGCACCAAGTGCTATGTGCTGGTGGAGGTGAAGGAGACAGGTGGGGAGGAGTGGGTGCTGGATGCCAACGACTCCCCTGTGCACCGCGTGCTGTTGTGGCCACGGCGGGCGCAGGACGAGCACCCGCAGGAGGACGGCTACTACTTCCTGCTGCAGGAGCGCAACGCCGATGGCACCATCAAGTACGTGCACATGCAGCTGGTGTCCCAGGCCACAGCCACCCGGCGTCTGGTGGAGCGCGGCCTCCTGCCCCGACAGGAGGCGGATTTTGATGATCTCTGCAACCTCCCTGAGCTGACTGAGGGGAACCTCTTGAAGAACCTCAAGCACCGCTTCCTGCAACAGAAGATCTACACGTACGCGGGGAGCATCCTGGTGGCCGTCAATCCCTTCAAGTTTCTCCCCATCTACAACCCCAAGTACGTGAAGATGTATGAGAATCAGCAGCTGGGCAAGCTGGAGCCGCACGTGTTCGCGCTTGCCGACGTGGCCTACTATGCCATGCTCCGAAAGCGTGTCAACCAGTGTATTGTGATCTCAGGCGAGAGTGGCTCAGGCAAGACACAGAGCACCAACTTCCTGATCCACTGCCTCACCGCCCTGAGCCAGAAGGGCTATGCCAGCGGCGTTGAGAGGACCATCCTGGGCGCTGGCCCCGTGCTGGAGGTGAGCCAGGCCGCCGGCGGGAGGGGCCCTCTGCCTTAATGTGTGGGTTTTATTCTTGTTCAGGTATAGAGACACCTCTGCCCTCGAGATAGTTGGTTATACTCACAGTTTTCTAGAAACAGCAGGAGGCTCGGGGGTGCTCAGCAAGCTACACAGGGCCATGCTTGGGAAGCACCAGGGCTAGCGTGGAGGCAGGTAGACTAGAGAAAAGGTGGGCAGAGTCTCTGTTGTGGTTCTCGTGGGAAGGAATGGGGAAACCAGTGTGTGCAGGCTTAGGATTGGCTAGATCAAATAATTCTGGGGATCTGGGACATAGGGGCTGCGCTGGTTGACTGGTACCTGGCCCTGGGGTGATCAGGGCAGGAGTTAGTGGCCCAGAGTGTGAGAGCCTGATAACAGAAGTGGTGGGGCTGTGGGCTCTGGAATGGTTGGTTTGCTTGCATGTGCAAGGCACACTCATAGGCGAGTTCTTTGCTCCCAGTGATTAGGTAGGTAGCCCTGGGAGGGGCAGTCCTTTCAAGGTCAGCCAGGTCCCCCTATATCAAAGCATAAGAATATAGGGGGAGAAAAAGGCCTGATTAATACACTCTTAATGTCTAGGAGGACAGCAATCTATACTCCCAATTCCGAGAAAGGAGAGTGGTGAGTCCAAACTGAGCAGTGGAGCCTGTAGTACAGAAGGGAGCCAGCAAAGCAGAGTGTAGCCCTGGGGGCTAAGCAGCAGTGATGCTGAGGGAGGGGGCCTCCTAGCATCACCATAAAGGCAGTGGGGGAGGAGGTGCTCTCCACCCTCTGTCCAGTGTCTCCATCAGCCAAACTCCACAGAAGCCATCAATGCATCACCGTGGCTGAGCCTTCTGGATGCAGGGGCCCTGATGGTGACCACACAGCATCCCTTACTCTTGGGGGCATGGGACCAGATACATCCACGTCTCAGAACATGGTCTAATTGTCATCACCTGGTGAGGGCTAGGATGATGCAGGGGCCTGGGGAATTGGTGCCTATGGGTTTGGAGTCCAGGGCTCCACTCTTTTTTTTCTTCTAATTAGAATTTAGGGATAATTAAATATTTCTAAATAGTTGAGTTTTATTAAATATAATAATATAAGTCACTATTATTTCTTAGAATATTTTAGATGTATAGAGATATGGAGTAGACAATACAGAGAGTTCCCTCCCACTCCCAACTCCCCATACTTTCTCCAATATGAACGTCTTGCATCAACAATTAGTGTGGTACATTTGTTACAATCGAAGCCATTATTGACACATTATTAACTGAAGTCCATGATTTACACTGGGATTCACCCTGGATGTTGTATATTCTGTGGGTCTGGACAAAGGCGCAGTGTCACAAATGTACCATTATGCTGTCATACAGAGTAATGACACTGTCCTCAAGTCCTGGGTACCTCCTCTTCCTCCCTCCCTGGAGCCCTGGCAGCCACGCATCATTTGACCGGCTCCATAGTTTTGTCTTTTCCCGAATGGCATAGAGTTGGATTCATCCTGGCTATAGCCTTTTTGGACCAGCTTCATTCACTTAGTAAATGTACATTTAAGTTCCTTAGTGGCATGAGAGCTCATTTTTTCAGATTGCTGGGTAACACTGCATCATCTGGGTGTGCTGCATCTGTCCATCCACAGGACCCCAGACCATCCCTTCCATGGGGCAGTGAGGAGACCTATCCCCACCTCCAAGGTGAAGGCCTGACACAGCTACCTTGCTGTCATGCAAATTCACTGAAAGCCTATCTAGGCTATGCCTGCTGAGTACATTTCAGTTCCTCTTTCTCTCTGATGATCTGTGAGATCATCAGCAAGAAATTAATTGGGGTTGTGCAGTCTGGCCCTGTGCCACCATGTATAGCCAGCCTATTTCTCCTATATACATATAGTCGTCCTTTTTTTCTTTTTTTTGTACAAACGTTTAAAAAACTTCAGAGTAATCAGCCACAGAGTGTGTTTTCCTCTTTAATGTTGTGTACCTACATGTCTTGCCTCCTTGGTTTTGATCACCTGTTACTTCTGCAAATATTCCGTGTGCACAGCTACCATGTGCCAGGCACCATCCTGGGCCCCGCGCTCTGTGGTGGCCCAAATCTCACAAAGGCCTGCTCTGGCAGAGCAGTTGCCCCAGGGACGAGGAGGCAGGCAGCAAAATAAACACCAGGCCTCAAATGCAAGCTCAGTGCCAATAAAAACAGCAGGCATGCCCAAGGAAGAAAGTTGAAGGGAGCAGGAGGTGAGAGGTGTTGCTGAGCTGGGCCCAGAAGAGGTCAGGAGGACCATGCAGTGTCTAGAAGGAGGGCACAGCCAATGGAGAGCCTGGGAGGCTAGGCTGTGCCTGGAGTGTTAGAAGAAAGGTGGGGGGCCTGGAGGCCTCCAAATGGGGCCAGAGCAGAGTAAGCAACGGCCAGAACAAGAGGCAGTGGGGACAGCGAGGTGATAAGGAAGTGATGGCAGATCACTTGGGACCTTGTGAGCTCTGAGTTTTGTGTGATATGGGAGCTACAGATGATGTCCATAGGGTGATCCAACTCCGTCCCAGCTCTAGAAGTAGCCTCAATGAAGCTGCCTTGAAGCACCAATCAGAGGCCGTGGCAGGTGCTCCAGGCCAAAGCACTACAGTCCCAGATGAGATGGAGCAGGCCGGCAGTGACGGCAGAAGTTAAGTAAGTGAACAAGAGGGCAGATCCGGCCTTTACCAAATCAGGTGTTTTGCCAAGTGGAGCTTTTGCCCCCCACCAAACCAGGTAGCTATGCCCATGCTTCATGTGGACTCTGAGCCCAGATGTCCGATCACAGCACGGTGCAGAGGCAGGTTTGGCACCATGGTGCTGTTTCCTTTTCTGGCTAAGGACCATCCATGGCACCGGGATGAGGTCTGATGGTTCCCGTAACAAATTACCACAGAGTGGCTTCAAACAACAGAAACCTATTCTGTCAGAGAGGTCAGTTCAGGGTGTCAACAGGGCCATGGTCCCTCTGAAGGCTCTGGGGGAGGATCCTTCCTCACCTCTTCTTCTAGCTTCCAGAGGCTCTAGCATTCCTTGGCTCTGCCCCATCATTCCAATCTCTGCCTCTGGTCACATGGCCTTCTCTTATAAAGATATCAATCACTGGGTTTAGGGCCCACCCTATCCAGGATGACCTCATCCTAACTAACTACATCAGCGAAGACCCCATTTCCAAATAAGGCCACGTTCATAGGCGTCAGAATGTGGACAGTTTTTGGTGGCAAGTCAACCCTCAGCAAGCCTCTGTTGAGTGAGAGCTGGCGGCATCGATGCCTTCTTCCCTGAGGGCTGCCCCTGCTCAGTAGTTGTCCTGGGAGCTCCTCCGCTGAAGCTGCCCCAAGGGATTCTGGCACATTCTTCGAGGGCCATTAGTCACCCTTCTTGCCTAGTGTCTGCACCTCGTGAGTCAGATGCCTCAAACCCCGCCTGGCTGCCTCCCTCTAGCTCCGTGGTGTGAGCTGGCAAGGCCAGATTTCCCCAGCAGTGAGGAGCTGCTGGAGGGCGGTGCCCACGCTGGCTTCCAAAGCAGGCTAGAGCCAAATCCACGTCATGGCCATAAACGTGCTTCCTGGGGCAACCGCTTGGAAAGGGAGGAGACTTTTATTTTAGAGCTGGGCTGCTCAGCCAGAGCCCCCACTGGTGTCTGGGCCCAGGCCATTTCCTGGTGGAGCCACCCCATGGACTGCATGGTCCTGAGTCCTGGCCTCCACCCACCACATGCCAGTAGCATCACCTCCCCCCAGATGTGACAACCAAAAATGTCCCCAGGTATCACTAAGTGTTCCCTGGGGGTAGATTATTCCCCAGGTGAGAACCACTGTCTTAGAGTCATAGCTCTGGATCTCATGAGACCAAGTCCTCTTTCCAGCGATGACCGTGTAGAAATTTTGCACCAAATTCCAGCCATTTCTGAGCTAAGCCAAGAGTCACTTTCTAATAACCAGAATAATTTGTTATTGTGCCTTCGGGTACAGATCCGTCAACATCCTTACAACATCTCTGCCCGTTTTAAAGACAAGGGAAGAGGGTCCCAAAGAGGCATGCTAGTGTGCAAGTGTCCTGGGGCTGCCGTCATAAAGGACCACAAACAAGGGCAGGGGGGTGGGGGCGTGCTTAAAACAAACAGGAATTGATTCTGTCACAGTCCCAGAGGGCAGAAGTCTGAAATCAGGTTGTGGGCAGGGTAGGTTCCTTCTGGAGGCTCTAAGGGAGCATCTGTCCCAGGCCCCTCTCCTGGCTTCTGGTGGCCACCGACAGCCCTTCGGTGTTCCTCGGCTTGTGGTAGCATCTCTCCGATCTCTGCCTCTACCTGCACATGGGCCTCTTCGCTTTGTGTCTCTGTGTGTCTAGTTTCCTTCCTCATCTAAGGACATTTGTCACAGGATTTAGGGCCCACTGTAAATCCAGGATGATCTCACCTCAGGATCCTTATATTAATTGCATCCACAGAAACCTGATTTCCAAATGAGATCTCGTTCACAGGTTCCAAGGATCAGGACTTGGGCATATCTTTTGAAGGGACACAAGTCGACCTACTACAACCCAGGTTCCCCAGGCCACACTACAGGCAGCTGTGGCTGGACCATGGTGGGAACCTGGCCTGGGTCTGAGCCTGAGTTCATGGTACCTCTGTACATCTTCATGAAAGATTTCTTCCCTAAAAAAAAAAAAAAAGGGCACCTGGGTGGCTCAGCGGTTGAGCACCTGCCTTTGGCTCAGGTCATGATCCTGGGGTCCTGGGATCAAGTCCCATATCCGGCTCCCCACAGGGAGCCTGCTTCTCCCTCTGCCTATGTCTGCCTCTCTCTGTGTCTCTCATGAATAAATAAATAAAATCTTTAAAAAAAAAAAAAAAGTAAAGAAAAGAGATTTCCTCCCTTACCTTGGCTAGGGCCACAGGAGGCCAAAGATCGACATATCTTGTTAGCCTTTGGGACTTTTTCTCAGTTCCCTGAAAGGAGAAGTTGAATTGTTTTGAGGTTTGGGTGTCGCCAGGCTGCCCCCCCCCTTCCTTGTGGGTTGCAGCCTCGCTGTGCAATTCTGACCAAAAAACAGGAAGGGGGCACTGTGGAAGCTAGTTCCAATCAGCTGATCTGCCTGCCCCTACAGTTAACTGTTACTGTCACTTATTGTCACCGCTTCTCATGATGTTACTCAGCCCTGCTCTGCCATCCTGCAGCCTGGCCTCCAGACTGCCTTTAGACACGTGAGGTTTATTCGAGACTGTTGTTTTAGTAACAGAACACTGAAGGTGCACAAGGCAGGCTCCCCAGGGCAGTGAGCGGCCTGGGGTCCTCCCTCCTGTGTGCTAGGGTCCACTGCCCATCCCGGAGGCCCTCAGAGAACCTGGTGACTCTAGATGCAGTGACCGAGGCATCGGGGCTGGCCACAGAGCATGCCTCCTCTCTGGGGGCCCGCAGACCTCAGTATCAGGGCTGATAGTGTGGGCCTCAAGGTTGGGGTTCTCTTTCCTGAACTGCGACAGTTGCCATCAGCAATTGCTGATGCGCACAGGGTTTTAATTTCGAAAGCAGAAATGAAACGAGGATGCTTGCTGGCCAGGCCATTTTCCCAAGCAGCCAAAGGCTGCTGTGTGCTAGGGTTCTGGACCTTTGCATAGCCACCATGGCCTGGCCTGTGCAGAGACAGGAGGCTGAGAGACTGTGACACCCTGAGCCACCTGCCACACACCTACAAGAGGCGAGTGACCTGGGATAGCGAGATAGGGGACCAAGAGGAATCCTGGAGCTTGCTGCTGCCCCTGACTGCCTCTAGAGGTCCAGAAGGAGCCAATCCTGGGCCTGGCATCTATGCCAACCTCAGTCCCGAGCACCAGGCCCCTAGGAACAACAAATCCAGTCTCGTGTGACCCTAGACAGCTCCCAGCCCCCCTCCACCCAGAACTACATGCCATTATCCACTTTGCCTTTATTCTCAGGAACACCTGCCCAGGCCATATCCTTCATTCCCACAACTGCATGAATCAGCCAGCCTCTGCCTGGCCAAGTGAAACCACTTGGCCAGGGTGATTAAGGTTCCAGAAGCAGTGGTTTGCCTCTGTACTTCAAATTTCTATAGAAGGGCTTTTTTTGAGATATAATCCACCCATTTGAAGTATACAATTCAGTAGTATTCAGTGGATTCACAATGGTGTACAACCCTTACTTCTGTCTAGTTCCAGAATGTTCCCATCCCCTAAGGAAGAAATACCATGGGCAGTTGCTCTCTGCTCCCCTCCCCCCAGCCCCTGGCAATCCCCAGTCTGCTTGCTGTGTCTGTGGATTTGCCCATTCTGGACACTTGATGTCAGTGAGATCCTATGCTGTGTGGCCTTTTGTGCCTGGCTTCTCTCTCTCAGCACAATGTTTTTGAGGTTCACACACGTTGTAGCATGAATCACAGCTTCATTCCTTTCTATGGTTGAGTAATATTCCATCCTGTGTGTAAGACTGCACTTTGTTTCTCTTCACCAGTTGTCCCAGGACTTGGTTCCTTTGTATGGCCAAGTCTGCAGTTGGGTTTTCTCCCAAGCCATGGCCCCCTCCCTGCCCTGGCCAGGCCAGTGCTTTCCTGCCCCCCTTGGTGCCTTCCTGCCCCTCATCAGTGACAAGAGAATGGAGACAATGGGCACATGCGGAGTTGATTCCACTGGAGATTCTCAGGGTTGCCTGAGCCATGCCGATAGGGAAGCAAAGTCTGGCCAGCAACCCACTTCGGATGTATGGGCCCTCCTGGGTGTGTCAAGGGCAGGGTGGGGCCAGTAGACACACCTAGGTTGGTCTGTCTTGTCACCCACCTGTGTGTGCCTGCTGCACCTGCTAACAGGCTAGCATGCTGGTGCTCAGGAGCAGGGCCTCCAGAAGCCGGTGGGAGCATTTGCATATGCTGTTAGGCTCCTACCCACGCCAAGGTGTCTGAGTGGGACAAGGTCAGAGGCGGCTGCACAGTGCCACCTGGAGCTACTTCTGGCTGCTGATGCGGACTGCTGTCATGGAGGGGGGTAGGGGGGAGCTCAGCAGAGGCAGCACAAAGACCCCCTTGACCCCAGGGCATGTTGGTCCTGAGAGGTTGTCCAGTCATGTGACCTAGCAGGCTACACAGGCAGAGGGGCCAGAAGCAGGTGGCCAACTGGTGGTTGCCTCCTGGCTGGGCCCTCCTCCCTGCCTGTTGTGTAGTTAGCCAAGGAGGGAAATTAGGCTTGCTAGGAGGCACGAGGGTTGAGAGAGGGAAAGGTAGCCAAGGACAGGCCTCCAGGGGTCCACTTCAGGGCATGGACCATGCAGCAGGGAGGAGGCTCAGGATGGGGAGGAAGGAGGACAGTGGCTGGTGTCACCCTCCCACGAAGGAGAGCCAGAGCGTTCACAGCAGAAGTGTTTGGGCCAGGAGTCTTTATCCAATATCTATCCATTCCCCAGATCTGAGGACCCCAAAAGCCGAGTTGCATCTGCTCTACATGAATGCAGAGGTGTTTTGAAGCAAGAGTCCTAAGTGCTTGTTCCTTTAGTCTGTTGAGGGGAAGGTTGGCAGCTCATAAGGGGTGGGGCCTGAGAGGGTCTAGAGCAGCAGCATGGGACACACGAGAGACATAGGCTGACCAGACAAGTCCAGGGCTGAGTCTGGCTGCACAGGCTGTCCTGGGCCTCAGGCTGGAGTCACCAGACACTCCTGAGTTAGGGGTGACCTGGAGTGGGCGTGCAGCTTGGGGTGGAGGTTGGGGGTGGCATGGGAGAGACTTAGAGCTCCCGAAAAGCATCCCCCACACCCTAGCTAACAGTCAGGACTTGAGCTATTCTGGGCCATCCTTGAGGCCGAGTGGCTGGAAGGTCACTGATGTGAACATCAGTGGGTCAGCCAGCCATCAACAGGGGAGGGAAAAGGAGAGCCAGGGATAGAATCCTGGGCAGATGGGCATCATAGGGAGATTTGGTGGTGCAGGAATGGGAGAGAAGGTGCTGGAGGCCAAGCTACTGAGAGCCCATGAGGGAGACAGGCCCCCCTCGGGTGGCTGCATAGAGCAAGGACTCAAATCTCTGGCTGCTTCTGTCCCCAGTGTGGCCTCCCCAGCATATCTGGGGGAGTAGTTTGAAGGGCCCCGGATTGGCAGAGCAGCCTGAAGGAAGGGAGGAGCTGAAGTCAGATGATGGAACAAAAGGGGGACAGGACACAGCAAATCACACAGGGAGCAAGTGTGTGAATAAGGCCTGTGAGGGGTAGGCTTCAGACCTTGCAGGCAGAAACGTAGAGATGAGGGCCACCGACGCAGGCTGGATCACCCTCTGTAGTAAGGGCCATCCTGTCCACTGTAGGATGTTGAGCAGTATCCCTGGCCTTGACCCACCCCAAGCCAGTAGCAGCCCGTACCCCAAATCAGGACAACCCATACCGTGGCCAGGCAGCACCACGTGAGGCAGAATCACCCCCATTGAGAATAAGCTTTAGGTTGCCTGCCTGCAAGGAACAACTTCAGTATTACAGATGCTTTGTGCCTAAATAGCTTCAGAGGGTTTTTTGTTTGTTTTTTTGGTAACATTATGCCATTGTACTTCCACATCAACCCAGCTATGTTCAGCACGGACACCCAGGGTGGCTGGCAGGCAGGGATGCAATCTCGGGCTGACTTTCTCCTCCCAGAAAGAGGAGGCCCATGCTGCTTCTTGCCCTGCCGGCAGTCAGAGCCAGGCAAACGGTCACGGCCCCCACCCCACCCCAAGACCAGAAATCCCCTTACGTGTTTATTGCCGCCCCAGCACACTTGGGTTTGGCCTTCCAGGCGGACTTTGAGCAATATCTCAAAATGACATTTTAAGAGCTGCTTGTCGATAACCAAAAAATGCAGTTGCCCAACTCGAAGTCCCCCCAGAGCCGAGTTTACTTGCTTCCTGCAGGTGTTCTTGCAGAGGAACTTAGAGCGTGCGAGTGGGTTCCTGATGCAGTTAGTGCTGCTTCCTAAGCGCTGGAATCTTGTCATCCCTCCACCCGTTTGCCTGGTGTGACTTTCTGAACACAACGCAGGTGGTTTGGCCATGGTTTGACTCATGTCTCCTTTAAGTGGCTCCCTGACAGGAAGCACACCAGGGCCACCGTTGTGGTTTTTGCTGCTGGGGAGCACACATGGTTATCTGCCCCACTTCGGCAATGTCATGACACATTTTATTATTACTTTTGGTTCTACCCTGATGCTTTTCTTTGCTTTTTTCATATAATGCTGTGGGTATTTTATGTTTTGGGTTTTTTTTTTTTAAGTATCTTTTTCCTTATTTGAAGTATAATTTCTTTTTGTACATACCAGGGATTTGGCAAACTACAGCCCACAGGTTAAATCTACCATGGCCTGTTTCTATAAATAAAGTTTCATTGACACAAAGCCATGCCCCTTCATTTACGTATCTTCTGTGGTGGCTTTCACCCTGCGTTTCCATTTTTTTTTAAAGACTTTATATATATTTATTTGAGAGAAAGTGAGAGACAGAGAGAGAGATCACAAGTAGGGGGGAAGGGCAGAGGGAGAAGGAGACTCCCCACTGAGCCAGAAGCCGGATGCAGGACTTGATTCCCAGGACCCTGTGATCATGACCTGAACTGAAGGCAGACATCCAACCGACTGAGCCACCCAGGCGCTCCACCCTGCCTTTCACAAAGGCTGAACAGAGCCTTTGCAACAGAGGCCCTTTATCACCTGACCGTTTATAGGAACGGTTAGCTGACTTCTCATACCTGTACATTCACATAGAACATTCTGGAACTTTCCACAATTAACTTTCTTCATGCTCTCTTCTCACCTTTTGCTCAGCTCCCCATACTTAGATATAGGAAACCAGATTCCCACCCTCATTCCAGAGACTGCTATTGCCAACTGAAATCTTTCTACATTTTGTATCTATGCCAGGTGTAGATAGATACATGTGTTCATAAACATCTACCCACAGTGGAGTCTGTGGTATTGTGATTTATAATAAGAAATATGTATTTGGTTTAACTTCTGTTCCTGGCACAGAACCCTAAAACTCTTAGAATTTCCTAACTGATGAGAATAATGGAGTTGTTATACTGCATTATATTAATGATGATGATTTTTGGAACACACCTAAGGATGGGGGCTGGTTGCCAGGGGAACCCACCATGTGATTAAAGGGTTGGAAGTTTCAGCCCCATGCCCCTGACCTCTGGGGAACCAAAGGTTGAAATCAGTCACCAATGGCCAATGATGTAATCAGCCATGCCTATGTTATGAGGCCTCCATAGGAACACAAAAGGAGGGAGTCCGGTGAGCAAGCTTCTGCGCTGCTGAGCATGTGGAGGTGCTGGGAGGGTGGCGTACTCCGAGAGAGCATGGAGCTACCCACATACCCTGCCCTATCCATCTCCTCCATCTGGCTATTCCTGAGCTATATAGCCTTTGACAAGAAGCCAGAAATGGAGTGAGTAAACTGGTTTCCCAAGTTCTGTGAATCGCTCTTGCAAATTAATCAAACCCAAAGACGGGATTGTAGGAAGCTCTGACTGATAACCATTTCGCATGGATAACAACCTTTCAGTTGGCATCTAAAGCAGGGACTGTGCAGCCTTTGTGGAACTGAGCTCTTAACCTGTGCGATCTGGTACTATCTTGGGAGATAGTGTCAGAATTGAGTTGAATCGTAGGACACCCACCTGGTGTTGGAGGAGAGCTTGGTGTGGGGGGATAAAAACCCCACACATCCAAATTGGAGTCAGAATCCTAGAATCTTACAGTGGTTTGGAGGGGTCAGGAAAGGAGGACTAGGATGAAGATGTTCCAGAAAGTTCAGCAGGGCCAGCTCTTCCGTGGGGCTCTGTGAGGGCTTCTTGCTGTCCTGCTCACCCACTCTGTCCCCCATGGGCAACTGGGAGTGATTTGGGTTTTTTGTTTGTTTGTTTGTTTGTTTTTCAGATTTTATTTATTTATTTAAGAGAGACATGTGCGTATGATCAGAGAGGAGAGGTAGAGGGAGAAGCAAACTCCCCACTGAGCAGGAAGCCCTACGTGGGGCTCAGTCTCAGGACCCCAAGATCATGACCTGAGCCAAAGGCAGAAAGCCAGTCAGCTGAGCCACCCAGGCACCCCTGGGAGTGTTTTTATAGCCAGCATGTCTGAGCTCTGGCTGAGGGTGGCAGGGTGCTAGGGAGCCTCTGCCCAGCCTTGTATCTTCATACAGGGCCCTCAGAGGGTTTCCAACCATACCCTGGATGCTGAGACCTCCTGCACCCTGCCTGGAGGGCAACACCATCTGCCAGGGTTGTAGTGGGATGAGAACACAGAGTGAGGCCCCAGTGCCACCTGGGCCACCAGCACCAGCAATCCCTGCATCCTCCAGGAGATGCTCAGGGAAGCAGCATAAAGGTGCTAGAGCTGATGGGGCCAGGCTGGAAGTGTGCACCTCATGCTAAGGCACCACTGGAGGAAGCTTACTAGAATCTGAAGTGTCAGATATGTGTCCAGGCAGACTCAGTGGGACTCACAGCTGGGGGATGACTCAGCCAGAGAGAGGAGCATGAGGACGAATTTCTTGCTGCCCAGGGCGGGGTCTGGCGGTGTTCCCAGCCCCAGGGCTTAATGCAAACCACCAGGTATGGGTATTCCCACGTCACTACGAGGATGTCCCAAGACACAGAAAATGAGGAGCAGCTACCAGGAGCCACTTAGATCAGAGACAGGGAAGAGAGTATTAGACAGTCAGGAGACTCAGCCCAGCTACAAAGTGGGAGGGGCTGCAGAAAGAAGAGAGGGTGTCTGGGGGAGGTACAGAGAGCATAGGAGTGCCCTATGGCCATGGGTATCAGGGGAAGTGCCAGGGAAGGGGTGGCTGTCTGGAAGGTAGGGTTCACTGGCGCTCTCTGCCCCTTCTGTGCCCTGCAGACCTGGGGCTCTCTTTCTGGTGTGCAGCATAAAAAAAGTGCAGAGTCCTGACACTGAGGGTATTTTAGACAAAAGGGGAACTTATATTTTTGGGAATGCTGTGTCTAAGAGAAAAGTGAAATTATGGGGTGTATTTTAAGCACCCAGAAAGGCCTCCTTGGAACTTACAGGAAAAGTTGATTAAAAGGCAAAGCATAGCTCAGGCCTGGGACACCCCTACCACAGCCACCGCCCTTTCTGAAAGTTCTGGATACCGTTGCACCAGGACTAGAGAGGGTTGGGGAATGTCTGCCCATCTGTCCTCTGTATCCACCTTGCTATTTGGGGCAGGAACACAGCTGGACCAGGAGCAACCACACAACCTGGCAGCCAATTTGTTTCCTAGCAATTATTCAGGATGGAGGGACTCGGTGCTCCATCCCCAGTGTCACTGGGAAGCTGCCTGCCCTCTCAAATTTCCTCTGTGTCAGTCAGCCACCAGCTGGCCACATCCAACTCCCAAGGCCAGGCCCAGAGTCCTCCATGAGGTGGACCCTTAGGGGATGCTATGTGATATCACCCCCATAAGGTAAATAACCCTTGAGAATGTACAGAGTTCATTTAGCCTTCTCTGCACAGAGGTCTCCAGGGCAGCTGATTTTTTAATACAGTTTAAGGCTCTGTTCTCAGCCGGGGTGATTCTACCCTGAGGGCACGTTTGACCACATCTACAAACTGACATCTAATGAGTAGAAGCCAGGGATGCTGCTCAGCATCCCCCAGTGCACAGGACAGCCCCCTCCACAAAAAAGGATCTAGCGCCAAAATGCCAGCAGTGCCAAGGCCAAGCAATCTGCTGTAGTTCTGAAGCCTCCCAAATATGCAGTTAAAAATCTAGCTTGGGGCTCTGGACCATCACCTGGACAGAGCTGCTTGTCAGGGTTGCAAACGTTGATTAGATGGTAAGCAGCAGGGAAGAGAGATGACAAGGACACACATGTCCACTGAGGGAACATCTTCAGTTGTGCCAAAGTGGCTGGACCAGTCCTTGCATTTCACCATGTAACTGTGTCCCCTTCCACCAGAATTGACCACTTGTGAAACTTCAGGGCCTGGAGCTGCCCTTGCCGAGACAACAGGAGCAGGACCAGGCAGCCAGCTCAGCTTGCACACACATGCTGTGTGACCTGTAGCAAGTCTACCTCTCTGTTCTGCCTCCTGATCTCTAACCCCAAGACCTTTGCATGTGCTACCTTCCATCTAGAATGCTCTTGCCCCTGGTAATCTAGCTAAGTCCCACCCCCAGGGCCTTCTGGGAGAATCAAAGGTCCAGAATGTCATGTGGCCAGCAGAGTCATGCCGCAGAACCAGCACAGTGTGGCTGCTGCCACCCGACATCCTGAGGCTCTGAGGGGCCATTTGGTGTTCAAGGGCCACTTGTTTGTAATAGTAAGCAGGTCTAGTTCAGCAGCGCTGAGTGTCAGCTCTGGAAGAGCAAGGAGTAAATGTGTGCTGAGATGAGGTCACAGTGACCCCAAGGTGGGGAGGAAGCCTTGTGGGGAGCCAAGGACAGCTCTCTGGTGCATGGGCAAGCTTCCACATCCATTCCAGAGTTGGGCCCATAAAGAAGATGGGAGATGCCAGGGAGGGAGCTTCAGGAGAAGCAAAGGCTAGAAGCAGGCCTGTGATGGAAAGTCAAAGGGAAGATTGTGCCCACCTGAAAAAGGTGGCTGGAGCACTTGACCTCCCTGAGTGCTGGGGCCTTCAGATCCAGTGGTCCTCCTGGACGTGGGTCAGCATCAGTCATGATTTCCCCAGGCCCCAATGAAGATTGAGTGACCCACCAAGGCAGGTCAGGATGTTGCTACTACGTTCCCCCCCCTCCTTTTTAAAGATTTTATTTATTTATTCATGAGAGACACAGAGAGAAAGAGAGGCAGAGACACAGGCAGAGGAAGAAGCTGGCTCCTCGCAAGGAGCCTCATGCGGGACTCGATTCCTGGTCTCCAGGGTCACGCCCTGGGCTGAAGGCGGCGCTAAACTGCTGAGCCACCAGGGCTGCCCATACTGCCCCTTTTCAAGGCAGAGTGGATACATTGGAGATTACTCAGTACAAAAAGGAATTCATCACTGACACATGCTGTAATGTGGACTAACCAGGAAAACACCATGCTGGGTGAAAAAAGCCAGACACAAAAGGCCACATAATCTGTGATCCCGTCCATGTCCCAAACAGGCAAGTCCATAGAGACAGAAAGATTAGCAATTGCCAGGGCTGAGGGAGGGGAATGACTGCTCATGGGGTGATGAAATGTTCTGAAACTAGATGGAGGCAACAGTTACACAACATGGGGAACATACCAAATGCCACTGAACTGCACATTAGAAGGGTTAACATGGTGAATTTTGTGTTACATGAACTTTACAGTGAGATAATGCAGAGGGAAAAAAAAAAGAAAGAAATGCAGAGGGGCAGCCCCGGTGGCACAGCAGTTTAGCGCCGCCTGCAGCCCAGGGTGTGATACTGGAGACCTGGGATCGAGTCCCATATCGGGCTCCCTGCGTGGAGCCTGCTTCTCCCTCTGCCTGTGTCTCTGCCTCTCTCTCTCTCTGTGTCTCATGAATAAATAAATAAAATCTTTAAAGAAGGAAGGAGGGAGGGAGGGAGGGAAGGAAGGAAGGAAAGAAGGAAAGGAAGGAAGGAAGGAAGGAAGGAAGGAAGGAAGGAAGGAAGGAAGGAAGGAAGGAAGGAAGAAAGGGAGGGAGGGAGGGAGGGAGGAAGGAAGGGAATGCAGAGTGGTCTGTACATATGTGGAACCCTGCCCACAGAGACCTGCCACATTGCCCTCTCTGATTCCCTCCTATAGGCCTTGCATCTTGCCACCATCAGTAACTAGAGCAGCGAGGGTTATAATGAGTACAAGTCCCAGACCAAATTCTACAGACACAATCTCTCAGCAGACAGGAGCCCAGACCTCCTAGAGCCTGGAGTTTGGTTGGCTATGGCCTCTTTGGTGGCTTCATGTACACCTGAGTGTCCCCATCTCCCTGAGCCCCATCCCTAAAGAACAGGTCACAGGATCCTTAGTTGGACTTTCTCAAAGAAGGGAGACAAATTTCTCAAAAAGATTTTTATCCAGCCTACTTTTCCATCCATAGAAGCCCACTTTGGTTTTTTTGAGATTGTATTTATTTACTCATGAGAGAGGCAGAGACACTGGCAGAGGGAGAAGCAGGCTCCCCACAGGGAGCCCAGTGTGAGATTCGATCCTGGACCTCTGGATCATGCTCTGAGCCAAAGGCAGATGCTCAACCACTAAGCCACTCAGGTGCCCCATAGAAGCCCACTTTTAACATTCATGATGATAATTGCTAAAACTCCAGATGCTGAGTGATGGTAAAATTGGCCAGAGTGGGTTGGCACTGGCCACTCCGGAGAATGTATTCTGGATTAGGCCACTGCCCTGCCTTGATAGACAGTTCTGCAAGCTGATTCTACCAGGGGCCCCATAGTCAACATTTCCAGATTTTTGGACCATGCAGTCTGTGTCTCAACTACTTTACCTTGCCCTCCTAAAGCAAAAGCAGACACAGATAATACATAAATGAATGGGTAGATCCATGTGCCAGTAAAACTGTTTACAAAAACAAGTAGTGAGGGAGAAGCATCAGACAAACCCAAATGGAAGAACCTTCTGCAAAGTACCCAACCAGTCCTCCTCACAACTGTCCAGGTTTCGAAAACAAGGAAAGTCTGAGAAACTTGTTGTGGAGACGCCAAGGAGACAGGATGACTGAGTGTGATAGAGGATCCTGGATGGGATCCTGGAACAGAAAAGGGACATTGGGGAAAAACTGAGGACATCCGAATAAAATGTGGACCTAGTTACTAATAACTTATCAATCAGTATCGGTTTGTTCGTTGTGTCAAAGGTAATGTTAATAGGGGAAACTGGGGCACCTGGGTGGCTCGGCTCATTTGTTAAGTGTCTGACTCTTGGTTTCGGCTTATGTTGTGATCTCAGGGTCCTCAGATTGAGCCCCACAGAGTCATGCTCAGCGCAGAGTCTGCTTGTGCCTCTACCTCTCTTTCTGCTCCTCCCCCACTCTTTCTCTTTGTCTGTCTCTGGAATAAATAAATAAATCTTTTTTAAAAAAAATAGGGGAAACTGAATATGAGGTACACAGGAGTTTGCTGAAATAGTCTTGTAACTTTTGGTAAATCTAAAACTATTCTAAAATGGAAAGTTTATATTTTTCATAAAAAGACAGCCAGATTTGGCCTGTAGGGCATAGTTTGCAGACCTTGGGGCTTAAATAAGTTCCCACCACCTAGATTTGGCCTGTAGGGCATAGTTTGCAGACCTTGGGGCTTAAATAAGTTCCACCACCTTGACAAGATGTTCACAGTAAATCTCAGGCAGGTAAGATCCTGGCAAATTAGACTTGGACCTCACACACCTCCACTAGACATACTTCAATCTTAAAACAAACCCTAAAGCCACAGTTCTCATCCTTCCTTGAATCAGAAGAACCCCCTGGTTTAAGAATTTAGATTCCTTGGCCTTTCCAGAAATTCTGCAGATCTGGGATGGGGCCCAAGATTCTGTATCTTTGACAAGCCCCTACAGCTCATATTTGGGGTCTCAACCCTCTCTCTCCCTCTCTCCAACCCACCAGAGTGGCATGGTTGTGGTGACCTGGTGTGGGGGAAGTGGGCACTGAAGTCTTGGTAACTCTGACTGGTTCTCTGCTACTGTAAGCAGGGAGCCTCAAGATTACAGGTTTGTCCACCCTAGGCATGGGGGGGTTGGGCTCAAAGGCAACCCCTTCCCCAGGGATGTGGAGAGAGTCTATAGTGTCTGCATAAGAGTGGAGAGAAATGTTCTGGAGACCCTCCATCCCACCCCTGGGAGTTCACATTTCCTCGTGCATGCAGATGCTTGATTTCACTGCATAGAAAGTACCAAAAGCCCTTGCTATTCTCATCACTGGCACCAGAGTCCATGCAGTTTGGGAATTGGGTGGGGAGGCAGTCGTCCCCCCAAGGTGAAACTTTCCATAATGAACTGCCCACTTACAGAATGAGTCCCCTCCTCACACTGTCCTCTCAGCTCAGCAGCCCTGGAGCGTGCTGTCTCCCAGGGGCATCCTGCCACGTAAACACCACGCAAATCAGTTGCATAGTGTGGCTGAAAAGTCTTGCAAAAGGTGCAGGATTTCAGGAAGTCATCAAGTGACCCGGAGAATTGCTCTGACTCCCGTCACTCAGTCACACCCACAAGCAGCAGGTGAGGAAGAGAGCTAATGATGTCAGCCTGAGCTTCAGAATGAGACTGTCGCACTGCTAAATGTAAACGGGTGCAATCAGCTTTGTGAAGCAAGCTGAGTTCGACCCTGTGCTTTATGAACAAGACACACTTAAACCAGAGCAGGCCAGGGAGCTAAAGATGAAAAGACGGGCCCAGGTGTGGCGGGCAGATAGAAACAAGAGCAAACAGACCTGCCTGTCCCGTGGACACAGCGAAGGCAGAGATCAGAGCTCTGAGTGCTGCATGTGACAAAGATGATTTATCATAATACCAAAAGCATTAATTTACACTTAAGGTATAGTAGTTGGCAATATGCATGCACCAAACAGCACAGCTGCTGCCTTTACAAAGTGGAAATTATAGAAGATACTGGGAGAAACAGACATAAACATGTACCACAAGGCTGGTTGAGTAGACAGCAAATTGGCAAGCGTGTAATATGTCCAAATCTGTGTGTTGAGACAGATCTATGGCCATATCATAAACCCTTCACTTTGATGTAAAACTAAATCTTAAGTATTCATGGAGCATTCATAAGACTCATTTCCTCTATCAGGTCATGGGGAAAGCATCTAGAACTTCCAAAAGTAGAACTATTACAACCAACACTCTTAATTCAATGAAACTAGAAATTAATTTTTTTAAAGATTTATTTATTTATTTACTTATTTATTTAGTCATGAGAGAGAGAGAGAGAGAGAGAGGCGGAGACACAGGCAGAGGGAGAAGCGGGCTCCATGCCGGGGCCTGACGCAGAACTCGATCCTGGGACTCCAGGATCGTGCCCTGGGCCAAAGACAGGCGCCAAACTGCTGAGCCACCCAGGGATCCCTGAAATTAATTTTTTTAAAGACCCTTCTGTATGGAAATTATCTTTCAAGAAGAAAATGTAAATCTCCGATAAACAATTCTTGGATGAAGGGCTATCTGTAAACCAAAATTACAGATTTTTTTTTTTTAATTTATTTATGATAGTCACAGAGAGAGAGAGAGAGAGAGAGAGGCAGAGACATAGGCAAAGGGAGAAGCAGGCTCCATGCCGGGAGCCTGACGTGGGATTCGATCCCGGGTCTCCAGGATCGCGCCCTGGGCCAAAGGCAGGCGCTAAATCGCTGCACCACCCAGGGATCCCAATTACAGATTTTCTAAACATCAGTGACCAAAACTGTATGTTATGAGAATCCATAGGACTATGTAAAGCATGGGCAGCCTGGGTGGCTCAGCGGTTTAGTGCTGCCTTCAGCCCAGAGCGTGATCCTGGAGACCTGGGATCAAGTCCCACATCTGGCTCCCTGCGTGGAGCCCACTTCTCCCTCTGCCTGTCTCTGCCTCTCTCTCTGTGTCTCTCATGAATAAATAAATAAAATCTTTTTTTTTTAATAAATAAAATCTTAAAAAGAAAAGAACTATGTAAAGCAGTACCAAGAGGACAATTCGTAGGCATAAGCACTTTGTATTCATAAATATGAATGAATGAAAGTGGATGAATTAATTTCTCAGCTCAAAAACCTGAGAAAAAGAACCAAGTAAATCCCAAAGAGAATGAGTTGGCTGTCAAAATGGATAAGATTAGCCCTTGGGGATCTTGATAAATTCCTCAAATATTTTTGATGCAGTGAGAACCAAGTAAGGCCTTCCCCCATCAAAGCTTGATCTGTTCTCTACTCTCTGTGATCTGGCACATGGTTTCATTATAACCTAAACAAAAATTTAGTGAAATATCAGATACAATAAGTTGTTTCATACTTGGTTTCTTTTTCATCTTCCCCCTTTTTTTTTTTTTTTAAAGATTCCCCGATCCCACGCCCCACGCCCCAGCACAGTTTGCTTGAAACTTTGGCTCTTGGGAAGAATCAGTCCGTTTCAAAGAGCCTGTTCAGGTCCCAGGACTGAAACCTTGCTGGTTTTCAGTGTTTCTGTCTGAGTCTGTGGCTAATCATTGGTGTCAGTCCAGTTAGAGTGATAGAGCCCGTTATAAACTGGGGGCATGGAGATAGGGTAAGCATCCCATCCCATCATCACTTGGCTCTCTACAGATGCCTGCTGTCCATTTACCTGTCCATCTAACAACTGGCTGTTGAGACCCTGCTGGGTGCCCCTAAGCCCCATGGGCAACAGGAAGCAAACAGAATCCAGGCAGAGGCCAGGTGTTAGCAGGGCCCTGGAAAGCCTCCACTTCCTCATCTAAGAATTGGGAGCTCTGAGGTTGGATACGACCCCTCCACTTCCTGCCCCACACCCACAGGCCAACTGAATCTGTCTTCCCTCCTGAGCAGGCTTCCAGTGGAGGTGGGTAGTAGGAGGGTCCTGTCTGCCACCCTACAGCCACCTCCTCTCATCACCACCCCCTTCCCATCATCATCCTTGTCCTCACCTGCCATCTTCCCTCCCTAGAACTGACCACCCTGTCCACTGCTTCCTGTGTGGCAGTTCTCTGGAAAGCACTTTAGCTATACTTTTCACTTCCCCACCTTCTGCGACCTTGCTGGCCCATCCAGCCCTCTCCTCTGTGCTTTGAGGTCCTGCTTCTCTGGGTCCCCGCTGTGCCCTGGGAGACCAGCCAGTCCAGATGACACACCCTCTTCTGTTCACCCACCCTATGTCTGAGTGTCAGAGTCTCCTCCTACACGTGTAACTGGGAGCCCCTAGAATGGTGACAGCACGCTTGTCCTGTAAAGGACCCCGGGGTCGGTATTTTCAGCTCTGCTGCTGTAGTCTGAGAGCAAGCAGAGACAACACATAAATAGAGGTGGGTATACACCACGCAGAACTTTATTTGTGAACTGAATTCACGAAGGTTGAATTGCATATTCAATGCGTGTGTTGTGAAATATTCTTTCAAGTTTTCTTTTTTCGAGAGTTTAAAAATGTAAAAACCATTCTTAACCCGTGGACCCTACAGAAACAGGTTGCGGGCTGTAATTGGCCAACCTCGGTAGAGCCCAGAGCCCAAGCCTGCCCTACCCCACCAGGTGTCAGAAGGGTGTCTCCCACACAGCCAGGTTCCGTTCACGTACAGATTTTCTGTCCCTGCTTCAGGCTCCGAAGGCAGAATCGAGTCATTTTGACAAAACCCCAAATATTTATTATGTGGTTCTTCACGGGACAAGCTGACCAGCCCCTGGCTCCCATGGTCTCACTTCATCTTTAAACAACCTGGGAAGCCAGAAGTTCTCTCCCTCATTTTACAGGAGAGGAATCTGAAACCCAGGAGCACTGAACACATCTGCCTTGGTCGGCCCTCCTGCAGGTCACCAGGACCCACTGGAATCCCCTGCAGACAGCCGGTTTCCAGGGCTCCTTGCTAGAAGCAGCCCTCCACCCCATGCAGGGTTATTTTTCTAGCATTTCCACCACAGGAAAGCCCCAGGTTTGAGTGGAGGCCCCAGGGCTGTTTGCTCAACACAGGACAAAGCAGACCGTCCCGGCACCTTGGTCCCTGGACCACATGGGCAGAGACCCTGGCTGGGGAGCTTCTGTGTTCCCATCAGGCCCATGAGACACTTCTCAGGATGCCTCCTGCCCTGTCTGTCACCTGTGTTACCCATGGGCATAGCCTGTTTGTGGGTACAGACCAAGTGCTGTTTCACATAGGAAAGTATCCTTGAAACGTGGAGAATACTCTGGAGAAAAATCAGGCTGGTTCCAGCATGCTGATGCCAACTTCAGTTGCTCCCAGTGTCGTGTTCTCCCCACCACCTCCCATGACTAGAATGAGCCAGCTCCTGTAGGCCAGCAACCATTGGCCTTGCAATGCTTGGCCAACAACCATTTGGCCCCATCTTTAAGCTCCATTGCTGCCTAATTTATACTAATGTTCTTTTTCCAATGGCAGCCCGTCCCTGCAACACCAGTCACTCCCCCATCTCCATATACCCAGTCTGGGCTTGGACGTGAGTGATCTAGAAGTCCCATCTGGTATGTGGTATGTGGTCTGAGGCAGGGGCAGAGGTTTCACCCAGAGGTGGCATTGCAGAGGAAGGGGCAGCATCAAGGCCCCAGAAGATGGTGGGCAACCTACCCTGCTTGGGCCAACTGGAGGGCTCCTAGTGGTGGTGACACTCGATCCATGGCCAAGGAGATCCCCTGGGATGCAGGGCCTCCCCTTCAGAGTCCCACCATGCAGGGGGCTCTCTGAGGCTACAACAGTGCCAGGCACACAGCAGCCAAAAAGTAAATTGTTGTCAAGTGGATGGATGGATGGATGGACAGATAGATGGACAATGGCCAAATGATTGAGTGAATAAGACCACATGCACCAAAGCCTCACAAACGCTTGGGAAGTGGGGTCCCTATGGCTATGAGGTCAGGAAAACAGAGAAGGCTGAACCTGCAAACAAGACAGAGCCATTAGAATGACCAGAACCTCCTTCTGAGAAAGGATAGCCACAGGTAAATCTGGGGGCAACGGAATTATCTTGGATTAGGCCACCACTTCAGCCTGGCTGGAAGGACAGCCATCTGGGGCGGTGAGGCTGGGGCACTTCTCCATAGGGGAATCCCAACTTGGGGCTCACCTGTCAACTTGAGAGTTAGGCAAGTGCATTTGCCTTTGTGAGCCCATCCCGTGGGGCTTTCAGGGTCTGAAATCTGAAAGCAAAACAGTTTGCCTGATGCAGTCCATCAAGGCTTGTTTGGTTTTTGTGGGGGATGCACAAGACAGCCAATGTGAGCTCAGAAAGGGCGCAGGAGTAGTCCATCTATCTGCCTGGTCGCCGGGCCCAAGGTGAACAGCCTGAGCCAGGGCAGGCACCCCGAAAGATCCCAGGCCCACTTGCCTGAGTCCAGGCACTGAGAACAGGTCTGAAGAAGGAGCCCAGGCAGTGGGGACTGAGGAGCCAATGCATGGAGAAGGGCTGGGAGCAAGGACACTGGGTTCAGACGCAGAGTCATATCAACTGCTTGCCTGCTGTCAGACTTTAAGGAAGTCAGTGGGCTTCTCTGTGCCTCAGTTTCCCCATATGAAATGGGAATAACACTCCTGTCTCTCAGAGGAGTAGAAGCAAAAAAACAAATTAAAAAAAAACAAAAAAACAAAAAACAAAAACAAAAAGCAAGTCAGAAGCCCCATCACACCTGGTCATTCTGTGATGATGCTACCACCATTTTTCCTAAAATGTTTACTGTGCATTTCAGCCAAGATCAGAGGCATCCTGTTGAGACAGAAAATGCATCTTCTAAAATTTCTGGCCAAGTAAGATGCTCAACCTCAATTTCTCTAAATTGAGAGAACTTTTTGAATTTCCCAAAAGAAAAGCCTCAAAGACAAGGACAGTTGGAAGAAAGTTCGAGGTCCCCCAGCTCTTGTCATCCTTGGCAGAATGGGGGGGCCATGCATCATCTGCCCCATCAGAGGAAGAGCAGGTGTGTTGTTTCTTCGTTTAGTTTTATCTAGAAACCTTGCCTGGAGAAGTTTGAACTAGAGTTGTCTCTTTATGGTTGTTTTTTTTTCTCTTCTATCATGATTTTTTTTTTTCAAATTGGGCAACCTATGTCAGAAATGTGTACTTTATGTTATATAAGAAGAGAAAAGTGTTTCCAAGAAAGTAAAGGCCTCTCTCATTGCATTTTGCCAGTGCTGTGGGTTTTCTGGCCTAGTGGGAAGACAGCATTAACATGTGGCCTCTGCAGCTCCAATGCCAGATTACATCGCATCATGGCTGGCGCCTGGATCCCGCTTCCTCCTCCTGTCCACCCCTGGCCCCACATGATCACTGGGCACACCATCCTCCCTTGTGCTCTCATGTTCTCCGAGGCCATGCATGTACCCATCCAGCCCCAGGAGCAGCTACATAATAGCTCCCCTGGCTGTGAGCGCCAGGCCAGCATTTCCTCCTCCTGGACATATAATAGCAGCAACCGGATATTTTTAGACTGGCTTTGAAAAGTCGCAGTGTGCTGAAACCGCATACCAGACGCATGAGGTCACTGCCCCCCCCCCCCCAAAGCCCAGGCTGCATGAGGCTGGTGGGCCCTCACATCCTGAAGACTTTCCCTCTTTTGGTCCCCAGGACACTAGCCCTGACTGTTTCCTTAGAAATCCCACAGAGACTTGTCCCGAGTTCAGAAGGGGGACTGCTGTGGGTCTTTGGGATGTGTGTGCACATTGCTGGGGGGCCTCTGCAAACCTGGATGCTGCAAAGGCCCCAGCACAGAAAGAGGCCTGTTCCCTGGGGAAGGAGCCCACACAGGCTCCGGCATCACTTCACCATCTGCTCATAGTTAGGCAGGCGGGCTTGCTCTCGGGGTTTATTTTAGTTTGGAGCAGGGGGAGGGCCTGGGCCTGTCCTCAGCTCAGATGGCACCCTGCAGGGTCTCGTGAGCCTTGTAGGAAAGGAGGAAATGGACCTGTTGCCTGCCGATCCCAGAGCAGAACTTCAAGAGTCCATGGGCTTTACTCTAAATAAAAAAAAAAAAAAAAAAAAAAAACGTTCCAAGGCTGAACTTAGGGGAAAACAGAGATTAAACCTAGAAAGGGGGATCCCTGGGTGGCGCAGCGGTTTGGCGCCTGCCTTTGGCCCAGGGCGCGATCCTGGAGACCCGGGATCGAATCCCACATCGGGCTCCCGGTGCATGGAGCCTGCTTCTCCCTCTGCCTGTGTCTCTGCGCCTCTCTCTCTCTCTCTCTCTGTGACTATCATAAATAAATAAAAATTAAAAAAAAAAAAAGTTTAAACCTAGAAAGACAGTTTTCTTCCTCCCAGGACTCCTCAGGCCTATTGTGCACATGGGGGTCCTCACAATAGGATGAAGGGCCTGCAGAGCCCTTGACCACCCAACCCTGCAAACCCCTTTACCCCTTTTGCCTCCGTCTGTAGATAGCAGTGCTTTTCAGCAATGCAGTCGGCTCTGGAAACATTTCTGGCTGTCACACGCCGCTGGCCTCTGGCAGGTGAGCCCAGGGACGCTGCTCAGTACCCCACAGGGCCCAGAACGGCCCCAGCACAGAAATTGATCCAGCCCCTAGGATCAGCAGTGCCAAAGCTGGGGATCCAGCGCTGGGTTCTATAGGCACTTGGGAGAACAGGCAGGCCCAGGCCTAGCCCCCAACTCTTGTCACCCAGCCACTGGCCAGTAGCTCAGTCACACACATCAGGATGTGGCCGTTCCCACTGGCAGAGGAGCCCCTGTGTTTAATCCAACTCTCCAAAGTCTTTCAAAACCTGGCAGTGCACAGGTCCTAAGGAAGTATTCGTGAAGAAGAGAAGGGGGCTCCGTGGCCACCGTCTGACTCGGGAACACTTCTCCTCAGACTGGGTTCTGCCCCATGAGGCCACACAGAGCCCACTCCCCACCAAAAGTACCCAGCCACCACCCTGCCCAAGCAGGTTCCCCCCACTTTGTGCCACCAGGCCAAGTTGCCTCAGATCCTTCAGTGGGACCCATTCCTGGGGTCTGGAGCCCCTGGGGAGTGGGGCAGGAAGTTGCTTGTCCTGTGACCCCTTCCGCCAGCTAGAGGCCACTGTCCTGGTCCCGAGCTCTGCTGAATGGAGCCGTTTCAGAGGAAGTTTGAGGAAAAACCCCAGCAGAAGATTTTTTTATGGGGCTTCTCCCTTCCGATGGCCATACCAGAACCTCCGATCAGTGATCACCTGCATTCATTACCCTGTGGAATGAAGCCGTTAAGAAAATCCTGATCCCTTTCTGTGTCCATACATCTCCTGGTTCCTGAATCCCCTGCCAGCCTGGCCATCTCTCCCCTCCTTGCCGTCATCCCTCTGCCCCATCGGATCCTCAGACACCCACATGAAGCCCCCAACCCCCTACAAACCTTGACAGTGCTACTTCCTCTCCATTACCCTCTCCATTACCCTCATGCCTCCCACACAGCCTCCCACTCAGCTCAGCCTTCTCAAACTGGAACATTATTGGCCCTTCTTGTGGCTACCAAGCTTCCCTTTCTGTGTGTGAGTGGGTTATCACCCCCTTCCCCTGCCATGTCACTCCTTCTTCAGCCCCTGGAGCCCCAGGGGCTTGGACAGCTGAGCACCAGGCTCTGTGACTAGTTCTGTATTTTCTCCCCACACCTGTCCAGCACCAGCACTCCCACCTCTGCCAGCATCTTTCTCCAGCACCTTCCCTGCCCTGCATTTCCCCAGGGCTTTATCATACCTTCTCCCTGTCTGTTCACCCCTCAGTGGTGTTGGGTACCTCATGGAGAAGGGACACCCCAGGAACCTGGGCAAGAAGTGTTCTTTGTCTTAATCTGGGTGGTGGGCACATAGGCCCCAGGGGGGACCCCAGAGTCACAGACTCCATGTATGGAAATGGAGTATTGGAAATAAAGCCCTGATTCATGCTGCAATGAGGATGAACCCCAAAAGCATCCTGCTGAGTGAAGGAAGCAAGACAGAAGGCCACATCATGTATGCTCCCACTTTGGTGAAATATCCCAAACTGGCAAATCCATAGCAACAGAAAGCTGCCAGTAGCTGGGGGAGGCAAGAGGGAGTATGGGGAGTGATAGCTAATGGGGATGGGGTCTCCTTTTGGGGTGATAGAAATGTTCTGGAACTAGACAGAGGAGATGGTTCCACAACACTGTGAAGGTACTAAATGCCCCTGAATTGTTTATTTCTAAATGATTAACTTTATGTCATGCCAGTTTTACCCCAATGAAAAAATTGGCAGTGAACTGGCTTGTCATCCCACAGAATTGCAGGACCCCTCTAGGATGGAATCTGTCTTCACATCTTCTCCCTCCCAACCAGCCTCAGATTCTTTGGGGGCCCAGAGCCCACAGCAGCCCAAGGCTCAGCAAAACACTTCTGGAAAGGGCCAGATAGTAAATATTTTCAGCCTTGAAAGCCAGAATGTCTCTATCATGGCTACTCTGCTGTTGGCAGTATAAAAGCAGCCATGGAAGATCCATAAATGAACAGGCCTGGCTGTGTGCCAGTAAAACTTCATTTATGGACACTGAGATGTGAATAGAATTTTCATGTGTCAGGAAATATTACTCCTTTTGTTTTTTTGTGTGTGTATTTTTTTTTTTAACAATTTACAAATGTGAAAACCACTCTTGGCTCGCCAGCAGTACAAAAATAAGCAGTGGACTGGATTTAGCCCATGGGCCAGAGTTCACCATATAAACAATTATAACTGAAAATGAATGCCGTTGATTAGCCTTTTTCATGTCTGAGACTTAAAACTTGAACCCTCACACAACCCAAACACGGAGGTAAAGAGTAAGTATGTTGGAACACACATGGGCTACACTAAGCTCTGTGTTTATCAGTCTCATCAGGGTCACTGCCTGACTTCAGGCAAGTGAATGTCCATGATGCCCAGAGGGACATGTGAGGCCCCGGGCTGCGGTGTGTAGAAATTTCATCCTCACCATCTGAAAATCTGCTTTTGCTTTTCTCACAGGCTTTCGGAAATGCCAAAACGGCCCACAACAACAATTCCAGCCGATTTGGGAAGTTCATCCAGGTCAACTACCTGGAGAGTGGCATCGTGAGAGGGTGAGTTGGTGCCACTGGCCTCAGGCTAGGGTCCTGGGCATCCCTGTGAGGAGGAGCCAGCCTGGGAGCTCAGTGTGGAAATGTGGCTCTGCAGGCACTTGTGAGCCGTACAGGGAAGCAAGTGTGGTTTTATTTTAAGTCATTGATGTGAAGATCTGAGCTGTGGGTCAAAGTGGGAAGCATAGGTGTGGGAGGAGCGGGACTTCTGTCCCCAGGTCATCGAGCGTGGGCCGAGGTGCCCAAGAAGCAAGTACCACAACTGAAGATGCATGGTGGAGCTTTCCAAGAACAGGCAAGGACACACCAACCTATGTCTTGGACTTGATGAGGTTTCAAATTCAGTGGATCTGGGGATGCCATAGGCAGAGCTGATATAGACTGTGGCATTTGCCAAACATGTGCCTCTGTAGTTAGGGAAAGACGTAATACTGGGTAGCAAATTAAAGTGGTTGTCCAGGGAAGTACTGAAGGAAGGTGGGTAGGTGGGAAGAAGGTGGGTAGGTGGATAGGAAGGAGGGAGGAAGGATGGGTTGATAGATGGATGGTTGGATGTATGCATTCATTGGCTAGATGGGTGGATGGATGGATAGATTCATGAAGTAGGTAGGTGGACAGATGGATAGATTCATAGGTTAAGTGGGTGGGTGGGTGGGTGGCTGGATAAATGGATGGATTCGTGAGTGGATGGATGGATGAATTCATGGGTGGGTGGGTAGATGGATGGATTTGTGGGTGGGTAGGTACATAGATGAATAAATTTAATGGATCGGGTGGGTGGGTGGATGGATAGATTCGTTGCTAGGTGGGAAAATTCATAGATGGATGAATTTGTAGATTGATGAATTCATGGATGGGTGGATGGATGAATGGATTAGGTAGATGGGTGGATGGAAAGGTGGTAACTGAATTGTGAAGTTGATTGTCTGGTGAAAGTTAAAACAGATCAGCATTTTTCTGGCAGAAATGTAATTTCCTTAGGTGGAAGCACAATTACTTCAACTAAATATATAACGTTCAAATTGTTTTCATCACTCTGCGCAGTGATTATGCTTATAAATGTCTGGCAGCTTTGTGCAATAAACTAATGTTTTCAGGAATTATCTATTTTGTCATAGTATTTAAGTCATAAGGTCATATTAGAATTCGGTGCTATAGCATTTCTTTCTCTTTAAAAAAAATATTTTTTCAGGATGCCTGGGTGCCTCAGAGGTTGAGTGCCTGCCTTCGACCCAGGGCGTGATCCTAGAGTCCCAGGATCAAGTCCCACATCAGGCTTTCTGCATGGAGCCTGCTTCTTTCTCTGCCTATGTCTCTGCCTCTCTCTCTCTCTCTCTGTCTCTCTCTCTCATAAATAAATAAAATATATTTTTAAGGATTTTTAAAAATAAATTTATTTATTTATTTATTTATTTATTTATTTATTTATTTATTTATTTATTTATTTTAGAGAGAGAGAGAGGCAGAGACACAGGCAGAGGGAGAAGCAGGCTCCATGCAGGGAGCCTGACGTGGGACTCAATCCTGGGTCTCCAGGACCACAGCCCAGGCTGCAGGCGGCGCTAAACAGCTGCTCCACCAGGGCTGCCCCAAAATATATTTTTTTTAAGTATATATTCTGAGTAGTTACAGTTGGTTAAAAAATGTAATTGTGATTTAATACTGCATAATGTTTTGGGTATTTTTGGGGGGTATTTTTTTTTAATAATCAGAAATCTTATGAATCAATAAAACTCTTTCACAGTTAAAAAAAAAAAAAAAGGCACCTTGGCACAGTCCAAGGTTACTCAAGGGGATGATCCCTGCCTCTACATTCTGGTGCAAGGGTTTGCCGTGGCAGCAGGATTTACACCGGTTCCAGGTGATGCTCTGAGTAGCCCAAATGTTCCATGTGGGGAAACCCGAGCAACAGAGCCTGGAGAAGGCTCGGGCATTTCAGGAATGGAGAAGTCCTTGAGTGGCAGGAGATTGAATCCAGAGTATGTAGGTCTTCTGTTCATCTAACCTGACTCATGATCATTTCAAATGACAATGTATATTCAAGACACAAATAGGAATGTTGTTTCTCTCGAATCAGGATATTATTTTCTTGAACCCTCAGGCCTCTCTGCCCAGGCTCCAGCGGGCGGTGGTATGAGTGAGAAATCCCCAATAAATGGCAATTGTGCTTTGTCCCCTCAGCCCATAGACCATCCAGTGATCCCCCCCATCACTCAGTGCTGCTGGGCATCTGCATAGACATGGCCACCGCCTACCCCTGTTGCAGGGCGTCTGACCAGCAGGAGTTGCCCAGAGTACCTTCTTGGGCAGATGACACAGAATCATACCCCATCTACAATCCTGGAAACTCCCTCATGGGAGCAGAGATGCCAGGAGGCTACTTCATGTTTTCCCGGGTCCAGGGATGGCTCTGCAGCCATGGGTCAGACTGGAGCTTTGCTCCCAGCTTGCTCCTCTGTGTGGTCTCTGGTGTCCTATGGCTCCCATAAAAAAGTGCCACAAACTGGGGGGCTCAAGGCAGGAGGAATTTCTTGTCTCACAGCATTGAAGGTTGAAAGCCTGAAATCAATATGTAGGGAGGACAGCATTCCTTCCACAGCCTCCAAGAGAGGATTCTTTGTGCCCTCTGGCAGCTTCTGGTGACTCCAGGCCTTCCTTGGCTTATGGCCACATCACCCCAATCTCAGCTTCCATCATCACGTGGTCTTCTCTGCATCACTCAGTGTTCTTCTTCTTAGGACTTTGTCCCTGGATTTAGGGTCCACTCTGATCATGGAAGATGTTCGTATCTCCAGAGCCTTCCCTTAATTACATCTACAAAGACTCTTTTGCCATATAAAGTCAAACTCACAGCTTCCAAGTGGGCATACCTTCTGGGGGCCACCATGTGACCCAGTGTACCAGCAAGTGTTGGCCTTCAGCTAACTGGTCCAGCCTGTTCTGCCTGCCTCAGGCTCCCATCAAGCTCAGGGCCAGAGGTCCCGGGTGATTGTGTCTTACAGACCAACTTTTGAAAGTCCTGTCTGTGGCCTTGGATTCAGGAAAGGAAGTCCCACCTCAGCCCATGACCATGTGGCCTGCCCACGCTCGATGAGGAGGTACACTTCCTGTCCAGGGAGTGGTCACAGCCAGCTGGGGAAGAGCAGGCCCAGACCCAGTTCTGCTTTTGGGGAGGTGACACTTCTCAATGCCATTTCCTGTGGAGGCCAAGGGTCAGGGGCAGTCCAAGTCTTCCTCCAGTTCCCCAATTTGCAAGACCTCGTCTTCCTGTGGGTTCAGTGGCTCAGTACCGGGGGATCCCTGGCCCCCTACAAACCCCAGTAGGGTCCTGGCATTAAGAATGATCAGGGAAGGGAAGGGGCTGTCATTGTCACATGACAGCTCAATGCCAGTAAGGGGTCGCTGTCCTCTCCACTATGCCGACATAGCACAGGGAATTGGCCACAGGTGGAGCTTCCAGCAGGAGTCTGATTCTAGAACCAGATGTGGCTTCCCTCCCTAGGAGAACAAACCACCAACAACTAAAATAGTTACTAGCTGGGGGAAGGAATAGAAAAAAAACATGGGTTTGAAAGATGAGAGGACACAGTCCGAGTCCATGGAAACCCGCCCGTGCATGTTTTGTTTGCATGTGTCCCAGGCAAGTCTGCAGACAGGCGACTGCTGTCCTGGAGAGAGAGGCAGGTGGTGTCTAGCAAGCCCTGGACCAGGGGCCCAGGGATGTCGCCCAGGCCTACCCACCTCTACCCCTACCCCCGGGTACCAGCTGCCTTTCCTATAAAACAGGATGGGCTCAGGTGAAGGGAGCCTGCAGAGCTATCCAGCTCCCACACGTGGTGGTGGTATAACCCATGAATGACCAGCCCCTCCAGCCCCACTGGGTGGGGTCCCTGCTAGGCTACTTCCCTCCTGGGGGGTCCTAGGCAGCAGGTGGCAGGTGGCCTCTTCAATTTTAGGATCTCATCTTTCAGTTGGAGCCACAGTGTCCACCCCCAGGGTGAAAGGATTCAGGGCATTTAATCCCTACAAAACAGTGCTGAGAATAGTCCTTACTACTGCTAACATTGAGAGTATAGCTGTAGAGGTCCCTGGGCCCTGCCCCAGAGCCCACACAGCCTCATGGACGCCTGACCATCAAATGTCCGTCAGCTAATGAATGGGTAACACATTGTGGCGTGAAGCTCTGATACATGCTGCAATGGGGCTGAATCTCAGAGTCACTGGGCTGAGTGACAAGGCAGACACAATATATATATACCGAAGGATTGTATTTCTTTAAAATTCTAGACAATGCAAACTAATCTATGGTGGGGCTAATCAGTGGCTGCTTGGGGTTGAGAGGCAGGGAGGGTTGACTAAGGGCCCAGGAAACTGGGTCATGGTGGTAGGTACACAGGTGCCTGCATGTGTCACAACTCATCAGTTCACACACTTCTAGCTTACTGTGCATCAGTGACAGCTTGTAAAGCTGGTGGAACAAAATAGGAAAGTACCCAGTCAAGACTCACCACGTGGGCAGCCCAATGACCCACGGTTTGGCGCTGCCTTCAGCCCAGGGCCTGATCCTGGAGACCCGGGATCGAGTCTCACATCAGGCTCCCTACATGGAGCCTGCTTCTCCCTCTGCCTGTGTCTGCCTCTCTCTCTCTGTGTCTGTCATGAATAAATAAATAAAATCTTAAAAAAAAAAAAAAAGACTCACCACGTTGCCTATATTAAATATGTGCAGTTTATATCAATAAAGAAGTTATAAAAAAAAAAATAGAGGGGTGCCTGGATGCCCTAGTTGGTTAAGTGCCTTCTTCAGCTCAGATCTTGATCCCAGGGTCCTGGGATCAGCCCCCATGTTGGCCTCCCTGCTCAGCAGGGAGACCTCTCCTTCTGTCCTCCCACCCCCAAAGCTCACTTGGTCTCCCTCTCAAATAAATAAATAAAATCTTTAAAAAAAATAAAAAATGAACCTATTATCTTGGATTTTTAATGGGAAAAGCATTTAAAGGCTGAGGAGGTGGTGAATGCAGAGGGCGACCTTCCCCTGTTGTCCGTGAACACATGGGTACAGTTGCCCCAGTTCCCGCTGCCTGAGGGGGGTACCCCAGGGTGCTTCTTAAGCTTCTGAACAGTGATCAACTCGTATCTGGTCTGGCGAGCAGAAGTGGCCAATCCAGGTTCCTTTTCTTTTTTTTTTTAATTTTTATTTATTTATGATAGTCACAGAGAGAGAGAGAGAGAGAGAGAGAGGCAGAGACATAGGCAGAGGGAGAAGCAGGCTCCATGCACCGGGAGCCCGACGTGGGATTCGACCCCGGGTCTCCAGGATCGCGCCCTGGGCCAAAGGCAGGCGCTAAACCGCTGCGCCACCCAGGGATCCCCTCCAGGTTCCTTATTTTTATGGATGGCAGTCATAAGACAAGGCGACACTTGGGGGTGATTGATTATATACATGACATTTAGGGTAGTTATATTTATGACCACTTAGATTGATTATATTTGCCACATTTAGATTGACTGTGATATTTAGGATGATTTTTTTTTTTTTTAAGATTTTAGTTATTTATTTGAGACAGAAAGTGAGAGAGAGAGAGCATGAGAGGGAGAGGCAGAAGCAGACTCCTTGCTGAGCAGGGAGCCTGGCGCGGGGCTCCATCCCAGGCCAGCATGAGCCAAAGGCAGATGCTTAACCAACGAGCCACCCAGGTGCCCCAAGATGATTGTATTTCTAAAGGGTGATTTAGGTACCTGTGTTTACCTTGTGTCAAAGGAAATTAATCCTCAGCTGGCTTTATTGTGACAAATTACTCTGTTCTAGAAAACTATCAAAATGTAACATTTTACTCCTCTTCCTTTTAATAACAGGGCTGTTGTTGAAAAATACCTGCTTGAAAAGTCTCGCCTCGTCTCTCAAGAGAAGGATGAGAGGTAGGAGGAAATTTCCTCAGTGACCCACCACATCTGCCTTCTTCCCCACAAAGGAGTGAAGCAGGTGTCCTAGCCCTATGGGAGATGGTGGCCAATCTCCCAGGAGCAAGGCTGCTCTGTGGCTGCAAGCTTTGCAACTCATACCTCCTAAACCACCTTCTTGTGCTTATTTTTGTGCCTACCCAGGCTTTTACCCAGAGTAATACCCCTCATCCCCAGACATCTCCTCACCGGAGAAGCTCACGGTTTAGTTTTCCTTTTAAGACATCATAAGAATCAACTTATTGTCTCAAATTGGTACATATTTGAGGTGTGTGGTTTTTTTTTTCCTCCCTGGTGTGGTCCCCAAAGCAATATTAGTAGTGGTTTGAAGAGTAGCCGTTGCTTGGCCTCCAAAAATGAATTTTTTCTCCTCCTTTTGACCCACAGGAACTACCACGTGTTTTATTATTTGTTACTTGGCGTCAGCGAGGAAGAGCGTCAAGAATTTCAGCTCAAGCAGCCTGAAGATTATTTCTACCTCAACCAGGTAAACAGCCCCGAGCCGCGGCCACAAACGCTGCCTCTGTTCCCCATGGGCTGTTTACACGCCAGGAGGTCAGAGGCTGTCTGCCTGGGCCCTCTCTGGCCCCCAGACCGACTCCAAGGAGGCGGCATAAAGGGGCCCATTCATTCCCTGTGTCCTGAGCCCTGCCCCACCAGTCCCAGCCAAAATCACTCTTGCACACCACCCTTGCTGGCCCAGAAACGCCCAGAGTGCTCCCAACTTTGTTTTTCAGCATAACTTGAAGATCGAAGATGGAGAAGACCTGAAGCATGACTTTGAGAGACTCAAGCAGGCCATGGAGATGGTGGGCTTCCTCCCTGCCACCAAGAAGCAGTAAGTAGGCAGCCCAGCCCTCCTGCCTTCTCCCGTGTGGACACCCCTACCCCTCCCCATCTTTACCTAAGGCTACTCCCTAAGACCTGGCTAACACCCCAGAGGGAACCCAGATACTAATAAGGGCAGCCCGATGGCAGCTAGCATGTGGAAAGGGACTCGTCATTAGTCACTGGGAGATGTAAAACCCCAGGGCTTTTACCCAGCAGTGCAGATGTCCTTAATACCTGAAAATGGTTACGATGGTAAATTTTACATGATGTGTGTTTTACCACAATTAAAAATTTTTTTAATTTTTTGGAAAGCCACCCCAGGGAACTTGCCACACCTGCCCGATGAGTTCAGTATACCCAGAGGGAACCACTGCCCACTTCTGGGAGGGCACAGATCAGGCCAGCCCCCTTGGAACACTGTTGGCAGTTTCTACTAGACCTTTATGTGCCCAAAGCAATGTGTGCTTGTGCTGACTTGAAGACTTGCACACGGCAGCCTTGTTATTAACAGCCTCAAAAAGTTGGAATACCACCCCCCCCACAAGACAAATGCTCACCAGCAGGAATTCAATAACTAAACATCTATATATCATGCAGAGATTGGCAAACTTTCTGTGAAGGGCCAGATAGTAAAATCTTCCGCATGGAGGGCCAAACGGTCATTGTTCCGTGGTCTGTGTTTTTTTGTTTTGTTTTGTTTTGTTTTTTAACTACCCTCTAAAAACTGAAGAGCCATTCTTAGCAAAGACACTATACAAGAATGGACTGTAGATTGCCATTCACTGGACTCCACACATAGCAGTGGTGCTCACCTGGGGCCAGCTCTAACCCCACGGGGCCGCTGGCCACGTCGAGAGACATTTTTGATGATCACACTGCGTGAGGGGGAGGAAGGACACTGCTTCTGGCAGCTAGTTGGCAGGGGCCAGGGATAGTGTCCCCTAGTGCACTGGACAGCCCTCCACAGCAAAAAATGATCCAGCCCCACGTGTCAGCAGGGCTGAGGCTAAGAAATGCTGGACTATATAGCATTGAGTATGACCAAATTGGACAATACATAGTAACACACATAGCACCCCCATATCACGGTCTTCCAGTACTAGGCCAGATACAAGTACATATGATTTCATGGACATCAAATTCTCAGATAGCATTAGGACATGAGGACAGCCATTCCTCTGCAGGAGCTGGGGTGGCTTCCAGTGCCTGGAATGTTCTGTCTCTTGCTCTGAGTGCTAGTTACAAGGAGGTGTATATTTTGTGACAATTTATCAAACTCCACACTTAAGAATTTTTTGCTTTCTTTCTTTCTTTTTTTTTTTTTTGCCTGTGGTTTTTTTTTTTTTTTTTTTTTTTAAGATTTATTTATTTATTTATTCAGAGAGAGAGAGGGAGAGGGAGGCAGAAACACAGGCAGAGGGAGAAGCAGGCTCCATGCAGGGAGCCTGACGTGGGACTCGATCCCAGGTCTCCAGTATCACACCACAGGCTGCAGGCGGCGCTAAACCGCTGCGCCACTAGGGCTCCCCTTTTTGCCTGTTTTTTATGCATGGTTGGGGGATTTTTTTTTTTTCACACACATTAGACTTCCATAAAAAAATATTTAAGCACCCACGCCCCACCAAATAAATAAACAAACAAACAACCCCCAGGTGAGCCATTGGTCTACAAAGTCACATTCCACAGAGGGTCTGCAACAGTGAGATTGGACCTTTTTTAAATTTCATGTGTCCGACTGAACTTGGCTGGTTGTACAAATTCAGCCCAACTGGCTGGAAGATTCTGTTGCCTTATGACTCTGGAAACCACTCCAACCTAGGCTCCTTTGCTCTCACAGGATTTTTTCCGTCCTCTCAGCCATCCTGTACTTGGGCAACGTCACGTACAAGAAGAGAGCTACAGGCCGAGACGAAGGCCTGGAGGTCGGGCCCCCCGAGGTGCTGGACACGCTGTCACAGCTCCTGAAGGTACTGCCCTTTGCACCCAGCCTCCGTGGCCAGCAAGGACCCAGAACCTCCTGCCTTGGCCGCACTTCAATAAACCAGGGCCTTTCTGCCTGCTTCCACACTGCTGCCCCACCCTACCCCACCACCACCATCTGTGCAACACCTCTTCCTTGTTTCTCTTTTTCTGTCTTTTCTTTAAATTGAGGTATAATTGTCATACAGTATTATGTTTCAACATTACAACATAACAATCCGGTATTCGTATGTATTGCAAAATGATGACTACAGTAAGTCCCGTTAACATCTGTCACCACACATGATTACAGAATCAGTTTTTTCTAGTGAAGAGAACTTTAAAGATCTACCCTCTTAGTGACTTTCGTTTATGCCACACAGTATTCTTAACTAAAGTTCCCCTGCTAGACATTACGTTTTCAGGACTTCTTTATTTTATAACTGGAAGTCCATTCCTTCTGAACCTCTTTATTACCCACCTTACCAATCCCTGTCTCCTGACCCTGGCAACCACCAATTTGTTCTCTGTATCTGTCAAGCTTAGTTTAGTTTGGGGGGTTTTGGTTTTTTTTTCTAGGTGGATTTTTTTAGGGGGTTTTTTGTTGTGTGTGTGTTTTTTTTTTTTTTTCAGATTCCACATACAAGTGAGATCATACAGTATTTGTTTTACTCTGTCTTACTCTTGTCTGATTTATTTCACTTAGCGTAATGCCCTCAGGGCATCCCATCCCTTCCTCATTTCTGAAGGACTCCTTCCTGAGCATGGCTGCCTCCCCTCTCAGCCCCTCATGTGAAAGGCCCTTCAAAACCATACTTTGAAAAAAATAAAAATAAAAAAACAAAAAACAAAACCATACTTTGATCAGCGAGGTCATTTGCTCATTGAACCTGCCATCCCCTTATCCACTGGCACTTAACCCCTAGGGGCACTGGGCAGTGTCTGGAGGCATTTGTGGCTTGTCACAACTCCGAGGGGCTACTGTCCTCTAGTGCATGAGGCCAGGGATTCTGCTTAACCTCATATAATGCACCGAACAGCTTCCCCATAGCAAAGAATGATCCAGCCCCCAGTGGTGCCATATCTGAAAAGTCCTGCCCTCGTCTTTTTTTTTTTTTTTTTAAGGTTTTATTTATTTATTCATGAGAGACACAGAGAGGCAGAGACACAGGCAGAGGGAGAAGCAGACTCCCTGCGGGGAGCCTGATGCAGGACTTGAGGACCCTGGGATCACAACATGAGCCAAAGCCAGATGCTCAACCACTGAGCCACTCAAGAGCCCTCATCTTTCTGTTTCCTAAGTTTACATTGCATCTATGGCTTTTCTTAAGGAATATGTGCCTGGTTGCAAGAGTCCAGCTTCTGTTGTGTTCATGTGGATGAGTATACACATCTGCCAGGAGTTTGGGGCAGCTTCCCCTGCCCCTACTCTGACTACCTGTAGCTTGTGGAGGGGGCTTGGCAGTTAGGAAGAAACAGGCCAGGAACCTACTCTAACAGCAACATCCATAAAGGCAGGCAGCACATAGACCCACAGTGACACCCAGTTCTATGTGGCCATACTCCCAGGCCATTGACCGAGCCAGTGGGTATGATCATTGGGAAACATACTGAGCATAACACTCATCACAGGGTGGGCTTTAGGCCCATATCCTGGTGCAGCTGCTGGAGGTCCTCTTCTCACCTTCCTCAGGCTTCAGGCCTTAGCTCAGTGACGTGAGGACCCCCCCCCAGTAACCCTTCTCTCCCCTCCCCCCTTTCTCTCCCTCCTTGACCTTGACACAGGTGAAGCGAGAAATCTTGGTGGAGGTCCTGACCAAAAGAAAAACGGTGACAGCCAATGACAAACTCATCCTTCCCTACAGTCTCAGTGAGGTGAGTACTGCCCTAGGCTCTTTCAGGGCACGGGGTGGGGTGGGGGCTCCAGAAGCAGCCGGCCTGGATAGTCTTCTTCCTGTCTTTTTTTTTTTTTTTTTTTTTTTTTATTTATTTATGATAGTCACAGAGAGAGAGAAGGAGGGAGGCAGAAACATACGCAGAGGGAGAAGCAGGCTCCATGCTCTGGGAGCCCGACGTGGGATTCGATCCCAGGTCTCCAGGATCGCGCCCTGGGCCAAAGGCAGGCGCTAAACCGCTGCGCCACCCAGGGATCCCCTTCTTCCTGTCTTTAAAGAACTGTGACAGTATCTCTTGTCTTCACATGAGCTCAGGCACAGCACAGAACAGCTCTTACAACACACTTGAGCCCTAGGGCCAGAACTTGAGGCCACATATGTTTCCATGCCAGTTGTCATTAGCAGAGGACGGCCACTTGCAGCCCACAGGCCAAATCCAGCCCACTGCCTGCTTTTGTAAATAAAGTTTTATTGACATACAGCCACACTTTTTTTTTTTTTTTTTTTTTTTTTTTTAATATTGTGGGTTTCCTACTGTATTGGCAGAACCAAGCCAGGATGCCAAAGACCATCTGGCCCTTCAAGTTTGTTGACCCCCCCGGGCTAGAGTACGACCTTTACAACCATTAAGTGGGTCCCTGAATCTTGATAAGTTGCTTCTCTCTGGCCCCAGCCTGGATGTTTTCCTTGTGATGTGTTTTTCTTGCGTTTCTACATCTCAAGAGCAATGTGACTTGCAGCTGGCAACTTCGATGGCCTCAGGAAAATACCTAGCCATGGGCTGGGTGGGGATTTATGGAATTTTAGTTAGTGGTAGAAGCTGCTTGGGTATCTTAAACAAGTACCATGGACATTCTGAGCTCCCACAGGCAAAGGTCCCCTGAAATGTTCTGTAAAGTTGCCACAGGATACCTGAAACCCCAACAGCCTGGCTATCCCTTAGGGGCGTGATGCCGAGGGAAAGATACCAGGTGTGGGGCTTTATATCCCTTGCGGCCCCATTTCTACAACCTCCCGGGAAAGGCAAAACCAGAAGATGTGTTCTAGATCTTAATTATAGCCAAGTGCATCTGTCACAATAGATCTGAGGACATAAAAACAATTTATTATATGTAAATTAACCTCTATAAGCCTTTTTTTTTTTTTTTAGGTTTTATTATTTCTTTATTTGAGAGAGAGTGAGAGAGCACAAAGCAGGCAGGAGGGGCAGAGGGAGAAGCAGAGTCCTCTTGATCCCAGGACCCTGGGATCATGCCTGAGCCGAAGGCAGATGCTTAACCAGCTGAGCCACCCAGGTGCCCCCGTTTTTGTTTTGTTTTGTTTGTTTAAGATTTTACTTATTCACAAGAGACACAGAGAGAGAGAGAGGTAGAGACATAGGCAAAGGGAGAAGCTGGCTCCCAGCGGGAAGCCTGACTGGGACTCGATCCGGGACTCCAGGATCATGCCCTGAAGTGAAGGCAGATGCTCAACCACTGAGCCACTCAGGGATCCCCTTTTTTGTTTGTTTAATTTAAAAGCTGTTACTCCTTTTATGTACATGATGGCATCTCCACAATGCTCCCAGAACCGTAAGGGACCTGGCTTTCAACCTAGTTTGTCCTCCTGGCTAGTTCTCCCCATGGGCTGACCGGTGCCCTCTCTAAGCCCGTGTTCCATCCTCAATGGTCCCCATGTTGCTCTGAGGAGCAGGCTGGCTGGTGAGAAAGACTTTGCTAACCTTAGGCTGCCAAGTCCTGGCTGCATAGTTCATGCTCCTATGTGTCGGGGCATTCCAAGCTGAAGGTGATGTGCAGAGTGAGAGCGGCCGTGTCCAATGAGCTGGGGGTTTAAACACACCCTCGAATTTCCCGTGAGTACAGACCTCTGGGTACTGCAGCACACCTTGCCAAGGTGTGACGCTCCCCATCCTATGCCCACAGGCTATCACTGCCCGTGACTCCATGGCCAAGTCACTGTACAGTGCTCTCTTCGACTGGATCGTGCTGCGGATCAACCACGCCCTCCTCAACAAGAAAGACATGGAAGAGTCTGTCTCGGTGAGAGCCCCTACCCCTCCCTGCCTGCTCCACCAAGCAGAGCCGGGGAAGACCAGGCGCTTAGTGTCACACGTCCTTGGCAGGTGGCCTGTGACGTCGGGAGCCAAGGTGGCTGTGGTTGGTGTCAGCAAAGAGGCCAGTTTCTCCAAGGCCCAGGGAACAGGATGGGGTGTAGTTAACACCCCATCCTGTGCGTAGTGAACACACAGCACCCCTCATTCACATATTATAGATTCCAAGGTAGTGGCAGCAGAGCGTTCAGCAGAGCACAGAGCCCTCACAACCAAACGGCTCACTTCCACGGAAGGACCCACCAATGATAACTGTTTTCTCCGTATTCCCAGTGCTTGTCCATTGGGGTCCTCGACATATTCGGATTTGAAGACTTCGAGCGGAACAGTTTTGAGCAGTTCTGTATCAACTATGCCAACGAGCAGCTTCAGTATTATTTCAACCAGCACATTTTCAAACTAGAACAGGTAAGGAAATGCCATCTTGTTGCCCATGCACCCTGAGAGGGTATGGAATGACCCCAACCCTGGACTCTTTCTTTATGGAAGAGAAAGTCTGGGAAACCTCTGCCCGGCCTTGGATGGGCAAACACTAGGCATATTTTTGTCCACGGGTCAATCTTGTACCTTCTTTCTGCTCAAATGTGAAAATCCATCCGATGGGAGAGAAATGGAGCTGCCTCATAAGGATTTGCTTTGGCAAACCGTTTTAATAATCTATCTCCTGTGTCTCTTCACTACGCACTCAGCCATCTTTACCCATGTGTTATTCTTCACATTGATGATCTAGGCAGAAAAAAAATGATAGGCTTATATAAATATCTAGCTGATTTTACTATTAAACTTTCCTTCTGGCTGCTGAGTAACTCAGTGCGGACTGCATTGAGTTACTGTGACAGTGGTGAGACACAGCAGATGACACACATCGTGCAAAAGGGAAAGAATATAAAATGCCTCATTGATAATTTTTTTTTATTGATCATACATTGACAAGATCCTATTTTGAATATATTAGGTTAAATTAAGTCTTTTATTAATTTCACTTGTTTCTTTTTACCTTTTTAACTGACTGAAAATTTGGAGTTAGGCAGGTCGCTCGCACTACATGGCATTATATCACACATTATTGGACATTGCAGTTCTAGAGCAGGGGACGGCAGATGGCAGCTCACAGGTCCAATCCCACCCCACAACCTGTTTTTGTAAATAAACCTTTAGTGGCACATGGCCACGCCCACTTGCCTACATATCATCTGCGGCCTCTTTCCTGCTATGACAGCAGAATCATGAGAAGACTCTTTCTAGCTCATAAAGCTTAATGTATTTATTATCTGGCCCTTGACAGAGAAAGTTTGCTGGCCCCCGGGACATGTTAAGTGTGGTTTTAAGCATCTCGTGTGACAGATATTTAAGCATGTACATTCTTGTTTCTTGTTATTAATAATTTTATGTAATTATGAATATATTTCCACTGATACATCAATATGTATTGGTATTTACAGATGCATGTATAAATATGTATGTACATACATAAATATGTTTATACAGACACGTGGTATGTAAATATTAGCATAGCCCTGAGGTAGTGAAATTACCAGCTAACCCCCAAACCCTGCAGGAGGAGTACCAGAGCGAAGGGATCTCGTGGCACAACATTGACTACACAGATAATGTCGGCTGCATCCATCTCATCAGCAAGAAGCCCACCGGGCTCTTCTATCTGCTGGACGAAGAGAGCAAGTGAGTGTCCGTGGCCCAGTGCCCCCCACAAACCTGATTCCCCAGCCCCCAGAGCCTCACCCTGAAGCCACACCATCCCCAAGAACTTCTGAGTTTGTCACGCTCATTTGGCCACTAATCCTGACCTCACATTAGCAAAGTGCATGTAGCATTTATCAAGGAGATAGTAACACGTGCGATAAATCTGGATCATGCATACCTTGGAGCTGTTAAGAAAGGGACATGGGGCCCAAGTCTCGAAACTAGGCATGAGGTTGGTGCATCCTTGCAAAGGGCAACACATGGAATCAGAGACCCAGACACCAGACTTCCTGCTAAGCCTGGCACCCCTCGTCCATAGGACACCGTGAAGGCTAGAAGAGGTGTTGCTAAAGTGCCTCATGCTTGGCCACCCTGCGGCAGTCACTGAAATTCACTCACCAAATTTATTTCCTGTGGCTCCTGTAATAAATGACCACAAAGCACAGGTAGCTTAAAATAACAAATGTATTCTCTCATGGTCCTAGAAGCCCAAAGTGGAAAATCAGTATCACTAGGCTGAAATCAAAGTGTGGGCAGAGCTGCACTCCCTCTAGAGGATGATCCTTCCTTGCGTCTTCCAGCTGCTGGGGGACCCTAGCATTCCATGGCATGTGGCTACATCACCCCAGTCTCTGCCTTCTGTGTGCACATCACCATCTCTTCTGTCTCTGTCTCATCTCCTCTTATAAAGATTCCAATCCACTGGATCAGTGTCTACCCCCCAACTCCATAACCTCATCTTTACTAATTATATTCATTAAGACCCTATTTCTGAATCCGGTCACTTTCACTGGTTCTCAGGATCAGCACACGGACACCTCTTTCTATCAACAACCTTTTTTCAGCCCCTTGTCTGCTTCTAAAGTCCCGGGAGGGGGCTGGGTTGAATCAGGCTCACCTCCTGCCTCAGACCCAGGCCCATGGACACATCCGTTCATAGCTGGGATCCAGGGAGAGAATGTTCAGATAAGAGAACGATCAGGGTGCTAGGAAGGACTAAATCATCACTTCCAGGAAACCCAGAGCTGGATCCTGAGGAGGAATGTGAGGCATGGCCAGGCTGAGCAGGGTTGGATCTGTCTTTGTTTAAAATCTTGCTATTTTGGTTCTTTGTAGATTTTTTTTTTTAATTTGCATCGATCTGGATTTTCTAAAATAGCACATTAAAATGGTATTTATCCCAATGACTGAATGAGCAGGTTCCTCGTTCCACACCCTTTCCCCAGCCCTGGAAAGAGCATGCTTCGTAGCTACAGCTTCTGCCCTCCACCCGACACCCCATCCCCATTAAGCTGTAGAGCCTGGCATTGGGATTCAGAGGCAAATTGCTCTGTGTGTATTGGTGGTGAGGCTGGGCAGAGAGGCCGGGTATGCCAAAGCCAACTGCAGCATTTCCTTCCTGGGAGGCAGAAATAGCCAGGTACAACGGGTCCCTTATTCGGCCCTCCCTGCCCCATCCTCATCTCCCGGTCCCTCCCTGTAACAGGGGAGCAAGGGCAAGACCCCCTCCAAGACACAGCGTCCAGATACACACAGACCTGAGTAATGCCTTCCTGGGATTATTCCTGGGAGCTGCCCACAGTGGGCCCCGGGCCCAGTCTTGCCCGTGCCAGATGTTTGCATTGGCCACGAGGGCCCGGGCTTCATCCACCAAGGGCCTGTGACCAGATGCTGAGCAAGTGGTCGCCGCTGTTCCTGCATCTAAAAGTTCCAAACCCTCTTCCCCAGCTTCCCCCATGCCACAAGCCAGACCCTGCTGGCCAAGTTCAAGCAGCAGCACGAAGACAACAGGTACTTCCTCGGCACCCCCGTCATGGAGCCAGCATTCATCATTCAGCACTTTGCAGGGAAAGTGAAATATCAGATCAAGGTATGTGTGTGTCCGTTGCCATCATCAGTCCAGGGTGGGAGGCAGGAAAGGCAGGAAAGGTAGATGCCCCCAAGGCCCCTTACCTCCAGCCATCCCTTTTACTAATAGCCCTCAGACCCAGCCCTACATCTCTGGCTCTTACTATCGAAGACCCTAGGGATGGGACCCCCCTCTGTGTTGTTGAGATGGGTCCCACCCCACCAGCAACCGTTGCATGCTGGCTCCCAGGACCTTGGCAGTCACTGGCAAGTGACCACCCACCTCCGTTCCCCCACCAGGACTTCCGAGAAAAGAACATGGACTACATGCGGCCAGACATCGTGGCCCTCCTGCGGGGCAGCGACAGCTCCTATGTGCGGGAGCTCATTGGCATGGATCCTGTGGCCGTGTTCCGCTGGGCTGTGCTCCGGGCCGCCATCCGGGCCATGGCCGTGCTCCGGGAGGCCGGGCAACTGCGGGCCGAGAGGGCCGAGAAGGCTGCAGGTATGGGGCCCACTTGTCACCGTCAAGGGGGAATACTCAGTCCACTTCAAAGCGTATATTTCTGTGGCGTTTAGCACCTTCACCGTGTCGCGTAACCACCACCTGTCTCACAGAACTTTGATCATCCCAAACAGAATTTCTGTACCAGGGTATATAATATACTCTCCTCATCCTCACAAGGCAGAAAGACATGCTCCTGTGTTGCTATAAAGATAGCCTGAGGGCAGCTGCAGTGGCTTAGCGGTTTAGCACCGCCTTCGGCCCAGGGCCTGATCCTGGAGCCCTGGGACTGAGTCCGCGTGGGCTCCCTGCTTGGAGCCTGCTTCTCCCTCTACCTGTGTCTCTGCCCCTCTCTCTCTCTCACTACCTCTCTCTCTCTCTGTCTCTCATTAATAAATAAATAAAATCTTAAAAAAAAAAAAAAAAAAGATAGCCTGAGGCCCAGAACAGCTGAGTGACTGTCCACAGGAGCTTGGCTCCAGATACCAGCTACGGGGCTCCATTTTACCAAGGGCCTTCATTAAAAGCAGGACCAAGGAGATAAAGCCTTCATGAAAAGTAGGAATAAATAATGCTGCTTAGGGAGGAATCGAACACTTCACAGTTCCCGGCTGTGTCCAAATTTGAGCATCAGACTTTTTGTGTGTGTTTTTTTAATGAGTTCAAGTCAGGATCAAAGCCTCTGTGGCAAAGACAAAGCCTCCAAGACCCCAGGCAACCCTCGCCTCCAACTCCATGTGCTCTGTGTCCACAGCCGGTATGGGCAGCCCTGGCACCCACGGTCACCTAGGAGACCTGCAGAGAGGAGCCAGCACCCCATCGGAAAAACTGTACCGGTGAGCGAGACCTTGATTTGTCCAAACCAAGGCTGGTAGACAGCAATATTGTTTAAAACAATGCCAGAAATCCTACACCCTCGAACCAGGTTGGGGTTGACCTGAATAAGGAACCCGGCAACCACTTGAATCCAAAGGACCCAGAAACAAATGGCATCTGGTTGCCGCTTTTCTGCACACAGAAGGCAGGCCTCGGTGCATCATCTGCTTTAGGGAGATGCTGGATGGCTCACTTTACAAAAGATTCTTTTCAGGGCCATTGGCAGGTGAGGCCAAGGAGCCACTAACTAGTTGCACCGAGCAACAGGCTTAATTTAAGAGCACTTTCTCCCTTAGCCTGGGCAGAGTGGTCGAGAGCAGATAGGCTGAGTTACTTTATTTGCTGTCGGAGATAAAATATGCCTCGTTGCACACAATATGATGAGGGTATTTTGTGGCCACCCTGGCAATGACCGAGGGCCTTCTACATATCCCTGTTTGCCCTGGGTATGAAAGTGGGCAGCATGTGCCACACTGGACAGACATCCAAGGCAGTGACAAAGCTAGAGGAGGGACACTTCTGATATCTTGAGAGGGCCAGACAGGCTGTATTAAAAAGGGACCAGCTGAGACAGACAGGCCAGGAGAGGTGTGTTCACAGTTGGGGAGGCACATGCCAATGCTCTGTGGCAGCCAAGTTCCCAGCTTCTTCCTCAGTACCCCAGATTCCCAAGGAGCAAGTTAGTAAATATTTAAACTTGAAAAGGTCATTTTATTTTTGAGCCCTTCATAGTAAAAACTTCAAGAGATTCATAAACATTGTATACATGGCGGTATAGTGTTAGCACCTAGGTAAGTGACCATCCATAAGTGATTTCATGTGTCGTTTCCCTGTTTTTTAAGAGGTGCATTTTTTTTTAATCTGCTTTTTCACCCAAAAGGGGGCAAGAGAAAAAGAAAGCATCTCTTGATTTGCTTGTGTATTCCCACCCTACAAGGACTGAATGTGGACCTGGGGCCACATTGGCTGGAGTGATGTCAGTCTCCCCAGGGCCTGGCCCCTAGGCTGCGGGTCCCACTCCAGGAGCGTGTTTAGTTTATACAGATTCTCCCTTTCAGCTGCTCAATGCTAGATTTCTCATTTGACGGCTCTGAGGAGTTCGATATTAACGCTTTTGAGGACATCATTGCTTTCTATGAAAGCAAGAAGTAAGTAGAAGCAAGGGCCTTCGAACCCAAGACCAGGGAGGCACATCAAGAGGAGCTGCCATCCCCAGGCGCTCAGCGTGGCGTCCAGGGCCAGGAGCGGGAGCGGCAGGCTGGGGATACCAGGGCCCACTGGGCCAGGGGCGGTGGGTGTGTGTTGAAGTCATAGGCCTTGTTCAGAGCTCCAGCCACTGTGCTGACCGCTCAGGGTATGGAGGTGAAACATGACCCTTCTGTTGTCTTTGCTCTGTGCCTCCCTGGAGGGCGAGGGAGCAGAGGTAAGTGAGGGTCTCCAGGCCCTGGGCATGGTGCATGGACACAGATGAGGGGCTGCCGATCGGGGTCTTTCCAGGCCACCTGCCCTGAGCTTAAACATGTATTTGAAATAATAGGAATGAGGAGTTTTTAAAAAGAAACACACAAACCAGAACCTCGTGTCTCACCCTACAGTCCCTGCTGCCTCAATTCCAGAAGTTCCATAAGGACATTTGTCATCTAGACATCCTTCATGAATAGTCCCTTCCATAGCATCTGATTTTTATCTCTTATCCATTCTTGTTCTCGCGCTTGAGTGCCAAAGTTTGGGCTTAGAGCGTATGCTCAGCCATGGGACCCACAGTGATCGAACAAAAGGCAGTGAAGGAGACTGAATTATTTGGGGTAAAGCTCTCCTTCTATAAGGTCTCCTACCCTCACTGCTGAGCTAGGTCACCCTCTGTGTGAGCATCCCTCATGCTGTAGGGTGTTGAGCAGCATCCTATTCTCACCCCACCCGATGCCAGTAGCACCCTCCCCACCCAGTAATGACAACCAAAAATGTATCCAGACATCACCTGGAGGGTAGCATCATCCTGGTTGAGGACCACTGTGTGAATTCCCATCCATTCCTCCTGAGGCCTTTCTTGAAGCCAACAAGGAGATGGACACGTGGCCACAGAATCAACCAGAAAAACTGATGAGCTACACCCACATGTACCCTCGGGTCTAGCCCTCGATGCTTGTTATAATAGAGTCCAGAAGGCTGTTCTATATGAGGCCTTTTTGGTGATCTGAGATGCTGTGTTGCAAACCCCATTCTGCAGAAGCATCCCTGGCCCTCCCTGAGAAAAGGGGAGCCTCCGTGGGGTGGTCAGTCACTCTTGGCTGAACCCCCTCTCAGTCCAGAAGGGAGAGACAGCAGGCGTGCAGACTCTCCAGCTGCATGTTTTGGCTCCAGTGGCCTGGGGATGGTCCCGACCGTGCTGGGGACCCCAAGGTGGCGGGCCTGCTGCTCTAACTTGGTCTTCTCCCTGTCACTGCATCCCCTACCCCACCCCACTCTCAGCGATTTGCATGACCAAATCATCAAGACCATCAAAGGATTGCCCTGGCAGGGTGAGGACCCCCGTAGGCTTCTCCAGTCCCTCAGTCGGCTCCAGAAACCCCGCACCTTCATCCTGTGAGTCCCCCCAAGGCTGTGGCACCTCCCCCCAACCCCCGCAACAAGTGCAACGACCGCCTCCCCGGCTCCCAGGACCCTGGCTGCGGGCTTCCCGTAATGCTGAATTGGCCGCTACAAACGTGCTGTCTTGTGGTTCCATTCTTATGCCAACCTTTGCTAAATGGCCCTCGTAACACTCCTGCCCCAGTGTCTACCCTGTGGCCCAAATCCTTGCCAGCTCCCCAGTGGCCAGCACGGCTTCACAGGAACGCTCCTTCCACAAAGCATCTCTTTTTCTTTCCCTAAACATGCAGAGCAAGGCTTGCTTCACCACTACCACCCCTACTCCTTGCCACCGTGAGCTTATAAAGAAGCTGTCGAAAGTAGGGCATCCAATTTCTTGCACATCCATGGCCCTGCTTTGTGTGGACGGCAGTGCGATATGGTGGGAAGGGCCCAGAAGCCACACAAACCAGGTTTGGACCTGGTCTCACTCTCGCTAACTAACTTATCATGTGGCCTGAGTGCTCTGAGCTTTCCAGCTTCTGTCTGCAAAGCGAGGGTGATGACTTGCATCGCACCCAGTGGGCAGCAGCCTCGGCCGATGGGGGCACTCGTAGCCACTCAGGGCTCAGGCCGGCCAAGAGCAAAGCTTGCGTCCACAAGAGAACGGTTTTCAAATTCATTTTTATTATGCCTTATTCTTCTTCACGTGGATTAAGATAGAACATGACAGGGCACCTGGGTGGCTCAGTTGGTTAAGCATCTGCCTTCAGCTCAGGCAGGGTCCTGGGATCGAGCCCCACATTGGGCTCCCTGCTCGGCAGGAAACCTGCTTCTCCTTCTCCCTCTGCCCCTCCCCTCTGCTCCTGCTCTCTCTTTCGTATTCTCTCATAAAAATAAATAAATAAAATCTTCAAAAAAAAGAAAAAAGGATGGAACATGACACACATAGAACCTCACAACCAAGCATCTTGCTGATCTGTGGGGCACTATTTCCTCAGCTGGTTTTTGTGGATTTTTTATTGTTTTGGGTTTTTTTTTTTAAGATTGTATTTATTTGAGAGAAAACAGAAGCAGGGTAGAGGGAGAGAATCCAAGCAGACTCCCCTCTGAGCGCGGAGCCTGACATGGGGCTGGATCTCACAATCCATGAGATCATGACTTGAGCTGAAAGCAAAGGGTCCGTTGCTTAACCAACTGAGCCACCCAGGCGCCCCTCCTCAGCTGGTTTTAAAAATGAGCCAAGCTGCAAGTTTTTAAAAAAATTTTTTCTTTTGTCTGCAAGATTCCATAGAGTGTCTGAGAACGAGGGCCATGCCCCCCTCCCTTGCCCACAAGATCGGCTTTTGTCTTTTCCTTTGCACCAGTGTGAGTCCAAAATGTACTCCTACCTGAGCCCCATTTCAGTTCCTTACGGGGCAAGATCCGCCCCCTGCACAGACGCACCTTCTGCCCTGCCGATTACCAGCGGCCCCTCCTGCTCCCTGGACACCCGAGCGGCCCCGAGTGAGATGCTCCTGCCACCTCCGGGGCAGCTGCTGGCCAGTGAAGCTCATGTGCAGTCACAGAAGCACCCCACGCGTGCACGGGGTGGACCCGCCCAGGCCTCGGAGAGGCGGTGCAGCGGCCTCGTTGCACTTGTGCGCGCCCCAACTCTGCTTTCTCTGCTCTCGCTCCATCTAACCCGCGAGGCAAGGCTTTGCTGAACTAACCCAGATCCGGACACCTTGTTCTTTCTGTTCACAAAACCGTTTTTAATATTTTGACAGGAAAAGTAAAGGTATCAAACAAAAGCAGCTCATTCCAAAGGTAAACGTTCGCGACACCGCCCGAGGCCGCCTTGCTTTTTGCCCAACTTGAGAGTGCCTGGCTCAACTTGCTTTCTGGAAAATAGGGGGCCAAGGGTGTTGGTGGAGGGAGGCACTTTTAACATCTCTAGCTTTGTAGCTCCTCCCTCTTCCTTCCATCGCCCTCTACCCCCGCTCCCCTCCAAAAATAATTTCTCTGATCAAAAAGCTTTGGAGGTGTCTTGGGGTTTCCTGGAAGCGGGGTGTGTGGTGGGGATATTTGCACAAGCATGTTGACAGGAGTTTCCCAGGAGGAAGCAGGCTGGGTCAGGGGGAGGGCTGAGCAAGGAGGTGGGCTTGGCCCAGTCCCACAGGAGTGTGAACAGCACCAAAGAGCTTCTCCCATCCAGAGACAACAGGACCCTTCCGTCCTCTCCCCCTTTAAGGTCGTTAGTTACCTACCATTTCTGGAGGGCAGAATGGAATGCAGCACCTCCCGGTGTTTCTGGGAGGCTGGGAGAGGAAGTCCCACCAGAAAGGCGGCAACTGTGTGTTGCCAGTAGCCAAGATCCCAGTAGGTGACCTTGGGGAAAGTGCACCCAGCCTGTCTATCTCCACGTACAGTGTACAGACAGATCATGAATTTGCAATAGTGAGAAAAAACCTCTCAGTCTGGCCAACAGATGGCCAGTGCTAGTTCCTCTGGTGAGCTGATACTAAGGATTGGCACACATTGGAAGGCCCACCGGATAAGCTCATGCAGAAGTGCTGAGGACTTGGCACTCCTGAAGCTGTGCAGGAGGAAGGTGGCCCCCTGGAGCTCTCGGCTTCTGGGCACTCAGACTACAAAAGAGGCCATAATCAGGCCTCCCAGAGCTGGTGGTGCCATGTGCCAGGCACAGCTCAGGCTCAATTCCAGGGTCACCCCTGCCTCCTGCCCAGCCCACCAACCCCTGCCCTCTAGCAACACTGTCCCGAGACGGATCCTAAGAGCTGTCGCACCCAGCAGCATAATCCTGGCTCCGGGGCATCTATGAGGCCTCCTAGTGCCCCCTGGTACCCCAGGAGGGCAGGCCAGACCCCCATGTGTCTGTCCTAGAACCTGCTGGATTCCAAGTCCCTAAAGCTCATCATCAGCATGACTCTTCACGATCGAACCACCAAGTCCCTGCTGCACCTACACAAGAAAAAGAAGCCGCCAAGCATCAGTGCCCAGTTCCAGGTAGGCAGCCTGGGGAGCCCAGGGCAGGTGCTGAACTCGACCTGATGCTCTCATAACTTGGCCACAACAAACCCAACAAATGGCTATTCTAGGGCTCCTGACCTTGGCATTGTTTGCCATCTGGGACTGGATGATTCTCCGTGGCGGAAGCCATCTTGTGTGTTATGGGATGTACAGTAGCATCCTCCAATTCTGACACCCAAAAATGTCTCCAGACATTGCCACATGTTCAGGATGGGTAGGGGTAGAATCACTCCTGTTGTGAACCAGTAGTTAAAGTAGCAGGTTAGCGCCTTAAGGCAGCCGCTGAACTGTGTTGTTTGGGCTTGTTTCCCTTTTCCCCTGGTTGCCGGGAAGCTCAGAGGCACTTTTTTTAAGGGGCCCAACGGCTGCTGCTGACCCTTACTTACCATTACTTTTTTTTTTTGTCCTCTTCCTCTTTCCTCACTCTGAGTCTTTTGTGACCACTTTGGCTTTTTTTTAATTCCCTAACCTGGGAGCTCCTACAAATTCTTTTTGTACAGAGCAGGCCAAAGACCAAAATCATGGCATCTGTGCTGCTTCTGAGGCTGACCAGCATTTTAAATCCCCAGAAGGCATTTATCTGGTCCCACCCCACATTCCCACTGAGACAAAGGGCTGGGAGAGCCTGGGAAGATTACCAGTCAGCTCTGAGGACCCAACAGATCTCTTTGGGGCTCCCAGAGATAGCACAGCCTCCAGTCAGAATGTCCAGCTACAGCCTCCCGCATCCTGCGTCAGTGCCAATGCCAGCGAGTGACTGGGTCTCCTCCCACTGAGTGGCCTGCCTCTGGGGGTCCCATCTCAAAACCTTCTCCCTGTTTCCCCAGACGTCCCTTAACAAGCTCCTGGAGGCACTGGGAAAGGCAGAGCCTTTCTTTATCCGCTGCATCCGCTCCAATGCCGAGAAGGTAAGTGGCTCCCATGTCTTGGGGAGGTGAAGGCCAAGGTCTGGCTGCTCAGCAGGGGGTTCTCCTGTGTTGCTGTGCCCCTTGGAGGGCCAGGAAAAGTCTCAGGGAACCAAGTGTTCACACAGGTTCTGGGAACTGTAAATGGTGTGCCGTGGCCAGTCCCAGGTAGAGGGGGGTTGGCAGGAGGCAGTTAGGGCAGCTGGGTGGCCAACCAAGAGCAGGGACATCACTTGAAACCTGGAGGAGCCCTAGGAAGGACAGGTCAAGCATGCTCTTTGGTGCATCCCCACATGGGCCAGTGCAGAAAATGTACCAGAAGGGAGGGGCTGAGGTCATGCAACAGAGGCATAGATCCTACTGTTCATTTGATCTGAATATTTCTAGAAAGACTCATGGAGCATCAGTGGGTGCCCCAATGGCGGGCTCAGTCCTTACTGCTAAGTTTCCTTTGCCTGAGGGGTTCACTGGCTCTTCTGTGCCCTTGGAGACTTTGCTGGGGGCTGTTCAGGATCTGGGCCTGCCCGCTTCATCTCTCCTTTTCCCATTTCCCTGGCCTTCCGCTGCTCCTAGGAAGATCTGTCAACATCCAGAACCCAGCTTCTCCCTACCAGTTTCTGTAGCTTCTGTCCTCCCGGGCAAGGAGCTGGATTCCTCCTCTGGGCCTTCACCTGGCTGTTTCCTGCCCATTCCTTCCTCAAAACTCGGCCCAGGGGGGCCCTAGCATTGTCTGACCCATTCACATATGCACCTGGCTTCCACCTCCAGACCCTGTTCTCCTCTTGGCCAAATCCCTAGTTATTTACCCCAGGGCCTGGCACAGAGTATGAGCTCAGCTCAGGTTTTGATCAGAGCCCTTAAGAACTAATTATTTGCAGCAAATTATCTTAAATTAAGCAGTAAGAAATGTCATGGGTCTTCCAGACACCAGGGAATAGAGCAGATCAGATGCCAGATTTTTCCAGAAGAGATAAATGCCTTAAGCACTGCTGCTGAGCAGCCCCACCTCTTTATTCCAAAAAGAATGTCTGGAGCAAGGAAAGATGGATCCTCCAGGTGCCCACAGCTGCCAGGCTGGGGACATTCCCAGCCAGCCGGGGCCCACCTGTGCTCCCTAACCATGCTCATGCCCAGACTCCTGCAGGACTTTGTCCCATAGTTTCCCATCCCCGGCTGCCAACGCTTAGTTGTCCAGCAGCCAGCACATGTCTTGATCGCTCAAGAAACGCTTACCCCGTTTCAGAAAGAGCTGTGTTTCGACGAGGAGCTGGTGCTGCAGCAGCTGCGCTACACAGGCATGCTGGAGACGGTGCGGATTCGGAGGTCAGGCTACAGTGCCAAGTACACGTTCCAGGTAGGTGGCACAAGCATGGCTGTCGTCACATGGCAGAGGGCCAGTCACCTCCTTCTTTCAGAGAGCACTTCTCTGGAACAGGAACCCAGGGGATTACTTTACACCAGGGTTTCTCCACCGTAGCACTGTTGGCATTTATACCAGATTATTCTCTGTCATGGGGGAGTCAGGGGGAGGCAAGATTCCTCAGCAGAGGTGGCTGGGCCCTGGCCAAGCCTGGAAGGATACAGAGGGGTCAACCCAAGCTGGGAAGAGGGAATTGCACGAGCAGATCCCTGTACAGCTCTGCCCTCTGTTGAGCATCTTCGGTGACGGATGCTTTTATACCTATCTCTTGTGTTCTGTCAACCAGCAGCAAGCGGGCCGAGCTCCTCTTTTGCCAGGGAGGTGATGACTTCAGAGATGGCTCCCTGGGGTTTTTAGAAATGCAAAGGATCATCAGTAACCTCAAATTAGTGAAGACCAAACAGCTAGTGCAGTTTCTCAGCTGCAGCACCATTGACACTAGGGGCTGCCCGGTCATTCTTTCTGTGCGGGCCGCCTTGTGCATTGTGGGATGTTGAGCAGCATCCCTGATCTCCGCCCACTCAATGCCAGGAGCACCCACCCCTCCCAAGTTGGGAGAATCCTGGATGTCTCCAGACATCACCAGACACCCCCAATGGTAAGCCGGCCTGGGTTGAGAACCCCTGGCTCATGCCGTGAACTGGCATCACCTGTGTGAGCCCTGGGCCTGAAGCCACAGATGGTGGCACCAGTGGCACCTGGTCCCCAATCCAGCTGTACCAGGACATGGCCTCGGGGACATGGCTTCATCATTGCATGCCTCCCTTTTTCTCATCCACAGAATGGAAATAGCACCTCTCTGACCCTGCATAAATAGAAAAAGCGAAATCACAGAAATGGGAGGACATGCTGGTGTATTTCACTAATGCTTGGTTCTTAAAAATTTGAATTAACTGTTTACTTAAAAGCTGCATGTGTCCAGCTATGATTCAGCTCTAATGAGCCATAGAGCCTGAGCTCCCCCACCAAAGGCAGCCCTGTTTCCTGGCCACCCCCCAAAAATGCCAGTACCGATAGGCCCTTAAGAGCCACTCGCGAAGTGCCTGGAAGACCCAATACTCTGTGTGTGGTGGTCTTTCTCAAGGTTTAAGTCCTTTCAGAGAGTCTGAGATTTTATCTTTGTTGGTGCCATTCTGGCTCTGGAAACTTGGCTTGACCAGGGAATCGCTGGAGCACCATATCCTCATGGGTGGCGGAAATCTCAACAGAGATTCTCTTTTCTTGGCCAAAATCACCCAGGATTTCACAGAGCAGTTCCAAGTGCTGCTGCCCAAGAATGCCCAGCCCTGCAGGGAGGTCATCTCTGCCCTGCTGGAAAAGATGGACGTCGACAAGAGGAACTACCAGATCGGGAAGACCAAGGTCAGGGCTCCCACACCTCAGGGGGCCACAAACCCATACCCTACCTACCGCTGCACGTAGGGTCCTCCCATGGCCCAGCGTCCCGAGCTACATGCCGAAAGACAGAGGGCTGTGTTGAGGAAGTGTCTTTCTTGGGGCCCAGCACACTCTTTCTTCCCAGAAGGCACAGGAGTGCTTCTAAGGGGTGAGGCTTGGGCATCACGCTGGTTCCCGGCTTCCTCACACATAGCCTAGGGTTACTGCAGGATGTCTGGTACCATTTGCTAGCTCTTAATGTCTGGCAAAAGGCTTCCTTTCAGACACCATCTACCACCTCTACGTATGTGCTGGTTGCTTCTTATGGTTGGGGCACCAGCTGCTGTCCTTGTCCAATAAGCGCTAAAGTCAACTCCTGTTAGGGCTTCATCTGATTTGGAAACCCCCCTCACCATTCTCCAACAAGCTAATCCTAGAGTTACCACGTGACCCGGCAATTCCGTTCCTGGGTATGGACCCCGAAGAACTGAAAATAAAGCGTTCAAACAAATCCCTATACTTGAATGTCCATAGCGGCACTAGCCACAACAGCCAGAAGGCAGAAACAGCCCATATGTCCGTTAGCTGATGAATGGATTAAAAACCTGTGGTCTGTTGGGATCCCTGGGTGGCTCAGCGGTTTAGCGCCACCTTCGGCCCAGGGTGTGATCCTGGAGTCCTGGGATCAAGTCCCACGTTGGGCTGCTTGCATGGAGCCTGCTTCTCTGCCTGCCTGTGTCTCTGCCTCTCTCTCTGTGTGTGTCTAGCATGAATAAATAAATAAAACCTTAAAAAAAAAAAAACTGGGCCATTCATATAATGTGATGAGCGAAAAGCAGCATGACACAGAAGCCTGCATAGTGTATGATCCCATGTATATGAAACGTTCAGGAAAGATCAACAGAGAGCAGATCATTGGTTACCAGGGGCTGGGGAGTGACTGCTCATGGGGATGGGTCGCTCTTCAGGGTGATGGAAATGTGTTGGAGCTAGTGTTGTTTGCACAATGTTGTGAATGTACCAAATGCCCCGATCTGTTTGTGTTAAAATGGTTAACTTCACATTACTAGAATCCTCTCAATATATTAAAAAAAAAAAAAAAAAAAAACTCCCCTTGGTCAGGTCAGGCAACACACCAGCTTGGTCTGTGCACTTATGGGGCACAGGGATTCTGGGGGCTGCACTGACCCCTCCTGTGCCCACACCCCCTAGGTTTTCCTGAAGGAAACAGAGCGGCAAGCCTTGCAGGAGACGCTGCATCGGGAGGTCGTACGGAAGATCCTGCTCCTCCAGAGCTGGTTCCGAATGGTGCTGGAACGCCGGCACTTCCTGCAGATGAGGCAGGCAGCCATCACCATCCAGGTACTAAGGAGGCCTTGCAGGACCAGGGACGGGGCAGCCAGGGTCACACATCCCCAGTCCCTGACTGCCCACTGCACCCCCAGGCCTGCTGGCGATCCTACCGCGTCCGGCGGGCATTGGAGAGGACGCAGGCTGCCGTGTACATCCAGGCTGCATGGAGAGGCTACCAGCAGCGGATGGCCTACCGGCGCCGGAGACAGAGCATCATCCGCCTGCAGAGCCTCTGCCGGGGTCACCTTCAGCGCAAGAGGTGAACAGAGCAAGGCCCCACCTCCCATCCCTCCCCCAGCACCCCTGGCCCCAGGAGCTGCCTGAGATGCCACCTGGCCAGTAGAGCCATCTGGGCACATGACGCCCCAAAGAGACATTCCAGGGATGGTGGGCAACACCTGTAGATGAAGGCTGAGGTCACTGTTGCCAGGACTTGCTCTCTGGCAGGGACCCCTCCCCACCTCACTGAATCCACCCACCCTGAGCCCATTGATGAAACAACTTGGCTTCAGAGTTGGAGGGTTCAGGCTGCTAAGTAAGACCAGCCCATAGCGGATTCCCCTCAATCCATGCTTATATGTAAAGCTCAGGCATCTACCCAGCCAGCGACCCCCAAAGAAATTCAGGAGTTTCTTAACAGTTCCCTCTCACAGCAGAGAGACTTAGGGCAGAGGTGGCCATGACAATAAATAGCCATTTCTTGTATCTCCCTTTTCTAGCTGAGGCATTTCTGCTTTTCCAGAACCATCCCTGAGGGCCAGGGTCACCCCACTTGGCAGGACAGAGCCTAGCCGCCAGCCCGCGGGTAGCACAGGGGGTCCCTGATGCTCTAAGTGGATTCTGGAGGTGGCAGTCATGTTTGTTGCTGAACCTACCTGCTTTCCTCTTGTCACACCAGCTTCAGCCAGATGGTCGCAGAGAAGCAGAAGGCTGGAGAGGAGAAGGAAGCCCAGCAAGCCTTAAGGGAAGAAACCGCGGAGGGCGGGCCAGGCCAGGCAGCCAAGCAGGAACAGGTGCCCAGGCAGGACCCAGAACCATCAGAGGACAGGGAGCATTTGGCGTTGGAACCCCAGGTGTGGCCAAACAATGAGCCCCTGGCAGAGAGCTCCCAACCAGAGAAGGAGGTCTCCAGCCCAGAGAAGGCTCTCCTGCCCCAGAAAAATGCAGCTGAAAGTCACGAGAAAGTGCCCAGCAGCCGAGAGAAGCGTGAGTCACGGCGGCAGAGAGGGCTGGAGCACGTGAAGCTCCAAAACAAACACATACAGTCCTGCAAGGAAGAGAGCGCTCTCAGAGAACCTTCTGAAAGGACTGTACCAGAGCAAGAGGAGAGCCTCCTGGAAGACAGAAAGGAGAACAGAGAAGATGAAACTCCTTCAGACTTGGGGACAGAGACAGAGAATGCTTCCAAGAAACAGCCCGAGGAGCCACTGCAGGCCATGCCAGCCAGCCAGCTCTCAGGAGAAACCCTAAAGATGCCCCAGGGCAGGGACCCAACGCCTGGCCACGTGGAACGGCCAACCAGCCTTGCCTTGGACAGTACGGTCAGCGTGCCCACCCCCAGCACCACCCCTGAGACCCCCAAGGACAAGAGCAAGCTGGGTGGTGACCTGAGGGCACAGGACAGGCCTGAGAGCCCTGGAAGCTCCACCCAGATCCAGCGGTACCGGGACCCAGACTCTGAGCGGCTGGCCAGCGCCGTGGAGCTATGGCGAGGCAAGAAGCTGATGACTGCTGCTTCTAGCACCATGCTGAGCCAGTCCCTGGACCTCAGCGAGCGGCATCGGGCTGTGGGGGCTGCTCTCACACCTACAGAGTAAGCCCCGGGCCCTCCTTTGTCTGAACACCGTGGTGCCCAGCTGTGTTGGGCAGGTAGGGTGGAGGGACGCACAGAGGCCTGCCTGGCAGCAGGACCAGGGCAGTGCCACGTGTCCCAGAAACACGTGAGTGGCTCTGTGCCTGGGAGCCAACACCAGGCATGTGGGAGCTCCGAGGAGGGAGGGAAGAAGCGGCAGGAAAAAGTAAAGATTTGGCATCTGCCGGGAGATGCAGAGCTTGGTACCAGCTGGGACCCTGAGTCTTCCTCCTCTCCCCCCACAGCCCCCAAATGAGCTATGTTTACACAACAATCCCTGGCTTTGCGGGAGGCAGCCCCTCGGGGCGACATCCCATTTCCCGGCCTGCCTGGGTCTCCCTGGGTCTCCGTTTCCTCATCAGAAAATAGAGGTGGTTACTCTCACCCAGGAATTGAAGAAGGGGCCCAGCTCTTGACACTTTGCCTGACCCTTAGTTAGCTACACACCAGTGACTCCGAGTCCCCAGCGCCTCCTCCCAGAGGCCTGCGTGGCCAGACGCAGAAAGAGCTGGAGAAAGATGCAGGCCTTCTGCTAGGCCGGGCTTTCTCGGCCTCACACGCTGACGCTTGTGGCCAACTGGTTCTCTGGGTTGGGCTGTCACGTGCCCTGTGGAGCGTGGAGCAACATCCCTGGCCTCCTCCCACCCGAGTCAGGACAACTAAACATGTCTCCTAACTCACTCTTGGAAATAAAAGCCACCTTTCTGTGATCTCGCAGGGACAGACGCATTTCCTTATCCACGAGCGACGTCTCCAAGCTCCTCCCGTCCCCATCCCAGACCAAGATTCAGGTAAAGCTTTAGGCTGCAGCTCTCACCCCTCTAGGTCCAAACCCTCTTCCACCCTGGCTGCCCTGGCTCTCCCCAAAGTACAGCTTAAAAGAGAAGGGAAGTTGGTGGATGGACGGCGTGGTGGGCAAAGCACCCCTGCTTTCCCTCCAGCGAGTCCCGCCGTCCTCTGCTTACCTAGCCCTGTTCTCTGGCAGCCTTCTACGGAAACCGTGGATGGGGAGCCCAGCAGCAAGAAGCTGGCCGTCCAGAAAAAGAAGTCAGGCGACACATCTGCCGGCACAGACTCCGGGTTGTCCCCAGGCGCCCAGGCCGACTCTAAGTAAGTGTGAGCTTTGCTTTGGGAGGTGGCTCAGGTGACCAGAGAGAGGCTGCCCAGGGTCCCTGCCAGGGCCTCCCGTCCCAGGGTGGTCTGGTCTCCTAAACTGATGGCATTTATGAAGCGCAGTCGGCAGGTGTCTGCCCGGGCTAGGAGGAGAGATCCCTCACGGAGCCCAGGTCATGACCTCCTCACGTGCAGTGTGGCTGCGTGCCAACCTAATGATTCCCACTAAGGTGAGAGCCAATCTGGGTCACTTCCTCTGGGGCCACAGGTAGACAGTTTCCATTTGGCTTTTTATGGTATCGAAACCAGCTCCCTGCTTCCCCCTACCTCTGGAGCTCTTCCTGGGTCCATGGCTAGAAGGAACTGGGCCAAGGCTCTGTCCCCAGAAGCCCCTGCAGAAATGCTCCAGGTGGTTCCATCACAGAACAGAGAGCATGGGCCGTGGGACAGGGGAGCTTTGAACGCAGGGACTGGAGGCTGAGGAAGGTCCAGAACAGGCTGGCAGAGGGAGGCAGAGAGCCCACCACTACAGAGACACCCCACCACCAAAACAGAGCACCTCAGACCAGGGGGGCTTCCAACAACCCTCTCCTGGTCCCAGGGGGCCAGGAGTCCAAAATCAGGATGTGGGCAAGGCCACCCTCTCAGAAGGCTCTAGGGAAGGGTCCTCCGTGCCTCTTCCGGTTCCTGGGGGCTCCAGGCATCCTCAGCTGTGGCTGCATCACCCTAGTCTCTGCCTCCATCTTCACGTGACTTTCCTCTTTCCTGTGTGTTTTCTCTTTCTCTCTTATAAGGATGCTTGAACCCGGATTTGAGGCCCATCTGGGTAACCCAGGATGACCTCATCTTGAGGTCTTAGTCCGTTTGGGCTGCTGTAACAAAACCACCACAGGCTACGTGGCTTAAACTATGGACATGTCTTCTGGGGGCTAGAAGTTCAAGATCGAGGCACCAGCAGATGTAGTATGTGGTGGGGGCCACTTCCTGGTTCACAGAGGGCAACTCACGGGGCGTCACATGGCAGGAAGGGCAAGGGCCCCTTTTGTAAGGGTACTAGTCCTTTTTTTTTTTTAAGATTTTATTAAGAGAGAGAGCGCGAGAGAGCACCAGCAGAGGGAGGGGGAAAGAGAGAAGCAGACTCCCCGCTGAGCAGGGAGCCTGATGGCAGCTCGATCTCAAGACCCGGAGATCATGACCTGAGCCCAGACGCTTAACTGACTGACCCACCCAGGCGCCCCTGCAAGACCTTTTCCCCAAATAAGGTCACACTCACGGGTCCTGAGCATTAGCACATGGACACATCTTTTGTGGGGTGTACCATTCGTTGCATGATTTGGCATTTGTTCCTTCTGATTTCCTTTCCTAATACTTGGGCCCGTAAAAACACATAAGCAGGCAGAGGGTAGTTTTACTTCTTTTTTTTTTTTTCTTTTTTTTTTCTTTTTTTAAGATAATAGGGTCATGCTGTGATATCTGCTCTGCATCTTGCTTTTTCACCTGACTCCCCGTCAGTTCACACATATGAATCTCATTTTTAGTAGCATTTCTTTCTAGTGATAACCAAGACAAGAGTTATTTTTCTTTTTATAGTAAGACCACCTTTTCTTCAGCCTTGCTTCTGTTGTCACTTCCGGAGGCTTAAAGGAAACCCCTTACTTTCTCCTACAGATCCACTTTTAAAAGACTTTTCTTGCATAAGAATAAGGATAAAAAGTCTAGCCTGGAAGGTGTGGAAGAAACTGAGAACACAGTACCTGGGCATACCATGCTGGAAGCCGCCACCACCAAAAAGAATCTAGAAGGTTGGTCCCAGGCAGCCTTGGGGATGGAGGGTGGAATGAGCCACCAGGGTCCCTGGGGACGGGTTCTGGGCACAGGGCCTTGGGGCTGATTGGTCCCCCCACTGGGGTGCTTTTTGTCTGCAGCCCTCAGTTACAGCAGGGCAGGGTCCTGGTCCTCTGTGTGTGTGACCCTTGCCTCCCCTAGAACCCACCTCACTGGCTATTCCTTCTCTGTCCAGCCTCTAGCCACCAGCACCGCCACCCAGCAGGTGAGAAGCATGCCAAGGAGCCAGGAGGCAAAGGGAAGAAAAACCGCAACCTTAAGATTGGCAAAATCACAGTGTCAGAGAAATGGCGGGAGTCAGTGTTCCGCAAGATCACCAATGCCAATGAGCTCAAGTACTTGGATGAGTTTCTGCTCAACAAGGTGGGTCTTCTGAGGGCAACTATGGGGCTGGGGGCACACGCAGAGTCAGGCCGGGGCATCCCCAGAAGGGTTTTCATCACCCGGCAGTTTCTGGAACCCTCAGCATGCCGGGAAGAGACAGTCCAGATGCACAGTTCCAACACAGAAAATTCCAGAAACCAGATGCTTATTATTAAACTTGACATTAGCTCCTTTACTGCAAAATTCTACCTGGGCTCATCTAAGAACATCTGTAGCCTATATTCATGTTGCTCCTCGTGGACATTTACATTTCGTGTGAAAAGTCAGTGGGTGTTGGAGCCCCTGGCTGGCTCACTTGGTAGAGCACGTGACTCTTGACCTTGGGGTCATGAGTTCAATCTCCATGTTGGGCATAAAGCTTACTTAAAAAAGGTGGGGGGCGGGGGAATCCCTGGGCGGCTCAGCGGTTCCGTACCTGCCTTTGGCCCAGGGCATGATCCTGGAGTCCCAGGATCGAGTCCCACATCTGGCTCCCTGCATGGAGCCTGCTTCTCCCTCTGCCTGTGTCTCTGCCTCTCTTCTCCTTTTTTGTGTCTATCATGAATAAATAAATAAAATCTTAAAAAAAAAAAGTTCAGTGGGTCTGATTACAGGGACTGCACAGAACACATGGAACAGTGTTACATCCAGAGTGCCTACTTCTGGGACATACCTGTCCTGAGAGCCTCAGGCGAGGGGGTGTAGCCTGGCCCAGAGTCCTCTCCTGCAGAGGTGTGTGCACTTGTGTGTGCAGGTGGGCACCAGGCAAATGAGTTTTATCTGGCAGTACCTGCCCAGGAAGTTCAAAATCTACTGTTTGAAGACACTTTCTCTGTTATCTCTCAGCACCCTTAGAGGTAATTGCCCCACTTTCATCCTTGAAATGGAAGTGCTTGCAGCCAGGAGGGCACCAGACATACCTGCATCCCCCGGTGGCCTCACTGTGGCTCAGCCCTGGCCATCAACTTATTTTGCTTCAAATACACTTTTACAAAATGCATTGGGTTCTCAGAGCAGATGCTAATTAAGCACTTGTTGTATATGGTGGCCGTGAATCAGTAACCATGACATGCATCTGGGGCGTGGCTCAGTGTTCGGCACCTGTGTAGGGTGGAAGGAGGGGCCCGGGCTAGACCACTGGTTTTCAGTCAGGGATGATTGTGTTCCAGGGGACAGTTGCTACATCTGCAGACATCTTTGGCTGTCGTGAGTGGGGACTGCTACTGGCATCTGGTGGGTGGAGGCCAGGGATGCTGTTCAACACCCGCCCCTAGCGTAATCCACCCCAGATGCTGGGTGTTTAGTTTAAACCTGGACTGAAAGGATTGGAAAGACTAGGATTGGCCAGAGGGCCTGGATTTTTTTGCTGGGATCGTAGAGGAGTGAAAGAAGGACCTGGAATGGAGCAGAGCAACAACCGATCAGATGCCAAGCCTCGGGTAACTCCACATCAGGGCATCTCTTTTTCTCCAGATAAACGATCTGCGTTCTCAGAAGACTCCCACCGAGAGCTTATTCATCGAAGCCACTGAGAAGTTCAGGAGCAACCTCAAAACCATGTACTCCGTCCCCGTACGTGCAGCCCCCAGCCTTGGGGAGGGCCCCTGTGGGGATTCCTGAGCCCTCTCCAGGGCACCCCCCCGCCCCACCGCTGTCTGTCCCACCGGGGTCACGCCTGCGTCCCCACAGAACGGGAAGATCCACGTCGGCTACAAGGACCTGATGGAGAACTACCAGATTGTGGTGAACAACCTGGCAGCAGAGCGGGGTGAAAAGGACACCAACCTGGTCCTCAACCTCTTCCAGTCGCTGCTTGACGAGTTCACCCGCGGGCACACCAAGAACGACTTCGAGCCGCCCAAGGTTGGTGGTGCCACCTCAGGGACGGTGGGCGGGGAGGCGGGGGTACTCCCAGGGCCGATCCAGACTTCACTTCTGTGCTCCCTCACAGCAGAGCAAAGCTCAGAAGAAGAAGCGGAAACAGGATCGCGCTGTGAGTATTTGTGCGTGTGTGCGTGAGCGTATGTGAGCGTGTTTGCCCGCTCGGCCATACGGAGCCCTAATGGTGACCATGCACCTCAGCCCTGAGATGCCACGTGCTATGATCACACTGAGTAGCCGCGTGGTAAGACCGTGGAGGGTCCCCCCTGGCCACTCAACACCCTCCCCTGTGGCCCCCAGGCCCAGCACCACAACGGGCACGTGTTCGTCAGCTACCAGGTGAGCATCCCGCAGTCGTGTGAGCAGTGCCTCTCATACATCTGGCTCATGGACAAGGCCCTGCTCTGCAGCGGTGAGTGCCCGCCCCCCTCCAGCATTCCCTAACTCCCCCACCACTTCCCCTCACACCCCACTACCCTCCACCAAACCTCCTAACCCTTCACCATGTCCCCAACCCCTCCCTGTGCACCTGGGCCTTCATGTGAGCCACAGGGTGGAACTTTCTGGAACATTGCCCTGGCCATGCCTCAGCCTCTCAGTCCTCCCACCATCACCCTGGGGTAAATCCCGATTCTCAGCCGGCCCTGAGGCCCCCACCCTCCTCTGCAGCCTGCCCTCCACATGACCCCCCTTGGCAGGCTACCCCATGTCCCACCTCCCAGCTTAGGAACCCACTGCTCCTGCTGCCTGAACCACTAGCACCTCTCCAGACCCCCAGAGTCCCCCCCTCATGTGGCAGGCAAGGCCAGGCACCCCCATAGGAGCCCTGAGACACAGACAAAGTCCAGGATGACCCAGCTGGCAGGAGGGTCTAGCCCTGGGCCAGCTCAGTCAGGTCTCTGGCAGTCGTGTTTTCCCTCCGTGATCAGCCCCCCTGTCTTCTGCCCGGGTCTCCTGTCTCCTCAGTCCTCGTGTAAGGAGCAACCTATCCGCCTGTGTCTGTCACAGATACTTCTGAGACCAGGACACTTGGTGCCCCCTCTTTTTTGGTCTCAGCTAACTTTCTCTCTCAAGTATGGCTCCCCAAACCTCTGCTCCTGTCCCATTGGCCAGGCTCTAAGGCCACTAACAGTCACCAGCTGTGAACATCTGCCCATGTGGCTTCCTGTCGTGGGAATCAAGGCAGAAATTCTTAGACTCAAATTCAGAAGCCAGTCAGCGGATCCCTGGCTGATAGGGCAGGTGGCCCCAGGGACCTGGGGCCCTTGATGCACCATCTGTGACACCCCCCATGACCTCCTAGTGTGCAAGATGACCTGCCACAAGAAGTGTGTGCACAAGATTCAGACCTACTGTTCCTACACATGCGGGAGAAAGGTGAGCCCCTGCAGGGCCAGGAACCTCCCCAGAACACCTGGGTGAGGCCATCCTAAGCCATAGGGGGAGAAGGTGTGCTTGGTGCGAAGCCAAGGTTAGGTGTCAGGTAGGAGCAGGGAGCTGGCAGGAGGGGCTGGTCTGGTGTCAGCAGAGCACACTCTGGCTCTGTCAGAGACCCCTGAAGTCCCCCGAGACAGGACTGGGCTTCTGTGTGCATCTCAGACCTCCAGCCCTGCTCCTCCCTCCTCCAGAGGGAGGGAAGCACAAGAGAGGAGGGTCCCAAGCACTGGGGCTGCAGCAGGAGCAGGACCATCTGCCCTGAGGGAGCTGTGGGGAACCCCTGCCCGGCGATCAACAAGCTCACCTTCCCAGGCAGCCGCCCCCAGCAGCCTGCAGGGAGGGATGGAGCCCACACGGGATGCCTGACCCCACCTCTGGTGTTGCAGAGCGAGCCCGGTGCCGAGCCAGGCCACTTCGGCGTGTGCGTGGACAGCCTGACCAGTGACAAGGCCTCAGTGCCCATCGTGCTGGAAAAGCTCCTAGAACATGTGGAGATGCATGGCCTATACACCGAGGGCCTCTACCGCAAGTCAGGCGCTGCCAACCGCACTCGGGAGCTAAGACAGGCACTGCAGACAGGTGGGTGTCGAGGGTGGGTGGGCACCGTGGGCGCGCGGGCACGGCCCCCCTGCCTGTCCTCACCAGCCCCGCCCTGGCCTTCCCACAGACCCCGCGGCCGTCAAGCTGGAGAACTTCCCCATCCATGCCATCACCGGCGTGCTCAAACAGTGGCTTCGAGAGCTGCCCGAGCCCCTCATGACTTTTGCCCAGTACGGCGACTTCCTCCGAGCCGTAGGTGAGTCTCGGCAGCAGCGAGGGTGGGCAGGTGGGCAGGGTCGGGGTTCGAACCACAGGTGCTCACTGTGGCCGGTCGGAGAGGCGCAGGTGCCTAGCCTGGGGCAGGGCCAGGACCCCTGTGGGGCTCTGCATCTTGTCACACACCCAGCCTAGCCCCCACTCAGTGGGAGGCTCCCGGGCACCCTGGGAACGTGTCAGGGCCAGGCCCACAGGGAGCTGACGCGCTGGGCCCTCCTAGAGCTGCCAGAGAAGCAGGAGCAGCTGGCCGCCATCTACGCCGTCCTGGAGCACCTGCCTGAGGCCAACCACAACTCCCTGGAGCGGCTCATCTTCCACCTCGTCAAGCAAGTGCCTGCTGCCTGCTCTCCCTGGGGTGGGGGTCCCCATCAAGAGCCCCGCTGCAGTGTTCCCTGGGTCCCTCGGGTGGGGGGCCCCCAGACTCTTCTGTGGTGCCTCTCGTGCCCCTCTCCCAGCTCCAGGGTGTGGTGCCACAACCCCAGGGCTCCGGCCTCGGTCCAGGAGCTTCCTGGCCACCCCTAACTGCCGCTCACCACGCAGGGTGGCCCTGCTTGAAGACGTGAACCGTATGTCACCCAGCGCTCTAGCCATCATCTTTGCACCCTGCCTCCTGCGCTGCCCCGACAACTCAGACCCACTGACCAGCATGAAGGACGTCCTCAAGGTCACCACGTGAGTGCTAGGTGCCGGGGCTCCCCACCCCATGTCTCCTTCAGCGGCCAGGGCATCACTGCCAAGTGTGTTTGAGGCTGAAGAACTCGGGGAAAAAGGAGGAAGCCCTCCTCTCCAGTCACAGGGTGCGGGGCAGACAGTAAAGCCCCATGTTCTTGGCCTCTGGCAGCAGTGAGAACTGTCAGGAAAGAAACAGCTGTCTGGGGGTCCCTTCTGCCCCCTGCGTCGTCTTCAAAAGTTTTCAAAGAGTTCTTCAGAAGAACTCAGAAGGAAGTCGTCAGACTAATGGGACATTATTCAGGCTTCGAGTTGTAAAAAGAAGAACCCGTCACCCTAGGTGGTTTCTTGTGCGGCCCTGACACTACCCGGGTAGCGGCGTGGTGGTGACAGATTTGCTTCCAGCCTCTTCCAGCACATTCTTTGCTCCCATTTTTTCTTATGTGGGTGTGATGATGGAAAACCTGAATTGTGACTGCCTCTCTGGGCTGAGCCGCCGCACACCCTTAGCACTCAGAGTGCACCTGCTGGAGCCCCCGGGGGCTCAGTGCCTGCAGCCGCTGCAACCAATCACCCAGGCTCCCTGTTCATACTCCTGCGTGAGGCAGGATGACTGTGAGGGATTGGTTCACTTTGATCCGGGGTGCTAGACTTCTTCCTTCAAACCAGGAGCCTTGTCGAGACAGGGACTCAGGCTCGGAAAGGTGGCGCAAGCCACACGAGGTCACACAGTGAGCTGGCATGGAGATGAGGGCCACTGCCCACGGCTGTGTCTGCGGCCCTGTGTGGCCTCTGTCTGGGTCTCCAGCTAGGGCCTCTCTAGACCCCGGGCCCCAACACCGCCATCCTGGGGGCAGTAACTGAGTCCCCTTCTCTGCAGCTGCGTGGAGATGCTGATCAAAGAACAGATGAGGAAGTACAAGGTGAAGATGGAGGAGATTAACCAGCTGGAAGCTGCGGAGAGCATCGCCTTCCGCAGGCTCTCCCTCCTGCGACAGAACGCTGTAAGCACGCTGGGTGGGCATGGCCAGGGGCCTGGCTGGGGCGGTGGGGCGAGGTCTCACTTTTCCACCCCTTGAGCTCCCAGCCCACCCTTGGCCACAAGCCTTCCTGCCAGGGGCCTCATGGGAGCACGGTTGGGGGCCAGTTCCCCAACTCAGCTCAATGACCGCCTTCTTCGCTCAGCCTCTTGCCAACCAGCCCTCAAAGGGCAGCAGGGGACCTGTCATCCACTTGGTGATGTTCACATCATCTTCCACCCACACCTCCGGGGAAAGTGGCCATACGGTGGGGGTGGGGGCTTGGGGGGCAGGTCCTGATTCCCCTGGGAGGGCCCTGTCCTTGTCCCTACAGTCAGATGTGGCTCGGTGCCCGTGACATGCCTGGGTGGTGGTCGTGGCCCTGGGTGGTTACCCTCTGTTCGTCTCTTCCCCAGCCATGGCCTCTCAAACTGGGGTTCTCGTCTCCCTATGAGGGGGTCCTGGTATGTACATGTTCCGTGGGCCCACCCTGCATGACTCCGGGTGCGGTGCATGCTGGGTTCCCTCCGTGCCCATGGTCTCATAGGATAGACCGAGCACGTGCTAACCTTCTGGAAGTGCATGTTGGGGGAGGCCCACTGCTGCTGACCACCTGTGCGGAGGATGACTAATCAGCCGAGCACCAGCCACTCGGCCCCCACGTGATCCTTGGAGCAGCCTCACTAAACCCACCTTCCACATCAGAACTAACCTCTCCCTGTTCACACCCGAACCTCAGCTGTTCACACCCGACTCTCCCCTCCCGAGAGCACCGGCCCCACCCACCCAGAGGGGCCAGCCAGACCTGCCACTTCTCTGTTGTAGATCAAGAGCCCCAAGGCCCGAGGAAGCAGTGCTGGCAGCCTGGAGGAGCTGGGGGTGCTGCCAGAAGAAGAAGTGCCCAGCGGTGATGAGGACCGTGAGAAGGAGATCCTCATTGAGCGGATACAGTCCATCAAAGAGGAGAAGCAAGTGTCTCTGCCCCCTTTCTGCCCTCAGCTGTGCCATCTGGCCCCCATCCCCAGGCCCCTCTGCAGAGCAGACCTGGCTGTTAGGAGGCTGACGGGCTAGACTCCTTCCCGTCATCCAGTACCTCCCTCATGGGGTGCTACTGTCCTAAAGTGCAGCCTAGGGCTCTGTTTAAACCCCATGCTTGACCATGGGAAGCCACGTGGTCCACAGGAAAAGAAGGGGCAGCAGAGGGATAATGCCCAAACTTTGTCTTGAAGTTGGTCTTAACTAGGGTAAACAACGAATCTGTCATCTGGTCAAGATGTGTGAGTAGGGCTGCCACTACCATTATGCCAGTAGAACAGGTGTGACCTGGGCCACCTGGCCACCCCAGTCCTAGGAACAGGGTAGAGGACTCCGGGCAGAGGGAATAGCACTTGCAAAGGCCCTGAGGCAAAAACATATCACTAGCTGAGTATAGGCGAGGTGGATGGCTTCCCTCAGCAGCCTGACACATTGCTCCTCGGAGTTTCTCTGGGCCAGATGTGATTTGGGGATTTGGGGATGGGTACTAAGGGCAGGGCCTCCCACCCAGGACCAGGAAGTTCCTATTCTGTCCCCAGCTGGCCTGGCACTATTGTTGGGTGGTCTTTGACCCTGGGAACAGCCTTGGACACCGTGACACCCTCCCCCCACCCCCAGGGAGGACATCACCTATCGGCTGCCGGAGCTGGACCCTCGGGGCTCCGATGAGGAAAACCTGGACTCTGAAACGTCAGCCAGCACTGAGAGCCTGTTGGAAGAGCGGGCCGGGCGGGGGGCCTCCGAAGGTCAGTATTAAGGCAGCGTCTGCTTTGCTCCTTCCCATGTTCACCACCGGCAGGCCCTGGGGCAAGGGTCCGTCTCCTGGCCCCGAAGCTGCAGTAACCCTGCCGTCTGTCTCTCAAAAGGGCCCCCCGCGCCTGCTCTCCCCAGCCCCGGCGCGCCTGCCCTGAGCCCCCTCCCCGTGGCAGCCGCCCCTCCACGACGAAGGCCGTCGTCCTTCGTGACGGTCAGAGTGAAGACCCCCCGGCGGACCCCCATCATGCCCACAACCAACATCAAGCTCCCACCCGGCCTGCCCTCCCACCTCCCTGGCCGGGCACCGGGTGCCCAGGAGGCTGCTGCCCCAGTGAGGCGCCGAGAGCCGCCTGCCCGCCGCCCGGACCAGGTACACTCTGTGTATATCACACCCAGCACTCACCTGCCCGTGCAGGGCATCCGGGAGCCCCTGGATGAGGACAGCCGGCTTCCTGGGGCCAAGCGGAGGTACTCAGACCCCCCAACCTACTGCCTGCCCCCCACTTCGGGCCAGGCCAACGGCTGAGGGCCACCCAGTGCCAGAGCTGGTCACTGAGCTGAAGAGCCAGCATCTGGCTGAGAAGGATCCCAAATGAAAAACTCCAAGACAATGTGAGGTGGGCACTAGCCCCAGTTGCAGAGTCCTAAGCAGGGAGATGCCACCTAAGGCTCAGCCTACCCACATCATATAGACGCGCCCACTCAGATCACCAAATCATGGTGGGCAGCCTGGCATTGGCATCCCCCACCTCTTTTTTTGTTTTTATGGTAACTGTTTCTTTGTGCGTGGTTTACATAACTTTAAACTGTTAACAGCCTTAACCAGAGACCAAATTGTTTTTTATACATGTATGTACAAACTTTTATATTAACGCCCTGCATCTCCCTTATAACCCGGACATGAGTCTTCAGAGCAAAGCCTGCACAGCTGCCACACGTCAGAGGCCCGGACCTGCACGAGGACGGCTTGGGGCCCAGGGTCTGAGGGCCAGGACCTTGCCCAAGGGATCTGGACACTTGGGGCACAGGACTGCCCCCAAGTCTTTCTCAGACTCATCCTCTGCCCGGCTGGCAGCCACCTGGCTGGCATGCCTTGGAAGGAGTATTGGGGCCCCTCTGGGGTTCAAGGCTGGTGGCTGGAGTCAGGACACAAGGTGGTAGGCAGCCTCCACCTGCAGCACCACAGACCTCACATCCGAGGGACACTTGAATGTGGCCATCACTCTTCTGTCCACCATGCCCTGGACTCAGGAGGCTGGAGGAGGCTGCCCTCGGCACACTGCCCACTCCATGTGGCAAACAGGAGCCGCGACTCAGGACCACTCACAGGCAGGGAGGGCAAGGTTGTACATTCCTACTGGACAACAGTGACAGCCTGGGGCTCTCCGGAGTTGGGCTTCCCCTCTCTTAGGCTTGGCTCACTCCCCAGACACACGGCCACAGGTCTGGGATGAGAGGTGGGTGCCCCGGGTGCCCCGCAAGCCGTGCAAAATAAAAAGTGCCTGAAAGGTATTTGTGTGCAGTTCCTCTCAGACTGGTTCAGAGTCAGTTGGGGGAGGAGGGGCTGGCAGGTGGGGGTGGTCCACCCTGTGGCTTCAGCCAAGACAGATGCAGGGCAAGGGGCTATGCCCCTTGTCGGGGAGGACCTGCCTTGACACCCCCCGCCCCCAGCAAACACTGCTGTTGGAATTTCACATTACTCCTCACTCTGGAGTGGTGTGCTTGCTGGAGGTGCTTATTTATTAATCTGGAAATGGGGCCGGGGGGGGGGGGGACTGCCTCCTGTTGCCATGTTTTAGCACCCACCCTACCCCTACTTAAGACTTAAATGTCAGCTAAAAGGGTCATCTCATTATGAAGAGATCAGTTCCCAGTGGGCCCACCAGAGCCAGAAGGTACACACCCCATCCCCACCCCCACCATCCCCTCTCAGACCAGCTCCCAGTCTGCAATAAGATGGGCAGCTGTGGGAACTTGCTGGCAGGTGGGGCCCATGGGGCTGGCGGGGGGTGGACAGTGAAGAACCCTAGTCCATGTGACACACGAGAAAGAGCTGGGGGGCTTGTCCGAGGCCACACATTTGGGATGGGGCAGGGCTGGGATTCAGAGCCTGCCCAGGCTGCCTCTAGTGCCCTATTTCATTCACCCTGGGTTTAGTCTCCTACATAGTATTTTGCGAAGACACCAAGCCCACTGGTGTGACCAGGACACAGGTGACGTCAGGGGTGGAAGATGGATGAGTGCTGCTTGCCAGCCAAGCTCCAGTACCTCTGACGTTCCAACCCCTACCCTGCCCTCCGCAGGCCAAGGGGTGCAGGGAGGTCACAGGATGGGCCTTGACTGCCTGAGGACCCAGGTGGGGTTCTCTCCATGAGGGTCTGACTGTCCCACCTCTCACCCCGAGAGCTAATGTCCCCCCTTGAGGCAGGCTTTGTCACACTGTACCTTTCCCAAAGAAGGAACCGGGCCCAGAAAATAAACTTTCTCAGGGCCACTGCGGTGGGGGGGATGAGTCGGTGTCAGGGCCGGAAGCTCATAACCGTAAACTCTGGATGGGCCCCTAAGCCTCGGATTCCTGCATCCCAGGCCGTACCCAGGCAAGAACCGGGTAGGGCTGCCGGGGTACGGAGAGCTCGGCGTGGGAAGAACCGAGCTGGAGACGGCGTGAGCGACGAATGGACCGGGTCCGTTTAACCCCTCCGGACGGGTTAAGACGCTTGAGAGGGGAAAACGCCATCTAGTCTCGAGTAGATACGGACAGTACAGCGCCTCTCCCTAAAACAACACATTAGTCCCCCCCGCCCCCAAAAAACACATTAGTTCCGCCCCCAAGACGCAACAGCGAACGAGTGGCGGACGCGCCCGGAAGAGGCCCAAAGAGGGCACTTCCGCCCTTCTCCAAGATGGCGCCGGCGGAAGGGGCAGGGTACGGCCGGGAGATGATGGCAGCGTCGAGGCTGGAGCTGAACCTAGTGCGGTTGCTGTGCCGCTGCGAGGCGATGGCAGCGGAGAAGCGGGACCCGGAAGAGTGGCGTCTGGAGAAGGTGAGGGAAATCTGCACTGTCAAGTGGAGCTTGACTTCCGGGGGGTGGCCTCCGCGGTAGCGGACACCGGGCCCCGCTCCCCCGTCCCAACGACCGCTCTGGCCACGCCCCTTCCGGTCGGTCCGCCACGTCCACCTGCAGCGCCCGCCCCATTCCCTAGGGTTCATCTGGCCCCGCCCCCTCGGCGCGTGTCTCCTCCCCCTTTAGGCCCCGCCCCATCCTGGCCCCGCCCCTTGTTGGCCCTGACAGCACTCCCTTTGGGCAGGAGAGGGAGGAGTGGAAGGGTATGGGGGACCAGGCTGACACCCCCACTTTCCCTTCCCAGTACGTGGGAGCCCTTGAGGACATGCTGCAGGCCCTGAAAGCCCAAGCAAGGTGAGTGCAGGTGGCTACAGGGGCTTCAAATCTGGGATGGGAATCAGGGCCAGGGCCAGCTCCTGTCAGGGAATCCCTGGGCTCCAGCCCCTGCTGAGATCCTTCCCGGAACTAGAGACAGTGGACAGGTTTTCTTTTTCCTCTTCTCACCTTCCAGCAAACCAGCCTCTGAGGTGATCAATGAATATTCCCGCAAGGTGGATTTCCTGAAGGGGATGCTGCAGGCAGAGAAGCTGGTGAGCAGGGGTGCTCTACTTCCTCAGCCCTCATCACACTCACCTGCCGTGGACCTGCCCCTCCGGTGACCCCTCTTCCCCCTTCTGCAGACCTCTGCCTCAGAGAAGGCACTAGCCAACCAGTTCCTGGCCCCTGGCCGCGTACCAACCACAGCCAGGGAGCGGGTGCCTGCCACGAAGACGGTGCATCTGCAGTCACGGGCACGATACACTAGCGAAATGAGGAATGAGCTGCTAGGCACGGTAGGGCTGCCTTCCTCCCTGGTCCCTGGGAACCCTCTGGTTAGGGACAGTTTAGTGCCTGGGTGTGGCCAGAACAACAAATGCTGGCAGGCATAGGGACACTAGGGAGCCCAACAGCCTCTGCCCTGGGCCATCAAGAAAGGCCGAGCCAGGACTTTGCTAGATGGATAGGAGTTTGGTCCGAGGCAAAAATGGTGCCTGTCTAGTTGGCACCCCAGAGTTGGCCCAGAGCATCAGATGAGTTTGCCACAGTTACATGACTTTATCTCATCTTGCCACAAATAGACAAGTTTTTCCATCTGCAAAATAGGACGGCAAGTGTCTTTTTGAGCCTTTTATGTGGATCAGCTAAACCCTTCAAAATATGAAGAAACTGAGATCCTGAGGTCATGGGACTTGCCGGCGGGGGGTTGTGGGGGCGGAGTCTGAGAGCAGAAAGGATAGTTTGGGGTGCAGGACAAGGCAGGTGACTTCATGGCTCTCCCTTTTTCCCATAGGATTCTGCTGGAGGTGAGTCACCCTGAGTAAAACAGGACTTGAGGCTTAATTGTCACGCTGCCTCACATCCTGCGCCTGGCTCCCATGGGGTCTCCCGCAGCCCAGGGAGTGTAGCCCCAGGGGCGTCACCTAGCTGTGCCTGATGGGGATGCCAGGACAGAGGAGCTGGCCCCCAGAGGGAAGAAAGCTGGATACCCCCAGGCCGCAGGGGCAAGGGTAAGCCAACAGAGGGGGCCTGGGGCCTGGGGGAGCCCAAATAGAAGTGAGGAAAACTGCTTAGAAGAGAGGACTTTTGAGCTAGAGCTTTGAAGCATGATCAGGAGCTCGCTGGGAAGCAGATAAGACAGGAAACGACATGATGAGTAGCAGACACATCACAAGCAACCATCAGGAAGCTGGGAAACAGGAAACCAATCTTCTCCTTCTTCCTGCTTGGCCTTTTTTGCTTCCAGAGCCCAAGCTGGATGTGAGGAAGAGAATGTGAGTGTCTTCAGCCCTTGGGGGGAGCACGGGGATGGGAAGGGTGGAGGGTGGAGGGTGGGGCGGGATGAACCTGGGACCACTGAGGCACCAAACCATGAAGGCCCCCACAAGCATCTAAATCACCGATCAGAAGCCACTTCTGGGGATGCTCTTCCAAAAAGCCAAAGTGAAGAAGGGGAAACGGAACCCTACGCAGGGCAGGGGCTGGAGCCATAACCTCTGGGCTCCCTGGGAATGTGTTGGTCTCTTCCCACTCCTCCACCCTGTCTCCTGCCCACCCGTCCACCTCTGTGTGAGGTCAGCGGGGTGGCAGGGCCCAGATCAGGGGATGAGAAACAGTCAGCAGCCGAGCTAGACGTCGTCCTGCAGCGGCATCAGGACCTCCAGGAGAAGCTGGCGGAGGAGATGCTGGGCCTGGCAAGGAGCCTCAAGAGCAACACGCTGGCCGCCCAGAGCGTCATTAAGAAGGACAACCAGGTGTGAGGGCCGGGGGAACTTCCTAGCCTCTGCCCGGGGACACCAGAGATGGTTCCCCAGCAGAGGGGCCTCGTGGCCAGGGCTCTCTTGGATGATAGAAGTTTGACAGAAGGCAGACGTGGACCCCCCAGCAGAGAACATAGTACTAGCAAGGGCCAAGAGGAGCAGACTTGCTCCCAGGCGGCAGGGAGAGGCCACACTTGGCCACAGTCCCGTTGACCTCCCCACCTCGCCCACAGACCCTGTCACACTCCCTCAAGATGGCTGACCAGAACCTGGAGAAGCTGAAGACCGAATCGGAGCGGCTGGAGCAGCACACACAGAAGTCGGTCAACTGGCTGCTCTGGGCCATGCTTATTATCGTCTGCTTCATCTTCATCAGCATGATCCTCTTCATTCGCATCATGCCCAAACTCAAATAAAGACCTGTGCTGGCCCAGCTTGTCTAGCCTCTGTCTGCCCTCCACCCGTGTCCAGGGCTGCCCTTTGGGCTGGACAACAATACAGAGGCTCTTTGCAGGTTCCTGAGAGCCACAGGGAACGCATGAGCAGGAGAGAAAGGTCAGTCTGGGAGGAGTAGTGACCCAGCAATACCCCCCCTTCAGTCCCTCCGCGGTACCTACCCCACACTGAAAAAGGCCACGTTCCAAGAAGACACAGGAGCCCCCGGCTGGTAGGGTCAGAGCCAGACACGGTGCCTTCAGCCTGTCCGGTTGTGGTGAAGCCCGGAGGGTGGGAGGGGAATGGGGCTACCTCTGGACGTCAGCCTGGAGGAGAGAGCGTCAGTGCTGGGCCTTGCTTGTGGCTGAAGGTGAGAATTCAGAGACAGGACTTAGTCCAGCCACAACCTGAGCTCTCAGGAAACTAGAGAGCCTTCACCAAGCCATTCAACAAACACACGAGGGTCTGTGGGAACTCTGCCCTGCCAAGGACATAGCCTGATCATTTCAGGTGAGGACTGCGTGGGCACTACTCCAGAGTTGGACCCTGGAAGAGGTCATGGAGTGGGAGTCCCAGGAGAACCATCAGTCCTGGGCTCTGCTCACCCTCACTCCAGACGTCAAAGGTGAAGCCTGTGAAGGAGGTGACCAAGGGAGCTCAGTGAGAGAGGCTGGGCAGGTAACAGGTGCACTAGGATGTTTGTCCCAGGCCTGTGAGAGTGGCCACTGTGGGAATATACATGGAAGTACCCACGTGGAGGGTCAATGTCAACATGGGTGTAAAAACACCAACTAAAGCTTTTTATAAGCTCTAATGGCAACTTTCAAAAAATAGATCTTAAGGGGCACCTGGCGGGCTCAGTCGGTAGAGGATGCAACTCTTGGTGTCAGGGTTTTAAGTTCGAGCCCCACTTTGGGTATAGAGCTTACCTAAAGTCTTTGAAAAAAAAATCCATCTTAAGAAGGCTCACACAAGATGCAGAGATGGTTCGATAGGAAGTTTGTTAATAGCCACATTCATGCATCAGGAAACAAAATCAGAGGGTAAAATCGTACTTTGTACTGTAGAGTATCCATTACTCAATACCCCTCAATAAACAATAAGCAAAAAATAAATACAATTTTTAAAAAAAAATAATAAGCAATGATAGATATTGCCCTCATTTAACTGCAGAATCTCAAGCCAAAAACAGCACTCAATATAATGAACAAATACTGGCAATCCTGCCACCAAATACAGGAGGGTGGAGGGGGATGCCCACAGAATCCACCCAACTCCCCCAGAGGTTTAACATTGTCTGGAAGTGCTGGTCAATTCAACTAGACAAGAAAGAATTGAGATTTAAAAATGAGGACAGGGCAGCCCCGTGGCTCAGCGGTATAGCGTCGCCTTCGGCCTAGGGCGTGATCCTGGAGACCCGAGATCGAGTCCCATGTCGGGCTCCCTGCATGGAGCCTGCTTCTCTCTCTGCCTCTGTCTCTGCCTCTCTCTCTGTCTCTCATGAATAAATAAGTAAAATCTTTAAAAAATATATAAAAAATAATTTTAAAAAATGAGGACAAAGGCAAAGTTAATTTGCAGATGATAGGACTATATGAAAAACTCAAAGTAACTAAAAAAAAGCTATTTAAACGACAATTTAGTAAAACAGCAAGGGCTTAATGAATATTTAGTTTCCTTCATGCGGGGAAAAAAAAAAGCTGCAAAATGTATCAGACGATCTCACCTATAATAGTAAAAGAAAAGATACACTACTTGGTTAAACTACATCCTTGGTATACAAAAAGCTCCCAAAAATCAACAAGAAAAAAAAATGTGCAGGAAAAGAAAAACATATCGTCTCTGAACTTTTTCTCTCACCAGATTAGTTAAGATGTAAAACTTCTTGTGGGAAACTGTAATAGCCCTGGAGTTAGAAAAGTGGGGGACCTCCTGGGTGGCTCAGCAGTTGAGCATCTGCCTTTGGCCCAGGGCGTGATCCTGGAGACCCAAGATCGAGTCCCACATGGGGTTCCCCGCATGGAGCTTGCTTCTCCCTCTGCCTGTGTTTCTGCCTCTCTCTCTGTGTCTCTCATGAATAAATAAATAAAATCTTTAAAAAATTTTAAAAAGTAGGACAACCCAGTTTCTCTCATATTTTTAAAATATAATTTTTGGGGATCCCTGGGTGGCTCAGCGGTTTAGCGCCTGCCTTTGGCCCAGGGCGCTATCCTGGAGTCCCGGGATCGAGTCCCGCGTGGGGCTCCCTGCATGGAGCCTGCTTCTCCCTCTGCCTGTGTCTCTGCCTCTCTCTCCCCCTATGTCTATCATGAATAAATAAATAAATAAATAAATAAATAAATAAATAAATAAATAAAAAATAAATAATCTTTTAAAAATAAAATATAATTTTTGAGTAAATAGATAAGTACAAGTTTTTTTATTTTTTTTATTTTATTTTTTTTAATTTTTATTTATTTATGATAGTCACACACAGAGAGAGAGAGAGAGAGGCAGAGACACAGGCAGAGGGAGAAGCAGGCTCCATGCACCGGGGGCCAGATGTGGGATTCGATCCCGGGTCTCCAGGATCGCGCCCTGGGCCAAAGGCAGGCGCTAAACCGCTGCGCCACCCAGGGATCCCTATTTTTTTATTTTTTTAATAAATTTATTTTTTATTGGTGTTCAATTTGCCAACATACAGAATAACACCCAGTGCTCATCCCGTCAAGTGCCCCCCTCAGTGCCCGCCACCCGATAAGTACAAGTTTGCTAAAACCACTGGTTTTTCAGGCCAAAAAAACAAAAACAAACCCTGAGGGTCAGAGAAGGTGAGCGGCCAGCTCCAAGCACACAGCAGGTCAGGTTCCCACTTCCCTTACCGCGGGGTGCCGCCCCCTCCCCGCCAGCCCCGCCCAGCCGCGCTAGGCCCCGCCCCACCCTGTGGAGCGACCCCGCCAGTTGGGTCCAACCTTTGAAGTTAAAGCACAACCTGGACTCGGGCGCGTCTCTGGGAGCGGACCCAGGCTCGGAGACCCGGACGCTGGGACAGGTAACCCCGGACGGGAGCCGTCCGTGCGGCCTGCAGCTGGGGCGGAAGTCCCGGGGGGCTTCCCGGGGGTGGTGTCCGCGGGCTTCACGCGCCCTGAGCGGCGAGGCTGCAGCAGCGCGGGGGTTAACTGGAGGCGGGGCCCACCCGGGATGCGCGCTGACGTCACGGGCGCAGCGCCTTTCCGGGTTGCGCCGCCGGGGGCGGGCTGCTGTGCGAGCCAATCGGGTGCGTGTATGCAAATGGCGGAGTGGGCGGTGGCGGCCGGTGCGCGGCTCCGGAGTCCGCCCCCCGGTGCTCCCGCGGCCCCGCCCGCCCCAGGCGCGCGCTTCTCCGGCTCCGCAGGCCGCTCGCCGACCGCCCCCGCCACGCGCGGGCCACGGCGCCCCCCGCAGGACCCGCTCGCCGCCCCGGGGACGGCCCCCCGGCGCTTCGCCGAAGCCGATGCCCACCCGGGAGCCGCCCAAGCCCCGCGGCCACCGTGGGGACCTGCAGACCCGCCCGCCCGGCCCTGGGCCCCCGGTGAGTCGGGGCGGGAGGAGGGCGCCCAGGTGTGGGGGGCCGTGGCTTCCCCACCCTGGTTACCGGGGGGGCGGCACCCCGCGGCAAGGGAAGTGGGGAACCTGATTCCTGCGGCATCTGCAGCGACTGGTGCCCCCAGGCCGGGAAGCCAGCGCCCCCCGCGCTCTGTGCGAGCCTCAACTAGGAGCCCCCAGGGCAAGGCCCAAGAAGATTGTATTTGAGGATGAGCTGCCCTCCCGGGCCCCCTTGAGCACCAGGAAGCCTATCGAAGCCATCCCCAGGGAGCACACGCCAAGGCCCCAGCCAGTGCCCGACTATGAGCTGTGAGTGTCCCCCCACCTTGATCCTGATGCCTGGGAACAGGGAAGGGGCATAGAGGCTGGGGCTTCGACAAATGTATAAGAGTTTACCGACTAGTAAAAAGAGAAAAGGGGGTTTTGGGGCCGGGAGTCCAACATGGGCAAAGTAAAACAAATTAAACTGATTGGGGGAAGGGTCGGGCTCTTTCCGCCCCGCTCTGACCCACTTGAACCCCGCAGGAAGTACCCACAAGTGAGCAGTGAGAGGGAACGCAGCCGCTACGCTGCGGTGTTCCAGGACCAGTACACAGAGTTCTTGGAGCTCCAGCAGGAGGTGGGCTCGGCCCTGGCAAAACTCCAGCAGCTGGAGACCTTGCTGAACTCACTGCCCAGGCCCCGAAGCCAGGTCAGCCCCAGCAGACACCCCTGGCCCACAGCCCTTCCAGGTGGTGGACCCTGGGCTCTGGGACCCCCTCTGGGTCCAGGTCTCTGGGCCCCTTCCTCTTCAGGGCTGGTTGAGCACCACAGCATAGTAACCAGGGTCAGCCCTGGAAGTCTGCACCCCCGGGTCACTTTGTCTGAGCCTCAGTTTCCCCATCCATCCTTGAGTTCAGCATCCTCTGAGCACCCCCAACCCCTTCTCTACTCGCAGAAGGAAGCCAACGTTGCTGCCCGCGTCTGGAGGGAATTTGAGAAGAAGCAGACGGTGAGTTGTGCCCCCGAGCCCCACAGGCCCGCCTTTGCACACCCCATCCTCCCAAGAGGCTCAGTGAGCCCAGTTTCAAGGAGAGGAAACTGAGGTCCAAAGAGGAAGAGGTGAAGGGTTGAGCCTCCGAGGGCCAGAGGCCAAAGCACCACAAGGACTCTCCTGGGTCTTGCCCTGCCCAGGACCCCAGCTTCCTGGACAAGCAGGCTCGCTGCCACTACCTGAAGGGCAAACTCAGGCACCTCAAGATGCAGATCCAGAAGTTCGATGAGCAAGGAGACTGCGAGGGCTCTGTGTACTTCTGAGCGCCCTGGAGGACAGGCGGAAGGACATGGCAGGGTGGCCCTCTTGCCCTGTACTTGCCTCTCTTACTACCTTCTGGCTCTAGCTCCTTCTGTTACCCCTTCCTGGGGTAGCTTTGGCAAATGCCTCAGCCTTTGAGACCCAGCTCGGATGGCACCTCCTCCAGGAAGCCTTCCCAGAACCTCCACAGGGACCACTGGCCCTGAGCCCAGATCTCAGCCCATCCCCTGGAAGCAGGTCTTGCCTGAGTCTGTGTCTCGGTGCAGTAAATATTTATGAAATGCCTACTGTGTACAGCCGCTTAACACTCCTGATTTCACTCAGTTGGCACCAAAAAGTTGTTCTTCCGTCTAATTGAGTTAAAAATCAAAATTCCAGGAAAGCGACTTATCCACACAGGGTGTGAACTCTGGTCTGTCCAGAGGGCCCCCTCTCCACCAAGAGCCCTCATGTGACCCTGGATGCTGAGGGGCCGACATCCAGCATTACTTGCTCAGCCAGGCTTGGGCTGGGGGAGCTCCATGGCCCAACAGTTTCCAGTAACCGGGGCACCTGGGTGGCTCAGTCAGTTGAGCATCTGACTTTTTTTTTAAGGAGATAGTGTACCTGCTTCAAGATTTTATTTATTTATTCATGAGAGACACAGAGAGAGAGGCAGAGACATAGGCAGAGGGAGAAGCAGGCTCCCCCCAGGGAGCCTGATGCAAGACTTGACCCCAGGACTCCAGGATCCCACCCTGAGCCGAAGGCAGACACAACCGCTGAGCCATCCAGGCATCCTGAGCATCTGACTCTTGATTTCGGTTCGGGTCATGGTCTCGGTCCCCAGGCTCTGCTGAGAGTCCGCTTCTCCCTCTCCCTCTGCCCCTCCCCCTGCTGGCAAGCGTGTGCTCTCTCTTTCTCTAAAATAACTAAATAAATCTTTTTTCAAAAGTTTCCAGCAACAGGACTGTAGAGGATCCTCCCTAGTCTTGCTCAGTGGGCATCACGCAAAATTCATGTGACATAATGCTGGGGACCTCCTGAAGGGGGCAGACTCAGCCCAGGGGCCCTGCTGGAGTCCCTGAGGCCCACCCAGATAAATGAGCCCTTAAAAATCTCCACTTCTGGGACGCCTGGGTGGCTCTGCACTCAGGCCTAGACAGGCATCCAAGTCTCTGGCCTGGGGACCGGACAGCAGGACAGACAGGATGGTCTGCTCAGTTCTCAGATGTGCTAGGAATCTAAGAGGTCATCACTGTCCCACCCAATTGGAGGGGACATACATTTGCTTCCCCAAAGGACACTGTGGAAGGTGCTGACTCAGGGCAGAGTCGGCCTTCCAATGGGAGCCCAGTATCCTCTCAATCCCATTCCTACTTTAGGCCCTGCTGGGGGGCAGAGCACACCCCTGAGACCCTCCTATTCATTCCACAGGAAGTGGATTCAAATGCCCAGTCTTCCCTCTCAGGCCTCTTCCAAGATGGACATGGAAGAGGCTGGGTGCTCATGGGGAACATTTTGGAGGGTTAAGGGCTGAGCACAGGCCAGCCTGTGGAGCAATACCTGAGTTCTGTCCCATTGATGCCTTTCCCATCAGAGAGGCCAGGATGGCAGGGCCCTGCCTCCCCCCACATCAACTTAATTGGGTCCCCATTTCAGCTGGTCCTTAGCTGTCCTTACCTGTCCCACCGTCCAGATCCCAATCTCTGAAATGGGAGGTTTTATTAGTTACATGTGAGAGGAAACCAAACAGGCTCAGGCACAAAAGGGTAAATCTGGGATCATGAGACTGAAGCATCCAAAGGTTTTGGATATGACAGGCTCCAGGGACTCCAAAGGTATCCTGGGAAGTTGGTCTACCTATTTTGGCTCCTTTTTTTAAAATTTTATTTATCTGTCAGAGAGCGAGTGAGCACACACACAAGCGGGGGGGGGGGGGGGGGGGGTAGCAGCAGGCAGAGGGAAAGGGAGAAGCAGGCTCCCACCTGAGCAAGGAACCCCATGCCAGACTCCATCCCAGGACCCTGGGATCATGACCCAAGCCAAAGCCAGATGCTCAGTCAGCTGAGCCAGCCAGGCACCCCTTGGCTGTTTTCAGCTCCATCCTCCTAGTTCCAGATCCCGCCATCGAGTGGCCAGCTCCGGGCTGCGTGCCCTCCCTGAACCCATCCCTGTGGCCAAGGGAATGGAGGGCTCTGTCTGGGGTGAGATCATGTGGCAAGAACTACACGGAATGTTTCTCCAGAGGACACTGGGGCCCGGACACCATGATCAAGGGCTGACCAAAGGGAATAGGGTATTTGGTCCGGGGCACGTGTGCATCTATGAGGCTCACCGTCACAGCCCAGAGCTTGAACCTGAACCTGAGCCATCTGCAGGATGCCACCCACCCCTGCAGACTCACTAGCTGACTGCAGGGCCCTCTCCCTGCCCCCAGCCGTTTCCCCACAAAAGCAGCAAGGCAGGCTGTTGTGAGGTTGTGGGTGTTCCAGATGGCTGGGGGTGGGCAGCCATGGTAGGGTGCCCCCCCATCCTGCCCTCCCCTCACAAAGATGATGGGGGCTGTGCAGGTAGGAAACGTCTTTATTATTGGCCTTGATTCATTCCTCATGTAGTGTCCATGGATTACATGTCCAGAGGATCTGCCTGGCAAATACTACCCCTGCCGGGCTGCAGCTGCCCCTCGAGCCCAGACACCAGGCCTTTGTCCATCACACACGGGAAGCCAACCTCACCATCCCAAGAGCTTATGCTTGGGGTGCCCGGCTCCAGGCTGCCCCAGAAATGAACTGGACCCTCGGTCCCTCCCCCTCTATTCTGGCCAGAAGTCCTGGGGAGGCCGAGGCTGGAGTCTGGACAAGCACTCTCTTTTTGGTTTCGTGATCATTTAAAAAACAGAGAAGACAAACATTTCACAGTCTTTAAAAAATAGTAGGAGTCTGGTGAAAGAAGCCAAGGTCCTCCACTCGGGGGGCCCCCCGTGAGGCCGACACATCCAGGTCCCATGGGGTCACTGGCCTGAGCCATAGGGCCAGTTGAAGGTACTTCCCGACAGCAGCATGTCTCGGATCAGCGTCTCAATGGGCGTCTTGCCCACTAGGCGCATGAAGAACAGCTGGGAGATGAGGGAGGCAGGGACCGCGCGCAGGGCGGGGAGTCGCAGCAGCAGGCGACCGAAACGCTGGGGCTGGGACGGGTACTGAGCCCGCACGTACTCAGTAAGGGCCACCTGTGCCTTTTCCTGCAGGCTTTCCACATGTGCTGGGTCCGAGAGGCCGCAGGCATCTGGGGAGACAGGGCAGGGTCAGGAGGGTGGGGAGAGGTGGGAGGACACCAAGCCCCCCACTCAGGGCTCCGGGTGCTGGGAAATGGAGTCCTGAGGGACAAATGGGGTCCTCAGGCAGTGTCAGTCCTCGAGAGACTGAGGTGGCCTCAACTGAGGACAGTGACACAAGAGTGTGGACACTGGTGTCTCCAGGACAGGGGAGCCCCAGCTGAGGCCTTGGGCAAGGTGACAAGTACTAATCAAGCTCAAGGGGAAGAGGAACTAGGGAGGGGACTCGAGAAGGAAGGCAAAGCCAGAGGGGGTGTTCAGCCAGAGTGGCCTGGAGTGGGAGACCCATGAAGGGTGGGGCAGAGGAAGAATCTTCTGGGGGCAAGAGGCGCAAAGCCGCATTTATCAAGTGAAAGCCACCTCTCAGAGTGGCCTGCGTCTCATTCCTGCATCCCTGGCCCCAAGAAGACCCCTAGTGGGATCTGGAACCTTCCAGATGCAGAACCAGCTGCGCCACCAGTCTCTGGAGTGAGGTAGGGCATTCAGTGGCTAGGTGGTTAACTAAAGACTAGGAAGGTCCTGGCCGGCCCCACCCACAGCGGGAGGGACTCCAAGACCCGCCCCTGCCCCGTCCCACGCGGCCCAGCTGCCAGGAGGCTAACTAGGGGGCGTTTGGGGAGCCCTGGGTCAAAAGTCTGGGGGTCCAGGAATCAGGGAGTGGAAAGCTCAAGGGAAGCCAGAACCAGGTGTCAGGGTATCCCCGCCTGGCAGGCGTCTGTAACTGCGCAGTAAGCAGGAAGGCCCGAGTCGGCAGAGGAGGGTCAGGGGTGTTGGGGAGGACGAAGATCGGGGACCAGGTGTCAGAGACCTCCCCTCCCTCATCCTGCGCCTCTGGATCTGCCCACTGAGCACCAAGAGCACCCTGATGAGGGGGTAGAGGCTGGGGTCTCAGGGAGCCTGGGAATCCGGGAGAGAGGCTGTTGGGTGACCTGAGCCACGCGTCCAGGCCCAGCTGTGGGTCTGGAGAGCAGGGCTCAGGGTTCTTAGGGAGCCCTGGGATCAGGCGTTGGGGGCATCAGGGTGTCACACCGCCTGTCTCTCCTCCACTGGCCCCCCAGCGGCGCCAGGCCGGCAGGCTGAGGGTCAGGGAGGGGGGGTCCTCTGGGGGCCGGGGTCAGGGTCCAGGTCGCCCCCCACCGCCACCCGTCCTGGGAGACAGACACACACACAGACACACAGACGCGCGGCGCATCTCACCGGGCGTGAAGAGCGCGATGGCCTTGAGGCAGCCGTACTCGGCCGAGTCGACCTGCAGGCGGCCCAGCTTGTCCACCTGCTCCTGGAAGGCGCGCACCTGGTCCATGAAGGCCACGGCGCGCTCGGCGGCCATGGGCGCGGCGTGCAGCCCGGCGGCGGCCAGCAGCGGCGCCGTGTGCAGGGGCAGCGCCGCCTGCGCCGCGTTCAGCACGAAGAGCTCGCTCCAGCTGAGGCGCAGCAGCGCCACCTGGTCGGCCACCGGCAGCTCGGGGAAGAAGGGCGCGTGGCGCGCCCACTCCACGGTGCTGAAGAGCAGCCGCGCCGCCAGCTCGCACACGTTGTCGATGCCCAGCACCGCGCCCGCCGCGCCGCCCCCCGCGCCGAACGCGCCCGCCGCGCCCGCCCCGAAGCGCCCGGCCGCCGCGGGGTAGGGCTCGGCGCGCAGCAGCTGCGCGATCAGCTCCGACACCGGCTGCCCCGGGAAGAGGTCTCCGCCCGCCGCCGCCGCCAGCGCCGAGCCCGGGGGGCTGCCCGAGGACGCGGCCACGGCGCCCGGCAGCGAGTGCGGGATGCGGCCGCGCTGCACCGCTGGGGGGCGGAAGGGGGACGCGGAGGGGGCGGGGAAGGGGGGAGCCGGTCCCCGCAGCCCGCAGCCCGCAGCCGCGGGGAGGCGGGCGGGGAGGGGGCAGGCGGGTGACGAACACGGGGTGCGGGACAGGGATTGAGGGACACGGGGAGAGACACCAGAGAGGAGCGAGGGAGGTGGCAGGGAGAGGGAGGGACGGAACAAGGGGGAAAGTGGGTAGGCGTGGGGGGGGCAGGTGGAGGGAAGAAAAGGGGGGAAGATAAAGTCATCACAGGGTCACTCAGCCCCTCCCCCAAAGGCTCCCCACACCCAGCCTTTCCCTGGTCCCCCAACCCCCCCCCATGCGTGCACAGATGATTGGGGGACCTGCAAGGACCTGCAGGCCCCACCCTGCTCTGCCCTGTGCCCCAGCGGAAGGCCATTTCCAGCCACCAGTCCCACCCCGCTTCTTGCAGAGGAGCATAGGGGGTGGGATGGGGCCCTTGGGTGAAGACTAATCTAATTCGCACCTGGCCCCCTCCCTCTGGACGATGTGAGCTCCACTCAGCAGCCATGGAGGCCTGACCTGTCAATCATGCCCCCATCTGCCCATCATGGGGATCTCAGAGCTGACCATAGGGCCAGGGAGGGGTCACTTTCATTCTGCTGGGGTGGAGGGTGGCCCTGGCCAGCCTAGCCTTGAAGCAAGTGATCTCTCCTACAGCAATGGGATCTTTTCTCTAGCTCCCGGCCTCAACCCACCCCCAGATCACGGCTCTAGGGGAACCCCAGAGCTGGGAGTGGAGTCCCAGCCTATAATAGGTGCTCAATAAACATTAACTGCCGTCAGTAGCCTTGCCTGTTAAAGGAGAGCACCCACTGCTGGGTTCCCAGGATTCAGGTGAATAGGAAGAAGGAAATTGAGGCACAGAGAGGAGGAGGGGTAGCCACAGGTTTACCTGACCTGTGCCAGGGTGGTTGGGCTGAGGGCCAGACAGAAACTAACTAATGATCTTTAATGAATTGGCATGCCCCGTCTCATCTTCATGAACTCCTAGCCAACAGGCCACAGAATGAATGGGGAACAGAATGTGGGTGGAAGTCAGGGCCTGAGCAGGTTAGTGGGGGCTTTAGGTTCGAGGATTCTTGTCTCAGAACCAACTGTCAAAGATCAGATCCCAGCTCAACGCCCCGGCCCCAGCCCCGCCAGGGTTGGGTGGAAGACCTATTCCTTCCGCCTTTGTTCACTCAGTCCTAAACCCTATCCCCACCATTCATCCATCACCCAGCCATGTTCCTACCTCAGTGCCTTTGCACTCACTGTTCCTGCTTCCTGAGATCCCCTCCCCCAGCTCTTCCTCTTTATCCAGCCCAAACTGTGTGGGTTCAAGTCCCAACTCTAGTGCTCTCTGACCCTGGCAAATGGCTTCACCTCTGCATTCTGTGCTCAATGTCCTCATCTGTAAGATGCAGGTAGTAATGACAGTGATGACACCAATCACTAAATTAATGAGAATCTAACTTACTTAGAACAGCACTAGGCATATAGGAAGGGCTCAATGGGTAGTAATTCAGGCCAAGAACATGTATTAAGCACCTTCTACGTTCTAGGCCCTGGACTAGTCACTGGGTATGTGTCAGAAAACAAGACAGGGATCCCTGGGTGGCGCAGCGGTTTGGCACCTGCCTTTGGCCCAGGGCGCGATCCTGGAGACCCGGGATCGAATCCCACATCGGGCTCCCGGTGCATGGAGCCTGCTTTTCCCTCTGCCTGTGTCTCTGCCTCTCTCTCTCTCTCTCCCTCTCTCTCTCTCTGTGACTATCATAAATAAATAAAAATTAAAAAAAAAAAAAAAGAAAACAAGACTAACGCAAGTCCCTTCCCCCAGGGAGTGGACATCCTGGTGGGGGAGCAAGTAGATAGTGCAAAATAAAGGGGGATGGTGAAGAGTAATCAGGAGGGCTTCTCTGAGGAGGTGTTCTTTGAACAAACCTTAAAGGAGGTAAGGGACGCCTGGGTGGCTCAGTTGGTTAAGCATCTAACTCTTGATTTCAGCTCAGATTATGATCTCAATGTTGTGTGATTGAGTCCTGTGTTGGTCTCCATGCTGGGCATGAAGCCTGCTTAAGATTCTCTCCCCCTCCCCTGCAGTCCCTCCCTCCACCTCTTAAAAAAAAAAAAAAAAAAAAAAAGGTAAGGAAGCCATGCAGGTATGAGGTAAGAGTGTTCCAAGAAGAGGGAACAGTCTGTGCAAAGGCCCTGAGGTAGGACTGTGCTTGGGGCATGAGCTGTGATTATTTCCCACTCCTGACACTTTGGAGAGCTGAAGTACATCAGGACTTCAGGTCATGGACAAGCAGAAGCAAAGGTTGTGGAGGGCGAGTCATCCCTGAACTTGAAAGGACAAGAGTGTAGTCGGGCAGTTTTAAGAGAGAGACCGAGCAGCCACTGCCAGCTTCTTTCACAGAGGCCAGCAGAGAGGAAACTAACTTTAGAGCAGGAGAGACCTAAGATGCAGGGAAGAACTGCCAACCTGCTCCTGGGGAGGCCGGCAGAGACAGGAGCCCAGCATGGGGCTCTTAGCCAGTGAGCCAGGTCCTGCTCCCAAGCCCACCGGGCTCCACGTGGAAGTCTCTGGGTTCCAACTGAATTCTAAGAGTGAATTCTAGAGCTTGGTAGAGCTCTAGGCCCAGCTGCCCGGCACGTGTCCACTCAAGTCCCCAGGGCAGAAACAAGGGGCTGGGCCTCCCTCTGGCTCCCAGTGCCCAGGGTCAGGCGGAAGGGTAAGCTGCCCTTTGCCTTAATCGGGCGAGTTCCTGCCTTGGACAAACACAAAGCAGGGGGTGGAGGATGGAAGAAACCAATCAAAAAAAAAAAAAAAAAAAAAAAAACCATCCTTGTTCAGTGTTGGCCAGGCTAAGGGGCACAGGGGTCACTGAGGTGTCAGGGCCAAGGAACCTGACTCTGAGGCCAGGGGCCCTGGCAGGGAGGGGCTGAGGGGCAGAAGAGTCCTGACGTGGGCCTGAATCAGGGTGTCCCCTGCATCCCCAGCTCCACCGCAGCCACCAGGTGACTATGGATAATTGGATTCCTCCAGCCTGGGGCCAGACTGAGGCCCACGAGATTGTGGGATCGGTGGTAACGAGGTTAGCAGGCGCCAGGCCCCACCCTCCTCGGCTCCCAGACCCCCGAGAAAGGGAGTGAAGGCGAGGGCTGTTTGCTCACCCTGTGCCTGCCCCACGCCAGCAGGTACTCACCCTCCTTCCTCATGCCCACCCGGAAGCACTTCTTCAGGCGGCAGTATTGGCACTGGTTCCGGTGATGCTGGTCGATCTGGCAGTCACGGTTGGACCTACAGGCACGCAAGGGGTCACCGTGACACCCACATCCTGCCCCCTGAGCCACCCTATAAGTCACCTTTGAAGGCCGCACCTGAGAAACATCCATGCCCCCTACCCCGGGCTGGGCAGGTACCCTCCCCAAGGGGCACAGGGGCTAAGCCTGCAGGTCTGCAAAGGGGAAGAGGACAATGGACGGTGGGGACGAATGGAGTCTGCGGCAGAGTACATTAGCACGCCAGGGAGGGTATGTTGGGACTGGGTTTTGAAGGATGAACAGAAGTTCAGAACAGCTCCCTACTCAGTGGGTAGTCCGCTTCTCCCTCTCCCCTTTCCTCCCCCTCCTCCCTGCACCTGTGGGGAGGTCACGCTCTGTCAATTAAATAAATAAAATCTTAAAAAAAAAAAAGTTGCCCAGAACAGAGAGGCAATTCCACGCAGAGAGCACGAGGTGAGCTGTAAAGTTGGAAACGTGCAAATATGAAAGCCTCAATGGTCTCATTTTACTTGGTCATTGCTGGGCCGAGGGTGAGGTCTTTGTCCCAAGGGCAATGTGAGAACAGCAAAGGTACACGCTCAGGGAGCTGGGCTTCTGAGCTGGGCTTCGGGAGTTACCTAAGAGGCTTGGGGCCAGGCCAGGGCCCATCCTCTACGGGCACAGTAGGGCCGGGGTATTATCACCCCACACAGGACCACCACGAATGAACGAATGAATGAACAAACCCCTGTGCCCCCTTTAAGACCTCAGACCCATGTCCCCTCCTCCAGGAAGACCTTCCAGACTCCTAACTGAGCCAAAGAAGCTTCCCCTGAGTGGCCCTCAGGGATCACTGCCTCTTGCAGGGATGGGACAGGGCGCCCCGCCCTGCAGGACACGGAGCTCCCCATCCAGGGGCAGCCCCCAGCCGGCAGGTTCAGGCCCTCGTGCTTCACATTTCTCCAGTGCTCCTTCCCCCCGGCCCCTGCCCCTGCCCCTGTGCTCCCTCGGTGTCCCTCCACCCCAGCCTCGAAGCTCTCCGAGGCCCGGCCCCGGGGACAGAGAGACACCCCCGGCGTCCCATCTGGGCCACCAAGAGGGTACCCAGAGACAGTCAGCATAAAACACTCGATGCAGTTAAAATCTCAACACCGCTCAGCCGCAGACACTCGGCCCCAGCCCTACGGTGGCAACTTCCCCACCGAGACTCAGTTTCCGCATCTGGAAAGGGGAGGCCAGATGCCGGCTCTCTATGGGATGCACTGGGCCTGGGGGGACCTGAGGGGTTTTCGGGGAGGGCAGCAGGACCCAAGCCCAAGCTGGGGGCGGGGGTCTCAACGGCAGGCTCAGGACAGCGGAGGCCCTGGGGATCTCCAAGGGCCCAGGTCCCACAGCGCCAGCCTCGCAGCCCAGGCCTCTGTCCCCTGCCCGGCCCGAGCCCCCAGGAAGAGGCCCCGCTAGGGTGGAGGGAGTTCAGGCAGAACCAGAACAAAGCCCAGCAGGCAGGCAGTGGGAGGGTCCTGGGCAGCCGGGTGGAAAGAGCCAGGCCTGGGGCGGGCAGGCAAGCAGGCAGGGGCCCAGCTCCGGGCCCCTGACCTGGGGCAGGGGGCGGGGGGGGGGTTCCCAGAACCTTCTGCCTCGACTTCCCCAGCTGTGGATTTGGGAACAGATCTCCTGTCCCTCCAGATGGGGAAACAGTAAGTTCCACCTGTTATCCCACCTAAAGAGCACATGCTTTGCCCAACCCTATGGTCCAACGCAGCCTCCTCCCTGGGCTTCTGGCCTCTGGTCCAATTTGATCACTTGCCCTCCCTTGCTCACGTAGCCTCCTCAGCTCCCTGTCATCCTCAGTCCAGGACTTCAGATCCACTCGGTTCCAAGTCCTCCCAGGCCTGGGTGGTCTCATCTTACCACACTGCTCCCCTAACCTGCCACTGAGCCTTTGCCTGGGCCACGCTCTCTACAGGAGTGCCCTTCACCTCCCCTACCTGCCAAACCCCTCCTGCTTCAAGGCCTACTTCCCATGGACCTCCTCCAGGCAGCCCTCCCTGAACCTCGCGCAGAGCCAGCCCCACTCTCCCCGGGGACTCCGGACCCATCCTTCCCTCGGGCACAGCCCAGACTCCACAGGCAGGCAGCATCTGTGTCTCACTGTGTCTCCTCCAGACTGGGAGGGCGCCGGGATTGGACTGGGGTCTCTCTGGGGCGGGGGGGGGGGGGGGGGGGGGGGCTGGCATCAAACCTGCCCGGCTAGGCCCTGTGGGGACTTTGCAGAACCAATCTGAGGCTCAGAAGGGGCAGTGATTTCACCAGGTCCCACGGTGCAGAGCTTCTGCGGCGAAGGACCTGCCGGCCCCAAACAGCAGCCCCCTCTCCTGTCTTGTAGCTTCCTGCTCCCTTCAGAGGCCCCTGAGACCCCAGAACCACCTAAGCTCCTCCCTTGCCCTCCCCAAAGACCCGGCCAGAGAGCAGGCAGCTATTCCAGCAACAAGAATGAGGCCAAAGTCTGGTGGCCCAGTTACCACTGGAGGAGGGAGCAGGCCAGCTCTCCCACACACACACAGCTACCCCAGACCAGGCCCTGACCGCAGACCCGGGGCCAAACTCCAGCCTCTGGTGCCCGGTGCCCCGCCCTGTGGCCTCACCAACAAGCCCGCCATCAGCTGCCCTCTCCCCGGGGACACCCTGAACCAGGACTCAGCCGCTCCCCTCTTCCCAACCCCAGTTCCCCTTGCTAAGCCCCAACTGGGGCAGGGTCTCTCTCTGGGGGCCCCGGGGCCTTGCCAGGACCTCTCTAGGCCTCAGTTTTTCCTATCCGGAAAATGGGACTCTCCAGACTGGCTCTGCAGAGCCTGTACACGTTCATGTTGGGGTGCAGGGCAGGAGCTTGGCAAGGAAGCAAAAGGACACTCGCGGAGGACTGGTGGGAAAGGGGGCCCGGGGCTAGACACCCCAGCCCAGCATCAACCAGAGAAAACTAGCAAGGCCACACCCTGTCAGTGGGGCCTCCAACCCAGGAGGGCCCGGGGCTCCTTCTTTGGAAACATTCACCCCCCACCCCGAGGGGGCCAACCGAAGTTTCAGGGATTTTCCAGGAGCCCTAGGTCTGCGCCCACTCCTGATGGGGGCAGGGTTGGAGCAGCCGAGGTGTGGTCAAATCCAGGCGCCCTCCCAGCCCTCCCAACGGCGGTTTCCAGTGACCCAAGGCCCAGGGTGAGCCCAGGGTTGGGGGGGAGGGGGGCAGCTCCCCGCTGATGGGCAAGCCCGGCTCCCCCCACAGCAGGGCTACCCATGCGAAAGAGGCCGGAGGCCGCCCAGTGCCACCCCTGCCTCGCTCCCGCCGCCGCCGCCGCCTCGGTGGCCAGGGCGACTTTGGAAGTGATATTTGACCCCAAGGGCGCGCCGTATCGATCCGCGCGGCCGCAGACAATGGCCCCTGGACGCTGCGAGCCTCGCAGTCCAAGTTCCACGTTCGATTCCCGCAGGGTCCCCTGCGCGCCGAGATCCCCAGGAGAAGGGATGCCCTGAGGTTAGGGCCCCACCCCTGACAGCACCCCCAACCCCTCCCTGCGCGGAGATGACCCCTCTCGGGAGAAAAGGAAGGGAGGGAGAAGGAGCAAGGAACTGGGGCGGAAGCCGCCAGGGACCACCTGCCGGGGGGACCTGCACCGATACAGCGCCGACTGTATACACAATCCCAGGAGTGCAAGGGAGGGGGGCGGAGGGGAGCTGTGCCCCTATCTCGGAGGGGGGAGTGGAGGCCTGGGGAAGGTCAGCGCCAGGCCCAAGGTGACCGAGCAGGTCAGAGGCCCGGCCCAAGGCGGGCCCGGTGCACGGCGGCGGTGCGCGGGTAGGGGGCTCACCGGCAGGTGTAGCTGAGGTTGCGGCGGATGCTCCGCTTGAAGAAGCTCTTGCAGCCCTCGCAGGTGAAGACGCCGTAGTGCTTGCCGCTCGACTTGTCCCCGCACACCACGCAGTCCACCTGCAGCCCCGGCCGCTCCTCGTCGCCCGGCTCGGCGTCGCTGGCGGCGCCGGGGGGTGAGGCCGAGTCTTCCTCGGCCGCGCGCGGGTAGCCGCCAGCCTTGTCCACGCCGTTCGTGTCGCCGCCACCGCCGCCGCCGCCGGGGCCGCCCCAGCCGCCGGTCACCATGGCCATAGCCCCAGGGCAGCGGGGCCGGGGCGCCCCCTCCGCGCTCCTCCCTCCGGGCACCCCTCTCGGCCCGGGGGGACCCTACCCGGCGCGCATCCGGGCCCGGCGCGCGGGGGGCACCGGCTGCACCCCCCAAAAAAGTTTTGCAGCAACTTCCTGCGGCCGGTCCGCGCGCCCGGGCAGAACTGGTCGGGCCGGTTCCAGGCCAACTTTCCCACGCGTGCGCGGGGCCGGGCCTGGGGGCGGGAGGGGGGGCGCGCTAGAGGCGCGAGCCGGGGGCCCCGGGGACTCGCGCCCCGCCGCCCTGGGGCCCCGGCGGGGGCGCGCGGGCCATGGCCCGGCCCAGGCTGCGCAGGGGGCGCCCTCTGGCCTGGCCGCCGCGGGGCCGGGGGCTGCGGCCAACTTAGCGGGCCGCCATCCGAGCGCGGGAGGCCGGGGGGAAAGTTTGGCCGCAAGTTACGCGGCCGCCCGCGGCGCGGGGGAGGGGCGGCGGGCGCGCGCCGGGGCCGGTCGCCGCGCCCCCCGGCTCCCCCGGGCCCCCAGGCGGCCGCTCGGGGCCTGCGAGGCTGCGGGCCGGCGCTTCCCGAGCTGCCGCCCCCTCTGCGGCCGCGCCTGCCCGGCCTGGGCCTGCGCCTGGGCCCGAGCCTCGCTCTCGCCGCCGCCGCCGACCCCGCGCGCCGGCCTCGCGCTGCGGCCGGTTTGACACACAACGTTCCATTCGCGGGGCGGGCGGGGGGCGGGGGCGGGGGCAGGGGCGCGCGCCGCGGGCTGGGGGCGGGCGCTCGTTGCCCCGGCGACGGCCACCCTTATAAGGGCATGGGTGGCCTCGCTCGGCGCCCGGCGCCCGGGCCGGCGGGAGGGGCGAGGGCGGAGCACGGGGCCGCTCGGCCTGACCCTCCCCCCTCCATCCCCCCACTGCCCCCGCCCTCGCCCGACTCCAGCCTTAACCCCTGCCGGGCCGCGGCGGGAGCCCGGGCCGCCGCTGCCCTCTGCCCTTCCGCAGCCTGCACAAGATGTCTCTCCGAGGCCCTCCCCTCCGCCTCCGGCCTTGGACGATGCCTCGCTCAACCGCCCTCGAGGCGCACCTCGGAACCCTACCCCTGCATTCCCTGCAAAAGCAATAATGGGGGCCGGTTGCACCCGGGGGGCACGCCCCTGCGCAGTACACACACACACACACACACACACACACACCCTGGGGCATTTCTTTGCACAGTTGCATGATGGATTGTGTTTGCTTCCTCTTCCAGAAAGTCGCCGCGTCCGACCCTCACCCCACCCTTTCTCAGCTCGGGCTAACACCTGGTGCTGGGAATCTCCAGGGCCAAGGGATGTTGTGGTCTGTGGCCGGCGGGGGTGCGAGGTCAGGGGCCCCCTCGCCAGAATTTTAGGCCTCTGGGGGCAGGGCACCCACCCGCCCAGCTAGGCTCGAGGCAGCAGGAATGCCCACCATCCCTACTGGGGCCTGCCCCCCTTTCCTCTCTCATTTCCTTTTCTTTCTGTGCTTCACATAAAGGGCTTGGCCAGGCCACCGGCTGGACTGCAGATGTCTCTTCCAGGCTCCCAGGAGCCTCTCAGTTGCCGCTGGCTTACAGCTTCCCCTGCCCCCCTCACTCACTGGGGACGACCAGCATTTATTAAGTGACATTTGTTTGTCACCCCCCCCCCCCCCACACACACACACACACACATCTCCCGCCCAGGCAGCGCTGGGCTGGGCAAGCCTGAGCTTCTAGCTCTGGGCCTGTTAACGTTTAACCAGCTGGAAAAGCCCTTCCTATGGTGACCTTTCACCTTGGAGTCCCGCAGGTCCGGTGTTGGGCCTTATCTCCTGCCCTGCCCTAGGCCCCGGGCCCAGAACTGGACACCAGGGCACGTGGCTGGGCCTCTGAGAGCTGCCAGCAGGAAAAACAGTGCCCTCTGCCCCCACAGGCCCTCCCCTTGCAGAAAGAGGCCTTGGGAAAAGGCATGTCCTCCAGATTACATCTGAGGGGGCAGATATACCTTGGCTTCGGTGGGGGGGAGCTGGGAGATCTGGGAAATCTTGGAGATCATGCAACATTTAAAAGGCTACCAAGGTAACGTAAAAGCCAGGCACAATGCACCCAGCCTGGGCCTCTGGGGCCCCCAGGGAAAGTCTGGCTGGGTGCAAGTTGGAGGAATCTTTAGCAAGTGCAGGAAGCCAAAAGACTGTGGTTAGACATGAGGGAGGACTTTCTGTCGGACTGACTAGGTGGAATTCCCGGCCCTGTAAGCCCTGCTGGAGATGGGGGTCTGGATGGTTAGAGAGGACCATTTTGTTCTGGGATTGCCTGGAAATGTTCTGGAGGTGCTGGCTGGTTATTTGGGGTTGAGGACAGGGGTCCCAGGTCTCTGGTCTGCACTTTCCAGCATTCTTGGGCAGGGGAGAAGGAAGGCATCTTGGGAGACCAGGTTCAGGGAAGGGAGTCAAGGGGACCTGAGAGTGGAGGGGCAGGGACCTGGAGCTTGAGGGACACCAGTTGCGGGGTACTAGGGCAGGTTTGGAGGCAAGGGGGAATATCCTAGAACCTCCGGTAGGTCCCACCCCTTGAGGGCGGCCCTGCCCCCTTCCCCAAGCGCCAAGGCCCCGAGCCCCCTGGGGCCCTCCTGGGCTGGGGGGGTGGGGGTCGAAGTCCGGCCCGCCCCCTTGACCCCTGCCCGCGGCCCCGCGGTGACATTTGACCTTGCGGCGGCTGCAGACCGGGGACAAAGAGCCCTGGGCCCATCTGCCGAGGGGGCACCCGTGGGAACGACCAGACCCCGCTCCCGGCGGCCTGGGAAGCGGCCCCTGCCCCCCTCCGGCAGCGCAAACTCCCCACCCTTCCGCAGGTGACCTTGTCTCCTTCTGCGGACTGGGGAGACTGGTGGGACTGGGGGGGCCTGAAGTCACTCTTGCATTCTTGGCAAGAGGAGATAAGGTCAGCTCCCCTGACCCTCCTCAGCACCTTGCCCTCCTCAGTTTCTCTGCTTTCTTCAAAGCTGGCCTTTGTCCAGCGAGATTGCACCGACCGAAGGTCACCAGCCCCCGCGATCTCTAAGGAGTTGTGCGTCAGTAGGACCAGGTCGAGTCCTGGGGCCCGCCCTGCAGCAGGCAGCCATCGCGCACACCTGCACAGGTGTCGGCTGGAAACCACCCCGCACCACCACCACCAGGCTGGGGATGAAAACCTTTCTAATCCCCGTCTTGGATTTCAGCCATCACCCAAGAGGCAAGCGCCAACCGGGTCCCACCCGGTCCCCCTTTCCTGAAGGTGTGGCTTACACAAATGACATGCTAATCAGTTGCCTGCTATTAACCTAACACTAACTAACGGCTCGGCTCGGCTCGGACGCCCAGCCAGGAAAAGCTGGAATTTAGCCCGGTCAGGTCCAGACCCTCAGGCCCCAATGGGCCTCCCTGCCCGTGAGCGCGATCTATTAGTTGCTCATTGCCCCGGAGTCACCACTTGCAGGTTCTTACCTTTGCTTCCCCACCCACCCAGCGTCCTTGACCTTAGCTCCATATTCTTTGAATGCAAGTTACAAAGGCCTCTGATGCCTCCTCTCCTCCACCTCCAGCTGGGGAGCGATTGCAGATTGCTTTTCCAGCTAATTTTCCACACCCTGAACCATTAGGCCTTCAGTTTTCCTCCTGGTATATGGGTATTTTCCTGTTGGGAGCAGCTACCAGGCCAAATCCAGCAGCTCCCTGTGACGGGGATGGGCAAGGGAAGGTGTGTCCTATCCCTCTGGACCCCTTCCAGGGCCTCGGGAGGCAGATGAGTGTTGGAATTTCGGTTCTGGCCAAATAACCTCACTGACCCCAAATCCTTCAGCCAGCCCTAGATTTGGCATGAGCTCTGGCACGATCCCGCTGACATATCACAGTCACATGCCACATGGTGCCAGGCCGGAGACAGGAAGCCTGTCTCAAATGCCCAGCCACCCCTCCATCAGCTCCCAGACACCCAGATGCAACAGCCCCCATCCCACCCAACAGGTCCCAACATTCAAGGTCACACATGATATAACATCACTCCAGGACGATTTATGATGTGGTCCGCCATAAAACTGTCCGGCACATCCAGAAACAGCCAGGATGGGGCCTACAGAAAGGTCTCTCCCAGCCGGGGAGGCCGGTGGGGTGGTCTGGGCCTCCCCAGTGCCCTTGCGGTGGCTTCTAGCACCTCCAGCTCCTCTGCCTGTCGAGCCTCCATTAATGCCACCTGCTGCTCCAGCTTCCTCTGTTGCTCTTCCTGCTTCCGGTGGGCACCTCGGAAGGCCAGGACCAGGGCACTGGAGGAGGGTGGAGGGGGGATGGGGCTGAGCCGGGAAACAGCCCCCCATCCCACCTACGTCAGGAGCTATGTATTCCCAGCCCCAGACAGGAACTCTTTGAATCTTCCTGGGGTTCCATCCGGGAAAGGGGCAGTATGGGATGGATTGAACTTGCCACCCACCTTACAGTGGTAGGGGGGAGGCTGAGGCTCAGAGAAAGCCAGTACACTCACTTCTGAAGTCACCAGAAAAGGGGGACCCACCTGTGAGCCTTGCATAAGTCCCTGTTCAGCTCAGCACTCTGAGCACATCTGGCTCGCCCCTTCTGAGCCACGTGTTCTAGTTCCTCCCGCAGAGACCGCAGCTGCTCCCGAAGGCCCAGGGCCCTGGTGCAGGGGTGGGGAGAGAGGAGCTTGTGGCCGTAGCCAATCCTTCCCACCTCCCGCAACGCCATGTGAACACACCTGTACACAGAAGTGCAGCCAACCCTCCACTGCACACAGTGCCCCCATGGATTCTCACGTATACCCCCCGCCCCGCCCATCCATCCCCCAGCCCAGGGCCGAGACACACACCGGTTAAGTGACGCTGCCAGTTCCTGGGCTAGAGTCTCCGGGCCCTGCACTTTGCCCACCTGGTCTCCATCAACGCCCCTGCCACCCCTGCGGAGAGCAGGAGGGCCCTGTGGGAGGCAGAAGGGAGGGAAGTGACATTGGCCTAGGTGGAGTGTGGACTCAGCCCAGCTGGACATGGAAGTCACCCAGACGGTGGCGGCCACAGCCCCTCCCCTCACAGAGCCCCCAGTCTGGTGAGATACCCCAAGAAAGGTAAAATGATTCCCAAACCAGAGAAATAAATAACAGGGGATCTCATCTGGAGGCAGGCAATGGCTTGCAAGAGATCATGGGCTTAATCAGACAAAGAGGTAAGTGACCAGTGTTCTTGGGAGGGGCACAGCATCTACAAAGGTGTGAAGGTGGGAGAGATGATTTAGAGGAGGGTTCCAGAAGCTGCTGAAGGCTTTAAGCAGAGGGCAGTCTTGATGAGATAGGAAAAGGCAAAAGGGAAGGCCTCAGGGAGAATGCTCGAGCCAAAATTTAGGAAGAGATGAAGCCTGGGCTTGGGCTATTGGGGAGGAGATGCTGGAGTGGGACTAAGGAGGAGGCACAGGTTTGAGTGGAAGACACTAAAACTCCTTGGGGCTTACTGGGCTTGATACACTCAGAGAAAAAAACCAAAGTACAGGTATGAACTTTGACAGGCAGTTTAACATTCAACTCATTTCTTTGTGGGTTTTTTTTATTTTTTAAGATTTTGTTTATTTATTCATGAGAGACACACAGAGAGAGGCAGAGACGTAGGCAGAGGGAGAAGCAGGTTCCCTGCAGTGAGCCCAATGCAGGACTCGATCCCAGGACCCCGGGATCACGCCCTGAGCCAAAGGCAGACACTCAACCACTGAGCCACCCAGGTGCCCCAAACTCATTTCTTCGTGCAGAAATGCCAACTGTGGCTCCAAGGAGGCTGTGACTGACCAGGGCCACAGACCTACTAGTATACTGCTAGCCCCACCAGGCCCAGGAAGGGCCACTCACCTGAGACAACTCCTCTTCGTCTCCACTGCTCCTGCCTCCACTGCTGTCCCCACTGCTACTGTTGGCCCCACCCGTCCGGAGCTGTGCCCGCTCCCACCGCAGCTGCTCTAGCAGGAGCACGTGGGCTGGGCCCTGGGCTCGGAGGGCAGCCTCTCGAAGCTCCAGACCCCGCTTCTCCCGCCGCACCAACTGGAGCCGCAGCATCAGGTCAGCCAGAGTCTCCTGAGAGACCAAGGAGTGGGCAGAGAATTTGGGCCTCTAGGATCTGGGGAAACTGAGGCCCCAGGAGGTACCTAGTGACGACTGGTCAGGCAAGAACCCAAACCTTCACCATGATCTTGTATGATGAGAATTATCGTCCTAAAAATGACAGCTGTAGAAATGGCAGTTCAGAGAGTACCAATATCTTAGACAAGATCAAGTAACATCTCAGTGGAAGGGTCTGGAGTTTCTCCAGCTCTAGAACCTCAGGTCTTTCATGCCAGGGTATAAACCTCAGATTATGTCCCCTGTCTCCATCTCCTTTCCACAGGCAGGAAATTTTGGAAAGCCAGATTCAGAATCTTATGAGAAATTGAATTCCGGAAGACAAACTCCTCTTCAACCCTCAAAATCCCAGTTCCAATTCTCCTCCCTCCAGGAAGTCTGCCCCCAGCCAAGTAGAACTCTCCTTTGTTACTCAGTCGCCCAAAAACATCCCTCTCAACCTCAGCAAAGGGTTTTGTCCCACCAGAAAGACTAACACAGTGACCACTGCCCACATGTACCCGTGTGGCTGCCAAGTCTCGCTGGATCTGCATTTTCTCCAACCGGGGTAGGGCTGGGCCAGGCTGGGTCCCCAGAATGGCCTGCACCAAAGCTTCTGCATGGGGCACAGTGGGCATGGGTGCCAAAGTTGGGCCCGGTTTTGGGGGAATCTTCACCAGAGCACGGCGCTCCCGGAGACGCTGGATATAGCCCCAGAGCTGGGTAGCCACCTCCTGTGGTGTGGGCCGATCCACACTACTGCCCTCAGGGCTACAGGAAACAGAAGAGGGGTCTAATGTCAACACTGGTGGCCATAGTCGTGTTAACCTCATGCCAACTCTGGTAGGCTTTATCAACTTCCATCTTACTGACCATGACGGATTCTATGCCATCTGTGGTGAGTGCTATCATACCAACATGGTGGACTCCATAATATACACCCCATTGGGCACCATCATTCATCAAGACAACATAGTGAACACCAACACATCAACGCTTACTGTTGCTCACGCCGTCATGGTGGAAGCCATCACACCAACTCAGTAGGTGCTATCACTTATGGCAACACAGTGGGTGCCACCACACGATGGGCACCACTGCTCAGCTGGCCAACCCTGTTTGGCAACATCATGCTAACTCAATGTGTACCAACATCAGGCCAACCCCATTAAACACCATCACGCCAGTTCTAATCAGTGGGCACCATCATCCATCTTCATGCCAACCCTGGTGGATACTATACCAATTGCAGTGGCTCTCAGCCACCATGTCAACTTTGTTGAGCAGCAGCCAGACAATTCTAGTCAGGCCTCATGCCCACGAACCATGGAGCATCCTACTCCAACCCTGCTGGGCTCAGCCATGCCAAACCCCAATGTGGAGGCGTGGGAGCCCCATTCTCTAACAAGGACCCCACTCACTGGCCCTCCCAGTTCTCAAGCTTCCCAGAGTACCTTGGCTGTGTATCCCGTGGTGTCTCTCCATCCATGGCAGCCTCCTCTTGTGCCAACAGCCTCTGAGCTTCCTTCTCAGCTGCCTCCAGGTCACCGGTAGGGGCTTTCTCTCTTGCTCCCGAGTCTGCCTCCAGGAGAGTGAGCAGGACTCCGTATGCCTCCTCACAGTGCTCACTGTGAGACACCAATTCTGAGTGCTCTGGGACACCCAGCTCCATCTCATGGTGTGGGTGACATACCCACTTGTTCTGCGATCCTTCAGTTCCTCCCCCACCTCCACCCGTGGGAGCTTGTAAACTTCAACACCCTTGAGCTAAAACTGCCTTAAAAGAATTTCTCTGGAGATGCCTGGGTGGCTCAGTGGTTGAGTGTCTGCCTTCAGCTCAGGGCATGATCCCAGGGTCCTGGGATTGAGTCCTGCATCAGGCTTCCCTTGAGGAGCCTGTTTCTCCCTCTGCCTATGTCTCTGCCTCTCTCTGTGTCTCTCATGAATAAATAAATAATCTTTAAAAAAATAGTTTCTCAAAAAAAAATAATAATTTCTCTGGTTGGAAAGGGCTTTCCTGCAAGGGCCCTGACTCTCGCCGTGGATCATCCTCTGAGCTGGCACATCCTCGGAGTACTCATTCCCTTCCTAGCTGGCGATGTCACGGGTGGGATGCACTCACCTGTATTGCAAAGCCAGACGCAGTGCTGTGGCTTCAGCCTCCCGCTGGCCCAGCTGCATGCTGAGGCCTTCACACCGGCCCTTGTACCCCTGCAGCACGGCTGAGAGCAGACGGTTGAAACATTTGAGTTTCTCGATGCTCCTGCCTCAGAAGTTCGGGAAGAGGGAAAATGAGAGGCACCGTAGGGTAGGTGGGACCCAGCTGACTTCCACCCTCCTCCCCACTCCACTCCAGCTCCAGACTCTCAGGTTTAGAGCCCAGCAGGGGGAGGCACCAGTGCCCTTACGAGCTCAGCATTTATGGCTCTTACGCCTGGAGCTGTTCCATCTGGGCTTCCATGACGTGTATCCCTGGGGCGGGGGGTTGAGTGGGGAGAGGTCCAAGCATCTGAGTGCTGGAATCACTCCGGAGGCGTCGGAGCAGGGGATGAGCCAGAGAGAAGGGGTCCTGCCAGAAAAAGGTGACTTGATTTGCCCAGATTGTCACTGAAGAGCCTAGTGTCATGGGTTTAAACCTCTTCCAATCCCTGAAGCTACCGGACTGTAGGACCAGGATTTGAGTCTCATCACCCAGAATCCTAAATCTCAAGATCGTGGTTTTTAAGCTTCCTGTACTCACCTGAGTTCCCCAGGGCTCCTCATCTACCCCAGAACTGCTGGAGCCACTGCCTGAGCCACCTGCTTGGCCAGGGAAGGGAGGTGGGAAAGATTCCAGCCTCAGCAGCGAATCCTGCAGCTCCTGGACCTGGGGTGGGGGTGGGGAAGGAAGATGGAGTAGGTCAGGCCTGGGAGCTCCAACCACCCACCAACCCTCCTTCAGAACTGCTCCTGAGATAGTCACAAGGCCCCGGCTGGAAAGCAGGAACCCAGCTACTGCCCGCCCCCCTCCGAACTCCTCACTATCCAGCCTTGGGCAATTCACTTAGCCACTTAAGAATCTTCTATCTTTATTTATTTATTTTTAAAGATTTTATTTATTTATTCATGAGAGACACAGAGAGAGAGAGACAGAGACACAGTCAGAGGGAGAGGCAGGCTCCCTGCTGGGAGCCTGATGTGGGGCTCGATCCTGAGTCTCCAGGATCACGCCCTGGGTGGAAGACAGGTGCTAAACCGCTGAGCCACCCAGGGATCCCCATCTTCTATCTTTTTTTTTTTTTAATTTTTATTTATTAAATTTTTTTTTTTTCTAATTTTTTTGTTTATTTATGATAGTCACAGAGAGACAGAGAGAGAGAGGCAGAGACATAGGCAGAGGGAGAAGCAGGCTCCATGCACCGGGAGCCTGATGTGGGATTCGATCCCGGGTCTCCAGGATCGCGCCCTGGGCCAAAGGCAGGCGCCAAACCGCTGCGCCACCCAGGGATCCCATCCCATCTTCTATCTTTAAACATATAAATGGCCAGTTGGTACAGGAAAAGGTGCTCAACATCACTAATCATCAGGGAAATGCAAGTCACAAACACAATGAGTATCATCTTATACCTATTAGAATAGCTACTGTCAAAAAGATGTTGGGGTGCCTGGGTGGCTCAGTTGGTTAAGCATCTAACTCTTGTTTTTAGCTCAGGTCATGACCTCATGGGTTATGGGATCAAACATTGTGCTCAGTGAGGAGTCTGCTTGAAGATTCTCTCCCTCTGCCCCTCCCCCCACTCATGGGCACATGTGCTTGGTCTCTCTCTCTCTCTCTAAAATAAATAAATCTTAAAAAAAAAAAGGCACAAGTGTTGGGGAGGATGTGGAGAAGAGTAAACCCTCATGCATCGTTGGCGGGATTGTAAATTGGTGCAGCCATTTATGCAAAACCACATAGTGCGTCCTCAAAACTTGAGAATAGAACCATCACACGATTCAGCTATTCCACTTCTGGGTATTTACGCGAAGGAAATGAAAAAAAAAGTAGCTCGAAAAGATATCCGCACCCCTATGTTCACTGCGGCATTACTTGCAATAGCCAAGACACTTAGGAAGCAACCTAAGTGATCATCAGTGGATGAATTGGGAAAGAAGATCTGGTGTATAGACAATGGAATGTTATTTGGCCTTAAAAAAGGAGAAAAAAATAATAAAAAATAAATTAAAAAAAAAAAAGTAAGGAGGGACACCTAGCTGGCTTAGTCGGTGGAGCCTCTGACGTTTAATCTCAGGGTGATGAGTTCGAGTCTCACATTGTGTACAGACTACTTAAAAATAAAATCTCTTGGGATCCCTGGGTGGCGCAGCAGTTTAGCGCCTGCCTTTGGCCCAGGACGCAATCCTGGAGACCCGGGATCGAATCCCACGTCGGGCTCCCGGTACATGGAGCCTGCTTCTTCCTCTGCCTGTGTCTCTGCCTCTCTCTCTCTCTGTGACTATCATAAATAGATAAAAAATTTTTTTAAAAATTAAAAAATAAAATAAAAAATAAAATCTCTTAAAAAAAGAGAGAGAAGGAAATCCTGCCATTTGTAATAACATGGATAAACCTTGAGGGCATTGTGCTAAGCAAAATAAGTCAGAGAAAAGCAAGCACACCATGACCTCACTTATATTTGGGATCTAAGATAAAACAAAACGAAAAATTGAACTCACAGTTATAGAGAACAGAGTGGTGGGTGCCAGAGGCAGTGGGGGTGAGGAGAGGAATGTGGGTGGGGGTGAGGAGAGGAATGTGGAGCGGGGATCATCTTTCCCAGCCAGGAAGTGGGCCCCACCCCTTAGGCTGGGCTCTGATGGCCCCATATCTTGCCACCTTGGCCTGCCCAAGATGAGGGCCTGTTCCCCCATCTCCTTCAGCCACATGGCTTTAGATTCCATCCACATGTTAAAGAGGTCGGGATGTGTTTCTCTTGTCCTGACATCTCCCCTGAGCTCTGGATTCTGACCCCACAACTGTGTCTTTGATGGTCCTACATGGGTGGCTCAGGGGTTTCTTGAACTCATTAGGGTCCCAACAGCTCCTGGTCCTGCATTTCTGGCTCCCAGTCCCGCAGGCCCCCAAACCAGGACTTGTCCTCAACCCTTCTCTGGCTTTCACACCCAAACCTGCCAGCTCCACCTTCGACACCACCCAGAATCTGCCCACTTTGTGCCACCTCCACAGTTTCCACCATCTGGTGTCTGGACCAGTGCCTCGTGGATCCGCCGGCTGTTCCTCCCATGCCTACCAGAGGGCGCCTGTGACCGCGGCACCGGGTCCCGCCCCTTTCTGCCGCGGGGGGGCGAGGGTGGGGGGGCGAGGGGGAACCCCCCAGGAGCCCACCAGGCTCAGGGCCAAAGCCCAACTCCCAGAAGCCCACAGACCGTGTAAATCTGCCCCCATCACTAACCTGCCCTCCCCTCACCCCCACACTGGCTTGCTCACTGTTCCCTGACTCACACTCCCACCTCTGGAAGGGAGCTCCTTCTCCGCCTGGCATGCTCTTTCCCCAGATCCTTGCATGGCTCCTCCCTTACCTCCTGGCTCAAGTGTCACCTCCTCAAGGGGCATCTCTGACCACCTTATCTAAGAAGGCAAGGCACCTTTGTTCAGGGCTCTGCAGCAGTCAACGCTCCATAAAAGTTTTTCTCTTTCTTTTTTTAGATTTTATTTATTTATTCAGAGGAGACACAGAGAGAGAGGCAGGCTCCCTGTGGGGAACCTGATGTGGGACTCGATCTCAGGACCCTGGGATCATGACCTGAGTCAAAGGCTCAACTCAAGTCAACCACTGAGCCACCCAGGCGTCCCTCCGTAAGAGTTTTTCTAATGAACAAACAATGGAAGGTTGCCTATGCCAGGCCCGCCTCCCCCTTAGACAGAGAACCCTCAGAGGTAGAGCACAATACGTCGAGACCCTCACCTCTCTCTGCAGCATCTCCTTCTCCCCCTGGATGGCCTGCAGGGAGGCCTGCGTGCGAATCAGCTCCTCCTCTCGGCTGCCCAAGGCCAATCGTAGCCAGTCATTCCTCTCTGCCAGGCTGGCTGCCTCCCTCTGGCAACCACTTGCCCCCTCCTGCTCCAAGCAGGGCCTTGGTCCCACCTCACTTCTGTCCTCTGCCTCCCCGGGCCCAGGACAGCTGGGGGGCCGGCGGCGCCAGGCAGCCGCCGCCGCCTCCAGGGAGCTCAGAGCATGCTGGAGAACCTGAAACACGTCAGAGGCTTCAGGCCTGGGGGGGACAGTCTCCCCATCCTGTGGAGCTACATCTGTGGCCTGGTGGCCTTCCTCTGCAGGCTTGCGGGGTCCCTCAGGAGATGGGGCCAGTCCTCTGCTAGAGTCCCCCTCAGCCTCTTTGTTGGTCCTGTGGTGAAGTGAGAGACAGAAGGTTCTGGAAATGGGGTCATCTGGGGTGGCTGGCTCACAGAGGGTGCATTATCTGGGGCCTTGAAAGTTGGGCAAGGAGGGCAGTGGGAAGCTACGGCGTGTGTGTGAGCAAGGGAGGAACACAGGTAGATCTGTGGGGAGGAAAGACACACCAGGGCCGGAGTGGGAGCCCAGACGGAGGGGACCTTACCTGTTCCCAAGGCCCTGCCCACTGGCCTCTGCCTCTGGCCCCTGCAGCCTCGGCTCGCAGCTCTCCTGAGATGGCACAGGGCCCAGCTCAGAGCTCCCGCTGGCTGCCTCAGCCTCCTCTGAACTCTCCGCCACGGGATCCAGCTCCCCCTGAAAATGACCCACAGGGCCAAGCTCCGAGCCAGGCCGGGGGCGAGGGGGTGAGTGACCCCAAAGAGCTGGATGCGGCAGGGAAGGGGGCACTTACAGGTGGCGCGTGCCTCCCTCGCCGGCTTCGGGGTCGCGTGGCCCGGGCACTCATTGCTGTCCAGAATTCAGTCCTCTGATTCTTTTTCCGAAAGCCGCAGCCTGATCTCGGCTCTTTGTTGGTCTGGGCGAATGACAGCCTTAATACCTTCTTCTATGAAATGAGCATCGATCTCCTCCCGCTGGGAGGGATCTTGAATTATCAGTGTTGAGCTGGCACATTTGAATACCCCTCCTGACAGGCAGCTCACTACCTCACAAGTTTGTTCCCACCTCCCCTTGTCTTTTGCCTCCTTTATCTTTCACTACCTCTGTGCTCCCCTCGGTCCCCAATCTGGACCTGGCTCGAGGACTTCAGGAATCACCTCTCCTCCCCAGGGTCCTCTTGAGTCGGAGGCCCCAGTCTTGGGGTTGGGTCCCCTCAGCCTGCTCTAATGCTACTCCTCTGTACCTCTAGGAATACCTTGGTCAGCAGCCCAAATCCCTGGACACTCTTGGGGTAGCTCTGGCCACTGCTTGCTTAGGCCCTGGGCTGGCCAAGGCTGGCTTGGGAGAGGCCGGGAAACAGGAAGCCCCCTCCCCTGGTCATGTGACTTGTTATTGTGCTATTTCCTCCTCAAGGACATCAGCTTCCTCCAGTCCCGGTGGGACACACATGTCCAGCTCCTGACCTGTCGGTCCTTCCTTGCCCCAGCCTCCAATCTCATGTCTCTTCCGCGTCTGAGCCTCAGTTTCCTTATCTGTAAAATGGGGGGGGGGGGCTTTAATTATAGGATCTGTCTACAGTGTCATGGGAATTTTAACAAGCAACTTGCACATGACTGAGCACCATCCAAGAACTGAATTGTAACACACCACTCTTGTTCGCTGCCTCTCCGGCCCTCCCATCTCTGCTTCCTCTGCCAGCTGCTGCTTCTCCTGGATTCCTCAGGGCACAGATCGCCCCTACATCCTGCCCATTTTTCCTGCATCCATCTCTAAAGGGCCTCGTCATCTCCCTCCATAACAGCCCAACCCTCTCCCCTCTACCGGGATGCCAGCCCCTCTCTCTCCGTGGACTCTACAGCCACCCACCCCTTGACTCCCTTCCCCTCCCAGGCCCCAGAGACAGAGACCTCATTGTTCACCTCTTCTGCTCACACACCCTCCATGACTCCCCATTGCCCTTGGGAAACATTTCAAGCTCTTCTACCTGGCATTCGAGGCCCTTAAAAATAATGCCTGCTGTCTGCACCCATGTATACTCCATGCTTTAGCCATGATGACCCCTCTGTGAACAGGTGAAGGTTCACAATTCTCACATCCCAGGGCCTTTGGTTATGCTGTAACCCTTTCCTTGTTTCTGCACTTGGCTTATTTTTTATTTATTATTTTTTAAAGATTTTATTTATTCATGAGAGACACAGAGAGAGGCAGAGACATAGGCAGAGGGAGAAGCAGGCTCCCTGCCGGGAGCCCGATGCAGGACTCAATCCCAGGATCCCTCGGGATCAGGACCTGAGCTGAAGGCAGCCGCTCAACCACTGAACCTCCCAGGTGCCCCTACACTTGGTTTAAACTGCGCAGAGCCTGGAGTAGCCTGAATCTTCCTCATTCCGCTGACAGACAGAGGAGGCTGAGTCTTCCTGCTTCTGCGTCCCCAAAACTGGTAAGGAAATAAGTTGCAATTCTCTGACTTGGGGGCACCCAGGCACATTGAAATCTACACTCTTAGCCTCTGCTCCAGCCATTTTTTTAAAAAAAGATTTTATTTATTTATTCATGAGAGACACAGAGGCAGAAACAAGGCGGAGGGAGAAGTAGGCTCCCCGCGGAGAGCCTGATGTGAAACTTGATCCCAGCATCCTGGGACCACCACCTGAGCTGAAGGCAGATGCTCAACCACTGAGCCACCCAGGCGCCCCTGCTCCAGCCATATTAACCTCTTAAAGTTTCCATCGCTCCAAGGCTCTTGCAAGTCTCAGGACCTTTGCCAAGGCGATTCCTTCTTTCTGGAATGCCTTTCATATTGTTTTTCTAGCAAGTTCTCCATTCTTGTAGACTTAGCTTGCATAGCTCCTCCTGGCTGTCGGTGACCAAGAACCTGGCTCCTGAGGGCTGGTTTAATTGATCCTTTTACACATAAAGAAACTGAGGCGGCTCAGAGTGGGTTTTATTTTATTTTTTTATTTTTTATTTTTTCAGAGTAGGTTTTAAATGGTTAGGGGGTAAGAGAAGAAGTGCGCGTGAAGAAGAAAAGGTGGTTTTAAATAGTTTGGGCTTGGTATTTTGGGGGGTTTGCAAATATATGCAAAATAAGGGGCAGAATTAAATAACTGGGCAGGGCCTGGGGCGTGGGCCACTCCCACCTCAGCGCACAAAAACCCGCCCCTCGCCGAGGGCCAGGTCGGCTCCACCAATCATCAATTAGCCCTACCTCTTCGTCTAAATCCCGCCCAAGTCACTCGCATTCAGTTTATCACATTGCAAGTGAGGCCTTCTCCATCCCTTTGAGCCTAGTCCATAGAAAAGTCCACTCCACTAGGCCTCGTCCCAGCCTATCAGGGCAGAAGCGCTGACCACCGAACCCTCATTTGGCCAGAAACATCAAAGCCCTGGCACGTCTTGCTTTAACCAATCACATTCCAAACCCCACCCCCTAGCGCTGTCCCAGCCTATCAGCTTCCAAGGCTCTCCAGCCTTTTCCCCCGCCCCGTTCAGTTGTCCGCCTGCCTTACGACTTGCTGAACTACATTTCCCAGGAGGCGTCGCGGCCGCGCCGCACCACTTCCGGGCTGCGAAAGATGGCGGCTTCCTAGTCAGTTCTCCGCTGAGTTGGAGGGAGGCTCAGCCTACGGTGAGAGGTGGTTGGGTGGTTGCGGTCCTGTCCCTAGAGGTCCAGCCCCTAGCCTTCCCGGAGTCTTCCGCTTTCAGCTCTGGTTTCTCCTGCAGGCTAACCTCCATCCCTCTTGAAACATGGTCTTCCTTAGAGATCGAGGGGATTGCAAGCCACTCAGACCATCCTCCGCAGCCCACACCCAATCCCCGAGAGGAACACTGTGGGCGTCCCATCTTTCCTCAATGGGACTTTTAACAGCTAGATTCGTGCCCTCCTGCGCAGACAACCCCTGGGCAACCCAGTGCCCGCTGCGGGGAATCCTAGAGCTAATTAGTCTTATTTTGTTTTTTAAGCAATCTGTGCACCCGAGGAGGGGCTCGAACTCACAACCCCAAAAGCAAGAGTGGTACGCTCTACCGACTGAGCCAGCCAGGCACCCCGGCCAATTACTCTGTTAACCTTCACACTAAAACTGTCAGTTACTTTACCCGCAAAGGGAGGTTGGTTTGGGAATAGTAGAGAACTACAATTTAGGACACACAAGCTGTAGCAAAGCATTAGGCAAGTCCTGAACAAAGGAGGGGAGTTGGGAGGGGCATAAACCTAAAGTCTATTGGAATACTTTGGGAATTTGAAGTTTAGTGGCTTTCCACTGGTTGAGCTGTGACTGTCATTGGCTGCGCTGTTGCCAGGCAAGGAGAAACTCTTTCCTTTTCATGCTAGGTTAGTATAGTCTTCTTTCTTTCTTTTTCTTTTTCTTTTTTTTTAAGATTTTATTTATTTATTCATGAGAGACACAGAGAAAGAGAGCACGTGGCAGAGACACAGGCAGAGAGAGAAGCAGGCTCCATGCAGAGAGCCTGATGTGGGACTCGATCCTGGGTCTCCAGGATCAGGTCCTGGGCTGAAGGCAGCGCTAAACCGCTGAGCGACCCGGGCTGCCCTATAGTATTTTTCTGTTGGGAATGCAAGATCTATCTTCCTGTGGGGGTCTGCGGTTGTGGTAGGAGGTGAGAGCTTCCCCTTTTGGCCTCCCTCCTCCATTTTTAATTTTATTTTAAAATTTTATTTATTTATTCGTGAGAGACAGATAGAGAGAGAGAGAGAGAGAGAGAGAGAGGCAGAGACAGAAGCAGAGGGAGAAGCAGGCTCCATGCAGGGAGCCCAACGTGAGACTTGATCCCGGATTTCCGGGAACATGCCCTGGACTGAAGGCAGCACTAAACCGCTGAGCCACCCAGGCTGGCCTCCCTCCTCCATTTTATTTTATTTTTTTATTTTTTTTATTTTTTTCCCTCCTCCATTTTAAATGAGGTGTCCTTTATTCAGTTTCCTACGGGCATAGCTGGATCCAGGTGCACAGAGGTCTAGCTGCTGTTTTCTGAGTGAGCATCACTTCAAGTAGGTATTCTTTCCCGTCTTGGAGGCAAAAGGCTCCTGGCAGCTGCCGACTTCCATCCTCCCAGCTCTGCAACTCTAACGAGTCCCTCTTCCCTAACAGCGCTATTGGAAGCCCCACAGCTGCCCCTCACTGACCTGTATTGGGTCATGCCCCATGTCTGAGCCAGTCCTGGTGGCCAGTTTTGTTCATTGGCCAAGGAAAGGGGGAGGGTAGCTCTATAGAAAAAACGGGAGACTTTAAGTCAGAGGGGGTGCCAGGCACCCGTTCTGCAGATGAGGAAACTGAGGCCTGGAAAGGATTGATTTTTACAACCATTACGCAGTTCATGCACTGTCCTGCACAGTAACCAAATGTTTTTAAAACCCTTAAGGGGAGGATCCTGGCTTCTCCCAACCCTGCTCCATCCAGCCACTTAGGGGCCATGGAGGTGGCGGAGCCCAACAGCCCCACCGAGGAAGAGGAGGAGGAGGAGGAGGAGGAGGAAGAGGAAGAGGAGCAGTCAGCTGAGCCCAGGCCCCGCACACGTTCCAACCCTGAGGGGGCTGAGGACCGGGCACTGGGGGCCCAGGCCAGCGTGGGCAGCCGCAGCGAGGGTGAGGGTGAGGCGGCCAGTGCTGATGATGGGACCCCCAACCCTCCAGGAGCTGGCCCCAAGCCCTGGCAGGTGCCCCCAACAGCCCCCGAAGTCCAGGTGCGGACACCAAGGGTCAACTGTCCAGAGAAGGTGGTAAGTGAGGGGCTTGGCCTGTGACTGTGAAGGTGTTAGAGAACCTTAAAGTTTAAAACTCTTCGTTTTTTTGGGATTCACCCTGCAGTCACTTCCTATGCGTTTTCTGGGGTTACCACCACAAATTACCACAAACTGAGTGGCTTAGAACAACAGAAATTGATTCTCTCACTGTTCCGGAGGCCAGTAGTCTGAAATCAAGGTATGGGCAGGACCATTGTCCTTCTGAAGGCTATAGGGAGAGATCCTTCCTCACCCCTTCCAGCCCTTGGGGGCTCCATGCATTCTTTGGCTTGCAGCCGCATCACCCCAGTTTCTGCCTCCTCTTCACACGGCCTTCCCATCTGTGTCTCTGAATCTTCTTTCTCTTATAAGGACACTTGCCATTGAATCAGATCTCAAATCATTTATTTGAGATCAAGAGAAAGAGTGTGGGTAAGGGGAAGGGCAGAGATAGGGAGAAAGAATATTAGGCAGACCCCGCTGATAGGGGAGCCCGATGGAGGGCTGGATCTCATGACCCTGAGACCATGACCCGAGCTGAAATCAAGAGTCAGATGCTCCTGTCATCCCAGCCACCCAGATACCCCTGGATCAGGATCTTTATCTTATCTCAAGATCTGTATCTTAGTTCCATGAGCAAATACCCTGATTCGAAAAGAAGGCACATTCTGAGGTTCTGGGTGAGCATATCTGGGTGGGGGCTGGGGCATAGTTCAACTCACTCCACCTTTTTCTTGTTCTGTGTCAGACATCCTCTGGTTCCTTTATTCTCTCATAAACCTGGACTCCATGTCTAGTGTTCTTTTCCCTGAACCGCTGTCTTCGAAAGTAGGTTGCTTGGCTGGGAAGTGGGGGTCATCCCACCACCTTTTCAGGCAGAAGTGCTGGGAGAAGGGCTGCCAGAGCGCAGCAGGGGCTGGTGTTGATGTCCAGTCGCTAGGTTCTTCCACTCACAGTGCCCTCGCCTCCCTCCAACCTTCTTGCAGATCATCTGCCTGGACCTGTCAGAGGAAATGTCCCTTTCAAAGCTGGAGTCATTCAATGGGTAAGAGATACATCTGGGGGCTTGAATAATGCAGCCACGGCTTGGGGTGGGTGGGAGGAAGGCAGCTCAAACAACTCAGGGCTGTCCCTCTTTCTGAGACTCATAGCAGCTTGGCCTGGCCTGGGGCCTGGTGCTGTCAGAGAGTAGTGATGGCAACCGAGCATAATACAGCTGTAACCCCCCAGGGCTCTGTTCCAAGCCTTTGAGAGCTGCCATGTGGCACCCGTGGCACAGCAATGACTCAGAAACTCCTAAGAAGTGAAGTGACTTCCCCAAGGTCTCAGAGTGGGGACTCAGACCCAGGCCTAGCTGACCCTGAAGCCCCTGCCCTGAGCTGCTGGGATTCTGGGGTTGGTGACCAGGCTTGGATAGGGTCCAAGGGGATGCCGAGGACAAGCCCGTCTTCCCCTTGCTGCCACCCCTAGCCATCTGTGGCTCTGTGAAGGCCTGGGGGAGACCCAGGCTGGCCAGAGAAACCCACTTGGAGAGGCCAGAGGCTGGAGAGAGGTGGCTGGACTCTGCCACCTGCCCGCTGCATGGCCTGGGCCTCCAGTGCCTAGTGGAGGGCTCCCCAGGATTGGCAGCTGAGGAGACGGCCTCCAGACTGGGAGGCCTTGCCTTAACCACCCCCTTCTTCTGTGCCTCCCCAGCTCCAAAACCAATGCCCTCAATGTCTCCCAGAAGATGATTGAGATGTTTGTGCGGACAAAACACAAGATCGACAAGAGCCATGAGTTTGCGCTGGTGGTGGTGAATGATGACATCGCCTGGGTGAGGTTGGGGCAGGGCTTGGGTGCCTCGGGGCTCCCTAGGGGCAGGAAGGCACCTTGCTGAGATTTGTGCTTCCCTGCAGCTGTCCGGCCTGACCTCTGATCCCCGGGAGCTCTGCAGCTGCCTCTATGACCTAGAGACGGCTTCCTGCTCCACCTTCAGTATCCTTTCAGGCAGGGGTGCCCTTAGAGGGGACTGGGCTGTTCTTCTGGTCTTGGAACCCCAGAAGCCTGAGCCATGGGGGGCTGGCTGAGACTGGCTCAGGTCCAGATCGCAGTTCTGCTGTGACAAGCTTAGGCAAGTCACCTCTTTGAACCTGTTTCTTCATCTGTAAAAGGAGAGGCATGAAACCTCTTTCCTCAGGGGGTTGCTGTTAAGATAAAGTCAATATAAAAGCCAAACCAACTGATTGGACCCTAGATGGCAAAACCACACACATGGGGAGCTTTCTATACAGGGCCAAGTATACAATTTGTGTTCAATAAATGGTGATACGTGACTAGAAAGTCACAGTCACTTCTACAGCCCCTGTAACCTGGGCACAGCACATTTTATGCTAGTTTGAGCACAAAAGGCTCATGTAAAGCCCAAAACTTAGAAAGTGATCCTTGTGCATTAGGAAACAAGGCTGAGTGTCAGGAGGCAGGAGACGGGGACACCGTGGCTCTTCCATTGTGAGGATAGCTGCCCTGGTTGTGAGTCAGGAAGAGTTTTCAGGGCATCCGGTGCCGGCATCCTGTTTTCTGATTTGTGCTGAGGGAGCACAGGCTCAGACAGGGCAAGCAACTGGGCCAGCATCACCCAGCACATCTCCTGCACAGTGGTACCCGGCACTAGGCATGAGGGCACCCAGGCCCTCCTGACATCAGGATGAGGGAAACCACCCTCTGCTTCCCACCCATGCTCTGCCACCAGCCTTCTCCTTAGCATCCCTGCCAGATCTGGAAGGTCTCTTCAGCCTCATGTAAGTACTGCCTTCCCCGCACTTCGCCTTCCATGTTAGTCCCATGGTGGCCCTGAGGTCCCCCATTCCATGTTTTTCTTTTTTTTTTTTTTTTTAAGATTTTATTTATTTATTCATGAGAGACACAGAGAGACAGATGCACAGGCACAGGCAGAGGAAGAAGCAGGCTCCATGCAGGGAGCCCAACGTGGAACTCAATCCTGGGTTTCCAGGATCACACCCTGGGCTGAAGGTGGCACTAAACCGCTGGGCCACCAGGGTTGCCCCACTCCATGCTTTTAACCCACAGAGCAGCACATGTTTTCTTCTTCTTTTTTTTTTTAATTTTTATTTATTATTTATGATAGTCACACAGAGAGAGAGAGAGAGGCAGAGACACAGGCAGAGGGAGAAGCAGGCTCCATGCACCGGGAGCCCGACGTGGGATTCGATCCTGGGTCTCCAGGATCGCGCCCTGGGCCAAAGGCAGGCGCCAAACTGCTGCGCCACCCAGGGATCCCAGCACATGTTTTCTGTGAAGGGCCGGACAGTAAATATTTCTGCAGGCCACCTGGTCTGGGTCACGATGACTGGATTCTGCCCAAGTGGTCTGAAAGCAGTCCCAAAGCCTACCCACGTGCGTGGTCGTGTCTCAATAAAACGTAATGAATGTCATGAACACTGAAATTCTAATTTCATGTCATTTCCACAAGTCACAAAACTGTTCTTTTGATTTTTTCTCCCCAGCCATTTTAAAAATATAAAAACCATCCTGAGCTTACAGACCCTTAATAGTCCAAAAACCCCTGTTTTGACCTGCCTCCTCATGGTGGATGTGGATCTTGTGTTGCCTTTTCCATCGTGGTTAACCTGGAACAAGTGTCCTGGCAAAGTTTGCAAGTGAATGCATCCTGTAAATTCCCAATGGAAGACATGCTGGATCAAAGGGGTGCATATTTTTGATCTGCCTGAGTTTACCAGAGCACTTTCCAAGGAAACTAACTGTGTACTCCCCACCGACACTGGGGCCCTTCCCACTGCTGAAGGTTCCTCCTGTCTGAGCGTGGCAAGCGGGCCCTGGTACTGTCACCGTGCTTTCTTTGAGTCTTTGACTTGTAAGCCACTCAGTATTCCGGCATTGATTTGTCCATTTGTCCCGTTTGCTTATTTTTCTAGCGAGGTGTCAGCTTTTTTCTTACTGATGATCAGATTTACTTTTCATATATTAAAGACTCTAGTGCTCTGTCTGCCTAATACCCTCTGCCGGTGTGAGATCCAGCCGTGGCCACTTAGGGACCTGGGTGCTAACTTAGCAGATAGGATTGGGTAGACTGTTCCGGCCTGGTGGGACAGGTCCAGCTCAGGTCAATGATTGGGGGATGTTCAGGATGAAGGGGGTGGTCAGAGTGGACTCCAGCTTTGGAGTCAGCAAAGTCTCCCTGACAGAGCAGGAGAGGTCAGGCGGAAGGGTGAGGCTGCGGAGGGACTCAGGGCAGAGGGATCAGCATGCGGGGAGGCTCAGAGGCAGCAGTGAACTTGGGGCTTTGGATGCCCAAGGAGGGTCCGAGCTCTCCGAGGGTGATGAGAGGCAGATCTCAGGAGTGTGCTCTGACCTGTCCCCCACCTTTGCTACGCAGCCAGCAGAAGACTGAGCTGCCAGTCACTGAGAATGTGCAGACAATTCCACCCCCATACGTGGTCCGCACCATCCTTGTCTATAGCCGTCCGCCCTGCCAGCCCCAGTTCTCCCTGACGGAGCCCATGAAGGTGAGTGAGGCCCAAGAAAGGGAGGGATATCTGCAGCCAGCAGCATCATGGTTAGACACCAGGAGGAACTTCCCAATTACAAGAACTGGGGTGCCTATGGATGGGTTCCCATAGTCCCAAATCAGATGCCAGGGAATCACGGGCATGGGGGTATGGGGTGATTTGATCCCCAAAGGCTGGTGTTCTTCCCCCCACAGAAAATGTTCCAGTGCCCCTACTTCTTCTTCGATGTTGTTTACATCCACAATGGCGCTGACGAGAAGGAAGAGGAAATGAGCTGGAAGGTCAGAGGCTGCTGTGGGTGTGGGTGGCAGGGAGTATAGGTGGGGTGTCTCTGAATGCATCTCCGTGCTGCATGCAATGCCCGGTGCCCTGGCCTTGCTGGATCATGGTCCATAGGTCACTCAACAACCATTTCCACCTGTCTGCTGTGAGCTGGTAGGGGCTTCTCTCCATCTGCCTTTGCCCTTGCAGCATGCTTCCCTCCCTGCCTCCCCAGGCCCTATTGGTCCTTCACATCCTAGCCCTGACCTTGATTAGGCCACTTACCTCTGAGCCTCAGTCTACTGTGAAGAGGGGGAGTTGAAATGGGCTCCTACTCATACTTCAGCACCCAAACCAAAAGGCTCTGCTCCTTGGGGATCACTAGCATGGGAGCTGGGGGAAGTCAGCCTCTAACTGTCTCTCCAAACTAGGGTCTCCAGAACTGAGACCTGTTGGGTCTAACACCAGGTGGGTGGCAAGGAATATGTGCTGAGTGTGGGAATGTTTTCTTTCTGGGAAACTCCTCTCCAGGCTTCAGAACCCATCCCTGATGCCCCCTCCTCTGGGAACCCTTACAGGGGCAGAGAGGGATCTATCAGGGGAATCCTGATAGCCCCTCCCTGGCCCCACAGGACATGTTTGCCTTCATGGGCAGCCTGGATACCAAGGGTACCAGCTACAAGTATGAGGTGGCGCTAGCTGGGCCAGCCCTTGAGCTGCACAACTGTATGGCCAAGCTGCTGGCTCACCCACTGCAGCGGCCCTGCCAGAGTCATGCCTCCTACAGCCTGCTGGAAGAGGATGATGAAGCCACTGAGGTTGAAGCCACCGTCTGAACCATCCCTGTGCGTCTCCGCCTTCCCATGCGGTGAAGCCCTGGGCTTGGAGAATGGGTCTCAAAGTAGGCTGTGTGGCACCTTGGTAGGGAGGGTTCCAGGAGGCTCCTGGGGACTCTGGGCACTCATTCCCCATGTTTTCCAGCCCTCCTCCCACTAGCAGTTTGTCCACTGTAAGTTTTATTCTCCCCTGTGTGACTTTTGTCATCAAAATAAAAATCTGAGAATCCCTAACCCAGGTCCACAACAGTTACATTGTGTTAATTTGGATCTTTTTGGTTACAAGTGATAAACTTACCCACTGAACAGAAAAGAGAATCCTTTGGTTTTTGTGAAACCAAAAAAGTGATAAAAAGTGAAGTGGGGTTTCCCTGAGTGGTGGCTCAGCGGTTTAGCGCCTGCCTTCCGCCCAGGGTGTGATCCTGGAGTCCCGGGATCAAGTCCCACATTGGGCTCCCTGCATGGAGCCTGCTTCTCAACTCTGCCTGTGTCCCTGCCTCTCTGTGTGTGTGTGTCTCTCATGAATAAATACATAAAATAAAAAATTATAAATAAATTTAAAAAAAAAAGTGAAGTTTTAGGGTTGGCTATATTCAGTTGTTCAGACAATAATGCCGTTGGGGTGGGCTGAAATATCTTGCATGATTGGTGTTCAATGTGCCCTGCTTTTCTCCTAGACCACGGAAAGGTCTGTGACCCCTCCCCAGACTACAGCCCAGGTGAAGAGAGGGCTCCCAACATCTCCCAACTGGCCTTGCCTGGGTGGGGTAACCTTATTGGCCCAATCCCGGGCTAGAGCTGTGGGATGCTCTAATTGGCCAGGACTCGATCAAGCCTCTCTTCTGGAAAGGGACTATTGGTCTTTCAGGAAATCGTATGGGTTTGCCCCAGAGGAGAGGAGACCAGAGACAGATACAACAGGTCTACCACTCTACTATCTTCCTGGATAATGAGCGATTGTGAAAACAAGTTTAGCGGCTAGGTTCTCGTACAACAGGAACAGCTTTTGTGGAGCAACAGCTTTTCCTCCCTATGAACATTTGTTGGGCACCTACGTGCCAGGCCCCTGTGGTGAAACTCGTTCAATTTCACATCAGCCTGGGTCTATCCTCCCATCGTGCAGATGGGAAAATGAAGGCCCCCAGCGGCCCAGCGCTCCAAAGTAATGAGCCCCCGTTTCCCCGGGAGTGATAGATAATCAGCAACACAGGGATGGAGACGAGAGCCGTTCACTGGAGCCTTACATAGCCAGGGAGGCGGCCTGGGCGGGACGTTCCGGGAGACCTGCTGCCCGATGCGCACCTCCGGACCCAGGACGCGGCTCCACCCCGCCCATCAGGGGAGTTCGCGTTTCCCGCTTTGACACGAGATAACGGCACGCCCGGCGGCCTCCACCCGCCCCGTGTTTATCGGCGGCCGCAGGCCCGGCTTGAGCGCCACTCGGCGTCACGGGCCCCGGAGGCCCCGGAGCTCCCGGCCCCGCAGCGGACGCCCCTGCGGCGGAGGTCGGCTCGGCGGACCCCGCGCGGCGCCGGCCCGCGCAGACCCGAGGCAGGGGAGGGGCGGCGCGTGCGCACCAGGGCGCGGCGGGAAGTTGGAAGCGGGCGGGCGAGGCCGCGGGGCTGCGGGGCCCGGCATGGACGCGGGGGCCGGCCTGGCGCAGCGGCTTCGGGCAGCGCTGCGGGAGGACGAGCCGCGGTGAGGGCGCCCACCGGGCGGGGGCGGGCCGAGGCCCGGGGCCCCCTCTGACGTCCCCGTCCGCAGGGCCGTGGAGGAGCTGCTGAGCCGCGGCGCCGACCCCAACCGGCTGCTCGCGGATGGCGCGGCGGCCATGCACCTCGCCGCCGGGGCCCGGCACCCGCGCGGCCTGCGCTGCCTCGAAGCCCTGCTGCGCCGCGGCGGGGACGCCAACGCTCGGTGAGGCTGGGCCCGGGCCCGGGGCGGTGAGCCGCGCGGGGGAGGGGGCGCCCGAGCCCGAGGGCGAGGCCTGGGAGGCTGGGACAGGGCGTCCCACAGCCCGGGGGCGGAGACGCGGGGCCCAAGGCTGGGGCTTGGGGATCTCGGGGGCGGTTCCCGGCCTGCCAGGGGGCGCAGAGCCTAGGATCCAAGGTTGGGGTACCCGGCTGGGGGATGGCGATGGGTTCCGGGGCGCGGAGGCCGAGCGCACATTCCCTCCAACGCTGGCCGCTCCTGCCCTCCTGCCCCAGATCGGTCGAGGCGCTGACGCCGCTGCACGTGGCTGCCGCCTGGGGCTGCCGCCGTGGCCTGGAGCTACTGCTGGGCCATGGAGCCGACCCCGCGCTGCGCGACCAGGTGGGAGCCCACCGCGGGCAGGGGCCCGGCAGACCCGGAGGGAGGAAGGGGGGAGAGCGAGCGAGCGAGGGAGGGAGGGAGGGCGGCAAGGAGGAAAGGAGGGAGGAGGGCCTCGGGGGCCCCCTGCTGACCGCGCCGCCGCAGGACGGACTGCGGCCGCTGGACCTGGCCGAGCAGCAGGGACACCGGGATTGCGCGCGCGTCCTTCGCGAGTTCCAGAGGCAGAGGCGGACCAGGACCTCGACCCCGACCGGGGTAGAGAGGGAGGAGCCTGAGCCCGAGCCCGAGCCCGACGGTGAGGGGGACCTGCGCGTCCTCGGGGACTCAACCTCTCATCCACTGTTGCGCGTCCCTCTGATGTCCACTCTCTGGTTCTGTCTCACATACGATGTCTCCTGCAAGCTGTCTGTCTCTGACTTTCCCTCCTCCCTGCGACTCCAGCTGCCTCCTCCTGTCTGATCCAACCGCCATCTCTGGCTCTGGCTCTCTTCACCCCTCCTGTCTGACCCTCACTCTCATCCCTTACTTCAGGCCCAGACCCCTGGGGAAAGGGACTGGACACCAGCCGCTCTGCACCTCCCTGTGTGACACCAGGCTCCACAGCAGTGGGCAGAAGTGATGGCAGGGACATGTGCCTGGAGGCCAGCCCCAGACTGTCCAGCCTGAGATTGTCCAGCCTGAGATTGCTGGACAGCCTCCTTGTCCAGCCTGAGATTGCTGACAGTGATAGCGGCTTGGAGTCCCCCCCAGGCCAATGGGACTGCAGCTCAGATACGTCCTTTGTCACCGCGATTGAAGCCTCTGGAACTGAAGACCCAGCCCTGGACACCGCCTCGGGGGCTGGGTCATTACCCAGGGCCGAGCAGGGACTCCTGCCTGATATTCAATCTTCCCAGAGGATGCCAAGGTCTCCAGGTACCCCACAGCCAGTGCATCGAGCTGCCATGGCAGACAGGGAGGCAGAACTAAATACCCGTCTGCGGTCTATGACTCTGACCTCTTCAGATGCCTCCCCAACTCCCGTATCTGTCCCTGTTGGAAGCCCTGCCCAAAGCCCTCCTCTGGAACCACTGCCTGGACTCCCTGACTCCCCCTCCCTAAAAGATGAAGAGGTGTCCCTTGACAGTGATGTGGCTGCTCTCTGGCTGACGGAGGATGAAGTAAGCTCCACAGGTGACAGGGACTCTGTCCCCTCTTGCTGGTGCCCTCTGGTCCCTGCCATGTCTGACCTGGAGCTGTTGCGAGGGCTCCAAGCACTTGGTGAGAGCTTGGGCCCCATCACACCCTTCACTCGGCCATACCACCTCCGACGGCTGGAAGAAGCCCACCAAGAAGCTGCTCCTGGTTAGTCTGTTCAGGGCATCCCACGTCTAAGGAGCCTCCAGGAATTCCTGGGACTTCTGTCTCTTAGTCCTACCTGCTCTATTTGTCTCTGGGGACAGCCCCTTCTGTCTGCCTTGACTCAGTCCTCACTGCACCCCCCGCCCCAACCCTGGGCTCAGACTTTTCAGGGCACAGCCCAGAGCTGGCCGAAGCCCTGCGGACAGGCTGTATCCCAGATGCCCAGGCAGATGAGGATATGCTTACCCAGCAGTTTGAGCGTCCAGATCCCAAGAGAAGGTGGCGGGAGGGGCTCATAAAGTCCAGTTTCACGTATCTACTGATGGACCCGAGGTACTTGGGGCTGGGATGACCTGGAGGTGGGAGCTGGAAAATTCTGGGATTGGTTCTTATTTGCTTTGTATCTTTAAAAGGGGGACTGGCCCTATCTGGTCATCAGCTTCTTTATCTATATCTATAAAAGGTTGTTTAGACCTAGTTCAAGCTGAGTCCTTGGGAAGCACCCACCACTCTCTCCACCTTACCAAATGGGGATCACTGGACATAGATTCAAGTTGCTCTGGGAACTTAGAAACTGTCTCCCAGGCAACTCTCATCACTTCTTCCTCTCTGAGCAATTCCCTTCATCCAGGGAGACTCAGGACCTGCCAGCTCGAGCCTTCTCACTGACCCAGGCTGAATGCCTTCGGGCCTTTGTTCGTGCCATCTTCTACGTGGGGAAAGGGACACGGGCCCGGCCAGATTTCCACCTCAGGGAGGCCCTCAGGCTCCATCGGCGGCCAGGAAAGCAGGTGTGAGGTTAAGGATCAGGGTCATGACAGGGGCACCTGGGCCATGGGGAGGTGAAAGAAGAAGGGATCAGAGGGCAGGCCCCTAACCCCACCCTGGCCACCTAGGCCTGCCCCAAAGTGCGTCAGATCTTGGAGATTTGGGCCAGTGGTCGTGGTGTTGTCTCCCTGCATTGCTTCCAACACGTGATTGCTGTGGAGGCTTATACTCGAGAGGCGTGTCTTGTGGAGGCTCTAGGTAAATGCCTGGCTCGTGGGGTGGGGTGGGGTCACATGTGGGGCACTTCATCTACTGATTACCTCACCCCTTTCCTCTAAGAGCTGTTTGTTTATTCGTCCAATGAACAATCATTGAGCACCAACTATGTACCTGCACACGTACATATTCTGCTCTATTGGTTTGTCCCTGCTTAAGAGCAATATGCAGTGGGTTTGCAGTCACATCTGCCAGGGGTTTCCAAGGATGTCTGACTCTTAATCTCTCCAGGGATCCAGATGCTGACCAACCAGAAACAAGGACATTACTATGGAGTAGTGGCGAACTGGCCAGCCACCCGGCGCCGCCGCTTGGGGGTGCATCTGTTGCACCGTGCCCTCCTTGTCTTCTTGGCTGAGGGTGAACGAGAGCTGCGGCCCCAGGACATCCAGGCACGTGGCTGAGTACTGGGGAGTTGGCCATCCAGCCTAGGTAGAGATCAGGGTGTTTGAATGTTTCAGCCGCCCCACGCTGACAGCAGCCACCCATCTCCAGAAGGCTGCCAGGGGCAGTGGGCTGTGGGGGTGACGGGGAGGCGGGTAGCAGGGTGGATCTTCCCCTGAAGCTGTGGGAGGACTTTGTTACAGATAGAGCTGTTGGAGCTTCCTGTCATGAGTGAACAAGTAGGGAACCAGAGGATCTTTGGAACATTCCAGTGCTTCAGAACATGCTAGTGCTTTGGCAGCTTGGTCCTGTCTGTGGAGTCTACTTTTATCTCCCAGACACAGGGGACTCACATGTGGGATGGGCTGGGGGAATCAGCCAAACTCAAGAGCCAGATTTCTCTGCTTCCCAGCTCTGGGACCTCAGACCAATAACTTGTCTCTCTGAGGCTCAGTTTCCTTTTTCGTACAATGGAGACAGCGACAAGTCCTACCTCAGCGGGTCATTGTGGAGATGGGGATAAATGAAGCTGTGAAATACATTGTGTGGCTCAGAGCCCTGCAGGTGGAAAGTCTCTGGGGAAAGGGAGGTGCCATGATGCTGTTGAGAGGCCAACTGTGTGTGGTGACGTGTGGGCAGAACCGGGGAGGTCGGCTGGGGTGTGGGCGAGCCCTCCTCAGGATAGCAATGCAACTCGGGTCTCTGTTGCTTCTCTGAAACTGTTTCTTCCGCTATAAAATGCAATAAATAACAGTGACTTCCTGGTGATGCTATGCAATTTCAGACTTCACATATGTTAAGAACTTTAGTAAATGCCAAGCTGCCATCCTGGTGAAGTGTTGATGGGATCATTTTATTTTCTGGAAGTTGCTTCTTCAAAGCCTTTAGTGTATTTAGAGTTGGGAGGGTCTGTCGCCTCATTGGGTTGACCACCTGCCCATCATCGTAGCTCAGCGAACCAGGTCCTGTGGGGGGTGGGATGTGACCTGGGCAAAGGTTCCCCCTGCCTCAGTTCCTCCAGGTTGAGCCCCTGGCTACTCTTGTGGACTAGCAGGTATGGTAATTAGGGGGCAGGCCTCTGGAGTGCATCTGGGCTTTTATTTATTTTTTAAAAAAATATATTTATTTATTTAGAGACAGCTCAGGTGTGGGGGTTGGGAGTGGCAGAGGGAGAGAGGATCTCAAGAGGACTGCTGAGCGGAGCCAGCACAGGGCTTGAACCCATGGCCCTGAGATCATGACCTGAGCAGAAATGAAGAGTCCGTCACTTAACCAGCTGATCCACCCGGGTGCCCCTGGGCTCTACCATTTAACCCAACTGAAGAAACTTCTCTGGACTTCCCTTTCCTCATGTATAAGACCGGAAGGCTTCCCAGACACCAAGTCTCTTGATAAAGTGATAGCAATTTAGAAGTGTGCCATATGCCCAGGAATTCACAAGTCACTGGTAGAGAATCCAGAGACACCCCCGCCTCCAAAGACCCAAAAGAGATGAAATTCATCTAATAGGATTCCCAGTGTGCACCCTACTGACTTTTGAGGCCAAATTATTCTTTGCGGTAGGGCCCATCCTGTGCATTGTAAGGTATGAGGGCAGCATCCCTGGTGCTCCACCTGCTAGGTGCCAGTGGACTCCACTCACTTACCCCCACCCCTACCCCCGGCTGAGGCAATTTAAAAAAAGTCTCTGGAATTTGCTAGTGGAAAACAGCGCCCCCAGAGAACTCAAGTCTAAACTAAAGGTGGGCTTACAAACCAGTGGGGAAACGACCAAAGATGCAGTAACTAAAGAGAGTATGCTCCCTTCCCACTGTTCACACAGCCACAGGTGTACCTCGAGATACATACCTTAAAAAATATACAGGAGAAGGAGCATGGCTGCAGGGCAGAAAATCCTTCTGCAGAACATGAAAAGACTGATTTGTTGGCTTAAAAAAAAGAGCCAAAAACAACAACCACCACCACCCACCAGTCTTCATGACAAAATCGATCTTCAACCAAGTTGAAAGATAAAATGGGATAGTAAGAGGTACCAACTTGCTGAGTGGCATGGGATAGAAGGGATTCAATGACCCGATGGTGCCAGGCACAGGGCTTCGTATACAGGTGGCACTCAATTATAGCCTCTCCAACCCATGCAACATCTACTGATCCTCATCTTAACCGCTGTATGAACCTCAGTTGGACGGCTTCCTGCCTTCCAGGGACAGGAGCTCACCATCTGCCTCTGCTCCGGGAATCCTGCCCAAGCAGCCCCTGTGTTCTGAGGGAGGGAGCGAGAACTCGGAAGCGAGCCTGGCCGGCCAACGCCCTCACTTGGCGAGTCAGCCCTGAGGGGGTGGCGCCCGCATCAGCCCGGGCTGCAGGTGGGGAAACGGGCTCACGACGGCCCCGCCCTGCGGTCACCCAGCACAGGTGCGGAGACTCAGATTGTCACTTCTTTTTATTGAGTTACAAGTTGAGATGTGCAGGTTCGGTGGCGCCAGCCCCCCTATCCCTCCCCCCCTTGGGCAACAATAGCTCCCAGCGCCAAGAACTGGGGGGTGGGGAGGGGCTCGGGCAATGAGGCGGGGCCGCTAGGGTCCCAGGATCAAGCACGGCTGACACGGAAGACAGAGCGGGGTGGGGGGGCCTGCCTCGGCGTGGCGTTGAGAGGCAGGGGCTTCTGTACAAGGTCATCCTCCACGGGGGTTCCGGCCCCGGCCCCAACACACCGATGGGTCCGGCAGGATGGAAGCGGAGAGCGGTGTGGATCCACTGGGCTCCCGAGAATGCCATGCCCTACCCAGCTGGCCTGGGGGCGTCCCCCTGGCCTGACTCCGCCCACCGGAGCGAACAGCCCGCCCGGGTGGTCCGCGCTGCGGCCGTGGGGCGGCTCCTGGCTTCCTCCTGCTGCTCCTCGGCTCACCAAGCGATGCCCGGCCGGCCCAGCGGCTACTTCTTCTCTTCCAGGGGCGCGGGCAGGGGCTCGGGCAGGGCCTTGGGCGAGGGCTCGGGCTCCCAGAGCAGGAATTCGTGGAGCAGCGTGTTGACCGTCTCCGGACACTCCAGCATCACCATGTGGCTGCCTTCATCAATGAGCTTCAGGAAGGCCAGGAGCAGGATCTGGAGGGGAGCGGGGAGGGCGGATGGGAAGGCACAGGTTTAGGGTGGCAAAGGCAGAATGGTGCTGTGGGGGGCCAGGCTGCCCTGGGATACCCAAGCCCATCCACACCAGACCTGCAGCCTTAGGAAGTCCCTCCTGTGGTCTACCCTTCATCCCTCTACTTCCACCCAAGGGGGAGCTGGAGGACAGCCTGTTGCCCCAGTGGAGCTCAACTCAATATTCATTCAACATTTATGACGTGACTACAATATATCCAGAGCAGGATTTCTCAACCTATTGACATATAGGGCAGGATCATCATTGGGGGAGGGGGGGCAGGGGGTGCATTGCCCGTTGTACTGTGGGATGTTGAGCAGCACCCCTGGCCTTGACCCACTAGATGCCAGTAGCAGTGTCCCATGCCCCCCCCACTACACAGTGTGATAACTTAAAATGTCTTCAGACCTTGCTGGATATCCCTAGGGAGCAAATTCACCGCTGGGTGAGAACCACTGAGAGAGGAAGACAAGGTCTCTCATGCCAGGGTTCTCGACCTTGGCATTGCTGACACTTGGAGTGGGAACATCCTTTGCCGTGGAGCCATTCTGTTCATTAAAGGATGTTGAACGGCATCCCTGGCATCCACCCACTATATACCAGAAGTCCCTCCTCCCCATTCGTGAAAACCAAAAAAGTCTGCAGATATTTCCAATGTCCCCTGGGGGTTAGAATCCCTGCTGGTTAAGAACTGCTGGTCCAGAGCTATTCCAAGTGCTGCGGATCCCAAGACTTGGTAGTCTCTGATCTAAAGATCCTCTGACCCACCCTCTCCCAGAATTATGTAGTGTCCCTGGTCACTTACACAAATCCCAGCTGTGAAGAGCACCTTTGATATACCATGGGGACACAGAATCCTAATACCCGTTCAGGGCAGCCCCACATTCTGGATGCCACTCTCAATCTAAGCTTTCCTTTCCCTGGGGCTGGAGCACCAGCAAAATCCTTCAGGGGTGCATGAGCAGGTGGAGCAGCACCCCACATCCTTGGGGGGTGTGGTGCCAAGGCCCTACCTCGGCCATGCGCTGGTCTTCCTCCACGGGCACAAACTTGTCGTGCATGCCATGAACGAGCAGGACGGGCACAGTGAGCTCAGCATGGTAGACCTCGTCACCTTCAGGCCAGTACTGGCCACTCATCATGGCTCGCAGAACGAAGGATGACACGTTGAACGCATTGCCTTCCTTCAGCAGCTGCTTCTCTTTGGCTCCTTGGCGGGCGAAGCCAGCCCTGGTGGTGGGGAGGCACTCCTGGAGCCCTCGTGCCAGCTTGGCCACCAGGGGTGCCCCCAATGCCCATCCCAGCAGCAATACAGCCTCCCCTCCCACCCAACTCAGGGAGATGCCAGGGCTGGGGTGACTCACTTGAGAAAGCTCCAAGCCAGGCAAGGTGATAGGCAGTGCAGGACACATGTGGGCATGTTGAAGATGGAACAGAAGCTGGGCTCCAATGCCGTGGGGCCCCCGCCGTTGATCATGATTACCTTGTGCACCAGGTCTGGGTACTCATGTGCCAGGAACGTGCAGAAGGAGACACTGCCGGTGGGTAGTGGGTGACGGGAGGGTTGAAGGGTGGTGGTCAGCAGGATACAGGCAGTGAGGGAGTTAATGCCCTCCCCTCACCCAGAGACAGGTCCTTGAGAGCCAATATCCTTCCCCTGGAGCCAGAACAGGCACCAGATGGGAGTGAGGGATGGGTGGAGCATCTTGAGTGCCCCCAAATATAAGACTGTATATGTTGAGAGTGATTTTTTTTCCTTCTTTTTGGAGAGAAGATCCAAATCCAGAACTTTCATCAGATCCTCAAAGCTGCTATGACCCCCAAAGGGGTAAGAATTACTTATTGTCATTGTTTTTTTTTTTAAGATTTTATTTATTTATTCATAGACAGAGAGAGAGAGAGAGAGGCAGAGACACAGACAGAGGGAGAAGCAGGCTCCATGCAGGGAGCCCGATGTGGGACCCGATCCCGGGTCTCCAGGATCACACCCCAGGCTGCAGGCGGCGCCAAACCGCTGCGCCACTGGGGCTGCCCACTTATTGTCATTGTTAAGAAAGCAATCCAATCACACTGTGACTCTGGTTTCTCAGAGAACGTCCTTATTTCCTACGCTTCCCTTGCCCATAAGGATCCTCTCTCTGTCTCTGGCCTCTGGGCATGGCACACCAGCCTGCCTTATGCAGGGCAGAAAGGTACAGACTGAAGAGCCCCCAGGGTCCAGCTCCTCAGTCCCTCTAAAGCCGGGTTCATTTGGCAAACGGCCGGTGCTGCTAGCCATTTGGTTTACCTAAACTAAGTTTATCATTTTGTAAATTTGTAAATTATTTAGTAAATAAAGTTTTATTGGAAGACAGCCACACCCATTTGTTTACAATTATGGCTGCTTTTTTGCTATGACAGTAGAGTTGTGAAGCTCCAACAGAGACGACCATATGTCCTAGAAACCTCAAATATTTACTACCTGGCCCATTAAGAAAAAATTTGCCAGGCAGCCTGGGTGGCTCAGCAGCTTAGCGCCTGCCTTCAGCCCAGGGCGTGATCCTGAAGACCCGGGAATCAAGTCCCACATCAGGCTCCCTACATGGGCCTGCTTCTCCCTCTGCCTGTGTCTCTGCCTCTCTCTCTCTCTCCCTCTTTGTGTCTCTCATGAATAAATAAATAGAATCTTTTGGGATCCCTGGGTGGCGCAGCTGTTTGGTGCCTGCCTTTGGCCCAGGGCACGATCCTGGAGACCCGGGATCGAATCCCACGTCGGGCTCCCGGTGCATGGAACCTGCTTCTCCCTCTGCCTATGTCTCTGCCTCTCTCTGTGTGACTATCATAAATAAGTAAAAATTAAATAAATAAATAGAATTTTAAAAAAATGCATTTGTAAAAAAGAAAAAATTTGCCAACCCTGGCTGTAAAGAGGGACAGGATACAAGCAGGAGTCAGGTGGACTTAACTGTACCAGTGACTCCCTAGGTGCCCTTGGACAGATTGCTTAACCTCCCTGAACTTCCGTCTCCACATCTGTGAAATGGTAACTGGGCTGTCCTCATACCATTGTTATGGGGTCACAGGAACTACCACAGATAGGTGCTCATTTAATTGAAGGAAACAAAAACAAAAAAAAAATTTGAAGGAAACATTTAGCATAAGCATCTACTTTTGGGGGTGTTCTCATATGAACAAAGAGGAGCTATGTTAGTACCCAGCCTGGCTTCCTTTCAGAAACATATGTAACATTTCTTTCTCTTGTCTAATTGCATGGGCTACACTGCTAAAACAGTGGTTCTCAAAGTAGCTGGCTCAGGGACACCTGATTTGGCTCAGTGGTTGAGTGTCTGTTTTTGGCCCAGGGCATGATCCTGGAGTCCTAGAATTGAGTCCCACATCAGGCTTCCTGCAGGGAGCCTGCTTCTCCCTCTGCCTATGTCTCTGCCTCTCTCTCTCTGTGTCTCTCATGAATAAATAAACATTTAAAAAATATTTAAAAATAAAGCATAAAAAAAAAAAGTAGCTGACTGATCAGATCCTGCCTTTCTTCCTGGGTAAGAGAGAGAATGGTACCAGTTGGCAATGGTCAGGCACCCAGGCACAGAGTCTTAAAAGCAGTGGGCACTCACCTAAATGCTAAATGGTATTATCTATCACCCCTTTAAGGGGGAGTGAATTAGAGCAACCAGTGCCCTTGTAAAAAGACTTTACGGGATTCTAATTAGCCCTTCCTTGGAGGCATTGGTATCTCCAGAACAAGTGATTTTTGAACTTAAAAGACAGTGGTTCTCAGCCAGGTATGATTCTGACTGCCAGGGAACCTAGAGCAATATCTGAAGATACTTCTCTCTCTCTCTCTCTCTCTCTCTCTCTCTCTCTCTCTCCAGGGAACCTGGAGCAGTATCTGAAGATACTTTTCTCTCTCTCTCTCTTTTTTTTTTGAGGATACTTTTGATTATTGTGACCATCACTAGGTCATTGTGCCAGCAGCAACCGGTGGGTAGAGGCTAGGGATGCTGCTCAACATCCTAGAGTGCACAGGAAAGCCCCTCACAGAGAGGAATGACCTAACCCAAAATTTCAGTAGTGTCGGGGCTGAGAAACACTGCTTTAAAATGGTATGAAACAATAGCAGAGGTGGCGGGAATCCCTATCTTGTTACAGATGTTAATGAGAGTGTTTAAAGAGAGAAATCAGTGATGGCAAGTGGGTGTCCAGTCCCTGCCACCTGCCACCCCTCACCCTCACCCCCACCCCAGCATTGGCTTACCCGTAGGAATGCCCAATGAGCACGTTTCGCTTCTTGGCATAACGCTTGAAGATGGCACGCATGTCCTCTGCCAGTGCATAGAAGGTGTAGGCTGCGGCCACCTGGGGTGCCGAGCTGGCCCCGTGACCGGCCAGATCGGGTGCCACCACCTCATAGCCCAGGCGCACAAAGAAGTCCAGCTGCTCCTTCCAGATGGCCAGGGAGCCGCCAACGCCGTGGATGAAAAAGAGCACCACGTCGGCCTGGGCACCTTTGCAGCTCGTGATGCGCTTCTCACAGTCAATGTGGATGGTGCGCTTGGGGCGCCGGGCTCGCCGCCGCCGGCCACCACTGCCACTTCCAGCACTGCCTGAGCCTGAGCGGCCATCGCTGCCCGCTGGGTCGGCCAGCTCCACCTCTAGGGCGGCCGGTGGCTCGCCAGAGCCATTCTGCCCATGCAGGAGGTCAGCTCGAGGTGCCCGGCCCAGGTTCTCCACCAGTAACCGCCCGTTGCGGTACACGGTAATTCGGCGCTGGCAGCGGACCAGGCCAGACCGGTCCCCATGGGCAGCATCTGGAAGTGGTGGTGGATTAGGCGACGGAGCAGGCCCAGCATGCTTCACCCGCAGCACACGGCCAGGCTTGACCTCCACAAAGGTGTAGCCATCACTGGACTCGACGCTCTCCAGCGGCCCCACAGCGTTGGGTGGTGTGCCTAGCAGGCAGCAGAAGATCCCGTCGGTCACCCCAGTCAGCATGGTGTGTCCTGCAAGTAGTGCCACAGCCATCTCAGGGGCCATCTAATAAATGAGGAGCCCTCCATCCCCACAGCACCCAAAACCTGCTCCTGGGTCAGGTGAGCTGCACCAGGGGGGCGCCTTCTGGGCTCCAAGTTTTTGGAGGGCCAGAGCCAGCCAAGCACGGAGGTATTTTGTCTAGCCAGTGCCTGCATGCTGGTCGGCCACCCTCCTAGCTTATCCTAGAGAGAAGGACCTGGCTATGGCTGACCCCAAGAGGTGTCCATGGGGAAGGTGGTATAGTCAAGCACTGCTTCTTGGAGGAGGAGACATTGTGGCATATGAGGACCCCCTCCAGTTCCAGGTTATAGCAGCGATGGCTTTTGTAACCCACGTATTCATTCATCCATCCATCCATTCATGCACATTCTCATTAACTTACTTTCACCAAATGGGCACATTCTGACTGCCTCTGAAGGCATCTGGGAAGGTGTAGATTCCAATGAGCCCCCATCCCAGGTCTGGGAACCTGGCTCCTGAAAGGTGAGGCCCTGGGCAAGGGGGTTAGGGACTGAGTTCCAGAAGGCCTTGTCCAGCTCCGCAAGACCCAGACTGGATCAATAACACAGAGGGACAAGCGGAAGCCCAGACTATCTGTACCCATGTCGGTACCCTGACTTCCGGGGGTCTGACACACAATCCCCAAAGGTGGAGATGAGGATGGAGAAGGTAAAGCCCCCCTTGGGGGCCCCTCCAGGCCTCTATCCTGCTCCCTGGGCCACCCCCCCCGTGTCCATGGCAACCACAGGCAGTTACATAACTCAAGGGGGATACCCGTGCAGCGCACCCCCATTGTCTAGGGCCTGGAGATGGGACCGACCCCTCCCCCGTCCCCATCCTGGGCGCCGCGGGGATGAGACACGCCGAAGGCACGGCCAGGCCCGTACTCGGTGATACAGGGGAGGCAGGTCGCGCCCCCCACTCCAGTGGAATCCCAGCCCCGGATTGCGGAGGGGGACGCAGATGCGCCACGCCAGGTCCCCTCCCCAGAGCCAGATCCCTGCCTCTCCGGTGCTAGGAAGCCTTGCGGCGGGGTCGCAGCCACTGGGGCTCCGCGGCTTCCTAAGAGCCGGAGCCCTGGCTTTGTGCACACCCCCTTCCCAAGTGGAAGCCCCAGGGACCTCGATGCCCCCCGCCGGAGCCCACTCCCCGCTCACCTCATCGAGGGCCCCGTAGCCCGGGGCAGGGCGGAGGGGTCCCGGGCGGGGAAGCCAGCGTCCGCCTGCGGCGCCGTTTTACATGGTGGCACGGGGTCGAACCAGCCGCGTCTACGCGGGCAGGCTCGGGCCCAAGGCGGTCAGCGCGGGGGCATCCCGCGGCCGCCGAGAGAGCCGGCCCTTTAAGTGTCTCCCCGGGGGGAGGGGTCGTATGCCGACGGATGGGCGTCTAGACCAATCAAAGCCGTGAAGTGTCCTGGCCTAGTTAGACTGCAAATCCTAGGCGGGAGCTCCGGGATGGAGGCGGGCTCAGGGGACAACGGCCCCACCCCCTTCAGAGGCTTACCGAGGTGGAGGGAGGGATTGGGCCTGGCCCAGGGCCCAGAAGGGGTCCCGGACGGGTCTGCGGAGCCCTGGGGGGAGAGCAGCCGGAGCCCCTTACTGCGAATGGGATCCCCCTCGTCTAGCCCCTGCCTCCGACCTGCTTTGTGCCCTCCAAACCGGGACCCCATAATCCTGTCGGTGCTGACCTTTCCGTTCTAGAGACTCCCAGATCTTTCCAATTTCGGGTGGGGAAACTGAGGCTCATAAAGACCACAAGGTCACAAGGCAAGGTCGGGGCGGGGGCGGGGTTGGGGGGCTGCGGGGCAGAGGCGGAACTTAAAACCACGGCTCTGTGGTATCAAGTCCTGGAAGTCGTTACTCGTTAAACCTTTAAACAGACGACTTGAAGCTATGAGTAATTAGGGAACTGGAGTTTCCCAGATCGGCCAATCTAACCGGTGACTCTGTGGTGTCAGCCGGAGTCAGAGATCCCAAGGTTCAAATCCAGCTTCTGCCCTTCGCTGATAGTGACCTTGGCCAAACCCCTTCTCCGAGACTCCACTTATTTCTCTGTGAAATTGATCCCTTCGTGAATTTGCTATGCAGGTAAAAACACCCAGCGCAATAAGTGCTCAATACATCATCGGCGTTCCCGTACTGGTTTAGTGGTATAATGCTGTACTGGGTTTGCTAAGTGATGGTGCAGGTAGGATGGGCTTCAGAGGACAAGGGGTTAACCGTTCCTTGCCCACTCCCAACTCCTGGAATTTGCTGCCAGAGCTGGATTAGGTCCCACCTCCCACTCTTGCCCACTCAGGGTGCTCCAGGAAGACTACAGTTGATTCATGCAGAAACCACCCCCCCACCCCCCGCCCTCCAAGTTGGGAGATTCTGGGGCCCCTGCAGAGACTCAGCCACAAGCCTGGCCCCCCTGAGGGCCTCCTAGACTTTTGGGGGAGTCTGGGGAGAATCGTAGGGTTGGGTCATAGGGAGAGATGGGGCTTGGGGAGAGGAAAAAAAATCTGAGGATTTTAAAAGATGAATAAAGAATCAGGCATAGGAGGGTGTGGCTGAAATTTAGTGTGTGTGTGTATAGAGGGCTTCATATGCTTGCCAGAGGAGCTGAATATCTTCCCTGGGGCAACGAGGAGCTGTAGAGGCGGTGAGAGGGGGGAAGGGGCTCTGAGTATTAGAAAAATTTTTCTAGAGCTCGAGTGGAGGTACCACCAAGGGCAAGCTTGCAACACATGAGGTTTAGATTGAGAAACCGAATCCCCGAGAGAAGCAGGGACCACCCCAAGGACATCCAGGCAACCCCGACTTAGGTCTCCTGGGCTCCCCGCCAAGGAGCAGAGACTTGGCTGGGCCCAGAGAAGAGCTGCCAGCCAGCTGTGTGCCATCTGCCTGCCGCCTGCTGGGGGAAGGAGGCTCGACCAGCCGTTTCCTGAGGCTGCCACCAGCTGCGCCACGGTCACCTCCGGGCACCCTCTGCCGGTCGGCAGGAGAAGGAACCACAGTTCCCAGCGGACCTCGGGACACAACATCTTCTACGCACGCGCATGCCTAAAGGGTGTCGTTCGCCTGCCACCTGCTGGCCGGCGTGAGGACCTACACGCCCTTGCGGAGAAGGACGCTCCCGCCGATGGGACGCAGGCGCAGAACGACCACTCCTGGAGGACCCGGCGGCCACGCGGGCTCCGCGTAGGACAAACTACATTTCCCAGGGGTTTTCGTTAACGCAGCTTCGGAGCCTATTCACTTTGGAGTAGCTGGCGCGAGGACGTCGCGCCCGGCGGCCGGACATGGCTCTCCTGATGGGATCCGTAGGTCGCCAGTTGGGTCGCGTCGGGTGAGTCCCCACGGGGACCCTTCCCCAAATCCGGGAACAAGGGCGGTGTCGGGGGCTGGTGTCTGCTGTTGACCGACAACACGACTTGCCAACGCCTCGCGCCTTTGCTCCGTCCCGGCACGGGCGGGGGCGCCGAGGCTCCAAGAGGTTAGGGTTAGGGACGCAGCGCCCCCTCTGACCTTTCTCGCCGTCTCTCCGCCCTGCCCCCGTCCCCGCAGGTGGCTCCAGACCCGGGCCAGGCCCGGGCTTCCCCACGCTTGGGGACTCCTCGCCACACAGCAGAACCGGGGTAAGGCGCGTGGCAACGAGTATCAGCCGAGCAACATCAAACGCAAGCACAAACACGGCTGGATCCGGCGCCTGAGCACGCCAGCCGGCGTCCAGGTCATCCTTCGCCGCATGCTCAAAGGCCGCAAGTCGCTGAGCCACTGAGGAGCGCGAAGCTGCCGGCGGGACCCTACCCCGCCCCCCACGGCCCCGCCCCATTGGAGCATTTCCCCTTCCTGGAACCGCTCCTGCTCTTGTTTTTGTGGGGAGCTGGGACAACTCAGACATGAGCGCTCCTCGAACTGGGGGGAAGTCTAGGGTTGTGCCGAAAGTAGAAGCAGGAGCTCAGACCTTGCCGAGTCTCTTTCTACGATACTGAATTAGGAAGAATTCCGGACATACAGTAGTGGTCACCAGTGAACCCCGTGGATTCTGTTCACGGCTCTCACCACCAGTTACCCACAACCCACCTGCGCCCTCCTGTGTTATTTGAGAGCAGATCTCAGACATTGGGTTATTTCTTAAGTATTTCAGAATGCATCTCTCCAAGAAAAGGGCTCTTAAAGACATAATCACAAAACTTTACACACCTAAAAAAAGTGGTTAAGAATTCCTTAATATCATTGCCTAATAAATGTTGAAATTTCCATTTTTTCTTATTTACGTCATTACTTTTAACGGGTCTGGGGGGTCTTGTGGGGAGTTGGGGTGTGAATCCCCCTGCTCCTTGGGGATGGGTTGTGTGACTTTGAGCAAGGCCTTGGCCCTCTGAGGCTCATTTGGCTCCTATGAAATGAGGTGCTTATTTCCCCTTGGCCGCATTGTTGGAATAATAATACTCAGTAGCTTCCACTTAGAACTTTTGAGTGCTTCCTATGTACTGGGTGCTGGGTCCTTGTCTAACCTTGCTGCCTTCAAACTTAAAGGCAGTTTGGAGACAAAGTAGTCAGGGCTGAGAGGAGAATTGTGAGGGCCATGGGAGCCCAGAGGAAGTTTTGCTTGGCTTGGATTTGGAAGAACGTAGTTACAGAGGGCTTCCTGGAAGCGGTTAGCAGGACCTGGGAGGGCCCAAAGGGAGAAAGGATTAGATCCAGGGGTCAGGATAAAAGGATACCCCCCGGAGGGTCCCAAAATTCGGGGCCAAAGGAATGAGACTGGGTCCTTGGGTGGCTGGGGAGCTACAGGGGCATATGAACAAGAGAATCTGAGCTGTCAATTCAAAGAGGAAGCAAGTACGGAGCAGTTTAGATATGCCGAAACCTAGAGTTTGGATTCTGCGGAGGATGCTGGGAGTGTTGCGGTAGGTCCCTCTCTTCCGGGGCTGCTGTGCAAATTGCATGACACACCATATTAAAAAGTGAAGTAAACACTAGAAAAAGAAGAGACCTGCGGAACTCCCGGAGTTGTGGACTACAAGTCCCAAGAGGCCTCGGGGACAGGGCCTCCGCCCACTTCCGGAATTTGCTGCCTTCGCTTCCAATTCCCGGGCGGGGTTTTGCTTCCTCAACCGAACTTGACCACAAAGGGAGGAGGTGGGGTAGCCAATGGACGCGTGACTTACGGGATCTGGCCAATGGGAGTGCGCAGAGGCCGCTACTTTGGAGGCGGGGCTAGAAGGCAGGCCAATGAGGGGGGGCGGCGGCGCCATCAGTGTGCGCTGTGCCGTGGCTGGAAGTTACTGTGCGGCGGCGGCTAAGAAGGCGGCTGTGGTGGCGGCTGCGGCGGCTGAGGCGGTGGCTGAGGCAGCGACGGAGGAAACAGAAGATGGTGAGAGAGGCTGCCGGGCCCGTACTTCCCCTCCCTTCGACAAAATGGCGCCGCGGGCCCACCCACCTCTAGTAATCCCTGAAGCCCCTCACCTCCCTGCCCGGCCCCCTCAGGCCCCGCCCCGCCCCTCGCTCTGCCCTATAACCTTCAACCTTGGGACCCTGCTGTGAGCTTCCTGCTGACCCCGCCCCGGCTCCTCTCTCCGACCCCTGACCCCATCTAGGCTTCCAGGCCCTGACAATCCATTCATTTCCGGGTCGCTGGTACCCCGGAAATCGGTGGGGGTGGGGACGGGGTCCCCCGAGACCCCCGTTTCAGGCCTAGTCCTTGGCTTACCCGGCCTGGGTCTCTCCAGTTCAGGAGGGTTTGGGAGCCGGGTCTGGGCGTTGGGGCGGGGGAGGGGGCTTGACATTGTGACATGTGGGGCTTTGTCGCCAGAGGAAGTGCGACATCACAGACTGCCCAGGTCCCCCAGAGCCCTGATCCCACCCCCAGCATTCCCGGCCCTGACCTGCCCCGAGGACGGAGTAACTTCATCTCTCGGGTCCCCAGCCCTCTTCCCTGTTAAATGGAGGTAGCAGCAGTCCAGACCTCATAGGGTTGTGACAATTCAGAGAACTGATGTCATAAAGGGCTTAGGACAGTGAACGCTCAACAGATGAGCTGGGTGACTTGGGGCCTGGGGCATCTTCTCCCATCTGGCTTCCTATCTTGAAGTGGGAATAATGCCAGCCGTTTGGGCCATTTACTCATCCTGGGGTTTGTCTCTAATGATTCTTTGGGGTTCTGTCCCCCAACCTGTAAAGTGTGGGACATCAGACTTGTGCCCAAGGCCCCCCCCATCCCCCACTACTTGGCATCCCCAGGACTGACGGGTGATGCAAGCTTTTGTCAGGGCAGGTCAAAACGCCATTGGCGCTGGACCCAGAGTCCCAGCCCACAACCCAGAGCTCATGGGATGTGGTGGGGGATAGGCAAAAGAAGGAGATAGGAAAGTGGGTTCTGAGCATGTGGGTCCCCAGACCTGGGTGTTGTCCTTGATTCGTTGCTGCAACTTCATCCCCCATGTCCAGTCTATAAGAAATTCTAATGGCTTTGTCTCTGGAATGCATTGTGAATTCATCCACAGTTGTGTGCCCTGCTCCAGGCACTGCCACCTTCTGCTTGGATGCCTCTCCCAGCCACCTCCTGATCTCCTTACTTCCATCCTGCCCTGTTGGCAGTCTGTAATTCACCTGGAACGAGAGGGAGCTTGTAATTTAAAATATAAATCTCATTATACAACTTTCTAGCATATAAGATACTCTAAGGGCTTCTTGTAACCCAGATGAAACCCCAGCTTCCCCCTCAGTCCCCAAGACCCCTGTCTACCTTTGTGACCTCATCTCTACTCTTCACTCCTCCCTCTCCAAGCTTTAGCCATACGGGCCTTGTTTTCATGTCCTCACACTGCTAAGTCCCTTCCACCGCAGGCCCTTTGCACCTGCTGCTTCTTCTGCCTGGAATGTTCTTCCTGTGAACATCACCTTCTCGGAGGATCCCCTCCTGACTTCAGGAGGCCCTTTGTGTCTCCTCTCTTGACACACCTTTTCTTTTCATCTCCCTTTGATTGGATCGCTTATGGGCTGTCTGCCCCAGGGATGGCACACACATGTTCAGTGAGTGTTTGCTGAGGCTGTGGACAGCTTCTAGGCCTAGCTGTGGCTAGGATTTGTCTGGCTTGAGTGAGGATTCCTTCCCTGTGTCCAAGGCCTTGTTTTCCTGCTTAGCTGACAGGAAGTACTAGTCATACTGTCTTCATTCATTTATTCAGCACAAACACATTGATGTAACAGCTGGCCTTCCAGGGAGCTCTCTGAGAAGCTCTTTCCAGGCTGGGAGGCCACTTCCCCCAGGTCATACAGCCAGTGAGGGGCCCGGCCAGGATTGAGTGTGGGCTTGGGGCTTCCATACCTCTCACTCCATGTGAGCCCTGCCAGGGGTCCAGCATTGAGACAGCCCTGCCCTGCCCTCAGGGAGGAGTCAGTCCAGCAAGGGAGGTGGATGTGTCAACAGATGACCTCGCTGGGGTGTGATCTTGGCTCTGGCAGAGGTCCCCAAGGTGTGGAGAGAGGAAAGAGGCAGAGGGGGATTTTGAGCTGGATGGAGCGGCTGGTGGGTGTTTCCCACATGGGGAGAGGAGGGGCATTCTGGGAGGAAGGCACAGCACCAGCAGAGATAGGGGGTTTGTGGCAGGAGGACAGCATAGGCCAAGTCGAGCCAGACCTGTGGAGGGCGTTGACAGGGACGGGGGCCTCTCTTCACCATTCAGGGCTCAGTGCCTGCATCACTGCCTCTGGGCAGCCCTTCCTGACCCTCCAAATCAGCCACATCTTTCCCCAGTGCTGTCCTGGGTCTCACACATCACCTCACGGCACCCTGTCTTCATAGCCACTCTGTAGTCACTGCACGGCTCTTTAATGAGCACCTGTGTCCTTGTGTACTAGATGCTTCCCAGGGCCAAGAGCCACTCTGTTGTGGCTGGTGCCAGGCCTGACACGTAGTTGGAGCCTGAGGAAAACCTTGCGGGCTGGATGAAGCTGGCCCCATAGTCTGGGGTGGAGTTGGGGCAAGGGTCCTGGGATGGAGGAGGCAAGTTAGAGGGGCTTTGAGCTGGCTCCAGAGTGGTAGGTCTGTAGGTCTTCTTCGAGGGCTGGGCCCTGCAGAGGTGAGGACACCTGCTTCTGCTTGCCCTAGAGGCTGGTGGGAGGGATCATCTGAACAGCTGCTTCCCTGAGGTTGCCTAGCTTGGGCTCAGGTATGGGGATGGGTCTCCCAGAGCAGGGTTAATGTAGCCTGCAGGGGCTCTGGGCCCTTGGTTTTCAGGCAGGGAAACTGAGGCACTGGCATGGCATGTAACACAAAGAGCTTGGCTTCTTGAGGTTGGGTGAACTTGGGTCCGTCTACTTCCTTGTTTTCTTGTTGGGGCCGAGTGACCTCAGACAAGTACCATGTGACCCTTCTAAGGCCTCAATTTCCTCATCTTTATTATGCGGTGACTTCAGCCCTTGGCGGGCCATTTGGGGAACCCCTCCCTAGCTGCCCCACTCCAGGCCTGATGACAGCGTTGCCCTCCTGTTCTGCTGAGAAGTCACTCCCTATCCCAGGCTCTCAGCCATCATTCCTCTCTGAGCATCCTCATGCTCTAGTGCCTCAGTCTCTTGAGGTGGACATAGCTCTATTTGACCTTATTATTATTATTTTTTTTTAGATTTTTTATTATTTTTTTTAAATTTTTATTTATTTATGAGTCACACAGAGAGAGAGAGAGAGAGAGAGAGGCAGAGACACAGGCAGAGGGAGAAGCAGGCTCCATGCACTGGGAGCCCGACGTGGGATTCGATCCCGGGTCTCCAGGATCGCGCCCTGGGCCAAAGGCAGGCGCTAAACCGCTGCACCACCCAGGGATCCCTCATGGACCTTATTGCCCCTATCTTATGGCTGAGAGTCCCATCCTATGCAGAGTCGGAGCCTTTCCCCTCCAGAATCCTCACCCTTTTTTGCCCAGCTCATGCCGGAGTATCAGTGCAAAAGGACTTTTGACGAGTCAGGGCTGTGAATAAAGTCAGTTGCTGGCTCCCGGCAGCCTTGTGGATCTGCAGAATCTGGCCTTCCCCGTGAGAGGCCAGGCTCCGCACGTGGACAGGGCACGCTCCCCTTCATGGAGTGGCCTCTGGGTCATGTGCCCCAGGAGCAGCCCCTGAGCTGACCCCTGTTCACAGACCTGTTTGCTTTGGTCTACACAGCATTTTATAAAAAGCCCAGCCAACTTGAACAACCTGGTGACGGCACATTAAGACTTGGATTTCTGAGTTTTCTTACGACTTGGGAGTTCAGTTGACCCTGGACTACGGTTACTGTAGAGCCGCAGCCTGTGTACTGGCCACTCTCTCCCCTTTACCCAAGGCCCTGCTCCCTGTTAATTCATCACTCTGGCTCACAGGGTTTTTAAGGATAGATGAGTTTTTCCCATTCCAGATCCAGGCCAAGGTGGATAAATGGAAAAGAAACCAGGAGTTTTATGTTATTTTATTTTATTTTATTTTATTTTGTTTTATTTTATTTTATTTTATATTTTATTTTATTTTATTTTATTTTATTTTATTTTAATTTAATTTAATTTATTTTAGATTTTATTTATTAATGAGAGACACAGAGAGAGGCAGAGACGCAGGCAGAGGGAGAAGCAGGCTCCATGCAGGGAGCCCGACGTGGGACTTGATACTGGGTCTCCAGGATCACACTTTAGCTGAAGGCGGTGCTAAACCGCTGAGCCACCCGGGCCGCCTGAAACCAGGAGTTTAATATTCAGCAGGCATAGAGGCTGGGTCCAGGTCCAGCTTCCCACCCTGCTGCTTGTTCCTGACTTTGAACAAATGGTCTGTCCTCTCTGAGCCTCAGTTTTCCCGCCTCTCGCCTGGTTACAGGGCTGTTGGAAGGACCCCAAAAGAGAATGCTCAATTCTCCCAGGGCCCCCTAACTTTTTTCTGGTCACCACAGCATGCACATCAGGTAGCCAGCTTAAGGGTAGCATTCTGGAAAACTTAACAGAAGAACACTAAGATGGAAACTGGAAGTCACCCAGAAGCCCAGTCTCATGAGTACTCCAGGGGTGACCTGAACTGTGCCTGGTCTCACTTACCATCTTCCCTGTCTTCTAGGCAGATTTTTTGAAAGGACTGCCTGTCTACAACAAAAGCAATTTTAGTCGATTTCATGCTGACTCTGTGTGCAAAGCTTCGGTGAGTGCGTGCTCCGGGCACTGGAAGCGGTTGGGGAGCTGCCAGAGGGAAAGGGGTGATGGGCACAGCCCATTGGGGTCTCGCGGGGAGCAGAGACTGGTCGTTAAGCTAGGTGCCGCCCAACTTCTTTGCACATTGTTCTATCTTCATTGGAGGGTGGGTGCCCAGTTGAAGGGTGAAGGGGCCCCAGTCAGCCTGCTTGCTCTCCTAACCCATGTCTCCTCAACTCTCCTGCAGAACCGGCGTCCTTCAGTCTACCTGCCCACCCGGGAGTACCCATCTGAACAGAGTAAGTGGCCTGTCTGTCTCATCCTGGCTGCTGAGGGGAGGAGCCGCAGGGCAGCACAGGTGGTGACCTATGGGATGCCACTCAGCTCCCAGCTCCGGGGAGTAGTGGGAAGCCTGGCTTTCTCTGGGACCGTCCTAATCTCCACATGCTGGGATCCACGTCCAGCCCCCGAGAGGGCCCTCATTAGCCCTTATCTGCTGCTCACCAGCCCTTTCCCCTTCCTCTCCCATAAGTTTGGGTGTCCCCTACCAGCACCACATCACAGACCCCGAGATGGGTACTGTGGGAGGGATCCCACCCAGACTGGGGCAGGCAGCTCAGGGAAGTAGAGGCGACCAGGTAGAGGGACCTGCAGAGAAAGGCCCAGAGCCTGCAGCGCAGGAGAAGCTTAATTAAGGTTATTGTGGTTGTGTTTTATTTAATTGCGAAGAAGAATCTACCTGAACCCTGCATGGTGGGTTCTGTGGTCCCTGGGGCCCGGCTGTACAGATCTGTGTTCCTGGTCTGCCTGGACCTATGTGCTGGGGCTCATTTCCCTACCCAGGGGTGGCATCCCACTTGTGGCAGAAGGTTCGATCTCTCCCTAGAAAGCAGGGACCCAGGTGGAGTAGCCGGCTCGGTTCCCTGGTAGTAGCTATGTATTTGGGAGCAAAAACACTAGGCTTCCCAAAAACCTGTGTTTGTGGGATGCAGACTTGGGGTCCCAGCAAGGCCACCCAGAGCAGAGGTGGGCAGGAGACCTGGGAGGGGTGAGCACCTGTCCTGGTAGGAGCAGTGCAGGCCAGGGTGGGGGCTGGGTCACCTGCAGCCTCTGCCTGCAACTTTCTCTGCCTTTTCTCCTCAGTCATTGTGACAGAAAAGACAAACATCCTTTTGCGCTACCTACATCAGCAATGGGACAAAAAGGTAAGGCACATGGGGTCAGGTGCTAGAGCTCATGGGGACGGTAATGGCCAGCAGCGGGGGTTTAAGTGGGGGAAGGACACAGGTGGCTGGAGGACCAGGTGACTGGTAGCTGAATCAGAGTTTGCCAGGCCAGCCAGGGGAGGGAAGAGCATTTCAGAGGAGTGGATGGCTGCATGGAGGCTGTAGGGTTCTGGTGCTCAGGGACAGGCAGGGGCTTGTCAGGGGGTGCCAAGGTCTGGGTACCACGGAGGCCTGGCTCCCCACAGCCTGCCAGAGCAGCCCTGGCAGCAGATAGACCGCATTATTACCTAGAGTCACTGTTCAGTGCTGAAACGTACACATGGTTAAAACTTTAGGGGATACAAGCAGGCATAGTTGCAGTGAGAAGCTGCACCCCCACTCCCCTGAGGCTTCCTTTCTGACACAGGACTTTTTTTAAAAAAGATTTTAGGGATCCCTGGGCGGCGCAGCGGTTTGGCGCCTGCCTTTGGCCCAGGGCGCGATCCTGGTAGACCCGGGATCAAATCCCACGTCAGGCTCCCGGTGCATGGAGCCTGCTTCTCCCTCTGCCTATGTCTCTGCCTCTCTCTCTCTCTCTGTGTGACTATCATAAATAAATAAAAAAGTTAAATAAATAAATAAATAAATAAATAAATAAATAAATAAATAAAAAAGATTTTATTTATTTGAGAGAGCATGTGAGAGACAGAGCACCAGTGGAGGGGGAGGGGCAGAGGGAGAGGGAGAAGCAGGCTCCCTGCTGAGCCCCGATGTGGGGCTCTATCCCAGGATCTTCAGATCATGACCTGAGCCGAAAGCAGACACTTAACCGACTTAGCTACCCAGGAGCCCCCAATTTTTCTTTTTCTTGAATGAAGATGTTAATGTGTTGTTCTGCATCATAGTCGGTTTGGGGATTCTTTTGCCTAACATTGAACGTGAGACAGAGACCTGCCCTGGGCCAGGCTGGAGGGGGACCGCATGACGAAGTGACTGCTCAGAAAATCTGAAGCTACTTAGCCCACCCAGTCCTCCTACCCCACAGACCTTACTTCCCACCTTGGAAAGGAGAGTTCCCCACCCAGGCCCGCTTTCCTATTCTGCAGCAATGCACGTCTCCCCTGGGTGGCTCCTGAGTTCTTTCTGCCCGTCCTGGCTGGGCGGCTTGCTTCCCTAGGTGTTTTGGATGGGGTGTGGGTCATTGCCAGCGGTGGTGACTTCTCACAGTGCCCAGGAAGTGCCTGGCAGTCCCAGGCTGGCGGCCCCTCAGACTGTGGCTGTGCAGGGAGGTCTGGCGGGCAGGAGGGACCCTGGATTGACTGCCCTGCTCCAGGCCCAGACACAGGATTTCAGGAGCTCACCCCAGTGAAGACTTAACACCCCCTCTCCTTTCCCGTGCCTCTCAGAATGCCGCAAAGAAGAGAGACCAGGAGCAAGTGGACCTTGAGGGTGAGAGCTCTGCACCCCCCCGCAAGGTCGCACGGACCGATAGCCCGGACATGCATGAGGACACTTAAGACTCTCACTCCCCCACAGGCGCCTCCTGTCTTGTCTGCTCCTCGCCCGCCCGCCTTGTGTAAGCGCCCCCTGCCCTGCCCCTACCGGCCCACCACACCTGACCATACCACTTCCAACCTCATAGGAGCCGATGTATTTATTTTCCTTGAGTTTTTATTTATGCTGTAAAATGTACCAAGCGATGGTTAAAGGGGACGTCAGACCCAGTAGTGTGATGTTGGTAGATGCTTTTTAAAAAACATTGTTATTCACAAACCCCACTACCCAGAACCCCCTTTTACTCCCCCACCCCCCTCCAATTCTCCTCCGGAAAAACCAGAGCTTGTCTGCAAGGGTCTAGAGCCAGGGCCCTGCTGTGGCCCAGCAGCATGGGTGGGAGCCTTTCTCCCTGCTCCTGCTCTCCAGTCCGGGCCTTAAAGACTTGGCTGGGACCTATTCTGTGCCCAGGCTTTGCTCTGAATGTGTGCCAGGGGGAGAAGTCGGCATTTCCGGATCTTTCTCTTAAGTCATTTTATCATGGACTAGTGCGTGCTCCGTGTCCACCCCAATAAAAGGATCTTTCCTACTCGACCTCGCGTCTTTGCTCCGTGTGCCTCAGCCCCAGAGGACGGAGCCACTGAGAGTCGACTCGTCATCACCAAGAGGAGCCAAGAGGGGCCCCCACGTGCCAGGGCCCTGGGACCCACTGGATTCTCTCATGGGCCTGCCATGGCCACCTCGCTCAGAGCCAAGACCTGTCTGGACCCACCCCCATGCCTCACCTGACAAGGTGTCCCAAAGGACCAGGACACCCCTGAGAGATGGTCCATGTCGCCAAGGACATAACTGTGGTCAACCCACGCCCTGGATGCCTTGGGTCAGGGTGGCATGCCCACCAGCCACTGTGGAGACAGCCCAGGTGGCCTGGCCTCAAGTGCGCCTGATTCAGAGATGAGGTGCACGGAGCTGCAAGGAACACCCAGCCCAGGGGCTGTGTCGGTCAGCGGAGTTCCACAGCCACTCGTGGGCTGTCAGCTAGGCTGAGTTGGGCCTGAGCTTGGAGACCTAGGGGGCGTTCAGGCTCTAGGCAGAAGGTTTGAGGCTTCGAACACTGGGCCTGGGGCTAGGGGGAGCTCTGTTTCTCCCTCTGCACCAGTCTCAAGTGGGGGCCATGTCTGGGAACTGAGTGCTGTGGCTTTTTGGGGAGATGAATGGTTGGGCTATGGAGCTGGAAGGAATACCAGGCCTTAGGGGGAACCCACCCCAGATTATCACTGTGGAGGGCCCTGACTGAGCCAGACTGCTCTGGAATGGGCCACCCATTGCCTCCCAGGTGGAAGGTTCTAGGGTTCACCACCTAGGTGTGCCCTGGGGCCAAGGAGCTTTTCCTCCTAGCTCTGGGTGGCTTTTATACCTGTGTTGAGTCCTTTCAGTCACAGATGCAAGCTGACCTGGGTGGTGCTCTGGTGGGCTGAGTCCCCAGAGGCGCTCAGATGCCTTGGAATCTCCAGCCCCAGGGCTTGGTCTGATGCTAGGCAGGCATGTGGTGTTGCTAATTATTAGCTTCAAAGGCCACAGGACAGTGGGAACAGGTGTCACTGCTGCCCTTGCCTCTTGCCCTGGTTCCCCGAGAGACTGGGTTCGTCTCCTGTCAGCATAATCCGTGGCTCAGGCAGGGGTCCCAGAGCCAGGGACCACCGAGGTCTCCTGAGTGTGGGCTCCTCAGCCAGCCTTTGCCCACTTTTCCTGCCTTTGGGACCGCCCCTTATTCCTCTGCTCCTTCAGACACCAAACTCTGCCTTCCCACACCTCTGTGCCTTTGCACAGGCTGCTCTCCTGCTTCTGGTGAACCCTGGTTTCTCTTTCATAACCCTCCAAAGTGCCCCTTCCTCACACTGGCTCCCCCAGGACCCCCCAGCCACTCGGCAGGGCCCACTAGACTCGGAGCCTTTGGCTGTGGACACGCTTGAGGGTGGGAGGGGCTGCACACCCCCCCTGACCACACGAGGTAGAAGTAGAGTCCCAGCAACTGGGTCTGACAGCAACCCCTGCGGTAGGGTGTCGCGGCCGCTCCCCAATGCCATCCCTGCAAGTGCCATCCCCTCAACATCCAGACGCGGGTGCCAGGTGCCTTCTGATTTTCATATACCCCAAGTTCTTTCCACCGCATGTGGCTCCTCATGGCAGCCGGGGAAGCAGTTATGCCAGAAAATGGGGCCAACAGGACTGTATCACCCCTGTCCCCCTACAGGGCCAAGGCCAACTCAGGACCCAGGCCTAGCACCCAAACTGCTGAGTCTGTTCAACACTGAGATTTCTTCCTTTGTCTGGGAGGCTGAAGCCAGGGCCTGAGGCTCTGCAGCTCCTCCCAGGGCCCCCAAATCTGGGCCGACTTGGAGTTGGTGCAGTCTGGAGTTTTCCATCTGTGGCCTCAAGACCCAGTTCTTAGGAGGAGGCCCCCAAGGGTCATGGGATGGGAGGGGCACCCACCCTAGGCCTGCTAGGTCCCTGGAAAGCCAGCACCAACTACAGGTCACTGGGCCCCCTGATCCCCCTTCCACTGCTCTGTCCTCGGGCACTGTTGAAATATACTTTTTATTGCATTTCTGCCGTTTTACAAAAATATGACAAAATAAATTAAAAACAAATAAATAATCGCCTATTCTGTGTTTTCTGTTGGTTTTTTTGGGGGGGATTCCTTTCGTTTCCCCCATCCCGGTTGGAAGGAAAACGGCAGATAGGGGAGGCCCGGCCCCCGGCCCCGCCCCAGGAGGGGGCAGCCAACACTGGGGGGCCGTCGGGCCGAAGCGCAGCGCGTTTTCTGGGTGGCGGCCGCCGCCCCGTCCCCGGACTGGTATTGCATATGAGAACAGGAAGGCGGAGCTAGTGCCAGCCGCTGGGCCAGCACACGGCCTGGGGGCTGGGGCTGGGGCTGGGCGAGGGCGCCGGGGGCTCCGGGGACTCGGAGGTGGGCGGCGGGGGGAGGCTGTAGAAGCTGGCGTCCCCCGGCAGGGGCTGCGGGGCGGGCGGGGGCCCGGCGAGGGCGCAGGGCGGGCACTCGGCGGCGGCGGGGGCGGGGGCCTGGCGGGGGGCGGCGCCCTCGCCCCCGCAGCCCCAGGGCCCGTCCCACTGCCAGCAGCCTGCGGGCGGCGTCGGGGGCCGGGGCAGCGGCGTTGGCGGCGGCGGCGGCGGCGCGGGGCTCCGGCTGCGGCGGTTGCGGAGGGCAGGGGCGCCCACGGGGGCCAGCGCTGTCCCTGCGGAGGCGAGAGGGGCCGTTCCGGGGGGGTGCCGCCCCCGCCGCCGGACCCCGCTCGGACCCTGCCCGCGCCCCCTCCCGGGCTTCCAGGCACATCGAGGGCCTTATTGCTTCTGATCAGTGACAAGGGGTGGGCGTCTTCTGGTGCGTCCCCTGCCTCTGGGCACTGGGCCCCTCCCCGTCATGGGGAGAAGGACGGTCTGAGGAAGTCCCTCTGATATCTGACCTGTGTCCCTGGTGCTGCAGCAGCCACCTCGGGCTCCCAGGGGAGTTAGTTGCTGGAGCCTGGGGCTGGGTGGGGCTGGGGTTGGGACTGGCAAGGTAGGGGTGGGGGTGGGGAGGAGCATGAGACTGGCACCTCTGCTGAGCACAGATGTGGGTGTGGCCTGTGGCCAAGCACCCCGAGCTCCGCGAGCTCCGGGAGTGGGCAGCTCCAGCCCCGACCTCCAAGGAAGGCCTCCTCAAACAGCTGGGCTGCAGGTAGGGACTTGCATAGAGGCCTGGGGGGTCCAGTCCCCCCAGAGTGAGCTGGGTGTGGGGTCTTATAGGAACAGGAGAGGCTGGGCCAGGTGGTGAATGAAGAAGCCTCCTTCATCTCTCCTGGCCCCAGAGCAGGGTGGGCAGGGTGCCCTGGGAGAGGCACTGGGACAGGGGGCTTTGGCTCTCAGGGGTCCTGGAGACACTGGGCAGGCTTGGACTGAGAGGCTCCACATACCACATACCCAGGTTCCCAACCGGTACCAGAGACCGGGCCTCCTCTGTCCCCTGCAGCCCCTCTCCCCAGGCCTGGCCACCCCACCCCTTCCCACAGAGCCGGGCCCAGAGTCCCCACCCCCGAGTTAAAGCTTGTGACCTGAGCCTTCCTCTTCAGGCCGGGGGGCGTCCGGCTCCTCAACCGCAGCCTCGTCCACCGGCCCACTCCGCTGGGCTCGGCCTCCTCCACCGCCGGGGGTCCCGTCCAGCCGGGCCTGCCCGCCTGCCCCGTTGGACCCGGTGTCAGCCCGGGCCCCGCCGAAAGGGAAGAGCTTGCTGGCGTGGAAGGCCTTGGGTGGTGAGTGGCTGCGCTCTGGGTCCCGCCGGGTCTCAGGCGACTTGAGGAACTTGAAGCTGAGGAAGGCTGGCAGGCGGGTGTCGCTACCCGTGGGTGACTGGGCAGGGGGTGGCCGGGCGGCAGGGCCGGCCCCCGCACTGGCCAGTGAGGACGTAGCCCCCGACGACAGGAACTTGCCCTGCAGCGGGATGATCTGCTTCAGCTTCATGACGTTGTTGGGTGCCAGCAAGGACCCCGGGCGCTTGGGCCGCTCCTGCCCATGGCTACCTGCCCCACCGCCCTTGGCCTTGGTGGAGGCCTTCTCGGGGGCAGCGGGGTCCAGCCCTGAGCCTTCGGCCCGAGCCTCCTCCCGGCCACTGGCATCGCGCTCTCGCCGGGCATGGTGCTCCGCGTGGCGCTGGCGCTCCTCCTCCTCCCGCCGCCGCCGCTGCTGCTGCTGGTAGCGGTGCTGGGCCTGGCGTTCGTGTCTCTGTGGGCAGAACAGAGCCATCACAGGGACCGGGCAGAAAATGAGTGTGAGCTGAGCAGGTGCCAGCTGGGGCCCCCACACCCCTGCTGGTGCTCTCTGTAGCAGGGAGGAGAGATCCAAACACCTTTTGGGCACCAGCTGCATTCCTGACCCACACTGGGGCTCTCTGTGGAAGTGGTGAGGGATCTAACCACTTACTGGGTCCCATGTGCATCCCTGGAACTGCCCTGGGGCTCTCCAAGGAAGCAGGGAGAGATCTAACCACTTATTAGGCACCGACTGCATTCCTGGATCTGTGCCAGTGCTTTCTGAGAATTTAGAAAGCGAACATTACTGGCCACCAACTCTGTCCCCCACCATGTGCCAGACACTGTCTTAACACCTGGGTGAGCAGTAAACACGTATCGGGCCTCAACAGTTCTCTGCGTTCTGGAGACCCAGCGATAGAATCACGACTGACACAGACCAGAGTCCATGCTGGCCAGTCCAGGAGCCACATGTGGCTTTGTCGGTGTTGATTTAAATCATTAAAATAAAATAAGAATTGCATTTCGCAGTTGTACGAAGCCCATGTCAAGCGCCCGCCAGCCACCTGTAGTGAGGGGCCACGCGAGCAGTGCAGAGACACATTCCGTCATCGTGGAGAGCGCCGCCTGGCGCTGCTGAGCTCCTTGGCCCACTCCGCAGCTTTCCGAGGAATGTGGCAGAAGCTGGGCTTCTAGGAAGCATCAGCTGTGTCCCTGGCCCCAAACAGGACACCGCCGGTGAGCTGGCGATGACTAAAGGCCCACAAGTGCCAGCCTGGTGCTGGATGCCACCAGGGATTCCGGGAGGGACCGGCCTGTTCGGAGTGCTAATTATTACACTGGGCTCTGCACCTCCTCCCTGCTGCTGGGAAGCGGGCTGCCAGCCAGGCAGGCCGGAGGAGCCCCACCGAGGGAAGGCCTGAACCGAGCCCAGCCCCCGCCAGCGTACCTTGAAGGCCTCCCGGCGCTGGTACTCCAGCTTGGCCATCTCCTCGGCCACCCAGCCTGGGATGTCGGGGATGGCCACGTGGATGAGGTACTTGAGGAGCAGCGCGAAGTGCTGAGGTGACAGAGGAGGAGGCTGCAGGCTCGGGGACGCCCTGCCGCGCCCCAGCTCCTCCACCCAGCCACCGGCCCCACCTCGAGCACCACCACGGACACGATGGCCGCCTCGGGGCTGAGCCAGGGGAAGAGGCGCTGCAGCTGCCCACACTGGCCGATCAGGTAGCAGTTGACCACGATCGCCAGGACGCCCATGGCCTCCATCACCTTCTGCAGGGGAACACGGGGGTGGGGCGCTCAGGTGGGGTCCGGCCCCCCTTCCTGGGCCTCCCGCCCCTCCCCGGCACACCCTGACTCCCTTTGGGCCTCGGCCGTCCCCACACCTGCCACTGGCCGATGCTCTCGACCCGCTGCCCGAAGGGCCGCTGCAGCCCCGTGCACAGCTTGAGGGCGTCGCTCCGGATCTCGATGAGGTTGTTGACCAGGGCGCACAGAGCAGCCAGGGGGAAGGCAGACGAGAAGAGCACAACATAGCCGAACTGCACGAACATCTCCTGATAGTCCTGGAACGTGTCCTGCAGGCGGGTGCCTGGGTGTGGCCTTGGGCCCTCCCTTGGACCAGGATGCCTCCTTCCTTAGACTACCTTCTCTCAAGCCCACCTCCCTCTGATTATGCTGAATGGACCCAGAGCTGCCCCCTCCAGCAAGCTTCCAGCCCCCTAGCTCCACCCTCAGACTGCCTGCCCTGCCCTCAGAGGGCCGGGCCTTGATCCTCAGATGCCCTCCTCACCTCGTACTTCTTCATACAGCTCTCAAGCTCGGCCTGGGTGAGCTGCGGAGAGTGGTCCTCCTCGGGCGGATCAATCCAAGATGACCGATTCTGCCGCCGCTGCCTCCGGCCCGAGTCTCCCGAGCCCGGCTCTGGGTCTGGGCCCCCATCTGGCCCCTGGTCACGGCCCTCGCCCCCAGCCCGGCGGAGCAGGATGGCCGGAGGCTCCCGCTCAGGACTGCCGGGAGCCCCTTCGGCCTCATCGTCGTCTTCGGCCAGTGTGAACACTCCCGGCTCCAGCCCCTTCTCCACCATCGTGGGGCTCCCCTCCTCCAGGAGGGCCTCCGGGCCAGGCCGCCGCCGCCCAGCCCCTCGTTCAGCAAAGCTGACTTTCTTCAGCCTGAGCCCACAGTCCAGGAGGCCACTCTCCTCACCCTCCTCCTCGTCATCTTCCTCCTCCTCCTCCTCCTCCTCCTCCTCTTCCTCTTCCTCCTTGCCCCCTCGAGGGCCATCCCCCACCTCCCCACCTTCCCCTGCAGGCCGCCGCTCCACTGTGGCCTCCTCCTCCTCCTCAGGTGCCCCGCAGCCCCCACTGAGACACCTGCGGCCCCCGCTGCCACCACCACCACCACCCTCTTCAGCCTGGGGTTCCAGGCGGCGGGGCACGGGGCGCTGGAGGCTCAGCAGGCCAAGCAGGGCACGGGCCAGCTCCCAGGCTGCCTGCAGGCCGAGCTCGCCTCGGCCCAGCCGGCGGTACAGGTGAGGCTGCAGGACCTCGCGCACATTCTGCAGGAACTGGCGGGTGATCAGCAGAGTGGCCAGCATCTGGGGGCAGGAAGGGGGAGGAGAGAGGCCACGTGGGGCGCGGGCGGGGCCCGGGGCCCCGGGGCGGGCTGCTGGGACTGGGCACCCGCCCTCCGGGAGCAAGTTTCCAGACACATGCCCTGAAGCCAGTAGCTAACTCCAGCCCTTTAGATGTCCCTGGACTGACGTGGAGGCCCCAGCACTCAGCCCCGGCAGCCTCTACCACCATTCATCTGCCACAAACCATAGCCCAGTGGGCCACAGCGTTCCTAGCCAACCTCCTGCAGTTGCAGCGCATGTTGCAGGGAGGCCTGCTGTGGGGTCCCCCTGCTTGCAGCCCTGCCCAGGAGCTCAGCTGGTACCCAGGGCCTCGAGAGGCCCCTGCCATCTGCACCCCATCAGCAGGGCCCCGGCGCCTTGGAACATGCACCCGAGGCTCAGGCAGCGTGAGGCCCCAAGCACAGCCACACTGCCCGCCCTGGCGAGGCCTGCAGGCCTGCCGTCTGCCCATACTTTGGCCCGGGCCATGAGCAGGAGGCCCCGGAGGGAGAGGAGGAGCAGGTGGAACCGCAGGGCCGCGAGCGGGACCAGCACCGCCCGAAGCTGCCGCTCGAGGCTCTGGGACAGGGACAGGACGAGCAGGAGCTGTGGAGGGACCGACGGACAGGTGGACGGACAGATGGGGGACGACAGGCAGAGAGAGGACACACGGACGGACGGACAGAGAGAGAAGGATGGAGGGTGCGGGGGAGGGGCTGGAGAGCCCATGGACCCCTTGGGCCAAGTCCAACCCCCCACTGGCCGCCACTGGGGGGCACTGCCTTGGGCTGGGGGGATCTCACCTCTTTCAAGCGCTCCATGTCCTTGAGGTAGAAGCCAATGTAGAAGAGGCTCAGGTAGGAGTTAACAAACTGGAACTGTGGGAAGTAAGCAGGTAGGCAATCGCTCTGCTGCCCTGTCCCCAGGAGCCCCTCGCACGCCCCCTGCAGCCTCCCTGCTGCCTGCCTGCTGGCCCCCGCTCACCAGGACGACTTTGATGATGAGGTGCTTCTCATAGGCGCTCTCCAGCCGGTAATTTTCTGGGGGCCGAAGGGGTGAGTGAGGAGGTGGCCCAAGCCCCCTGAAAGCAGCAGGGGGCCCTGCAGGGCAGTAGGGGCCTCCCTCCCCAGGGCAGCGGGACCTCCCCTGGCAGGGCGTACCCATGTCGTTGAGCCAGATGGCGAGCTTCTTATAGCCCTCAGCACTTGCGCTGACCAGCAGAGCCAGCACAACCTTGGGCAGGAAACGGGCAAGACGGGGCAGCCCCTTCACGCTCAGCACCAGCTCCTGCAGGGGCAGAGGGTTCACAGGTCACCCTGGCATCCGGGCTTAGCTCGGAGTGGACCTGGGCAGGTGGCTGCCAGGTCAAGGACCAAGGCCAGGGCTGGGGGCTGGAGGTCACCTGCAGCTGGAAGCAGCCCAGCATGAGCAGAAACACGCAGGCCAGGCAGGTGAGGCATAACGGGAGACTCACAAGCAGCTGGAAAAGCAGCCGCTTCCAGGGTGGGTAGTAGAACTCCTCAGCCCGAGTCACAGGGCTGATGCGCCGGATGCCCTGGCAGAGGGTGGGGGTGGGGCTCAGCAGGAGGCCAGAGGGGCTGCCCCTGCCCCTCCCCCACCTTCCCAGTCCTCTGAATTCAATTTCCTCCCACCACGCCTTTGCTTCTGTGGTGCCCACACCTAGTACACCTTTTCCAGTCCCTCAAATGCAATTTCACACAATCTCTGTCCTGCAGTGCCCCCCACCTCCACCTCTCACTCTTGGAGTCCGTGGACTCAGATACCCCCGACTGACCCTGAACTGGGGTCGTGGCTCCTCCACAGCTTCTCCAGGTGAGTCCAGCGTCCCCCATTTGTAGGCCAGCTCTGCCCCCCTCCGTTTCCACTCCTCCAAGAACAGGGTCGACCAGACCACGTTGAAGAGGGCAAAAACCACACACGAAACATCCCGGCTTGTCTGGGGACGGCAGAAGGTTGAGCTGTTGGCCAAGCTGGCCCAGGGAGGAGGGAGGTGTCTCAGGTACCCCAGCCCCTGCCCAGCCCATTCCCAGCACCTGATCAGCCTCCGTAAATGTGTACAGGACGGAGCCAAAAACAGCTGGGTATACCATCGCTGATGTGTAGAAACCCAGCCAGGCAAAGTACATGGCAATCTTCACTCCAAAGTAGTCACAGATCTCATCTGCCAGGGGCACAGTCAGGGGGTCCTGGTCAGCCCTGCCCGCTTCCTGAAACTCCCGCACCCCCCCACACCACCTGGGGCCACACCTAAAGGCTGGTTTTCACACACAGCTTGCACCCATGACTTCATGAGGCGGTTCAGGATGCGCTGCTCATGGACCGGGAACACCTGCTGGATGATCCCACGGGCTGCCAGCTCAGGGACTGTGGAGCGATAAGAGCAGGACCTTGGCCGAAACCCAAGTCACAGTTTTTCCCTGCCTCTAAATCTTCAGAAGCTCTTCCCAGGGGAGGAGTTCTGAGTGGGCAGGATGTCTGGTTCTCCTTCAGAATTGGGAGGTGCAGAGGCAGGCAGGAGGGGGTGCAGGAATCCACCTGGAGGGTGAGGTCCTAGGGTGGAACCTTGTATTTAAATAAAGCCATCGGCCTCAGTTCACTGCTGCGAACGTCTGAGGAATGGTGCTAAATTGGCATCAGAAGGTGAACTTGCAGCAGCTGCTTTCTGGGAGAGGAAACTGAGGCCCAGGGCCACACCTCACAAGGCATGGAGTGCTGTCCATGGTCCTGCCCCTGCCTTATCCCAGACCCAGAGAAAGGTTTCTCTTGGACACGCCTCCCGGGAGCTAAGCCACACCCCTACACTAAGGCCACACCCCCTCACCGCATTGATTGATGTCTCCGGGCCCCACCCAATTCTTCACTAGCCTTTGGGCGGTTGTCTCTAGGCCCCGCCCCCTCGCTCCCGATAGGCTGCACCCTAAGCCCCACCCAGCTCCCCACGCGTGATTGGAGGCTGGTCCCGCCCACTTACTGATTGGCTGGTCCTCCAGGAAGCGCACGTTGTGCAGCGCCTCGCCCTGCTTTGCGCGTAGGTTCTGTAGCCAGAAGCGGATGATGCTCTGGCGTTCCTGCGGGGGACAGGGCTTGAGCACAGGGCGCAGCAGCCCAAGGACTAGGGATGCGCACTGGGAGCCAGAGCTGGCCGCACCTGGGAGGTGAAGAAGCGCAGCTCACTCTCCACGTTCTCGTAGATGAAGTCCTCCTCGCAGGAGAAGCCGCGGGTGCCCCCGCCAAACTCGGCCTTCACTGCTTTGCGCAGACCCAGCTCGTCGGCTCCTCGAAGTAGGCTGCCGGGAAGACAAGGAGCTGGGGTCACGGGGAGACCCCTGGCTCACGTCCTGGAGCTAGGGTTGGTGTACCTGGCGGCCACCTGGGACAAATGCAGGGCGCTAGACCTTGCAGTTGGTTCTTGAAGGGCGGGGAGCTGGGTAGCAGGGTCAGCGAGAGGCCAGGGACAGAGACTCGCCTCTCATATGTGGCGGTGACGAAGAAGGCATAGGCACGCGTGTGGCGGTGGTGGCGGACTTGCACGATGAGCTCGGGGATGCCCACGCGGATGTGGTTCAGCAGCCATAGCAGCGTGTGGTCATCAGTCGTGTCTGCCAAGGGGCACAGGGACTGATGGCTCTTGCCACAAGGGGTCCGAGGCCTCTTACAGACTCCTACTCAGGGGAGCCCAGCTCAGGGGAGCACATCTGGGCAGCGGGCAGGTACCTGGAAAGGTCATCAGCACGTCGCAGTTCTCCGTAGGCACCGTCTTCATCCACGCCTTGTGTGACACCAGATAGCGACCAGCCTGCAGGAGCCGCTTCCCAAAAAGCTTATCTAGGGGGCAGGCGGGGCAGGACCCAGGTCAGGCCACTCCCAGGCCAGGACCCCAGCCTCCAGTTCAGTCATTCCCGCCCTAGCCCCTGCTCACACACTCGGTCTGGCGTTCAAGGACCTGCAAGCTTTGGCCTTGGCTTGTTTCCTTCCCCCCTCGTCCTTGCAACCAGCCAGGAACGCCCTTCCCCCAGGTCCTCCCTTACAAATCTTACTCATTCTTGAGGCCCAGCTCCGCCTCCAAAACCACAATCGATGGGGCGCTCACTAGCAGCCCTGAGCACTTCACCATATCATGTCAGCGCGTCCTCATAGCTGGGCGCGGTTCTTACCCCCATTTCACAGGTGAGGAAACTGAGGACCTGGGCGTTTAAGTCACGCACCCAAGGTCACACAGGCGAGCTGGGATTCGAACCCAGGACCGTAGGATTCTGTATCCTCTGCGGAGAGGCTCTCTCAAGCGCATCCCTGCCGGGCTGCGATCTGATAGCCCAGGGGGTGACTGAGCTCAGCCCCAGGCCAGGGTTCTCGGAGGGGCGTGTCCGCGTCTCTGCGCGGGGACCCCTGCCCCCTGCGCCGTCCCAGCCGCGCCGGCCTCGCCGCAGCCGCAGTGCCGGGAGAAGCCGGCCCCTCGACAGGACTCTAGGCCCGGGACGGCTGACCCCAATCCCACTCCCCGTCCGGCCGCCGCGCACCACAGGCACCTGCAGCGCTGTCAGATCCGGCCGCCGCACACATACCCAGAACTCCAGACGCCGGGGCTGCAGGCTCGCCCTCAGGCGGGGGCCTCTTGCCACGCTCGCCCTCCAGGGACGTGCCCCCGGCGCTGGAGGTGGCTTCGGCCATGGCGAGGGCAGGTCAGGTCAGGGGCTGCGGGCGGCCCGAGCGCCGGGGGGCCGCGGGCTCATCGGGCCGGTGCAGCCGGCGGAGCGCGCTGGAGGTGGAGACAAAGGCCGCGCCCGCCCGCGCCGGCCGCCGTCCCCGCGTGCCCGAGCGCTGCTTGTCGTCTCCGCCCGCGCGGAACCTCGATTCTCCTTCTCGTCCCCGCGCACGTCGCTCTTGGGTTCTCGACTCCGCCCGTGTTGTTTTCTGGATTTCATTCTCGCCCGCCCACTTCGTTTTCTGGTGCCCGTCTCCGCCCGCACCAAAGATGCATTCTCCTCCGTGTCCCCGCCCGCGGTCTAATTCTGGGTCTCGTCGCCGCCCGCCCCAGGCCCCAGATTCACCCCCTCGGAGCCTTAGTTTCCCCATCTGCACGGGTGCGGTTTGGAATCTTGAGTTGGGCCTGATTTTGACAACGTCAGGACTTGGGAAGGGGTGGGCCCGGGCCGAGGAGATTCCAGGCAGCAGTAACTTCACCGCAGCTAGAATACGAATTAATAGTCACAGCAAGTCCTGCCCTCAGGGCCTTAGCATGTGCCGGTCAGCTCCTTAGGGCACTCGTCGCACCTTCTCCGTCCACCTCTCAGGACGAAACGTCCTCAGAGAGGACCCGAGAGAGCTGCCAATTTTAGCAAATAAAAGTACAGTCCTCCCAGTTAAACGTGAATGAATTTCAACAAACGAATACACGTTTAGTGGGATGTAGTTATGCCAAAACCTTATTCATTGTTTATCTGAAATTCACATTGAACTGGACGTCCTGTATAGGTTCATCTGCACCCAGACCCCTGACTGTCCTGCGCAGGCACTTCGGGTAGGCCGGGGGCCCAGCGAGGGCAGGGGCCCCTCCAGGTTCGTAGCGCACACAGCAGGCACCTGATGTGTACTTGTGACAGAGGGAACAACTCGGGGAAGGCGAGTGTCCGCGTTCGTCACTCTTTGACAAATGAAAAAGTCGAGCGGGTCGAGGCAGGGATCCGAACTCCAGCGGGTCGGACCGACAGATTCTTCCCCAAATGCAAGTGCGTCGCCCGCCCGCTCCGTCCGAGAACCAGAGAACCGTCCGTGCGACCGCGGCCGGCGGAGACCCAGCCCAGCGCCTAGAATTCCACCCTCAGCGCTTTATCCCGCTCGCCAGCGCTGTCCTGGGTTAACCTGAGAGGAATCCTTGAGACTCCCCTTTCTGGCCTTCGGGGAGCCCGGCCCGGAGGACCGGACACTCGGCTCCGCGGGGCAGGCCCGGGCCAGGAAAGCCCAACGGGGCAGAGAGCGTGGTGCGGGGGGGGTTCCAGAAAGGCGTCCTGTCGGGGGAGGGGGGGCCCTAGAGCTGGGGCCCGAGGACGAGTTGGTCCGATGAAGGGACTCCGAGGAGGGAACGGCGGGAGGCACGGATGGGGTAGGGGAGAAACGGAGTTCTGGGCACACAGGTAGGCATCTTCCCAGGAATTTGGACAAGGTTTGGCCGGGGCCGGGGCGTGGGCTCCCCGGAACTCGTCCCTCTCCGCCCCTGAGTTGTTCTTGCTCCGCCTAAAGCTGCGGAGTGGCCGGATGTTAAATACGGGGCTCGCACCCTCGCCTCCGTGTGATTCCCACGGCCCTGGGCCAAGCCCGGTCCTTCCTCCCACCCTCCATTTCCGGTGTCTGGGATACCCGCGCTTCCTTGGGTCCTAAAAATTCGGTCTAATGTTGCCGGGGGAACGCCATTTCGCGGCACCCCCGCGTGTGGCCTCCCCCCTCCTCTTTCCCTGTCGCCAGCCAATAGGAACGGAGATCTTCCGTGGGTGGGCCGTACGCCTCCTGAGGGGCCCAATGACGATCGAGCGTCTCCGCGCTCCACCAGTCACGCCGCGGAGTGGGCGGGTCCTCCTGCCAGGACTAGAAGCCACCCAGGCAGAGCGGGTAGGCGGGTCGCTGGTTGTGAATCCATGTGGCGGGGGTTGTGGAGCCTAGTAGCCCGGGGCGCACGTGGGCCTCGCAGGTGGGGCGATACAGGAAACGGGCGTGACAGCGTGGGGGTGCCTGCTTGGGCTCCGAACCCTTTCCCTGGGGTCTGTGGGCCCAGTTCCCTGCGGCAGGATCACCTTTCGCATTTTTCCAAGCCCCAATCCGTTCATCCCTCTGCCGCAGAGCCGACATCTGGGTCACCTGTTGACCTCAGAGTACCCGTTCGGGTCACATTCTAAGACCAGCCTCCGCCCCCTCACAATGTATCCATCTCCCTGTCGCAGGCCCACATCTGGGTCACCCTCTGGCCTCAGGCGCCCCACTCTGCCCATCCCCCAGCCGCAGAGCCTCCCCCGGGGCATCTCCCCACTCCCTGTCCACCTGCTCTCTGCCAAAGAGCCTCCCAGAGGCACTGATCCCCTCCTCTGCAGTCCCAGGTCGTGCACGCGCCAGGGCAGCGGCGCCCCGGTCCCCGGGGCCGGGGCCACCATCTTCGCGCTGAGCTCCGGGCAAGGCCGCTGCGGCATCGCGGTGATCCGGACCAGCGGCCCCGCCAGCGGCCACGCCCTCCGGAGCCTCACGGCGCCCCGGGACTTGCCCCCGGCTCGCAGCGCCTGCCTGCGCCTGCTCAGCCATCCCCATTCCAGGGAGCCGTTGGACCGCGCGCTGGTGCTCTGGTTCCCAGGTGAGGGGCTCCAGATCCCGAACCTGCTGTAGCTCTCCTGACCCAGTTTCCACACACACACACACACACACACACACACACACACACACCTGCCCGGCGTTTGCCTAGCCGCACTCCTCGACTCCCATCTCGCCACACCAGGTCCCCAAAGTTTCACGGGTGAGGACTGCGCAGAATTCCACGTGCATGGAGGCTCGGCGGTGGTGAGTGGCGTCCTGCAGGCCCTGGGTGAGTCTGCAGCCTTGGGCTCGAAGTCTGGCTCTGCCAGGGGACCCCGTGGGGGCCAGGGAGCTCAGGACCCAGTACCTTCCCGCAGGCAGTGTGCCAGGGCTGCGGCCCGCCGAGGCCGGTGAGTTCACCAGGCGGGCATTCGCTCACGGAAAGCTGAGCCTGACCGAGGTGGAGGGGCTGGCGGATCTAATTCATGCAGAAACCGAGGCGCAGCGGCGGCAGGCACTGAGGCAGCTGGATGGGGAACTGGGCCACCTCTGCCATGGCTGGGCCAAGACTCTCACCAAGGCAAGCCCCCTCTGCACCCATTCTCCTCTTAGAGACCCCACCTGCCATTCTGTGTGTGAGAACTTCCTGTGCCTGAGCCTCCAGTCTGGTCCCTTAGGTCAGGCTGGACCTGGGTTCTTGAACGACCACACCTCCACCTCCCTACCTACCCCCCCTCCCCCAGGCTCTGGCTCATGTGGAGGCCTATATCGATTTTGGTGAGGATGACAACCTGGAGGAGGGTGTCCTCGAGCGAGGTGAGTCCTCCTAAGGGTTGGGGACACCTGGCATCTTAGCCCTATGAAGCTCCCACATCCTTTCCCCTCTGCTTTCTTCCATCCACAGCCAACAGCCAAGTGCGCGAGCTGGAGCTGGCGCTGAGCGCACATCTTCGAGATGCCAGGCGCGGGCAGAGGCTTCGTTCAGGAGCGCACATAGTGGTCACAGGCCCCCCCAACGCCGGCAAGAGCAGCCTGGTGAACCTACTCAGTGCGTGGGAGGCGGGCGGAGGCGGGGCCTAGTGTCGGGGGCGGGGCAGGGAACGGGTGCTGCTCAGGTATGAGGGAGGGGCCTCGAGGATGGCAGCGCAGTCTAGCCGGGAGGTGGAGCCTGGGGGAGGGGCGCCGTCGCCTCTGCCCCGCCCCCTTGGTGATAACCCTTACTCCCCACTCCATCCTAGGCCGGAAGCCTGTGTCCATAGTGTCGCCGGAGCCGGGGACCACCCGCGACGTGCTGGAGACCCCCGTGGACCTGGCTGGGTTCCCCGCGCTGCTGAGCGACACGGCGGGGTTGCGGGAGGGCGCGGGGCCGGTGGAGCAGGAGGGCGTGCGGCGCGCCCGCCAGAGGTAGGCCTGCAGGGTGGTGGGATGGGGAGACAGAGCCCTTCCGTTCCCGTTTCTCCTTGCTGCATTTATTTTGGGTCCTTCTCAAATCACGAAAGGCTGCTAAGCTCCCTCGAGCGGGGACTCTGATATGGGGAGAACAACAGTTAAAATTAAGCCTCTGGGACGCCTGAGTGGCTCAGCGGTTGAGCCTCTGCCTTTGGCTCAGGTCGTGATCCAGGAGTCCGGGGAGTCCCGCATCGGGCCAGGGGTCTACTTCTCCCTCTGCCGGTGTCTCTGCCTCTCTCTGGGTGTCTCTCGAATAAATAAAATGAAATTCAGCCTCTGCTCCTGCCCCTCCCCTCTTGCCCCGCCCCACATACTACACCCCGCCCCGCCTTCACCTACCCGGCCCTTCCGCCCTCCTCAATCTTCATGCCCTTAATTACTCAACTCTGGGGTCAATGCCCGGTTGGTTCTCCCTGTTCCCCCAGGCTGGAGCAGGCTGATCTCATTCTGGCCGTGCTAGATGCTACGGACCTGGCCTCTCCGTCCAGCCGCAGCTTCCTGGACACCGTTGTCGTCCCCGCGGGAGCTGGGAGCCCCAGTGAGAACAGCCAGCGCCTCCTGCTGGTGCTGAACAAATCGGACTTACTGCCTCGAGGGGGCCCAGACCTCAGTCCCCACCTGCCTCCGCATCTGCTGCTGTCCTGCTTGACCGGAGAGGGATTGGACGGCCTCCTGGAGGCGCTGAGGAAGGAGCTGGCTGAAGTGTGAGCCACCCTCCACCCCGTGCCCCTCCGCCCATCCCTCCGCCTGTCCCTGCCCCGCAGCCTGCCTCAGCCTGCCTTCAAGTCAGGGCTGAGCCACTGGCCTTGGATGCCTATCTGCCCCCAGGCTCGTTTTCTGTACCTACAGAGTGCAAGTGAGCATCCCCCTTCCAGTGGTAGTTGTGAAAGGTGAGAAAGACTGCATGGTTTGTCCCTTGCAGGTGTGGGGACCCGTCTACAGGCCCACCACTTCTGACGCGGGCAAGGCACCAGCATCATCTCCAGGGCTGCCTGGATGCTCTCAGCCACTACAAGCAGACAAAAGACCTAGCCCTGGCTGCTGAGGCGCTGAGACTCGCCCGTGGCCACCTGGCCCGCATCACCGGTGGAGGGGACACTGAGGAGATCCTGGACATCATCTTCCGGGACTTCTGTGTGGGCAAGTGAGAGGACCACTGAAGCTCTCAGCCAGAAGCCCTGAGGCATGTGGGCACAGCTTAGGCAAAGTGAGAATTTCATCCCATGGGGAAAGACCTTGTCCCCAGAATAATGAGCAAACCAGCTGCCTCAGAAATGGTGAGCTCCCTGTTGCTGGCAGTAAGTAAGCTACAGCCAGCCACATTCCCTTGTGGGGAAATGCTAGGGATTCAAGCCTTGGATGGAACTGAACGGAGGTCCCTTTGGGTGTCCGATGCTGGAGGGAGTAGGAGTGGATGGTTGGATGGGGGTGGGGTCTTTGGGAGGGCCTCAGGGGTCTTTGTTTTGTAGTTCTTAATTTATTTTGCAAATACCAAAGGAACAGACAAAATTCAGGTGATTCAGAAATGCCTAAACATGGCAATCTCCCTCCCATCCCTTGGGGATCACGGCTTAACTTGTGTACTTCCAGGATTTTCTCTGCTCTTTTACATACTTGTGGACACACCTATAAAATATGTTTTGTCAGGCACCTGGATGGCTCAGTGATTGAGCATCTGCCTTGGGCTCAGGTCGTGATCCCCGGGTCCTGGGATCGAGTTCTGTATCAGGCTCCCTGCAGGGAGCCTGCTTGTCCCTCTGCCTGTATCTCTGCCTCTCTCTGGATGTCTCTCATGAATAAATAAATAAAATCTTAAAATATATATATGTTTTGTCTTATATTTTGTACATAAGTTGTGTATTTGCTCTGCAAGTTGTCATTCTTTTTAGTATTAATCTTGAAGCTTTGCCTTTTAATATTTAAAAGAGCCTTGCAAGATCCTGGGTCCCAATGCCGTCCAAGCTTATGCATTCATTCCCTCCGTAACTATCAAGCACCTGCTGTGTGCTAGAATTACATGCATGATTTTATTGGGTTTTCATAACAGCACAACACAAAGAGTATTTTCTTTTAGTTTTACAGATGGGGAAACTAATGCTCAGAGACTTAGTTACTTGCTGGACATCCCCACCTTTGGGATTTGCACATAGGTTTGTTTGGACTTCCGATTTGAGTTTGCTGCAGGCCTTCTGTGCAACAGGTTGAGTGCAGGATGCTGGGGACACAGAGGGACACAGATTGTCACAGATGCTGCCCCTGCCCATGTTAGAAACCTGTTTCCTTATGGTGAGATCTGATGGCTGCCATGTGAGCTTCTGATGAGGAGACCTCCCTGCTCAGTTACATGAGGGCAAGCTGCCTTGCAGAGGTGCCATTGGTACTGTCAGCCGAATGGTGAGAAGGAAACCAGATGGAGGACATTGATGACAGTATCCCAGGCAGAGGGCACAGCATGTGCAAAGGTCCTGAGGTGGGAGCCTCATAGTGTGTTCAAGGAACAGTGAGGTGGCCAGTATGGCTGAAGTAGTGAGTGAGGGGGAGAGAGGAGGGAGATGAGTGGAGGAAGAGAGGGAGCATCTGATTGATAGGTCTTTGATTTTTTTTAATCCTTTCTTTTTTTTTAAATTTTTATTTATGATAGTCACAGAGAGAGAGAGAGAGAGAGGCAGAAACACAGGCAGAGGGAGAAACAGGCTCCATGCACCGGGAGCCCAACGTGGGATTCGATCCCGGGTCTCCAGGATCATGCCTTGGGCCAAAGGCAGGCGCTAAACCGCTGCACCACCCAGGGATCCCTTCATCCTTTCTTTTTTTTTTTTTTTTTTTTTAAAGGATGGGTCTCAACCCTGGCTATACATGAAAATCAAATATGGAGCTTTTATTTTATTTTATTTTATTTTTAATTTTTATTTATTTATGATAGTCACAGAGAGAGAAAGAGAGAGAGGCAGAGACACAGGCAGAGGGAGAAGCAGGCTCCATGCACCGAAAGCCCGATGTGGGACTCGATCCTGGGTCTCCAGGATCGCGCCCTGGGCCAAAGGCAGGCGCCAAACCGCTGCGCCACCCAGGGATCCCCCTTCATCCTTTCTTTTATTAAGTTTTTAAAATTTTAATTCCAGTATAGTTAACATACTGTGTTATATTAGTTTCAGGTATACAATGTAGTGATTCAACACTTCTTTTTTTTTTCTTTAAAGATTTTATTTATTTATTGATGAGAGACACACAGAGAGAGAGGCAGGGACAGGCAGAGGGGGGAGCCCAATGTGGGACTCGATCCCAGGACCCTGGGATCACGACCTCAGCCAAAGGCAGATGCTCAACCACTGAGCCACCCGGGTGCCCCGACTCAACACTTCTATACCGTATGCAGTGCTCATCATGACAAGTGCACCTCTTAATTCCCATCCCCTATTTTACCCATCACCTGCCCACCCACCTCCCCTCTGGTAACCAGCAATGTGTTCTCTGGAGTTCTCTGTTTCTTGCTCTCTCTCTCTCTCTTTTCCCTTTGCCTGTTTGTTTTGTTTCTTAAATTCCACATTTGAGTGAAATCGTGTGGTATTTGTCTTTCTCTGACAAATTCGCTTAGCATTATACTCTATAGCTCCAACCGTGTTTTTGCAAATGGCAAGATTTCATTCTTTTTTGTGGCTGAATAACATTCCATTGTATATATGTAACATCTTATTTATCCATTCATCTGTTAATGGACACTTGGGCTGCTTCCATGATTTGGCTATTGTAGATAATACTGCTGCGAATGTGGGGGTGCATATGTCCCTTTGAATTAGTGCTGAGGTCTTGGATTCTGAGACTCACAGGGGCCTGCTATGTTGGTGGCGCACCAGCAGAGGGCGCCTTGCTCCAACAAAAGGAGGTCCAGGCAGGGGTTGGGGGGGCGCCCACCCATCAAAGCTCTGGCCTTCTAAGGACCCTGGGAGACAGGTTTCCACACCACGTGGCAGCAGGTAAATGTTTAACTTTCCTTGCCACGGGTAGAAACAGTCTTAAATAGATTCAGGATCCCTTCCAGAATCAGAAAGAGTCCTATCTCAGGTGATGGAAGATAGAAGCTCTCAGGTTTTAGGGAACACCTGAGCAAAGGCTGGGAGGTATCCAGGGCCGATGAAGAATATGAAGAGAGTTTTCAGGAAGCATCTGGAATCCCCCCCCCCCCCCCGTGTCTTCACGGACTTCATGGCAATCTGTCACTATTGGTTTGTTTTCTTGTTCAGCACCTAGGGCTGCCCGAGTGTGGGGGGCTCAAGGAGGGAAAGGATCACTCGTGGGCTGAGTCCATGAATATTGCTATTATGTCTATTTTTCGGGACTACAAACGATACCCAGACAAGAGAAACAATGCCATAGGAGGGTGTCCAGATGTCCTCCACGCTGGGAGGGACCAGAGGGCTCCCAGGAGGGGGAAGTGGGGTCTGGGTTGGGAGAGAGAAGTTCTTGGGGCAGGATGCCTGGGCCCCACCCCCCTCTCCCAGGCCCTGGCACACAGCTGGACTGAGGTCCTTGGCTACAGTCCCTTTTTTCCAAGAAGGGTGAGGTGGTTTGTGGGAAGCAGCCATAGGGGTTATTTATAGAGGTCACAGGAAATCCCTAAAGAGTCACAACCTCATCGGCTGGCTGGACCACAGGGTCAGGGAGGGGGTCTGTGGATTGCTCCCTGACAGGTATTCATTCCCTGCTGCCCTGCTCCTAGGGGAGCCACCAACTTGGGGGAGTCAGAGTTACATGGTAGGTCTGTAGGAAGGGAGGGATGGAGCTGGGGATTCCCCCAGGGGGAGGAAGGGCTATACTTGGGGCAATCAGGAGGGCTGCCTGGAGGTGGGACCTCTGAGGGAGGGCCTTGGAGGAAGAAGAACAAGGCATTTTAGTCTGAGAGCACAAATTAAGAGATAATCTTTAGAATTAAAGGTCCAGGGCAGGGGCGCCTAGGTGGCTAAGTCGGTTAAGCATCTGCCTTTGGCTCAGGTCATGATCCTAGAGTCCTGGGATGAGCCCCATGTCATCAGATCATCTGGCTCCCTGATCAGAAGGGAGTCTATTTCTCCTTCTCTGTCTGCCCTTCCCTCTGCTCCTTCTCTCTCTCTCTCTCAAATAAATAAAATCTTTTTTAAAAATTTTTATTTATTTATTCATGAGAGACACAGAGAGAAGGCAGAGACAGGCAGAGGGAGAAACAGGCTCCTTGCAGAGAGCCCGATGTGGGACTCGATCCTGGAACTCCAGAATCATGCCCTGAGCCGAAGGGAGATGCTCGGGGCAGCCCAGGTGGCTCAGTGATTTAGCACCACCTTCAGCCCAAGGCATGATCCTGGAGACCTGGGATCGAGTCCCATGTCGGGCTCCCTGCATGGAGCCTGCTTCTCCCTCTGCCTGTGTCTCTGCCTCTCTCTCTCTCTGTCTTTCATGAATAAATAAGTAAAATCGTTAAAAAAAAAAAAAAAAAAAAAAGATCCAGGGCTGCTGGAGTCAAGAACTTCCCTGGAAGTGGGAGTGGGGGTTGGGGACAGGGACACAAGAGAGCTGAGGAACCGGACTTTGTTCCCAGGATAATGGGGAGCCACAGAGGATAGAGGGACATGGTCAGATCCCATGATGGAAAGGTGTCCCTGGACCCCTGGACCAGCAGGGCTGGGCGTGGGGACCAGCTGGAGGGACGATATCCTGGGATGCTCTGGATGGGAGAGAACGAAAAATCAGGCCCGTGCCCATGTGTCCAGAAAGTTTAGAACGATTATTTCTCAGATGAGAAAATGGAGGCTGAGACCAACTGAGTCAAGATTTAAATCCAGGGATGTCTGGCTCCAGAACCCAAAACTCAGACATCCTGTGGTGGCTGTGACTGGCTGGTGTCATCATCGTCTCCAGTCTCCAGCTGCCCAGGCAGTAGGCTTAGGGTCAGGGACGTCCTCACTTCCTTGGGGCCTCCAGACTGGCCCGTCTGGGCGGCCTGGCCTGGCTGACCCCCCTGCCCCGGCTTGGCGGGGCCCCAGCTGAGTGTTTCCTGCAGCAGGCGTCTCTCACCCGAGTTTCCGTATCCAGGAAATATCGCTCCTTTGTCCCTCCTGACTAGCCTGCCTTAAGCGTGGCTTTGCCAGCCCTGGCTCCTTGTGACTCATCCCCCTCCCTGTCTAGGGTCCCAGGGGGTATGGACTGGGAGGGAATCAAGGCTGGGGCAGTGGGGATGGTGGGGGCTGGGGGGAGGTCAGGAGGGTGGAGGCAGCAAATGACAAGCTGAGATTCTAGAGCACAATTTTTAGGCCTCTTTCCTACTGATGACCATTTGCTTTGTTTCCTGAAGTTTTTCTTTTTAGGGATAAAATCCTAGAAATGGGGTTGCTGAGTCAAAGGGTTGGTGCACCTTTACTTTAATTAAATGTCACCAAACTAATTTCCAGAAGGGCCGTGATGAGATTTACATTTCTTGGGGTCCTGTAAGAAAATGCCTTTTCTCTACATCTTAACCAGCAGTAGGTACTATGGCTTTTTAAACCTTTTTTTTTTTTTTTTTTTTCTTCCCTCCTGTCTGGTGGGTACCATGGGATTTCCCTGTATTCCTCTAATGTACTTTTTCCTGTTTTCCCCACAAATTTAATGGTCAATCTGTTAAAGCACTCCCCAACTGGGCCCTGGTGCCCTTTCTGACATCCCATCTTGCCACAAAACAAGACAAAACAAATGGCCTGAGCCAGTAGTGATACTGTTCCTGAAGCCGTTTTGGAGAGGAATTCCTCCTACGGTCGTGCCTCAGCAACTCTTGTCAGTACCTGGGGGAAATCTTTGCAAATCTTAGGAAGATGAAGCCACAGATGGATAACCTGTTTTTTTGTGTTTTTTTTTTTTTTTTTTTTTTGAGAAACTGCTTTTAAGTATCTGCTATTTTATTATTTTATTTTCATTTTTATTTGTTTTAAATGCCCGCTACTTTGAAGAAACACTAGATTGACAACAAAGTTGTCACAATGTGGGACTTTGAGCCACTTGGTGAAACCCTCACTGACTGGGGTTCTTGCCATTTCTCTTCACGTACAGAGATGCCTCTAGATGCCTCTACCTTGAGGGAAGCTACTGTCGCCCTAGGATTGTCTTGGTTGCAGGCTCTTCTGGCCTGGGGACAGGCTGGGAGGTCAGGGTGTGGGGTGTGGGCTCCTAGCTTGCAGTCTTTTCTCACAGCATCATTAAGTGGTACCTTTTCAAAGCAGAAATCACCACTCTGGGGACACGAGGGTCAGTGGTTGAATGTCTACCTTTGATTCAGGTCATGATCCCCAGGGTCCTGGGATCCAGTCCTGCATCGGGCTCCCGACATGGAGCCTGCTTCTCCCTCTGCCTGTGTCTCTGCCTTTCTCTATGTCTCTCATGAATAAATAAATAAAATCTTAAAACAAACAAACAAACAAAGGGTAGCCAGGGTGGCTCAGTGGTTTAGTGCCCCCTTTGGCCCAGGGTGTGATCCTGGAGACCGGGGATCGAGTCCTGCTTTGGGCTCCTTGCATAGAGCCTGCTCTCACTCTGCCTGTGTCTCTGCCTCTCTCTGTGTCTCTCATGAATAAATAAATCAAATCTTTAAAAAAAGAAAAAAAAAAAAGAGAAATCACCACTCTGGAATCTTTGAAAGGATTCAGTAGTATTTATTTAGTGCCACTAGCATTTATACGGGCCACAGGCCGGGCTAGGTGTGGCTGGAGAGGGAGGGAGGGGCTCTGATGGGGCCTGTGGGTGACATCGGCCCTGGGCTCAAGTGCGGCCTGGCAGGGGAGCCAGGAGACTGTCCCTGAGGGGACGGAGGCTAATGTCTCCCGTTCCTGCTTCCCTAGGCCTGGCACCCTGGGGGTGAGGAGTCAGAAGAGGAGAAAACTGGAGGGCGGTGTGGCGAGGGCACAGAGGTGGCAGATGGGTATGGTGCTGCGGTCGCCTGGGCCCGCGTGCGTGGGAGGGTGTGACATCGGGCAAGGGCTGGGCGGAGGTGTGCATGTGCGTGTGTGTGACGTCGGCACTGCATCTGTGGGTGACATCCTCCCTGCGTCTGTGTGGCACCACTGCCAGGTTCTTGTGTGATACCATCGCCTGGTCTGTGTGATGTCACTGCATCTTCGTGTGACGCCACTGCGGTATCGCTGTCTCAGGTGAGAGATCAGGTGGGCAGGTGTGGGCCGGTGAGAAGGTGTCGGGGGTGCGGTGGGGTGGAGGGGAGGACGAGTGTGGGGTCCGGGCCGTGGGCGTGCGCGGGAGTCGGTGCGGTGGCCCCAGCTGCTCGTGTGCCCGGGGCGTCTCGCTGCGCGGGGTCCGCAGACTGGCCAGTCGGGGCCGCACCTCGGTCCTCAGGGGCCAGAGCCTCGTCAGCCACTAGGGCAGGAAGGAGATGGTAACACAATAGTCAGACAGACAGACGGAAGGACGAACCTTGCCTGGGCCCACCTCCTCCCACCGCAGGCCCCTTCTTGCTACCAAGGACTCTTGGGCTCTTTTGGGGTTCAGCCTCCCCATGAGACTCGGACCTGCTGAACCTCTCTGGGAGGGCGGGACTGAGACGTGGGCCTCCTCATTAGACAGATGAAGAGCCAGGGGTCAGAGAGGCCACCTTCCGGGCGCCCGGCCTCTGCTGCATTTTACCTTTGCTTCCCAAGGCCGGTGGGATCCTGGGAGTCTGCCCCAAAGCCCCTGTCTACACCCCTACCCCTCAGACAGGGCCTCGGTCTCCCTCCTTTGTCTCCGCAGAAACCCCCCAGGGCCAGCCCCTCACTCCTTCCCAGGAGGGTTTTTCCAAGGGGCCTGCCCCTCTCCACACACTCTCCCTGGTTCCCCTGTGCCCTGGAGACCGAGCCAGATCCTTTCTACCCGGCATTCAAGGCTCCACCCACTCTGTCCCTACCAGTCCTCTTCATGAGAAACTCAAACCCTGCCAAAGTCCCCCCAGATCTCGAGAGGCATGGCTTCACTTCACCCCTCCCCCTGCCTTCGCAGGAGCCGTCCTGCTGTCTGGGATGCCCTTCCCCCTCCTTGGCCTAGCAGAGGTTCTCGTGAGGGGTCAGGGGTTGGCTCAGACGCTGTTTCCTGGTCTGGGAGGAGGGGGCCTCAGCCAAGTGCTGCTTCCGCTGGCCCCCTCCCTTCCTTCCCCGGCTCTTCCCTGGGGCCAAGCCGCCTCACGTTCCTTGGCTGCCTCTGGCCCCCCTCCCTGGCTCCAGCTTGACCAGGATTCACCAGGCTCCGGGCCAGCCCTGACTTACATTCTTCGCCGGCTCATGCCCACCAGCCTGCAAGGCGGTGGGGCGGGGGGGGGGGGGGGGGGGGGTGTGTGTGTGTGTGTGTGTGTGTGTGTCCCTGGCCATTTCTCAGAGACTGAGGCTCCTAAGCCCCATCATCACATGCCTGGACAGCACAGTGGGCTTCGACCCCCCAACAGCGACCAGAGCGTGCCTGTGAACACCTGGGTCCGGTCCTGTCCTCCTCGGCTCACCACTGTCCCGGGGCTCCCCAGGTTCTCCCTGCTGTCACTGGCCCTGCCCAATCTGAGCCCCCTGCACCCCCTCCCTTCCTATTCAGCCCCCCCCCCCCCCCTGCCAGCCACACCAGCCTCCTCACCGGGCCGGTCCTGGTCCTGTCTCCGGGCCTTGGCATAGGCTGTGTTCTCTCTGCCTGGTTCACTCTTCGGGGGACCCCCCCACCCCTGTGGTTCCTCCCTCACCTCGTCCTGTTCTCTGCTCCAACTTCACCCTCGTGCAGTGCAGAGAAGCCTCCCCGGCCCCTCACGCCGCCACGGGGCCCTGTGACAGCAGCTCATTCATCTGGTTGGTCCCCCGATTGCCCCCCAGCTAGACTGGGAGCCCCACAAGGGCAGCGGCTTCTGTGCCTATTCCTCCCGAGTCCTCCTCACCCAGCAGCTGCTCCAGACACACGGGTTGAGTAAAGGAACCGGATAGTGACGGCCATGAACTTGAGCCACACTCGCTGTGTGCCCGGCTCGGCTGGGAGCCAGGGCTGGCCTCCATCCTCAACCTTCCACACTGTACCTTTTGCCCCTAAACCAGTACTTCCTATGTGTCTTCACGTCACCCGTGTGTGTCCGTGTCGGTGTCTGGGTTTAACTTAAATAAATCCATAGCCAGAGGACACAGTCTTACCGGGTGAAAAGGAAAACTAGTACATTTGCCATCAGGAGAAAATGACTTAAAGATGTCCAACGAAAAAGCGAGACGTGATTGGCGTGGGCTAACCCGCGAGTGGCTGGCCTCGCTGGGGCTCCAAGCCAGAGCTGATGGGCCCTTTCTCCCGGGAAGGTGAACCAAGGCTGGAGCCCAGGGAGCAGGAGGCCCTTCCTGAGACCCTGCAGAGAGGCTGCGGGAGGGGCCCTGCTTAAGTACTCATTGTTTTCTCGGTAGAGGGATGTCTTTTGGGGTAAACAATCTCAAGAGCTTCCCCTTTCTCTGCTGGGACGGGCCTGGGCTGGGAGCCTGGCTCTGGCCCTGACTCAGTGACGCAGGACCCCAGGCTGGTCACTTCCCTGGGGCCTCAGTTCCCTCCTCTGAGAAGTGGGGATAAGAATAGAACCTTCTTCCTTGCCATGATGGCTTTGGGCCAAGATAGAGAGAGGAAAACTGCTTAGAGCAGGGTCTTCTCTCCACCCTCTGGCTTCTCTCTCATCAAGCTGCTGGGGGGTGGGTGGGGGTGAGGGATTTCTCCCAGAAAGAGCCATCCGGAGTGAAGGGACAAGTTCCGAAAGGAGGTGAGCTCCCTTCCCTGTCAGAGGGGCTATGTAAGAAGAGGCAGAGGGGAAATGGAGCTGGAGGTGGAGGACCCCTGGGATTTGAAGACAGACCTCTGGAAGTCTGTTTGTCCCCGAAGCCTACATTTAAGGCTAAAATAAACCAGGGGGACAATAGCGTTGCTGGCAGAGCCCTGTTTGGCACAGGCTTGGGGTCGGAGGGATGTGACTTAAAATCCCAGGTGTCTCTGAGCCCTGAGTCCCAAACTGTGAATGGCAGTGCTCATCCCAGACTCCTTGGCCAGCGATGTGATCCTGAACCCCTGAACCGGGAGCATGGCCACCACCTGGGAGGGAGCACAGGATGTTCTTGGGGCGGTGGCCTGAGTCACCTTCCCTGTGATGCACATGCCGTGCTCTGGGAGGTGGTGGGGGAGGGGTGGTGGTGGGTGTTGGTGGTGCTGGCACTGAGTCCTGAACTGGGTGTACGCCGACGGGTGCCCTGGTGCGCCCTGCTGCAACCCCCGGCCCCTTGGTTTAGGCATTTGTGGACAGCACTTTACAGTTAGCAAAGAGTTTCTGTGCCCTTGATTTCGGAGACCTCCATTTTTGTAGAGGTAGAAAGAGAGGCTCAGAGGGGAGGGGTGAGAGGCCCAGGGTCTTCAGCACGCTGTCCCTCCTCCTTTCCACTGCTCCAGCCACCCTCCCCAGCCACATCCTCCAGCACAAAGGCCTCCTTCCCACCAAAGCCCTCTCTTGCCTGCCTGGACCCCAATATGTTGGGTTTGTGTCTCCAGCTCTGCACTCCCCAGCTGGGTTATCTGGGCCACGATGCACACCCTCTCCGTGCCTCACTTATTTAGTCTGGAAAGCGCCAATAACAGTGGCTCGCCCACTGATTAGGGTTGTGAGCATTGGGTGAGTTAATCTTGCAGAGTGAGTTCAACTGTGAACTCACAGTTAAGCACCTCAGCACCACACTCGGCCGCAGCTCTTGGTCTCTCTTTTTTTGTGGCTCCTTCATTGTTTCTCTCACCCCCCTATTCAGGGAGTTTAATGAACCGATCTGTGTGGGTCTTGGTCACTGCTGTGTCCCTAGGACCCAGCATAGGGCCTGGTATACAGCAGGCACTCAATTAAGGAAGCAGCAAGTAGGAGATGAGCCTCCCTCCCCCCTTAGTCCTGTTCCGAGCCTCCTCTGAAGCCCTGAGACTGAACCATCTCAGTCTGCCCAGTGTCTCACCTGGATGGGGCTACAGCATTGGCTGCAGGGGGCCTCTGGGACTCCAGGATCCTTCTCTTGAATTCCTCCAGGCCAGCTGGGTCTGCCGCGAGAGGGACGAGTCAGCTCCAACCAACTGCCTCAACCCTGGGCTAGGGATGGGCTGGTAGCCCCTATAGCAGGGCTGAGACGGGGTAAGAAGTAGAAAGGACCATCCCGACCCCCTTCCTGGCCCTGCCTTCTGTTACTCACCAATGGGCTGGGGGTTGGGGGCAGGGCCCGCAGGTCTTGGTATAGGTATCGGCTGTGACTGTGGGAGGAAAGATGGAGAGAGGTTGGCAGAAGCTGGGACCCTTGTACCAGAGTGCCAGGGAGGCTCCCCTCCTCCATGCCCTTCAATACCTGAGTCTGAGCTCCTTCCAGGGCAGATACTGGAGAAAGACACCCACACTAATGGATGTACAACCACCTGCACCCACCTCCCCACAAAGGACTGGGGACCCCAGGGACTGGCTTTCCTTGGAAGGTCCCCCAGAGACCCTGCCGTGACCTGCTCCAGTCTCCGCTATAGTCTTAGTTCCAACCCAGTCCCAATTCCTGACCCTAACAGAGTTCACCCACCCAACACCCAGCACAGCCCCCTTCGAGGTTGAAGCTGACCCACTCTGTAAATCAGCTGCCTTCCCTCCCACAACCCTGTGCCTGAAATCCAAAACCAGCTCTAAACTCAATCACCTGACATCTAATCCCTACATGAAAACAGAACCTTCCTTAGAATCAAACTCCGACCTAAACCCAATCCTAATGACAAACCTGATTTAACTATAACTTTATATCTAACTTTGACCCAACGCATTCCTTAGACCTGGCTGCTATGAAAAGTGCACCCCCATCCTCCTTCCCGCAGCCCAGTCCTGGGCTCCACCATGGCCACCCATAAACACCTTCCCAGCACCATGCTCATCCCAACTCAGCCTTAGACCCTAGCCTCTACCCCATATGGAACCCCAAACCAGCCCCACCCCAAGATCAGCATCTGTACAGTTTCTTCTCAACACCCAGCCCTGACCCTCACCCTGTCCCAGGTTCCCTACCCTAACTCAGGGTCACCCAATCCTTCATTTCAAATATATCCCGACGTCAGCCCGATTTCATCCATTTCTCAGTCAGCTGCCCTAAACCAAAACCAACTTCAACTGCTGACCCGTGGTCAACACCAATCCCAATCCTAATGCCCATGAAATTCTAAGTTCACCTTTGGCCCCAAACTTCTAATCATCTCTAGACCCACCAGCCACCTACACTCACCTGAGCTTCGACTCCAGCTTTGGTGCTTCTACACAACCCAACTGCAGAGCCACTGACATCCTACACCCAAAGCTAGACTCACCGGCCGCCCTGCATGTGACCCCTGATCTACCTTTCAAGCTTTCCTCACGATCCAAACTCAACACAACCCCAGTTCTAAGACTGATGTAATCTTCAATGGAGCCCTAACTCCAACTCAAACCGACTCTGAACACAGCATTCCCAAGAACTCACCTTGATACAAACACAGACTCTGCTCCACACCAAGCCTTCCTCTACACCAGCCTTAATCTTCAGTCTAACTGCCAACCTAAGCCTTCAACTCAGACACATCCCAACCCTGACACGAATACTCCACAAATCACCAGTCCTCACCCTGAATGAATTTTGAGGCCCACCAGCCACCCCAAACTCAATCTCAATCCTTAATCCTCTCTCAGTGTCATTCCAAACCACCCCAATCCTATGTCAGTGAAACTCTCAAGTGAGTTAACTCACCAGACCTAGACCGGGAAGCCCAACTCAAACCCAAGTTAGACATCACCACCAACATGGCCCCCAGACCCGACTCCAATGCAACCTGAATTCAGGGCCCTCTCGCCCACCTTGGCCTTGATGCAGGTGTCCAAGGCGGAGTTGCTGACGGCCAGCTGCATTCTGAGCTGCTCTGCGTCCCGCTTCTTCTCCTCCAGCTCCTTCGCCAGGGTGTCTCTCTCCTTCCGCAGCGTTGCCTTCTCCTCCAGCGCTAGCTGTGTCTGCCGGGCGCATTCAGCCTGGAGCTTGGCCTCCCGGGCCTGGGCCTCCTTCTCCAACTTCTCCTTGGCCTCCTGACTTGCCTTCAGGGCCTGCTCAACCTCCAGCTTCTGGCGCTGGATGTCCGCGTTCTCGCGGGCCACACGCTCTATGCCGGCCCGCAGGCTCCGGGCCAGCTCCTCCACCTTGGTGCTCATGAGGGTGGGCATGTGGTCGCAGCTTCTCCGGATGGAGGTTATTTCTGAGCCCAGAGGATGGTACAGATTATAGCTCATGGTGTCCAGGGTGCGTGGGATAATGGAGTCCCTCCAGAGGTTACGCAGCTCCGTCTCAAACTTGTCCTTGTCCAGCGGGAGGCAGAGGGTCTGCACCTTTTGCAAGCGATCCTCAGCCAGCTGTCGCTCCTGCCGCTGCTGCTCCCGGGCCTTGCCACACTCGGCCAGCTGCTCCTCCACCACGCGCTTGCTCAGCACCAGCGCCTCCTTGTCTTTAGTGCACACTTGCTTCTCCTTTGCCACCTCCATTTCCAGCGTCTTGGCCTTCTGGTTCAGCATGAGGAAAAGGGCTACAGGTACAGGATAATAAATCTCAGGAAGGTTGTGGGTAGCCAAGACACCGGGTGGGGAATCTACCACCCTTGCTCCCTAACACCCAGACCACTCACCATTACAGCTCTTGTTGGTCTCCTTAAGTTGTTCTTGGCACTGCTTTTCACTCAAGATGATGGCCACCATGTACCGCTGGTTGTTCATGTAGACCACCTAACCGGATGGGACACAGGTCAGAGCTCACAGTCTGCCCCCTGCGGGTCCCCTTGCTCCTGGTTTGCCCAGACCCTCTGGGCTGAGGGCTCAGATTCCACATCCAGGTGGCCTGGGTTGGCCCAGTTCACAAGGGCATGCTCCTTTATAGGGGATGCTGGCTGGATCTTCAAAAGTTGTTACAGTTAGGGGCACCTGGGTGGCCCAGTTGGTTAAGTGTCTGCCTTTGGCTCAGGTCATGATCTCCAGGTCCTGGGATCAAGTCCTGCCTTGAGCTCCCTGCTCAGTGGGGAGTCTGCTTCTCCTTCTCCCTCTGCCCCTCTCCCTGCTCATGCTCTCTCTCTCTCTCATAAATTAAAAAAAAAAATTGTTTTAAAGTTGTTATAGTTAATACTATTTGGCAATGATAAAGAAGAAAGCACTGATACACACTACAACTTGGATGAACCTTGAAAACATTAATTCAGGGATCCCTGGGTGGCGCAGCGGTTTGGCGCCTGCCTTTGGCTCAGGGCGTGATCCTGGAGACCTGGGATCGAATCCCATGTCGGGCTCCCGGTGCATGGAGTCTGCTTCTCCCTCTGCCTGTGTCTCTGCCTCTCTCTCTCTCTCTGTGACTATCATAAATTAAAAAAAAAAAAAAAAAACAAACATTAATTCACATTTGTGGCCAATGACTTTTTGACAACAATGCTGTTACGAACTGAATTGTGCCCCCCTCATTCATGTGTTGAAGTCTGGACCCCCAGGACCTCAGAATGTGAGAGATAGGGTCTTTAAAGATGGGATTAAATTAACATGAGGTCATGAGGGGGGCTCTAATCCAGGATGATTGGTGTCCTTATAAGAGGGAATTTGGACACCCAGAAATGCACAGAGGGAAGATGATGTGAAGACACAGTGAGAAGGTGGCTATCTACAAGGCAAGGAGGGAGGCCTGGAACAGACTCTTCCTTCCTAACCCTCCAAAGGAACTCACATCTTGACCTCGTGTGTGTGCAAAAACAAATTTCTATTGTTCAAACCACCCAATTTGTGGCAGCCCTAGAAAATTAGGCAAAATCATTCCATGGGGGAAAAAGTCTTTTTTTTCTTTTTGGAAAAAGTCTTTTCAACAAATGGTGCTGGCACAGCTGGATCTCCACATGTTAAGCAATGAATTTGGACCCTTACCTCACACCATATACAAATATTAACTCAAAATGGCTCAACGACCCAAATGTAAGAGCTAAAGTCATAGAACTCTTTAGAAGAAAACATAGGTGTTAACTCTGCATGACCTTGGATTTGGCAATAGTTTCTTAGATGTGATACCAAAAACACAAAGAGAAAAACTAATCAATTGGACTTTGTTAAAATTAAAAACTTTTGTGCTTTAAAATTTTCCTTTTTTTTTTTTAAGATTTTATTTATTTATTCATGAGAGACCCAGAGAAAGGCAGAGACATAGGCAGAGGGAGAAGCAGGCTCCTAGTGGGGAGCCTCATGTGGGACTCAATCCCAGGACCCTGGGACCATGACCCTAGCCAAAGGCAGACATTCAACCACTGAGCCACCCAGGTGTACCTAAAGAATTCTACCAAGAAAGGGAAAAGACTGTTAAATCACTGTGTTGTAGACCTGAAATTGATGTAACGTTGTGTGTCAACTATACTTCAGTTAAAAAAAAGGTAGAAAGGGAAAAGACAACCCATAGATGGGAGAAAATATTTCCAGAGAATGTATCTGATGATAGGATTAGTATCTAGAATATACAAAAGTAAACTCTTATGGATCAATAGTAAAAAGATAACTTAATTGAAAAAATGGGCCAAGTATCTGAAATATTCCTTCAAAGAAGATACACATGTGGTTGACGGGCACATCAAAGAATATTCACCATCATTAGTCATCAGGGAAATGCAAACAAAAACCACCATGAGATTCGTCTTCCAACCAGGAGGATGGTTATAAATGAAATGGAAAACAAAAACAGAGAGTAACACGCATTGGTGAGACTGTAGAGAAATGAGAAATTCCAGGTAGTACTGGTTGGAATATAAAAATGGGGCAGTGGGGGATCCCTGGGTGGCTCGGCGGTTTAGCGCCTGCCTTTGGCCCAGGGTGCGATCCTGGAGTCCCGGGATCGAGTCCCACGTCGGGCTCCCTGCATGGAGCCTGCTTCTCCCTCTGCCTGTGTCTCTGCCTCTCTCTCTCTCTCTCTCTCTCTCTCTCTATCATGAATAATTAAATAAATAAATCTTTAAAAAAAATGGGGCAGTGATTTTGGAAAACAGTCTGGCAGTTCCACAAAATGTCACACATAGAATTACCATGTGACCCAGCAATTCCACTCTTGGGTATATACCCAAGAGAAATTGAAGCATAGGTCCACATGAAGACTTTTACATGCATGTTTATAACAGCACTAGTCACAATCACCCAAAGGTGGGAACAACCCAAGCATCCATCAACAGGGGAACGGACAAAATGTGGTCCATCCACAGAATGGAATATTACTCAGCCATAACAAGGAACGAAGGGAGTCCTGACACACACTACAACATGGGTGAGCCTTCCAGACATCATGCTGAGTGATAGAAGCCAGACCCAAAAGGACACCTGTTGTAGGAATTTATACAAAACATCCAGAACACAGAAGGACACCTTATGACCCCATTTATATGAAACATCCAGAACAAAATTCATAGAGACAGAAATCAGTGGTTGCCAGGGGCTGGGGGAGGGCGCAGGATGGGGAATGGCCGCTCATGGAGACAGGGCTTCTTTTTTAGAGCAATGAAATGTTCTAAAACCAATTGTGATGATCACCCAGCTCTGTGAAGGTGCTACAAATGATTGAACCGTACACTCTTAATGGATGAGCTGTAGAGCATCTGAATTGTATCTCAATAAAGCTGTTTTCATTTTTTAAATTTTTAAAATATTTTTTAAATATATTCGAGAGAGAGAGAGAGGCAAAGAGACAGGCAGTGGGAGAAGCAGGCTCCATGCAGGGAGCCCTATGTGGGACTCGATCCCGGGACTCCAGGATCATGCCCTGGGCTGAAGGTGGGTGCCAAACCACTGAGCTCCCTGGGCGTCCCAATAAAGCTATTTCTAAAGGAAGTTCTTACAATTCGACAAGGTGTGTTTTCCAAACTGTGGAACAGAATCCTCTGCAGAAATATTGCAAGTAAAGCGATGAAGAATGCAGTGGGTTGGCCTTTCTGTCATTCCTTGTCCTTATACCTTTGGAAGCTGGCCCTATGCTCATGACCCCGGGGTTAGGGGGAAGGCAGAAATAGCTCTGGAAGTTCTAGTGATTTTTGTTCTCAAAAAGCCACAGAAGAGGAAGATCTGTAGGTTTCAACAAAATGAGTTGGATCCAAACATGAGATGAGAAAGAGGCTTTCTTCCTGTAGGAGGAAGTGAAAAAAGGAATGAGGCCTGGGACCTCCTTTTTTGTTTGTTTGTTTTTGGAAGATTTTATTTATTTATTCATGAGAGACATAGAGAGAGAGACACAGAGACACAGGCAGAGACAGAAGCAGACTCTATTCAGGGGGCCTGATGTGGGACTCGATCTCCGGACTCCAGGATCACACCCTGAACTGAAGGCAGGCACTCAACCGCTGAGCCACCCAGGCATCCCAATGATGAGATATTTCTAAAATGCACACGCAGCGTAAGGCAGATAGGAGCTATTCGTCCTTCTTACTGAGTAAGAACCAAAGACTCTGATTTTTTATTTAGCCAGCTCTTATTCATAGCTGGTATGTGCTGGCACATTCTGAGCACGTTATGCATATTAAATCACGGGCCCACAGTGATGCCAATCCACAGTCAGTTAAACTTAAGTTCCAGATAAATAAAGAGTAAATTATTTTAGGATGAGTGAGTCCTCAGGGCACCTGGGTGGCTCAGTGGTTGAGCATCTTCCTTCAGCTCAGGTTGTGATCCGGGGTCCTGGGATCAAGACCCACATCAAGTTCCCCACTGGGAGCCTGCTTCTCCCTCTACCTACGTCTCTGCCAGTCTCTGTGTCGCTCATGAATAAATAAATAAATAAATAAATAAATAAGTAAAGGTAAATGTGTCCCCAGTATTGTGTGGGAAATACTTGTACTATCACAATAAGCATTGCTTATCCACATGGGCTCCGCACATGCAATATAGAGCCTGTGACTGTCTCTGGCTCATGGACGAGGGAACCGAAGCTCGGATGGATGATGTGACCAGCCCAGAGTTCCCAGGGTGAGCGTCCGGCCTGAGGCCTTACCCGGTCAGCCTGGCACTGGCGGAAGCTGGCGTTGATCCGGTCCAGGTCTCGGCGGGCATTCAGCAGCAATTGCATGATGGTCTCCTTGGCGCGGGAGGTGAGGTTGAGCTCCTTGGACAGGTTGGCCTGGGAGGCCGTGAGCCCCACGACCTGGCTGTACAGGCCCTCGGCCCGGCGCTCGGTGGCCTGCAGGTTGGATTCTGTGCTCACATGCACGTTGCCGTAGACCATGAAGAGGACGAGGCCCAGGATGATGAGAAACTGGATGAGCGACACGAAAAGGAAAAAGTAGCGCAGGTAGTACCAGCAGCCCCGGGGGCTGCCCCCTGCCCGCGCGTAGGCTCCTCCGTGCTCCACCGGCAGGCCCATCTCGCCCGACCGCTGCCTGGTCACCCGCGCTGCTCAGCCCTGCGGCCTGCTCTGGGTGGCGGCAGCTGCCCCTCTGCACCCTGCCCCGACGGGGGGAGTGTTTATATTACTCCTCTTAATACTTCCTCTGCCTGGCTCCTTCCTGACCGGGAGGAAATGAGGGCTGTGGGTTATCACAACACTCCCACCCTGGCTGTGAAGGGAGGGGCTGCGGCGGTGCTTCTGGCCTTCTGGTGGCCACTGGGTGGGGCACCAGCTGGGTGGCAGCGCTTGCTCGGCCACCCCGAGCCTCAGTTTCTCCCCTGCCCTTGCTCTGTGTCAAGTGCAGTTCTCGGCACTGGCTGCATAGTATCTCCTGTCGTGGCCCCTGTCTCGTGGAGAAGGAAACTGAGGCACAGGGAGGCAAAGGGACTGTGGTGAGTCTCCCACCGGTGGTTCGCAGAGCTGGCCTTACCTCCTGGTGGACTAGCTACAGATGTGTGGCCACCGTGTGAGCTAAGTCAGGTGGAGCGCTTGGCCCAGAGCCAGGCACACGGTAGGTGTGCATTAGCGGGGCTCTTCACAGAGGGCGGATGCATGGGTGGCAGTGGCCGAGGCCCCCTGGGCTGTCTGCCCATCCGTTGCCCTGTTTGAAAAGGTGCTGTGTTAAGTACTCCTCGAACAGCAGCATAAGCAGCGGTGAACTTGGAGCTGAGACAGCAGGCTTGGCCCAAGGGAGCTCAAGGGAGGGGCTTCTCCTGTCTGTTCTCAGTTTCCCCTTCTGTGAGATGGGTATCCCTGTGGGATCCCTTGGTTACAGGGCCAGGGAGGGGGGTTTTAAGAAAGGGCTTGCTGTTTTGTTATTACTAGCATTTCCTCCTGGAAGTGTTATTTCTGGGCTCTGTGCGACAGTGAGTGGGAAGTGCCAGATAGGTGGGGGGTTGAGCTTCACTGGGGGTCAGCCCTTGGGGTGGGCAAGAGGGGGATTTGAGGACCAAGGAGCAAAGGATTCTGAGTGTGCCCTCCTGGCTATCCCCCCAGAACCAGGAACTCCAGGAAAACCCTCCATGCTGGTTGAGGTGTCAGCGTCAGACCTGATGAAGGGACCCTCAGGGAGACAGAGTGGGACACAGCCCCTAGTTCCTTGGGGTCAAGGCTGGTAGGAGGGAGGGATGGGGGCTGATGGCAAAGAGGCCAGCGTGTGGAGAGGATGCTGGACAAAAACACCATTGCTGTACGCTGCTTTGGGGGGCTCAGTAGGGTGAAGGGTGCCTTGTGGAGAACCATCCCCCCATCATCCAGGTTAATGGAGTGGGGGGTAGTCGACAGCAGAGAGGGGGTCCTCCAGGATGGTGTTCATCAAAGAGGCAGGAGTTGAGCTGGGAAGGAGGAAGTTCCCAGGGGTAGGCAGGAAACCCCAGTCTGACCTTTGGCCTTTGCAGCTACCCAGTGATTCCTGATTCCGGACCCTTCCCAGAGCCTAGCTAGGGGGGGAGGAGGGTTGGGGGCTGCAAGTGGTGCCCAACCAGCTATTTCTCTGGGTTGGCCAGGCCCACCCAGAGTCCCCTTGAGCAGGAAGGGGGGAGGACATCTTCCATCTTTGCTAATGGGGGCCATGTAGGCAGAGTGACTACGTGGTTTTAATTTAGGCTCTGGAGTTAAGTTCTGGCTGTGCCACCTATCACCATGTGTCCTCAGACAAGTGATTTTCCTTCCTTAAGTCTCAGTTTTCTCCCGTCTAAAGTGGAGGCAACATGGCCAGTCATGAAATACTTGTCACAGCATCTATCACTGTGACAGACAGTAACCCCCTTAATAAATGGGGTTACTTTAATAAATGGGCGTATTTTTAAGGCACGAGAGGCAGGATCATGTGCAGCCTCTGATGCCAGGTTGTGAAATTGATATGTAGGGGAGGGACACTGCCTCCAAGTAGTGGTCCTTGAGGTCTGTGGGAGCACCTAGTAGAAAAGAGCATGATAGGTGTACAGCCTGGGTAAGGTGGGTCCAGTGGGGATGCTTAGACATGGGGGCAGTGCCTGGGTCAATACCAGTAGGTGTGACAGTCTTGGTGTGTAATTAAGATCCTATCTATTCTCTGTGATATATTGAAAATGTTGCATATATGTATATGAACATGATATCTGTTGTCAAGGAAAAAGAAAGGCAACCATAATTTCCCAGAAAATTAAAAAGCCACCCTAGATCCAATGGTACAGTTTTGAGTAATTGTCACAGTGTAAGAAAATTTTATTTTTTAATTATTTTATTAATTAATTAATTTATTTAAAGATTTTATTTATTTATTCATGAGAAACACACAGAGAGAGGCAGTGACATAGGCAGAGGGAGAAGCAGGCTTCCTGAGGGGAGCCCGATGTGGGACTAGATCCTGGGACTCCGGGATTATGCCCTGAGCCAAAGGCTCAACTGCTGAGCTACCCACACGTCCCTATTTATTTATTCTTAAAAGATTTACTTATTTATTTGGGAGAGAGAGAGAGAGAATATAGAGGGAGAAGCTGACTCCCTGCAGAGCAGGGAGCATGATATGTGGCTTGATTCCAAGACCCTGAGATCATGGCCTGAGCTAAAGGCAAATGCTCAACTGACCAAGCCACCCAGGTGGCCCTGTTCTTTTAATTTTTAAATTACTTAATTAATTAATTTGAGAAAGAGAGAGAGTGAGCTTATTTGTGTGAGTGGGGTGGAGAGGCAGAGGGAGAGGGAGACAGAGAGAATCTTTTTTCTTTTTGTTTTTTATTTAAGATTTTATTTATTTATTCATGAGAGATATAGTGAGAGGGGCAAAGACATAAGCAGAGGGAGAAGCAGGCTCACTTTGGGGAGCCTGATGCGGAACTCCATCCCAGGACCCCAGGATCATAATGGAGCCAAAGGCAGATGCTCAACCACTGAGCCACCCAGGTATCCCCTACAGAGAGAATCTTAAGCAGGCTCCATGTGTGAGGATCAATCTCATGACCCTGAGATCATGACCTGAGCCAAAATCAACAGTCAGGGGGATCCCTGGGTGGCTCAGCGGTTTGGTGCCTACCTTTGGCCCAGGTTGCGATCCTGGAGTCCCGGGATCGAGTCCCGCGTTGGGCTCCCAGCATGGAGCCTGTTTCTCCCTCTTCCTGTGTCTCTGCCTCTCTCTCTCTCTCTCTCTCTCCCCCCGTCTATCACGAATAAATAAATAAATCTTAAAAAAAAAATCAAGAGTCAGACGTTTAACCATCTGAGCCATCCAGGTGCTCTAGAAACAGAGTATTAAATATACGCACTGATGTCATTTGTATCAAGCTCAAAGACAATATTTTTTTTTAAAGATTTTATTTATTTATTCATGAGTGACACAGAGAGAGGCCAAGCCCTTGACTCAGGATCACAACCTGGGCCCAAGGCAGATGCTCAACCACTGAGCCACCCAGGTGCCCCTCAAAAACAGTATTCTATCTTTTTTTGGTAATTTGACCTCACATCTTTGATTTGCAATGTTTCTTTTCAGAATAGTTTGTTTTATTAGCTAGGTCTTTTTAAGTGGAAAAAATAATGATGAAACTTCCTGTTTTTGCTCAACATTATGTCTTCAAGACTTATTGATTGCTTTTGCCTGAGGCTTAGGTTTTCATCACATACGTTACCATAGTAACTATCAATAGGCAATTTAGATTGTTTCTAAATTTTTTGTTTCAGTGAACAAAATAAGATTTGATATCCAAATCCCCACAAATGAAACTGCTGGGTCCCGAAGCAGTCACATCTTCTATTTTGACAGCTAGTCAACAATTTGTCCTCCAGAGGTAGTTTCCATTGACATTCCTGCCAGCAGTGTCTAAAATCTCTAAAAACAGACTCTTTGAACACATTTGCCTGTGTCCCTGTCCAGAAAACCCCAGAGGGAGGAAATAAGTGACAGATCTTTGGATTCTTATGAGGTTAAATGCATTGGTCCTGATGGGAGCATTTGGTTTTTTCCTGAAAACTATTTGTCATGTTCACAGGAAATTTTGCGCATGAACCCCTCTGAATTCCCTTGGAGGGTCATCACAAAATCTGGCTTTGATTTTAAATTTCTGTTTGTTTGTTTTCTAAGTTATTTTTATCTATTTATTTTTTTAAGATTTTATTTATTTATTCATGAGAGAGACACAGAGAGAGGCAGAGTCACAGGCAGAGGGAGAAGCAGGCTCCCTGCAGGGAGCTGGACTCAGATCCCAAGACCCAGGGATCATGATCTGAGCCAAAGGCAGACACTCAACCACTGAGCCACCCAGGCGTCCCTGTTAGTTTTCTAAATTAAAAACAATCAATTTGGTTTTATGTGTTTGGGCACAGAAGGGAAAAGTGTTATGAGGAAGTCAACTTCGTCTCATTACCTAAAATTGACACTGAAATTCTCAAGGAGACACAGGATTTTTAAAAACTCTCACAGAGGGGTGCCTGTGTGGTTCAGCAGGTTGAGTGTTCACCTTCAGTTAAGTGTCCGCCTTTGACTCAGGTCCTGACCTCAGGGTCCTGGAATCGAGCCTCACCTCTGCTCCCTGCTGAGCCGGGAGTCGGCCCCTCCCCTCCACCCTCCCTCATGCTTGCTCTCTCTCTAAAATAAATAAATACAATCTTAAATTTTTCTTTAAAGATTTTATTTACTTATTCACAAGAGAGAGAGAGAGAGGCAGAGGCACAGGCAGAGGGAGAAGCAGGCTCCATGCAGGGAGCCTGATGTGGGACTTGATCCTGGGATTTCAGGATCACACTCCAGGCTGAAGGCGGTGCTAAACCGCTGAGCCATCAGGACTGCCCTAATCTTAAAATTTTTTATTTTTAAAGATTTTATTTAGGGGCACTTGGGTGGCTCAGTGGTTGAGCGTCTGCCTTGGGCCCAGGTTGTGATCCTGAGTCCTGGGCTTGAGTCCCACATCTGGCTCCCTGCAGGGAGCCTGCTTCTCCCTCTGCCTGTGTCTCTGCCTCTATCTCTGTCTCTCATGAATAAATAAATAAGATCTTCTAAAAAAATAAAGATTTTATTTATCCATTTGAGTGAGAGAGAAAGAGGGAGAGCACAAGCGAGAGAGGGAGGGAGGGACAGAGGGAGACAGACTCTCCGCTGAGCTGAGCAGGGAAGCGTGGGGGCTCCATCCCAGGACCCTGGGATCATGACCTGAACTCAAGGCAGATGCTTAAATGACTGAGCCACCCCAGTTGCCCCAAATAAATAAAATCTTAAAAAAAAACCCTCTCCAAACCAGAACTCTCACAGAACTTTAGGGAAGTCCTTAAGTGATATTTCCGGTGAAAGAAAAATTTCAGCGAAGTCCAAAAAACCATCCATTTTTATATCAATGTGTTTGGTTAAATTCAAATGAAATCACGTTTTGAGCTTTTGGAGGTGACAGAGGAAGCAAAGAGAACCCGTCAGAGATGTTACCGGCTGGTAAAAGCTCCCTACTTTCTTGCTTGGGGTTGGGGGTGTGAGTGGGGTCAGGCTGCTGCTGTGGGTGCTCCCTGCCTACAGCTGCACCAGGCTTCCCTTTTCTATCCTCCCCCCCTCCACTGTCAGGGCAGCCACGCGGTGGGGGGGTGGGGTCCAAAGTAACAAGGATGGGGAAACCAAGGCAGGGGCCTAGGAGGTTGTGCTGGGGATAGGGGTGGAGACAGATAAAACAGAGACAGAGACTCAGTGACAGAGAGACAGAGACTTTGAGTAGTAATTAAAGTGGGAGGCAGAATGGAGTAAGGGCCTGCCAAAGGCTGGGGGTGAGGAGGCAGGTCCCACCAAGGAGCGCTATTTACTTCCCTGAGCAGCTGAGGGAGCCTCAGAGCAAATGGGGGTGGGGCGCCTGGGCTTCTTCTCCCTAAGTCACCCTCAGTCTGCACCCACTCCCTGTCCTATGGCCTCCCTGGGAGTTCAAAGCCCTCAGCCTGTGTCCTCTCTATTTTTCCAGTTCTTTTTTTTTTTTTTTTAATTTGTTTTTTTTTATTTATGATAGTCACACACAGAGAGAGAGAGAGAGAGAGAGAGAGAGGCAGAGACACAGGCAGAGGGAGAAGCAGGCTACATGCACCGGGAGCCCGACGTGGGATTCGATCCTGGGTCTCCAGGATCGCGCCCTGGGCCAAAGGCAGACGCTAAACCGCTGCGCCACCCAGGGATCCCTCCAGTTCTTTCTGACACCAGATCTAACTGTCCCCTTCCTGCTCACACACCTGCCTTGGCTCCTTATTCCCTCCAACCTCGAAACGGATTTTCAGAGGTCCGGTGGCATGGCCAAGATGAAGCCACCCGAGTCAGTGGAGAACAATGATAATGTGTGAGGTCCCATTTACAACCCTGAGCCCAGCTCTTTGACCCTGGGATCCCACAGCTGCACAGCGAAGGGGTGTTAAATCAGACAAAGCAAAGTCATTCTCCTGGTCTCCAGCTCTGCCTGGCTCCAGAAGAAGCCACTTCCTGCTCACTTCAGGATTGAAGCCAGAGGTGGGGGTGAAGGTGGTGGTGGGGTTTGATTTCAGTCCCACCCTTAGTCTCTCAAGCTCTGAGCCCTTGGGAAGCAACGGGGTGTGCAAGGTGGGGCGACCCCTGGTGGCTGTTAGTAGAACTAAGCGGTTAGACCCCGCCGCCTCGCTTCTCCTTGAGCGTTGACCTTCCAGTTGCCCCTCCAGGTGAGCCCCTCCCAGGTAAAGACCCAGATCTGGTACCTCCAAGCCCCAGGCCGGTAGGGGAGGGATAATGAGCAAGACTGGATGAGGTGGGGGGAAAGAGTTCCAATGGCTTCCACCCCGCCTCAAACACCAGCCTCTTAGGAATTTTTAGAAACAGATTTTAATTATTTTAAAGGTAATAGATGTGCATGATTTTAAATGCAAACTTTACAAAATGGTATACAAATATGAGACTGCACCCACCCACCCCACCCCACTCTCACCCCTGTAGTTCCTGCCCCAGGGTAAAGGTGTCTTCCATCCCTGCATTTTAGCAAATGCACACAAATGGTCACTTTACTGCTTTTTACATTAATGTTGTCAGAGGAGATTTGCTTTGGCCCCTTTGACATATTGTATCTGTGTTCCACCACATGGATGGATGGACACTCATGGAAACAGTCACCAACTGGAGGACATTGAAGTCGTTTCCAATTTTTTGTAATTACCAAGATATGATAATAAATGTCCTCATTCTCTTCCCTACTCTTAACCTTTGTCTCATTTTTGAAAGTCAACTTTTAATTTTGGAATAATTTTAGATTTACAGAAAAGTCACAAAGATAGTACAGAGTCCCTGAATGGCCCACACCCAACTTCTTCCGTGGCTAAGCTATTTTACACTATGGTTCACTCGTCAAAATGAAGAAACTAACCGTAGGACATTAAATTAACTAATTCTAGATTTTAGTTTTTATTTTTTAAAAGATTGTATTTATTTATTCATGAGAGACACACACACAGAGGCAGAGACACAGGCAGAAGGAGAAGCAGGCTCTATGCAGGGAGCCCGATGTGGGACTCGATCTGGTGACTTCAGGATCATGCCCTGGGTTGAAGGCAGGGGCTAAACCACTGAGCCACTCAGGCTTCCTAATTCTAGATTTTATTGGATCTTCTCACTAAATGTTTTTCTGTGGCAGGATCCAACCCAGGGTTCTGCATTGTATTTGGTCCATTATTTTTTTTTCTTTCTTTCTTTCTTTCTTTCTTTCTTTCTTTCTTTCTTTCTTTCTTTCTTTCTTTCTTTCTTTCTTTCTTTCAGACTTTATTTATTTATTCATGAGAGACACAGAAAGAGAGGCAGACAGACACAGGCAGAGGGAGAAGCAGGCTCCATGCAATGAGCCTGATGCGGGACTTGATCCAGGGAATACAGGATCACACCCTGAGCCAAAGGCAGACGCCCAACCACTGAGTCACCCAGGCATCCCTCTTCTCTTTCTTTCTTTCTCTTTCTTTCTTTCTTTCTTTCTTTCTTTCTTTCTTTCTTTCTCTCTTTCTTTCAAGATTTTATTTATTTATTTTAGAGAGAGAACAAGAGGGAGCAGAGAGAGAGGGACAAGTTGACTCTGCCCTGAGCGCAGAGCCCCATGTGAGGCTAGATCTCACAACACTGAGATCATGACCTGAGCTGAAACCAACAGTTGAATGGTTAACGGACTGAGCCACCCACCCATAAATAAATAAAAATTTATTTATTTTTAAGTAGCCTCAGTGCCCTACATGGGGTTTGAATTCACAACCTTGAGATCAAGAGTTGCACACTCCTTGGACTAAGGCAGCCAGGTGTCCCTGGTCCATCATTTTGTACACATGTAAATATAGTTGTAAAAAATTTCTAGAAGGGGAATTGATGGATCAAAAGATTCATGCATTTTTTATTTTGAGAGGTTCTAGAAAATTGCCCTTCCAAGTGGTTGTACCAATAAGCAGTCTCACCAGCACCATGTGGGATTATTTATTTCTCCACAGCAGTGCCAGCCCAAGGTATTTTGTAATTTGTTTTTATCTTTGCCAGACTAATGGGTACAGAGTGGTACCACATTGTTTCATTTTGCATTTCTTTTCCAGAAGTGAGGTTGGGTACTTTAAAAACATTTTTTTATTGCAATGGGGACGCCTGGGTATCTCAGTGATTGAGCATCTGTCTTTGGCTCAGGGCATGATCCCAGAGTTCCAGGATCGAGTCCCACATGGGGCTCCCTGCATGGAGCCTGCTTCTCCCTCTGCCTATGTCTCTGCCTTCTCTCGGTGTCTCTTATGAATAAATAAATATAATCTTAAAAAATTATTTTGACTGTCTATATTCTTTGTCCATTTTTCTACTGAGCTGTTTTTTGAAAAATTAATTTATAAGAGTTCTTTATGTAATAAGGAAATTAATTTATTCCTGGGTATAAATAAGTATATGAAATAGATCTAGGAAAGTTTTGGTTAATTCTTTTGGATTTTCTATATATAAGATCATATCACCAGCAGATAATAATATTAGGTTGAATTGCTTCTGAGGCTTTCCTGCCTAAAATGCCAACCTGAAACTAATCTTACGGAAGTAACACAGACTCCAATAACTGAACTCCAAAAAGTGACTGACCCAGGTCTTTAAAAAATTGCCAATCTTATGAGAGGCAAAGACAGATTGAGAAATGTTCCAGATTGAAAGAGATGAAAGACTTCACAAATACAACGTGTGAGCCAGGATATTCTTTTGTTATAAAAGACATTATGAGAACAGTTGGCAAAGTCTGATTAAAGTCTGTAGATTAGATAATGGTGTTTTATCAATGTCCACTTCCTGATGTTTGTAATTGTACTGTGATTATGTGGGAGAATGTCCTTGTTTTTAGGAAATGCATACCGAAGTGTTATGGGTAGTGAGACATCATTTCTGCAAGTTTTTCATAAAAAGTTGAGAGAGAGAGAGAGAGAGAGAGAGAGAAAGAAAGAAAAGAAAGAAAGAAAGAAAGAAAGAAGAAAACAAAGGTGGTAACATTTGTGGAATGTGGTGGAAGAATATCTAAGAATTCTTTGTACTAATCTTCCAACTTTTCTGTAAATCTGAAGTTATGTAAAATATAAGGTAAAAGACATAATTGAGCCACATGAAATTGTTGGTATTTCTATTTTTTTTCCCTATATAAACAGTGCTTACATATGATCCAAACTATAAACGCCCCACTGCTTTTCTGATATTCGTACTTCTTCCTTTTTTCCCTTGGCTAAGTGCATTTGCTAGTACTTCCAGAACAATGTTAAATACTTGACAGTGGTCATCCTCACCTTGCCCCTTATTTTGATGGCCTTTTCAGAACTTTCCTCATTTGATCCATTAGTATGGCGAATTTTATTAGCAGACTTGCGAATATTGAGCCATCCCTGCAACTCAGGGATAAGTCCCCTTTGTTGTGATGTATTTTAAAAACGTTACTTAGTTTTTTTTCTAATATTCCATTTTGAAGTTTCGTACCCTTCGCATAGTAAGAGGGGTCTGTGGTTTTCCCATTGTGCCATCTCAGTTAGTTTTTGTTGTCAAGGGTAGGGTGGCTCGCTAAACGTGGTTCCAACATTCAATTTACAGACAAGGTAAACTGAGGCCCAGAGAGGAGAAGTGACCCTTCCCGGTCACTCCTGAGCCAGGGCTGGACCCTCAGTCTTCTTGTCTGTGGGATGAAGCAACACTGTCGTTAGAAGGGACTTAAGCCCCCAAACACTATCTCTTTGTGTTATCAAACGGGCCTCAGTTTCCCTGTCTGTAAAATAAGCAGAAGATGGTTGGGGAGAGAGGGTCGAGTTTCCTTTCCGTAGCGTCCATTCAGTGGGCGTAAAGCTGAGCGTTGACGGCTGTCGACCGGCCATCTCCTCCAGCGTGGGCACCTGCACACAGGTTCCCGCAGGGCCGCGCAGCGTGTGCCCTCCTGCCTGGAGCCCCCAGCCTGCGGGGGGCCGACTCACCCTCGAGCGCGCCGCGCCGGCCGCCGGCAGCCCCCCGAGGGTCCCGGGCGAGAGCGCGAGCGGGGGCTGGGTCGGGGTCGGGGTCGGGACACGGAGCGGGATCGGGGGCGCGGCACTCTGCGCTGGGGGCCCAGCTCGGCTTCCAGGGCTTTACTGACAGGAAGTGGGGAGGGGCCCATCAGCACCTGGACCCGCGTTCCCCGAGACCTTCCAGAGAACCTCACTCCCCAGGATCCGCAATCCTTCTCCACCCCCAGCCGTTTCCGGGGCTCCTCCCCAGGGACTCCCAGCTCCTTTTCCAGGAGCTCCACCTTCAGATCCGCCGTCCCCTCTCCCCTCGCCTCCTTCCCTTCCGCTCCTCGCCCTTCCCCAGGGCCCTCCAGGGAAGCCCGACCCCAGGGACTCCCGCCCCCAGAATGCGGCCCAACCTGGGGACGCTCGCCCGCAGAGAGCCCACGTCCTTCACCGCCCCTAGGCTCCGACTCTAGGACCCGCCTCCGGCCCTCCCATCACTCAACTCCCCGAAGCCCCTCCCGCACGGCCACGCCCCTTCTCCATCCCCGGGGACGCTCCATGTGCTGATTGGTCGAAAGAACGAAGTCTTGCGCAGCTATTGGCCGCGCACCGCGCCCATCCCGCCCCGGGCCCCGCCCTTCACTCACGCGCGTTCGCGCAGCACCGCCTCCCGGGCCGCGCAAGCTTCGGCTTCGGCCTCGGCCGCGCGTGCGCGCTGCTGTGCCTCGTCCAACCGCCGCGCAGACTCCGTGGCCGCCGCCTCCCAGCGCGCCAGGGCTTCTGCGGGCGCAGGGAGTGGGTTTAGGTCCGAGCCCTCGCTCCCGCCGGGCCAACCCCGGCCTTTGAGTTTACGGTCTGCCTACGATTTGCAGCCTTGCCTCGTGCGAATTAAATTTGTGTGCTGTTTGCGTGACCTTGGCGTGTCACCTGCAGGGCTTTTCATGGTTTGTATTGCTTTTGGGAGTCGTGCACGTGGCGTTTGCATATTTTGTTGCATTTGCGTTGTTTTTGTGACATTTGCGTGGCCTTTGAGTGTTGTGTGCATTTCTTTCCTAACTTTTCATTCGCGTTTGCGTGTCGTTTAAATTACGTCTGCACCTGTGCGTGCTTTTGCGTAACCAGGAGCCTTTAGGCTCCTCCCACCCCACCCCTTGTGCCCCCAACACACCTGTGAGCGCCCCGTTCTCAGCCCCCATCTGGGTCCCCTGTGCCTTGGCCTCGTCAATCTCAGTCTTCAGGGTCATCAGTTGCGTCTGAAGCCGGCTCTGAGGAGTGGAGGGGAAGTGAGGAGAGTAGGGGGCCCGGGGGTGGGGGGGGGTGGGGGGGGTGGGCGGGAGGTGGTCGGAGAGAAGAAGTGAAGTCTCCCCTCTTTCTGGGGGCGACTGAACTGACACTGGTCACCGTGTTCCCTGAGCTTTATTTGGGATGTCCTTTGGGAGTCCTGTGGTTGTAAAACCCAGAAGTGTGACAGCTGGTCTGTCCAGGTTCACCAACCCCCTACCCCAAACCACCAGATGTGGAAACGGTTTAGGTCTGCGGTCACACTCGGGTTCTTCAATTCTACCCACTTCTAGATTCACTGACTGGGGGTTTCAGCCCAACACAAGCCAGTTTGGTGGTTGACAATGTTTGGGTTTCTGGAGGATGCTACTTCAGCTCTGGGAGACGTTCTTCAAAACCACTGGCCTGCCCGGCCTCCTCAACACATCTCCCACTGAGGGGCAGAGTCAGAATTTGAACCTAGAGCAGCTGCTTTTAACCTCAGTGGCCTCAGGCCCTTCCCTGAGGCAGGCAGGTAAAGGACAGAGGTCTGTTTTGATTTCTAGAATTCACACACTGCTCAACTCCTGCTGGGCCTGGTACACAGAGACACAGGGCGGTCAGTAAATGAAAGATCGGGACCTTGAGGATGGTTCTTTTGCAAGGCCCAGGGCTGAGAAGGGTTAAGAAAGAGTTGGAAGGGGTAGCCAGAGGAAAAGGAAGGACCTGGCCAGTACCTCCCCCAAGAGGCCAACTTTAGCTTCCTAATTACAGGTGACATGAATGTCCCTCTCTCGAAATAGGGCTTTTGGGCCACTGGCTGGGGGAGGTTGAGTGGGCACCCAGGGGGAGGGTTAGCACAGGGCCTCCCCAGGTGGGCTCAGGGTCTGGGGCTTCCCTAGCCACCACCAGCTCTTAGGCAGATAGCAGAGAACTGGGGGCTTCCTTGGTCAGAGGTAGACCCCAGGGGGAACCGGTATTGTAGGATCTGGAAGGGACGACGGGTGCTCTTCTCGTCTGCCTCCCTCATTTGAAGAATTAGGGAAACTACTGCACAGGGGGGCGGCCCCGGGGCTGTGTGTGCGCGCCCTCTCCCCTGTTTCCCGGATACCCTGGCCCACCACCCTGCCCACCTACCTGGCGGCCCTGGCAGGCCCGTAGTGCCTCCTCCAGCTCCCCGCGGGCGCGGTTGGCCTGGTCCAGCCGCCGGGCCAGGGCATCCCCACGCCGGGTAGCCTCGGCCAGCCGCCGCTGTAGGTCCTCGACCTCGGGCGCCAGGTCCCTGGGGGGCGCCGTGGCGTTGGCCCCTGGCTCGGGGCAGCGAGGCCCCCGGGAGGCCGCCGAGGCCAGGTTCCAGGCCAGCAGGGCCGCCCCGGCCGCCGCGGCCGCCAGGAACACCGCGGCCCCGCACAGGGCCAGCACCCGCCAGGCGCGGCCCGGCTCCGGCCCCGGCTCGGCCATGCCGCCGTCCACAGCTCTGGCCCCAGACAGCCTCGAGCAGCTAATTGGCACCTTGGGGCGCCAGGGACACCCACGGTTCCGCCCCTCCCGGCCGTGGCTTCCCGAGTCCGCAGGGAGGGGGCTGGACCCCCGCCAGGGGCCAGCCTGGGCTCCCCGAGCCCAGGGCGGGGTTGGGGGTCCCGGGTTCCAGTCCCGCCTCTGCACCCCATGTGCTGTCCTCTGAGCCTCAGAGTCTGCCCCGCCGTGAAGTGGGAGCGGCCGTAGCTCTTGCCCCCCGGGGCCCAGTGGGTACCATGAGGGCACCTGTGCCCAGCACCCATCTGCATTGGGGGTACTCGGTAAGGATCCCCATTCCATTCATGGAAACACTGAGGCTACAAGAGGGAGGCTACCGCCTGGCTCCACGCCCTCGGTGCTGGCTGTGAGGGTCAGGGGTAGACCCACGGGGGACACCCCCCCCCCCCGCCCCCTGCCCGGTCCCATCGGGCCGCCAGGGGGCGACCTTACACCGCGAATCAGATCCAGGCCAGTCTAGGAGCCTCCTCCCCAACTTCCCCTCCTCCTCTGCTTCACCTTCCTCCCCCAGCTCCCCTGCCCCTCCTCCTCCCTTCTTCCTCTCTCCTCCCTTCCTCCCTGTCCTCCCTTCTTCCCCCCTCCTCTTCCTTTCTCCTCCCTTCCTCCTCCTCCTCCCCCTCCTCCTCTTCTTCCTCTCTCCTCCCTTCCTCCCCCTCCTCCCTTCCTCCTCCTCTCCCTCTTTTCCCTCCTTTCCCCTCCTTCTCTTTTCACCTCTGGCCCCTCCTCCACTTCCTTCTCCCCTTCCCCTCCTCTTCCTCTTTCCCTTGTGCTAGGGTGACTCCCAGCCAGCCCTGTGCAAAGAATTGCACCAAGAGTAGAGCAACAAGCAGCAGAGAATTTATTCACTCTCCAGGGGAGGAGAGGGGCCAGACGTCAGGAGAGATGGGGAGTTTCTGCTACTCTGGGCCTTTTAAGGGGTTTTAAGGGTGTCAGAAGGTGGCAGCTGCACCCGGTGGGGGGGGGGGGAGTTGTGAGGAGGAGTTGACACCTGGCCAGGTAGAGCAGGAGGTGACATGCTTCTTGGGGCGGGGGTAGGGTGGGGGCTCTGTCCGGGCTTGTCTGGGATGTGGTTGTGGTTGGGCTAGAGAAGACTATGTTGTGTAGCTGTGGTCTATTTTCTGGGAATGAGGGGACCATTTCCTGGAAAAACCAAGAGTCAGGGTCAAGTACAGACACCTGTGAGTTTTATCTGTGGGCTTGATAGGTGGCTTTGTTTGTTTCTTTTTCTTTTTTTAAGATTTTATTTATTTATTCATGAAAGATACACAGAGAGGCAGAGACCCAGGCAGAGGGAGAAGCAGGCTCCACGCAGGGAGCCCAATGTGGGACTCGATCCCGGGACTCCAGGATCACACCCTGGGCCAAAGGCAGGGGCTAAACCGCTGAGCCACCCTGGGATCCCTGTTTGTTTCTTTTTAAAGATTTTGATTTATTTATGAGAGACACACAGAGAGAGGCAGAGACACAGACAGAGAGAGAAGCAGGCTCCCTGCAGGGAGCCCGACGTGGGACTCAATCCCAGAACCCTGGGATCATGACCTGAGCCAAAGACAGATGCCCAACCACTGAGCAACCCAGGTGGCCCAAGGAGGGGGCTTTGGATAGTACCCTTTCACCTTCAAGTCCCCTATGTCTTTATTTGCTCCTTGTGGACCCTCTTCAGACCTCCTCTTCTGGCAAACACTTTGGCATCCCAGGGCCTTCGCATTGGCTCTTTGCTCTGTCTGAGCACCCTGTCCTCTCTCTTTGCCCAGCTAACTGTTCCTTACAAGCTCCCCCCACCCCTACCCCTGACTGGTGTTTCTCCTCCTCTAGAACCCTTCCCCTTCCCTACTAACTCAAGCCCCTTTTGACTAACTCTCTGAGCTCTTCTGCAATTTTATCTTTTACAAGTTTGAGTCCCAGCTGCCCGCACCATCAGACTGGGGGAGCTCCTAGAATGCAAAGCCTGCATCTGCCTCTTTCCCTGCTGCCGCACATTCGTCATGCAGTAAATGTGAGCCGTGTCCTCCCCATCCCTGTGCCCCTCTTCCACATGAAGAAACCAGAGCCCAGAGAGGCCAAGTCACAGGGCAGGGTCACACAGCAGCCTCTGGTCACTACCAGATTCCCTCTGGAGCTGGAGCCCCCACAGACCTGCAGGACCCCTCTGACCTGACTTGTCAACCCTCCACTGGGTCACAGCCAGCGAGGGAAAAGGGGTGTTGGGGAGTAAGAATTTCCTGTCCCCTTCTAGATCCTTCTAGCTGGACTAAGAATCAAATTGACATGAGACAGGTTAACAAGAAAAAATCAAATTTAATTTCATATGGAAACAGACACGGAAACTTCCAAAGGCAGGCAAAATCAGGTTTATACATCATTCTAAACTACAGAGAGGAGGAAGTAAGGGTCTGGAACTTCATAGGGAAGGAATACAATTCACAGGAAGATGTCTAGTAATGTATTCTAGGCCACTCAGAGAGAATGGGACACCCAGGATTTTGATCAAATAGGCCTTGTGAGGTTTCTCCCTGTCTACCATATTCAATTCACAGTATGATGTAGTTATCTATTGGTGAGAACTCTCTTCCTGGGGCAGTTCCTCTGTTTAAATCCTTTTTAGGCAATCATGGGGGAGGAATGAGCTTTTGCTGAATATGCTGGGTTTTGATTGCTTTTTGTTATTTTATTTTTTAATCAGAATATTTTATTTTGTTTTATTTATTTTATTTAAGATTTTATTTATTTATTCATGAGAGACAGAGAGGCAGAGCATAGGTAGAGGGAGTGCTTGCAGGCTCCATGCAGCAAGCCCAATATGGGACTGGATCCTGGGATTCTGGGATCTCGCCCTGAGTCAATGGTAGATGGTCAACCCCTGAACCACCCAGGCATCCCCAGAACATTTTATTTTATTTTTTAAGTCGGCTCTACACCCAAGTTTGTGGAGCTCAAACTCACAACCCTGAGATCAAGAGTCTCAGGCTCTACAGACTGAGCCAGCCGGGCACCCCTTGATTGCTTTTTTTTTTTTTTAATTTTTACTTATTTATGATAGTCATCACACACAGAGAGAGAGAGAGAGAGAGAGAGAGAGGCAGAGACACAGGCAGAGGGAGAAGCAGGCTCAATGCACCGGGAGCCCGACGTGGGATTCGATCCCGGGTCTCCAGGATCGCGCCCTGGGCCAAAGGCAGACGCCAGACCGCTGCGCCACCCAGGGATCCCGTGCTTTTTTTAACTCAAAGTAGTCTTCTTCATGCCAAAGCGGCCCATTTGGGCAGTCTGCCCTTGGCCCCTACAAGGCATTTTAGGAAGGAGAGGTTTTTTTTTTTTTTTTTTTTTTTTTTTAAAGATTTGTTTATTTATGAGAGACACAGAGAGGCAGAGACACAGGCAGAGGGGGAAGCAGGCTACTCACAGGGAGCCCCATGTGGGACTCCATCCCCGGACCCAGGATCACGCTGTGAGCCAAAGGCAGACGCTCAACCGCTGAGCCACCCAGGCGTCCCCAGGAGAGGTTTATACTCAGCCATGTAGGAGGGTTTGGGAGAAGAGACTGATTGGCTTGAATCCATCATATTGGACAAACCTGTTCTTGGGCACCATGGAAACAAACAGCCCAGGCATGGGGGTGGGGGGGGCGGAGGATGGTGGTGGATGTGAAGCCAACTCAGCCCCTCCCGCCTGTCCAGTAGTCACTAAGTCTTAGCAAGCACCCATAGCTCGAGTGACTGATTAACCAAACCTTTCTTTGTATATTTATAGGTCCTGCATTCTTTCTTAGAGCAGAGCACTTCTACACTCTGTCACCAGGCTCTCCTGCACCCCTGGCCCCCCAGAACCAAGGAACCGGAATCCCTTGCCCAACCTGTGAGCACCACAGTAACATCTGTAGCTGGCACAGGCAAGACTGCACATAATCTAGATCGCAGGCTGCAGCACTCCCTTAGCCGATTAACTGCCCCTAAGTCCCTTTAAAAATCTCTGGGCCAGGCAGAAACTTCTGAGTGGCTTTTGGGCTCTGAGTCCCTCTCCCCAGGTGGCCAGCCCCCTGAATAAAGCTCCTGTACCTTTCCAGTCAGGACCCATCTCTGGAATATTTGCCTTTCTGGCTTCTGTAACAGTTTGGGGGGGGGGCAGGTCACGTGAGAAGGACTCACTTCTGGGAATCGGAGGTTTCAATTTCCCCACTCCCCCCAGCAGCTCAGAAGCTCTGAGGAAGTCCGGGAATTTTTCTGGATTTCAGTTTCCCTGTTTGTTAGATGGGGCGGTTAACTGGGGGGTGAAATGACTCCGTCATCCTAAAGCGACCTCAAGCAAGCTAGGGACACAGAAGTGAGGAAGAGGAGAACCGTCTCTAGAGCAGTTTCTCACAGGAAGTGAATCTGCACACCCCCCCCCCCCCCCCGCAGTGGGGGCGCTTGGCAATGTCTGAAGGCATTTTCTGTTGTTGTCACAAGGTAGGGGTACAGGCATCTGGTGGGTAGAGACCAGGGATGTTGCTCAAGATCCTACAGCACCCAGGGCGGCCCCCACCGCAGACAGAGCACAACCCAGCAGTGCTGACAGACCCAAAGGGCCTGGCTCCGGTGCCACCGGCAGGAAGTCGCCTGGACAATAGTTGGGATTCCAGAAGGACTTGGAGAAAGGGAGATAACAGAGGAGGAAGGGCTGAGGGAGCCTGGGAGGATCCATGCAAGTAGATGAAGAGTCTATGGAGACAGCAGCTCTCAATTTTGAAGAAGCAGAGAGACTCTCTGGAGGAGGGGTTCCCAGCGCTGGACACTGCAGGAGGAATAAGAGTTTGGAGTGGGGCCCTGTCACAAAGGCCTGGGCTGTGTGTGTCTGCAGATCCAGGCTTGAATCCTGGCCCCGAATTTTCTGTGGGATGGGATTGGGCACTACGACAAGATGTCCCCCTGCCATAGCCTTGGTTTCCCCATTGGAATAGGCATCAGGGGAAGATCCAGTGAGGAAAAGAGGGGAGATGAGAGTTGATGACTAGGATGCCCGGCATACAGGGAGTGCTGATGAGGGTGTAGAGTCCTGTAAGCTGATCCCAGTGAAGAGCTCCAGGGAGGCAGGGGGATGGTGCCTGCCGGAACCCTAAGGGTTCCTGGGAACGTTCTGGAGCAGGGAAGCTTGGGTGTGGACCCTCACCTGCAGGACAGGCCCCAGATGCATGAGGGTGACATAAACACTCCAGAAACTTCAGGGTAAGGTATTTCCCCCCCATAGAGGTGTTTACTTTTTGGAGTTCTAAGACTTCAGAAGACAGTGAACTTCTGGAAACCATGACATCGAGAAATAGGTACTCCCCCCACCCCATGCCCTGCCCAGCTCTGGGGGGAGGTGGGGTCGGTGGGGGGAGGCAACCCTGGGCCAACCCCCCTGCTTGTCCATCCCCCAGCCTGCTCCTTGTCCGTCGTCCCCCTCCCCTGCCCCTGCTACCTCGCCCACCTCCCCCTAACCGTACTGCCATGTGGCCCCCTCAGAACTGGTCTGGTCAGGGAAGCCTTGAAGGGGAAAACAGAACAGGAACCAGCCCCAGCTGTGGGCTAAGAGACACCATTACAGGGACTCAGGGCTGAGGGCGAGGGGGACAGAAGGCGGCCAGCCCCCTACTCTGTGCCCTCCCCCTCCTAGAGACCCTTCTCTGTGTCCTTTTTTTTTTAATTTTTTTTTTTAATTTTTATTTATTTATGATAGTCACAGAGAGAGAAAGAGAGAGAGGCAGAGACAGGCAGAGGGAGAAGCAGGCTCCATGCACCGGGAGCCCGTCTTCTCTGTGTCCTGTCCACTACCCTGTCGGCAGGCCACCTCCCCAGACCCTGGCCCATCCCGGACTCCCTCCCCCCTTCTGTCCCCAGCTTTCTTCTACCCCAGGCCACCCGCCTTCTTACCGGCAGGCCTCCTGGGACCTCAGGCCAGCAGAGCCCTAAGGCCTAGGAGCAGGTACACGGGGACCACCACGGAGCCGGGGGATGCCTTCAAGGAGCTGACGGAGCTGGTTTCCCTTTCCTTGCTTGAGGCCTCCTTCCCTTCTCTGGAGAAAATGTGGGGAGAACTGAAGCAGCTGCTGGGCCTGGTTCTACCAGGTCTGGGCTGGTGACTCCTCAGAGTCTCCCCCTCCTCCCCGACCAAGTCAGTGGGAAGGAGAGTGGGGAGCAGTCACTCAAGGCTCGTGCGACCAGAGGCACCAGGCTGGGGTTCAAACTTTGTGTCCTGAGCAATGGGGATTTCCCAAGCAAAGGGAAGCCTGGGTCTTGGGGGGGGGGTTGGGATGGTCTTGGGGTAAGACAAATGGGCAGGAGAGGGGTATGGTCAGGGGCCGGGGCTCAGACCTTAGCTGCTTCACCTCCTCCAAAGCGGCCTGCAGCTGCTGCTTCAATGTCTCGATCTCTCCTAAGGTGGGACAGGATCATGGGGCCATGTCAGCAGAGTGGCAGTGGCCTGGACAAGGTGTGACAAGTGGCCACATCCTTCACCTGGCTCTACCCTGGGACGTGACACGCCCTCCAGCCCCACCATTGTGCCATCCCACCTTGGAATTCTGGGCCACTCCTTTCCCCTCCTCCACTGGATTCCAGCCACTCCCTGGGGACCCCAACCCTGGGATCCTCCCTCTCCCCTCCCCTTCACTGCCTGACCCACCCCTCCCAATCCCCCTCCATGGAACCCAAAGAACCCTTTGTTCTTTCTCACCCTGAAGTTTCTCTCCTCGGGTGAGCTGCTCCTGACCCCAGGCCTTCTCCTTCACCAGGGAAGCTGACAGGGTCACCTGGATGCGGGGGTGGGGGTGGGGTGGGGGTGTGTCAGAGACTGGGGTTCTGGCAGCTGCTGCTCCGGGCCCCAGAAGGGGGTCAGAAGGGCCCGGGGCCAAACCTCTTTCAGGTTTCCCTCCAGCCCTCCCTGCACCCCAGTCTCCCACCTTCAAGAATGACCACAACCTCCCTCTCTCCCAGGGCACCTCAGGATTCCATCCTCGAAAGAGGGGAGGCTCCCCTACATGGGAATTTGGAGGCCTCCCCATGCCCAAACCCTAGGAGAAACTCCTAGACCCTGTGGGCTATTGCCCAAGATTTAGAACACCCCCCACCCAAACCCAGAACACAGGGGGATTTCCAAGGCCAAGTTGGATGTTGGTGAGAGTTTCAAGGTCCCCCAGGTCAGGACCCACTTGAAAGTTTCAAAGTCTCTCCCAGATGGGAGTAGATATATGGAGAGTCCCACCCTTCTTTACGGTGTGATGAGGTCCCCATCCCAAGCCCTAGCTGGGATTTCTGCTGCCCAAGACTGGGGCAGAGAGGAGTTTCTAGCTCTCCTGTACCAGGTTGGAGATTCTTCCCACATCCTAGCGGGGATTTGGGTACTCTGGGCAGTTTGAAGGGCCTGCCCTACACCAGCACTGCTGAGAAAGTTTAGAGATCCCCCAAGCCCTAGTGGGGAAACTCAACTCCCGATGCGGGACTCTGGGGGCAGTTTCAACTTCTATCTCCATCTCCATCTCCGTCTCTGTCTCCATCTAGACCTGGGGGGCCACGCAGGCACGGGGCCCTCTCCGAGAGTTGCCATCTCTTACCACAGTCTTGTTGCAGGTGGTAGCCTGGTCCATGGTCCCCTGTAACGCTTGCCGGGTTTGGGTTAGTTGGCGCTCCAGGAGGCTGGTGACATTGTGACACTCCTGCTCTACTAGGAGGCCATCCCGGCAGGCTTTGCTGTTGGTCTTGACAACAAAGATGATCAGAGCCACAGACAGACCCATCACCACTGGGATCCACAAGATGCCCAGCCACTCCAGCCAGCTCAGCTTCTGACTTGATGACATTGACTCTGACTCGTCAGTTATGGGCACAGGCCAGTAGTGGTAAAGCGTAGGTGCCATGTAGATCTGCTCACTAATGTAGTGAGTTTGGGCGGGAGTTAGGGGAGGACGCTGGAAACCTTTGGCTGGGGCTACCCCCTGATTAGCATAGGAGCCATCCTGACCAATAATAAGGACCCAGAGAGTCCTCTCGAGGGGGGCATCTGCCGGCAGAAAACAGTTTAGGCTTTCAGTTTCGATTTCCCAGAGGAAAATGTGGGTTGCTTGTGCTGAATTGAAACCTTGAGATTTGGGATGTCTGGGTGGCTCAGTCAGTGATTGATGGTCTGCCTTTGGCTCAGGTCATGATCCGGGGTCCCAGGATTGAGTCCAGCATGGGGCTCCCTGCGAGAAGCCTGCTTCTCCCTCTGCCTGTGTCTCTCTGCCTCTCTCTGTGTGTGTCTCTCATGAATAAATAAATAAAAGTTTTATTATAAAATTAAATAATTTTATACTCCAGGACCATGCCCCGGGCCGAAGGCAGACGCCCAACTGCTGAGCTACTCAGGTGTCCCAAATAAATGAAATCTTGAAAAAAAAAAAAAAAGGAAACCTTGATTTTTTTCTTGTTTGGTGAGGGTGGGTGGGGGGGGGTCGCCGTGAGATCCTGAGGGAGGGATCTGCCTGGACACCCGCATGCAGCTGGGGGTGACAACTGTAGTTACTGAGCATCTCATGCATGTCAGCCTTGTGTTCATGTGTCCCAGGACCTGAAGAAACAGAAGCTGCCGTTGGTTCAGCTCCAAGCGGAGGAAACTGAGGCCAAGAAGTGTGTGGTAGACTGGGGGCAGGGCTTGGCTCTGACTCAAGAGGGGGTCTCTGTGGTGGTGACCCAGCAGGGGTTCTTGCATCCCTGTGCCCAGCCCACTGAGGGGACCACAGGGATCTGTGGAGGGAGGGTGTCTGAGGAGGGACCTAAGGCTGCTCTGGATGGGGACCCCCTGGATGCATGTAGTTCCCTCATTTGGCCCCCAGGGATGCCCCAGCCAACAAATAGGGTCGCCCAGATTACATCTTGGCTCCTGCAGGGAATAGGCTCCTACCTCTAGAATCTGCCTCTGCCATCCCAGGACACCAAGAAAACCCTCTGGACCTCAGTTTTCCCATCTGTAAAATGGGGGAGGGGGCGATAACAGGAGCAGCCTCATCAGGAGTGGCCAGTGAGGAGTTTCTAGTAAAGTGCCTTGACAACCAGGAGGCACTCAATGGATGTGTGGGACAGGGCAGGAGGAAAGGTGAGTGACACAGAAATATGCCCATGGACGGAGAAGCACATTTTGAGGAAAGACAATTCAGTCCATCTGGGGACATGCTGGACCCAAAGTGCTCTCGGGGAGTGTCCAAGGAGAGGCCTCAGAAGGGGGCTGGACCCTGGAGGGAAGCTACACTGCCCTCCACTCCGCATGGCTGGGAGAGCCAGAGCTTCTTGCTGGAAATCAGCCTGCTGAGAGGCTCCCACCTGCTGGCCGTGGCAGCTGGAAGGTAGTTGGGTGCTTTTCCTGTGGCTTCTTCAGCTACAGCCAGACCATGACCCGGATCCCAACCCAGGTTGGGTCAGCCATTTCCGGTGTGTGTGATGAGCTGGGCCAGAAGGCGAGCAGGGCCACAGCCAGGGTCCCAGGCCTCCTAGAAGGCCTGGAGACGTATCTCTAGGCCCCCATTAGACATGCTCTGCCAAGAAGTCCCCATGAAAGCCACTCAGCAGCCAAATAGCAGAGGATGAGCAATGGTCTTGCTGAAGAGGCCCAGGGGGAGCTTGAAAAGGGCCCTCCCTCCCTAGCCAGGACCCCCAGATGCAAACATAAGACCGTCGGCAAAGCTGGCTTCGGGCTGTCCTGGTCTTCAAACCTTTGGGGTCACCTTGAGACTAAAATTCCAGGTCAGAGGCCAAGGCTGTGTGTGAACAGCCCTTCCTCTTGTAGGACCTGAACAAGCAACTTCCTCTCAGCCTCGGTTTCTGTAGCTGTAAAATGGGGATGATACAAATGAAGCCTTTCAGTGGGCCCTTATATTTTGCAACTGAGGCAAGTGCCTTACTCGTCTCGCTCTAGCCCCAGCTCTGCTGACATGAAGTTTTCCCTCTAAAATTCCAAGGGGAACAGGCTGCTGTTTTTCTGACTTTAGCTTCGTTACTTTTTTTTTAAGTATTATTTTGTCTTAAAATAGTTTTGAATTTGCAGAAAAATGGTGAAGACATACAAAAATGTTCCATATGCCCCCACTTCCAGTTCCTCAGACTTCTAATATTTTACAGTGGTATGGTGCATCTGTTTTATTTTTATTTTTAAAGATTGTATTTATTTGACAGAGAGAGAGAGTGAGAGAGAGAGCACGAGCACAAGCAGGAACAGCTGCAGAGGGAGAGGGAGAAGCAGGCTCTCCACAGAGTAGGGAGCCCAAGGTGGGGCTTGATCCCAGGTTCTGGTCCTGGCTTCTTTCTTTTAGGGAGAGAGAGAGAGAGAGAGAGAGAGAGAGAGAGAGAGCGCGCACACTGTGGAGGGGCAGAGGGAGAGGGAAAGAGAATCTCAAGCAGACTCCATACTGAGTGTGGAGCCTGACTCGGCGCTTGATCCCATTACCCTGAAATAGTGACCTGAGCCAAAACAGAGTTTTTTTAAATGCCTTTTCTATGATACAGGACTCCATGTTACATTTAGTTGTCACATCTCCTTAGGCCCTTCTGGACTGAGACAGTCTCAGACTGGGACACCTGGATGGCTCAGCGGTTGAGCGTCTGCCTTGGGCTCAGGGTGTGATCCCAGGGTTCTGGGATCGAGTCCCTCACTGGGCTCCCTGCAGGGAGCCTGCTTCTCTCTCTGCCTATGTCTCTGCCTTTCTCTCTGTGTCTCTCATGAATAAATAAAATCTTAAAAAAAAAAAGGCAGTTTCAGACTTTCTTGTTTTTGATGACCTTGACAGTTTTGAGCAGAACCGGTGAGGTGTTTTGTAGGATGCTCCCCAGTTGTGATTTGTCTGCTGTTTTTTCAAGCTTGGCCTGGGGTGACAGGTTGTGGGGAGGACGGCAGAGGTGAAGTTCCCTTCACACTACATCCAGGGGACATGCCATCAGCTTGACTTTTCACTGAGATGTTGACCTAGATGGCCTGGTTGAGGTGGCCTCTGTCAGGTGCCTCCACTGCTAAGTTACTTCCTTTACCCGGTTGGTGCTATGCTCTGTGGGAGGAAGTTAGTGTGGGCATCTCTCATCTAAACCCACATCTGGGGCAGGAAGGAAGGGTGCACACGCAGGGCTTTTTCTTTTGTGGTTAATCTTGAGAAAATAATGTAGGGACACCAGCGAAACAAACTTCTTAAAGGACAAAAAGGTCATCCACAATCCTGCTCCCCTCACTCAGCTCTTTTGTCTCTTTTTGTTTGTTAAATTACACATATATTTCATTGTGTTGACCAAATGCCTTACCTTGTTGTATAATGCCTTGCTCTTGAGATGTTTCAGTTGTGCATGGCCCTGAGTGGGTGACAGAGGTCATCTCCAGGCTTGTAGGAAGACACCGGCCCAAGGATTCTCACTCAGGGGTGATTCTGTCTCCAGGGGACATCGGGAGATAGTTTTCTTTTTCTTTCTTTCTTTCTTTTCTTTCTTTTTCTTCTTTCTTTCTTCTTTTTTTCTTCTTTCTTTCTTCTTTCTTTTCTTTCTTTCTGCCTTTCTTTCTTGATCTATTTATTTGAGAGAGAGAAAGAGAGAGAGAATGAATGAATGGGAGGGGGAGGGGGAAGAAGAGAGAATCTCAAGTAGACTCACACTAAGCATGGAGCCTGACATGGGGCTGGGTCCCAGGACCCTGACTGAGATCACAACCTGAGTGGAAACCAAGAGACAGACGCTTAACCTACCGCACCACCCAGGTGCCCCTGGAGATAGTTTCGATGGTCAGGAACTTCATATTGGGGTTGAGGGGAAGGGCACTACTGGCATCTGGTGGGGAGAGGTGAGGGATGCTGCTCAGCACCCCACAGCACCCAGGACAGCCCTGAGGTGGAGAATGATGCCGGGAGTCAGATTTGGAGTCAGCTGGGCTCAGTCCGCTCAGCCCTGGGCTCCTCCACCTGCCGAGCCTGCTTGCTTGTAGGTTGGCTGTGACAGCGGCTGCCCCAGCTGCTCTGAGGACCCGACAGGCGCTTAGCTCAGTGTTCAGCTCCTCCCCACTGCCTGCGAGGTCGTCCACCTGTGTCATCCTTTGATAAGTTGTGGATCGATGTGATCTTTCTTTAGACTGAATTCCCAGGAGTGGAGTTACCGGGTCCTCGGACTCTCACTTTCCCTAAAGAACAATCTAGAATTTAGTCTGTTCCTGCCCCTGCAGGGAGTGGATGATCCTCTCTCCTCATATCAGACATCCTGTTTCCTTCTAGCTCCTTCCTGTTCCTGTTCCAGCAGCACCGGGTAGGACTGGCTGGCTTCAGGGTGACCTCCACCCACTGAGGCCATTTCCCTGGGTCCATAGTTCAATCAGTGCCAGCTTCTCACCCGGCCTCAGGGCTGAATGTTGGCGATCAAAGCATGTTTCTTGTTGGAGAAGGTCATCGAGAAGATGTGTGGGTTGGTTGACCAATGAGCTGGACCCAGTTGTTCTGAGGCTCCTCACCCCCTCCCCATCCCCTGTCCTTGGAGGGTACCTTCTGCTTATTTTTCCTACACGAGGAGCCACTTCAAGGACATAACCTTGTGAGAAAGCAAGGTGTTGTTGAGACTATCTGGGCTGTATATGTGGGTGAACCTCGCTGAGGTCTCTGCAGAAACTCTTAAGATTCTAGTGGGTGGGTGAAGAGATCTCCCCATCTTCCCACTCAAGACAAATCTCATAAGTAAGCTCCCCTCCTTATTAAGCCTGCCACCTACCTGATCTGGAGCAGTCTGCCTTTTTCTATCGTCTCTCCTCGCCCTCTATGAATGCAGCCAATTTCAGATCTGACTCGGGGACGTCTGGAGGTTGGGAGCCAACAATGGTGTCAGACCGCTGGGAGGCCAGAAAACGGGCCTTGGGAAAGAGGCACCTGCAGAGATAATGCCGAGTTGACCATCAACCTGGATGTGGGGAAGGGTGGCTCCTATGTCAGAGGCCTGTGGATGGCCATGTGAGTCTGGAGACATCCCGAACACTCTGGGTGGTCTAATGCACACAACGTACAGGGGCAGAGAAGGGAAGGGCGGCTGGCCATTGATGCCCAAGGAAAGGCTGAAGCCAGATTTTATTTTATTAAAAAATATTTTATTTATTTATGAGAGAGAGAGAGAGAGAGAAAGAGGCAGAGACACAGGCAGAGGGAGAAGCAGGCTCCATGCAGAAAGCCTGACGTGGGACTCCATCCCAGATCTCACCCTGGGCTGAAGGCAGCGCTAAACCGCTGAGCCACCCAGGCTACCCCTAAAGCTGGATTTTAAAGTTGGAAGGAGAGCTGAGATTAGAGGAGGATATGTGGTGTCCTCTACTCTGCTGGCTTCAGGGCTGGAAGATGAGGTAGAGAGCAGGATTGTAAGCTGGACGCCATTGCGTGTTTTTTTTTTTTTTAAGATTTATTTATTTATTCAAGAGAGACACAGACTGAGAGAGAGAGGCAGAGACATAGGCAGAGGGAGACGCAGGCTCCCTGCAGAGAGCCCAATACGGAATCCATCCCGGATCCCAGGATTACGACCTGAGCCGAAGGCAGGCGCCCAACCACTGAGCAACCCAGGTGTCCCTGCATGCTGTTCTGCAAAGCTAGGAAGGTGGGGCAATCAGTGGGGCAGCTCCCCAACTGGGAAATGTACAAGATAAGAGAATATACTCCCCCTGAACTTATGGACATGGCTGCCAAGTCCCAGCAAAAGGCCCAGAAAAGTATCCAGGCATGGGTAGTGCACCTATGGGATCCAGGGGGTGATGGAGTTTCTCTTACAGCACAGGAGGCTGAGAAAATGAGCAGCACCACCACTCACCCTGCCTCCTGATAGCACCTGTGTGGTGCTCAGGGAGAGCTCAAGGTACTCACTCCCTTAGAGATTAGATTATTTTAGCCTGCAGGGAGGCTTCACCCAATGAGGGGGACCTCCCTGGGCATGGAGCCCTGGAAATCTATAGAAGAGGTACGGCAAGTTCTTAGGGAGTCAGGAATGAAACAGGCCATTTATACTCCTTTCTTTGAAGGCCCTGATCAGGCCACAGTCACTGCAGTCACTGAAAACTAAGATTCTCCAGCCCACTCCCAGAACCTGCTATGGGACACACTGATGTCCATGCTGAGCCCAGTTGTGGGATGAGAGATTTATGACATTGGTGAATCCATTGCTCATCTGGGGAAACTGACAAATCATGACAATGGGTACGGGCTGTGGGAAAGACCCGAGAGAGAGAAGGAGATCAGGAAGCCAAAAGACTATCTTGATTGAGAAGGTAAAGGGCATGAGAGAGAGAGAGAGAGAGAGAGAGAGAGAGAGAGAGAGAGAGAGCAGCCCGGGTGGCTCAGCGGTTTAGTGCTGCCTTCAGCCCAGGGCGTGATCCTGGAGACCTGGGATCGAGTCCCACGTCTGGCTCCCTGCATGGAGCCTGCTTCTCCCTCTGCCTGTGTCTCTGCCTCTCTCTCTGTGTCTCTCATGAATAAATAAAATCTTAAAAAAAAAAGAGAGAGAGAGAGTGTAAAGGGTATAATAAAGGTCACTTAGAAGCAAATATGGCTTGACCTCATTGCTGAAGATAGACTGGTCCCCAACACTGTGCTGGTTGACCCGCGGAGAGCCTTCAAACCTGAACAAAAGATTAGGACTGCCCCACCTGCCCCCACCATCCCCGATGCTCCTTTGTGCCAGGAGAGGCTTCAGGGATACTGTCCTATTCAGGGTGGGTGCCTCCCACACCCTGGTGATAGGATGTGGGCTAAGATTGCCTCTGGGTGAGGATTGACAGGGGCAGCTGGAGGCCCCATGTGGAGCTCATTATTTACTGGTCCCCCAGAAATAAACAAAAGGTAACATCTTTGGTGGATGCTGGAGCTGAATGTATTCTGACATGGTACCCCTTGGATGTCTTCTGAATCCCTCAGTGCCATCAATGATTATGGAAGGTAAACGGTTATGGCCAGGAAGGTCTCTTTGACACTGCAAATTGAGAGTTCTTCCCCATGAGAATACGAGATTGGTTTTTTGTTTTTTAAAGATTTTATTTATTTAAGAGAAAGAGAGAGAGAGAAATCACATGCAAGTGAGCTGTGTAAGCTAGAGTATGAGAGCAGGACGGGGGGAGGGGGGGTGAGGTAGAGGGAGAGAGAGAAACAGACTCTTCTTTGAGCGGGTATCCCGATATGGGGGTCCTTGATCCCAGGACCCTGAGATCATGACCTGAGTCAAAGTCAAATGCTTAACCACCTAAGCCCCCCAGGTGCCCCGAGAATAGGTTTTTATTTCTCTAGTACCAGAGAACATGTTGGGCACTGACATCCTACAAGGTCAAAGTCTCCAAACTTCTAACAGTGAACTGCCTCTGAGTTAGGGTGATCAAACCAGTGCTGAGGGGAAATGCCCACCGGGAACGAGTAAGCCAGCCATCCCCATGAAAGAGTGGTATTGCCAAGTGCTATAGGTATCTGAGGGGCAATAGAGAAGTAGGAGAGACTATCCAAGAACTGCATCAGGTTGGTATCGTACAGCCTGCCCTTAGCTTTTAACAGCACAGTGTGGCCAGTAGGAAAAACAGATGGCTCATGGTGGATGATTGAGAATTAAACAAGATGTTGTCCCCCAATCCATGTAGCTGTGCCCAACGTTGCCACCATTGTAGATACCTTGGCCACAGTCCTAGGAACGTCTCATGTTGGATGGGACTTGGCAAACGCCTTTTTCAATATATCCCTGGCCACTAGACACAAGCTCAATTTGCCTTCATGTGGGAGGGATGGCAATGGACCTTTCAACTGCTTCCCAAAGCTACCTGCCAGCCCCACCGTATGTCACAGGATGGTAGCCCAAGACTTGTCACTGTTCTCCTTCCCCACATCCGTAAAATGGGCCCATTACACTGATGATCTAATGCTGACATGTAAAGACCTGCCTCTTCTGCGGGACACTCTGCAGACTTTGCTGGAACATGTGAGTGGGAGGATGTGTGGTGAACCTGCAGGAAACTCAATGGCACTGCCATTCAGGTTGAGCCTCTCATGAAAGGACAGGATATCACGGGAAGAACTTTTCTGCCTCTCAAAGGGTAGGTTGAGAACATGTCTCATTGACTCACCTCTGCCGTGGTTCAAACTCCCACTTTGACTAAGGCATGTCTGTTTGCAGCATAGGAGGACACCATCTACCAGCCCACCACCTCTTGCGAGAGGGTGCTACCAAGCCCAGTAGGGGATCTAGATCCTTCAAATGCCCCCGTCCCTACTCCTGTGGTCTGTAGGGTGCAAGGGGGGGTATTTCTGCTGATGTCTAGTGTACAGAAGGTTCTAGTCTGGGCAGCCTATCCATGAGAGCTATCATCACTAGTCAGCTCCATGCTGACACCATCTTGATGGAAACAGAACCAACCACAGCAGCCAGTTTGGCTGGTGATCTGGCTGGTGATGGATCACTCAGAAGCCCTGTTAACCCTTTGCACCGATAGTTGGGCTGTTTTAAAAGGACCAACCCTATGACTTGGACAATGAAAAGCTGGGAGATGGATGATCATGAATTAGGCTTTGTGGGGTCAGGGTACGTGGAAAGACCTCTAGGTTCATCTGCAGGAGACTGAGGCATCCTCACTGTCTTCCACATCCAGGCTCACAAGGCGCTGAACCCCACCCCGGCATTCAGAAAGCTGATGCTCCAGCCCAGGTAGGAGCCTTGGCCACCAACCTTTCAGTAGATACAGCAGATTGGGTGCATAGGAAGAGTGGCTACTGTGGCACCTGCCAAAGGAAATGTCTGGGGCCAACCATTGGAGTTCCCAACTGGTAAGGCATTGGCAAATTGATTACATTGGTCCTTTCCCTCTGAGGGAGGGTTCTTTTTTGTGTTATTAAGTAATCTCCACACCCAGCATGGGGCTCAAACTCATGACCCTGAGATCAAGAGTTATATGCTCTGGGGACTGAACCAGCCAGGTGCCCCTGAGTGAGGGTTCTAACTTTGGCTTTGTTTGTGAGGTCATTGTGTCTGGCCTAACCCAAGCTTTCCCCTGTCACCATGCAAAGCAGACTGCCACCATTAGGGGATTAGAGAAACTGGGTATGATGTATGGAAACCCTCATCAAATAGACAGTGATTGGGGTAACTTTTTTTTTTAAAGACTTTATTTATTTATTTATGAGAGACACAGAGAGAGAGGCAGAGACATAGGCAGGGGGAGAAGCAGGCTCCTTGTGGGGAGCCTGATGCGGGACTTGATCCCAGGAACCCAAGATCATGACCTGAGCCAAAGGCGGATGCTTAACCATTGAGCCACCCATGCACCTGATTGGGGTCACATTTTAGGGGCCATGGTGTGCAAGATTGGGCAGAAGAATAGTGAATGGAGGCTCCATCTCCCCTCTATGCCACAGGCAGCCAGGTTGGGAGAAAGGAAGAATGGGATATTATTATTATTATTACTATTACTATTATTTATTATTATTTTTTTAAGAATGGGATATTAAAGCAGCAGGTTAAATCATTAACAGGTAAAGCCACCTTGGCTGTGTGGAGGAATGCATTTGAATGCATTTGAACCCACGACCCTATATGCCAGACTGGGAACCCCTGCCAAAGCACCCAATTTTGTAAAGGTGTGGAGTCTCCAGAGACAGCTATTGCCCTGATGCTCACTGTGGATCAACACGCTGCCCTGCGGAGGATACCAAGTCCCATCAGGTATGGGAGAGGCATTATCTACTGGAATTTACAATGGGACATCCCTTGCAGAGGGGTGAGTCACTTCACTCCTTGGGTGAGGGGGAACGACTCAAACTCCACTGGGATCCTGTTGTCCTGCTGTAAGCCAGATCTGTTGAAACCCGCTATACCTGGAATGGAACACGCACCACAGAAAGAGGGGAGAAGACAGGGATTCTGAACACATCCTGCCCCTAGTCCCATTTCCTCACGCCTGACAGTGCTGCCTCCCCTGTGTGTCCCCCGGCCAACAGGTACGTTATGCAAAACCTGGCCAGGTTCCTAAAGCTGCAGCTGCATTAATAAAAAGACTTCCCAATACAAGTTTCTACTAAATATCTGTCTTCTTTGGCCTTAGACTTCTGCTGCCCCTTGGGTGTCCAGTCATGGGATGGACACCTGAGAGAAATATCTTTCTACAGAGGGCCCACTTGTGTGCCTGGCAAAGGAATCAATCCACACTGTTGGGTATGCAGGCAGCCGCCCCTCTTTAGCGTGTCAGGATTGCCTTGGTGGCTATCACTCCTCCAGGGAGGGGATCAGAAGGCACTTAAGCAGTATGTTAAGGAAGCACAAGCTAGGAGAGGGGCTCTTAATTCAGCTGATATTACCGATATTGATTCAGAAACCTAGTCTGTGGCACACATGCTCAGTAACATTGGGCATTGGCTATTCTTTTCCTGTTGATTGAGTAAAACAGGCAGCCCATCCGAAAGGTCCTAAAAATACCACTATCAGAGCCATAGGTGGCTTCACTCAGATTTGGGATGGGTTCATGTGGTTTACCCCAGGTTGAGCACTCATGTACTCCAATGTAGGGAGCAGAAAAAAAAAAAAAGCACTCTAAAATAGAACCATCCCAAGTACACCAGGGATATGGGATGGATGTCACCATAACCATGTAGTCATTCTGTCATTTTAAAGATTTTATTTATTTATTCATGAGAGACACACAGAGAGAGGCAGAGACACAGGCAGAGAGAGAAGCAGGCTCCAGGCAGGGAGCCCAATGCGGAACTCGATCTCAGGACTCCAGGATCACACCCTGAGCTGAAGGCAGGCACTTTAACCACTGAGCCACCCAGGCGTCTCTCATTTGGTCATTTTAAAGGATCATGACAGGTTTGGCACTGTCACATCCTCCAGGTATTTACTGGGTAAATCCAAATGAGACCCAATGGTTGTGCGGAACAAATCTTTGGCTTGGCTTCCACCTAGGTGACTGGGTTGCTAAATCCTGAGTTCTCCCAGAAATCTGCCCCATGGTAACACAAGCTGCCAATCTCCCTCCCTTCAAGGCCAGGTGGGCACGATGTTTTCCACTGGTATGATCACTTGGCCACCATGTTTGTTCCCTCCATTGGCCTGGAGGAAGTTATAGTAAGTACACATGCCCTTACTAAGTTCCTAGTAAAGCCTTAAATGATAGCCAACAGGGGCGCCTAGGTGGCTCAGTGATTGAGTGTATGCCTTTGGCTCAGGGGGTGATCCCAGGGTTCTGGATCAAGTCCCGAATCAGGCTCCCAGAAAGGAGCCTGCTTCTCCCTCTGCCTGTGTCTCTCATGAATAAATAAATAAAATCCTAAAAAAAAAAATGATAGCCAACAAAGCCTGTCCTACTGAACACCGAAATGTCTCTCATGAGAAAAGCTGTCCTCCAGATTATGATGGCCTTGGACATTACTGTTTGTGAGGTGCCTTGCAAGGAGGCACCTATGCCATTATCCAAGCAGAATGTTGTGTGTTCATACGTGATGAGTCTGCTAATGTATCATCTTTATTAATGCACACGAGGACACAAGTGAATGAATGCCCTGAGTGATCCCACCCCCAGCGTAAGGGACTTAATAAATGAGTAGTTTGGATCATGGGAGTCCTGGTGGAAAAAAACAAGTTGCTTATTTTGGGAGTCATTTTCTCAGTCTGTGCTTTGTCTTGCATCTGCTTAGATTGCTGCTGTGGTAACTGCCTCCAATACAGACAGCCACCAAGCAAGCCATCTTCATGCTAACCACCCAGGGCATTCTGCGGAAGAACGGGAAGTGTAAGATGGAGGTTATGAATGCACGTTCCTCCTAAGCACTGGGAATAAGGGGGTACTTCAAGGGGAACCCAAGGTTAGTTCACTCCTGTAACGCATTATTGGGTCATCTTTTCCAGGACATTTGTGGGTTCTTTTTTTTCTTTTTTCTTTTTTTTTTTTGACACAGAGAGAGCATGAGCAGGGGGGAGGAGCAAGGCAAGAGGGAGAAGCAGGCTCCCCCTGCAGCAGGGAGGCTCCAACTGACTCAATCCCAGGACCCTAGGATCATAACCCCAGCAGAAGGCAGGTGCTTAACCAACTGAGCCACCCAGGTGCCCAGGACGTTTGTTTCTTATGGGCACTGACATTTGAATGTCATATGCTTTTCACATGTCACTAAATACCCTTTTCATTTTATTTCCTCCTTCAATCATTTACACATATAAATACCATTTTTAGCTCACAGGTCCCATAAAAGCCAGACAGTGGGCCAAGCCATGATATTGCAGAAAACTGAAAAATGTAGAAAAGTAGATGATACTCTGTTCCCTAAGTTTTCATACTTTTCCCTGAGGGGTGTAAAAGCATGTTACCACATTAAATACTTCAGATCTCATCCGAAAAAAACTGTCTAAGAATGATGGAGCAGGCAGTTAGTTAGACCTAAGCCGGGATAAGTAGGTCACACACTAGAAGCCTGGGGGCCTTGTTTGTGGCTTTGCGGCAGCAGGCTGGCAGATCAAGAGCACAGGTGCAGAACCTACGGTCTCCTCTGCTGTCGGGTGACTGCCTGGGTTCCTTATAATATATTTGCATTGTGGTTTTGACCCGTCCCCTACCCCCCTGTGGGGGAAGATAGTCCTGACACTCCCCGTAAGAACCTTGTAGGGCCAAAACCTCCCCCTCCCAACCGGTAGGAGGAGTCCCTTAGATGACTAGAAACCTCAGTAGCAGAACATCCTAGCTAAGCGCAAAAAACATTAAAAAAAAAAAAAAAAAAAAAAGACACCTCTAGCCTCAGGTCAGTTGTCATCCCCTCTGGGCCTGCCCGCTCTCCCACCTCCAGAGTGTGCCGTCCTTAATCGACTGCCTTGTGCTTGCTACCTTCCTTCCGGCTGTCCTTACTCCAGCGCGGATCCCCAGGTAAATCTTTGGGGGGGAAGATTTGTGGGGGAATCCGAGAGCCGAGACCTCCATCCACACAACGCACTGTCAATCTCCCGCCGGTAGCGCGAACAAGTCCTCACGTCACACAAGATTTCGTGGCTCACGGTGGTCCCTGTTTTTGGTTACTTGAACTAACCGCTGCATAACCCGTGAAAGTTCCTTTTGGGATGACTTTCTAGAACTGGAACTGCGGTTTCAAACTTCTCCCCTAAACGTCCCTGCGCGTCTCCGGAGGGGCTGATACCGCAAGGGATTGTGGGGAGCGTAGTTCTGGCTTGGAGCGAGCAAGAGCTGGGGTATCACTGGCGGAAATTGCTGGGCGTGAGAAAGGAGCCGCGCATCTTTCCGCAAACGTCGCTCACGGGCGCGCCTGCGCGATACGCGAAGGCGCGGCTTCACTTTCCCTCGCGATTGGCCAGCTGTCTACCGGGCACGCGCAGATGGCCCTTTTGGCCCCTCCCTCCGGCCTTCGCACGGTCCTCTGGGAGTTGTAGTTCAGACTCGTATCCGAACTCGACCTCTGGTCGGCGGCTCGGAGTTGCGAGGCCGTCCCTGCCTTCGGCTCTCCGCTGGGAGGATGGATCCAGGACCGGGGACCGACACGGCGCCGCTGACTGGCCTGGTCTGGTCGTCGGCGTCGGCGCCTCCGCCGCGGGGATTCAGTGCGGTGAGCGACGCCGGGGTCCGGGGCTGAGTGGGGGAGAGGCGGCCGCGTCGGGGTAGCAGCCTGGCTCTGACCCGGGTCCGCGCCGTAGATCTCCTGCACCGTGGAAGGGGCGCCCGCCAGCTTCGGCAAGAGCTTCGCGCAGAAGTCTGGCTACTTTCTGTGCCTCAGTTCTTTGGGCAGCCTGGAGGTAAGGAGCGCCCCCCTTCGGCGTTCCTGGGGTCCGCCCACTCCCCGGTCCGTTTGCGGGACCCTCCGCCAGGCGCGCTGTCCCCGCCGCAGCGTGACTGTCGCTGTGTCCTCCCCTTCCTCCCCCTCAGAATCCGCAGGAGAATGTGGTGGCCGATATCCAGGTCCTGGTGGACAAGAGCCCCCTCCCACCGGGCTTTTCCCCGGTCTGCGACCCCCTGGACTCCAGTGAGGCCCGCGTCCGAGGCTGGGGGTGGGGGCGAGGGGCGGGGGGCCGCGTTCGGGTCCCTGTGGGCAGGACCAGGGAGGGTGGAGGGACGACAGGTGCTTGTTTTTCGAGCCTCGACTGCCCACTCGACGCGCTGGGCGATGACAGGGTTGGCTGAGGAGTCGAGCCCTGATCTGGGGCGGGACCAGATGCCCTGCCCTGAGCAAAAATGAGCCATTGACCTCGAGCAAGAGTTGTGACCTGTTTTATTACTCTTCCTGCTACATCTTCCACCGAACCACGAGCCATTTCCGAGCCTTTTCATTTCCAGGCTTTTGCATACACGGTTTCCTCTGTCTGGAGCGCCCCTCGGAGACTGCCGGCTAGCTATACTTGGTTCTCCCGCGGGTCTCTGCTTAGCCCTCCCCACCCTGTCCTCTGGCTCCGTCCCAGCCCTGACCCTCTGCTTTCCAACCGCCTGGCCCTCCTTGCCTCTCACTGCGTCTTGTCCTGTGAATTTAACTCTCAGGGTGATATCTATTGATAATTGAGGTTGGCAAACTTTTTCTGTACAGGTCCAGATAGTTAATATTTTAGGTTTTGCAGGCCAGATAGTGTCTCTGCCCCGCCCCCCCCATCATCATTTTAAAATGTGAAAACCATTCTTAGCTCATGAGCCCTGCAAAGCGGATCTTGGACGTCTTTTGGCTTGTGGGCCAGAGTCTGCTGCCCCCTGGATTAGAAGACTAAGGACATGTGATGTTTGCAGGGCCGGCCAGGATGGGCAGTCAGTTCTGTCTGATTCCACACCTGCCCACCCTTGCCGTAGGTGCCCATGCTCACCCCATGAGGCTTCTCCATGTCACCAAAGATAAGCTTGCCCCAATGGGTCTTTCTTTCTTTTCTTTTTTTTTTTTTTTTAAGATTTTATTTATTTATCTGAGAGAGAGAGAGAGAAAGTACAAGCAGGAGCAGAGGAAGAAGCAGACTCCCTGCTGAGCAGGGAGCCTGATGTGGGGCTTGATCCCAGGACCCATGAGATCATGACCTGAGCCAAAGGCAGATGCTTAACCGACTGAGCCCCCCAAACCCCCCAGGCCTGCCTCAATGGCTCCTAAGGGCTACATGGAGTCCCCTCCTATGGCTGTACCATTCATGATTTAACTACTGACCTAAAGCTATCCAGGTAGCTGCCTTTTTTTTTTTTTTTGAAAGATTTTACTTATTTATTCATGAGAGACAGAGAGAGAGAGAGAGAGAGAGAGAGGCAGAGACACAGGCAGAGGGAGAAGCAGGCTCCATGCAGGGAGCCCGATGTGGGACTGGATCCCAGGACTTCCAGGATCACGTTCTGGACTGAAGGCAGTGCTAAACCGCTGAAACACCCAGGCTGCCCTGGGTAGCTGCCTTAAACAGTGCCCTGGCGAGTATCATCCTGAAGCCATCTTTGGGTCCCTTCGCTGCTTTTTCCGTCTTCTTACTCCCTTGCACTCCCCCCACTCCCAGAGGCCTCTGTGTCCAAGAAGAAACGCATGTGTGTGAAGCTGGTGCCACTGGGGGCTGCAGACATGGCTGTGTTCGATGTGCGGCTGAGTGGGAAGACCAAGACGGTGCCTGGATACCTGCGAGTAGGGTAGGGCCACCCCCAGCTTCTGGCCTCCTTTGCCTCCCAGCTCCCATGTTTGCCCTGCTGACCCTCAGGGACTCTCCTGAGGCCTCCAGTGCCTTCAGTCACTTCACTGTGCTTCGACTTCCACAGGTTAAACCGGGACAATTTTTTTTTAAAAGATTTTATTTATTTATTTATGAGACACACAGAGAGAGGCAGAGACATAGGTGGAGGGAGAAGCAGGCTCCCATGGGGAGCCTGATGTGGGACTTGATTGCCAGACCCTGGGATCACGACTGAGCCGAAGGCAGACGCTCAACCACTGAGCCACCAGGTGCCCCAAACCAGGAGTAATTGTATCAGTCCTGTAAGGTTCTTGGGAGGAGTGAGTTGATATGTCTGAAGTGCACAGTACAGTGACCAGACCCAGCAATATTAATTCGGATGTTGCTCAGGGTGTGGGCTAAGAAAAAATGCAAACCACCCAAAGGACTGGGGTCATCCTTTTGGGCCAGGACCCCTTTCTACTTCTCTCTCCTTCTAGAGACATGGGGGGCTTTGCCATTTGGTGCAAGAAGGCCAAGGCCCCAAGGCCGGTGCCCAAGCCCCGGGCTCTCAGTCGGGACATGCGGGGCCTCTCCCTGGACCCACCTGCTCAACCCAGGTGAGTCCCAGGCTTGGGAGTAGGGTGGCCATGGGGGGAATTAGGCCTGACCCACACTGTCCTGACTCTACCAGCAAGGATGGCTTTCCAGAGCGGACCCTGTCCAGGTTAGGCTCTCGGGCATCTACTCTGAGGAGGAGTGACTCCATCTATGAGGCCTCCAACCTCTATGGCATCTCAGGTGAGTGCCAAGCAAGAAACTGAGGCACCGGGTGGGGCAAGACTGGCTCATGGTTTTATAGCTAGGAAGGTGTGGGGCTGGGGTTGGAACCAGTTCTGGGATCCCCAGTTTTCCAAAGACTGGGAAGAGCCAGGGGTTTGGGGCTACCACCCTCTTTGGCTAGGGTGGACCACAGGCAGGCCTCAAGATCCCTGTATCTCAGCCCCTACCCTTACCTGCTTTCCTCAGCCATGGATGGTGTTCCCTTCACACTGCACCCCCGGTTCGAGGGCAAGAGCTGTGGCCCCCTGGTGAGTCTCTGCTGTGGGGAGCCTAGGTCTGTCTTCCTAAGGGTCAGGATGCAGAGAGGTTCATCTGTGGATCCAGTCCCCCAGCGCAGAGGCCCGTGTTCCTGGGTTAGAGGAGGCTGGAAGCTGGTGGGGTGGGGCTTAGTCCCAGAATGGCAAATCAGGAGGGACAACTGGATGCTGGTAGCAAGAGACCATGGTGGGAAGGGTGAGGGGATGATCAGGCAAATATTGGGGGGGGGCCCTCCCTGAGGATGGGGGAATGGGGTTCCAGGGTGGTGTCCCTGCCCAAGACTGACCTGCCTCTGCCTACCAGGCCTTCTCTGCTTTTGCCGATCTGACCATCAAGTCACTGGCGGATATTGAGGAGGAGGTGGGTGCAGGACCAGGATGGGGTGCTGGGGGAGCCCCCACTTTCTTGCCACCCCAGTCTCCCCAAGCCACACCCCATCTCTTGCTAAGTCCCCTAATTGTCTCCCCTCCTCACCATTCCTCAGACACTACTATGGCCCCTCACTCACTGTGTTCTCCTTACCCACCCCTGCTCCCCCCAGTATAACTACGGTTTCGTGGTGGAGAAGACTGCAGCTGCACGCCTGCCCCCCAGTGTCTCGTAGCTCTTCGTCAGGCCCAGGGAAAGCCCGCTGCCCAGCACCCCTGACACACCCCAGGACTGGCAGCTACCCCACCCTGCAGCATCTTGGGAACCTTGGTGGTGCAGGGCTTTCTAGACTAAGCCACCCAGTGGAACCACAGCCCTGGAGAAGGAGCAAGACCTGTCTGCTTGGTGATGGGGTCTCTGGCCTGCCTCGCCCCCGGGCCCTACAAGGCAGAGGTGGGGGCTGGATGGAAACCAGTGCCTTCAAGTCATTTGTGTCAAAACGTTCCGGTGCCCGGAGGCCACTCAGGCATCCTCCCGGCAATAAACATTGCCCTGTGCCCACCGTCTGGAGTCCTGATCCCCGCCGAGGGTCCTCTGTGGCTCGTGGTCTGTGCCACGCACATCGAGCACAAGCCAGGGAGCAGATATCCACCCAGTTAACAAAATTGTGGACGGGAGGCAACGCTGCTGCCACTCCCAGAATATTCTGCAGAGGGGTAAACAGGCTCAGTGAGTGAGCGAGACTGTAGAACACAGAAGACCCGGTCGGCCCCTCCATCACTGCACATAGCAGGAATGATAGTTTCTGTTGGGTTTATATGGTGGGGATCACATCCCCAGCACCTCCACAGTATCTCATTTAATCTCCCCACACCCCGGTGGGAAGCCCCGGTTTTGTGTGTCTTACATATAGGGAAACTGAGGTAGGGGAAGCTAAGGTCACAGCTGATTTTTTTTTTTAAAGATTTTATTTATTTGAGAGAGAGGGAGTGAGCAAGCACGAGCAGGGGAAGGGGCAGAGGGAGAAGCAGACTCCTCGCTGAGCACAGAGCCGATGCAGCGCTGGATTCCAGGACCCTGAGATCATGACCTGAGCCGAAATCGGATGCTTAACCAACTGAGCCACCCAGGCGTCCCCCACAGCTGAGATTTGAACCCAGAGCCTGCTCTCTTAATCTTAAAGCTGTTCTATGTGTCTTTTTTTTTCTCTACTGTGTGATGGATACATTCTGTCCAAAGCATTCTATAATGTTGTAGTGAAAACTGAGAGAGTACTGGATTCCACAGCAAATACCCAGGTACCTTCCTGCAAGCCTTTGGTCACATTTTTGTCAGGCAATCGATACATGACCTTGTTCTCTGTGTGTTTTAAGACACCTTTTATTTTATTTTTTTTAAAGATTTTATTTATTTATCCATGAGAGACACAGAGAGAGAGAGAGAGAGAGGCAGAGACACAGGCAGAAGGAGAAGCAGGCTCCATGCAGGGAGCCCGATGTGGAATTCGATCCCCGGACTCCAGGGTCACACCTGGGCCGAAGGCAGGCACTAAACCACTGAGCCACCCAGGGCTCCCCAAAGACACCTTTTATTTTTATTTATTTTTATTTATTTTTATTTTTTAATTTTTATTTATTTATGATAGTCACAGAGAGAGAGAGAGAGGCAGAGACATAGGCAGAGGGAGAAGCAGGCTCCATGCACCGGGAGCCCGACGTGGGATTCGATCCCGGGTCTCCAGGATCGCGCCCTGGGCCAAAGGCAGGTGCCAAACCGCTGCGCCACCCAGGGATCCCCCCAAAGACACCTTTTAAAATACACCTTACTGCTTGGCTCACACTGACTTTCAGCCAACAGCACTATAACTCATGCCTGAAACAAAGCTCATCTAACTAACACACATTTTCTCCAGGGGACACATCCAGCCTTTTTGCATTCAGAGACAGTAAGGCAGCACCAAGTACTATACTTAGAGGCCTTTTTAAGTAGAAAAATTGCCAACAAAAACACAAATATATACAAAATGTGCTACTAGATAGACCATAAAAAGGCCACCTGTTTACCATCAGAGCCGAAGGACGATGGCAGGGTGTCACCACATTCCACCTCAATGGGGACCGTGTGCCTCAGTGATACAAACTCCCCTCCCCCCCCACCTCTGCTCTGAGCATGTCCCTGAATGGCTACAAAGTGCTGCAAGTATTGGTTTGGGGGTTGCAAATAAAGCTTAATGGGTGGAACTCACACGTGTGGGGGTCTGTAGCATCAAGGTAACCTAGTCCGCAGCAGTCAGGAACATCCTCCAATCTTTGTGGCTTAGAAAGATGAAGTCTTCTTCTATTTTTTTTTTAATTTTTTTAAGACTTTGTTTATTTGACACAGAGCACAAACGGGGGGAGCGGCAGGCAGAGGGAGAAGCAGGACCCTGGGATCATGATCTGACCTGAAGGCAGGTGTTCAGTGAACTGAGCCACCAGGTGCCCCACTAGGCTTCTTCCTCATTCATACCACATGCCCGTGGCAGAGCAGCAACGGACTCTGCTGGTCACAGTCTCTGAGACCTGCCTGAAGGGGCTGCCACCATCTCACCATGACAGTGGGGGCAGGCTCAGAAAGCTCTTACCCTGTCAGTGAAATGCCCTGGCCTGGAAGGGCCTCATCAAAGTTCTGCTCGGAGATCACTGGCCAGAAGGCACCCCACTGGGTCCCCGGAAGGGGTGCACCCCCCACCCAGGTACTTGTATCTAACAGCATTGTCCCGGGGGGCTGAGGGCAGAGATCTGTCCTGCTCTGGGGTCTGAGGGAAACAGGATGGCCCTGTGCTGGGAGTCTGAGGGCGGAGACTGCGTGCTGTCGAGGGAAGAGACTGTGCAAAATGTGCCCGTCCCCCAGGTGCTTCAGCTGCCTTGGGAAAACTAGGCCTTGGGTGCTGAGACATCTCCCCACATCTCCCCTCCCTGGGCCTTGCCAGGTCCCGCCCAGGCTGCCCTGGCGCCGGCCACGGAATCTGATCCCGCCAGGAAGCAAAGGCCGTTTGTTCTCCCTTCTCGGCCACCCTGACACCAGCTCTGGATCACTTTCCAGGACACCCGCGAGTGACCAGGGGCCCCCAGGTGAGCCGTCCTGGTCTCGGCTCTGACTGGACTTGGTGGCCAATGACCCTGCAAGATCCCTCTGAGCCCCGTGGGGCCTAAGGACACCCTCAGGAAGGTGTGGGAGAGTCACCACCAAGGAGCCCACCCACCCACCCACTCCCAACTCGGGCCACGTCCATCCCGACTGCCATGGCTGAGCCTACACCATCTTGGGCTACAAGGAGAGAGCCAAAGCTTTATCCTTCCTGCCTTTGGCTTCTCCCAGGTGCTGAGACAGGTGTCACCTCAGGTGAGATGAGGTCCCAGCTCCCCTGCTCACTAGCCGGTGACCCTTGAGCAGTGACTTAACCTCTCTATACCTCAGTTTCTCCATCTTTACAATGGGACTCTCCATGGTGCTTACCTCAGTGCCGCTCCGAGGGAGAATGCACGCATACTGCTCTACCGACTTGCAGAAACACTTCCCAGCTCAACAGTTCTTACAGCGTAAAGTCTAAGCAGGTGCATGCGGGGTGCAGCCCCGGTGGCCTCTGCTAGCGCAAACTCCATACTTGTATTCCAATGCTTCTGAGCCCAGCTGTGGCCCCTGCTGCTCTCTCCACCCCCAGATCAGAGCACCCACCTATGCCAGATTCAAACATCTGTCTGCCACCCCCTTTGAAGCCCCCTTAATGCTACTGCCTCCGACCTCACCGTTCATTCTGCCTACTACTGAACTTGATGTAAGTGTAATTCCCTAATGAGTTCTCTTCTGAGTCTGGCTAATTCTGTTCAATATTATTTCTGTGACGTTTATCTAGGGTCAGAGGATAAACACCCCAGGCCTTGAGCCTCTGTGTTGGGGTCACTCTGCTGTGTGTGCTCTTTGCTGTCTCCCAGAGATCCCCAGCAGGATGGAGCCCAGGCAGTCATGGTACTGTCTGCTTATTGGTGTCCCTGAAGGTTTGGTGTCTCTGGGGCTTCCTCCCTTGTAAACAAACCACACCCCCGTCATCATCTCATGGTCTGGTTCTGATGATCCCAACCCAAGGCAATGTCTTTCGGAGATGTTATTCACTCTCTAATCACACCAGGGTGCCAACAGCTGCTTGTTTTTGCGTGGCCTGTGGAATTAATGGAGACATCAATCCCCTTTCTGATCTGGTCCTCGCAGCTGTGTTTGGTGGAGTGGAGGAGGTTACTTTATTTTATAAAGGACACTAAAGTGGCAGGTCGCATGACTGTTCCCTGAGCCAGGTCTGTCCCAGCTCCTGGAGCACCAAACCCTTATCAGGTAGCCAGGACACACAGCGACGACCTCAGCATTTGGCTTCCAGCTGAGGCCCAGCCTCGTCCCCTCTCACTTGATTCTGGCTGAGATATGAGGATGCTTGGCACCCCTTCCAAAGCAGAGCCCGGGGGGGTGGGGTTGGTTTCATCCGGGCAATGGGCAGCCCGCTCCCGGCTTCGTTTCTAGGGCTCCTATTCTGGGTCCCAGGAGGATGAGCAGGGGTCAGATGGGGATGAGGCTAGTGAGCTCACAGGGTGCAACATTTAAGGAGCTTTTAGTTCAGGAGCCCATCTCCACCTGCAGTGCCTCCTTAAATTTTTTAATTAAAGTAAAATTCACATGAATTCTCCATTTTAAAGTATACAGTTCAGTAGCATTTAGTGCACTGAGAATGTTGTGTAAACATCACCACTGTCTAGTTCCAGAACATTTATATCACTCAGGAGGGAAACCGCATCCTCGTGAGCAGTCACTTCTTATCCTTGTCCCCCAGCTGCTGGCAGCCATTCACCTGCTGTCTCTGTGGATTTGTCTGTTCTGGACATTTCATATATGTGGAATCAACACTATGTGGCCTTTTGTGTCTGACTTTTTACACTTGGAGTTTTCAAGCTCCATCCATGTGTACCATATCAGTGTTTTTGTCCCTTTTCATGCCTGAGTAATATTCCATCACATGGCTTGATCACCTGCCCCATTCCAGTGGATTCTCAGAAACTGTAATTTCCAATGTTTCTTGGGCACCTGCTCTGTCCTGGAGCTCTTTGTGAAGGGGTAACCAGATTCCAGCCATCACCACCATATGGTCTCAGTTCCTGGGCCTCAGTTTCCCCATCTGTAAATAGGGTTATCCTGAAGATTAACTGAGGCCAGGAAAGTGAATGGTATGTGCCTGCAGAACCAGGCATGTGATAAAGACGTGACATTTCTTATTCTTTTAAAGTAAGTTCTGCACCCAACGTGGAGCTTGAACTCATGACTCCAAGATCAAGACTTGCATGCTGTACCGACTGAGCCAGCCAGGTGCCCCGAAATTTATTCTTATTTTTTAAAAGGATTTTATTTATTTATTTATTCATGAGAGACACAGAGAGAGAGGAAGGCAGAGACACAGGCAGAGGGAGAAGCAGGCTCCATGCAGGGAGCCTGATGCGGGACTCGATCCTGGGTCTCCAGGATCATGCCCTGGGCCAAAGGCGGTCACTAAACTGCTGGACCACAAGGGCTGCCCCAAAATTTATTCTTATTTTATCTTTTTCATTGATATTTATTATGCTCCCCGAGAACCCATGCTTATTGGGTGCCCCACATGTCAGGCGCCACGTGGGATGTTCATGTGTATTATCTCTCCACTTCATTCCACCAGCAAAGAGGTCTCTGCAGCTTCCCAGTGGCTCTGGGAGGAGGCAGCTGGAATTGGGGTCAGTGGGCCACTAGGGTCTGGGTGTATTGGATCAGCAGGGTCCCTGCCAGGGTCAGATTTAGGAGAGGAGCCCCCCCTCCCCACTGGGCACTGTTACCTCTCTCTCCATTAGAAAAGGCCCCAGGGGGGTTTTAAGCCACTTTGTGGCTGAGCTGCTCCTCTCCCTGGGCCTCAGAGTGCCTGTATGGCCCAGGAAGGGACCCACTGGGAGAATTCTGGGGACATCTGTCCATTTGGGGTGAGGGTGGAGGCCAGGCATTCCCACCCCTAGTGAAATTTATATGCATGGAGATTTGTAGGACATGGGCCCCGACTGGGGTCTATAAAGAGTACACCCTTGTACCCCACTTCAGCCTCCACATCCCACTCCTGTGACTCCACCCATCATGCTGGGCCTGGGCTTGACCACACAGCATGTTTGGATGTGGCTCAAGTGACAAAGGTGATAGTGAAGGTTGGAGTTTATTTGAGGGTCGTGAAGGTCATGTGGGATGGGAGTGGGACCAGGGCCTCTGGAGATCCCTAGGGCTCCAAGTTTGTTTGTGTGTTTTTTTAAGATTTTATTTGTTTATTCATGAGAGACACAGAGAGAGAGGCAGAGACATAGGCAGAGGGAGAAGCGGGCTCCCTGCAGGGAGCCTGATGTGGGACTCGATCCCGGGCCCTGGGATCATGCCCTGAGCTGAAGACAGATGCTCAACCTCTGAGCCACCCAGGCGTCCCCTCTGGGGCTCTGAGTTATCCAGTCTAAGCCTTGCCAGTTTCATGAGCCCCAGAAAGTGGCCATCAACCCCCCTTTTCCTGCCACCAGGGGCCCTGAATGATGACAGCAGAGGTTGGCATGTATTGAGGACCTACTGTGCACAGGCACCTGGAATGGTTTACATTGAGTCTCACAGGAGCCCTAGGTGGAGGAACTGCTTCTGTCCCCATTTTATAGACAAGGAAACTGAGACACAGCGCAGCAAAGCCCTCGGCCAGGGGCCCACAGCCAGAAGGGGGTCCAGCCCTCCAGGGGCCCCTGTGGCCCTGGGCTGCTCTGAGCTCAGCACACACAGATTTCAAATGCTCACAGCCCGGAAGAAGTCGCAGAGTCTGAGACTTGCACTGTCAGCAGCATGGGGGTTAGAGAACCCGGGTTCGAATCCTGACTCTGACGCTCAGTACTGGCCATGGGACTCCTGGTGAGTCACTGCCCCTCTCTGGACCTCGGTTTCCTCATCTGTAAAACGGATGGAGACATTTAGAGAATCACTGTTTAAACCCAACCCTCCCCTCCTGCCTCTAACATCTGACAGCTACATTTCCCAGCCTTTCCTGCCTGGAGATGTGGCCATGTGACTCTGTTTTTGCCAGTGAGATATAAGCAGGAGGGTCCCAAGGCCTCCTAGAAAGATTTCTAGAAGATGCTGAGCCCCCCACCCCTTGGCCTCTGCCTTTCCCTCTGAGGGAGGAGGTGAAGGCTAGAGCACTGGCAGCCGCTTTGTGCCATGAAGCAGCCTTGAGGACACAAGCCAGGGATGCTGTGAACTGAGAAATCAAGTCATATTACTGTGGTTGAGTCTGGACCTCTCTGTCAGGCAGCAGGCCTGACACCAGGTCACTATCTCTGATCCTTGGGTTCACACTAGTGTGGAGTCCTTCCCCGAGGCCCCTGGCCGGTGGCCCAGCATGCTGCGCATCTCGTGGGTGACCACTTCCCAGTGCCGCCTGCCAGCAGACAGAGTCCGGTGCATGCGGGGTAAAGGCAGGCTGCTCTCCCGGCCTCCCCCCAGGGCTGCAGGTGCTGTAGCAGTGCCCGTGGGTCTGAAGGGGTCCCCAGATTCTGGGAAGGATGAGTAGGGGGTCCGGTGGTGGGTACCCTGCTGGGGCTGAGTCCTGGGGCTGGCCTTGGAGACTTCAGCAGGGCGGACAGGGTCGTCTTCAAAGTGCGGTGGAGACAGCTCATGGAGGCTACGGCGGGTGGCCCGGGCAGCCCGGAGCAGAGTGTGGGTGAGCGCCGCCACCAGCACCAGAGCACCCACTCCGAGGATGGAGGCGGCGGCCGCACCTGTCTCGATCTCAAAGAGCAGCAAGGCATAGATGGACAGTGCTGGGGGAAGAAAGGGCTCTCATTTACTTAGTCACCAAACGTTTGCTCCCCAAGCCGTGAGAGAGCTCCCCCAAACACCGGGCATACAGCATGACAGGCGCATAGCTTAACTACCTAATCCTCTCATATTGTCGTCATATCCATTTTACCACAAAATGGTAAATTTTATGTTATGAGTACTTGACCACAACTAAAGCAACCCGAATCTCAGGCTTCCTGAAGCCCGTGATTAACTTTCAGGGAACCACAGCCCCTCTCCGGCCTTAGTTTGCTGCTCTGAACAAGACGGTTGGTGACCTGACCTTGAGGTCTGATCTGTACTAGTTTTCCGCTGACGTATCCAGCGCCCAGTTGACACCATTCGTTTTGATGAGGACTGGCCTGCACCTTGTAGGACATTTAGCAGCTTCTACCCACTAGATACAGTAGCATTCTCTCCCTTCCCTGTCATGACAAGCAAAAACGTCGCCAGAGGGGCACCCGGGTGGCTCAGTGGTTGAGTGTCTGCCTTTGGCTCAGATCATGATCCCAAGGTCCTGGGGGAGCCTACTTCTCCTCCCACCTATGTCTCTGCCTCTCTGTTTCTCTCATGAATAAATAAATAAAATATTTTTTAAAAAGTCTCTAGATATTGCCAAATGTCCCCCAAGTCAGCAGAATCAGTTCCCCTTGAGAACCATTGTCCAGTCCCTACCGTCACCCTGAGCACTATGGCAGGAGCACGGACCCACGGCTCTGGCATCAGTAATGTGCATGGTACTAGGCTTGGCCAATCAGAGCATTGCTTCCCTTGGTTGTAGCGATTGGTGCATGGCTATCACATGACCCAAGCCCAGCCAATCAGAGCCATCCTTGGGACTTTCAACTGGGCTGTGGGTAGGGAGGAAGTTTCTTACTGCAGCAGCCAAGGAATTGGCAGAAGAGAAACCCAGAGTGGATGGAAGACTTCTTGGCCCTTGGCTGGTTGTTTTATGCTTTCTCTGGCTCTGTATTCTTGCCTTTTTTTTTTTAAAAAATATTTTATTTATTTATTCATGAGACACTCGGAGAGAGAGAGGCAGAGGGAGAAGCAGGATCCCTGCAGGGAGTCCCATGCAGGACTAGATCCCCAGACCCCAGGATCATGCCCTGAGCCAAAGGCAGATGCTCAACCTCTGAGCCACCCACCTGGGTGGCTATATTCTTGCTTTTAAGATGCCACACTGCAGCATATTTGACATATTAAAGTGAGGCCAAGGACTTTTTTTTTTCTCTAAACATTTTTGAAAAGGTTTTTTTAATTATTCTTTTGGCTCTGGCTAGCAACAAATGGATGATTGGATGATTGGCTTGATGTGCTTGGGAATTCTTGCTGAGTGAGGTCACCTAACCTCAAAAAGAATCTAAATGGGAGCTGAACAAATTCTTAATTTAACACTTAACAAGGCTGACACACTTATCTCTTTTCCCCTCTTTCTGAGTTTTTCTCGTAGATTAGAATGAGGATGTCTTATTCTACAAGTCTCCAACACTTTTTTTTTTTTTTTTTTTTTTTGCCAGGCTGTGAAAAGGCTCAAGATTGTAGGCATTGTGTTGAAAGCACTTACAGATACAGCATCTTTCTCTGGGGATACCAGGAGAAGAGGGGAAGTGAGAGGAATTTCTGATTACATTGTTTGAGCACCTAGATCCAGCTGCACCTGAGGACAACCACCCCTAATCTTTACAGATACATGAATCATCCCATCCACTCTTCTTTTAAAAAACTCACAACTGGAGCATTTTATTAAGTCGAACATCAAAAGTTATTCAGAGTTTCCTGTACATTATACACCCACATATTCCCTTATGTTCCCATAATGGAATATAGGCTCATGTCTCACAAATAAATAATTTAAATATGTTCCTAAACTTCTATTTCTCTGTTGCAGGAATAAGAAAAAGACAGTAACAGCAAATATCTTGTTTTTCATTCAGCTGAATATTTTTTTCTTCCAGTAAAACAGGTTGTTTATAGGAGTGCCAGTGGTCTACGTATGATTCAGCACTGAGTCTGCAGTACCATCAATACATTTTTCAGGATTAGAACAAAATATAAGATGTCAGGGGTCTCTTTAAGGAATCTTGATGATTTGGTTCCTTTTTGGTAAGTGTGGGTGAGAGATGGTGGATTTAAGAAAAGTTATTACAATTTAGGAAAGGAAAGACAGTGCAGTGTGTCCTTCTGTCACCCACATTATTAGTTTTTCTTCTGCTTCATGTTTTGGGATTTATAACTACATTTCTGGTTTATAAAACATATATACACATGTACATGTATATATATATATTTTTTGAGGGGGCAGTGTTTGGTTTTTGTTTGTTTTGTTTTTGTTTTCCTAAGCTATTCTTGGGCTGGAAGTTTCAACATTTGTAACCAAACAGTTTTTACTAAGACCAACCTGTGAAACACTATCCCCAGAAAACCACCAAGGACTTAAAAGCTTTTGTTCAAACCAAATCTGAGAAACTGAAGAATCAAAAATATTCTGGAGACAGCTACCACTTATGGAACCCGCACTGGGTTCCAATAACTGGGGTCAGATGCTGTTCATGGGCTTTCATTGGAATTAACCCAGAATCCCCTAAGCAATTCTAGAAGGCAGGGAAGTATGCATCCCTGCTGTACCGATGAGGGAACTGGGACACAAAGGAAATCTGCCCAAAGTCCCAGAGCAAGAAAGTGTCAGAGCTGAGAGTCTAACATAGGCAGATTGGCTCTGGAGCTGACTTCAGTTATGGGACCACTACCCCTGGCCACCCCAGCCTGGGGCTCTAAACCCCACCTTCTATCCCCCAGCACGCACCTGCTAAGTAGACGGAGACGCCACAGCAGAAAACACCAAGGGCCACGTGTCTGAGGAGACGGCAGTCATAGAGAAACCAGTCAGACCTGAGAAGGAGGGACGCAGGAAGAGAACGAGCTCAGGGGGTGGAACTGGTGGGGGAAGGCCAAGGAGGAGAGGCAGGGAGAGTGGCCCAGCTTTGGGGGACTTGAGATCTATGGGAGGACTCAACCATCCATCCATCCATCTCTCTCCACCTACCTATTCATTTGTTCTTCCAGGTAAATGTCCACTACTACTTACCATCCACTCATCCCCATTGATATTCAACCACACAGCCATCATCCACTTAGCCAGGCCCTATTAATCCATCCATCCACTTATTTAAATAGCAACCATCCATCCGTCCTTCCATTTGTGATTCACCACCCATCTACCCCATCCATCCATCCATCGATCCATCCATCGATCCATCCATCCATCCTTCACCCATCCATCCATCATCCATCTCCCACTCACCATCCATTGATCCAATCAACTATCCATCTGTCCATTCATCCACCCCTCATTCACCACTCATCCATCCACCATCCATCCCCTCTCTCTTATGACTCATCCATATACATCAGTCCATTCAAATATCCAACATTCATGAGGCAGCTATTATGCACAGACACTTGCTAGGGACCTGACTTCTCATTATTTTATGGACCATAAGCTTATTTGGGAAATGAAGAAACCAGGGTAACTTGTCATCAGACATGATAGAAACAGAGATTCCCAAGAGCTGAGACTGATTAAGGACTTAGTTTTGAGCCTGGTACTGTGCTAAGCACTTCTGTTGTGTGCACTCTCCCTTCTCTACTCCTGGAGGTTTAGGAAATGGAGGCTCTGACAGCTTCCATTATCACTCACCTCCTTCCCCACAACCTCCCCTCCCGGCCCCTGTTTTCTTGTGTGGCAGCTGGAGGGTGTTATTTCAAACCAAAGTCAGATCATGCCCCTCCTTGCTCACAACTCTCGGGCAGAGTAAACCCCAAAGTCTTCACCATAGCACAGGAAGCCCCTACATGCTCCAGTTCCGGATTTCCCTGTTCTTATCTCCTTCGTGTCTCCCTCCAGCCACACCAATCACTACCCTCTAACACCCCAAGGTCATTCCTGCCCCAGGGCCTTTGCACGTGCTGTTCCCCCTGCCTGGATCACAGACCTCCAGATCTTCTGCCCCCTTTCCTCCTTCAATTAAGTCTCTGCCCAAGCCTCCACTGATGGTCCCATCTCAACAACACCCTATCCTCTTCTGCATCACCCATTTTCTTCCTTTCCCAGCATTTATCCTGGGATTGACATTATTGTCTAGTCTCTATTGTCTACCCCAAGAGGGCAGATCTGGATCCATCTGGTTCCTGCGGTGTATCCTCTACAAGCTATGTTGGGCTCAGCCCCCTGCAGGCACCCAATACATATTTGTCGACTAACAGATGAGTGCAGTTCAGCACCCCTTGAGCTGTGGAATGGATAATGGATACTGCACACTTTAGGTGGGATCAGCTCCAGCGGGGGAAGTTCCCATCTGCTGAAATCCATGGAATCCTGGCCCCTTCTGGCTCCCCTGCCCCAGCATCCTGGAGGAAAACACTGGGAGGTGGGGCAGCAGAGAGTCCTTGACTCAGGGTAAATTCCTCACTCTCCATTCCCTGCCCCCTGACACCTGCCTCCCCCCGCCCCCTGCCCATGTTCCAGGTGCCTGAGTAAGGAACCCCAACCGGGGGCCAGAGCACAGGATCTGGCTCTACCAGGAGCATGTTCACATCTAGTCCACCTGCTTCCAAAAAGGGCAGCCTAGAGATCAGTCTCCCCTGTGTGAGGCTCAGTTACAAAGGGAGGTAGCAACACCAGCAGCCCAGGGACTGGGGGGCCTTCGCTGGGTTAGTCCACAGAACACGAGAAGCACAGCGAGCTTAGGGTTCCCTAAGTGAACGTCAACACTGGGGCCAGCCTACCCTGGGTCTTCTCTGACTGCAGTTTCCACCTCTGTAAAATGGGGGTCACTGTAGTCGGTGCACCTGCTGTAAATTTTCAACTACTATAGGATGAAGGGAGGGAGAGATGGTAGAGGGAGTGGGGGATAGAGAGAGGGGAGAAAAGGAGGTCGGGATGGAAGAAAGGGGGAGGGAGAGGGGAGAGGGAAGGCTCTCCCCCAACCTGAGGCCCCCGAGAGGGGCAGGCTCCCCCGGGCTCTCCGGGCCCCCAGCCGGGCCTCGGGGAGGAGGGGACTGTCCTACCTGCCGGGGCCAGGCCCCCGCGCCAGCTCGGCGCCCAGATGGCCGCAGAGCGCGGCGAGCAGAAGGCAGGTGAGGCCCAGCACCAGGGCGAGCGCGGCGAGCGCGGCGGCCAGCGGCAGCAGCGCCCCGGCCGCGTCCTCGGGCAGCCCGGGGCCGCCGCCCAGCTCGGGGCCCAGCCCGTCGGCGCGCAGCCCCCGAAGCTCCGCGCGGCCCGCCTGCAGCTGGAACAGCAGCTGCGCTCCCAGCGCCGCCAGCACGGCCGCCGGGATGCCCAGCAGGGTCATCGCGGCCAGCACCCGGCCGCCGTACGACCGGGCCATGGCGGGGTCTGCCGGTCGGGGTCGGGGTCGGGGTGGGGGCGGGGGCGGTCAAGGAATAAAAGAGACTTTAACCGGGCAGGTGAGTCGGGCGGGCGTCCAAGGGCCTGCACGGGGTATCTGAAAGTTGGGGGGCCGTCGGGGGACTGGCGTGCCGACCGCGGTGGGGATGAGAAAGTGCCTCGAAAACTTGGGACCAAGTCTTTTCTCCTCCCTCTGGGGACCCTGCGGGCGCCCCCTCCCGGCGTCCACGTCCTGGGCGGGCGGGGCCGGCGCGGGGCGGGGCGAAGATGGGACGGAGGTGGCCCCGGGAGCCGCCAGGGCTGGGTGGCCGGATCCAGGGAGCCCCACAAGCCCGCAAACTCATTAAAGCGAGTCCCACACCACCCACTGCCCTAAGCACCTGTTTCATTGTTCTTTAAAAAAGGAAATTTGAACGAATTTTTAAATAATTCCCTTTGATATTCAGTCTCTTATCTGCGGACCTTGCAATTGGCTGTGATTTCCCCTCCCTCAACCTTCTTTCAAGGCTTTGCAGAAATGTCGCCTTCTGGGTGAGGCTCTTTGGGGCCCCCGCTTGACCAGGCTCCCCTGTCTTTTGCTGCTGGGCTTTGTTCTTCCCGTGACACGTTTTTGGTTATTATGATTTATTTTTCATTTTTAAAATTGAGGTGAAATTTACATGACATAAAAGAAACCACTCTGAAGTGAACAATCCAGTGGCATTTAGTACATGCATGATGTTGTGCAAACAACATGTCCGTCTAGTTCTGGAATATTTTCATCACCCCAAAAGGAGCCCCTCATCCCCCACCCATTAGCAATCACTCCCCACTCCTCCTCCCCCAGCCTTGGCCGCCCTGATCTGCTCTGTCTCTAGATTTGCCTGTTCTGGACATTTTACATACATGGAGCCAGGCAGTATGTGATTCTTTGTGTCCAGCTTCTTTCACTGAGCAAAATAATTTTTTGAGGTTCATCCATGTGGTACCGTGTAGCAGTTCTTCATTGCACATAATGGTTGAATAGCACCCTACTGTGTGGATGGACCACATTTAGTTTATCCATTCGTTTGTTGAGGGGCATGTGGGTTTTCCCCCCACCTTTTAGCCGTTGTGAATAGTGCTGGTGTGAACATGCACGCACAATTATTTCTTTGAGTCCCTGTTTTCATTTCTTTTGCGTTTACACCTAGGAGTGGAATTGCTGGTAACTATACACTTAACTTCCCGAGGAACCCCAGACTGCTTTTCACAGCAACTGGACCCTTCTACCTTCCCACCAGCAGTGCCCCAGGGTTCCAATTTTTTCATTTCCCTGCCAGCACTTGCTGTGTGCTGGTTTTTGGTTACAGCCAACTTACTGGGTGGGAAGTGGTATCTCCCCGTGCTTTTGATTTGCATTTCCCGAATGGCTAATGATGCTGAGCATCTTTTCATGTGCTTGTTGGTCATTTGTGTATCTTCTTTGGAGAAATGCTTGTTCAGGTCCTTTGCTTATTTTTGAGTTGGTTGCCTGTCTTCTGTGTACCTGTCCCTCCCTGCTCCTCCCCTCCCCCCAGCACTTTGCATCTCCTGAAGCCCTGCGGGTTGGTTTCTCTGCAGTCCGAGGTCCCCCCACCCCGCCCGGGGTGGGGTGGGGTGGGGGGTGTTCAGGGACGCCGGGATGTCTGCCTCAAGTGTCCACTGCTGTGTCCCCTTAGCGTCTGGGCGGCGCTCTTCAGCACAGAGGCTTCGGCACGGCATCCCCACGCGCGTCCTCGCCGCGGGGGTCAGAACAGGTCCCCGGCGCCGCCCTCCGCCCCGCGCCCTCCCTCGGGCTGGCTCCCGCCCCCCGGGCCGCGTTTGCCCCGGGCCTCCCGGTCCACGCGGTACTTGCAGCGGCGCAGCGGCTCGGTGAGGCTCCGCGGCGCGGGGTCGTCCAGGTCCTCGGGCTGCAGGAAGTTGCGGTCCAGCACCTCGGCCGCCTCCTGCCAGTTGGCGAAGCAGGCGGGGCCCAGGCGCCGGATCTCGTCGGTGGCGTCGCGGCTGAGCACGTCCCCGCCCGGCTTGAGCACCACGACGGCCGGCAGGCGCTCCACCGAGAACCGGCGCCCGAGGTCCCTGCGGGGCGGGCGGGTCAGTCCGGGGAAGCCCGTCCCTGATCCCGAGCTGGGGAGCCGCACATCCCTCCTCCCAGTACTTACTGAGCGCCTTCTGCGTGCCCCGTGTACGCTGGGGGCGCCCAGGGACCAGGCCAGGCCAGGACGCGGTGGCCTCTGCACTGTCTCCAATATCTTAGACATGCGGCTACCTCACTTCTATTCTATTCTATTCTATTCTATTCTATTCTATTCTATTCTATTCTATTCTATTCTATTCTCACAACATGCACTATATGGGACATACTTATACTAAAAACGTATACTGAAAAATTATTCATTGTTTTTTTTTAATTTTTATTTATTTATGATAGTCACAGAGAGAGAGAGGCAGAGACACAGGCAGAGGGAGAAGCAGGCTCCATGCACCGGGAGCCCGACGTGGGATTCGATCCCGGATCTCCAGGATCACGCCCTGGGCCAAAGGCAGGCGCCAAACCGCTGAGCCACCCAGGGATCCCTATTCATTGTTCATTGGAAATTTGTTTTGAACTGGGCATCCTGGGACACCTGGGTGGCTCCGTGGTTGAGCGTCTGCCTTTGGCTCAGGGCGTGATCCTGGGATCCGGGATTGAGTCCCCCATTCTTCTTGCAGGGAGCCTGCTTTTCCCTCTGCCTGTTTCTCTCTCTCTCTCTCTCTCTCTCTCTCTCTCTCAGGAATAAAATAAATCTTAAAAAACGTTAACTGGGCATCCTGTATTTTATTTGGGAACAGTGGTGGGGGAGGGCAGTGGAGGGGGTGGGGATTCGCTCACTGTCCAGACACCTAGCCCCAGTGAATGCTTTGTTGAGAGGACCCTGCCACAAATGAGGTCAGCAGGTCTGAGTTTGGCTATGATGCCCTCACAGCTGCCATTTCTGCCCTGGGAAGGGAAATGTTGCCAGTTTACAGGAAAGATTCCCCCTCAGCCTCAGAGAAGGCAGTAGGAGTGAGCCAATAATGCCCAAACGATGATAATGTTGGGTGGAGAATGAAAGTCTCTAGAAACTTCCAACTTGTGGAGCAAAATTAATGAAATCAGCGAAGTGTCAGAAAGTCTATGGCTCAGTGCAGACTCCACGTGTGTGGAGATAAAGCAAATATGGCAAAATGTTAATGATTGCTGTGGGTTTCATTATATGCTTCTTCCAAATTTTGGTGTCTTTGAAATTTTTCATAGTGAAAAGTTGGAGTTTATAAAGAAGGAAAGCTGGGTTTGCCTGGCTGGCTCAGTCGGAGGAGCGTGTGTATCTCAGGGTTGTGGGTTTGAGTCCCACGTTGGGTGTAGAGATTACTTTAAAAAATAAATAAAAAGAAGGGAAGCCTTATTGCAGAAAGGGGAAGGTTCTAAGATAGCCACAAACTGTAGCATTGTTTATTGGGCAGCTGAGTGCAAAGCATGAATCCACCCACCGCTCTCAGCTCCAAGGCCCTCCCTGGCTCCCAGCGACTCTGAGGATCACATCCACCCCAGTTAGCATGGAGTTTGTGGCACTGCTCCACATGATGGCTGCAGACCTCTCACATCTGTTATTACTTACAGTTCCCTGAACTGGCTGTTGTTTCTCTGATGGCCTCCCAGCCTTTATCTGGGCTGTGCCCTCTGCCTGGAAACCCCTCCCTCTCCTTACTCTTTCCTATCCTCCCTGGACTTGGGGTCTCTCTTTAAAGCCACTTTCTCAGGGAAGCATCCCCTGACCCCAAACCTCAGCAAGGTCTCCCCATTATATTCCCATATGGCATCCTCCCTTTGTCTTTTGGAACATAACTACAGTTTGTTATTATGTATTTATTTGAGTCTTTGCGTCATGTCTGTCTCCTCAGCTAGGTTGCAAGCTCCTTGGGAGCTAAATAGAAATGGGCACAGCCCCCCCCCCCGTGGCCCCCTTCCCACTCCGACTCCGTGCATACTGGCACACAGAATGTGCTCATCAATTCCAGGTGGAACAGAGGCAACAATAAACACATACTTCACTTTCTGCAGAAATAGCTCCTCCTCCAGGAAGCCCTCCCTGACCTCTTCTCCCACCTCACCTCCTCAGGTCATCCTCAAAGGGCAGGAAGAGCCACTTCTTCGGCATGTCCCTGAGAAACAGATCCTGCTGCTCCTCTGTGGGGTCCTGGGACACGTACACCAGAGCCAGTTGGGCTGCCCGCAGCACATAGAACTCATCTGTGAGCCTCACAAAGAAATCCCTGAGGATAGGCGCGAAGGCTTGGCACTGCGGGCACGACCCAGCGCCAAAGAACAGCAGCACCAGCCGGTTCTCCAGCCTGCGGCTGAGCTCGGCCTCCGTGTCCAGCTCGTCCTGGTCACTGTTGTTGCGAATCAGGACGCGGCCAGAGAACAAGGAGGCCATGGAAGCCCTGGCTAGGAGCTGGGGACACGGCAGACGGATTTTGCGTGGTCCTGAGCCTGCTGGCTGGCTGCTGGTCCAGGATTAGGTATCTTTAGGAGGCCAACTTAGCACCTCACTAATCTGCCTAAACCTCGACCTGATTCTCTGTTGCCTCCGAGGGCAGGGGCAGGCCACCTGTGGGTCCTTCTCTGGAGACAGCTAGAAATCCATTAAGAAAATGCACAGGGGGACACCTGGGTGGCTCAGTGGTTGAGCATTTGGTCATGATCCCGGGATCCTGGGATCGAGTCCCCCATCAGGCTCCCTACAGGGAACCTGCTTCTCCCTCTGCCTGTGTCTCTGCCTCTCTCTCTGCCTCTCTCATTAATAAATAAATAAAATCTTGAAAAAGAAAAGGAAAAAAAAAGAAAATGCATAGGACTGTAAAGGAAAACAGTCATCCTGATATATGGGTGTGAAAATATTTTAAGTTGTAACGCCAAATATATGTGCTTCTCCACGAATTGAGCACATTAAGTAATCCGATTCACCAGGGCTCTGCAAATTATCGTGATTTCTATTGTGATAAATGATGTTTTGAGGTGTCTACCTGCAATGGCCAGGATGTGATATGGGATTATCTTTGATTTCCACAGGAGACAGGGCTGGCTGATACCTGCTATGACAGGACATGAAAAGATATGCCACATTCCAGGTAGAAGCCTAAAAATTAATGATGGGAAACCTGTTCATATGGAGGGAGGAGGCCAGGAGGGGGAGCTCTCACCAAAGCTCTCCATGTCAATGACAGGAAGGCAGGTCAATTTCAGATCTTTGAAAAATAGAAGAATCTACAGGAAAGAATGATCAATTACAGTTCCCAACAGGAAAAGATGAAGATTGAATCTCCTACAATAAGTCAACAACCCCTGCAACTCAGGCAATTAACTGTCATCACCCTGAACTCCTGCTTTTCTCCAATGGACTTTCCTTCAAAACAACCCCTCCCAGCTTCCTCCCTTCTTTTCCATAAAATAATGTTTATCTTATTTGTTGAAATAGCCTCTGACTTTTTATATACTTTGCTTCTCCCGAATCACAATTCTCTATTATTTCCAAATGATCCCATTTTTGCTAGTAAACTTACTTTATTTTTAAGGTCAATAGAAGTTAATGAAAAGAAATACGTGGGTTTTTTCTCCCTCACCCTCTTGAATTAAGTTGGGACAGCTCACCTTAAGATCCCTTGGTGGGGGTGCCTGGGTGGCTCAGTCAGTTAAGTGTCTGCCTCCAGCTCAGGTCAGGACCCCAGGGTCCTGGGATCAAGTCCCGCATCAGGCTCCCTGCTCCATGTAGAGCCTGCTTCTCCCTCACCTTCTGCCCTTCTCCTGCTCATTTTCTCTCTCTCAGATAAATAAATAAAATCTAAAGAAAAAAAAATCTCTTGGTGTGTAAGGTTGAAAATCATGGCCCCCTCCCATCAAGAGATGGAAACTAGTTCCCCTCTCCTTGGATCTGGGTTGGCTTCATGACTTGTTTTGACCAACAAAATGTGGTGAGAGGTTTGGAAGATGAGTCTTATCCTTGCTTCCTATTTTCATTCTCTTGGAAGGCTGCCTCCAGATGCCCCATGTAAGGAAGCTGATCAACTCAGGGGTTGACAAAGCTTTTCTATAAAGGGCTAGGTAGTGGGATCCCTGGGTGGTGCAGCAGTTTGGCGCCTGCCTTAGGCCCAGGGCGCGATCCTGGAGTCCGGGGATCGAGTCCCACGTTGGGCTCCCGGTGCATGGAGCTTGCTTCTCCCTCTGCCTGTGTCTCTGCCTTTCTCTCTCTGTGTGACTATCATAAAAAAAAAAAAAAGGACTAGGTAGTTAATACTTTTGGCTTTGTGGGCCATAGAGTCTCTTGCAATTTCGAATTCTGCTACTGTTTTGCAAAAGCGCCTCTAGACAATATGCAAATGAATTTATGTGTCTGGGTTCCAATAAAACTCTATTTACAGATGCTGAAGTTTGAATTTCATAGAGTTTTTACTTGTCATAAAATATTAGTCTTTCGATTTTCCTTGACTATTCCAAAACTATTGGAATATAAAAACTATATAAAATATATAAAAGTAAATAAATAAATAAATAAATAAAATAAAAATAAAATCTATAAAAACTATTCTCAGCTTGTGGATAGCCAGATTCGGCCTGTGAGTTGTGGCTTGCAGACTCCTGTTTTAGCCTATTGGATAAGAGGCCACGCAGAGGTGTTCACCTTAAAACAGTCAATTATTTTACCAACAAAAATGGGCTTGTTCAGGAATAGCAGAGAATTGCAATTTGGGACAAGCAAACTATGGCAAAAACCATAGGAATATCCAATAAACAAAGGACAGGATTTTATGGAGAAAGAGGAAGTTGGGAAGGGTTGTTTTGAAGGGAAGTCCATTGGAGAGAAGCAGGAGTTCAGGCTGATGATGGTTTCTCATTGGCCGAGTTGCTTGGGCAGTCAGTTTTCTTTCTTTCTTTCTTTCTTTCTTTCTTTCTTTCTTTCTTTCTTTCTTTCTTTCTTTCTTTCTTTCTTTTTATTTATTTGAGAGAGGCAGAGAGGCAGAGGGAGAAACAGGCTCCATGCAGGGAGCCCCATGTAGGACCTGATCCCGGGACTCCAGGATCATGCCCTGGGCAGAAGGCAGATGCTCAACCACTGAGCCACCCAGGCTTCCCGGGTAGTCAGTTTCTTATAGGAGATGTAATGTCCAGGGTTTCCTCTTGGGGCCTTCCTGTTGGTTCTTCTGTTTAGGGTCTGTAATTGACATTTTTTCCTGTAATTGAAGTGAGATGGGACTGTCATGAGAGCTCCCCCTTCTGGCCTCCAACTGCATTTCAGTGAGGTTTCCCTTTATTAATTTTCAGAGACGAACTAGACGCTCTGTGGATAGCCAGCACCAATTGGTACATATGTGATCTTTTAGTCTAGCCGCTGGCGGATTGTAGCAGATTGGCTGAGCCAACTGAGTCCAGCAGAGGGACTGCCCAGGCAACTGAGGGGGTCTCAAGAAATAGTCGATCCCTATGGTATGAAGCCACTCCAGTTTGGGGTGATTTATTACACAGCAATAGCTAGCTAGTACACCAGGTCTAGAGGATTTTTCAAGGCCTAGGAAACATGAGAGACTGTGAAAGAAACTTGGTATGGCTTAGTATGGGTTAGCATGGCTTTAAACAATAAAAAGGGACAGAGTGCCCAGGTGGCTCAGTCAGTTAGGCCTCCAACTCTTGATTTCGGTTCAGGTTATGATCTCAGTCTTGTGAGATTGAGTCCCACATTGAGGATTCTCCCTCTCTCTTCCTCTTGGGGTTCTCTCTCTCTTTCTGCCCCTCCTGGTCATGCATGCATGCTCTCGCTCTCCCTCTCTCTCTCTCAATAAATAAATAAGCAAATAGAGGAAAATTGCAAAATCCTTATTTTCAAGATTTTTTTAAAAAAGATTTTATTTATTTATTCAAGACACACACACACACACACACACACACACACAGAGGCAGAGACACAGGCAGAGGGAGAAACAGGCCCCATGCAGGGAGCCTGATGTGCGACTCGATCCCAGGTCTCCAGGATCATACCCCGGGCTGAAGGCAGTGCTAAACTGCTGAGCCATCGGGGCTGCCCTATTCTCAAGATTTGATTCATGTTGTCAAGGCTTTGTGAATGTGCTCATTCCTAATGTGTCCTCATTACATTCTGTTTAGGAACAATTTCCCGGTCAGATTTTCCTCACTCTACCAGAACCCCAGGAAGTCCTGTCGTCTTGTGAATAGCTAGATGCACAAAGAGTAAAATGATCTCAATAATTGAGAACTCTTCTCTAATCTTTATGAGGTGCCAGGCTCCTGTTCTCAAAACAGCCTTATTAGGTTTATGCATTTTTATTCCATTTTACAGGTGAAGCATAGATCCTCAAGAAAACTGATTTTCACAGCCCAGCGAATGACGTGTGTGGGGCTTTGGAGCCAAGTCCAACTTGACTGGGGCTTTTGTTTATCTCAGCATTTCCAAATTGCAGCACCTTTGACATATAAGGCTAGCTCATTGCTTGTGGTGGGGGCTATCCTGTGGTGTAGGATGTTTAGCAGCAATCCGGGGCCTTGATCCACTAGATGCCAGTAGCACCCCTCTTCCAGTTGTGACAAATAAAAATGCCTCCAGACGTTGCCCATTGCCCGGCATCCCCAGGGGACAGTTGAAAACTGCTTTAGGGACGCCTGGGTGGTTCAGCGATTGGGAAGCTTCCTTCTGCTCAGGTTGTGATCTCGGGATTGGGTCCTGTGTCAGGCTCCTGCAAGGACCCTACTTCTCCCTCTGCCTGTCTCTGCCTCGTTCTCTCTCTCTGTGTCTCTCATGAATACATGAATAAATCTTAAAAAAAAAAAAAAAACAACACTACTGCTTTAATCCCTTATTCTGTTGTAGTGGGTTGAGTGGTGGCTCCCAGAGAGATATGTCCAAGCCCTAAACCCAGAATATGTGACTCTGACCTTATTTGGAAAAAGGGTCTTTGCAGATGTAATTAAGAATCTCAAGATGAGATCATCCTAGATTACCTAGGTAAGCCTTACATACAATGACAAGTGACCTTATAAGAGACAGAAGAGACACATACAGGGAGAAGACCATGTGGATGGACATGGAGGTATAGGTTGGGGTGATGTGGCCACAGCCAAGGAGCATGTGGATCTTCCCCTAGAATTTCCAGAGGGAATGTAGCTGCTGACACTTTGATTTTGGACTTCTGGCCTCCAGAACTGTGAGAGAATAAATTTCTGTTGTTTTAAGCCACCTGGTTTATGGTACTGTTATAGCAGCCACAAGAAACTCATCTCCTACTTGTGGTGGGCACATGAACTTGGCAGAGAGAAATTGTTCACTCCCACTTGGTGCTCATGTTCTATATATACTGAAACCCCCAAGCTGTGATCTTTCAGTATTTTTTTTTAAGATTTTATTTATTTATTTGTTAATGGGAGACATAGAAAGAGAGGCAGAGACATAGGAAGAGGGAGAAGCAGGCTCCATGCCGGAAGCCTGACTCAGGACTCGAGCCCAGGACCCTGGGATCATGCCCTGAGCCAAAGGCAGACACTCAACCATTGAGCCACCGAAGCATTCCCAGTATTTTACTTTTATTTATTTATTTATTTATTTATTTATTTATTTAATTTTTTTATTTTTTAGTATTTTACTTTTAAAGTATGCTTCATTTTTCTCCTTTTGGGAAGTCCTAAGAACTCGCTTTGCTGTGGCCTGCAGGCCCCTGTGGTCACCCTGGGTCAGGGGAGATGCACGTCTGGCTGTGCCTCTACACCTAGTATGTGCCTGGCCCATTCATTCTGCAGATGCAAAGCCCCTTGTCAACTGTGGTGCAGTGGTGATCAAGAAATATTTGATGCACAGTGCTCCAGGAGGCGGGCAGTATCACCCAGAGGGCAACCAAAGCACAGATGTGGGAGGCAGCCAGCCTGAAGCCACCAGCTGGAAGGTAGAACCTCAGTCTGCTCTCTCTCCCTCATGTCTAGGCCTCCGTTTTCATTTCTGTGAAATGGGCATAAGACAGTACTTCATCTGGAAAACCAGGGGAAAGTTGTATTTCAGAATTGGGAGTTTTTTGTTTCTTAAGAAAGTAACTGAGGGTGAAAGATGCTATACACCGTGTGATGCCCCTGGGAGTCTAGGGACAGCCCTTAAGCAAAGGCATAAATAAGGGATAAACAAGGATACAAAGAGATAATTGACCCCTGAAAGCAGACTGGGTCTGCCCAGGGGAAGGTGGTTCCTTTGTCACCCAAACCTGGGTTCTCCTATTGGTGAGTATCCAGCCGGAAGACCATCAAGCCAAAGAGGGGGGAAAAGGAGGGGTTTTACTTGCAACAAGTGGGGAGACCACTGAGGATATTTTCCAAAATGGTGTCCCCTCCCTCCCCCATACAACAAAATTGGAGAAGTTTTACACTAGGGGTACATGCACAAAACTTCCCCATGAAGGGACTTGGCAAAGGAGAGATCAGTAAAGAACTGGAGCAAAAGTCATTAGTGTTTGAGTGCTCAAAGGGGTTTAAATCCTGCAAAGACTCAAGACTGTGTGTGCTGTCGACCTTTACTTCTGAAACAGCACTGGGAGCTTTACCACCAATTCCTTGTCTCTGACATGGTTAGGCTCTCCCCTGGCCTGGTAGTGGCTGTTAGTTTTCACATTCTTTTGCTTCTTTATTTTATTTTTTAAAGATTTTTATTTATTTATTTGAGAGAGAGAGAGAGAGAGAGCAAGAGCATGCATGTGCACCAGTGGGGCAGAGGGCGAAGCGGACTTGCTGCTGAGCAGGGAGCCCGATGCAGGACTTGATCCCAGGACCCTGAGATCAGGACCCGAGCTGAAGGCAAACACTTATTCCACTGAGCCACTCACATGCCCTCTTTTGTTTCTTTAAAACCATTAACTACTGAAGTCTACTTTTTCTGCAATTTTAACAAATCTTAGGAAGTTCTGCAAGAAATATTCTTGGGTATTTAATGCCCATCAAGTATAGATCACAAAGTAGTTGGGAACCTAAGATGACTTCTCTTACATTAAGAAAGCAATATCTTGTCTTTCTTTTTTCAGGAATCCCTCACCCTGTCTACACCTATACCTGGCGTTCTGGCACCACCTGAAGAAAAAAAGTTGAATTTCCAGAGCCTTTGAATTTGGGAATTCAGATTGAGGACCTCCAGGAGCTATGGATAGAGCTGGAAAAGATTTACTGTCACAGGCACTACTATTTTTTTTTAAAGATTTCATTTATTTATTCATGAGAGACACAGAGAGAGGCAGAGACACAGGCAAAGGGACAAGCAGGATCCACGCCGGGAGCCTGATACGGGACTCGATCCCAGGATCCCAGGATCGCGACCTGAGCCGAAGGCAGATGCTCAACCACTGAGCCATTCAAGCTGTCCCTGCCACGGGCACTATTTAGTGAGTGTTCCCCTGGAGTGATCCCACCAGCCCAAGGGGGATCGGGAGGCACCAATAGTGAGGTGCCAGTAAACTTGTTAAGATGGAGAAGAGAGGAAAGAAAGGGGAAGGGGAGGAGGAGAAGGAAGGAAGCAGAAGAAGAAAGAGCAAGGGGATGAAGGAGAGAAGGAGGGAAAGCAAGAGGGCAGGGGAGAGGGCAGGAGGAGGGGTGGGGAGGAAGTGAGAGCAGAAGAGGAGAAGGAAGTAGGCTGAGAAGGAGCAAAGACATGGGAGAGTGGAGGAGACAGACGGGGAGGGCAGGAAGTGGGGAAGAAGGGAGGAGTCAGGGCAGAGGGAGGAGGGGGAGAAGAAGCTTAGGGAAGAAGAAAAGGGGAGGAGGACTGGAAGGTGGGACAGCAAACCTCCAGCCCACATTTGTGAATGAGTGAATCTCAACTCCAGCTAGTGTGACAGCTCCAGTCCTCAGTTCCTTTACCTGTAAAATGGGGTGAGCACAACAGTGCTACCTGGCAGGATAAGAGTGCAGCTGGAGTTACTGGTCCTTGCTGACTCTGCTGAGCCACTGCCAAGAAAGTAGCCGACCAGTGGCTGGCTCTGGGCCTGTCCTCCTGATCTGCCTCCTTGCCCCCCAGTCCACCCACTCTTGGTTAACTGCAAGGACCAATGGTAGCATGTGGGAGGGGTGGGAGCCTGCCCAGCCCTGTCCTCTAAATGGTGCTGGAAGCAGGCCCTGGCCGCCTCCCAAGGAGAGCGCAGAGAAGGTCGGCCAAAGCAAGGCAGAAAACAAGTTGGGGTGGGGTGGGCAGGGGGGCAAAGGAGGGGGAGCTTGGAGGGAGGGATCCAAGGCAGTGGCCTGCATGGGCACAGCACGGCAGAGCAGGGCGCAGGCGTCTGCAGGAAGAGCGGTTCTGGAGGGCCCACGTCTCAGGCTAGGTTTGGAATCCTGCGTCTTGGCCTCACCGTCCCTGCCTGAGCTTCTGGGAACCCGGGAGCAAGCAGCCCAAGACTGAGGGTCTGTGAGCCGCTCGCTCCAGGTCAGTCAGGGACCAGGTGGTGGGCAGCCAGGCCGGGCTGGCCCGTGCCTGATTAGAAGGGCTTCTGGGTCTCGGGCGGGCATTTGGGACCGAGGGTGTGGGAGGGTGGGGACCTGGTATGTGTGGATTTTGCCCTCCCTGGGCTCCTGGGAGGTTACCCCAGGACAAGATTAACCGACAAGATTTTGCGGTATGGACTTGGGATTGGTTGGGTCCTTGAAATGTTATCATTAATAAAACAGATGGGGGTTGGATTTAGCACCTTCTGGGGCCCCTAGCTGTGAGTTCAGGGCTCCCCGGGTTCCTGCGTGCCTATTTAAGACCCAAGAGGCACTGGTGCCTGGATTTAAAACAAACGGGGCAGGAATCCAGGACAGACAGGCCCTGGGTGTGAACCGGGACTTTCTGGTCCCGCGGGCTAGGAATCCTTCAGCTATCTGGGGCTCAGGCTGGAGCCACGCCCCCGGCCGCGGGCGCACGTGCTTTCGGAACGGCGCGCGGGGGCGGGCGGGGGGAGCCGCTTGGGCATCCCGAAGACCGCGGCCGCGCTCCCCGGGCCGTTCTAGCCCCTGGGTCTCGTTGGCCGTCGTCTCTCTGGCCCGGGGCCCCTCTCTATGGTCGTGGCCTCCGGAAAGGGGGACCTCGGCTGAGCGGCTGAGGCGCTTTGAGCTAGACAGGTCGGAGGAGGGCCTTGGGGCGGGTCTGGGCTGGCCGATGGGGAGGGGCCTGGGGCTCGAGGTGCGCCCGAGTGAGGCCCGGAGGGTGACGATTGGGCCCAAGCCTGAGGGCGGGGCCAGTGGCCAGGGGTGGAACCTGGGCCTGGGATTGGGGGCGGGCCAGGCCCGGGACTAGGGGGAGGGGCCTCGTTGGGAGTGGGCGGGGCTTGCGGCTGTGGGCGGGACCAAAGGCAACCTGGGGGCGGGGCCCAGTGAGTGGCAGAGTGAGGGTAGAAGCGGGACTTGGAGGAAAGCGGGACCTGCGGAGAGGCTTGGGGACGGGGGTGGATCCTGTAACCGAGGACGGAGGCTAGGTCAAGGCAAGGGCTGGTCAAGTGGCTGGGAAGGACCTGTGTCTGTGTGGAGCCCATGAGTAGGGCCAACTTGGGTTCAGAGTCCTGCCGCTAGGTCAAGACACGGGGTAGGGCTTGACCGGGACTGACGGGGTCGAAGAGCTGCGTCTGAGGGCATGGCCTGGACTAATACTTGGTAAAGAAGCCTGAGCCGGGCTAAGAACAAGGCCTGTGCCTAACATAGGACGGGGCGGAGCCCTGATCCGGGGGCGGGATCTGTCCTGGACCCGGCCAATTCCAGGCGCGGGGGCGGGGCCTGAGCCTGGAGGCGGAGCTCGCTCTGGGGGCGGAGCCAGCTGACCGTGGGGGCGGGGCCCCAGCGGCCCGCGGCCTCAGCGCTCTCCGCCTCCCCAGGATGCGGGCTCCCGGTGCAGGCTCGGCCTCGGTGGTCTCGCTCGTCCTGCTGTGGCTGCTGGGGCTTCCGTGGAGCTGGAGCGCGGCGGCGGCACTCGGCGTGTACGTGGGCGGTGGCGGCTGGCGTTTCCTGCGCATCGTCTGCAAGACAGCAAGGCGGGACCTCTTGTGAGTGCAGTCGGCGCCTGGGCCCCCGGCTGGGTCCGCGACTTGGGGGTGGTCAGGAAATGGGGGGTCCTGAGGGCTTGGGGAGACCGGTTTTGGAGACTAGGGGCGAGGCTTAGGTGAGATTGGGGCTGGGAGCGGGGCCGGGGCCCGAAAGAGTGACAGGTTGGGGGTCTCTGAGGGGAACCGCAGGGGACAGCTTGAGGGTCTCTGGAGGGAGATGAATAGGTTTCGAGATTCTAGAGGCTGTTTGGGAGATCTTAGGGAGCTGGAAGGTAACTTGGGGATCTTTGGGCAGCTGGTAGGGGGGTTCCCAACAGAGAACTGCGGCGATCGGGAAGCCGTGGGTATTTGGGGGTCTCTATGGGGACTTGGTGCCGGTGAGAGGCCCCTAGGGGCTCTTCAAGGATTCTGGTAGGTCCCTAACGGGTCCATAGTGGTGACTCAGTGGTCTTTGGGGGCTGTCAAGATACTTTGGATTTTTTAGAGCTTTCTCGGAGGGCGAGGGATGAGGGGGCTTCTTGGGGGATCTGTAAGGGACTTTTAGGGTTTCTGAAGGGTGTTTATCTCCTCAGGACCATTTACTGGTTTCTCTGTGGCCAGCGCACTCTTTGAGAGTTTGGGATCTGTGCAAGATTTGGGGGGTTCAGGATTTGTGTGTGTGGGTGCTATGTACTCCGATTGCTTGGGGATCTCTAGAGACTGTGATTTCTCAGGAGGGGATGCAGGTATTCTTGGAGGAAGATCTTTAGGGTGTTGCCGAGGGGCTTCCTTGAAGAAGCTGTTGGGGGTCCTCCTGGCATGAAATAGGTGTTACTGGGGATTCCCATCGGAGCAAATCTTAGGAACAAACCCCACATGGGAATGGCTGAGCACCTGCTGTGGGTTTGCCAGGCTGATCCTCTCAGGGGAGATGCAGGATGCAGGAACTCACCTATTGTAAAGGTAAAGAAACAGGCTCTGTGAGCAGCAGGGATGGTGTGGAGCTGGGGAAAGTTCCACTACCAGTTGACTGGTTCTGAACCTTCTAGAGCTCATCCTTTTCTCTCCATGCCTTGACCCCTGCCTCGGCCCTTGGTCTTTCTGATATGCAGATTTGACCATGCAGTCTGTTCACACACCCTTCACAACCCCCGTCCTCTGCAGGAGGAAGACTCAACCTCCAGCTGGACACTAGGGGCTGTGACCTATGCTGGGATCTGCCCACTTGCCACTCCCCACCTCCGTAGGTTCACCTGACCCTCATATCAACTTGCCTTGTCAGACTCAGGATGTTCCTTCTGTCTGGAACATACTGGACCTCCTTTTGTCTGCTGATGCCTTATGATGTTGCCTCTCTCAGGGGACCCTTTGCTGAATTTTCCTACTCAGCACCCTCCCATGCTTCCTTGTTGCCCTTAGAATTTAGACCACATGAGGTTCCCGACCACGTCCCCAATCTCTTCTCCTTTCTTTTGCCACTCTTCCACCTACACTGGCCTTTTTGCTGTTCCTAAACATGCTCAGCCCTAGGGAGCATGCCCAGCCCTAGGGACTTTGGGCAGCAAGTATGCTGCTCCCTCTGCCTGGATTACTCTTTCTTTGCTCTTCATTTTCATCATGCCATGGCTTGAATGTCACCCCAGAGAGCCCTCTCCTGACACCGCGTCCCTGTATGTCCTCTCACCTTGTTGCTTTTTGGCAGAATGGCCAACATTTACAGAGTGCTCCCTCTATGCCAGGCAGCAGGCTAAACATGACTTCTTTAAGCCCTCCCAACAACCCTGTGATGTGGGTACTCTCTTGTCCCCATCTTACAGATGAGCAAACTAAGGTGTAGCATAGTTTGGTCACTTGCCCAGGGTCACAAAGCAGGTAAGTAGTAGGGACAAGATTTGAACCCAGGGGGCGTGGCTCCAAAGCTTGACTTGTAACCACTAGCAGCATTTGTCATTTGTAATTATTTAAGTCTCTTTCCCTCTATTAGGCTGTGGGCCCTTTGGGGGCACAGTGGAGGCTGTGTTGGTCTTCATAGCCCTGGCCTCCACGAAGGGTGGCACATGGCAGGAACACGGGATATGTTTGTTGGCTGGCAGGCCTTCCCTAGCTTCCTTGGGTTTGCCCAGGCCCCAGCTCTGCCTTATTGAGCTGGAGTGCCTGTTCCTGGCTGTCTCCCCTGGGGATGGGGCGGGAGCTAGGACTACTCCAACTTCCTGACAGAGGGCTTAACACACTTTTCTATAAGAGGCAGCCTCGAAGATGGCCCAACTTCCTGGTCTTCACACTCATATGATCCCGTCTGCTTTGAATGTGCGCTGGATGTAGTGACTCACTTCCAATGAATAGAATACAGCAAAAGGAATGGGAGATTGTATCTAAGATTAGTAATAAAAAAAGACCTGTGAACTTGGGAGTGGATTCTCTCCCAGTGAAACCTTGAAATGACCACAGCCCCGGTCAACACATTGATTGCAGCTGCACAAGACACCCCCAGCCAGAACCACATAGCTAAGCCACTCCTGCTTTCCTAACCCTCAGAAACTGTGAGATAATAAATGTATCTAGCTGGTAATTTTGGAGGGAATTTGTTACACAGCAATAGCTAACTAATGCAGCTTATAGAGCCCTCTCCGTGGACCAGGCTTTGTAGCGTTCTACAGTCCTGTGAAGAAGGAATGCCTACCAGCGTTATTTTACAGGCTGATGAACCAAAGCACAGAGATGAGGTCATTTACCAAGGATTGCACAGCCAAGGACGGATGAGGGCACTGCATTCTATGTTCTGAGCCGCTGTGCTGTGCTGGGGGTGGTGGTGGGGGCTGCATTTAAGCCCATGGTTCAGAAAATATTTAAGCACTCGCCTACAGTTCCCCACCTCATTCCGTCTCCTGTATTTGTGGCATGAAATTTGATCACATTTATTTATCCTTGTTGGTTTCTTTCTGCCATGGTGCTCTGAAGCTCAGCGTGAAAACATGAGGGGGCAGAAGGAATAGAAGGATGAGAAAAGGTCTCAGGAAGGGCCCAGAGGCAGACAGTGGCTTCTTTGTCCCAGGGTGGGGGTGTCTTGGGCTGCTGCCAGGTGGGGCAGCCCAGGCATGTGGCTGGAGCTGAGCACTGGAGTCCACTGTCTGCCCACGTGGGTGTACTCCAGAGAAAATGGGGGCGAGGGCAGGATGGGACAGGCCGTGTGAGCTGGGCCGCGTCATGAATGCTCTTGTAACCTGATCATGATAAGCTACAATCTCAGTTCCTGTTTTTGCTGTGTCTTCTTTGGATGGGGGGGGGGGGCTCTTTGTAAGGGGGCTGCTTCCTGTTGTTCCCAGCCTTGCTGATGGTCCTTTCCCCACTGCTATAAAAATAACACCAGCTCACGGGGTTCTTGGGGTGCTCTGTCAAGTTTACTCATGGGAAGCTCTTAGAAGAGAGCTATGTCCACAGTAGGTACTTGGATGAGTTGGTGCTGATTGCCATCAGCTGGTGGCTGGACGGTTGGGAGCTGGAGGGCCGGAGCCAGTGTGTCTAGCTGTGGACCCCAGCTCTGCCACTTGCTGGCCCAAGGAGCATTACCCTCCGAGTCCCAGTTCCTTCATCTGTGAAAATAGTCCTTATGTAGTCCTTCCTTTTCAAGAAGCATGAATTGAATATCTCCTGTGTACAACATGGGCACTTGGCTCACCACATGGTACATGGTGACTATTAATGCTTTGTGGCAAGCCTGAGGAGGAGCAGAGGGACCCTGCTGGGGGCCTGGTTCTGGGCTGTTCTGCCCTGACTTGCTGTGTGACCTTGGGCATGTTAATTCACCCCTCTGAGCACCAACCTCTTTCTGTCACCTGTCACATGGGAATCTTAGGGCCCTACTTTGGAGGGTGGCCATGTTAGCTCAGTACCTGGCACATAGTAGCTCAGGAAATGCCATAGCTGGTCATTGTAGCTACTCTATTTACTACTGAATGGATCCGATATCAGAATCTGTCCATGGAGGTGGATGTGTAGACAGCTATCTTTTAATATTTTGTTTTTACTTCTTTTGTGGAATAATCAGCATATACCACATGGTACAAAATTCAAATGTTACAGAGAGGTTTACAGTGAATGTCATCTTCTTTGCTGCTCCCAGCCCTGCAGTTTTTCTTCCTCAGAGGCCTCTTCGATGTCTTTCCCAAGATATAGTTACAGGAATATGCACAGACTTTCCTATTCTCCATGCCTACAGATGGCTGCACATTCTCCATCATATTTCTCACCTGGTACTTTCTGTCCATTTTTATATATTACTTTTACTAAAGTCATACAAGCTTTGAGATGAAAGACTCAAGTCTCCTACCTCTAGTGGCAGCTACATGCTTCTTTCACCCACACCCACATTTTTCCTTGTCTACCTGGAATGACTGTTACCTCTTGTCTGAATCTTTTGGACTTTAACTCCCTATCTCTAAACGGTTTATGGGACAATACCTGAATTTTTTCAGTTGGGGACTTGATTTGTCATCTCCTTCCATGGAAGAAGAGGATGTGGCATCCTTCTACCCTCCTTGCCCTAACTCTCTTCCTATCCCTCTACATTGCCTGTACGCCCTCCTTCCAACAGACACGTATTCCCATACCTTCATTGTCCCAGTATTATTATAGTTGATTGTCATTATTTGCAATAATTTTGTTCTATAAAAGAACAAAAGTAGGACACCTGGGTGGCTCAGCGGTTTGGGGCCTGCCTTCGGCCTGGGGCGTGATCCTGGAGTCCTGGGATCGAGTCCTGCGTTGGGCTCCCTGCATGGAACCTGCTTCTCCCTCTGCTTGTGTCTCTGCCTCTCTCTCTCTCTCTCTCTCTCCTCTCTCTCTCTGTGTGTGTGTGTCTCTCATGAATAGATGAATGAAATCTTTAAGAACAAAAGTGTATTGCAAATATTGAATTAACAAATACTGAGCCATCGTTCCCAGAGAAAATACAGGGTTAGGTTGTTGCAAACCTCTGGTTACATTTTTATCAAGCAAGCAATACATAATCTTGTTTTATGTTTGTTCTACTTAAAGACACTTGATTTTATTTTATTTTTTTAAAGTAAACCATATTTATTTATTTATTTTTATTTTTATTTATGATAGTCACACACAGAGAGAGAGAGGCAGAGACACAGGCAGAGGGAGAAGCAGGCTCCATGCACCGGGAGCCCGATGTGGAACTCGATCCTGGGTCTCCAGGAACGCGCCCTGGGCCAAAGGCAGGCGCCAAACCGCTGCGCCACCCAGGGATCCCAAGACACTTTATTTTATATATATTCTGCTTTTTTTTTAAGATAAGTTCTGTGCTTGGTGTGGGGCTTGACCTCATGATCCCAATATTTAGAGTTATATTCTCTACTGACTGAACCAGCCAAGCACGCCTATATTCTTTTGAAAAAATACATAGATTCTTGACTCATTACCAGTGAACTCATGGCCAACAGCATTATAACTCATGCCTGAACAAAACTTCCTAAGGAAGGCACATTTCAGCATTCTTGTATTTGGGAACACTCGATAGCTTTATACCCAGGGACCATTTTAAACAGCAAAATCACCAGCAGAAAGGACAATAATGCAAAAAGTGTGGCACTAAATAGATTATCAAGAGGATGCTTGTTTACAATATGAGCTGAAACAAGAGGACAGAGTGTTGCCTTAATTTGACCTAACCTGGGAATGCGCACATTGATAATGCAATGTTTTTTGCCACTCTATGTGTGTCCTCCAATGGTTGTGAAAGTAAGGTGAATGTTGATTTGGGGGTTACAAATAAATTTTAGTGAGCAGGCAAATTGGTAATGAAGAAATCTGTGAATAATAAGGATTGACTTATCAATTATCATAATTTGGTCAGGTCACATGTCAGTATTTAAATAGTTTTGATGCTAACAGTATTCTCAGTTCAGCCATCTAGTACACTATGACCATTTTTTAATTTCATTAACAACCTTTATGTATTTTCTTTGGGATTATTGATTGCCTTTATATTTATTAGTTTTCTTGGTATTTATCTTTACTTTAAGCCCAAACAACAGTTGTCTCTTTCTTCTCTCATGAATTCTATAGCATTAGATTGGATTTCAGTTTCACCTTTTTGGAGAAGTCTCTCTTTTAGCCTTCAAATTGTCCAGGGTAGGCTAGTTGCCCTCTGCACCTGGTGCATAACCATAACTCCAGGCCTGATCATAGCCACCTTCCTGAGGATTGGCATTACTTCTGTCTTGGGTTAGACACCCTGTTTCATGGATCCCTGGTGGTTTTCTTCTTTGGTTTACTCTTTTGATTTGTTGCAGCACACCCTTATTGGCTTTTGGAGAAATTGTGATGAGAAATTAATTTTTTGAGACCCTTCATGTATGAAAACGTTTTTATTTCCACCCTCACACTTGACTGATGGTGTGGGTATAGACGTCTAGGTTGGAAATTATTTTCCTTCAAAACTGAAGACATTTCTTCTCACATGATTATTGTTGAGAAGTCTGAAACTCTCCTAATTCCTGATCTGTATTTTTCTTTCTGGAAGCTTGTTGGATCTTTTCAAGATGGTGGGCTACTTCCATCCATTGTATGGTTTGTTGGTTGGTTTCAGGTCAATGAAATTTTCTTGAATGTATTGATGATTTACTTACCTTTATGTCCTTTTGTTCTTCTTAGAACTCCCGTTATTCAATACCTAGAACAGTGCTTGGCTTAATAACTATTTGTTGAATAAATGTAGTGTTGGATTTTCTGGACTGGTTCTCTAATTTTCTTTTTTCTTTTCCATCTCTACATTTTTATCCTACTTTCTATGATATTTCTTCAAATATACCTTCTAACTTTTCTATTCATGCTTGACTTATGCCCTCACATTTGAAATTTCTTTTTAAAAATATTTATTTATTTATTCATGAGAGACACACAGAGAGAGAAGCAGAGACATAGGCAGAGGGAGAAGCAGGCTCCTCACAGGAAGACCCATGCGGGACTCAATCCCGGATCCTGGAACCATGCCCTGAGCCAAAGGCTGATGCTCAACCACTGAGCCACCCAGGTGTCCCTGAATTCCTTAATGTGATTGTTACTTGTTTAAATTAATAGATTTTATTTTTAATTTTTTATAGACTTCATTTTTTAAAAAAGATTTATTTGAGAGAGAGAGTGTGTGAATATATGCAACAGGCGGTAGGGGCAGGGAGACTCTCAAGGAGACTCCCCGCTGAATGTGGAGCCTGATGTGAGGCCCGATCCCATGACCTGAGATCATAACCTGAGCCAAAGTCAAGAGTTGGATGCTCAACCAACTGAGTCACCCAGGTGCCCAAGACATTATTTATTTATTTATTTGTTTGTTTATTTGTTTTTTATTTATATTATTATTATTATTTTAAATATTTTATTTATTTATTCATGACACACACACACACACACACACACACACAGAGGCACAGACACAGGCAGAAGCAGGCCCCCATGCAGGGAGCCTGACTTGGGATTCAATCCTGGGTCTCCAGGATCATACCCTGGGCTGAAGGTGGCGCTAAACCGCTGAGCCACCCGGGCTGCCCCCCAATACTTCTTTTTAAATTATTATTGTCAGTTTTAGGGGGGTTCCAGAGAGCTGGGGCGATCGGGAGGCTGTGGGTAGTTGGGGGGTCTCTATGGGGACTTGGTGCCGGTGAGAGGCCCCTAGGGGCTCTTCAAGGATTCTGGTAGGTCCCTAACAGGTCCATAGTGGTGACTCAGTGGTCTTTGGGGGCTGTCAAGATACTTTGGATTTTTTAGAGCTTTCTCGGAGGGCGAGGGATGAGGGGGCTCCTTGGGGGATCTGTAAGGGACTTTTAGGGTTTCTGAAGGGTGTTTGTCTCCTCAGGGCCATTTACTGGTTTCTCTGTGGCCAGCGCACTCTTTGAGAGTTTGGGATCTGTGTAAGATTTGGGGGGTTCAGGATTTGTGTGTGTGGGTGCTATGTACTCCGATTGCTTGGGGATCTCTAGAGACTGTGATTTCTCAGGAGGGGATGCAGGTATTCTTGGAGGAAGATCTTTAGGGTGTTGCCGAGGGGCTTCCTTGAAGAAGCTGTTGGGGGTCCTCCTGGCATGAAATAGGTGTTACTGGGGATTCCCATCGGAGCAAATCTTAGTAACAAACCCCACTTGGGAATGGCTGAGCACCTGCTGCAGGTTTGCCAGGCTGATCCTCTCAGGGGAGATGCAGGATGCAACTCAGTGTTGTGCTCATCTCTTGGCGTCATTTTTCTCATAGCACTTGTTCACGTTATGTCTCGATGTCACATTTTGGTAATTCTTGTAATATTTCAAACTTTTTCATTATCATCATATTGGTTATGGTGATCTGTGATCAGTGATTATAACTCACCGCAGCCTCAGATGATGGTCAGCATTTTTTTAGCTAAAGAAAGGAGCTAAATAAAGTATTTTTTGGAGTAAGATACATTGTTTTTCTAGATGTAATGCTATCACTTACTTAATGAATTATAGCATCAACGTAACTTCTCTATACCCCAGGAAACAGCTTCATTTGATTTGCTTTGTGGTGATATTTGCCATATTGTAGTGGTCTGGAACCAAACCCATACTATTTCTGAGGTGTGCCTGTATTTGTTTCCCCTGGCTATTGGAGCAAAGTGGCATGAACTGGGTGACTTAAGACAACAGAAATTTATTCCACTATAGCCAGAGAGGCCAAAAGTCTGAAATCAAGGTGTAGGCAGGGTTGGATCTTTCTGGAGGCTCTGAGGGAGAATCTCCCGTGCCTCTCTCCTGGCTTCTGGTGGCTGCTGGTGCACTGCTCCTCGATTTGAGGTTATGTCCACTCCAAATCTCTGCCTCCGTTTTCTTTTCTTTTTTTTTTTTTTTCTGCCTCCGTTTTCACATGGCTTTTTTCTCTGTGTCTGTGGTTCCTTTTCTGTTTCTTTCTTTCTTTTTTTTTTTTTAAAGGTTTTATTTAGCTACCCATGAAAGACACAGAGAGAGTGAGGCAGAGACACAGGCAGAGGGAGAAGCAGGCTCCATGCAGGGAGCCCAATGTGGGACTCGATCCCGGGACTCCAGAATCACGCCCTGGCCAAAGGCAGGTGCTAAATCGCTGAGCCACCCAGGGAGCCCCCTCCTTTTCCGTTTCTTTTAAGGACATTTGTCATTGGATTGAGGGCCCACCCTATTCCAAGATGACCTCTTCAAGATCTTCAATTGTATCTACAAAAACCTTTCCCCGCATTATGGCTACTTTTACAAATTCTAGGGGCCAGGAGTTAGACGTATATTTTGGAGACCACCATTCATCCCATTGTGCAGGGAGTGCAGGGAGTGGGGTCTGGCCCAGGGCAGACCCAGGAGACCAGAGTGAGCTGACTGCAGCACTGGTTCCGTGGTATGATAGTGGGGGCCAGGCTGGGCTGCTGAGATGGTCAGATTTGGGCTAGTCTGCATCGAAGAAAGTCATTTGTTCTACCCAACCCCCGAGGACTCCTGTCTGGGCTTGGGGGATACCATGGTCAATGTGACAGGCTGTGAAGGTGGCAGGTACTTTTCCTGTCCTGTGGAGCCCATGGCCTAGTGAGGGAGAAGAATAACCGAGAAGGCAATGAGAAAATAAGAAAATATCAGGAAAAATGACGAGAAGGATCGAACATGTTGGGGTGAGCTAGTGGCTACTTCAGCCAGGGGGGTGAGTGCAGAGCCCTCTGCACAATTAGACAGGTGAGAGGAGCCAGCCTTGCAAAGACGTGGGGAGAGAGAGAGTTGCAGACTGAGGGAAGAGCAGGTGCAAAGCCCGGAGGCAGGATCCTGCTGGGCAGAGTAACAACGGACCCCTCTTCTTCAACCCCTCTTCTTGGCCAGGCACTTAACACAGGTATTGGGCTGAGAATTGCATTGTTTGGGTCGCTGCTCTGGGCCCTACTTCTGTTTGTAAATAGGGCAATGGCAGGACCTACGCTGTGCTGAGCTGGAGGACACTGTGGAGGTCATTAGGCTCAGGCTTCTGGCATTCCAAGTAAGGAAACAGGCCTATATAGAGAGAGCCGGGTCTGCCCGGGCCCCAGACTGGTGGGCAGTGGAGCAGGATTGGAACAAAGGCCGTGAACTCCAGGCCACCTTTCCCATCTGGGCTGTGCTGGGGCTCAGAGCTCCTGGGCTGATACTTGAAGCAGTCCTGCCTCCTCCTTGACCCTTACCCCTGAGGGCTTCCTGGGCTGGCCCCTGCTCTTATAACTTGCTTGTTCCTCTCTCTTCCTTGCAGTGTGGATATGAATGAAGTTGCTGGGTAGATAAAGTGCTAATTTACTTCTGATTCCTTACTGACAGGTGCTTCTTTCTGTGGGGAAAGGATAGCAACAGAGTTTATTGAGACTATAGGACAGGCTAGGTCCCGTCTTCAGAGATCTACATCTACCTCTTTTATCCCTACCACGACCTAGGAGGTGTAGGATCTTATCGTCCCCATTTACCATGAGGCCCAGAGAGGGACGCACCTGCCCATGGCCACTGTATGAGTGTCCTGGGGCTGCCGTAACAAATGACCACAAACTTGGTGGCTTAGAGACACCTGGGTGGCTCAGTGGTTGAGCATCTGCCTTTGGCTCAGGTCATGATCCCGGGGTCTTGGGATTGAGTCTCGCATGAGGCTTCCAGCAGAGAGCCTGTTTCTCCCCCTGCCTATGTCTCTGCCTCTCTCTGTGTCTCCCATGAATAAATAAATAAAATGTAAAAAAAAAAAAAAACAACTTGGTGGCTTAAAACCACAGGAATTTGTCTTCTCAAAAGTTCTAGTGACCAGAAGCCTGCAATCGAGGTGTTGGCAGGGCATGCTCCCTTGAGTGGCTGTAGGGGGAAATCCTCTCTTGCCTCTTCCAGCTTCTGAGGCCTCCAAGTGTTGCAAGGCTTGTGGCTCCAGTCTCCTCCCCTGTGTTTCTGTCTTCTCTCTTCTTCTTTTTTTTTCCAATTTAAATTCAATTAGCCAACATATGGTACATCATTAGTTTCAGATGTAGTGTTCAACAGTTCATCAGTTGCGTATCACACCCAGTGCTCATCACATCACATGTCTTCCTTAATGCCCATCACCCAGCTACCCCATTCCCCCAGCCCTGTGTTCTCTCTTCTTAAGAAGACACCTGTTGTTAGATTTAGATCCTGCTGGGGGAATCAGGATGACCTCATCTCAAACTTACTCTAGTTATATCTATAAAGATACTATTTCCTTTTTTTAAAAAAAGATTTTGTTTATTTATTTGAGAGTGAGAGAGAGAGCATGAGATGGGGAGAGTCAGAGAAGAAGCAGGCTTCCTGCTGAGCAGAGAGCCTGATGTGGGGCTCAATCCCAGGACCCTGGGATCATGTCCTGAGCCAAAGGCAGACGCTCAACCATCTGAGCCACCTGGGTGCCCCAAAGACCCTCCTTCCAATTGAGGTCACAGTCTGAGGTTTTGGATGGACATGAATTTTCAGGGATGCTCTTCAACAACTACAGTTGTGTGCAGGCAGAGGAGGCAGGGCTGCATTTGAGTGTGGACATCAGCATGGTCCTTACATTCCAGACCCTGTGGTTAGTGCCGGTACTGTATCCCTGGACACAACAGACAGACAGACTGCATGCTTGCTCTCATAGAAATTGACAAAAAATCCAGGAAACCAATAAAGGGATATGGTAGTTTTAGATTGTGACGATCACCCTGAAGGAATAAAACAGGCTGGGAGTGTATCCGTTACCCCTCAGTTCCGTGGCTGTGTAACAAATTACCCCAGAGCCCAGGGGCTTAAAACAATGCTCAATGTGATTTCCTGTGGCTTCTGTGGGTCAGGAATTCAGATGTCACCATCTTACCTGCTCTACCACGTCTGGGGCCTCAGCCGGAAGACTCAAAATCTGAGGCCAGAATCCCCTGAAGTTTTGTTCACTCTCACGTGTCACTAGAACACCTACAAGTGGCCTCTCCATGTGGCCTGGGCTTCCTTGCAATCCAGTGCTGGGTTCCCAGGGCTACTGTCCCCAGAGAGTGTGAGAACATCTGCAGGCCTGGAGGAAGGGGTGTCATCTTTGTGCCCCAGTCTCAGAAGTCACACAGCATCACTACTGCCGTGTTCTCTTCCTTAGGCGTGAGTCCATAAGTCTGCCCCTTCCCGAGGGGTGGGGAAATGGGACCTGCCTTTTTTTTAATTTAATTTTTTAAAAAATATTTTATTTATTTATTTATTCATGAGAGACACAGAGAGAGAGAGAGGCAGAGATACAGGCAGAGGGAGAAGCAGGCTCCATGCAGGGAGCCCGATGTGGGACTTGATCCCGGGTCTCCAGGATCATGCCCTGGGCTGAAGGCAGTACTAAACGGCTGAGTCACCCGGGCTGCCCAAATTTTATTTATTTTATTTTTTTATATTTTATTTTATTATTTTATTTATCCATGAGAGACACAGAGAGATGCAGAGAGAGAGGCAGAGACACAAGCAGAGGATGTGAAGGAACCTTGATGAGAGGTCTGGGGCAGAATATTCCAGGAGTGGGAACCACATGGGCAAAGGCCCTGGGGCAGGAACTTTTGCTGTGCTGAAAATCAGAGAAGGAGGTGAGACCAAGCTAGAGGAATAGAGTGATGAAGTGGGTAGACAGATGGGGTTGGGGCAGGCGGGGCCTCACAGGCCCTTTGTGGAAGGTTAAAACATTTTGGTGGGGAGGGTGTCGGGTGGCTCAGTTGGTTAAGCATCTGACTCCTCTTTTCAGCTCAGGTCATATCTCGGGGTCATGAGATCCAGCCTCACTGCAGGCTCCGTGCTGAGCGTGGAGCCTGCTTAAGATTATTTCTATCCCTCTCCTCTTCCTCTCTTTCCCCAAAATAAAAATTAATAAAAGATTTTATTATGGTAGATTTTGTGCCTACCGAAGTGGAGGGAATAGTGTAATGAGCCCATAGGCCCATCCTCCAGCATCCATAACCTTCACATGCTCTTCCTCCACTGTCTGAGTCCCACTGGTGCATCCTTTCACCTGTTAGTTTTCTAGAATCTGTCTCTGGAAGGCAAGGACTCTCCCTTTTTAACCTTGCTGCAAGATAGTCTTTGTGAATTATCTTGTTTGGTTTTCTTGTAGTAAATAAAGCACTTATAAAATTTCCATTAGTGGGACGCCTGGTGGCTCAGTGGTTGAGCATCTGCCTTTGGCTCAGGTTGTGATCCCAGGGTCCTGGGATCGAGTCCTGCATTGGGCTCCCCACAGGGAGCCTGCTTCTCCCTCTGCTTTTATCTCTGCCTCCTTCTCTATGTTTCTCATGAATAAATACATAAACTCTTTTTTAAAAATTTATGTTAGTGACATGGAGCACATTCTGTTACATAACCACCACTTCTGTCTGGTTCCAGAACATTTCCATCACCCTAAAAGGAAACCCCATTCCCATGAGCAGTCATTCCCCCTTCCCCTCAGTCCCTAGCAACCACCAATGTGCTCTGTTCTCATGGGTTGTTTTTGAGGTATCATTTACATATAATAAAATAACCCATTCTAGGTTATTTTATTACCTAGATTGGTTATTTGATTACCAAAACATTGTGGGTTTTGACCAAGGTCCACAACCAAGTAATCACCACCATCAAGATACAGAACATTCCTATTGCCCCACAAGACTCCTGCCCCTTTGCCATCGTATCCCTGCCACCCACCCTGCCTCTGACCCGGCCCCAGCCCCCTGCCCCCACTGATCTGTTTCTCCCAGCTGATCAGCTTCGCCTGTGCAAAGTGGGTGCTCGCTGTCTGGGGCGTTAGTGAAGGACTGGTCACCAGGGAGGGGTAGGACATGGGGCTCCAGGTTTAGGGGCTTGAATATAGTTGTTCAGCCTCTGCTTACTGAGCACCTACTATGTGCCAGGCTCCTGTCAGGCGCAGGTGTCACATCCCCTGGTCACTGCAAACAGGGGCTTCTAGGAGCAGAGCTCTCTGGTTAACGGGGTTCATTTCTTTTTCTTTTTTTTAAATATTTTATTTGGGCAGCCCAGGTGGCTCAGCAGTTTAGCACCTGCCTTCAGCCCAGGGCCTGATCCTGGAGACCAGGGATTGAGTCCCATGTCGGGCTCCCTGCGTGGAGCCTGCTTCTCCCTCTGCCTGTGTCTCTGCCTCTCTCTCTCTCTCTCTCTCTGTGTCTCTCATGAATAAATAGCTAAAATCTTTTTAAAATTTTTAAAAATAAAAAAAATAAAAGATTTTAGTTATTTATTCGTGACATACAGAGAGGCAGAGACATAGGCGGAGGGAGAAGCAGGCTCCCTATGGGGAGCCCGGGATCATAACCTGAGCCGAAGGCAGACACTCAACCACTGAGCCATCCAGGCGCCCCAGCAGGGTTTGTTTCTGGGAGGTTGTCAACCACCCTGAGAGTAACAGGGCAGGCATCCAGAGGGAGTCGGTGGCCAGCAACTTGCCCAAGACTCTTTGTTTATGCTCCTCAAAGCTGTCCCCATGCCTGCCCTGAGACCTTGCTCATGTGTGGCTGCCCCTCCTCTCACCAGAGATCTGGCCAGCCGCAAAGATGTGGCTGCTAGTTCAGGCCTGGCCTGGGAGCTCCAGAGGCCTCTCTCCCTCCCTCCAACACTGTCCTATGGGATTATCTGTGGCAGGCTCCCTGTGCTTCAGGAGAATGGGGCGCCCATCTATCTCCACTGCTGCCTCTCCAGGGCCTAGAACAAGGTAGACATGAGTCCCTGTCATTCACAGCAGGGAGAGATAGCCCAGGGGCAAGATGGTAAATCAGAAAGTTGCATATGAAATTTGACAGTGTAAGTGCTGTGTTGAAAAAAACAAACAAACAAACAAACAAACAAACCAACCAACCAACCAGGGACCAGAGAAGGGAGGGGGTGGTGGTACATTAATAGATGGGCATCCTGAAACGGCCACCTGAGAGGGTGGCATTTGAGCCCAGACCTGATGGAAGTGGGGGAGGAGCCATGTAGATGTTGGCAGAAGAGTGGTCCAGGCAGAGGGCACAGCCTGTGCAAAGGCCCTGAGGTAGGAGCTTGCTGGGTGTGTTCAAGGAACAGCAAGAAGACCCTGTGGTGGGAGTTAGTGAACAAGGGGGAGGTGGCAGGGGAGCAGGATGGAAAGTGAGGTGGAGTGGGAGAAAGTTGGAGGGGGAGAAAGGTTATGTCCAGGTCACCACTGGGTCTTGCCTATCATGGGCCTGGCACACAGTAGGTGCTCATCATTTGGCAGGAAGTGGAAAAAGTTTGCCACTGTGCTGGCTGCTACCTCTAGGGATGGAGGGCACACTGAGGTCCAGATTTGGGGATATGAGCACAGTCCGGTCTGTTTATCCAGCATCTAGTATGTGCCTGGGTTCTCGGCCAGTGCAGGTGTGACTTCTCCTGGGTGCTCACAATCCAGGGATGGTGGGGAACAGACCCCTTACCAAGTGGCTCTGCACAGGGGCTTTGATGGAATATAGGGGATAAGGAGAGCTCCCAAGGTGGACAAGAAAGCATTTCCTGCCTCAGTCTGGCCCCACGGCGGGGACTGTATGCCTTGATGGAAGAGCAGTGGGCACAGGACAGGGGCCAAGCCCTGGAAGTCTTCCTGGAGGAGGTGATGAGGACACCAGGTTAGGGTGGGTGCAGCATGAGGAATCCAGGCTGAAGGTGGTGGTGAGATCCATGGGAGGCTCTGGACGTCCTAGGAGAGAGAAACAAGGACAGGACTGCACCCTGGCTCCCTCGGGGTCACTGAGCTAGCTGGTGGAGAAGGACTGAGTGACTCTGATTTACATGGCATGGCATGGCCAGCTTTGACAATCTAGGTACTTCTGGGTTGGTTGGTAAATAGCCCTCTCTATGCCCTTGGTACCCCAAGAGACCCAGCAACCAAAAGGTCCTTGTTGAATGTTTGGCATCCTTGGGGGCACAGAGACCTCTTCCTCCGCTTTCTCCAGATGGAGATGCTGAGGCTCAGAGCAGTCTTCTGGAGGCCAGGTAGGGCACCCAGTGACACCATCCCCTCCATCGCCCCTCCCAGTGGCCTCTTGGTGCTGATCCGCGTCCGTCTGGAGCTGCGGCACCACCAGCGCGCCCGCCACACCATCCCGCGGATCTTCCAGGTGGTGGCACAGCAGCAGCCCGACCGCCTGGCGCTGGTGGACGCGGGCAGCGACGTGTGCTGGACCTTCGCGCAGCTGGATGCCTACTCCAACGCTGTGGCCAACCTCTTCTGCCAGCTGGGCTTCACACCAGGTGACGTGGTGGCCATCTTCCTGGAGGGCCGGCCGGAGTTCGTGGGGCTGTGGCTGGGCCTGGCCAAGGTGGGCGTGGAAGCCGCGCTGCTCAATGTTAACCTGCGGCGGGAGCCCCTGGCCTTCTGCCTGGGCACCTCCGGTGCCAAGGCCCTCATCTTCGGAGGGGAGCTGACGGCAGGTGAGGCTGGGTGCAGGGATCGCCCTGAGCGGGGGCCCGGGGCTTTCCGGGCCGGGGAGATGGTGCGGGGCACCCCAGGCCTTGGGAGGGGCCCTGGCTATCCTTGACCGTGACATGCACTTTGGGCTGCAGCGGTGGCCGAGGTGAGCGGACAGCTGGGGAAGAGCCTGCTCAAGTTCTGTTCTGGAGAGTTGGGGCCCGAGGGCATCTTGCCAGACACCCAGCTCCTGGACCCGTTGCTGAAGGAGGCCTCCACAGCGCCCCTGGCACAGCCCCCGGACAAGGGCATGGATGGTGAGGCTAGGGTGGGACGCCCTTCTGCCGACGCCCACCCTGTCCCCCGCCCACCCACCGAGTCCTCGGTCTCCAACACGTGCATCTCCTGCAGATCGACTCTTCTACATCTATACCTCAGGGACCACGGGGCTGCCCAAGGCTGCCATTGTAGTGCACAGCAGGTAAGGGACCCCGGCATTACTCCAGCTTTGGGGAGTGACTCCAGGTCGTCTTCCGGGGTGGGGAAGACCCCTTCCCTCTGCTCTTGCTGGGAATCTTAGGGACATTTCTATCTTAATCGGATAAAACCCATGGCCCATCCCGGGACAGCACTGCTCTTGCCCCTGCCCGTAATGGCCCTGCCTCCCTCAGGGGCCACAGAGGGTTTAAAATCTTAAATCAGACCTCCCCTGTGCCAGACTTGCTTGTACCTGCCTTGGCCCTTGGAGAAAAATCCAGACTCGTGTTGTGCAACCGCTGACAATTCTCTGCTGTCCTCTTCTTCCTCTTCCTGCCTCGCTCATGTCCTTTCAGTCCCTTATACTTCCTTAGATGGGCCATGGTCCTTCTGGCCTCAGGGCCTTTGCACATGCTGTGCCCTCCACCTAGATGCTCTTCCCCAGCTCACCTCCATGGCTCCTTCTCACTAGGTCTCAACTCATATGTCACCCCCCTCTCCCTCTGCCATTGCCCCACAGAATCAATCCCCTAATCCCTTGGGCTGTGTCACCTTCAGCCCCTCTCTGTTTCTCTGCTCTCTGGTATTCCTCATGGCCCCTAGCACCATCAACAATTGTTAGCTGCAAGTTCCTCTCCTGCACCCCGGTGAGCTGGCCTGGCTCTGCCTGGGTCCCTGCTGTGTCCCCCTCCCTGCACCGCCTCCCCCACTCCCACACCCTGGAGGATGTAAGTCCCAGCCCCTGTACTCCGCGCCTCCCGCAGGTACTACCGCATCGCAGCCTTCGGCCACCACGCCTACAGCATGCAGGTGGCAGACGTGCTCTATGACTGCCTACCCCTGTACCACACGGCAGGTACCGCGGGCAGGTGGGGGCGGGGTGGGGGCCAGGGACTGGGGACCCCTCACCGAGCCCGCCCTCTGCAGGGAACATCATGGGCGTGGGGCAGTGTCTTATCTACGGGCTGACGGTGGTCCTCCGCAAGAAGTTCTCAGCCAGCCGCTTCTGGGATGACTGCGTCAAGTACAACTGCACGGTCAGGCCCCGCCCCTCCTGCGCCGCCCCGCCTTCCACCTGCTGGGCCACCACTGTGGCGCAGCCACTCTCCCAGCCCCCCTCCAGACCACCCCCCCACCCCAGAATGGCTGCTTTGGAGGGGAACAGGAGGGTAGCTGGGGTTTCCTGAGCACGAGCTCTGTGCCCAGCCCCAGACTAAACCTTCCACCTGTAAACACAGTGGATCCTTACGACTACGTGGGAGTGGGCATAAGGCATCACGAAGACCATTTTGCAGGTGGGGAAACTGAGGCCTGTCCTGCAACTGGGATTGGTCCCAGGCTGCCTGAGTTCTCTAAGGAATACACCCTGTGCCCCAGGAGTCTTCCCTGCTGGTGGCTGCAGGAAATCAGGAAATAAAACCAGTGGGTACAGCCACCACCCTGGGCTGGCTAGGGCCACAAGGTGTGGGGCTTCCAGAGGCGTAAGCATGAGTAGAGGTGGAGGACATCCACAGTCCTGGATCAGGGAGAGAAGGGGGCTGGGACCCATCCTTTCCTCTCTTCTCCCCTCCACAGTGAAAGGAAACCAGGCTGAGGATTTCAGGGCCCTGTTGGGGGTAGGAATACAGGTGCTAGCACCTTCTTCCAGGGAGAAGGGGTGAGGAGAGGAGAGAATGGGGTGTGGCCAGGGACTGGCAAATTGGCAGGTGACCACCTCACCTTGGACAGATGGGGCCCAGAGAGATCAGACCGGCTTCCCAGGTCACACAGCTGGGCAGGGTGGAGGCTCTGGGCTGGCATCCTGGGGACCCTTTGGGGCAACAACTGTGATCTGCTCACTTTTGAGGATTTTCCATTTTGCTTGTGGGGAGTTCTTGAGGTACATTGTTAAATCAAGTCTTGAAAGACAAAGCAGTCTGTTTTTGTACGAACTTGATAATTGAGAGTTGTGAATGTACGTATCCCCTACTTTCCGAAAGCTCCAGTTGCATCGCTTCACTTTGGGGAAAGACCTACATCGATACCTGAGTTCACTAAACCAAAAGAAATCCGAAGAAGATTTTTCTTTTTTTCGAAAACACCCATTCCAGTACTAATGGATCTTTCATAAAAGTGAAGTGGTGTATTTCAGACTTTTGGAAAGCAAGGGATATGCTTTGCTTTATGCCATTTCAACTTGTGAAAGCTTTCCTAGGAACACTCTGCTTTGGGGGTAGTGGGCAAAGCCTGTACTCACGAACATGGACAGAAAGTATAGGCCAGGCATCTGTCACTGGCCCCAGGGGCCTTCGAACACCCCATCCTGCCTCTGGCCAGCCCCACCCACTTTCCTCCTTCTGCATCATTGCGAAGCAAGCCCCAGAGAGCAGTGTGTTTCCGTCATAGATGTTTGAGGAAAACCTCTGAAAGATGAGAACTATTTTGTTTTTGAGGCAAAATTCGTATAAAATAAACCATTTTTAAAGTGGACAGCTCAGTAGTGTTTAGTATATATATGCACAGTGCTGCGTAACCATCACCTCTAATTCCAGAACATTTGCATCCCCCCAAAGGGAAAGCCCATCTGCATTAGCACTCACCCCTCATCCCTGTCCCCTCATCCCCCAGCCCCTGGGCAACCAACCCCTCATCTACCTTTTCTCTCTATGGGTTTGGGTTTGCCTGTTTCAGATGTTTCTTGTAAATGGGAATCACACTGTGTAGCTTTTTGTGTCTGGTAAGGACGGTTTTTAAAACAAAAGAATGGAAAGCAGAGTCTTTCATATAGCCACATTCACAACAAGCAGCATTATTCACAATGGCGAAAAAGTGGCAGCAAGCCAGTGTCCATCAGCAGGTGGATAGACAAGCACCATGTGGTGTATTCATATGATGGAATATTATTTAGCCTTAAAGAGGAAGGAATTCTTGCACATTCTGCAACATGGATAGACTTTGAGGACATCGTGCTGAGTGAAAGAAGCTGGTCACCAAAGACAAGTGCTGTATGATTCCACTTTGATGAGGGGCTTAGAGTCGACACAGTCAGTCATAAAGAAGGAGGATGGCAAACACCTGGGGCTGGGGGGGCGGGGAGTCAGCGGTTAGTGGGGACAGAATCTCAGTTCTACAAGATGAAAGGCGTTCTGATGGATGGTGGTGGCTGCAGAACAGTGTGAGTGTCCTTAAACTACTGACCCGAAAAATCTTTAAAAAGGGGGGGGGGTACCCGGGTGGCTCAGTGGTTGAACGTCTGCCTTTGGCTCAAGTCATGATCCTGGGGTCCTGGGATTGAGTCCTGCATTGGGTTCCCAACAGGGAGCCTGCTTCTCCCTCTGCCTATGTCTCTCTCTCTCTTTTTTTTTTAAGATTTTATTTATTTATTCATAGAGACACACAGAGAGAGAGAGAGAGGGGCAGAGGCACAGGCAGAGAGAGAGGGAGAAGCAGGCTCCACGCAGGGAGCCCGACGTGGGACTCGATCCAGGGTCTCCAGGATCATACCCCAGGCCGCAGGCGGCGCTAAACCGCTGCGCCACCGGGGCTGCCCTCTGCCTATGTCTCTGCCTCTCTCTCTCTCTTGTCTCTCATGAATAAATAAATAAAATCTTAAAAAAGTATAGTACTGAACGGTACACTTAACAGTGCTTAAGATGGTAAATTTTATGTTCCGTACACGTGAACACAACAACAAAAAAAGGGGGGAAAAAACCCTAAAACCCTATAAGCTCAGCACCATCATCACAGCTAAAAAGTGACAGTGAGCTCTCAGCATCATCAGAAATCCGGGCAGCGGCTCAACCCCCGTGTCTCATTGTGTCAAAATTTGGTTTTCCCCATTTCTATAATTTGAAAAAAAAAATCCTTTTTAGATAAGACCCACACATTTTGACCAGTCGATGTGTCTCATGAGAATCCCTTCATCTGTAGGAGCCCCTTGTCTCTCCTTTCTTCCATTTTGTAAGGCATTTACTGAAGGGTTGTGTGTCCTGTAGTATTTTCCCTGTCTGGATGTTGCTGGGGTGTCCCTTAACATGTTCCTCTGTCCCTGGTATTTCCTGTCCATTGAGAGTTGTTGGGTCCAGCACAGCATTTTCCAACCATAATGCTAAGGATATTTGGGGCTGGATCATTCTCTGGGGTGCGGGTGGGCATTCTGTGCACTGTAGGATATTCAGCAGCACTCCTGACCCGAATCATTAGATGCCAGTATCACCTCCCCTACCTCTCCCGTTGTGATCATTAGAGATGTTTCCAGGTATTGCCAGGTGTTGCAGGGGGCGGGGGGACAGAGTTAAGAACCCCTGGTCTAGATATTTGATGGCCTTCAAGTTCAGCTTTTTTTTTTTTTTTTTCTGGGAGGTTCATGGTGTCTGATGGTCCCTCTCCTTGTCCTTGACGTACTGCTCTATTGGACATTGTTCCTGTCTCCAGACCCTTGATAGTGTTGTCTTTTCTTCTTTCTTTCTTTCTCTTTCTTTCTTTCTCTCTTTCTTTCTTTCTTTCTTTCTTTCTTTCTTTCTTTCTTTCTTTCTTTCTTTCTTTCTTTCTTTCCTTCCTTCCTTCCTTCCTTCCTTCCTTCCTTCCTTCCTTCTTTCTTCTCTCTTTTTCTTCCTTTCTCTTTCTTTCAGATTTTATTTATTTGAGAGAGAGAGATAGAGCATGAGCAGGGGAGAGGGAGAAGCAAGCTCCCCTCTGAACAGGGAGCCTGATGTGGGGCTCCATCCCAGGACTCCAAGATCACAACCTGCACGGAAGGCAGACACTTAACCAACTGAGCCACCCAGGTGCCCCCTGTTCTGTTTCTAGGAAGGGGAGTTTCTGTGTCAAGCGAAGGTACCCAGTAGACACTGAGGGGCTCTTTAAGGAATAGAGGACAGAATCCTCAAAGGTCAAAGTTAAACAAGGATGTCGATAAAACAAGCGCATGCATTTGGGTTCAGAAATCCCATCCCCTGACTGTTGGATGGGGGAACTGCATGGCTGCTGCTATATCGGGAGTGATGGCCACAGACCCAAACCACAAGGGAGGCAACAGCGGCTGTTTAGAACCCGCTTTCTTAGCTACATAGCAACAGACAGGCAGGAAACAGGTGACTGGACCCCTCCCCATCCCTGGGGGACTGAGTAAGTGGCGTCTTTATCTTTCCATACCCACCAGGGTGTGGTACTTGGTGTACAAGGTCACCTGACATGGGAGTTGTAGTAGGGTCCCTGGATGATGACCTGCTCCCAGTTTTTTTTTTATTCATCCAATCTTTTTAAAAATTTTAAATTCAGTTAATTAACATATAGTGTTTGATTCGTTTCAGAGGTAGAGTTCAGTGATTTATCAGTCACACCCAGTGCTCATTATATCACGTGCCCTCCTTAATGTCCATCATCCATTTACCCCACTCCCACCTCCCTTTTTTTTTTTAAAGGAAAGATTTTATTTATTTGCAAGAGAGAGAGTGAGCGAGCACATGGGTGCACAAGCAATGGGGAGAGCCAGAGGGAGAAGCAGACTCCCCACTGAGCAGGGAGCCTGATGTGGGGCTCAATCCCAGGACCCTGGGATCATGACCTGAGCCAAAGGCAGATGCTTAACGGACTGAGCCAGCCAGGTGCCCCCCACTTACATTTTCTATCCTGTTGCCACCCTGTGGTCTGGAGGTCTTGGCATAGGGCATCTGGTGTCTGCCTCTCTGAACTGACCCGAGTTGCCTTCCCTTCAGCCCCTCGGTTCTGTCTGAGGGTCTAGGCCAGAGGTGAAGATCAATTGTTTGCTCTAAGTGCATGGACACAGCCTCAGAGCCATGAGGAGGGGGTCATTGTCCCCTCAGCTCATTGTCCCCTCAATCGTGGCTGGCTTGTTCCTCCCCTGGCCTGGACAAGACAGCTGAGAGCTGCTCAGGGCATGGCTGGGACTACCTTGTGATGGTTTCAAGGGCACTTGGGCAGGACTTCGTGTCATTTGACAGGAGCCAAAACCCTAACCTAAACCCTGGCTTCCTGAAGAAGGGGATTTATTAGCTCATGGACCTGAGGAGGCCATATGGGGATGGCTTCAGGCACAGCCTGATCCAGGAGGGCCTCTGTCTCTCTCCATTTCTTTTTTCTTTCTTTTTTTTTAAAGATTTTATTTATTCATGAGAGATGCAGAGAGAGAGAGAGAGAGAGGCAGAGATACAGGCAGAGGGAGAAGCAGGCTCCATGAAGGGAGCCCCATGCGGGACTCAATCCTGGGACTCCAGGATCATGCCCTGGACCGAAGGCAGGTGCTAAACCTCTGAGCCATCCAGGGGTCCCCTCTCTCTCCATTTATTGTGTTTCTCCTTCCTCAGTGCGCAGCTTCCTTCCCAGCCCTGCTTCTCCGGGAAGGTTCCAAGCAGCTTCAGGAGAAAAAGAGCCTCTCTCCTCCTCCCAATTTATCAGAAGTCCCGGGGCTGATTCTCATTGGCCTAACTCTGATCAGGTGGTCTTCCTTGAACCAATTAGTAGCTGGTGATGGACTGGGGTGATTGGCTGGGCATGTCCTACCTTCCCCTGGAGATGGGGTGGGCTGGGCCACAGGCAAAGCACAGACCTGAACTTAGGGGCCAACTGACAGAGTGAGCACCATCTTGTCCCACCCTGGGCTTGCCTCCTGGTCAGCAGCTGATGATCTTGGCAGGCTCTTTCCCTCTGTGAATCTCAGTGCCTTCATGTCCAACGTGGAGTGTAGGGAGAATTAAATGGGTGAGCTCTGTGCTTGGCGAACAGAATACTTAGCACAATTGTTTATTCATCAGAGATTTAGCAAGCACTGTCCAGGGAATGCCTCTCTGTGGCAGTGGATCTTTGACCCAAAAGTGGAAGGCCCATCTCCATCTGGGAGAAGAACCCTCCAGGCAGAGGGCACAGCATGTGCAAAGGCCCTGAGGAGGCAGTGAGGGCGGTGGAGCCAGAGGGAATTAGCCACTGGCAGAAATTTGGACTTTATCCTGTGTGTGAAGGGAAGCTGCTAGCACTTTGAAGCCGTGATGCTCAATTTAGCAGTTAATCCCGAGCATGTAACTGTTTCATTCATGGGAGCCAGGCTGCCCAGAGTCAAATCAACCTCCGCCACTTATCAGGTTTGGTCCAGTCACTTAACAGTTCGTGACTCTCAGTAAAATGAGGTTGGGGGGTTGTGTAATCATTCCGAAGTCAACCCAGAGATGAGGACTGGAAGGCACCTGGAGTCAGGGAAGGAGCTCAGCAGAGGGGCCCCGAGGAGCAGGTGACCCTGCGGGCACCTGGGGCTCCGGGAGGCAGCGTGGAGACGCTCCCCGAGCGAGCCGCGGCTCTGGGGGGCAGCGCCCACCGGCCCTGGATTGAGGGCTGCCCTGTGGGGTGTCAGCGGTGCCGGCCGCCTGCCTGCACTGCCTGCGGCGCACGCGGGGGTCCCTGAAGCGGCGAGGGGTTGGGGGGACCGAGAGGGCCGCAGAGGGGGCGCGGGGGACGCTGAGGGCATCCCCTCGCCCGGCCCCTAGCGAGGATGCAGCAAGGGGGAGGCCTAACCGAGGCTCTCCTAGCGGCCCCCCTAAGGCCGATCTGTTCCTGGAGCGCCGGGGCTGGGGGGCGACGCCCCTCGGGCCCCTCGGGCCGCCCACCGCTCGCTTCCCCGCCTCTCCGCCAGGTGGTCCAGTACATCGGGGAGATCTGCCGCTACCTGCTGAAGCAGCCGGTGCGCGAGGCCGAGGGGCGGCACCGCGTGCGCCTGGCGGTGGGCAACGGGCTGCGGCCCGCCATCTGGGAGGAGTTCACCGAGCGCTTCGGCGTGCGCCAGATCGGCGAGTTCTACGGGGCCACCGAGTGCAACTGCAGCATCGCCAACATGGACGGCAAGGTGGGCGCGGCGCGGGCGCAGGGGGCCCCGAGCGCTGGACCTCCGCCTCCCCGGCCCTGCCTTCCACGGGGGGGGGGGGGGGGGGGGGAGGCCGAGTCCCCGGCGCTGCTGTGTACCGTGGGCGAGGGCCTCGGCCTTTCTCAGCCTCAGTTCCCACCCGCGGAGGTGGCAGGGGAGAGCAGGGCTCTGGGGCATCCAGGGCCAGGGTTGGGGTGCTCACCCCCTCCTGCTGGGTGAGTCACTCGGACTCCTTGGGCTTCGGTTTTGTCCTCTGTAAACGAGGATGACAGCTCATTGGGTTTGTCTGAATCACCCAACAGATCATGAGCACAGCACAGCACCCCCAGGTAGCAGGCTGCCTGCAGATGCTTTTATGATTAGTAATCACTGTCTCCGTTCGCCTGAGTAGGACCCTTCTCTCTCCCTTTCTCTCTTTTTAAAGATTTTACTTATTTATTCATGAGAGACACACACAGAGAGGCAGAGACATAGGCAGAGGGAAAAGCAGGCTCCCCGCAGGGGAGCCCAATGTGGGACTCGATCCCAGGACCCTGGGACCACACCGCTAGCCACAGGCAGACCCTCAACCACTGAGTCACCCAGGTGCCCTAGGATGCTACTCTCTTATCAAGTCTTACCAAATCAGGCACAGATCAGGAGAATAGTAATAAAGCAAGTGCCTGGGGGCAGTGATTCTTTTGTCTCTGTCTCAGTTTTGGGGCCCCAGTACCTGAGAACAAGGCACTGCCCCGTGCAAATCTGTTGAACAGACAGCCCCAGAAGATACTCTGGCCGGCCACAGAAATTGCTGTAACAAACATACCCAACAGCATACAGCAGCACAAACTCCATGAGACAGACCTTTCTACGTATAGGACTGAGCCAGACAAGGTGACATGCAGCAGGTAGCAGGCTCCAGGGTCACTCTAGGCGTTTACTTCCTGCCAGCATAGAGGGATTTATGGACGAGGAAGTGGTGACCAGTCAGCAGATTTCCTTGTATGATTTCGAAGGGGGCTGGGAAGGTGGAAGGAGGGGGCGTGGGTCCTGGGAAGGAGGCACGGCCCTTAATACCCTCTTTTTCGGATCACCCGAGGTCACAGAGTTCAGGAAACATGCAGGTGCTCATTTCAGGCCCTGGGGCAGGAGAGGCAAGGTGTCAGTGGGGAGGACACTGTGCCACCCTGGGGCTCCTCAACGACTCAGCTTACTCCATCCCAGGTTGGCTCCTGTGGCTTTAACAGCCGTATCTTGCCCCACGTGTACCCCATCCAGCTAGTGAAGGTCAATGAGGACACCATGGAACTACTCCGGGATGCCCAGGGCCTCTGTATCCCGTGCCAGGCTGGTGAGCCAGGCCCTGCCCAGTCCCCTGGGGAACTGGGGCCCCCACCCCCTGCCCACCCAGCGCAGCCTGAGGCTGGCCTCCTCCTCAGGGGAGCCCGGCCTCCTTGTGGGCCAGATCAACCAGCAGGACCCACTGCGTCGTTTCGATGGCTACATCAGCGAGAGTGCCACCAGCAAGAAGATTGCTCACAGTGTCTTCCGCAAGGGCGACAGTGCCTACATCTCAGGTGCGAAGACCCTGGGAGGGCTGGCTGTGGGGATGGTGGGCCACCATCTCATCCTACCTTCTCCCCTCTGCCAGGTGACGTGCTGGTGATGGATGAGCTGGGCTACATGTACTTCAGGGACCGCAGCGGGGACACCTTCCGCTGGCGTGGGGAAAATGTCTCCACTACAGAGGTGGAGGGCGTGCTGAGCCGCCTGCTGGGCCAGACAGACGTGGCTGTGTATGGGGTGGCTGTGCCAGGCAAGCTGGGGTTGTGGGGATGGGTGGTCCTAGGGTATGGCAGCCCCAGAGGAGCTCAACCTGCACAAGCTTGGAGGTACAGGTGCCCTTGCACAGTGCTCAACCTGGGTAACTGCACATGGCAGCCTGAATGGGAGCACTGGATCTGGAATCACCCCTCATGCATGATAATCAACCTCAGTTTCTTTATCCAGAAAATGGGATCATGAAAGCAACTGTCTCAGGGTTGCGGAGAGTGCAGCAGGCACTCAATAAAATGGTTACTGCTTTAGCAAATGTTATTTCAGATGGAAGGGACTGGAGATCAGAGGCCAGGAGCCTCTGTTTGAGGGTGTATCCAGTCCTGTGGTGGGACAACAGGTGGGGTGTTCTCAGCCAAACCTCTGTCCCTAGGAGTGGAGGGCAAAGCAGGCATGGCGGCCATCGCGGACCCCCACGGCCAGCTGAGCCCCAATGCGCTGTACCAAGAGCTGCAGAAGGTGCTCGCACCCTATGCCCGGCCCATCTTCCTCCGCCTCCTGCCCCAAGTGGACACCACAGGTGTGGCCTCCCGCCTCTCTGTCCGTCCATCTGTCTGTCGGTTCAGCAACTATCTGCTTATTTATCCCAGTTCAGGCCCCGGTGCCAAGTCTGATTACAGTGGCTCGTGGCCAGCTCGTCCAGGGCCCTTTTTTATTTGCATCATTATGTATTCCCATTCCTCCATCCCAGCCCCACTAGGTGTTCTGCAGTGTTTGGTGCATTTCTTCCATTTCCTGCCTTTTTCTGATGACTAGGAAATTTGAGCCAATCATCTGCTACCTGTGAGGTTCCCGCTCCTGTAAATCACCTGTCTGTGTCTTTTGCCCATCTTTATATAGCCTTGTTCTCTTTTCCTTTTTGATTTATGAGAGTTTCTCCCAATATTTCTGATGTTAATTCCTTAGCGATTTCAGACATCAGGAATCTTCTCTTTGGGAGTCTGTTAATCTTGTTTATGGGTCTTTGGGAGTCTGTTAATCTTCTTTTTTGAAAAGAAGTCCTAATTTTTTTTAAAGATTTTATTTATTTATTTATTTATTCATGAGAGACACACACACACACACACACACAGAGAGAGAGAGAGAGAGAGAGGCAGAGACACAAGCAGAGGGAGAAGCAGGCTCCATGCAGGGAGCCCGATGTGGGACTTGATCCCGGGACCCCTGGATCACGCGGTGAGCCAATGGCAGGCACTAAACCGCTGAGCCACCCAAGGATCCCCAAGTCCTTAATTTTGATACAAAGTTACCCTTTAAAGAAAAAAATCTTATGGTTTGTGCTTTTGAAGTTTTCTTTAAAATGAGAAACCTTCCTAATTCTAAAGCACACAGGTGTCCTGCCTTGGTTTTTTCCTACTCCCCCTTCCCTTTAGCCTTATCTTACATGAAGGGTTTCTTTAATTGTCCACTGCAAGGAATGCAAAGTGTTTCTTTCTTTTTTTTTTTTAAGATTTTAGTTATTTATTCATGAGAGACACACAGAGAGAGGCAGAGACACAGGCAGAGGGAGAAGCAGGCTCCCTGCGGGGCACCCGATGCAGGACTTGATCCCAGAACCCCGGGATCATGCCCTGAACCAAAGGCAGATGCTCAACCACTGAGCCACCCAGGCGTCCTGCAAACTGTTTCTTAAAGGACCAGATAGTAAATATTTTCAGTTTTTTGGGCCATGCTGTCTCTGTCCCAACAACTTACCTCTGCCTCTGTTGTGCAAAAGCTGCCATAGATGGTGTGTAAACAAGTGAGTGTAGCTTCGTGCCAATAAAACTTGTTTATAAAACAGATGATGGGCCAAATTTGGCCCTTAGCTACAAGCTGCTGATCCTTGACCTACGATGTGACAGACTCAGCCCTGCCGTGGTCTTGTGGGCAGTGGACACGTGCCCAGGCAGGGAGTACATAGCGTATGGGTCTGTGATGGGGTAATGGTCAGGGAGGGCTCCCTGGAGGAGGAGGCATGACGTCAGGATCTGAAGGACAAGGGAGAATCAGGCAGGCACAATGGGGAAGAATGTTTCCAGCCAAGGGCATGGCCTCTGCCAAAGCCTGGAGGTGGAGGACAGGATGGTGAGTTTGGGGTTCCTAGAAACTCCCCCTGCTGAGTACCACCATCCCTGCCCCAACAGGCACCTTCAAGATCCAGAAGACTCGACTACAGCATGAGGGTTTTGACCCACGCCAGACCTCGGACCGGCTCTTCTTCCTGGACCTGAAGCAGGGCCACTACCTGCCCCTGGACCAGAGTGTCTACACCCGCATCTGCTCGGGTGCCTTTGCCCTCTGACACCACTCTTCTACCTGCTAGAGACTCCCAGCCAGGCCCTGCCAGTAAGCCAGGCTTGAGCCAGACAGCCCTGCCCGGGGAGGGGCTGGCCCAGATGCACCAGGTGGGGCTTCCTGGTGCCAGACAACTGGACCCCAGCAGGAGCCTATGGCTCTGTACCTTTCGTGCTCCTCTTTCTTCCTTTGGGCTCTCTCCTGCCTGAATTCCAGCTCCTGAGTTTGTGTGTGTGTCTCTCCTCCCTGCTTCTCAGCCTCCCCTGGGCCCCATCTGCCCTCACCTCTTCTGTCTTTCTCCTCTGCTGCTCTCTCCTGGGATTTGCAGGTGTGCAGGGCCAGTTGCCCATGGGGCCTCGGTGGGTCATCCTTGCTGGGTCATGGACCCAGAGTGGAGCCTCCTGACCTCTCTCTCTGTTGTGCCTTAAGGAGCCTCAGTCCAGACCTCCCCAGGCTGCTGGGCTCCAGGCATCATAGCCCCGTAGGAGCTCCGGTGACCCTCCATCCTCCCTCCTGAAGGAGGAGCCTTGGGTGGTCTGCCCCGCCCACCTGGGTGTAAGAGGGCATCATCAAGAGACCTCCCCGCCAGCCAAAATCTCCCAGGCTGAGCCAGTTGCCTTTTGCACTTAACCATCTTTGGTGGGTCTCCCACACCCTGTCTGCCCTTCCTGAAGCCCAGAAGCTTCCAGAATCGACTGTTACCACTTGGACATTGCCCCTGCCCAGATGTCTCCTTTTAGGCGCCTCATGGAGCCCTGGCTATAGGAGCCTTGAAGACTGGATTCGGTGGCTGTTCGGCTCACCTTTTAGACGCTCACCCTGGCAGAGGCCTCTTGGGTGTCCCCATCTGGCATGGCTGCTGGTGGGACCCATAGGAGTGGCAGTGGTGTAGGGGGAGGTCTTCTGCTTAGGGGGTGGTGTCCGAGATGGACTTCTGGGCCCTGGGGGGTCCCAGCCCGTTGAATAGCCACACTGGCCTGTTGGTGACAGTTCAGACACTGTGTTGGTGGTGACCTCCTGGACAACCAGCCAGGATGGCTCAGACCTCCCCATCGGCCTTGCTGGTGGCACATCCTGGACTCCTGTTGTTAGGACTGGCCGCCCAGACTGTCCGTCCCTCCCTCCTGCTGCAGCGGCATCCAGCCCCTCAAACACTGAGGCCAGGGCTGTCGCACGGGGGCCTTTACACGCACCAAGGTTTTGTTTCCTAGTTGAATTCAAGAAATAAAGCTGTAGTGTGTCCCATGCCTGAATCCTGGTTATTTACTGTCTGTCTCCACATGGCACAAAACCCTTTCTGAGTTTCAGAAGGCAGGACTTTTTGCCAGAGAACTCGTGATCATGTGACAAGAGCAAGACGTGACCTTTTCTCACTGCCCTCTGTGGCCTGGAGCTGCAAGGCCTCTGGGGCTGGAGCACAGGTTGCCTGCCCATTAGCAGTTAGGGTCCTTGCTGCCTCCCTGCAGCCTCTGGGGGCTCAGTCCCAGGGGAGGGACTGATCTGCTGTGGGTTCTGAAAGGTGCCCCAGGGTGGCCATAGCTCTCGGTGAGGGCTGAAAAGGACCTTCCAGCCGGGACATGCAACTCCAGAGTTTATATACTTAATCCCCACTTCTGCTGTTCCTCCTCCAGTATTACAACATCTGTCTCATCTTGTCTCCACTTCAGGGGACAGAGGAGCAAAGGTTTGTGATGATTGGGCATTTTCTGGGAGGAGACACTGAGGGGGCAGCCCTGGGGATGGATGGGGTGGGGGCAGGGGATGGACGAGGCCCTGGTTGGGATGGTTCATCCATGGATAAACCTGGTTCATTGGGATGGCCCTGGTTCATCCATGGGTGGGGCTGGTCCTTGGATGCCCGTGGTCCCCAAGGTGAGGGAGGCAGGAGAAGGACCTGCTGCCGCCGGGATGGAGCGCCCTTGGTATGCTGATAAAGTAACATCCCACCAGACCTCACAACCACCATGGTCCCCATTGTACAGATAAGAGAACGGAGGCATGAGAGGAGGCATGAAGTTAACGCCAGCGGCTCCTGGCAAGAAAGCAGGCCAGAGGGACCTTTCTTGTTCCAAAGCCGGGGACTCTCAGCAGGGTCAGAAACTCCCTCTGAGCTGGCAGGAAAATAATCCTGGTGACTCCCAGCAACAGGCTCTGTGTTTGTCTTTTTAATTAAATAACAACAAACTTTATTTACTACAGCAATTACAGGTCTATAAAAAAAAACGAGTGGAAAGTGCAGACTTCCCATATACTCTCTCACCCTGCACTGCTGTTTCTCTTACTGTTTACATCTTGCCTTACTACACTGCATTTGTTGTGATTGATGAGTCTGTGTTCATGCTTTATCATTATTTACAGTTCACAGTTTCCATTCACATTCACTCTGCGTTGTACATTCTGTGCGTGTTGACATGTGTCCCCTGTGATGGTATCACAGTTTCTCTGCCCTAAAAATCCCCTATGCTTCATCTTTTCATCCCTCCTATCCCAACCCCTGGCAACCATGGATCTTTTACGGTCCCCATAGTCTTGCTTTTTCCAGGTCACACGCCTAAAATCCCACAATGTACAGCCTTTTCAAACCAGCTTCTTTCACTTAGCAAGATGCCTTTAAGATCCATGCCTTTAGGGCAGCCCTGGTGGCTCAGCAGTTTAGCGCCGCCTTCAGCCTGGGGTGGGATCCTGGAGACCAGGATCGAGTCCCATGTCGGGCTCCCTGCATGGAGCTTGCTTCTCCCTCTGCCTGTGTCTCTGCCTCTCTCTCTCTATGTCTCTCATGCATAAATAAATAAAATCTTAAAAAAAAAAAACCCATGCCTTTAGATGGCTTGAAATATCATCTACTTTTTAAAGATTTTATTTATTTTAGAGACAGCAGGAGCGGGAGGGGCAGAGGGAGAGGGAGAGAGAGCGAGAGAATTTCAAGCAGACTCCATGCTGAGTGTGGAGCTTGATGTGGGGCTTCGTCCCAGGACCCTGAGATCATGACCAAGGGTCAGATGGTTGTACCAGCTGCACCACCCAGGCGCCCCAAGAGCTTTGTTTTTTGGTTGTGTGTGTGTGTGTGTGTGTGTGTGTGTAATGAGAAGTTCTGTGACTTGCCCCCAGGGAGCAAGACTTGTTAAGTCTGGAGGAGAGCCAGGATCAGAAGGCACTCCGCCCCAAGCCTCTCCTTTACAGAGGGCTCCTGGACAGATGTGTACAGAGGGGATGTCTGTCCCTGTGATGTGGGAAGAGAAAACCCCAGCCTGGCATCAGCACGTGGGCCAGGAGTAGCAGGGGTTGGGTGAGTGGTGTGTGAGGGACGAGGAGGGAGAAGCCTAGAGGGCATGTGGAAGAGGGAGAGCCTCTCTAAGGAGAGGTGGCTGCAGGCTGCGACCTTGCCTCAAACCTTTCAAGGGCCTCCCTCACCCTGGGGAAGAGCCCAGGCTCCCTGGCTGGCACCACCACCCTGGGGCTCTTCTCCTTCCACCACAATTGGTCATTTCCAGCCTGTGTCTGGCTTCCATGCCTTTCCTCCTGCTATCTCTTATGCATGAACCATTGTTCCCACACTGCATGCCTGGCCAACTCCTACTGATCTGTGTGGTTCTTTTTTTTTTTTTTAAGATTTTATTTATTTCTTCATGAGAGATACAGAGAGGCAGAAACATAAGCAGAGGGAGAAGCAGGTTCCCATGGTGAGCCCAATGCGGGACTTGATCCCAGGATCACACCACTGAGCCAACCAGGCGTCCCTACTGATTTGTTTTTAATTGAGGTGTCACTCACATACCATAATATCAGCCCTTGGAAGTTGTACAATCTAGTGGCATTTAGTGTTCAAAGTTGGGCAACCGGTCACCTCTATCTGGTTCCAGAACATTTTCAGTCACCCAAAAGAAAATTTCATACCATTAGGAGTCTCTCCCCCAGCCCCTGGCAGCCACTAACTGGCTTGCTGTCTCTGGATTTGACCGTTCTAGACGTTTCATGTAAATGAAATCATACAACATGTGGTCTTTGGTGTCTGGCTTCTTTCACTCAGCATTGTGTTTTTAAGGTTCATCTGGGTTCATTCCTTTTTGTGGCCAAATAATATTCCATCGTATGGTCGGACCATGTTGGGTTGACCATTCGTTAGTTGATGGACATTAAGGTATTTACAGTGTTTGGCTATTGTGAGTAATGCTACGGTGAACATCCACAAGTCTTTGTGTGAATGTATGTTTTTAATTATTTCAGGTCTAAACCAAGGCATGGAAATACTAGGCCATATGGTAACTGTTTAATATTTTGAGGAACTGCCAGATTTTTTTCAAGGCGACTGCACCATTTTATGGTCCTGCCAACAACAATGTCTCAGAGTTTCAGTTTCCCACATTCTTGCCAGCACTCTTTTGGGGAAATATATCTATCTCAGGCAAGACATAGCCAACACACGGACCTGGGGTTTCTCTCCAGCCTTCTCTGTCTCAGTGAGTTTAAGCTCCACATGCATCCAATTAAGTAAGCTAGACATTCAGGAACTCAGTCCTGATTCCTCTTTTTCTCATGCTCCACGGCCCATCCATTAGAAAGGACCAGGAGCCCTGCCTCAAAGCAGATCCTGAACCCACCGAACCCAGCCAACACTAGACTTCTCTAACCCCCTAAAATGGCTCCTAGCTGACCTCTCTGCTTCCACCCCACCCCTCACAATCCCTTCACCTAGGAGCCAAAGTGATTTTTTAAAAACATTCCCTAGGCTCTCCCCTATTCAAAGCCTTCCAGAGGTTCCCCCAAGACCAGCCTTTCTGGTCTGGCCTGGGTGGTCAGTCTCTAGTCACACTGCCTGCCTTCGTGTTCCTGCCTTAGGGCTTTTGCATCTTTATGCTCCTGCTGGAGCCTCACTCTTCCTCTAAATACACAACCAGGCTTCCATGTAAATGGCATCTCGTTCACCTCCCAATCTCTACAGCCCCGAGTCACCTCTCCCGTCACCTATGGTATCTCCATTACTGCACTGCTTTTTTCTTGTGTTTGTGGCTCATCTTTAATTGTCTGACTTCTCCAGGATGGTGTAAGCTAGGGAGGGTAGGGACTGCACCCAGGGGCTCCATCAGATGAAGAACAGTATTGGGCACAGGAGGAGCTTGATAAGTGGTTTTCTAAATGAGTACATGAAGAAACCATTAGGTCCCCTGAGTCTCAGTTTCCCCAGGTGTGAAATGGGAGCATCTGAGTGAAGGCTCAGGTGTATTGTGATGGTGAGTGAGGACGTGTGGAGCCCTGGTGAGCAGGACAGCTCCTTATAGGTGTAGAGTCTCAGCATTGTGATAACCAGGGCATCAGAGCAAAGCCTCTGGTCCTGACTTCTGCTGAAGCGAAGTGTGTTCAATATTAAAACTCATCTGAACAACACTTTGTGGATAACAAGCCACCTTCCACCCTTCCTCGGAAGCTGTCACTGTGGGCTGCCTCAGTTGGCTCCCTTGCCCTCTGGGCACAATGGATTCAGTCTTTGGGTGACACCAACAGATCAGAGGAGGAAAGAGGTCACAGTACTTACTCCCTGGTAGACCTCCGTGTGATCGGGGTTACGTTCTTCTACTGAGGGCCATGGCTCTTGTCTGCCACCCTCTCCTCCAGCAGCCACCCTCCTCGAGGTCCCCATAAACCATTTCCTCTTCCTGTCCCATTTACTGACTGGTGGAAACATCCTCTAGCTGATGCTCTAGCTCCAGGCTGCTCACCATCCTCAAACCTGACCACATCTTTGTCTACAGCACCTTCATTCACTTTCCCCATCTGTGGCATTTAAGAGCGCCCCGTGCTCCCCACCAGGATCCTGCCGACACAGCGTCCACATAACCACACTTTCTACAATAAGTATGCCTACTTGTGATGGTGGCATTTATGCTTTTCTTTCTTGCCTTCCTTTTCCAATCTGATATCCCAACCTTCTACCCTCTGCTCCAAGACTACCCCTTAAGCGCAGAGAACCAAAATCAACTAGCAGCTTGAAAGACAAAATGTTTTCAACATCTTGGACAGGAATGCGATTATGTCTCCCCTCCCCAGGCTGGATGCAGCCCCTTCTTTTCACTCTCCAGCTCCTGCATGCAGACAGTTAAGATTATTTCCAGCGAATGGAGTCATAGCAGTCAGTGTAATGAGTAATACTGAGATTTGACCTATGCTCTGTATTGCTTAGGTTTCTAGCAAATAAAAGCAGTTCTTTTCTCCAAGTTTGTCTTGAACCTGAGCTGCTTTTTGTAATTTTTCAGGATTAAAGGGGTGGGGCCATTTTACACAAGCAATTAGATACCTTTGAAATAAAAGAGGATGTGTGTATATGTGCATGCATGTGTGTGTGCTTGTGAGTATATTTATCTGTCTTTTTAAAGATTTCTTTATTTGAAAGAGAGAGAGAGAGAGGGTGAATAGGGGGAGGCGCAGGGGGAGAGAATCTCGATCAGACTGCCTGCTAAGCACAGAGCCCACTCAGGGCTCACTTGGGGCTCAATCTCATGACCCATGAGATCATGACCTGAGCCAGAACCAAAAGTTGAACACTTAACTGAGCCACCCAGGCATCCCATCTGTTCTTTTGTATCATAGTCACCATTCTGGGTCTGTGAAGTGGTATCTCATAGTTTGATTTGCATTTCCCTGGCAGCTAATGAAGAGGACATCTCTGCATGTGGTTATTGGTGATTTCTGTATCTTCTTTGGAGAAATGTCTATTTGTGACCTTTGCCCATTTTTATTTTTATTTTTTTTAAGATTTTTATTTATATGAGAGAGAGCGTGAGCATGAGTGGGGGGAAGGGCAGAGGGAGAAGCAGACTCCCTACTGAGCAGGGAGCCCAATATGGGGCTTGATCCCAGGACCCTGAGATCATGACTTGAGCTGAAAACAATTGCTTAATGGATTGAGCCACCCAGGTGCCCCCTTTACCCTTTTCTAAATTGGGTTTTAAAAAATTGAGTTGTGGGCAGCCCAGGTGGCTCAGTGGTCTAGCGCCGCCTTCAGTCCAGGGCAGGATCCTGGAGACCCAGGATTGAGTCCCACGTCGGGCTACCTGCATGGAGCCTGCTTCTCCCTCTGCCTGTGTCTCTGCCTCTCTCTCTCTGTGTCTCTCATGAGTAAATGGATAAAGTCTTTTTAAAAAAATTTGAATTGTAAGAGTTCTTATTCAGTACACTAGATCCTTATCATATATGATTTGCAAATTATTCCCAATCTGTGGGTTCTTTTCACTTTCTTTTTTTTTTTAATTTTTAAATTTATTTATGATAGTCACACAGGGAGAGAGAGAGGCAGAGACACAGGCAGAGGGAGAAGCAGGCTCCATGCACCGGGAGCCCGACGTGGGATTCGATCCCGGGTCCCCAGGATCACACCCTGGGCCAAAGGCAGGCGCCAAACCGCTGCACCACCCAGGGATCCCCTTTTCACTTTCTTGCTGGTGTCAGTTGAAATATGTTTTTCATTTTGATGAAGTCCAGTTCATCTATTTGGTTTTGTTGCCTGTGCTTTGGTGTCATTGTCTAACCCAAGGTTAGAAAGATTTATGCCTTTATTTTCTTCTAAGAGATTTTAATTTAACTTTTACATTTAGGTCTTCAATCCATTTTAATTTTTAAGATTTTAAGTAATCTCCACACCCAACACGGGGCTCGAACTCACAACCCTGAGATCAAGAGTCGCATGTTCTGACTGAGCCAGCCAGGTGCCCCAATCCATTTTAGTTTTTGTATTATGGTGTGAGATGGGGCTCTGTATTATTTTTCCATTGCTGATGTAACAAATACCACAGACTTACTGGCTTAAAATAACACCAATTTATTATCTTATAGTTTGGAAGTTCAGAAGTCAGAAACGGATCTCACTTGATTAAAATCAAGGCATTGGCATGGCTGCATTCCTTCTAGAGGTTAAGAGAACCCATTTCCTTTGCCTTTTTTGGCTTTTAGATGCCACCCACATTCCTTGGCTCATTGCCCCTTCTTCCATTTTCTAAGACAACAGTGGGTGAGTCTTTCTCATGCTGTCATTCCTCTGGTTCTTTCTCCTCTGCTTCTTTATTCAATTTATAGGGACTCTGATTAAATGGGGCCCATCTAGGTAACCTATTTTAAGGACAGCTGATTAGCAGTCTAATTCCATCTGCAACTTTTATTTCTCATTGCCAAGTATCCCAACAGATCTACATATTCTGAGGATTTTGTGTACATACATTTGGCGATTGGGGGAGGGTCTACAATTCTACAACTACAGGGTCTAATTTCATTCTTTAACATGTGACTATCCTGTTCTATTTGTTGAAATGATCTTTTTTTTTTTTTTTTCTCATGGAATGATCCTGGCACCCTTGTTAAAGATTCATCAACCATACTCAGGTGCCTGGGTGCTCAGGTCATGATCTTGGGGTTGAGATTGAGTCCCACGTTTGGTTTTGTGCTCAGCGTAGAGTCTGCTTGAGATTCTTTCCCTCTTCCTCCCCTTCTGTCCCTCCCTCTACTCGTGTGCAACACACTCTCTCAAATGAATAAATCTTAAAAAAAAAAAAATACATACTTCTGCATTCTCAATTCTAATCATTTATGTCTCTCCTTATGCCAATACCACACTGTCTGGATTACTGCAGCGTTGTAGTAAGTTTGAAATCAGGAAGCGTGAGTCTTCCAACTTTGTTCTTTTTCAAAATTGTTTCGGCTACTTGGAGCCTCTTGCAATTCCATATTGAATTTTGGGATCTGCTTGTCAATTTCTACGAGAAAGGAAGTCCGAACTTTGATAGCAATTGCATTAAATCTGTAGACAAATTTGGGGAGTACTGCTATCTTAATATTAAATCTTCCAATTCATAAATATAAGGTGTCTTCCCATTAGATCACCTTTATCTTTTTTCAGCAGAGCTTTATAGTTTTCAGTGCACAAGTTTTGCAATTCATTATTAAGTATCTCATTCTTTTTGATGTTATTGTTAAGTGGACTGTTTTCTTCACTTGTTACGGATTTTAAAGATGCACTACCTATATACATGTCTCCTTGCACTTATTATAGGGTACTGAATTATCCCCTCCAACCCCAATAAGTGGCTCAGTTACCCAGGCCCACCAGGCCTTCTCCCCTTTTCAGCCATCTCTGCCCCCGCTGTTCCCTGGAATACCCTTTCTCATCAGCCAAGACCCATCTGCCCCATTCTAGGGGAAACAAGCCAGTGTGGAGACCTCTCTGGGTCCTCATGGAGACACAGAGATCCCCAGGTAGCATTTGCAGAAGCAACTCAACAATTATGTTTTCAGGCCCACCACTGCACCAGGCATGACGGTTCAGGAGGCTTCGAGGCATCAGTGAACAAAACAAACCCTGCCCTCATGTCGCTTGTATTTTAATTAAAAGAGGGAGACAACAAAAAGCAACAAGATAAATGTTATGACAAAGTCCATCAAAATGTGCCTTTCTCCAGGAAGTCTCCCATCTCCTCCCTCCATCCCACCCCACAATCCCCTCTTGGGGACCCCAGCTCAAGGGTCCTCTCCGGCCCCGCCCTGACACCACGAGGCCGAGGGCAACCGCACCGGTTCCGCCTGCCCCAGCCCAGGAAGGAGCTCCGGCACTGCGTGCAGAGAATCAATAAGCCCCTTCGGATCTACGGCGGGTTCCCTCCGCGCCCTCACTCGTGGGACTGCGCATGCGCCACAGGCGGCCGCCCGAAGGTCCTGACAGCCGGGCGGCGGGGCCGGCTTCCGCGCAGGCGCACTGGTGGCTGCCCGGAGCGCTTCCGCCTCCCCGCCGCCGCCGTCGCCATGGCCGCGCCGGCCCCGGGCCTCATCTCGGTCTTCTCGAGCCCGCAGGAGCTGGGCGCGTCGCTAGCGCAACTGGTGGCGCAGCGGGCGGCGTGCTGCCTGGCGGGGGCTCGCGCCCGCTTCGCGCTCGGCCTGTCGGGCGGCAGCCTCGTCTCCATGCTGGCTCGTGAGCTGCCCGCCGCCGCCGCCCCCGCCGGCCCCGCCGGCCTCGCACGCTGGACCGTGGGCTTCTGCGACGAGCGCCTCGTGCCCTTCGAGCACGCCGAGAGCACGTACGGTCTCTATCGGGTGAGAGCTACGGGGGCCGCCGGGGGTCACGCCGAGAGGGCCGCGCCCACTGTCCGCGCCCGACTACGGGGGCCGCTGGGGGTCATTTCAAGCAGGCCGCGCCCACCTCCTGAACCCCGTCGCGGGGGTCGCTTAGGGTCACACGACGCCCTCTGCCGCCATCTGGGAATGGTCGGCTGGGAGCCCTGAACTCCCACCTCCACTGCCACCCTTGGGGGCCGGCGGGGGCCTTGAAGCCCCGTTTTGCTTTACCCGGTGGCCAGGTAGAGGGAAGCGCCGGGGCGAGGGCGTGGAGGTGAAACAGTGACCTAGAGAGGCCCAGGCGCCCGGCCTGGTAGCTTGCAAGGGCTGACTTAGGGAGCGGCCAGGCAGGAGGTGTCGGCTCGCTCATCTCCAACCTGGACGCCTTTGTGGTGATCTGCACGCAGCGTTTCGGCGCTGGTCGCCTCCCAGGCTGGTGATCTTTGGCTCGTGGGCTCAGGTCCTATAGAATCAGGGAAACTGAGGCCTGGAGGAGGCGTGGTCCGCCTTGCCGTTCTCCGCCTGCATCTGAGGCAACCCCTCCCCCCTAGACGTGGAAAAATGGGAGGTGTGGCAGGGGCGGGCGTGGCCAGAGGCTTCAGGTCACTGGGTCCTGGGTGTGTTGCTGTCTCTTTGCATAGAAGCTTGAGCTGATTTTCTGGGGTTCTTTGTTTGTTTTGTCATAAGAAGGAAGGTCCACTGATTGCGAAGCACTTTATCCACACCATCTCACGAAATTTCGCAATAACCTGTGAGGTGGAGGCTGTTAGTTCCTCCGTTTCATAGATGGAGAAACGGGCCAGAAGAGGAAAGCTTGTGTGCCAGGATCACTTAATGACCAGTCGGGGAGCCAGGGTTTGAACTGGACCCCCCAGACACCACCTGGGACATATCTCAGGGGTAGGGCCTTGTCTTCCTCAAGAGCTTCATTAAAAAGTGGGCTTGATCTTTCCTTCCTTCCTTCCTTCCAAACACACAGAGAGGGGCAGAGATACAGGCAGAGGGAGAAGCAGGCTCCCTGCATGGAGCCTGAAGTGGGACTCGATCCCGGGAACCCAGGATCATGACCTGAGCCAAAGGCAGACACGCTCAACCGCTGAGCTTCCCAGGTGTCCCCTCATGTTTCTTTCTACTGTGAATGAGTTTGAAGAACTTTTGCTTTTTTTGTGTCCCTGTATCCAGCACTGAGGACACAGCAGGGTGCTGGGCAGTTCTCTCATGGGACTCATAGTGGGGCATTGGCCACCTACACACAGGGCAATAAACAAGGGAAATACACTCAGAGCATTCACATAATGCAGTGTAGACAAAAGTAATAGTGTAAGATAGGAAGTGCCCCGGGGAGATCCTTCAGCGGGGACGGTGGGGCAGGGGTGCTTTGAGGGATGATGTTTGAGCTGAGGCCTGGAGGTGTGAGGACCTGGCCGTGCGCAGAGCTGGGGCAGAGGGTATGGCGAAGGCAAACACTATGCCGTGAGAACAGATGTGGGGCAAGGATTTGCTGCTTTTGCCAGTTCCCTGGTGAGAGGAGTCATGTGATTCCCTGGGGCTGCCATAACAAAGGACCACAAACTAGATGGCTTAAAACAACAAGAATTTATTTTCTCAGTTCTGGAGGCCAGAAGCTGGAATCCAGGTGTTGGCAAGGCCTTACTTCCTCTGGAAGCTCAAGGGGAGGATCCCTGGCCTCTTCCAGCCTCTGAGGGCTCCAGGTGTTTCTTGGCCTTCAATCTCTGCGTCTGTCTGTTCATGGCCTTCTCTGATTCTCTCTGTGTCCTGTCCTTAGAAGGATACCAGTCATTAGATTTAGGGCCCACACTAATCTACTATGAAGTCAGCTAATGACATCTGTAAAGACCCTCTTCCAAAGAAGCTCACATTCTGAGGTTCTGGGTGAACATGAATTTGGGGGGCCATGAGTCAACCCAGTATAGGAAGGCAGGATTGCTTCTATCCTCAAGGACGGATCCCGTGTCCCTTCGGGCTCTCTCGGTGTGGATGGTCTCCTCTTCACCTTGTATGCTCTATGGGTTTCTACTGCTGAGGTCCGGGCTTCATCTGGGCTGGGAAGATTAGCTGGGGCTGCCTCCTTCCTGGGAATGGTTCCTCAATGCCTTCAGAATGTTAAGAGAGAAACAGTCCGATCAACCAGCAGTTCCACTTCCAGGAACCTGCCTGACTGACACGCCAGCCGCTGATTCTCTGGTAGGAGCCCAGCTAGAGGAGGAGGGAATGGCTCTAAGCCTGTAGGCAGAGTGCAGCTAAGGAGAGGATCACGGGACTGAAATAGGGCACTGATATTCCCCGTTGGCTTGGCTTTGCTCAGCGTAATCCCAGAGAATGTGTATAGATGGGGACCTTGGACAAAGCGGAGAGGTCTTTCCAACAACAGATCTGACCCCGTCCCTCCTTGGCTCACATACCCTCCCTGGCTCCCCGTTATTCTCAATACAGAGCTCTTACTCCTCAGGTCACTGTTCAGGGCAGTCAGCCCTATGTGGTATGGCATGTTTACTCCGTGTCCCTGTCACTTGCCCCCTCTAAATGCAATATTTTTTTCTGCTTCCTTCTTTTTCTGTGTGGCTCAGCTTGGCATTATCTCTGTGGCAAAGGCTGCCAAGATCCTGTGTGAAGGGAGGTACCAAGGTAGGGGTCAGCAGTGTCTGTCCCAGAGCAGATCAAAGGCTCATCTGGGGAGATGAGGGAAAGGGCTAGAGCCCTCCACCTTGTAGGAGGCCTGACTCCAGGTGCTTCCACAGAAATTAAATCCATCTTTCAGAGGCTATGGTGTGTGCTATATGCTGGGCATGGGCACCCTGTAGTGGCAGCCTGGAAGAGAAGTCAGTGCTTATCAAATTTGTGGCGCCTCCAGGCCACAATGAGGGGACAAACGGGTGGATGCTCGGAAAAGGTGGTTTGAAGGATGTAGAGGAGTTTCCCAGACAGGAGCAGTGGCTTACGTGTGGGTTGGGGTGGCAAGGTCAGCAGGACCTCATGGAGGGCAGAGAGGGGCTGGGTTTGATCCTGAGGTGCAGGGAACCCTGGGGGCTTGGAAACAGGGCTGTGGTGTGGCTACTCGGGTGCAGGCTGGGGCCAGGAGGCCCCCAATCCTGCTGGACTTGAGAAAGACTCCTGGTGGAATGCCACTGGGTTCCTGACTCCCACAGGAGGTGGGTATAATGGCAGTCCTGTCCTGGAGGCATCCTCATGCCTCTGGGAACCATGCGTTGCTGTTGGTGACTTTGTCCCTCCATCTCCTGCAGACCCACTTGCTCTCCAGGCTGCCCATTCCTGACAGCCAGGTGATCACCATTAACCCCCAGCTACCTGTGGAGGAGGCAGCCGAGGACTATGCCAAGAAGCTGAGACAGGTGAGTCCCAGAGTGTGGCCCCAGGGAGGCCTCATCCATACAGTGGTGATGGAGCAGCCCTGCAGGCGGCACTGCGTGATTGTCACCAGCAAAATCTGCCCCCCTCTACAAGGACAGTTGGCAAATGCTGTTCCACCCTGGACAGATGCCTTTGAGGATCTCCCTTCTGAGAGGCCACAGCCCCACCTTTGGGTCCCTGAGGGCAGCCCAGCTTCTGACACTCTGGGAGCAGGCCTGGGTTCTCACATCTTGGGGACAGTTGTGTCCCCAGACTCTTGGCCAGTCAGATAGGTGAAATATGGAACCTCATTGAGTCCCTTTCATGCAGGTGAGGCTGAGTCTTGCACCCTGTGTTATAACCACTTGGGATTCTTTTTCTGACTACTGTTTGTTTGTGCCCTTGGAGTATCCCCCACAACCTGTCAGGACTGTCTTTTTTCCCACCCAGGCCTTCCAAGGGGACTCTATTCCAGTTTTTGACCTGCTAATTCTCGGGGTGGGTCCTGATGGCCACACCTGCTCACTCTTCCCAGACCACCCCCTCCTGCAGGTAAGCACCCCCACATGGGCCTCTGCTGACCAGGGCTTCCAGAGGGAGGGCCACTTTTGGGCGGCTGGGTACCCACAGCGGGATTTGAGTCAGCCTTTGCCAGTTGGCTGGGCTTAAACTCTTTTGAGCCTCAGTTCACCCATCTTAAAGTGAAGGTTTAGATCAAGCACCACAGGATTAGTAGGAGGGGATGGAATGATGGATGGACCATGCTAAGTGTGTATGAGCTCACAAGAAGTTGAAGTGTCATTGTCCTTCTACCTCCACTCTGGGCCTCCCTCCCCTAGGAACGGGAGAAGATTGTTGCCCCCATCAGTGATTCCCCAAAGCCACCACCACAGCGCGTGACCCTCACACTTCCTGTGCTGAATGCGGCCCGAACTGTCATCTTTGTGGCAACTGGAGAAGGCAAGGCTGCTGTCCTGAAGGTAATGGCTGAGGGCCTCATTCCTAAGAAAGTCACAGGCATGTGGGCCCGGGGATAGAATAGAGCCCCAGACATTATTGTACTGGAAGTACCAGGTCTCAGGGTACTTTAGTAATTCTTGGGTTGAAGAGGAGATGGAAACTAATTAAAGGTTAGTAAGGAACAAACTGTTATGAAATCAAATTGATGGGATGAAGCTAGAGCTGTACTCAGAGGTAAATTCATATTGTAAAAAAGGCAGTTTTAAAAATTGTTAAATAGGGGCACCTGGCTGACTCAGTCGGTAGAGCATGTGACTCTTGATCTCTAGGGTGTAAGTTCAAGGCCCATATTGGGTGTAGAAATTACTTAAAAACAGAATCTTAAAAAAAAATTATTAAATTAAAAAAAAAGTTAAATTGAGCGCTTTAGATTTAGGAAAAAGAATGATAACATAAATTAGAGAAAATTAGTGGAAGGAATAACTGACATTAAAGTCAGAAATTAGGGATGCCTGGGTGGCTCAGCGGTTGAGCATCTGCCTTTGGCTCAGGGCGTGATCCCAGGTCCGGGGATCAGATCCCACATCGGGCTCCCTAAGTAGAGCTTATGTCTCTGTCTGCCTCTCTCTCTCATGAATAAATAAATAAATCTTTTTAAAAAATAAAATAAAATCAGAAATTAATGAATTAGTTAAGGGGTGCCTGGGTGACTCAGTGGGTTAAGTGTCTGACTCTTGGTTTTGGCTGGGTAGTGATCTCATGGTCGTGAGCTTGAGCCCCATGTCTGGCTCTGTGCTCATCACGGAGTCTGCTTTGGAATCTTTCTCCCTCTCCATCTGCTTCTTCCCCTGTTCATTTGCTCTCTGTCTGAAATAAATAAATACAATATTAAAAAAAAAAGAAATTGATGAATTGGTTAATATTCTTAAAAGCTTAATGGTGATAGATTCCCAAAGATAGACCTCAGACAAAACTAATCAGGGGGGAGAATTATGTAGTAGGAATAGGTAAAAAATGGAGGAATAAGAAAAAATGATATACTTATGCATAGCATTTTAGGAAAATATAGAATAGATAAGCTATTAATAAGATAATAAAAATATATTTTAATCACTGTCACTGAAAAGGCCAACTGTGGAAGAAAGGGGAAATGTTTTTAAAAATTAACAAATAATAATTCGTCCTCCCAAACTGTTGAGCCCAGATGTCCTCACAGGGTGCTTGGTGTTGGGGTTAAGGGTGCAGACTGTAAAGAATCCAGCAGACCAGCATCCCTACTGGCGATGCCCAGCCAGGCCTTGGGCAGCCACTTTACCCCCCCCACCCAAGCCTCTACTTTCCCATCTGCAAGGTGGGTTGGGAGGGCCCCTCCCCATGGACCTCCTGATGGTCAATCCAGGCGATTTTAGCTCACATGAGGCCACCCAAGCCGCAGCTTCCCCAACTATAAAATGGGGGTGGGAACAGAGGTGACCTCACAGGGCTGTGGGCAGAGTAAATGAGTGCATGGGATAGGCCTGGCTATTAGGAAGTGGTATTTATAATTCCTACTCATCGTGAGGTCACATCAGGGGATCAGCACACCATGGCCCGCAGGACCAAATCCCACCAGCTAAGAAGGATTCTAAAGCAAACGGGAAAAAAAAGCAAAATCAGTATTCTCTGACGCGTGAAAATTCTATGGAATTCGGATCGCAATGTCCATAAATAAAGCTTTACAGGAATAGGCTGTGCCCGTTTGTCGATGTGTCATCTACTAACACCTTTTACTATGTAACAGCAGAGCAGAGTAGTTGTGACTGAGACAGAGTGTGATCTGCAGAGCAAAAGTGTGACTCTAGCCTGTGCAGGGAAGGAGAGCTGACCCTCATATCGAGCAGTCACAGGTGATAGGTAGAAAAGGAAAGGACCTGCTGGTTGGTTAAAGCTAGGACAGCTGGCAAGGCAACATCACATGTTGAGAGTAGGAGAGTCTTGTCTGTGGGGGTGGGGGGTCATGGGAGCTCTGAGGGGTGCTGGGGGTGCTGGTGGGCCTCATGCTTTCATGCTATTGCCCTTTCTATGCAGCGGATTTTGGAGGACAAGGAGGAGAACCCCCTCCCCGCCGCCCTGGTCCAGCCCCACACAGGGAAACTTTGCTGGTTCCTGGACGAGGCAGCTGCCCGACTCCTGACTGTGCCCTTTGAGAAGCATTCCACGTTGTAGCTGGCCCCAAGGGACACCGCAGCGGGGACCACAAAAAGCCCTTGTGGGCAGGGACCTTCCTGGGCGGGATCCCACTGCCATCACCACTCCAGGCTTCATTTTCAGGAAGCTACGTGGTGCTGCTGGAAGGTCACAGGATCCAGCCGTCAGCCCTGCCCTGGGGTGCTCAGCCCACCAGCCGTGGCTCGGGGTGACCAGATATTAAATGGAGCATTTGCTTGAAGTCTCCACTGTCTCGTGGTCCTTGGAGGGCAGCGGGACCAGGGATGCCCAGGCTGACTGTGTGATCTGAAGCCCGTGTCCCAGCGCATGGAGGTCAGGGAGTTTCCCTGGGGGAGTTTCCCGGGGCTGCCGGAGCAAAGTACCACAAAATTTATGGTTACCCACTTCAGGAGGTCAGAGGTCTGAAATCAAGGTGTCCACAGGTCCTCCCTTCTGGAGGCTCTGAGGGAGAATCTGTCCTGTGCCTCTCTTCTGGGTTTTGGTGACTGCTGGCACTCTTCGCGGGCCTTGACTTGTGGACACATCATTCCAGTCTCTGCCTCTCGTGTCCTGTGTCCTTCTCCCTCTGTGTCTCTCTGTGTTCTCTACCGTTCTAGTGAGAACATCTATCATTGGCTATAGGACAACCCTAGATCCGGGGTGAACTCTTCTCAAGATCCTTAAGAATTATAGTTGCAAATAAGGTCACAATCTGAGGCTCCAGGGGACATATCCTCTGTGTGTGTGTGTGTCTGTGTTAAAAAACACGTAACAAAATTTAACCATCGTAGCCATTTTTAAGAGTCCAGTTCAGGGGCATTAAGTATGTTCACACCATTGTGCAGCTGTCATCACTGTCCATTACCCTAATTCAGTCTCATGTCCTCAAGGTTCATTCATGTAGCCGGGGTCAGGATCTCCTTCCTCTTTATGGCCGAAGAATGTTCCATTGTATGTATGTGCCACACATTTTTCCATTCATCTGTCAGTAGACACTTGGGTTGCTTCCACACTTTGTTTATTGTGATAGTGCTGCTGTGAACACAGTTATATAAATAGCTCAAGACCCGGCTTTCAGTTCTTTGGAGATATTTCTAGCAGTGGACTTGCTGATTCATTTGGTGATGCTATGGTTAAATTTTGAGGAACCTCCATACTGGTTCCTACAGTGGCTGCACCATTTTATATTCCTGCCAGCAGTGCCTAAGTGTTCCAATGTCTTCACATCCTTACCAACACGTGTTTTGTTCTTTTTTTATAGTAGCCTGTGGGTAGACGTATCCTTTTGGGGTATACCATTCAGCCCATGATACACTTGACTGAGCTCTCCCTGCACACATAGGGCCAGTGGCAGCCTCTGTCCCACTATGCTGCGGGCCTTCTCAGAGCCTTGAATGTGCCAGGACGCCTCAGTCTGTGATGTTCCAGGCTGTAGCATTTTCCCACAGTGTGACTGCATGACCCACCTGTCAGCTTCATGGCACCAGGGCTTGCAGCGGGGGAGGCTGGTGGGCACGGGGGGGCCCCAGCCATGCTTGAGCTATGCCAAGTTTGGGGGCTGGGCACGTCCCACAGGCACCTGGTCTGGCTGTGGGGATTGAAACTCTGAAGCCAAAAACCACAGAAAGTGAAGTTTCCTTTAACATCTTGTCTGGGTCAATCACTCAGATGTGAGAGTGAGGAAGTGGGTCAGGGCCAGGGCGGAAACGTGAAGAGAAGCAGAGAAAGCAACCCAGCCATGGGCTTGGGCAACAGCAGGTGGCCGTGACCCTGGTGCTTCAGGCAGAAGCCAGGATGGGGGTGCCAAGAAGCAGAGGGAAGTGATGAGACAGGCATGGGGACCCCATGTGGGGGGCCTCTGGGACAGGTCCCCTTTCTGCCCCTCTCCCTGTAGGAGCAGCCCCCCCTGCTCAGACCTGCTTGTGTCTGCCCCTCACTCACCTCCCTTCAGCCTACCCACCTTGTGCTGTGCCAGAACCTGTCAAACAATCCCCACCTCAGGGCCTTTGCATGTGCACTACCCAATATTCTTTTTTCTCCAGCTTTTTGCATGACTTGGGCCCTCACTTGCTTTAGGTTGAGGCACAACATCACCTCCCTGATCATGCTCCACCCCTGGTACTTTCTCCCTCTTCCCATTCCATTTTTCCTCCTTACCTTTAACATTATCTGACCGTTTTGTTGCTGTGCCAACTGATGGTCCATGGGGGCTGACCATGGTCCGTTTTGCCCACTTCTGCATCTCTGGCACATCATTCAAGGATGACAGTCAGTCTGGCAACGAGTGATGGTTGTCAAGAGAAGACATGAACCTGGGGCATTGGTGAGGATTACAGTCAGATGTTCCTGGTGGCTTAAACAAAATGGAGAGTTAGGTTTTTTTCTGAAAGGATGCCACCCAGGGTTGATGGAGCAATGTCATGAACTCTTCTGGGACCCCTGGTTCCCACATCATAGTTGGGTCATTGTCATTATGTGGGTTTTACCTTATGGTCCAAGGTGGGCTGCACATGCTCCAGTCATCACATCCACATTCCGGCCCCTGGAACTCAACACTCCCCTCGTCTGACACCCTGTGAGAGTCACATTTGATGATATTTCAGCCTGGAGCAGACTCTGCTCCTACCCTTCCTCTCTTCCTTCATCAAACTGAGGGCTGCTCTCTGCCAGGCACTGGAAAAACTGGTGAAGGCGTAGGAAGATCCAGCTAACCTGATGAAGTCCAGTGCTATGTGCACTGATGGAGGACAGGCTGACAAAACAAACACAAGGGGGGCACGTCCCACCAATCTGTGGCACACCAACACCCCCCCACCCTATCCCCCTGCCCCAGCATTGGCCCCAGGAACTGGGGGTGTCTGTCCAGCTCTGCTTCTCCGGTCTGGGGGTTGCTGGCGGCTGGGTCAGTGCTGGATCCACTCAGCACCCAGCAGCACCCAGCAGGCGGTAGGCACAGTGGAAGCAGGGAGCGGGTGTTTAGACACCCTGTCCCTGCCCATCCCCCTCCCCTGTCCCACACACCAACAACTGCTGCTGGTCCTGCCAGGTGTTGGCCCTGCCTCCCTCCTCCAAAGCTAGGATTCTAGTCTTCCATACTCCCAACCACCCCTGGGGCTGCCCCAGTGGCCCCTGCAGAAACCAGCAGCTCTGAAGGCCTTGTCCCCAGGGGAACTAGGAGGACGCAGGTGCAGGGTGGGGTGGGGCAGGGCAGGGGTGGGGCGGGCATTCCCTTGCTCCTTCCCCCTCCCACCCCGACACATGCATTCACACAGGGGCCATGCTCTGGCTTCAGAGCCCAGGCAGCTGGTCTCAGCAGCATCCAAGCCCCTCATCGGCTGCCCTGCTCCTGGGGTGCCCCTGAGCCCAGAAACCTCGGGGCTGTGGGAGGGGAGGTGGCGTCTGCTTTGCTCTCAAGGGAGCCCCTAGAGACGGCAGCAGGATGGGTGGGCGGCCCTCGAGCCCCCTGGACAAGCGGCAGCAGCAGCACCTGAGGGGTGAGCCAGCATGGGGTGAGGTGGGAGCGGGGCAAGTGGAGTTTGGGGCTAAGGTTGTCAGACACAGTGTCTGAGAGTAGTAGGATGCCTACTAATGGGAATTCCAGATAAGTAGTGAATACTCTTGTATAAGTATGTCCCAAATTTTGCATGGAAACATACTTAGGCTAAAAAATGGTTCCTAATTTCTCTGAAATTCAAATTTAATTGGTGTCATGTATTTTTATTTGGTAAATCTGGTAACCCTATTTGGGGCATGGGTTCAGGAGGAGGAGGGTTCAGGAGGTGGACCAGGTGGGAGGTGTCCCAGGCCCAGCCAGATCTCCTGGGCTGATTTTCCTCGATGAGAAGGTTCCAGCAGGGCCTCTGCATGGGGACCCTGGGGAAACAGGCTCAGTTTCTGATTCGAGACTGAGAGGGGCTGGTGCCCTCACATAGTTGAGCACCTACTGTATGCTGGGTACTGGGGACACAGTGGGGTTAAGAATGTTCCACTCTCCTGGGCTCATAACCTGGACCAAGAAAGAAGATCAAGTTACATTACAGGAATGGCAGGTGACGGATGAATGCAGTGGAACCCCATAGGTTCCTCAAGTCGAGGGAAGAAGAGGCAGGTAACTGCCCACCATGGAGATGATGGCCAAGCCAGGGCGGGAGGATTGTGATGGAGTTGGTGGGTAGGAGATGTGGGAAGAGCATCCCAGGTAGAGGGAACAGCATGTGTACAGGCATGTGGTGTGTCTTGCAAACACTTGAGACCGACCATTCAAGTTCACACCATGGCCCTGCCCTCACTCGCTGGGTGGCCTTGGGCAAATGACGTCAGCTGTCTTGGTCTCATTCTCTCACCTGTAAAACAGGGATGGCAACAATGTCTAGTTATGGAACCATTGTAAGGATTCAGTAAGTTACTTTATGCCATGTATTTTTTTTTCTATAGTGGCTTAAACAAGATAAAGATTTATTTCTCTTGCCTATAGAGAGGTACAGTGGTGGGCAGGCTGATAAAAGTTAGACACCTGAATTCCTCCTGCCACATGTGGCTTCTGTGCCCAAACCCACCTCATGGTGCACAATAACTGCTAAAGCTCCAGCCATTGGGTCCACATTCCACGCAGCAGTTTGGATTTACGTTTTACATTTAGCCAAGTGCACACATCTTTGGGGAACAGTTTGAAGGACTTTGAAACTTGTGTGATCACTTCCTAGATCAGAATGCAGAAAGTTCCTTTGTGCTAGGGTGAGGCTTTTAAAAGATTTCAAAACTCTCCCCAGGGAAGGGGCAAGAGGAAACTTGGGGGTTCATTATCTTGATCGTGGTGATGGTTTCTTGGGTGCGTAAAGGTGTCAAAGCGCGTCAGATTGTAAAGTTCATTCTGCATCAGTTATAAATTAAGCCTGAGTCCCTAACCCCCCACCTGGCCCCCATGTGGATAGAAACAGCCTGTGGAGGGTGAGTGGAATTTGGAGCATGTCTTGTTAGGCAGCTTTGGGGCGATGGTGGGAGCTCACACGGGGCCTCCCTTGCCTGTTCTGACCCCTGCAGGGCCTGGTGGACGCCTTACCTTACCGTCTCCTTGCCCCTGCAGGCCAGGTGGACGCCCTGCTGAGGAACTTCCTGCCCTGCTACCGCGGGCAACTGGCAGCCTCTGTCCTGCAACAGATCTCCCGTGAGCTGGAGCCCCGGGAGCCCGCCGGATGCCAGCTGATGCGCAGTAAAGTGGGTGCCGCAAAGGAAGAGGGTGCTGAGTGAGGGAGGCTGGGGTGGGGGGCTTTGGTTCAGTCGGGGGCCCTCCTTACGCCTTGACCCTAGCTGGCGCCAAGACCTGGGGAGACCATTAAGATTCATTCTTTGAACATTCACCGGGTACCTACTGCAAACCATGTTCCAGGCTAGACACTGGGGACACCGCACTGCCCCCTCTCCCCTCACCCAGGGTCATGGTCTGATATGGGGAGAAATGACCAAACACATTAACATATCATGATGCACAATAACTTCCCATAGGTTGCTATGGAGACAAGATGAAAGGCCATGTTGGGAGGTCGGGGAGTTGGGGTTCAGGGAAGGCACTCTGAGCTGAGATGTAAAGGATGAGAAGGGACCAGATCTGGAACCCAGAGTGGGAAGGGAATTCTAGGCAGAGGGCACAGCCAGTGCAAAAGCTCTGGAGTTGGAGAAGCCTCGCCTTGTCTATTGGGCAAGAGGCATGCCCATTGGACCCTCACGCCTTTGGACATGTGGTGCGCTCTGCCTGGTGCCCTTACTGTTCTTCCTCATGCTCCAGACATTCTTCTTCCAAGAAGCCTTCCTTGATCACCACAGCCCCTTCCTGGGTTGGGTGCTTCCTCTGGGATCCCTGCCCCGCTGCTTTTCCAGGGAAGCCTTGGGTCACACGTCTGCCTCCCTCACTTGTCTGTCCTGTGAGGGCAGGGGCCAGCCTTGTCCACTCACTCCCCCAGACCCCTTGTGCTTATGTGTTGCCTACACATAGTAGAAGCTCCAGGAGAGTTTGTTGATGGAACATAAGAGGGTGGAGCTGGGACGCCTGGGTGGCTTGGCGGTTGAGCGCCTGCCTTTGACCCAGGGCATGATCTTGGAGTCCCAGGATTGGGTCCCGCATTGGGCTCCCTGCATGGAGCCTGCTTCTCTCTCTGCTTCTCTGTCTGCCTATGTCTCTGCCTCCCTCTCTGTGAATGTCTCTCATGAATAAATAAATAAAATCTCAAAAAATAAAAAAAAAGAGGGTGGAGCTGCCTGGCCTGGCTCCAGATGTCTCCTGAGCCAACTAATGGCTCCATGTGCTCTAAACAACTCACCCAGCCTTCATCAGCCTGGGAAATGAGTCTTCAACCAGTGAGGAAACCGAGGCACAGAGAGATAGGGTGACCTGCCTGAGGTCACTCTGCCAGCAAGAGGCAAAGCATGATCTGAACCTAGAGTCCGTGCTGGTTACTGACACTGGGTCCCTGCCCCAGTCGACTCTGAGCTTCTTCAACTTTCCTCAGATGCCTCTTTTCCCAGCTGTGCCTGGTCCTGGGCTGGAGGCTCCCTGCACTGTGGACACAGCTCACCTGGGCTCTCCCTGTCCCACTTGGGGCATCATGGGACCCCAGGTGTGGTCCCCACCTGCACCTTCTGTCACCTGTAGGTTCTTGCCACCTGCGCCTTGGGCACAGTTGACTTTGGGGTTTGAGCCATGGTGGAGGGGGTGGGATTTCCCCCTTGCTTCAGTTTGAACATTTTAGAAAATTCTTATTTTATGTATAATTTCTATAATAATGCTTTAACAATATTATTCTGAAAAATCTCAGGCCTCAGGAAAAATCTGGAGAATCATTCAACAAACCCCTGAGTTTCTACCACCCCATCAAAGAATGAAAAGATCACAAATATGGTTAATTATTCATTGAATATTTATCGAGTGCCATCTGTGCACTGGGCCTCGCTCTGGGACCCAGTGATGAAACAAAACGTGCACAATTCAGATGGCCAGGTAGTGAGAGGAGCAACAAAGATAATAAAACAACGTGATGTTCCACCCTGCCCCAGGGAGGGGGTCTGTGGACAGAGGACCAGCTGCTTCGCATGAAAGTGAACTGCACCTGCTCCCTGAACGAGCAATCCCACTTGTATTAGCTAACGTTGTGTAATGACACATGGCACCACCAGTGGCTGGAAACAACACACTTGTGTTATCTTACAGTTGGCTGTGGGTCAGGAGTCGAGACACAACCTCCTGAGTTCTTTCTTTTGGGGTCTCTCACAGGCTGCAATCAAGATGCTGACCAGGGCTGGGGTCTCATTGGAGGCTCAAGTGGGGAACGCCCTGCTTCCAAGTGACAAATTGTCAGCCTCCCAGGACTGTAGGGGGCATTATGTCAGTTTGTATTTGGAAGTGTCCCAAACAAGTGAATGCTGTTAGCATGTGAGAAAGGATAGCAGTGCCATGTCAGCAGCCCCCGAGCTCCCTGTACTTGGTGGAACCTGAGATGGGGTGGGGGGTGCTTTCCAGGTGGTCTGGACATGGAGACAACAGTCTTTGCCCCTGACATCCACTGGTCCCTCCTCCTGCAGAAGCTTCCCCGAGTCCGTGAACACCGAGGGCATCTGACCCAGCTTGGGGGCCACCCACCCCGATGGCAGCCCATTTTCTGTGTCCTGCGTGGGGATGGCCGCCTGGAGTGGTTCAGCCTCAGGGAGGTAAGCAAGTGGCCCTCATCCCTTCCTTCTGGCCTCACCATCCCACTCCTGTCAGCATGGGTTTGGGGTCCAGCTCCCAATGTGATCCTCTCTCTTTTCTTCATTTACCTAATATGAATCAAGGATCCTTATGAGATTGGCTTGGGGTGGGTGACTGGGTCCTGCTGGGCTGGGTAGGTAAACTGAGGTCCAAGAGTGGGAATTTTCTCATGGTCATCAGCAGAGCTGAGGTTGAAACTGGGAGGACGTTTGTGCATCCCATCTGGCTGGGGAATTCGGGCAGGTCATTTGTGCCCTTGGGACTCAGTTTCCACCTCTGTGAAATGGGATGATGGTGGTCCAGGCCACAAGGGGTTGTGAGGATTCAATGAGATAATCCTCATACAATATTTAGGACTAGCCTAGTACATAGTGAGTGCTGGGTGCTTGACTACACGAGAGGGACAGGGGGACTTCCCTAGCCAACCCTAAACCTTCCCCTGATCCAGTTAGGACATAGAAGCCACAGTTTAGAACTGTCGCAAGCTGATTCTCTGGATGCCTTTCATAGGAATATGAAAATGGGGGCCATCCCCTGGGCTCCATGACCTTGACAGGGTATACTGTCCTGACTTCCCAGCGTGAATATCTCCACCTGTTGGACACTCTCTGTCCAGTCTCCTCAGGTAAGGTCCCTAGGACCTCAAGAGCAGGTTTTTTTTTTTTTTAAAAAAAAACCTTAGAATTGTTGACAGTTGGGGCCAAATCATTCTTTGCAGGAAAGGGGGGCACCCTGTGCATTACAGGATGTTGAACAGCAGGATGTTGAACATCCACCCATGTGATGCCAGGAGCAACCCCCTATGCGAAGGGTGACAATCAAAAATATCTCCAGACATTGCCAAGTGTCCCCGGGGGGTAGCATTGCCTTTGGTGTGCACCCCAGCTCTAGCAAGAGAAATATCCACTCTCACCAGAGAGAGAAGGAGAATTAGAACATTGGACCAGGGGATCCCTGGGTGGCTCAGCGGTTTGGCACCTGCCTTTGGCCCAGGGCGCGATCCTGGAGTTCTGGGATCGAGTCCCGCGTCAGGCTCCCAGCATGGAGCCTGCTTCTCCCTCCTCCTTTGTCTCTGCCTCTCTCTCTCTCTCTATGTCTATCATAAATAAATAAATAAATCTTAAAAAAAGAAAAAAAAACATTGGACCAGAATCAAAGTAGCAAGGCTAAAAACAATAAAACCTGGTGTCAGCGAGCATGTGGGGATATGGGCACTGGTGGGTGGGAAAATCACACAGATTTGCTGCAGGGTGTGTTGTTCAAACCAGCATTTCCAGGAAGGTTTTCCCTCCCTCCCCTCCTCCTTTCTCTCCCTCCAGCCCCCCTCTTTCATTATCACAACACTGAATAGGGAAAGGAACTGCATTATTGGACTGGTGGCATATGTATGACGAGTGCTCAGCACGGGGCTTGTGTTATCTCACTGAGTCTGACCAACAGCCGGCCCCATCACTAACTACCCCATTTCACAGCCGAGGACACCGAGGCTGAGGACTGTCAGGACCAGAATCGCACTTCTGCTTCACGGTGAAGCTATCCTGCCCCCAAGTGATGCAAAGATGTAGCAATAAAGACAGTTCGCAGAAATGATGATGCTGTTGAAAATATCAAAATCCATCCAGATACCCATCCTTCAGGGGTTGATTAAATAAACGATGGTCTAACCCTTAGAAAGGATAGCGGTGTAAGCAGCCGAAGGTGCCCCAGACATATGCAAGAGCAAAAAACTCCATCTTGTCACAAAAGCCCGCCTCACACACTTTGTGTGGATTTTAAGATCTGGAGTAACGTCCCCCAAAGTGTTAAAGGTATTATTACCTCTGGGCACTGCGGCTGAAGGACCAGGGTGATCAGGGATTTCTACTTTCTGGATGACTGCATTTCACTGCATATCCCAGGTATGGCTCTGGAAACCAGAACCAAACACTGAGGATTTAGGACAACCCCAAGTAAATTAATTGAAAAGAAATTCACTCATTTTGTCCCATCAGGAGGTCATTGGTATCACTTTGAAGCCCATTTCACAGGCAGGACACCCAAGGTTCAGATAAAAAAAAAAAAAACTGCACCTATGTATAGAGCTAGCAAATGATTTGGCAGGGTTTTGATCTGGACCTGGCTGACCCCCCTCCCCCAACCCCCCCCCCCCACTATGAATTGGTAAGCAGGGCTCAGATCACTTGCCAACTCAGCTAGAATGGCAGTGGCTGCCCAGGCCTCTGTGTTAAGGAGGATGCTGAAGCTCGGAAACTGCTGGGATGCATGGTTGGTGTCTGCCCTGGGCTCACCTCCCTCTGGGTCTGAGCTCGAACAAGGATAGCACAGTTATGATAGCACGGCTCATGCTTATCGAGCAACTGCCCATGCCGGGGGCTCCTCTAAGCATTTCATGGGTGTTTTCTTTTAGTGAACGAATGATTGTGGAGTGAGTGAGTGAATGAAGACACAATCTCCACTGTCTGCTTGCAGGAGATCATACACAGGAAGAGCCTGACCCCCTCCTGGAAATGCCGGTGACCTTCCCCCTGTTCCTGCAGCACCCCTTCCGCCGGCACCTCTGTTTCTCTGCAGCCTCGAGGGAAGCACAGCGCGCCTGGAGGCTAGCCCTGCAGGGCGGCATCCGGCTTCGTGGCACAGGTGGGCCCTGGGAAAGCTCAGAGAGCCGTGGGTCTTGGAGTCCTGCCCCTGCTGGCTATGGAGTTGTCTCCAATTTCTAGTTTTCTTATTTATGAAATGGATTGGGGTGGTGGGAGACAGAAGCAACCATAGGCAGTTATTAGTGACCAGGGCTGCGATGGGGACGCAGCCCTGTGGGAGCTTAGCCTGGGAGGTCAGAGAGGGCTACTCGGAGGCGGGATGTCCAGCCGGGGGTCTGACAAGGATAAGGGGCCAGCCAGGTGAAGAAGGGGAACAGGACCGACACATGTTGAGCAGGTTGTTGAGTGCACAAATGTACTTATGTGGAGCGGCTGTGACTGTCTACCAGAGGATGCTTTTTCCTAAATCATATTATAAAGGTGCCTTATGGGCTGGTGATGTCCTCGGGCACCGTGTTCCCTGCAGAAGGCACTGCTTGTGCAAGGGTCTGGAGATGGGTGAGCCTCGGGTGCTCCGGGACTGGGTGAGGAGGCGGAGGGCTTCCTCCCCGGGTCGTGGGGAGCCAGGCGGAGGTGCGAGCAGGGGAGGAGTGGGCTGACACTGAGGAGCTGCCCCCGCAGTCCTGCAGCGCAGTAAGGCCCCCGCCGCCCGCGCCTTCCTGGACGCCGTAAGACTCTATCGGCAGCACCAAGGCCACTTTGGCGGCGACGACGTGACCCTGGGCTCGGACGCCGAGGTCAGTGCCGCGCAAGGCCGCCCCCGGGACCCCTCTAGGCCTGCTGGGGCGCCCACGGTTCCCTCTCCCGCAGGTGCTGACCGGGGTGCTGATGCGGGAGCTGCTGCCTGCGCTGCGAGCCCAGACGCTGCCCGGCCTGCGGGGCGCGGGCCGCCACCGTGCCTGGGCCTGGATCGAGGTACGCGCGGGGTCGCGGAGGTCGGGCCGATGCGGGACGGACCCGGGGGCCCACCTTGCCCCTCCTCGCGACTGGCCCCTAAACTCTCTCCCCGTCTCTCCGCGTCCCCATCTCTCTGTCCCCGCACCCGCGCCCCATGTCCGCTCCCTCCCACGCCACTGGGCCGTGGGGTCCCCTCGGCCGGGCGGGACAGCTCCTAGACGCGGTGCACGCCGCCGTCCTGGCCGGGGCCTCCGCCGGACTCCGCGCCTTCCAGCCGGAAAAAGACGAGCTGCTCACGGTCCTGGAGAAAACCATCCGCCCCGACGTGGACCAGATACTGCGGCAGCGGGAGCGCCTGGCGGGGAGGCTGCGGGGTGAGGCCTGGGGGCGGGGCCTGGCACATGGGGGCGGGGCCTGGGGAGACGGGGGCGGGGCCTGGGCAGGGAGGGGCGGGGCCGGGAGCCTGACTGGTAGAAGGGGAACCGGGTGGGTATAAGGGGTCGGGCGGAGAATCCCCGCCCTGAGACACACAGGGCAGGCGGGGTGGGGTGGGGGTGGGGGGAGAAAGGAAGGGCACGAGAGACCCGGGGTCAGTGGGAGTCAGGGCGTGGCCTGCGAGACAGGGGCAGCGTCCAGAGGGAAGTCCGGGCGAGGTAGGGCGTTAGGCTACGGATGGAGCCAGGGACACCCAGTCGGGAAACAGGCAGTGGCCGACCTGACCCGGGATACCCCGGCAGATGGCAGAGGCTCCCACTCTGCTCGTAATCCAGACTCGGCCTCTGGCGTGTGCGACTTTGAGCTGGATGCTGCCAGACTCAAAGCCTCAGTTTTCTCCTGTGTAACAAGGTAGACGAGGGTGCCCAGAGTCTGAGCTCCTGTCCTCCTCCTGTTGGCCCATGGCTGCCTCTACCCGCGAGCACCTTGTGGAGGAGATCCAGGCCAGTATCTTCCACTCCCAGTCCAGGTCCAGGGCCCTCTAGAGTCGTGCCTGTGCAGGAAGGTGGACACACAGCTGTCCCTGGTCACTCAAAAGCTGCTGAGCACCATGGAAGCCGTTCTCTCAGCAGTGCAGACCCTCCTAGCTCAGGGCATGGACCGCCTGTCCCGCCACCTGCGTGGGAGCTCCTCTGGCACGTGGCTGCGCAAGGAGGTGAGCTCCAGTTTGGGGGTGGGGGATGAACAGGCAGTGTGCTAGCTTTACAGAAGCGTCATGTAAATTGTTTCATCTTTCCAGTTGAAAAACCTCTCTCGAAAACCTTTTCTGAACTTTGTTCTAGGTTGCTTTTTACTTATTGTAGACCACCATGCTATGGTCATTGGGGGCACAGTTTAAAACATGGTTGGGGGGAGGAGTAAAGTGACAAGAGTAGCATTTTAGCAACATGGGTCTTGAGTCACCTACCCTCAAATTCCTCCTGTTCCCATTCCTTTGTTGTCAGAGTCCACCCCATCCCCTAAGCCAGTGAACTCTGCTCCCTGCAGGCCACCTCAGTTCTTTTGATATTAAATGATCACTTACCGAGTGCCAGGAAAACCTCAATTCATTAAACTTTCACTTCATAATCACCTCCTCCAGGAATCTCTCTGCTCCCTCTCTGCATCCACAACTACCTGCTTCCTTCCTCATAGAGGTGTTTACATACCTCTGTAGTGGTTTATAGTTTATGTCCAACTTTTCTGTGAGCTCCTTGAGGACAAAGACCATATTGAATTACTCCATTTCTGCAGCCGCAGAGCCCCCCAGCATAGATGGGGCATCAGGTGGTGGGTGTAGATGTGACAAAGGCTATTGCTTGTTTCCTCTCAGTCATGCCAGAACTGCATGTTAGCCATTTTTTTTTTTCAGGTTTCACCGTTTTATGTCCATCACACCCTACCTGTTACTTTTATTATGCATTTTGGGGGGTAATGACTGAGGTGGGATGTGTTTCCATTTGCATATCTCCTACTATGAATTGGCTGTGAGATCCTTGGCCCTGCTTTTCCATCAACTGATGGTGTTTTTCTCACCTGCCTGCCACTGGAGTCCAGGTTTACTCATTTGGGGAGATGCCCTGGGACCCAGAGCTGATGCAGACCTGCTACCGTGAGGCTGAGAGAAGCCAGGGCCGCCTGGGTCAGCTGGTGGTGCCATTTGGCTTCTCTGGAACACGAAGCCTCATGTTTGGGGCTCAGGATCTTGCACAGCAGGTGAGGGGGGAGCAGGAGGCTGCAAGGAGGCAGGCAAGGGGAGCAGCTACCACTGAAAAGGTGCCAAGGATGTGCTGGGGAGACCATGAGGGCAATAGACCTGGCCTCCTTCACTGGGATCACATGTGGGAGACAGGGCTGTGGTGGGAACACACAGAGTTAGGAGAACCTCCAGGAGGAGAGGACTTTCAAACTGAGGCAACAGGGGGATAAAAGGGGTGGGGTATGTCCTGGGTAGAGGGAGCAGTGTGGATCAGCTCTGGGAAGTGAGGGAATTTGTCTGCATTTGGGGGAAGTGAAGCCATTGATAAACATTGGGTTGTAGGTTTCAAGCAAGGGCAGAAAGGTGGGAGATATGCCAGCAAGATATGGACAGATGGGTCAGGGACTTGAATGTGGGGCTAAGGGGCCAAGCACTGCCCTGAGGGCAATGGGAAGCCATAGCAGATGTGTGAGCAGGGGAGGGGCGTGACCAGATTCAAGATTTAGGAAGCCCTGCATGCAGTGGGGAAGGGGAGTTCTTGGGTACAGGAGTAGAGTAGGCAGGAAGGAGACCTGAACCAGAATGGGTGCTGTCAGTAGACAGAAGTGGGGTGTGTTTGAAGGCCAAGAGAATAGGACCTGCTAATTGACATGGTGAGTGAAGGAGACAGGGATTGCAAATACTGAGTGCTGCCCGGTATAGTTGTTCAATTTGTACACTGCACAAGAGCACTCAGCCAAGGAGGCTGAACTCTGACCAGCTCTCTGCTCCCCAGACTGAGCACCCTGGCACCATCCTCCAGGGGGGAGGGCACTTTCTGCTAGGTTATATATAGCTTCCAACTGATTGCATGACTCCCAGGTCCTGAGTGGAGGGGGATGCCGTTTCTTGAGACAAAAAGGAGGTTGGGGCAAAGTGGCTGGTTGGGTCAGTCTGGATGCTGAGAAGGGTTAGCCAGGCAGGTGCGGGGCCCATAAGGCCAGAGCATGGATTCCCAGGGGTTTTATCAGTTACTCTTCCTGCAGCTTATGGCTGACTCTGTGGCCACCTTCCTCCAGCTGGCGGACGAGTGTCTGACCACAGCCCTCGACTGCACCCAGGCTGCCCAGCAGCTGGAGAAAGTCAGGGGCCGTGTGCTGAAGGTGAGGTCCGCTGGGGGAGGGGGGCACGGCAGTGGGCCTGGGTGCTCAGCTGGCCACTGGACCAGCCACGTGTGTGTCCTGCAGAAGTTCCAATCCGACAGCAGCTCGGCACAGAGGGAGTTCATCCGCGGGTGGCTGCTCTGCATCTTCTTGCCCTTTGTGTTGAGCCAGCGGGAGTGGAGCTGCAAAGTGGTGAGTAATGGGGCACACAGGGGCACATCCTAGAGGACAACTAAGTGTCTGTGTCCTTCCTTCCTTCCTTCCTTCCTTCCTTCCTTCCTTCCTTCCTTCCTTCCTTCCTTTCTTTCTTTCTTTTCTTCTTTTTTCTTTCTTTTTTAAAAATATTTTATTTATTCATTCATGAGAGACAGAGAGAGAGAGGCAGAGACACAGGTAGAGGGAGAAGCAGGCTGCATGCAGGGACCCCAATGTGGGACTCGATCCCGGACCCCAGGATCGCGTCCTGAGTCAAAGGCAGATGCTCAACCGCTGAGCCACCCAGGCGTCCCTGTCTGTGTCTTTCTATACAGTGGACAGAGTGCTCACTCCTTCAGAGCCACTGTGATGATAAGAGATTATTGTGCCCTGAGCCCTATGGCCGGGTTGGATGACTCTTCTGGGCTTCCTCAATGCCCTCTGCTTCTCCCAAGAGAGTGCTCGGCATCTGTTATTTGAGAGCCAGGGTGGGGGCCCAAGCAACGCATATCAGTGGGTGACACAGGCTTCAGAGAAGGGAGGAGGCAAAGAGGGAAGGTATGTATGTTGGGAGGTTTTCCGGGTGGTCCAGGAGGCTCTCCCTAAGAAGCAGTGAACCGAGGGCATGAGCCATGTCCCGGGGAAGGGTGGTCCAGGCAGAAGGCACAGCATGTGCAAAGGCCCTGAGGTAGGACCATGCTTGTGTGTGGGAGGAATAGTGAGGAGGCAAGTATGGCTGGAACTCAGTGAGTGAGGGCATGGGGAGAGGGTGAGAGAGAAGGTCACAGGGGCCTGGTCACACAGGGGCATCGGGCAGGTGCTGATGAGATCCTCTCGGAGAAGAAGTTGGATGGGAGGGCTAGCAGAGATACTGCACTATTCCCTTTGAGATATGATGGGCTGGGTTTCATCAGTCCCCACAACACCCTGAGGGAGGATGGATCACAGAGGCCATGTTATAGATGAGGACATTTAGACCCAAGGCGCCCCCCGCCCCCTGCCAGCTAATCAGGGTCAACATTGCTGCCCTCCTGTCCAGCCCAGCCCCTCAGCTGCCTCTCTTCCAGGATCTGCTTGAGTTAGAAGGAGACGTCCTTGCTGTGGGTAGCCCGGCCCTGACCCTCGAAGGCATCTATGAAGACATTGTCCAGGGGGTCCTGCTTCAGAGGATCAATGGAGGTGAGCCCCATTCCTCTATGGCTCAAGGAAGCCTGGTGACCCCTGGCTGTGTATACCATGTTCTGCCAGGCTCCCCATCGCCTCTTACTTCTGGTCAACATTAGCCCTTTGGCTGAGGGTAGGACTGGGACAGATGGGGACTGGGGTGAGTGAGTCTTTGAGGGGCAGTGATGGAAGTTCCTAAAGGAGGGAGTATTGGAACAAGGTTGTGAGGGGTGTATAGGAGTTCTTAGGATGAAAGGAAGGAGGCAAAATTCAGAAACTGGGGGTGGACATGCATATTTATTCATTCAGCAACCACTCTTTTTTTTTTTTTCTGGGCTGGCATTAAAGCCCCAAGGATTCTTGAATCTTCCGGGCTGGAGAGTAGCTCTAGAACCATCTCTTCTCCTTCTTACTTCATTAGTTGCTCATGACCCAATGCCTGAGACTGCAGAGATGTGTGCTGGGATGAGCCATGTGAGATTGAGGGACTGTCAGGGCCTCCATGTGGCTGATGCAGAGAACATGGAGGAGAATGGAAAGAGAGGAGGCTGGAGGCTGCCAGGGCAGGTGTGCAGGGCCTGGAATAACAGGCAGAGGAGGTTAAGCTTTATTGAGCGGGCACTGGGGAGCCATGAAGGGTGTGTGAGCAGAGGGCAGCAGTGACCAGATTGGAAGCCAGGCAGGAAGCTGAGGGCACAGTTCTGGAGGCAAAGGATGGACTCAGGGGCAGCAAACAAGTGTATAGAGCCCAGGTATGAGGCTGAGGTGGGAGTCTGAGGTGGTTGGGCTGGGCATTGCTGAGTCTACAAGTGGGGCCGCAACACTGGGGACAGTGTATACAGGAATAAGTGGGGTCCTGAAAAGCCTCTATTTGAAGGACACAGAGGAAGAAGGGACACAGAAGGAGCAGTTGGAGATGATGGGAGAAAGCCAAAGACGGTAGGATTTGGGGAGCCAGGAAGTAAGGATGCAGATGTCCTTGGTCTTTGGGCATCCAAACAAAAAGAACTAAGTTCCCTTAAAAAGGGGATTTTTAAGTAGAAAAAAAAAAAAAAAAACTATTCTCTAATTGGAGAAAAAAAAAAAAAACCTTAGAGAGCTTCTGTTCTTAGAGATTTTACATGTCCTTAGTGTCACTCCAACATTAATTGACTTGTAATGTCTGCTCAGAGTGCTGTGTTGGCAAGTGGGGCTGGTAGGCAGCGCAGTGAAGGTGTGGGGATCAGCTAGCGATGTCTGCCATGGGCACAGTATGGAAAGAGGCTTACTTGAATCACTCATTTTGGGTTCCTGGTTGAGACATTTCCTCCCATCCTTTGCCCTCCTGTGGCCTCTCTGAGAGAATGCATGGAATCCCCAGGTGGGTCCAAGGGTTTATCTTTTGCTTTAGAATTGAAAAAGGCCCTCCGTGTCAGTGACGTGTCCTGCACTTTGGATGGTTGCTCAGAGGCCCCATGGGACCAGACAGGAGTAGGTGAGCACCTCATAAGCTCTTGGGCCATTCTGCTAAATTGTTGGGGGGCAGGGGACCTCCTATGGGGTGTAAGGGATGGTTCTAAGTGTGGATTCCTGGGTGGAACAGCGTATACCTTACATCCTGACCCAGAGGGTTGGCCAAGCTATGGTGAACAAGGGCAATGGGGAGCAAGTGTTTGTCTGAGCCACAGAGGTACCCTCTGACATGGACATCAATTGGTGTCCCATTTCGTCTTGCCAGGACTCTGTGGAGTCTCTCCCAGCAGCTACCAGTTCCCAACACTGCAAGGGGAGATTCTGGTGATGGGGGCCTTGGGTCTACCACAAGTGAGGGCTGCTCTGGGAGATGGGTACAGGGAGCCATGCTCAGGGCCAGGGCAGCCTGCCCTCCTACTACAGGATCCTACAGTGAGCTCTTTGTTGGAGCAGTAAATGCATGTTGGGCTGGGGCTGGCATTGCTACTGGTGCAGGGATCCTCAGCTCCAGCTGTAAGATGGAAATGCATCATGGGGACTTCTCTGAAATGGGGCAGAAAACAACTGGTCCAACTAGAAGCAGACCAGTGGGCAGGACGGCTATGATCTGGATATTCAGAACCCAGGGCAGGTGCAAGGATTCTGGAACAGCTCACACCTTAATCCCCTTGAGACTTGCTATTCTGAGAGCCTTGTGAAGCCACCCAACTAAGTGGCTTCTATATGACCCACAGAAATTCTGAGATAATGTGTGCTAACTTTTAGAGTTATTTGTTACGCAGCAGTAGCTAACTAACATGCTGCTGATCTGGGATAAATCCTGTAGTCGATCACTGTATATAAACTGAAGAATATTCACATGTACTGGGATAAATGAAGATTAAACTGCCTTAGGAAGACTTCCGGATGTCAGAATATCTGGGGAATCACAATTGAGGATGAGGGATTACAAATGGGGCCCCTTAATCTATTTGACTAGAATCTAACCAGTGATGGCCATTTTGCTTCTAGTCTTTTGAACTAACTGTTACTGCTGTAGAGAATGACCTGGTACCTACTGTCCTGGCAAGTGCAGGTCCCTAAGGGTAAATCCCCCAGTATGAAATCTCAGGGTCTCGAGCATTTGTGTTTGGCGTTTCAACAGCAGTCTCCAGAGCACTCTCCACCAGGGTGGTCCCACCTGGTACCCCTCACCTGTGTGCCAGTGGCCCATTTCCCTCCAGGCTGCACAGGCTACCAGCTGACTCAGGATTTCTCAGATCTTCTGAGTGAAAAACGGTGTCTTGGCATCATTATTGTGAGCATCTTTTTTGGGAGATGAGATTAGCATCTTTTCGTGTGTTCAGGAACTGTTTTTAGCTTCTTTTCTCTGAAACTTTATTCCTCTCCTTGGCCCACTTATCTTCTGGGCACTTGTAATTTTCTGTTCAGCTTCTTTTGCTGGGCTTGCATTTACTGAGCATTTATTATGTGCCAGGCATTTGATGTGTTTTGGCATCCTTATGACGCTTTGTATTTTGCAGATGAGGAAGCTGAGGCTCAGAAAGGAACTTGCCCCGGGCAGCCAGGCTCTGGTGCTGAGGTCCAGCCTTTCTGCCCGCTGCCTCCTCCGAGAACATTCTGCAGCTAAGTCGTCAGCCACCTCTGTCCTCATTCGTTCGCAGTGGATAAGTGTGTGCTAGTGGAATTTAAGAGTCAAAGCATATGCACCATTTCAAGCCTTTTATAACCCTCATACCTCCACCTCATTCCTCTCTGAAAAAGCTGGTCTTTTTTTACACTCCCATCAGCAGCATTTGTGCATATTCTCCATATCCTTTCCAAACACTAGAAATTTTCCTAACAGAGCAAAAGTCAATTTGAAAGACACACACATTTCATTGTTTTATTTTGAATTTCCTTAATGATTACACTGAATCTAAACATGTGTTTATTGGCCATTTTTATGTTTGTGCTTTTATTTTTTTAAGTGAATTGCCTGTTCATGGCTTTTACCTACCTTTCTCTTCAGGAGATTTTATCTTTTTCTTACTGATCTCTAATAACTCTTTGTATATTAAAGATATTAATGCTTTGTTATACAGGTTACTGGTATTTTTATTCTTAGCATGCTGCGGACCTTTTGGGTTTGTTTATTTGCTCCAAATCTTAACTCAGTTTCAAGTTTCCCAGCTGGGAGCGAAGGATTTGCTGACTTCCCTCTGCTTGCCAGAAAAGTCATCTGTCTACCCTGGGTTTGGCAGCTTCTCTGTATCACAAGCCTTCCAGCTGCTTCCGGAGTAGGTTCCGGGAGGGATTTCCCCAGGGTCTTTCTCGGTTCAGCTTTCAGAGGGGAATGTGCACACTCTGTGGAGTTGGTTTCCTTCCATTCCACCCTGGAGTTTTCAGCCTCCCCAATAGAAAGATTCTCTTCACTTTTCCTGACTTCACCCTCCAACTCAAACCTCTGAGATACATTTGTGCTTCATGGCCCTCATACAGCTGTTTTTTTTTTTGTTTGTTTGTTTGTTTTTAAAATTTTTAACCCAAGATATGACGTTAACTGCAAAATTGAAGCAACAACAACTTGTCATCCTGCCACCTTTGAGAAAATCACTATTAGCTTTTGGTTCTAAAATCTTCCAGTCATTTGTCAATTTATCAGGGTACGGGATGTGTCTTGTCACTCTGTTTTTCTAACTTAATATGAATGATCTTTCCTTGTCAGGTCCATAGAGTGCAAAATTGTTTTTGCCATTTTATTCCAGAAAGTTTCAAACATACCCCAAAAGCAGAGCCCCCTGTGTGCCCCCACTTAGATTCCGCAGCGACCAAGGGTGCCCTGATTCCTTTCCTCTACATCCTTCCCTCACCTCCTTAGTCAGTCATATAACCAGTACATTTGAGGTGTGTTTCCAAAATACTCAGCAAAAAAACTGAACTTGTGTAAAAATGGTTGTTGTAGAAAAAAATGGAGAACAGAAGCAAAGGAGAGAAATGAAATTGGAAGAAGGGAACGAACAAGGAGAAGGGCATGGGGAGGAGGAAGGGCAAGTATGACCAATTCTGTTAGCCAAGCTGGGAGATTTGGAGCTTTTGGGGTGAAGCCCACCTTTTCCTTAGGTTCAGACCCTACTGTCCTTTGAGCTCAAGGACACACTACCTGTGCCCTGAATTTTACTGAACATTGACTCTTCTCCTCCCGACCACCATATTAATAAATGTACATCCGAGCATCCTTCTTAAAACGTAATTTTTAAGAATGACACAAACCCAAGCAATTGGAAAGTACGCCAGAGTCTTGGGAAGCAATCCCGGGTAGCATTTCTAAGAAAACCCCCACGCTGCCTCCGGAGCGCGTGCTCAGCACTTGCGAGTATCATCCGGCTCCATCTAACATCAGCCCTGCGGGGTCGGTAAGACGCTGTTTTACAGACGGAGAAACTGAGGCTCACACTGCGAGCCCACGGTGGGGGCTGAATTTGAACCCAGGACGCCAGGGACCCACACGCGCTTAATACCCAACAGCCCTGTGGACATCCCTGTGAAACCAGGTCCGCCTGGGGGCACAGACTGGGCCTTATACAGATGGGAGCCGCGCGGTGTATGAGGCGAAGGTCCAGGCGGCGGGAGGTGTCGGGAAGAAGGGCATTTCTAAGCTCCGACACCTCTACGGCCGTGAGTCACGTCCGCCGGGAACACTAGGAGCGCTCTGTGCCTTTAAGGCGGGGGCGGGGGCGGGGCCTCGGGGCGGGCCTGCCTGCCGACGCGGCGGGCGGAGGGTGAGCCGCGCTGGGAGCCTTTAAGGCCCTCCGGGGGCGGGGCCTGGAGAGCGGGGCCCAAACGGAGGATTCGCGCCAGACGCTCTCCTCCCCTTTAAGGCGCGCGGCAGGGCGGGGCCCCGTGTCTCGCTCAAGGCGCGGTCCGCGTCCGCCGTCAGAAAAGCGGCTTAAAGGCGACGCGTGGCGCGATGGCGGCGGCCCCACGCGCGTGCCGGCGGCGCTGGCGGCCACGCCCGGTGCTGCTGCTGCTGCTTCTGCTGGCGCTGCCGCCCCCGGGGGGCCCGCCGGGCGCCGCCGCCTACTTCCCCGAGGAGCGCTGGAGCCCCGAGTCGCCGCTGCAGGCGCCGCGAGTCCTCATCGCGCTGGTGGCGCGCAACGCGGCCCACGCGCTGCCCGCCACGCTGGGCGCGCTCGAGCGGCTGCGGCACCCGCGGGAGCGCACGGCGCTGTGGTGAGCGCGGCGTCCGGCCCGGGCGGCTCCACGCCGCGCGCCGCCTGCTGCCCCGGCCCCGGGCGGGGCGGGCTGGGCGGCCCCACGCGTGTCCCCGGCTCGCTTCCGTCTGCGGGCGGGCGGGACGCGCGGGCCCTCTGCTTGCGGTGCCTCCCTCCCCGGCTCTGCCCCGCCGCCTGGGACTGACCCTCACAGCGCCTTGGGGCACCCACAGCTCCCAAGCAGGGGAGCCCGCAGCCCCGCGGCCCGCATTGCGCTTCCACTAACGGGGGGGCCTCCCAGCTTCTGCTGCAGTGGATCCTGAACCCAGCCTGAGCCGGATTCCCTGCGCTCTGACCTGCGCGGGTGGGTGCGTGGGTGGGTGAGGGGGCCAGGTGGCCAAGGGTAGGGCAACGCGGCAGAGCCGTGACACCTGGCTGGTGACGTCCCGCCTCCTGCCTCAGTTTCCTCATCTGGAAAATGGCAGCATTAGTAGAACTCCGGTTGCATTGGTCTCTGAAGCTTAACCGTTTAATGTAATGCACGTGAAGCCCTTGTGCCTGGCGTCTCTGGCTTGGTGCTCGGTGCCCAGAGCTGCGGCTGCTAGATGTTGTCATTACTAGTCATCAATGATACTGTTGTTGTTGACTTAGTAACAGCTCATTTGAGGGGATAGCTCTCATCTGCCTGTGGACTCGGTAGTTTCCCTCGCCCTCCATCCCAGGTTCGCCAGCCTGGATGATGCAGGCACACAGTGGGTGCTTCAGAAATGTTCGTTGAATTAACGAGTAACCACAGGCCCCTATTAAGGTGGTGTTGCTCACAGAACAGACTTGAGGAAGGTGGGGTGGGGGTATACGATATATGGATTTTTATTTATTTATTTATTTATTTATTTATTTATTTATTTATTTATTTTAAAGATTTTATTTATTTATTCATGAGAGAAAGAGAGGCAGGCTCCATACAGGGAGCCCCACACGAGACTCGATCCCAGGACTCCAGGATCACGCCCAGGGCCAAAGGCAGGCGCTAAACCGCCGAGCCACCCAGGGATTCCCAATATATGCATTTTTAAATTAAACCACAATATTTAGTACCTAACATGGTTATAAGATCCTAGATGCTCAGTGGTACTAACAGTGTCTAGTGTGTTAATTTTTCCAAAATTAGCTTGTGGGTCCTGTCTTCATCTGAAACACATATGAGGAAACAGGCTTGGAGGGGGGGAGGCATCTTCCAGGGCCATCAGCTGGTGGAAGGCCAGTTTAGAGTGTGGAGCGCATGTTGCTTCGCTGCTGCCCCATCCTGCCTCAGTCTCCCCAGCCTCACACTGACTGTCCTGCTCGGCTTGCAGGGTGGCGACAGACCACAACTCGGACAATACATCGGCTGTGCTGCGGGAATGGCTGGTGGCTGTAAAGAGTTTGTACCATTCTGTGGAGTGGCGGCCGGCAGAGGAGCCCAGGTGAGCTCCTGGATCTGCCCTGACCGCCCGCCTTCCCAGTAAGACTGGGCTGCGCCCCTATTCACACACTTCCTGTGACTCCCCATTGTCTTGAGACAGAACCTCAGCCCCTCAGCCTCTGACTCTCCAGCCCAACTCTGCAGCCTTAAGGGCTGGCCTTGGCTTCTCAGACCCGCCCTCAACTTTAATAGACCATAATCCTCCAGTTGGACCTTTGCCCCAGCAGTTCCCTCCACCTAGAGTTCCCTCACTCTCTTGTCCTCCTGGTGGCCGCCTTCTGCTTTGTTCCCAGTCTCATTCTGTGCCCCAGTGCTCTGTTGCTTCGCTTCCCGGGAGCCTCTGGGCAATGCAGGCCCCTGGCTCCTAGCTGCCTGCCTGTCTGTCTTTCTTTCTAGTAAATGACTTTTTTAAAAAAGGTTTTATTGATTTATTTGAGATACAGAGCACAAGGGCGAGAGAGGAGCAAGCTCCCCGTTGAGCAGGGAGCCTGATAGGGGCGTTGATTCTAGAACCGTCAGATATTACCTGAGCTGAAGGCAGACACTTAACTGGCTGAGCCACCCAGATGCCTCTCAGGGTTTATTTCTTTACCTATCTGCTGTCTGGACCAGATTCTGAGTTTGGGAGGACAGGCCCCAAGTTTTCTTCTTTCTTCTGTGTGTTCTGTCCCAGCAGCTCCCCTTATTCTCAGGAATGACCCTGCAAAGCAAAGAGGCTCCTAGCCCCATCTCTAGAGTTTTCTTCCCATTCTGCAGGTGCCCTGGGCTTTTTTTTTTTTTTTAAGATTTTATTTATTTATTCATGAGAGACACAGAGAGAGACAAAGACACAGGCAAAGGGAGAAGCAGGCTCCATGTAGGGAGCCTGACATGAGACTCTATCCCGGGTCTCCAGAATAAGGCCCTGGGCTGAAGGCAGCGCTAAACCCCTGAGCCACCCGGGCTGCCCCCTGCCTTGGGCTTTCTCTGCTCTGGGCCTTTGTACGTGCTATGCCCTCTACTGAGGACACAAACTCCCTCCTCCAGTTTTCTCCTCTTGCTTCTACCCCCCCCCCCCCCTTAAGATCAAACCTACATATCTCCTCCAGGAAGCCCTCTCTGACCGCAACCCTTTGGGTTGCCATAGTGTCCCATCCTTTCCACATCACAGCTGCCTCTCCCCAGGTCCTACCCGGATGAAGAGGGCCCCAAGCACTGGTCCGACTCGCGCTATGAGCACGTCATGAAGTTACGCCAGGCAGCCTTGAAATCTGCCCGGGACATGTGGGCTGATTACATCCTGGTGAGTTTCTAGGCCAGCTACCCTGAGGAGTTCGTGGGGGAGGACTGGGTGGCCACGGAGGGAAGGAGGATCAATGGGATGTGGAGACCATCCCTAAACCCGTTTACAGAGGAGAATAGGCTCTGAAAAGTGGAGTGAGTTGTCAGAGGCAACATGGCTGGTTAGCAGAGGAGCTGGAGTTCAATCCAGGGCTGCGGAGGTTCTTAATCATCAGGTTGTGTCCCCAGCCATCCCGTATGGTTGGACACTTGGGTTGTCACTTTATTGTCACCTCTGTGTCCCACCCCCATGATGACATCCTCTGGGTGACTCCTGAGAAGCCAGAGGATGGGATCAGTGGGGGTTGGGGGTGTGCTGAAATGCTGGGCTGCTGAGGCCTGACTTTCACTTCCTTCTCCTGGACTGGCCATTGACCCTGGAGGAAGGGATGGCTCAGGCTGGAGTGTAGTCACGTGAGTGTAGTCATGTTAAGGTACCTGCCCATGGGCCTGTGTGAGCTCCTTCAGCCCGTCCCCTGGAGCTGGACGTCATCTCCTCCCGCTGGGTCTGGCTCCCCAGGGAGGTTGAATTCAATGATACCAGCCTGTCAGAGCCTGTGGTTGGTTTCCATCTAGGCACTGAGCCCCGAGCAGTGGTCTGTACCTTCTTATTTGGTCAGCAGACTTCCACGAGCCCCTCCCTTGCCCCCCACATGCCAGAGCCTGAGGATGCAGGAAGGGTCAGTGCAGCCTGAGCCCTGCCTTCCTAGTGTCCCAGGAAGGGTGGCCATGACCAGAAAAGGAAACTGGGTGAGGAACTACCCAGAGGCAGCCAGTGCTGTGATTGTGGAAGGGCAGCTGGTGGTGGATCTGTGTCCTGGGGCTGTTGTGACAAAGGACCACACACTTGGAGGTGAGGGTAGGGGGGTTGCAAACAATGGAAGTTTATTGTCTCCCAGTTCTGGAGGACAGAGGTCTGAAGTCAAGATGTCAGCTGGGCCCTGCTCCCTCCACAGGCTTGAGGGAGGATCCTTCCTCACTTTTTTTAGCTTCTAGGGCCCCATGTGTTCCTTGGCCTGTGGCCTTGTCTGCCTCAGTGGTCACATGGACTTGTCTCTATTTCTTCTCCTCTTTAGGTCTTTAGGGCCCGTCTTACTCCAGTCTGACCTCATCTTAACCTATGTCCTAGTTACATTTGCAAAGATCCTATTTCCAATTAAGATCACCATCACAGGGTACCAGGGATCTAGACTTCAACATATCTTTTTTGGGGCCACCATTCAATCTACAGCAGATAGCACAATCAGAGTGTAGTGACGAATGAGCAAGGTTGGGGGCTGTCTTAGGAGGGGACCCTAGCAGTGTCCTGAAGGAACAAGGAAGCCATCCTCGGGGGAAGCTGAGGGCCAGTGTCTGAGTCAGAGGAAATAGAGTAGGGTGCAAGCTTGGGGCAGTCAGGCACCGGTGAGGAAGCCAGTGTGGCTGGAGGGATTATGGAGGTAGTCCTGAAGTGGTAGGTGGCGGCCAAACTATGCAAACCAAGGGAGAGATTTGGTTTTGAGAGTAATGGGGAGCCATGGAGGGTATATGAGCAGGAGAGGACTGTGTTCTGATTTAGGATTTTCAGAAGCCCTGTGGCTGCCATGGGGAGCAAGACCTGTTGGGGCAGGAGTGGGGACAACAGGAGGCCAGGGTAGAGGCCAGTATGGAGCAGGGCTGTGGAGAAAGACAAATAGAATGAAGATACCTTCTTAGGCTGAAGGGATAGGCCCTGCTCAGGGACTGAATGTGAGGGTGCCAGGAGACCCCATGACCCTGGCCTGAGCCCTGCAGAGAGGAGAAAGAATGGAGCAAGCTCTTCCTCTGAGCCCGGTAGGCTGATGCCTTAATCAGACCATTTTACAGATGGGAAAGTGGAGGCTTACAGAGGGAGGTGACAGCGTGCTTGTTGGTGGAGTCTCAGAACCAGGGAGGCGTAGAGGTGGGACCTTCTGGAACCATCTAGCACAAGGCCTCCTTGTCTGCTACCCTGGATGTTGCTTTCTTGGTTTGAGGCTGGCTGGTTTTCACTCTTTTCCCTCAGCAAACTTGGGTGGAATTCCATGTGTTGGTTCAAAACTCAAAGCAGCTTTTGACATACCGGTATCTTTTTGTAACTGGGGACTCAGGAAATCCATATTGAGATGTGAAGTCATTTGTCCAGTGTTTTAAAATTGTTATTAAAAAGACCTCTTTAAAAAAAAAAAAAAAAAAAACCTCTTTTTACTAATACTGTGGGTGTTACTTGTAAGAAAATATACAAGAAAAAGTAAGAAGCTTAGGGAAGAAAAAAACAAGCAAACCTTATAATCTTACCTCCCAGAGAGACTCACTTTCTGGCTGGTTTTCTGTGTTTTCTAATTGAGGTGCAATTCACATAACATAAAATTAACTGTTTCAAAGTGAACCACTCAGTGGCATTTAGTACATTCATTATGTTGTGCAACCACAACCTCCATCTAGTTCCAGAACGTTTCCATCACCCCAAAAGGATACCTCATCCCCATGAACAATCTACTCCCTCTCCCCCTCCCCCTGCCCCTGGCAACCACCAGGCTTCTTCCTGTGTCTACACAGATGGCGCCTCTTCTGGACATCTCATATAAATGAATCATACGCTATGTGGCCTTTGTGTCTGGCTTCTCTCAGCATGATATCCTCGAGGTTCATCCATGTTGTGGCGTGTGTCAGGGCTTCGTTCCTTTTTATGGCTGGGTGATGTTCCATTGTTTGGATGGACCACGTTTTGTCTATCCATTCTTCCATTGATGCACACTTGGTTTTACTTCCACCATTTGGCTATTGTGGCCAATGCCAGTGTGGACATGGGTGTGCAAAGGTCTGCATCCCTGTTTCCAGCTATCTTGGTGCGTACCTAGGAGTGGAATCGCTGAGTCATATGTAGCTCTATGTCTAACTCTTTGAGGAACTACCAGACCGTTCTGGCTGTTTTTATTGTGTATAAATTTAAAGGTCGCAAATTCAAAAATCCACCCATCCAGGGGCTGGGCCGGGAACAACCCCTGCGGCTTAACCCAAGGGGCAAGCCACCCTCAGTCTGTAGCGGGGGTTGCCATGTGGGAATTCCATTCTGGAGCTGCCGGAGAAGGCTGGAATTCTAGTTTTTGCTGTTGTTTGTGGCAGGTGATTTAAAGGTTTTAAAAAGCCTGTGTGGGTGACAAAGCATATCTGTGGATCAGATGCATTTAAAAATAAATAAATATATCCTGGGAGGGCAGCCCCAGTGGCCCAGCTGTTTAGCGCCGCCTTCAGCTCAGGGCGTGATCCTGGAGAACTGGGATCAAGTCCCATGTCAGGCTCCCTGCAGGGAGCCTGCTTCTCCCTCTGCCTGTGTCTCTGCCTCTCTCTCTCTCTGTGTGTGTCTCTTGTGAATAAATAAATAAAATCTTTAAAAAAAAACATCCTGGGAGATCCTCCTAAGAGTTCTGTAATGCATCGTGACCTGCATATCTTCACACCCCAGTGCACAGGAACACCCTTACCCGATCATTTTCTGTGACATGATTCCTAGCTGTCTGGGCTCACTCTGCAGTGGGATGTAGCCAGAATTTCTCTAGCCAGTTTGCCACTGCTGGACTCCTGGGTTGTTCCCCAGTCTGTGTGATAAACAGCACCACAGTGAGCATCCTGGTGAGGCCTCTATGGAGAATGTTGGTGACACATAGTTTTGAGGGGTGGGGGGGACCAGCAGGTTCCCCTCCACCACCCCAATGGCGACCCTATTCCTGGGTTGGTGGATTCCATTCCATGCTGCAACAAGCAAGTCACAATCTTATTATCTCTACATTTAAGGCATTAAAGGAAAACAAAAGGCTTACATAAAGATCTGATTTTTACACACTCTTTATCAGCATGTAATTGATGTCAGACAAACTAACATGAATTCCTCCCAGCCGCTCCCCACGGAGTTGGCCTCTGCTCCAACTGTCCTCATCAACCAGCGCTGCCTGTTTTATTATTAAAAGATTTTATTCATGAGAGAGACAGAGAGAGAGGCAGAGACACAGGCAGAGGGAGAAGCAGGCTCCTCGCAGGCGACCCAATATGGTGCTTGATTCCAGGATCCTGGGATCACGACCTGAGCCAAAGCCAGACGCTCAGCCACTGAGCCACCTAGGTGCCCCGCACTGACTGTTTTAAAAGTTTCCATAAGTGGAGCCACATGATATACTCGCTGTCATGCTCCACATCCCGCCAGTGCCACGTCTGGTCTGCATTTGTGTCTCTTTGTGCTGTGTGATCCGTCCTTTCTCTTGCTATGGAGTGTGTTTCCTTTTAGGAGCGTCACTTGGTTTGTCACTAGGGGCAGAACTGGATGGTTGAGGAACCGGGTGGCTTCCAGGGCCACAGCTGCTACTCCAGACCCCCAGACCTCCCTCCCCTCCCCTCCAGAGCTCTGGCCTCCACCCCAGCTGTTCAGGTCAGTCTTATGGCCTATGCTGATGCTGTATTGGGTGTTTTGCAGTTCGTGGATGCAGACAACCTGATCCTCAACCCTAACACACTAAGCCTCCTCATCGCTGAGAACAAGACGGTGGTGGCCCCCATGCTGGATTCGAGGGCTGCATACTCCAACTTCTGGTGTGGGATGACTTCCCAGGTCAGGGGACTGCTGGGGTAGGGTGGGACCTGGGGATGGTAGGGGCCAGCAAGTGGGGAGTGTGGCTGGAATCTAACTTATCATACCACCTCATGGTGAGCACTTTACAAGACCATCATGGTAATCCTTGAATAGTTCCTTGATGGAGAGTCCGTGACTGGGCCTTCTTCTCTGCACCCCCTTCCCAGTCACTGAGGCAGAAACAGGAACACAGGGAGAAAGGAATCGACATGCCTAAGCTCACACAGCTAGGAAGCATGGTGCCAGGTAGAACTTCAGGCACAGCTTGATCCAGGTGTTAAAATAACAGTTGTATCTTCCTCCATCCATTGGGTGGCTTCATTTTCAGACTCCTGGGGCATGATCCCAGCACGATTTGGCCAAAGTCTACTTTGGGCCTTGTCCAGTCTCCTCTTAAAGCTGAGCCAATTCTTGAAGCCAAGAAAATAAGTCAGGTTCTGATTGGCCAAGCCTGGGCCACAAGTCCCACCCCAGGGTTCAGGCTGGGGTTGCTGGCAGCACCAGGGAGAGTGAAAGGGTAGGTCTGGAGTGGGGGCCATGCCAGAGCTAGGACCCCGCCCTGTCTCATCCTGTCTTTCTAATTGATGTGCAATTCACATAACATAAAACTCACCATTTTAAAGTGAACAGCTCAGTGGTTTCTATTTTTAAAAATATGTCATAGAATTCTAAATGTTATTCTCTAATAATTCCAGTTTGTAAAGATATGATGAAGAGAGAGCCCAACTTCAGATGGTTACAACTTATTTTCTAAAAGATTCCTCCCAAGTTCCTTGAAGTCATACCTCTGATGTTTAATCTCGTATAAATCAAGGGATCACACATATCCAGTCCCTTTCTCAACTTTCTGATTTCCTCCTTCAAGTGCTGCCTTTCTGATCTGAGGTGTTGAGCTAGATCTGCAGGTGCGCAACTGCTTCCCCTCCCTCATCCACCACTGCCCCACCGCCCCACCACCTAAGGCTCTGGGGAGGGAGATGCCTGACGGCACCCAGAGCTCCGCACTCAGGGAATGCTCGGCACAGCCAGAGGCTGGCATCCGAGTCTTGCTCTCCAAGTATTCCATGCCTCCCCTTGTCCCAGGCCTCCAGCCTTAATCTCTGGGGACCCCCATATAGAACTTTGCCCTCCTCCCCACAGGGCTACTACAAGCGCACACCTGCCTACATCCCCATTCGGAAGCGGGACCGCCGGGGCTGCTTTGCAGTCCCCATGGTGCACTCGACCTTCCTGATTGACCTGCGGAAGGCAGCATCCAGGAACTTGGCATTCTACCCTCCTCACCCTGACTACACCTGGTCCTTTGATGACATCATCGTTTTTGCCTTCTCCTGCAAGCAAGCAGGTGAGCCCACAGGGACTTTGCCAGCACAGGGGCATCTGTCTCATTCTCTGGGACCAGTGTCGGAGCCCACAGAAGGGTCACAGAACAAGAACTGCAGGGTGTAGGATGGCTTCAGGTGTGGCTCTATCCAGGTGCTCAGGTGATGTTCCCAAGGGCTCGCTTTCTCTCCAGCCCTGGCTTCACTGGGTCACTTCACTCCCCATATCTTTAAGACCTCTTTATTGAAGATTATTTCCATCTCAATATTCTCCTGTGTTTTCTAGTTGAGCATAATTATTCCCTAATTGTTTAATTAGGGAAAAAATATTTTAAAGAGAAAGAGAACACAGCCAGCGAAAACCGACCTATCATTTTTTTTTTAATTCTTTTTTTTTTTTTTTTTTTTTTATTTATTTATGAGAGTCACAGAGAGAGAGAGAGAGGCAGAGACACAGGCAGAGGGAGAAGCAGGCTCCATGCACCGAGAGCCCGATGTGGGATTCGATCCCGGGTCTCCAGGATCGCGCCCTGGGCCAAAGGCAGGCGCCAAACCGCTGCGCCACCCAGGGATCCCCTCATTTTTTTTTTTAAACCATGGTTCAGCAAACTATGCCCCATGGACCAAATCCAGTCAACCATCTGTTTTCCTTTAGCCACAAGCTAAAAATGTCTTTTGGGTTCCTGGACCTAATTCTATCATGTGTTTAGGTGAGGGGGAGGACTTCCCTGTACCACCACACCAACAAGCAATTGTCTGTAGGACAAGCAGGGTGTCCTACCATTCAACTCAATTCTGACCCTGTCTTTGCAGAGATCGTATCATATCCCACAGGTTGAGGTTCTCAATCCTACCAGACTGCCCCTCACCCTAACTTCAGATGCCGGCCACAAACCCGTGTTCTCACCGTGCTTCTGGCCAACTGGCTACAAATCAGAGGCTCCCAAGAACACTCTCTTGGGTTCCATTAACTTGCTAGAGCAGCTCACAGAATTCAGGAAACGCACTTACTTACTAGATGACTGGTCTGTTATAAAAGTATATAGCTTCGGAGCAGCCAGGTGAAGAGATGCTGAGGGCGAGGTATGTGGGAAGGGGCACAGAGCTTTCCCACCCGCTCCAGGTGTGCTGCTCTCCCCACATCTTCACCTGTTCTGCAACCTGGAAGCTCTCTAAACTCCATCCTTTTGGGTTTTTACGGAGGGTTCATTATGTAGACATGATGGATTGAATCATTGGTTTTTGGTGATTCATCCTCTAGCTCCTCACCCTGCCCCTCTATTCATGGTTGATCTTCCTGGCAACTGGTGTGTGTGTGTGGCTGGTAGGGGGGAGGTCCCCTGTAAGTGCTTTCCAAAAGTCACGTGTTAACCTAAGAGATACCTTTAAGCTCTCAACATCTGGGAAATTCCAAGGGTTTTAGAAACTGTGAGCCTGGAACTGTGGACAAAGACCAAATATACTCAAGAAGTCTATATTTGGTCATCTGAATGGGGAAAAGAAATGAAGAATAATATTTTATGATATGAAGATTGTATAAAATTCAAATTTCAGTGCCTATAAATAAAGTTTCATCGGCACACAGCCACGCCCATTCACTTAAGCCTCATTTCTGGCTGCTTCTGTGTTCCAGCAGAATCTGAGTCATTGAGACAGAACCGTCTGGCCCACAAGTGTAAATATTGACCATCTGGTCCTCTGCAGAAAAAGTTAACCAGTTCAAGTGAAAATCATTTTCATTGGGTTTTATACTTAAAAAAAAAAAAAAAGAAAAATGTAAACCACTCTGAAAAGAGCAAATGCAGATGGAGGTACCAACACTACTGTCTTGTTCAGCTGCCTCTCCTGTTTGGGCCTAACTGTGCATCTGTGCGGCCCACCCGCTGTTTTGCGGTTTGCTGTGTCACAGAACCTCATGGGGATGGAGACAGTAGCCGTGCAAGACACTCGTGAACAGCTCTGGAGCTTTCCCCCTGGGGCTTGCCTGGCAGTGTGAACCCCTCTTCTGGGTCCCGGTCCCAGCGGAGAGCTGAGGAGTCTCTGCTGCCTGCTGGGAACAGGGGGACCTGCTTAGGTTCCAACCCCCTGCTGGGCGGTGCAGCTGGTCACGGGGGCCACTGCTGCCTCAGAATGTTTTCACTTTGGATTGTTGTTTCCTTGGCCCCAGAGGTCCAGATGTACGTCTGCAACAAGGAGGTGTATGGCTTCCTGCCGGTGCCACTGCGGGCGCACAGCACCCTCCAGGATGAGGCTGAGAGCTTCATGCATGTGCAGCTGGAGGTCATGGGTAAGTCCACCTGCACCAATCTGGGAGGGCCAAGTCACCTCCCTGTTTCTATTACCTCTCATCCATCCCCTGAGCACTGATTGGATGTCTGCTGCATGCCAGTTCCTTTACTGGGAGTCTGGCATGAAGAAGGTGGATGGTTGTTCCGGCTCTTACTAGCTTGCAAGCAGCTGTGCACAGCATCCTGAGAGCTGTCAGGATGGCCTTCTGGGAAGAGGTGACATTAAGATGCAGTAGGGGGGAGGAGTTAGCCAGGAAGAGGATCACAGCTGCAGGGAGCAGCACATGCAAAGGCTGGAGGGGACGTGAGCTCAGAGAATAGTTCAGAGAACAGGGAAATAAAGGGGCAGAAAATAAAGGAGGTAAAGGGGGCAGAGCTGGCAGGTAGGGCCAGCACAGGGGCCTTGGACACCCAAGCTGAGAGACAGGCCTTTTTCCCAAGGGCAGTTGGGAGCCATAGAGGGTGCAGGAGCAGAGGGTTAGCAGGTTTCCACCGATGGACCTTTATGTGCATGGCATGTCTGGGACACCTCTCTATTTTGGGCTTTTCCTCATCCATGCCTCTACCAAACCCCAGACCCACCATTATTTAATATTTATCTCAAGCACACTTTTTTTTCCCTCTTGAACACATTTTTAAAAAAAAGATTTTATTTATTTATTTGAGAGAGAGAGTGAGCAAGGAGTGGGAGAGCAGAGGGAGAGGGAGAAGCAGATTCCTCATGCCGAGCAGGGAGCCCAGTGCAGGACTCAATCCTAGGACCCTGAGACTATGACCTAAGCCGAAGGCAGATGCTCAACCTACTGAGCCACCCAGGCTCCCCCGCTTGAATACATTTATTTAAAAAAGGAAACTAGATATTTTTACTGTAGTTGCAAGCTCATATCTTTTTAATATATAGACAAATAAATCCATAAACTGTTAAACTAGCTGTCCCTCTAGTGGGCGCCTGAGATCAGACAAGCACACAGGGCTGAGCTGCCATCAAGGTTGAGGAGGGGACTCCTGCCCCAGCTGGGGAGCTCCAGAGCAACCACCCAGTGATATGATACCTACTTCCATGAGGGCCGCACCCTGTGCCGGCCACACATATCCACCAGAACGCCCCTGAGGCAGCATGGCCATTCCTCCCACTGCACAGACTGGGAGGAGCCCTGCCCTGCGCTGGAGCTCCTTTCCCACTCTTAAACCTAGCCCTGGAAAGTTCTGCTTATGGCACCCCCTGGTGGCTGAAGATGGAATAGCACCTGCCCTCTTTGTTTTGAGAGATTTTTGGGTATTTTGAGGTAATACCTGGAGGCTGCAGGATCACCAGAGTATGGACCCCTGCAATATTCTAGTGTTTGTCACACACAGATGCCCAGACCTGGTCCAGCAGCCTCACCAGGCTGCAGTCACAGAGGCAGGTCTCTACTTGTTACCAACTCCAGTGGGAACTGGCCCCTGAGAAATGTCTCTGAGGCTGCGATAGTTTTCCTAGTTTATTATATTATTTATTATTTTAATTTTTACTATTTTTTATATTTCAAGAGAGAGAAAGCATGCATATGAACAGAGGTAATGCAGAGGGAGAGGGAGAGAGAGAATCCTAAGCAGGCTCCACACCCAGCAGAGCCCAGCGTGGAGCTCTCATGAGAACATGACCTGAACCAAAATCAAGAATCAGACACTCAACTGACTGAGCCACCCAGGCATCCCTAGTTTTCCTAGTTTAAAGTTTCTAATGCATTTCTGGTCAGGAAACCATTCACACTATTGTCAGAAACTGAAGTCACCAGAGGGGTGAATATTTTCCTGTGTCTCTAGGGCCCAAGCAAAGTATATAGAACAAACAGAAGGAGGGTCTGGAAGATTCAGATATTTGTGTAAATCTTTCCTTCTGGTTTGAGTGGAGACATTTTCTCTCCATCCATTATGTGGATACCTGGACCTGGTCTGTGCCTGTGATTTTTTTTCATGCATTCAAAAGTCTGTCTTACGATGAAATTTCAGGCCTGCAGGAAGTCTCAGTAAGGTTCTCTGTGAATGGAGAATCCTACAGCCTGCTTCCTTCCCTCTGCTCATGCACAGTGGGGCATCTTTCCCTATCGGCCCCATATACCTTGCTTGGTGTAAATCCTGTTTGTTGAGTGTTAGCACACACCGTGGGAATGGGTGGTGTGCGTGTGGTATGATGATTTTTTTATATCCTGTTACCAGGCCAGGCCCTGGCCCTCCCGCCACCCCAGTTTCATCGGCCGATGGGTTGTAGCTGTCTTGTTCTTCTATGAGTGGAATCTCCCAACATGCCTCTCTCAAGTGCCATGTCTTCTGCTCAGTGTCCCACCAGTGCCAGCGTGGCTGCCATGTGCAGCTGTGGCTTGTTCCTCGCCTTGCCACATAGTGTTACACGTAGATGTTTAACCACAGATTTATCCAGTCTTGGCTGCATCACACGTCACTTACAAGTCTTCTCATGAGGGATACAGGGTGTTTCCCACTGTCCCCAGGGTTGCTATGAGTTTCCCAAGCATGCGTGTGAGGGAGTTCCAGACATGCATCCGTGGGTGCCAAGTAAGGAAATATCCACAGGATTGCTCTCACTTCTTACAACAGCTGCAAGGTCATGGGGCCCCCAAGACCAGACTAGGGGTTTGATAATTCACTAGAAGGACACAGGACTCCCTGGAAGCCATTACACTCCCAGTTACTGTTTACTACAAGCAAAAGGACACCGATGATAATTGGCAAAGGGAAGAGGTATCTGGGGTGGCACCCAGCAGAGTTCCAAGCATGGAACTTCTGGTTGTTCCCTCTCTGTGGAGTCGTGTGGACAGCTTTCACTTGTAGCACTGCTGTGTGACAATATGCAGGGTGTACTGCCATCCGGAGATGCTCCCTGAGCCTTGGTGTCCATGGTTTTTACTGGGGCTCACCCACATGGAGCTGGCTGATTACCACATGGGTGACCTCCATCTCTAGCCCCTGCAGAGGGCGAGCTGATTCCACGTGACCCAAGCCTCCTGCCCTAAATCACACTGTTGGCATAGACCACCCCAGGCCCCAGGCAAACAAAGATCGTCTTATTAGGCAGGATGTTCAGAGGGCTTCCACCTCTCAGAAGCTGGGGGACAAAGCCAGATTTTTCTTTGGGCAAGTTTGGTTATTCACCCCATGATGGGCCTGGAGGTGTTAGGTTTTTATAACCACTGTGATGTGACTTTCTGGAAAGACTAAATTGCTTTGTTCCTTCTGGATGTCTGGTGTGCTCCGTTTTCACAGAACTGATGCCAAAGAGTGAGGAGACCCTCCGTCCCACAGGCAGGCCTTGTTGCCTCCACACTCCCCAGTGGAGGGGCAGACCCTCGGGAAAAGGGAAACGACACCTGGAGTTTGGACCCGGGTCCTCAGATCCCAACATCTGGCCCTTGGTCTCCAGGCTCCCCAAAGAGGATGGGGAGTAGCCAGAGCTGTGAAGAGCCCTGGGCAGGAGGAAAGCCCGGGATGCAGTGTCCCTAGGGAGCCCAGGTTGGCTTTGGGCCTCGCCTAGGCCTGTCCCAGACAGAGGGGGGGCTTTGTCTGTCCCTCAGGCTCATATAGGGCCTTTATTCTTGATGGGGTAGATGCCATACTCACTGTCAGGCTGGGCCCCTGTGGGTCAGGCGGTGGGCGTGCAGAAGCCACCCCGGCCTCATATCCATCCAAGGATCTGGTCATTCTGAGGGAGACCACCAGGGATGTGCCAAGATGGGGCTCTGGGGACGTGGTCTGGTCTGAGCATTGTTCACAGCAGCTGGAAGGGCAGTGGTCATGACCACTCTGAGATTCTTGCCATTCCTTGGCTGGTAGACATGCCACTCCAGTCACGTGGTCACCTTTCCCTTGTGTGTCTCTGTGGTCATCCCTCTGTGTGCATGGCTGTATCCAAATTTCTTTTTTTTTTTTTTTAATAAGTTTGTTTTATTTTATTTTTAAAAAAAAATTTTTTTTAATTTATTTATGATAGTCACAGAGAGAGAGAGAGAGAGAGAGAGAGAGAGGCAGAGACACAGGCAGAGGGAGAAGCAGGCCCCATGCACCGGGAGCCCGACGTGGGATTCGATCCCGGGTCTCCAGGATCGCGCCCTGAGCCAAAGGCAGGCGCCAAACCGCTGCGCCACCCAGGGATCCCCAAATTTCTCATTTTTATGAGAATCCCAGTCAGTATTTTAATCTGATTATCTCTATAAAGACCTTATTTCCAAATAAGGCCACATCTTGAGGTACTGAGGGTTGAGATGCTAACATGCTGAGGAGGATACAGTTCAACCCATAATGTGTGTCATTTTACAACATCTTTTCCTGAAGCCTCTGTGAGGAGGAGGTTTTTAAAATTAGGAGCCCTGGGGTGCCTGGGTGCCTCAGTCGGTTGAACATCTGACTCTCGGTTTTGGTTCAGGTCTTGATCTCAGGGTCCTGAGATTGAGCCCCATGTCAGGCTCAGTGCAGAGTCTGCTTGAGATTCTCTCTCCCTCTGCCCCTCCTCCTGCTTGTGGACTCTTTCTCTGTAAATAAATAAATCTGTAGGGCAGCCCCGGTGGCGCAGCTGTTTAGCGCCTCCTGCAGCCCAGGGCGTGATCCTGGAGACCTGGGATCGAATCCCACGTCAGGCTCTCTGTGTGGCGCCTGCTTCTCCCTCTGCCTGTGTCTCTGCCTCTCTCTCTCTCTCTGTATCTATGAATAAATAAAATAAAATCTTAAAAAAAATTAAATAAAATAAATCTGTAATGAAATGAAATAGAAAAACAAAACAAAATAAAATAAAATAGGAGTCCCATTTTATAGACGAGGAAAGCCAAGGCCCCGACAGGTCAAGGTCACACAGCTTGGCACCATTCCTTTGTTCATTCTATGAATAATTATTGAGTGCCTGATGTGTACCAAGCATTGGGCACTGGGGACTCAGTATGAGTGGGCAGACCTGGTGTCTGTCCTACGGGGTTCATGGGAGACAGGAAGCCAGGGAGGTAGGGCTGAAGGATTGGGATTTGATGATCAAAGGCCAGGTGCTGTGGGAGCTAGGATAAGGTATCCTGGTCCAACTCAAGTCTATAAATAGACTGGGATCCCTGGGTGGCGCAGCGGTTTGGCGCCTGCCTTTGGCCCAGGGCGCGATCCTGGAGACCCGGGATCGAGTCCCACGTCGGGCTCCCGGTGCATGGAGCCTGCTTCTCCCTCTGCCTGTGTCTCTGCCTCTCTCTCTCTCACTGTGTGCCTATCATAAATAAATAAAAATTAAAAAAAAATAGACTAATAGTTTTGATGATTACTATCTTAGTTGGGAGGTCAGGGAAAGGAGAGGAGAAAGGAAGGTGTTTTGGGCCAAGGCCAAGCATGTGCAAAGGTCCTGAGGTAGGAAGGGGTGCATTTGGGGCCGTGTCAACAGCCAGGGTGAGTAGGTGGGGGGTAAAGAGGCCAGCACCAACATTGTGAGCGGAACGGTGTCAGGCACAGTCTCCGATGCCAGGCCAAGGAGCTTAGGGTAATGGTTCCTGGAGAGGTTGGGGAGGGGATGTTGTTCCTCCCCACCCCCCCAGTGTCCCCACTAACCCCTTGGCACTGTCTGGCCCACAGTGAAGCACCCACCAGCGGAGCCCTCCAAGTTCATCTCGGTGCCCACCAAGACACCTGACAAGATGGGCTTCGACGAGGTGAGCTGGGCCTTCCCTGGTGGGTGGGGGCGGGGCGGGGGCCACCCGGAGGGTCCTACCAGAGCTTCTGGCTGCAGGTCTTCATGATCAACCTGAAGCGGCGGCAGGATCGGCGGGAGCGCATGCTGCGGGCGCTGCAGGAGCAGGAGATCGAGTGCCGGCTGGTAGAGGCCGTAGATGGCAAGTACGTTTCCCCCTCTCCCCGGGTCGGGACATGGGGGGCCAGCGGGGAGCAGGTCCGTCCAGGGGTGTAGACCATGCACTGGCAGCCCCGGCCTCGTGGGTCCAGGAGAGGTGCTAACGGTGGAAGAGAGAGGGGCGCGCTAATGGTGGCACAGCAGGCCCAGTGGGTCTTCCTCTGACCCGCCTCCCCCACCTCCAGAGCCATGAACACCAGCCAGGTGGAGGCGCTGGGCATCCAGATGCTCCCCGGCTACCGTGACCCCTACCACGGGCGGCCTCTCACCAAGGGCGAGCTGGGCTGCTTCCTCAGCCACTATAACATCTGGAAGGAGGTAGGTCTGGCAGGGGAGGGCAGGGCGGTCCCCCCACTGGCCGCTCAGGGAGGGACTCATGGGCACCCCCTGCAGGACCCTGAGACTTCAGCAGGACGCAGGGCCTGTCTTTAGAGAACGCTTCACCTGCATGTCACCTGCACCCTGGCTGGGGCAGCTGCTGTCCTTTCATTATGCGGATGGGGAAGCAGACTAGGGAAGGAGGATGGGATGAGCCTGGCTCCTGAAAAAGGGGGGTCTCAGGCCCAGGACTCCCAAGCAAGGCCTCTTCCCACCCAACTGCTATCACATGTCTTTGGAACCTGGACTCTGTGCTCAACCATTAGGAGTAACGGCCATGGGGACAGTAAGCAATGCTAACCCCATGCCAGGGGCTTGCCAGCCACCCTCAGAAGGGACGGCTGTGATAGGTGGGGACTGAGATTCAAACCTGGAACCACGGAGCATGAGGCCAGATAGGGCATTTAGGCATTTGAGGTGACGGGTGCTCTTTCCCTGAGTGAGATTTGTCATAGAGGGTGTGGGGCAGAGGTTACCATGTTCAGGGGGCCAGGACTTGGTGTCAAGTCCAGCCTACCTCGTAGAGGGGTAAGCTCTGTAAGGAGGGTCCCTGTTGTTGCAGATGACAGTCACCCTCCTCAGTCTTGAGGACTCTCAAGTGCATTCAGGGAGCACCCAAGCACCTACTGTGCATTTGGCCTAGTGCTGGTGCTGGAAACTTGACAGCCCCTAAGACAGATGCATACCCCTGCAGGGGGCTCACAGCCCAGGGAAATGGGGAGACTGATGGCAAACCACAATAAACCAAGTGTGATGCACCCACAGCAGGGCCATGAATTGTCCTCAGCTGACAGCTTTGGCCAGTGGTTGGGGAGGGTGACATCTGAGCCGAGGCCTGAAGGCTGGGGGCTTGCCTGCTGCCATGACAAGGGGTGCTTTGTGTCAGCACAGGCATAGGCCCTGGGGTGGGAAGGAGCAGTTCAGGCAAGGCCAAGGCCAGGGCACCTGTTGCCACGTGTGAGGGGAGCCAATGGCCAAGAGGTCGATCCAGTAGGTGGCGAGGAGGGCTTGTGTCTGCTTCTCTCCTGCTGCCCCAGGCCTAAGCAGAGCTGATGTCAGGGTCAGGTCTGGCCTTGGCCTCCATGTGATGTGGGCAGGGCACCCCCCTCAGGTCGTGGACCGCGGGCTGCAGAAGTCACTGGTCTTCGAGGATGACCTGCGCTTTGAGATCTTTTTCAAGAGACGCCTGCTGAACCTCATGCGGGACGTGGAGCGGGAGGGTCTGGACTGGGACCTCATGTGAGTGTGGGGCAGGGCTGGTAGTGTGATCTGCACCTGGGTGGCGCTGGGGTGGGGCCGGGGCTCAGGGGTGAAGCTGGAGCCTGGAGCTCAGAAGTGTGGCCCAGAGCCTGTAGGCATGAGGACCTTTGCAAGTTAATAGGCCAGCCAGCTCTTGGGGTTGTGGCAGAAGAGGACTCGGGTGTGGCCTGTGTGAGGGGCCCTGTGGTCCCTGGATCTGAGAGCAGTCAGGGCTTGGCTTAAGGCCTGGGGGGTAGGGCCACAGGCCTGTGAGGATGACCGGGAAATCTAGGGACCTGGCCTGTGGGGACGGGGCTTTGTCAGGGCTTGGAGACTTGCTAAGACCTGTAGGAGATGGGGTGTGGCAGAGATTTGACCTGGAAGCCTGTGTGCATGGCTGGAGATCTTGGGGTGTGGCCTGGGGTAGGTGTGGTCAGGGCTTGGGAGTGTGCCCAGGATCCGGGGCATGGCTGGGTGTGGGGCGTTGCCAGGGAGCCTGGGTCTTAGACCAGCACTAAGTAGGATGTGGCTAGCATATTTCTGGAACAGCCTTTTGGGATCTCCTGTAGGTGAGTTGGTTTGTCCTCCCACCATCTCTCTCTCTCTCCTCCTATGTGCAGAGCCCTGATGTAGGTTCTAGGCTGAAGACTCTGGACCATGCTAGTAATAGGAACAGTAGCCATATCCCTTCATCCCTACCTACTCACCATTCCTGCACCTTGCCCAGCTGCCCCACAGTCTTCTGAATTCAGAGCAGCTTCCTTCCTAGCGCGTTCCTGGCCTCAGAGAGTGTCCAGGACGTCCTGTCCTTCCCAGCTCCAAATTCTTCCATGGCTCCCTAGTGCCCTTGGAAAAAACTCGGTCTCCTCCCTGCACATCCCAGACCCCTGTGGTCCTCCCTGGTCCAGCAGCCATACCAGCCTCCTCATTGCTCCCCAAACCCGCCAAGCCCGCTCCCACCCCAGGGCCTGATGGAGGCTCACTTGATCTCTGATCTCCGACTTGCTCAGTCAGCATTCTCCAGCGGGTGGGACGAGGGTGACAGGGCCCAAACTCTGCCCCCACAGCTACGTGGGCCGGAAGCGGATGCAGGTGGAGCACCCAGAGAAGGCTGTGCCCCGTGTGAGGAACCTGGTGGAGGCGGATTACTCCTACTGGACGCTGGCCTACGTGATCTCCCTGCAGGGCGCCCGCAAGCTGCTGGCCGCCCAGCCTCTCTCCAAAATGCTGCCTGTTGACGAGTTCCTGCCGGTCATGTTTGACAAGCACCCAGTGTGAGAGGGGCTTCCAGTGGGCACCCGGGCCGGGGTCTCGCTGTGTGTCTGTCCTGGGTGGGTGGGCATGGGGCTGGCAGGCCCCGGGGACGGACGTGTCTACCTGTCTCCTCCCTCCTCCATGCATCCCCTCCACCCGCCCCTGCCCTGCCCACTTCTCCCTCCATCTGCCCCTTCCTCCCCACCCACGCCGCCCCTCCTCCCTCCCCCCAGGTCCGAGTACAAGGCCCACTTCTCGCCACGCAACCTGCGCGCCTTCTCGGTGGAGCCCCTGCTCATCTACCCCACGCACTACACTGGGGACGACGGGTATGTGAGCGACACGGAGACCTCCGTCGTGTGGAACAATGAGCACGTCAAGACCGACTGGGACCGTGCCAAATCCCAAAAGATGCGGGAGCAGCAGGCGCTGAGCCGCGAGGCCAAGAACTCTGATGTGCTGCAGTCCCCGCTGGACAGTGCTGCCCGCGACGAGCTCTGAGGGCCAGTGGCCGTGTCCCCGGGGCCTGCCACGCCCCCTGCGCCCCATCCTGCAGACCCCCGGCAGGCTGCCCCGGGCTGTCCGCACAAGGCGGTGTCCAGCCAGCTCTTGCTCCGCAATCACGTGCACGCAGGCAGCTTTCATGGAGTGCCTACTGTATGCCGGGAACAGGGCTTGGCACCAGGGGGATCAGCGGGACCCAGACACCGTCAGTGGCTTCCGAACACTTGAAGTCCTTACCCTGTACCAGGCTCCTATGTTTGGCACTGAGTGATGCATAATTACTCCTTCCGTCAGGGATTGATTCAGCCATCAAGCTTTTGTTGATTCCCACCCTGCAAGAATCAGCACTAGTGAAACAGTCGTTGTTTTAATTCATTGGTATTTATTGAATGCCTACTGTATGTCGGGCACCAACCATTCTAGGCTCTGGGAATATTGAGATAAACAAGACACTTCCCGTTCATTCCTTCGAACACCTATGAAGCACCCACTATGTGCCTGGTACTTGTGACACAAAGATAAGTTCTCACTGACTTAGAGCATTTGTTGAGTGCCTGCTATATGCTAGGAACTGAGCTTGGTGCTGGGGGTGAAGATAAGCAAGGTGCTTTCCACTCTTCAATTGGTTTCTTCCCCAAACACCTAAAGAGCACCTACTGTGTGCCGGGCATTAGTGATACCAAGCAGTATGGCAGTTGCTCGGCCAGCATTGGATCACCTACGTGTGTGCTGGGACACGTGTTAAGTGCTGGCCACCAAGATGAGTCTTTTACTTCTCCATGCAGCAGGCGTTAATTGAGCGCCTACTGTGTACCAGACCTCATGGACTCCCAGTGGGATGAGAATGGTTGGCTGAGTTTGATCCCTGCCTGCCCCCACTCCCCCGCCCCCTGGTCACCCAAGCTGTGTGCAGACAAAATCCCCCCACCACCCAGGAGGGAGGGTGGCTCTTCCCCCACCAGGGGCAGCTGGGCCCAGTGACCACGTGGCCACAGGCAAGCTCCCCTGGACCCTGCCCCCCTGGTGGGGGCCAGGGATGAAGACAGGGGCTGGGTCTCCTGTGCTCACCCCTGCTCCCGTGTTGACCTGTCTCCCTGTGTGCTTGACCTCCCTGGCCTGCGTCTCAGGTGTGAGCTCTGCTTGCTCCGTGGGGTTCCTACCGCCAAGCCTTTGGTGGGACTCTTGGGGAGGGGCTTGCATGGGCTCAGCTGCACCAGGGCACAGCCCATGGCCTGGGCAGGACGTTCCCCTGCAGGGGCTGGAGGACTTGCTCTGCCTCCCGCCTGGAATGAATGTCAGAGCCAGTCAGTGGTGCTTTGCTCACTTAGGGATAACTGCTCACTGGGTCAGGTCCTGGATAACCTGCTTATTTTTTTATTAAAGGTTCCTGGTTGATTTTCACATAAACCTGTATTCTCTTCTTGCTCCACTGCTCTGCTTACCACGGTTACACACTCACACTTCCCACCCCCCGCTGCCCACCAAGATGTGGGAGGAAATGAGGTGCTGGAGGAGAGCCCACCCTGGAGGGAGTGGGGGTGAGGGTGTGTAGTGAGAGTCCCTCGTGTCCCACCCGGCCCACCCCATAAATCTTCCCTGAAATAGCCCAGGGACAGCTGGCCAACCGCACTGTCTCCTGCGGGGGTCAGCTGCAGGGTGGTCTCAGATGACAGAATGAGAAGCTGTCACGTTTTGGAATCTCCAGAAAACTGACTCTAAAATGAGGATTTGAATTGTCCCAAGAGATGACCCCAGGAAGCCCGCCCATGAGGGTGGGGACATGAGCCAGGAAAGGAGCCCCTGCCGGAGGTGCGAATGAGCAATTGACGCTGGGCCGCTGGGGGCCTCAGGGGACAGCACTGAGCATGCGCCGCGGAATGGTCCCACCTCAGGTGATGGGGATGAAGTGTTCATCCACACCTGGTTCTTCGTCCAATACTTAAAGGTTCTCAAGATTTCTAAGGCCTTGGAAGGCTTGGGTACAAACCCAAGCCTTTTACAAGAGAGCACAGATGGTGTGTGATCCTTGTGGGAGAATTAGAATATGCCGCTAAAGCAGAATTAAATCCTCTATCCTCAGAGACAACAATTAACATTTTGGTGAAAAACCTTACAGTTTCGCCCATGTGCATGGTGCAAATACATACACGTTTTCTAAAAGAGGATCATGTTCCATAAACTGTTGCAACCTCCCACCCCCACCCCCTACCAATGCAACACATTTTTATTCCATAAACGTGGAATCACATGGCACCCGGTTTTTCAGCAATTTTCTTTATTTTACTATTTTTAAAAGATTTTATTTATTTGACAGAGAGAGAGAGAGAGAAAGTGGTGTGCCCAAGATTGCGAATCCGAGAAACCATGGAGCCGACCCGATGCAAGTACATGAGGGTTTATTTACAAGCTCGCGCTCCATGCAGCAGAGCAGGGACTTGGACCCCGAGACTAAGAAGCACAGCAGTGTTATAGGGGTCCGTGGCCAATGAGATTGTAACATACGTAGAAAGTTGCACAGCCATGTCGGTCCACACGCAGGTGGCCAATTGAATTACGATTCACCCTATAGTGACCATTTGAACTAGCCTATTATTCTGGTTAGAATTGGTGCGCAGGTTTGGCAGGCAAAAGAGGGGTTTTCGTTCCTTGGCGGTTAAAGGTCAGAGGTCCCGCATTCCTATGTGTGCTAGTTTCTGATAAGGGTGTGCTTAATAGCTAAACTAGGGTTAGCAGGCAATAGGCAGGTCGTTTGGGGGGGGTTTACATGAGATGGCGGGTGTAGCACAGAATGGAGTTAGTCCTGCTCTGCTTGTCCAGGGGTAGGGGATTTTTGTTAGATTTCCTGGGTCCCACAAAAGCACAAGCAGGGGGAACTGCAGAGGGAGAGGGAGAAACAGAGCAGGGAGCCCGATGCCGGGTCCATCCCAGGACCCTGAGATCATGACCTGAGCCGAAGGCAGACGCTTAACCAACAGAGCCACCCAGGCACCTCAGCAATTTTCTTTTTAAATTTAACAACAGATGGTAGATGTTCTAATCAGTGCAGATGTGTACCAGTTCTTTTGGGGTTGTCAAGTTCAATGTTTGGTGATGGTGATGGACCACCATTCACGGGGCCCTGCTGACCCAAGAGTGGCACAGCGTGACTGCCAGCCGTGTTACGTGACACATCCTTCCTACTGAGCTCTTTTTGCAGTTGGGTGAGTCAGCGCAGGTGCAATTGCTGGATTAACGTGTGTGCGCCTGTCTCATTTCATGCGGCTACTGTATTTACTCTTCTTGTTCAGTTCCAACTGCTCACCGTGTTTACGGAGGTGGGTGACGCAAGCTTATTAACCTCTCATAGAACATCGCAGTCATTTCTCATGTGTTCCAGTTACGTGTGATGTTTCTAAATCTTATTTTAACCCAGTGGATCTCAGCTGGGGTATTTTTGTTCCTCGGGAACATTTGGTGATGTCTGGAGACATTTCTGGTTGTTGTGACTGGGGGTGGTGCTATTGGCATCTGGTGGGCAGAGGCCAGGGATGTCACTGCATGTCCTTTAGTGCACTGTGACAAAGACTGATTTGGTCCCAAAAGTCCACAGGGCTGTGGTTGAGAATCTTGCACCAATCTCATTGGGCCTTTTGAGGACATGGGTCTCTAGAAGCATCTTCTCAGTGGCATGAAGTAAAGCTTCCTGTGCTATGAAATTCCTCTGATTAAAACAGATTCTCAGGCTCTGCCCCAGACTGAAGGGGTTAGAAGTTTAGGGGTGGTGCCTGGGAGTCCCAATGTTATTCTGAATAAAATCTCCAGAAGAGTCATATCTTCCTTCTGGAATACACACACACACACACACACACACACACGTCATTTGTTATATATAGTTCCATGTTTCCACGACTATGTGTGTGTGTGTGTATATATATATATATATATTATATATTATATTCAGAAGTCTGAAATCAGTTTCACTTGGACATAATCAAGATGTCAGCATGATTGGTTCCTTCTAGAGAATCTAGGGGAGAATTTTTTTCACATCCTTGTGTTTTCTAGCTTTGGAGATTGCTAGCATTCCTTGACTCACAGCCACTTCCTGTAACCCCCCCCCACACACACCCCTTGCTTCTGTCATAACATCTCTCACTTCTCCATCCTACCTTCTGCCATCCCTCTTATCCCTGGGATTACAGTTAGGGCCCACTTGAATAATCCAGGATAAAGTTCCCATCAGCTCAAGATCCTTAATTATATCTACAGTGTTCCTTTTGCCATTTATGTGCATCCTTGCACAGGGACCATGCTAAGCTTCCCTGTATCGTTCCAATTTTAGTATATGTGCTGCCAAAGCGAGCACCCGTTTTGCCATTTAAAGCAACATTCACAGAGGCACCCGGGTGGCTCAGTCAGTTAAGCATCCAACTCTTGATCTCAGCTCAGGTCTTGATCTCTGGGTTGTGATGTCAAGCCCCGTGTTGGGCTCCATGCTCCACAGTGGGTGCTGGACATGGAGCCTACTTAAAAAAAAAAAAAAAGTAACATTCATAGTTTCTGGGCAATGGAATGTGGGCATCTTTGGTGGAAGCGTTATACAGTCTAACATACTCATCCTTTTAGCAGGCTGTTATTGAGGCTGGATCTATGGATGAATCATAGTTTATTACATATCATAACGTGGCATAGCAGTCAGGAGTGGGAAACAAGCCACTTGGAGTCTTCTTTTTTCTTTTAAATTTTTTATTATTTAAGTAAACTGTGTGCCCAGTGCAGGGCTTGAACTCATCACTGAGATCAAGAGTGCCACGTTCTCCTGACCAAGCCAGCCAGGCACCCCAAAAAACCACTTGAGGTCTTTTAACACAAAGGGTGTAACACAGGAAATTCACAATGATTGAACTCTGCTGCTGTAGCATTAAAGCAACCACAGATTGAGCTGAATGAATAAATGAATGAATGAGCATGGCCTTGTGCCAATAAAACCTTTATTTACAAAAACAGGCAGTGGGCTGGGTGAGTCCAGGGGTCAGTTTGCCACTCCTACTGCAGAGGAGCCAGACCAGGACTGATCCTACAGGAGTGAGTCTGCAGAACGGGGGCGGGGGGCGCGGAGCTCCCCCAAAATCAAGGCAGGGAATCAGGAGGTCTTTGAAACCTCTGACTTTGGGCATACACCCTGTAGCTGTGATTCAGAAACAGAATGCCACCTTTGTGTCCGCCACAACTGCTTTGTAATGCCCACCAAGCTTTTCACTGGACAAAGGAATGCAGATTCCAGAACAGCAGGTGTTCCCATGCCTGGCTGCTGGCCTGAGAGAAGGGGAAGCAAAAATCTAGACAGCTGTGGTCTCTTGTGCCTCCCAGACTCCCCAGGCATGTCCACGGGTGGGCCTGAGCCCGTGCCCAGCTGCAAGAAAGTCTGTGAGCGCGGCTGCAGCTTTGCAGCCTCTGCCTGGAAAGGGGTTGGATCAGGGCGGGTTCTGATGTCAACCCACCACTTCCTCCTCATTTATGACTGTACTTTATGGTGATGGTAAGAGGGATTGTGTAATTGTAGGATGCATAATCGTGGAACCTATTATATGTAATTGCAGGATTAGGAACACAGTAATTATCATGCGATATAATAAATTATGTAATGAAATGTAATCCTACGTAGATCATGAATCACATAATTGTGTTATACCCTCCAGGAAACTGTTTATCTTGTTTATGTTCCCTGGGCGATCCTGCCATGGTAGCAGGGGGTGTGCGTAAGCAGGGGAGGGATTTGGGTAGAAGGCGAGAGCAGGAGGGAGGGTAAGGTTGAGACCAGGGGTTCAGGGATAGTGGAGGGTGGGGTGAGCATGAGGACGGTGCTGGAGTTTAGCCTCCAGTTAGGAGAGGTGAGGAGAAGCCGGAGGGCAAGTTGAATAATGGGTTAGGTCAGAGGTGGGCAAACTCTGGTCCGGAGGCCTGAGACCCTCTCGTCATCTGCTTTTCTTTTTCTTTCTTTTTTTTTTTTTTATTTATGATAGGCACACAGTGAGAGAGAGAGAGGCAGAGACATAGGCAGAGGGAGAAGCAGGCTCCATGCACCAGAAGCCTGACGTGGGATTCGATCCCGGGTCTCCAGGATCGCGCCCCGGGCCAAAGGCAGGCGCTAAACCGCTGCGCCACCCAGGGATCCCCTGCTTTTCTTTTTAATGTTTAAAATTGAGATGAGGGGATCCCTGGGTGGCTCAGCGGTTTGGTGCCTGCCTTTGGCCCAGGGCGTGATCCTGGAGTCCCGGGATCGAGTCCCGCGTTGGGCTCCTGGCATGGAGCCTGCTTCTCCCTCTGCCTGTGTCTCTGCCTCTCTCTCTCTCTATCATAAGTAAATAAATAAATCTTTTTAAGAAATTAAAAAATAAAATTGAGGGCAGCTCAGGTGGCTCAGTGGTCTAGTGCCGCCTTTGGCCTAGGGTGTGATCCTGGGGACCAGGGATCGAGTCCCACATCGGGCTCCCTGCGTGGAGCCTGCTTCTCCCTCTGCCTGTGTCTCTGCCTCTCTCTCTCTGTCTCTCATAAATAAATAAATAAAAATAAAATAAAATAAAATTGAGATGAAATTCAGATAACGTAAACATAGCCGTATGCATGTGGACAATCGCATGGCATTGAGTATATTCAGTGTGGTGCGGCCGTCACCACCATCCACTTCAAGAACTTTTCCATCTTCCCAAATTGGAACTCCGTCCCCGTTAAACACAAACTCCCTCTCCCTCCTCCAGCCCCCGGTGCCCACGGTTCTACTTTTGGCCCCTACGGACCTCTGTGGATGTGGCTACTCCAGGGACCTCCTTCAAGTGGGATCATATAGTATTTGTCCTTTGGTGATGGGCTTCTTTCACTCAGCATAGAGTCCTGAAGGTTCATCCATGCTGTGGTCTGGGTCAGAATCTCCTTCTTGGGGGCACCTGGGTGGCTCAGTGGTTGAGAGTCTGCCTTTTGCCCAGGTTGTGATCCTGGGATCCTGGGATCCAGTCCTGCATTGGGCTCCTTGTGTGGAGCCTGCTTCTTCCTCTGCCTGTGTCTCTGCCTCTCTCTCTGTCCCTCATGAATAAATAAATAAAATAATTAAAAAAAAAAAAAAGAATCTCCTTCCTGTTTCAGGCTGAAGAATATTCTCGTGTGTGGGCAAGATGCATTGTGCTTGTCCGTCCATCTGTTGATGGACACTGGCTTGCTTCCATGTTTCAGCTATTGTAAACAATGAAGCTCTGAACAGGAGTGAACAAGTACCTCTTCGAGACCCTGCTTTAAATTCCTTTTTTTTTTTTTCCTGCTTTCAATTCTTTAGAGGATATTCCCAGAAGTGGAATTGCTGGGTCACTTGGTAATTCTATTTTTAATCTTTTTAGGACTCTCCCTCCCATTTTCCACTGAGGCCGCACCATCTTACATTCTCACCAGCGGAACACGAGGGTTCCAATGTCCTCACATCCTCAACACGTGCTGCCTTCTGGGTTTTTTGATAGAAGTCATCTTGATGGTATGAGATAGAATTCTCAATTTTTTAATCCTTAATTTTGTGCTTATCTTTTTTTTAAGATTTTATTTATTTGACACAGAGAATGAGAGCACAAGCAGGGGGAGCAGCAGAGGGAGAGGGAGAAGCAGGCTCCCCCACTGAGCAGTGAGCCCAACATGGGGCTAGATCCCAGGACCCTGAGATCATGCCCTGAGCTGAAGGCAGACACTTAATCACTGAGCCACCCAGGCGCCTATTATTATTATTATTATTATTCACACCTATGTATCCTGAAATATATCTGTGTGGAAATATATACAGCTAGTTGTTGGGCTGGATCGACACGGCTCATGCTCTGTGAAGATGTAGAAGACTTTCTTTTTTTCAGTCAACATCAAACGTCTAACATTCATTCTCATCCTTTGTCAGAGAAAAGCCTCCCTCCCTCCAGACAGAAGGGCAAAGGTCAGCCTGTCCCTCGCCCCCAGGTGTGGTGTTGACCAGGAGACTCAGTGGCTCCAGAGGGACACGATGGAGCCCACAGTGGGCCAGTGGGCGGAGCACCTTTCCTAGCAAGTGGGGAACAAACCGGGTCCCCTGGGTCAGGGAGCGAGCAGTTATGCAAAAGTCGCACTGCAGCGACGCCTGGGGGGCTCAGTGGTTAAGCGGCTGCCTTTGGCTCAGGTTGTGATCCCGGGGTCGGGGGATCGAGTCCCACATCGGGCTCCCAGCATGGAGCTTCCTTCTCCCTCTGCCTTTCTCTGTGTGTCTCTCATGAATAAATAAATAAAATCCTTAAAAAGAAGAGGAAGAGGAGGAGGAGGTGGAGGAGGAGAAGGAGAAGTCACGCCACTTTGCTCCCTGGCACAGTCAGCAAGGACGCGAGGGCCCCTGGTGGGCTGTGTCTCTGCCACCTTGCTCACAGCCCTGGCTCATCTGTCCCCACAGCTGGAGGCTGCTTCCAGCCTCCTTAGCCACACGCAAGACTCTCTGGAGGGTGTACTCATAGGAGAATTTCTGGGTATAGGTCACCCCCGTGGTTTGATCACTTGTAGTCCTGTTTGTCATTTTTTTTCTGCCGTTATTTGTAGCTAAGAGGCAGTGAAGCCACTCCCACAGGTGGTGGATCTCATGGCCCCTGCCCTGGCCACTCAAATGGAAAACCCCTGGTCCCAGATCTTGGGCCGGGGGATCCTTGAATCTCCCCCGAGGGAAGAGGGAACGCTGAGCTGAGTGAGATGCCGTTTCTGCTCCCTGGAGGGATGGGGGCTCAAAACAGAAACTAAATTCAGCTCGAGGGGTGCCTGGGGGGCTCATTCAGTTAAGCAGCTGGCTCTTGGTTTGGCTCATGTCGTGATCTCAGGGTTGTGGGGTTGAGCCCCGTGTCCGGCTCTGTGCAGAGTCTGCTTGAGATTCTCTCTTTTTCTCCCTCTGCCCCTCCTGCTTGTATGCTCTCCCTCTCTCTCTCTAAAATAAATAAATCTGGGGTGCCCTGGATGGCTCAGCGGTTTAGCGCCGCCTTCAGCCCAGGGCGTGACCCTGGAGTCCCAGGATCGAGTCCCACATCAGGCTCCCTGTGTGGATCTTGTGCACCTGGGTATAGCCAGCATTCTTCAGGGCTCCTCCAAGGTGAGCAGGTTGGGGTGAAAGGTCTCAACCCCTGGCCCCATCCTTACTACTCTAGCTCTTCTCTGGTTGTTAGTCCAAAACTGTGCTCAGAGAGCTCCAGCCTAGTGCCACCCTGGTCCCCACCTGGTTTTTTGTTTGTTTTAATGTAGCAGGTGAGAATCTCATTTCTTAATTTTAAAGATGCAAAGAGGGGGATCCCTGGGTGGCTCAGCGGTTTCACGCCTGCCTTTGGCCCAGGGAGCGATCCTGGAGTCCCGGGATCGAGTCCCGCGTCGGGCTCCCAGCATGGCTCCCTCTGCCTGCGTCTCTGCTTCTCTCTCTCTCTATGTCTATCATAAATAAATACATAAAAATAAATCTTAAAAAAAATAAAGATGCAAAGATTAAAACTTAATTTTTCTGCAGCTGAATGTAATTTCTTTTTAAGAAAAGACTTTTTTTAAGATTTTATTTATTTTATTTTATTTATTTTAAAGATTTTATTTTATTCATGAGAGATACAGAGAGAGAGGCAGAGACACAGGCAGAGGGAGAAGCAGGCTCCATGCAGGGAGCCCGATGCGGGACTCGATCCCAGGACCCTGGGATCATGCCCTGAACCAAAGGCAGATGCTCCACCACTGAGCCACCCAGGCATTCCTCCCCTGGGTTTTGAGGAGCCAGCTTGGGGTCCTGCACACCCCCATCCATGTGATGGTCCCTTCTGCATCTGTCATCCCACCCCTTCTTGGATGAACAAAAGCCTGACCAATTTGGGGGGTGGGGAACGATTTTGCTCCTTCCCATGTTGGCCAGAAGTGTTGGGACAGTGTGATTTCTGAGTAATTTCCTAGTGTTGAGTCCTCCCTCCACATTGGGAGGCGACAACCACCAGCCCAGGAATTCTCAATAAATTTATACTTAAGCCGAGAAAAGCAAAAACAAAACAAAACGGACACACATGGGGCTGTAGGTTGACTACGAGCATGTCCCAACTTGCTTGAGCTGAGCAACAGCTGCCGAAAGTCCTAGGTTCAGATCCTGGCTCCCTCTGCCCCCCCCAATACCTCACCTCTCTGGGTCTCCCTTTTTCTTCTACGAAGCTACCTATGGATGAGTTGCGTTCATGGGTAGGAAGTGTGTCCAACAGCGTCTGCGGGTATTAAGGGCAATGTGAGTTTTTTCGCCAATATGGGGATGCAAGGAAGCCACCACGCATCTGAGGCTGTGTGCTTTTTCTTTTTTTAATGTCTGCTGTTAATAAAATATTTTTACAGAGACCAAAAAGTTGGAGTAGTGCAAAACATCTCAACACCATGCATTCATGACCACTTCTCGTTGGTTTTAAACATTTGTTCCAAGTCACATATTTACAGAGAAATGGGGGCATCTGCGCAGATGCCAGACCAACGGGATGGAGTTAAAACAAACAAACAAACAGCATTTGATTTCACATTTGCAATCACATGCTAAGAGAAGGTGTGTGGAGGAAGAACCTCCCTGGACTGCGTGGCCGGGTTTGGGGGGGGGGGTTCCCAGGGGGCCGGGGCCAGGGGTGAAGTGTGAGTCCCCCTGGCTGCATGGCCTGGGATGCATGGGAGCGAAGGGTGAGGGGGGGACCTCCGCCTGTGACCTGTGCCTCAAGAGAGCCACTATGGTTAGGCGGGGGCCGGGCAATCGGGAGAGGTCTTACTCGACAGCGTCAACTTGATTTCTCTCTTAAAAAAAAAAAAAAAAAAAAAAAAAAAGGCAAAGAGAAAAGCAACACGTGTCAGCGAAGACGACTTTGGTCCTTGACAATTCTTAGGAAAGGATGTTCAGGGGGGGCAGACGGTGTCGTGATCCGAACCAAACCCCCAGTGAGCTCCCCTCCCGCTCCACCGGGGCAGCAGTTTGGGGCGACTCTGGGCTGTCCCTGCTCTGCCCCGCCCCTCAGTGTCCCCATCTGCAAAATGAACAGCGCAGGGTGTGGGGGACAGAAAGGTCTCTGAGGTCCCAAAGATTTCTAGTTGGGTGTTAAGTTTTTTGCATCTCTGATGGGGGCACGGTGAGGTTTCAGACTGGAGCCTGAGAGGGATTGCGGTCGCGGCCAGGCACCTGCTCCTTTTACAGAAATCCTTCCAGGATGGACGGGGAGAGCCAGAGAGAACGGTGGGTTCCTCTTCCTTCTAGATCCCCAGCTTCATTTTCCCCTCTGTTCCTGCATCTCCCCATCTCTGAGTCTCTCTCTCCGCCTCAAGGTCTCCCTGGGGATGATCTCACCCTCCTGATTTTTCCCCTTCTCTCTCTCTCCAACCTTCCCTCTTCTTCTCTCTTCGTGTCCTTACTCTGGGACACTGTCCCTCTTGTGGGGTGGGCGCACAGGGAGACGGGATCGACTCTGTCCAAGATGCCCCTCAAATGTCGCACTCTCCCTGCCCCACCATGGGCCAACCGTACCTCCTCCGTTCTCTGACCATGGAAATCTAGGGCCAGCTCCTGGCATGAAATGAGGTCTAAATGCAACCCTGAGACCCCACCAAGGCTCAGAGCTTGGGGTACCCCAGGTGAGGCGGAGAGTGGCCTTGCGGAAGACCCTGCTCCTCTCTGAGCCTTGTTCCAATACAGGAACGTCCTAGTTTCAAAGGCTTCCAGCCCCTTAGACTCCTTCCCTGTCTCCTCGTCTGCTCTCGTCCTCTCTCCACGCCGTGTCCTGTGACTCAGCCACAGTCTGGCTGGAACACCTTCTGTGTGCCCAGGTCTATGTGGGAGGGGAAGGTTGCTAGGAACAGACATGGATAGACACGCATGTGGACCCCCGACCCCAAGACGTATTTCAACTAGGCATACCTTCCCTATCATCCTCCTGTACCCAGTCTGTGCTAGGTGAACTTAGGGCCCTCTAGAGGCCTCACATCCCCAGTCTGGGGGAAACGGGGACTATGGCAGATACCCCTAGCCCCCAGGCATCGGGGACAGAGGCTGGGGAAGTCCTGAGGAAGAGCAGGGAGGGTTTTCTATGGGAGAGGATATTTGTGATGGGTTTTGAGGGATAAATAGGAGTTCTCTGGGGGAAAGAAGAGGGAGGAAATTTCCAAAACAGTTCTAGCCTGGGAGTCAGAAAAAGTCTTTCAACAAATACTCCCTGAAGCTCCCTCCATGTGCCTGGGCTGGCGCTGGGGAACTCCAAACACACACACACACACACACACACACACACACACACACACACTGGCAGGCCTTGACCAGGGATTCCCAAGGACTCTTTTGGGAAATAAGTTTGCTCTTTCAGAGAAAAGCTCAGCTCCCTCTTCTCTTTTCCTACTGGTCATCCATAAATCTTTCAGGGCTCACCCCAGGTCACATTACCTCCCCTTTGGGTGTTGCTGGTGTTCTCAACCCGAATCCTCTATCCACCTCACTCCTACCTACCTCATGGATGGTCCGAACTTAAAATCTGCCTCTCAGTTCATGTGAGAGAGATGCTAAGCTCCCTCCTTGCCACCTCCCAACCTGCCCCTGGCCCTGCCCCTCCCCCACCTACCTGTAGGAGAACTTGCATCTTAATCTCTGGTTCAGAACCTTCAGGTACCTGAACCTGCCTAAATCCAGAGGACGTAGAGCACCTCTGGGTAACTTACAAAATAGTGCCAGGAAACCATCAATATAAAAATACAACTCTCAATCCCTAGGATTTGCACATGGCCTCCTTAGAAGTGTCAAACCCTTGGGCAGTGCACAACGGGACAACTGTACCCAGTGGCCCAGGGCTCATCTAAGGGGTGGGTTTATTTTTTTCTTTTAAAATAGATCTTCTAAAATCCCTCCAGGAATTAATTTCAGTGTCCCAAAAGCACATTGTCTCTCCCCCAAACTGCACTGGTCCATTCTCCATAAGGTGGCCAGATGGAGGTTTTAAAACCTGAAATCCAGACCCTCCTCGGCTTTAAAATCTCCTGAAGCTCTCCAAGTCTCTTAGCGTAAAAACTCCCGAGGGCCCTGCCTGGTCTGATATCTCTGCAGGTCTGCCCGACATCAACACCTCCTCCCTGTTGTCCCCCTCTTCAGCCACATGGACCTCACTGTGCTTCAAGCCTGCCCACCTCAGCCTTTGCCCCTACTGTTCCCTCTGCTTGGAGCTTTCTTCTCTCGAATGGGTGGTTCCTTCTCATTTCTCACCTCCTCAGAAAGCCCTCCCTTGCTTTCCCGTCTGACACAGCCCTTACCACTCCAGGAGACCAGCTACTCCTCACCTCACCCCTGTTTTAGTTTCTTCCCAGCACAAGAGAATCCTGTACTTGCTAATCTGGCAGGGAAAAAAAAATGGCACACGAGCTCCTGTCCAACATGGAGAAGCAGATTCTGAGCAAAGTCAAGCCATGACAAACTTTCCCAAAAGGTTCTGCCTGCATGAACTAAAATGGGGAAACTTGACTCTGGCCAGATCGCCCCACTACTGCCTGCTGGAGGAAGAGCTTTAGGCAGGTAGAGGCCCCACCGGGGGTATCCTGTGGCATGGTGTTTGAATGAATGAATGAGATTTTGGAGACTAAGCTCCGAGCATGTTTGTGTATTTACACACACACACACATATACACACACCTAGAGTTTCTGGTCTCTTTCTTGCCTGCCCGGAGAAGAGGTTCGGGGACTGCCTGGGTCCAGGGAATCCCAGGGAACCTCCCCACAGGGTCCCAGGGGGAAAGGGCTGAGGGCAGGGGTTTCACTTGGCAGCCAGACGTGGGAGGGGGGGCAGTGGAGGATTGGCCCAGAACCCCCATCCCTTGTAAGGATTGGGGGAGGTCCCCTGAGGAGGGGTTAGCAGCAATGGGGAGCTGTGTCGGTCATCCGATCTCAGCCCACCTTTAAATGGGGCACACAGGCCAAAGGGAGTGGAGAGAGGGTATGGCACTGGGACCTTCGGCAAAGCCTCAAGCAGCTCTCTGGGCCTCAGTTTTGCCATCTGTTAAATGGGTGGATTGAACTCTATGATATGAGGATGGGGTATATTGGGGGAACAGGAGAGGCAAACCCCCATAGGGAAGTGGGGGCAGCGCGGGTGCTTCACAGCCATCCACTTGGCCCCCAGGGTTTGGGCGCCCGAGGGCGCATGTGCTTTTGAAATCCCATCCTACCCTCCCTCCCCGTTTATTTTTTGCACAAACATGAAAAGACACTCTGGTCCAACCTGGGCCCTCCAACTTGCATCCTAGTGCCTCCAACCCCTAGACCACCCCAGGGGGCGCTCCAGGAAGCCCCGCCCCTCGCCCAGGGCCCGCCCCTCGAGGGAGCTGAGAGTTCCATACTTGGCAATTGGTCTTGGGCCCCAGGGGTTGGGGACCCATCTTATGGCTTTTCCAGGGGACAGGAGGCAGGGCCTCCCCGTACCAGAGCCCCAGGACCTGGCCTCCTCCACAGGGGGCGGGACTTCCTCCCATCCCAGCTCCAAAGGTCCCCTAGGCGCTGGGGACTTGGCTTCTAGTAGGGGATGTGGCTTCTTCCTTCATCGCGCCCGAGGGCGTGGCCTCTCGAGGGGGCGGGGCGTCGTCCGTTCACAATTCCCTAGAGGGGGCAGCGAGGTCAAGGGCGCAGGCACAGCCAGCCCTCCGCAGAGCCCTCTGGGAGGCCCCAGCGCAGACGTCGCCCCGCCCCGTGCGCAGGCGCAACGCTGCCCGCCCGCGCGCCCCACGCTAGGGCGCAGGCGCGGCGCCGCCCTCCTCGGCGGAGCGCGTGTCCGACTTGAGCTTGACGAACTCCTTGGCCACCTCGTCGTTGCTGCGCTGCGACAGGATGCGCAGCACTGTGAGGCCCGTGTCGTCCATATGGATGCGGCGGCCCAGTGGCAGCCAGCAGGCGGCGCTCCCGCGCTGGGCCAGCTCCCGCAGCTGCAGCACGGCCAGCCCCACCGTGCGGTCCTCGCGCGCGAAGCAGTAGTCCTTGACGCACACCTGCAGCTCGTAGCACTCCGGGCCCGCGTCGGCGCTCAGCGTGCTGCGGGGGGCGGGGCGTGAGGACAGCCCCGCCCGCCGCCCCCGGTGGCCCCGCCCCCGGGGCGCCCAGAGCGGGGCCACGCCCATCTTTCCGGATGCGCACCTCTGCCGCCCCCCTCGGGAATATCTCTTGTCTCTCCTTCCTCCCCTCTGCCTACTGGTGACAGCACCCCCACCGTCCTACTGCCAGCCCCAGGCCAAGCCACGCCCCCACCCAGGTGACACCTCCGAGACCCCCTGGCTAGACCAGGCTTCCGCCCCGTGATATGGGCGCCCGCACCTTTGGCCGGATGAGCTGCTGCTCCCACCATCCTAACCCAGATACCGCGCCCAGAAGCCCCTTTACCGGGCTCCCCCTTGAACCCAAGCTCTCTCCTTGACGTGGCCCCTCCCCCATACTCCCTAGCACACCTCTTACCCTTCAGGTGCTCTCTCCACACGACTTGCCTCATGCCTCATCACGAGTGAACTCCCCCACACACACACTCCAGTGTGCCTTCCCCAGCCCCCAAGTTCTGTCCCCAATGCTGGCCTCTGTCCCCAGGGGACCTGCCCTGGAGGGCCACGCCCACACCGCCCCCGCTGTACTCCGCCCACCCCAGGAGATACCTGCGCCGCTACTAGAGGAAGCCCCTGCTCCCAAGCATTGCATCAGCTGTCCTCCCCCTCCAAAATCCTCTCACCAAGAGCCCTCTTCTTGTCCTCTCCCAGCTCTCATGCCCCCCTACCCCTCTGCTCTTCTGTCCCCCAAGAACACCTCCCAACATAACCTGCCCCAGTGAGGTTTGCGCCTGATCCAAATATCTGCCCACCCCAAGTAACACCTTGATCAGACGCATTTGTGCTTTGTCATCTGCTCCTCTGGGGCCCTGATGCTTCCGACTATGCTCACCAGGAAGTCCCACATGGATGTGACCTCACTCTCACCCACTGGACAGGCATCCCTAGCCCTGGACCACACCACTCCTGTCCCCTGCCGGTGACTCCTCCAGACCTGCCCTGATGCCCCCGAGACCTCACCCACACCTTCCTTGCCGCATCATGACCACTCATGGCCCTTAACCAGACCTGAGTCTCCAGCCCCAGAAATGGCTGTGCCCAACAGGCCCCCTCTGCCCAGACTTCCTCTCCTCTTCACAAGCTTCATCAACATGTTACATTTCATTCACTGCTTGTCTTCCAAAGTGATTACTCATCCCATCCCCTCACCAAGGTCACTCCTGCACTAAGGTGCCTTCCTTCCCAGTGCCCTCACCTAGGATGTGACCCCTCTCATTCCTGCACCCAAGTATCACTGGCCACCAGACATCCCTCTTCTGGTGGATCCTGAGGTCACCCAGGAGGATGTCCCCTCCCCATGCTCCCCAAACCATCCTTAGACTCACAACTGGAAGCTCTCGTTGTACTTGGGGGCCCAGCTGTTATTCTTGGATTTGGTTGCAAACTTGCGTTTCTTGTCACTGAGCTGGGGCCCAATGATGTTGACCTCGATAAATGGCCGGAAAATGCCAGAAGTCTGCCACTTGAGGTCATTGGCAGCCACGACTGTGAAGGGGAAGTAGAGGGTAAGGTAAGGTACGAAGCTGTGGTTTTCGAAGTCTGTCTGAAATAATACATTTCCTAGAATGTTCCTATAGCTAAGTGTGGCTATATGACTAAGTTCCAGCCAATGAAATTTCAGTGAAAGGAAGTGATCTGTACAACTTTCAGATCGTAGCTTAAAAGGCAGGGAGAATGGGCTTAACTTTCTCCTTCCCAGCTGCTGGCTGGGATGCTGGTGGGTACTGAGTTCTTTGGTGCCCTATAGAGGAGGAAAGCATATTGGGGGTGAAAGTGCAACATAAGATGACAGGAGCCCCCAAATTTGTGAAGCCTCCCTGTCAGCTCTGGGATGACTGTTCTTGGAGTTACCTCAGAGGAAACTTCATTCTATTTTGTTTTGTTTAAGCCATTGCTATTTTAGGGCTTATGAAACAGCTCAATCTGTGTTCTAATAAAAAAAAAAAAGCCAACAAAAGGAAGGCAGACCTGAAAGATGGGGAAGGTGGAATTAAGTCCCATAACACTGTCCATGCCTCTGGATCCAGCCATGCCTGAAGGTAATTTATTTCTGGAATTTTCAGTTTTATGAAAACTTTTTTTTTTTTTAATGAAAAATGTTTTTCTTGCTTAAGCTAGTTTGAGTTTGGTTTCTGTCACAGGACCTAGTGAATCCTGGTGAAGCCATGCCCCCTTCCAACTCAGACTACTCACCTTTCACAGTGACCTTGTGTTCCCCGGTTCCTGGATGAGTGAAGAGCTCAACGTGGACTGAAACTTCACCCACGGGGTCTTCCACACCCGAGCCTGGGCGGGGAAGGGGAGGATGCTTGGCATGAGCTCCATTCTTCCCACCCACTCTAAGGGACCTGGACCGCCTCCCACCCACCATGTGCTGGCGGCACCAGGTCATCAGCCCTGACAGGGTGGCACTGAGGGTGGGGCAGGGATGGCAAATGGTCTTAGGAGGCCAAGAATGCTGGGGTCTGGCCTTTCACTACCTTGCTGCGTGATCTCAGCTCTCTTAACTTCTCTGAGCTTAATGCACCTGCCCCCCCCCCCATTTTTCTCATTCTGCTGACAGCCACGTTGTCAAAACTCAGTCCTCATCTTACATATCCTGGCTTCCGGGGCCTCATTTCTCCTCTTGCTTGCACCAAAGCCACACTCTTCAGGTTCTCCTCCTACACACTAGCCGCTCCTTCTCACCCTCTCTTGTCACCTTCTCTTTCAATCCTCAAACTGTTGGGACTCCCTTCTCGGTCTTCACTCCCTCTCTAAGTACATACTAGAAAAGTCTGCTGGCTCTATCTTCAAAATACATCCAGAATCTGACCCACCTCCTTGGTTCCATCCCCCATCATCTCACGCCTGGACTATTGCAGTAACCCATACCCTGTCCCCCAAATCCTCCTCTCAGCTTCTCTCCATACACCACCCACAGAAAATCCTATTAGGTTAGCACACTTCCCTCCTCTGGTCAAAACACTTCCGTGGCTTCCAAATCCCTCTGAAATAATCAAAGTCTTTTTGGTGACCTGCAGTGTCCCTCCCAGTGCGTCCTCACTATTACCTCTCCCGCCTCACCTCTGTCCACGCTCACCCTTGCTCACTCTGCTGCAGCCACACAGGCTCCTTCACTGCTTCTCCAAAACACTGTGAGAACCTGACCCAGAGTCCTCACTTCTTCTGAAGCGACAGCTTGTAGGGATATCTTTATTTTCCCTGCCTCAAGGCTGTTCCTCTTTCCATAGAGAATCTCAAGCGTCAAGAATCTTAAGCCTAGGGGCTCCATCTTGCACACATGGCGAAATAACCACAGCTGCCCAGTCAGGTCATGCCCTGCCCACTGTTGCAATGATTGGCTCAGGAGTGGTCATGTGACCCGTGCTGGGCCAATCAGAGTTAGCCCTGGGACTTTGGCCATAACTCTGAGAACAGAGTCTTTGGTGCTAAGCTGGCAAGTCTGTCTCTGCCCAACGAGGGGAAAGCCTTCGTCACAGATGTCTCAGCAGAGATCAGTGACCAATGACATTGCCCAAGACCGCAGATCCAGCTATTATGGATGTCGACACAGCCCTTAATCTTTCCGTTCCAGGCCCACAAATTCCCTAGTCTGCTTGAGCCTGGGTAAGGTGTGTCTCTGTGGCCACCACGATGCCCTGATTGATTGGTTCTGGTGGGTCATTGAAGGGGCAACCTAAAAGCTTTGTCCCTGTCCCTCTTTCTGTGGTTCTGGAAAGGGCATCCTGTGGGGCCTGGGGACCTGTGACTGCCAGCACCCCCACCAGGCCCCTCCCTTGCCCCTCAGAAAGCTCCCCACACCTTGAGCACCCCATGCATAGGGGGAAGAAGGGGGGAGTCAGGGGTGGGTATCCAAGGTTAATCAGGGTTACCTGGCACTGGGTGGAAAGTGACTGAGGCTCAGGGGACAGAGAGGCCTGGAGACCCCCCCATCACCCCACTACTGGGGCGTGCACCCCCCCCCCCTGCCAAATCCTCACTGCCCACCCCAGGCCACCTTCCTTGTCATCTCAGGCTCCGGCTCCCCCCTCCCCCCAACCAGTCACATGCTCAGCCTCACCTCCCCCCAACCCCAAGGCTGATGCTTCACAGCAAGCTCAATCCGGGCCAGACTGAGGGTGCCAGGTGGGGAGTTGGACAGTGGTGGGTGGGGTGAGGGGTCAGACCATGGCCAAAGCTAGTAAGAAGGGGGAGGAGGGCATTGCTGGGCGCCCCCATCCCGTGGTTTGCTGGCTCCAAGGGGAAGGGTCTTTCTCGGGCCTCTCTGTTTACCCCAATCCCGCCCCTCCCTGAGTCCCTGCCCCTCGCCCCTTCATAAAGGAAGGTTCCTTGGGCAAATGGCTTAATCTCCTTTGAGACTCAGCTTCCTCATCTGTGGAATGATGGACTGCCCTGTGGGGCAATTGGGAGAAATCTTTTCTAAAAAATCCCTGAGAAATGTTTCTTGACACAAGCGCTGGCTCAGAGTTAGAGCTTGAAAACAATTCGTTTTCTATGCTTGGAAGCATGACGTCGGTAATAATAGTCATTAGTGATAATAATACAGTAACAGCAACAATACACTTCCTGGGAGCTACCACATGTATTACAGGTCGGGAACTGCTCTAAATTTAATTCAGCTAATCCTAAAAATAATCTTTGTATGAGGGCCCTTGACCGTTCCCCTTTTACAGATGGGAAAGCTGAGCTACTCCCGCAGGCGCCCAGCCGCCAGAGGCGGAGCTGGGGGAGGGGCCCACTGGCATCCGAGCCCACTCCCAGCCGTGCAGGCGCTGTCCGGGGCTCCCGGGATCCTGCTTAGGAGGTGCACCTAGGGCGAAGCGGATTCCGACTCGAATCGCTTCTCCTTCCCCCCGTGGAACCAGCAAGCCGTCCTTCCCCCTCGTCCACCTAGGCCCCCAGAGCCGGTCGGCCCGGGCGCGGCCGGGAGGCGGAAGGACGGGCCTTTTACTAGCCGGGCCGGGAGGGGCGCAGGCACCGGGCACCGGGCGCGGGCGGGCGGGCGGGCGGGCGGCGGAGGCACGTACCCTTCTCAGGATAAATGTCTTCACTAAGGGTAAACCTAGTCCCTTTTCCACCATGGACTAATCGCGGGGGAAGGTGGAGAAAGGAGGGGAGGGAGGGGTGGGGGAGAGACGAGCGAGCGAGAGGCGAGGATGGAGGGCGAGTGTGCGTGGCGGGGAGCAGGGGAGGCGCGGAGAGGGGGCGGCGAGTGAGAGGGAGGAGAAACAAGAGAGAGAGAAACGTCAGCTGCAGACGGACGGACGGACAGCCTCCCGCTCCGGGGGGGACACCAGGGACACTAAAAGCAGCAGCTTGGACTGGGCACGAGGCTGAGCACGGGAGCCCGGCGCCCAGGGAGGGCCCTAGGCCCTGGGCTGACTCGGGGTGGGGGGGATGGGGGTGGGGGGCGCTCCCCTCCCCCCAGCTTCTGGCCGGATGGCCGCTCTCCCTCCCACCCCGCTGCCGGAACTACGCCTGGGTCAGCGGCCAAACTTCTCTCCCGCGTCTTAGGGCCAGTTTTGAATGGGGGGGCGGGGGGTGTCCCCAGGGAGGGGAACTAGGACCCTAGAGTCCTGCTCTCCCCAGCCCCAGCTGCTGTGCGTGAACTCAGAGAGGGACACGAGACAGAGGCAAGAGAAGAGAGAGAGAAAGACAGAATTTGAGAAACGGAAACTCCCTCTCGGTCCGCTCCTCCGGGTCGGGGGTCCCTCCCATCCCATCCCCCGGGGCTGTCAATCATTCCTTTGCCGCATGACGTCATGTGCCCCGCCTCCCCCGAGCTGTCAACCACTCCCTGGATCCCATCCTTCCAAGTCCCGCCCCCAGGAGCTTTCAATCACTCCCGGGGCCTGGCCTTCAAAGAGGTCCCGCCCCACAGCTTTCAATCACCTCCTGGCCCAGTGACGTCGAGGTCCCGCCCCCACGAGTAGGCGATCACTCGTTGGCCCCGAGCCAGCGCGGAGCTCGGGGGCTCCCGGGGGCTGTCAATTGCCCCGGCCCGTGACGTCACAGAGGAGGTGAGTCGGTGGCGGCCTCACTGGCTTAGGGGCTGGGTGGCCGCAGCTAGCAGGCCGCCGCTTACCCTGGGCCGCCTGCGTCTGCACGAAGGTCTTGATGAGCAGGTCAGTGGCCTGCGTGTAGAGGGACAGGGCGTAGCGCAGGGACTGCAGGTCCGGGCTCTTTTCCAGAAAGGTCTTCTTGAGGCCCACGCCACCTGCGTGGAAGTATTGCTGTGGAGGACAGGGCGGGGAGAGGTGAGTCTAGTTAGGCAGCCCCGATACCCCCCTCCCCACCCCCGCTGCCCTCCAGTGGTGACGTGCTGGATGACCCGGGGCCTCAGAACACTGGTCGGCTCTGCTACTCCCCCACCTCCAGCCCTGCCCCCAAAGCCAGCGGCAGTCTCAAAATAACACCCATGCCTCTCCCTCTCCTCCAGCCCCTTGTGGTACCTGCCTCAGGGTCTTTGCACTTCCTGCGCTCCTTGATGGGACGGCCTCCCTCCCAAAGTCAAACACCTAATTTTGCCGTGGCTGGTTCCCTGTCCTCCCTCCGTTGGTTAAGATCGCAAGGAGCTTTCCTTGACCACCCTCCTTAATACTTTGCCAACCCTATTTCACTATAATTATTTAAGAAAAAAAAATTGCCTTCAGGGTAGTTTTCATGCTTTTCATTTCATGGAGACCACGGCCCCTTTCATGCCCCCTCCCCCGCCCCCGGGTTCTTGCATGGGCTGGCCCTCTACCTACAATGCTTTGTTTGCTCTGGCTTGGAACTCCTATGCATTCCTCAAGACCCAGAGCTTGACACCCCAGAGCTGGGGGTGTCTGTATCTGGCTGGCCCCCTGAACCTAGGGCTCCGCGGGACCCTGCATCAGCCAGCCTGGAACTGACAGAGGAGTCATCAGGGAGTGTTTATAAATTGAATAAAGTAAGGTGGGTTGGGAGTCTAGGTCCATGTCCTCACCAGTCACACCCTCTGCCTGTTCCACCTGGGAAGGGACAGGGGTGGGACCTCTCACCTTGATGGTGTCCAGGGCCAGTTCGACGACTGCACACTGCTTTGGGGTCAAGCTCTTGGCTTCTTCTCGTACCATGTGGTCCTGGATGGATGGAGAGAGGGCCCAGGTGGGCAGAGCAGACCCCACCTTAGGGATATGCCTGTCTGGGGTGGGCCTCATGGAAAACTCTGACAAGTAGGGTAGTGGGTCTGCTGTGTGCCTGGTGCCTTGCCTGTGACTGGCACACAGCAGGTGCTCAATATTTGTCAAATAAACGATTTGTACCCTTGATCAAGCTGTATCTGAAGCTGAACTTTGCACATCTTTCCAACACACTGGATCCAATAAATTGTGCTTAAGTCAGTCCGAGTGGGGCTTCTGTCCCCTAAGCATGTCACCATTCTGGGACCTCTCCCCCAGGAAATGTCCCCACCCCAACCTCCTGCCCCCACACTTGGCCTCACCTTGAGTTTAGACAGCTGACCCAGCTCTTTGGCTGCATTGAAGATCATCTGGGTTCCCTGCAGGTAACAACAGTCACAGCCGAGGTGAGGGGGGCGGTCCTCCAGACCAATCCCCACAGCCCTACTGACACCCTAGCCCCGGACACCACCTTGGTTCTTGTCCAGAAGCTCTGGGCAGGGCAATGGTTATGTCCCAGAGACAGATCTGGAGCTTCCCCTCAGGAAGTGCTGAGTGGGAGGAGGTGATGACTTTGTCCCTGCAAATCCCAGTGTGGGCGCACTACCCACCCTCTCACCTCTACCAGGACCCCGGGTTTGTGGGACAGAGAAGAAAGAGAGCAGGCAGTGAGGAGCCATGGGTGCAGGGAGCCCCAGATGGTGTTTGTCAGTATGGGACACGCTGGGCAGCCCAAAGTCAGGGGGTTTCAAGAAAACTGTGGGATGGGTTCTGGTGACCCCAGCACCACCACTCCCCGGGCCCCATGCCCCTGTAGGAGAATTTCCCCCCAGTAATCTGGGTGGCTGTTAGTATGACCTTGTAAAAGGAAGAATCCTCCCCAAGCAACACACACCTCAGTACCCATCCTCCACCCACCCAAAACAGACACCAGCAAGATGGCATCCTGGTTATGGCTCCAATGAGCCTGGGTGGGCTGCGTTCAAATCCCAGCTCTGCTATGTGGCCCTGGGCAAGTCACTTAACCTCTCTGAACCTCAGCTTTCTCATCTAGTTGGGGGAAATCATATCTACTTCATGGTTTAGCTGGGGCTAAATGTGTCTTTGTTCAATGTTCACTGTCGTTATTATCATTTGGCCTCAAGGTCATGAGCAGTGCTGGGGGGCAATGATCGGCCTGGAAGCCACAAGTCCTGCCTCCTCCAATCACTGTGCTAGGTGACCTGAGGCATGTCCTTGGACTTTTCTGGGTCTCAGTTTCCTTCGCTGGTTCACAGGGGCACCTACACTAGCTCGGGGGCTGGGGTAGGCCTAAGTATCGATGAGGTCCTGCATTTACTGGGCTCTGGGGTGGTCTGGGGTCCTGAGCAGGGCTAGGCAGGAAGGAGGCCCATTTACAGCTGAGATGATTGGAATCACATTGACGGTCTACCAGCTGGCCAGTGGGAGCTGCCCCTACTAACATCCTTACTATCGTCCTGGCTGTGGCCACTTTTTTGATCCTTGTCTGTGATTCCCTGAGGCTGTCCTGAAGCACAGGGACTTAGGAGCCCAGCTATCTGGTCCTCAGTTTCCCTTGCCACACCCTCCTCCCCTCCTGCCTCCCCCCCCACCCACCCTCACGAGCAAACCAGACAGACAAAGGAAGAAGAGACCACAGATGGGTTCACAGTGCGCCCCCAGACGGCAAGGACCACAGAGGTGGAAGGAGGCACGGGGTGGGGAGGGGGACGGGGGTGGGAGCCAGACAGACAGTGAGAGGCTGGTCTTACATCTGAGTGGCTTGGCAATTTCACCCTGCCCTGTGGAGAGAATCAGGCGGAGGTCAGAGTTTGGGTGGCTGTTGGGAGGATGCTCACTGGGGCTTCCCTGCCCACTCAAAGCACAGTCCCACTCCCCAGCCCACAAGCTGCCCCCCCAGGTCCTGAGTCTAACACTGGGCCCCCTCCCCAGCTAGGCACCTTCCCTTGTCTCCCACTGGGGGCTCTGGCTGGACTCCCCGACTGCCAGGAGGCTACAACCAGCCCATCACCTGGGGACAGCCTGCCTAGGGATGGGGTGCCTTGGAGAGGGGGAGAGAAGAGAAAGGGCTTGGGTTTCTCTCCTCCCCCAACTCCCAAGACTTTTTCCCACAGGGCTGCTTCTAAAAGAAATGTACTTATAGGTATCACAAGTTCCCTCAATGTGGAGACACACACCCGAGCACATCCACACAGGTGCAGAAAGTTTACACACACACGCGCATACACACTTGGATCAGCACACAAAAACACATACACACAGAAGAACTCACACATTAAAATACACACATGGACCCCTAAACACTTCCACATGTGTGCACAGTCACACACATAAGCTCACACACTCACCCCTACATGGATGCACTTACATGTATATGGTGCCTGGCACATTGAATATGCGCCCCTCCTCAAAGGGCTAAATGAGTGAGTAGGGAAGCTTGTGTGCTCACAGGTATGATAGTTCCTACATGAATGCACAGCAAGGGCAACTGTTCATGTGTTGCCACAGCTCCCATCTCCTTACAACAAATACCCATTAGAACAACAACAACAACAACAATCTACATGAAAAACAGCACGTGTCTCAGTCCAGGGCAGTATCCAGGGTCCGGGCCCTTCTCAAAGCCACAGAATTTCAGCTGAGCCCAGGGCTGAGATAAGCCCTTTGGGTTTTGTTATAAGAGGGTGGGAGCCGTTTGTGCCAATGTTTGCTCACACATGGACACCTACTCCAAGCCATGACCCTGGAGAATCAACTCATCTCTAACTTCTGGTTTTCTGGGACTTGGCTAAGACACCTGCCTTTACCTGTGATCCCAGCTGACCTTCCTACCCATGTACACGGACACACACATGCACACACACACCCAGACACCAGAGCTCAGGACCTCAGCACAGATGAGGCCCTCATTACCTTTTCTAATCCCTTGCCATGTTTTCTCAAGAGGGTGCCCTGCAGAGACAACGTCACAGGGTGATCAACCTGGCAAGCCATGTGTGGTGGGAACCCAGGGTGATCACACATGTACTCACGGGGACAGGAGGTAAGGGGCATCTATACCGCACAGGGCGATGATGGCTGGGTTGCATGGAGGGATGTGTGTGTACCTTAATGACCAACTCTTAAAAGCTATAAGAGTCAGAGAGATAGGAAAGAGAAAGAGGAGAAATAGAAATACAGAGCCAGAGAGAAAGAAGTCACTGCCAAAGTATGATCCGTCTATGTTTACTGTATATATGAGGATCTTGTTTCTTGGGTCAACAGGTGATCAAATAGGCTCCAAATTCAGGTAGGTCTGAATTTGGAACCTGACTCTGGCATGTTTACTATGTGGCCTTGAGCAAGTGACTCCTCCTCTCTGAGCCTCAGCTTTCCTCTTCTGTGAAACGGGAATAATAATATCCACCTCACTCAAAGGGTTGTCATGAATGTAGGCTGTACAGCAACTACGAGGTCGAGCATACAAAGAATCATCAATAGGGACGCCTGGGTGGCTCAGTGGTTGAGCGTCTGCCTTTGGCTCAGGGAGTGATCCCAGGGTCCCGGGATCGAGTCCCACATCAGGCTCCCTGTGCCTCTCTCCCTCTGCCTATGTCTCTGCCTCTCTGTCTCTCGTGAATAAACAAAAATAAGATCTTAAAGAAAAAAAAAAAACACAAAAAACCCACAAAGAATCATCAATAAATGTGAATCCCTTTAGCTCCTTGCCCATAAACACACTGTTGTTGGGTATCCTGCCACCAGATGGTTACAGCCAAAGACCCAGACTGCAGCCACCAAGAAGTGAGATGAACGCTCGTGAACTTTTGACAGGTGAAATCTTATAATTGTCTTGTCCACAAAGGGGGGGGGGGACTCTGAAGTGGTTTTATTGATCTCTGCCCTCCTGTGTGTCTATATATTACTACCATCACCAACAATATCAGCTCTAATTTAGTGAGCACTGCCTCAGGTAGTCACAGAGATGAGACTTTAATGCATCATCCCGTTTGGTTCTCACAACAACCCTCCGAGAGTTACTACAGGTAACCTCTTTTTCCAGACAAGGAACCGGAGGTTGGGAGGTGAAGTGACTTCCCAAGGTCACAGAGTGGCTGGGCTGGGATTTGACGCCAGGTCTGCCTGCCACCAAAGTCACAAATGCTGTCTCCCACCTGGGTGCCTGGGTGTGTGTCTGGGATTCATGTGATCCTGCGGTGGGAGTGGGAAGGCAGGGGTGGTGGTGGTGGGGGTTGGGGTCTGTGCCTAACAGCTGAGTAGGGACTCGGGGGGTGGGGGCCTGTATTTTGTGTGGCTGTTAACAGTTGAGAGCCAGCGAGGACGTTCGAGAACTCCGTTGACTTTTAGCCTCCTTCTAGCTTCAGAGAGGGACCAGTATCCTGCTGGAGTCTGAGCATGGGGGTGAGGGTGAATCCCAAGTAAGGGATGAAGTCAGATGTGAAGATGCTGGTCTTAGGCTTCGGGGTTTGGGAGCCGGAAGGCACCTCCTGGGTACTTAACAATGGGGCGGGGTGGGCGGGCGTGGCCTCCCTCCCTCCAGGCCCCGCCCCCTCCCCATGCCCCGCCCCAGACAGACACAGGCACATCTAGGCGGGAAGTGGGACAGTGGGTGGGAGGCCGGTGGGTGAGGAGGGGGCACTGGGTGGGGTGGGTGCAGCCACGCGGTGGGCCGAGTCCAGACACAGAGCGGACGGACAGACAGACGGACAGAAGGGCCTCTACTTACGATCATCTGTCAGCCGAGATGGGGGCGGGGCGGTGGGGGAGGGGGGAATAAGTCACCATGAGTCTCCCAGGAAGGCCAGGGAGGGGGCGGAGACGGCACCGAGGGGCGGACCCCGTGCCCCTGCCCAGCCCAGAGGAGACAGGCAGGTGACAGGTGACGGGAGGTCTAAAGCCTCCCCCACCATCCTCCACCATCGGTGCCTCTTGGCGGCCCTGCCCACCCTCTCCGAGCCTCCCCCAACCACCCAGGAACGTCCTCTCATTCTGTACTGTGCCATCAACCCATGTGCCATTGCCGTCCTCAGGCCCGCACACCTCCCTGGAGGAACCCACACCCAGCCACACCCCTCCGCAGATGTTGTGGTTCACCCAATCCCACCTGGAAGCCTGATCCCTGGGGATCACGGTCTCTGGGCTTTTCCCAAAGGGTTCTAGAGGCATGGTCCTGGCCTGTAGATGAATGCTGACCTCTGCTTGACCTCTCTGACCTTGGATGCTCTCTGTAACCTCTGGCTGACCTCTGGGAGCCCTGTGTTCTATTGGTCTCTGATCTTCCAAGTCCATGGTATCTCCCCTCCTTGTCTCGTGATTGACCCCAAAGAGCCCTCTGATGAACCCACTGACCCATATGACCTCTGTGATCCATGGATTCCATGATCCCCAAGTTGACCTCTTTATTTTCTGGGTGATCTCCGACCTTTGTATGCCCTATTGATCCACATATGACTTCTGTGTCCCTTAGACATCTCTTAACTCTACGTGACCTCTTTGACATTTATATATCTGACCCATGAATGACCTATTTGACTCTTTGGTGACTTTTAATCCATAGGTGGCCTCTCTAATCTTTGAATGGCCCCACTGACCTCTGAGCCCCACTGCCTTTGGCATCAAGTTCTCTGGGCTCCCACAGGGGAGGCTGCCCAGGAATCCCCTCTGGCCCCCTGTGGGCCTCACCGTTTGGTCAGTGAGGGGCGGCAGAACGATGGTCTTCTCCATGGTGTTCATGACCAGCTTCCACAACTCCTTTAGCACCCGCTTCAGCACTGTCTTCTCACAGATTTTGGCAAAGAGAGTCAGGCTGGAGATGAAGGGCAGGTCTGAGAGATGGCCCAGCTGGCTCTAACCTGCAGAGCCCCCTTTCCTCAACAAATGGGCAAGGTGGGAAAATGCTCCAGAGGGCACAGAGCCTGTACAGGGACCCCTGAATGGGGCCAGATGGATCCCATTGACCAGAATGATCTGATGGGGCTATGAAGCATGACACACATGAGGAGTAAATGGTGACTGGACAGGTCAGCAGGGGCCAGGCTGGAAGAGGACTCAACACCTGGGAGGAAAGCCTGGGCCTCAGCATGAGGGCAGTGAGGAACCATGGAGTGTTCATGAGATACATAGTCAGACTTTTCTGTTCGAAAGAAGCGTGGAGGGTAAGCTGGAAGAGGAAGGCTGGAGACTAGGGACTGCGAGTGGGCTGGGACCATGTTCAGGCAGAGGGGAAGGGATGGTATAGGAAGAGGGCAAACTTGAGAGGGAAAACAAGAATTCGAGACTGGATATATGAGGGTTCAAGGAGACCGAGTAATCAATCCACCATGATCCATCCAACAACTGACCCACCCATCCTCCAAACTATCCCTCCCCCAAATTTAATGACCCCTCCATCTTTTTTCTTCTCCCCTCCTCCCTTGCTCCCTCCTTCCCATCCAACTTTCTATCCATCCTCCATCCCCTCTTTCCTTCCCTCCCTCCCTTCCACCCATTCATCCATCCTCTCATCTACACTTCCATCCATTTTTCCTTATTTCAATCTATTGATCCATTCGTCCATCCATCCATCTGGTTATTCATCCATCCATCCATCCAAATACTTACCTAACTATTCATTTACCCATCCATCCCTCCTTTTATCCATCTACCCTCCATCTAGCCTTCCAAGCATTTATCTTTTAATCTACCCATCAATCAGCGCACTCATTTCTCATGTCATCTATCCATCCAACCACTGTCCATTCACCCATACAAATATTTACTCACAGTCCTTCCAACCATTTACTCACCCATATTTCTATCCCTTCATACCTCCACCCACCCACCCTTCCAAACCATACAACCACTGCCCAGCAAACATGCCCTGAATGTCCTCTCCAGGCCAGCCCTAGGTCTCTGAGGCCCCATCCTTAAACTCTTCCTGGCCATCTTAGTCTACCCAGCCTGGCTTACTTGCTGTCCAGCAGGTCCATGATGGGTTGCAGCACATTGTCAGCATCCTGGGCCACACTGCTGCAGGCACTGGCTGGCACATTGCCTGTGCCCTTCACCTGGCTGAGGATGTCACCCATCTGCTTTACGCACTCCTCAATGTGTGGCTGGAAGCTGGGGGCATAGAAGGGAGGAGCTCAGACCACACTCTTCAGGCCTCCCAGAGAAAGGACCAGATGAGGTCTCAAAAGCTGACCCATGGACCGTTATGTTTTTATCCTGAGCATCAAGGAGCCATGGCATATAACTGAGCAGGGGATGATGTGGTGTGTAATAGCAGAATTGGACACTGGGCTGAGACATTCACTTGTGCTATTTATCTCACTGCACAGTCCTACTCAGGTACTATTACTATCATCATCCTCATTTTATAGATGAGTAAACTAAGGTTCAGAGAAATTAAATGACTCACCCAAGGCTACATAGCTAGTAAGTGGTGAAGCCAGGATTGAACTCAGCTCTAACTCCGAGCCTGAAGTCCTCACCACTACATCTGCTGAGTCTCTGGATGCCCCAGGTTTAGAGGTGTGGGGCTACCCCCTCCTGTCTGCTCCCAGCCCTGGAGATGTCCCCACCTGGTAGCAAACACCCGGCTGAGTTCATCCAAGACATTGTTGAGCTTCACCTGGAGCTCCTTCAAGATGTCACTGGCCTCGGCATCCAGCTGAGGAGGGAAAAAGGATAGCAGGTCAGGTTTATAGAGCATCCACATAAATGGGGTATTTACCCATCCAACACAGGGAAAGAGATCCCAAGGGGCTGGGGAGGAAACAGGCACAGATGGTGAAGCTGCTTGCTTGGGTTAGAGGGAGTAGCTGAGCGGGAATTCATCAAGGGCCTACAGGGATGCAGGGTACGTGATGACCCTGCCTGGGCTTCGCCTCACCTCCTTCCCTCCCATGGCTTCGAACATCTTCTCTAGCTGCACTCGGAGCTGCTGAGTGTTGTTCATGAGGATGCAGGGCTAGGGATGCAAAAAGAGCAGGGAGTCAGGGCTCAGTACCCTTCCCCAGAGCCTCCCCCATCCACTGCCAGGGACCCCAGGATGGTTTCAGGGTCTGAGTCCGGAGGAAGAATGAAAGACAGCATTTGGGACCAGATTTCTGGGAATGTTGGGGAAGGGAGTGTCTCTAGACTGGCAGAGGGAAACAGGGCTAAGTAACTTCCCTAGGGTGGGCTAGGCTTCTGGGAGTAGCAGGAAGGGGGAGAGTTCCTGTCACACACCCATATTCTCCCACATGGGCTCAAAGCTTTGCACACTTACATCCATACACCCTGAAGGCTTCATTCGCAACAATGACACACTGAAGGCATGTGCCCTCACCTCCAGATCCCCCCAGACACACACAGTCAGGTACACGGACACACAGCTGGACACATAGACACAGAGCCCAGGGAAGGATGGAGCCTTGGGGGTACAGAATGGGGCTGAGAGGGGACAGGATAGGGTCCCCCACAGGTCACCACTTTCTCCTTCTCCTTGGAGCAGTAGGAGGCGAAGTCCCTGGAGATGATGTCTGCGTACTGGAGAAGCACATTACTGATGGTCTGGGGAGGACACAGATGGAGTGAGAATGGGGGCTGGGGCTGGGCAGGCCCATCAAGAGTCACTAGTGAGATCAGGGATGAGCCCAAACCCCTAAGAGAACTTAAGATGGACCACTTGAATGGGTGAATTCTCTACCCAAGATGACCCTCACAACCAAGAGGAGACACCACCAGGTAAGGATGACTATTTTATGTAAAGTCAGCTCTTTCACAGAGCAATCAACCATCATATTAACCCAGCTCCAAGAACAAGCATGACTGGATCCCAGACAGAATCTCAATTCCTACTTACAGTCCTCAAGTTCAACTCAGCCTAAAGCCAATTAGCTGGAACCCTCAATGCCAGTTAGATGGTCCCGACCTCCAACCTCACCCCAAGGCCCGCCATAATTCTACATTAATCCCAACACTCACTCCAACCTCAATGCCAAATTGAATTTCTATACTAATAGTAACCCTAAACCCAAACCCAAGCTCAATCCCATCCTCAACCTTGACCCCATCTCCAAATTCAATTCCAACTTTAACCACGGCCCTGACATCAACTCCAAACTCAACCTAAATGCTGTTCCCAATCATAACTCCAACATTGATCTCAACCTCAACCCCTATCTCACTGATATCACCAACCCCAGCTTTGACCTCAATCCCAACCTTAACCCCAGTCTTGACCTTGATCCCAATAGCAATTTCAACTGCAACCTCAACCTTGACCCTATCCCAATTCCTCATCTGGACTCCATCCCTAATCCCACTTGCACTCCCATACCTTGGCAAAGCGCCTCATATAGTGCCCCACAATCTGGGGGTCAGGACACTCGAGTTTCTTGATAATCTCAAAGCTCTGGTTGAGCTGGGAGAAGACATCCACCACGGAGCAGGAGAATAGGGCATGCTCTGACGTCTGCTGGAACTGTAGTGGGAGGGAGGCCAGAAAGGAAGAGAGGGGTCAGAGCCAGACAGTCCCAGCATCCAACCCCCCTGCTCTCCATGGGGAAAGCCAGAGACCAACTGCCCTGGAGTGAAATGAATAGTGTGCAGGGGTGACTTAGATGTGGACACAGAGGCTATGGGGAGTGTGGGGCTTCCAGCTTGATGAATTTTCATTCATTTGTTGAATGAACACTTTCAACACTATGAACAAGACGAAAATGGTGGCCATCTTTCAGACTGGCTTCATCCCAAGGGCAATTTTTGACCTCATATTGGATCCCAATGGGCCTCAGAGGGAGACCACTGTGGGCACTCTAGGGCCTTGATCATGGGCCAGTGTCCTCACCCCATCCTTCTTGTCTCGCTCCAGGGCCCCATGTAGGAAATCCCGGGACACCTCCTCATTCTCGTCCAGCCATTGGATGACAAAGGGCTCAAACCACCTGGAATGGAGAGCAGGAGTGGGGTCTTGCCACCTCTCATCCCCTGACCCTCTCCTTTGCCTGGTTCTTAACGGTACTTGGGCAGGTCCTTCTCTCCCTTGAATTCATCCTGTGGCCTTGGGTGGGTACCCCCCTGCTTCCCTAACCCATCAGGCCTCGGTTACTTCAGCCACGAAATGGACCTCGTGGCCACTGTTAGGGCAAGGCTCATACTCACAGGGCTCATGGTTCAGATAAACTACCCATGGGCAAGTGGATTCCCTCTGTGGGATCCCATTACCTGTACAACAGAGGAGTATCTATCCCACAGTGCTGCTGTGAGCAGTGAATGACACAACACATAGTAGGTCCTCGGTAAATGGTGACCACCATCCTGCTCTCCAACACAGCCCGTGAGTCAGACATCCAGAGTTCAAATCCTGGCTCCGTCACTTATTGGATGTCACCTTGGGCAAGTCCTTCAGCATTAAACTCTCCATTTTCTCATCCCCAAAATGGGAATTATAATGCTCCCATCTTATAGAATTGTCAAAAGGATTAAATGAGAAAAGGCACATAGGACCGCTCAGTGCAGTTTCTGATACTTATAAATATTAATTGTCAGGGCTATAGGAATCCATAGTCCAATGGCTGAAAATAGAGACTACTAGGTTTGAACCCCACTATGCCCTTGATGCCCAGGGAGCCCTGAGTAGGTCAGCTCTCATCCCTGGGCCTCAGTCTATCTGTCAGTGCTATAGTTCTGGCTTGGGGCAAGGGACTTACGCAGGGTACTCAGGCACGCGGTCCTTGAAGGCAGGAAGCTCTGCCACATACTCATTGTACAGCCACTTAACCTTGAAGTGTAGGTTCATGTAGTCAGCGCTCTTGCATAGGCGATGCTTGTCATGCTCTGGTAGGGTGAGAATGGAAGTGGCTCAGTCAGGAGGGTCTCCACCCTCTGTCTTGGCAGCACCTACCCTGGCCATCACAGGTGTCCAACCTCAAGCCTGAGGGCACTCACAGCCTCAGAGGGGATACTACTGAAGCACAACTACCTTTATAGCTAGATTGGCAGACATGGGGATGAGAGTACTCACCCTCCATGGCATACTTCATGTCCTGGGCAAACAGGTTCCACATCACTTCGGCACTGATTTTACCCACGTTCAGCTCCTGGGGAAACCTGGTGAAGGTCGTAGAACAATGAAACCTCACCAGATGGAAGCAAGATGGCACAGGCTGCTTTGGCCTTCCCATCCCAGAGGGTAGTGCAGGATAGACAGGGGGATCTGGGTTCAAGCTCCCTCAAAGCCACTGACTTGCTGAGTGACTCTGAACTGAAGCCCTGCTTCTCCATGAGCCTCCACCCATCTATCTCTCCATCCCTTCATCCATTCATTCACCCAGTCATCCACCTTTCTACCTATCCATTCTCTCACTCATCTGTCTATCCACTCATCCATCCATCCATCCATCAGTCCATTTCTCCATCTAATCAGCCATCCATTCTTTTATCTACCCTTTCATCCTTCCACCAATCTATCCATTCATCCACCTATTCACCCACTCATCCATCCATCCATCCATCCATCCATCCATCCATCCATCCATCTATCCATCCATTTCTCCATCCAATCAGCTATCCGTCCATTCCTTTATGTACTCATTCATCCTTCCATCAACCAATCCATCCATCCATCCACCTATTCATCCAACCATCTACCCACCCATCTGTTCATTTCTCCATTCAATCATATCTCCATCCATCTGCCCACCCTTATGCATCCACCCTTAGCCCATCCATTCCAAATCCCTGATCTTAACTGAATATCTAACTAACCAAGAGATATTGGCACACCAGAGTTAGGAGCCCCTCTAGCACTCAGAGAGAAATAAGACACAGCAGTTCATTTAGCTAACAGAGATGAAAACTCTACAAATGTATAAATCTACAAACCTAAACTATGTACATACACACAATTACACAATATACAATATTGTATATTGAAGTGCATTCCACAATTGTATGCATATATACAATTAAACCCATAGGCTATAATATACAATGAATTAGATCTACACACAAGATATAATGCAATTTAAATGTAAAACATTTAGTAGAGTATCTAGCGTATAGTAAATACTTGAGCAACATGTCTATTGTTACTTATGAACCTGCACACACATTCAAAATTATATACATATGTACACAGTGTTATTCACACAAATCAATACATACAAAATATATGCCTGATTACACCAGCAATTGTATACATACACACAGTTTCATGTATATGTTTGTAAACTATGCCATATTTCATTCAGGCACAACCATACCTACAGTTGCCTCTAGATAGACATCATATTATGTGTAATTAGACATGATCATCTTTACACATAAGACACAAAATTGTGCACACATACGTACGCACATAATGACCTCCGGAAAATTAACTGCACAGATAACACAACTCACTGGTTGAGGCAGGGAGTGTAGGAATTTTTGTCTTCCTCAATGATGGACACTATGAGAGTGATCAGCTTGGACCAAAAGTCAAGGTTCTTGATGCTGGGTCCCTGTTCCTCTGGGGGAACTTCTCCCTTCTTGGCCTAGAAGGGGCAGTGGAGACATTGGCCAAAGGGGCTCAGGGATAGGTGCCTTGGTTAGTTCATTATTGTGAGACAGGAGGTTAGTGAGGAAGGGGTCCCATTAACACATGTGTGGTTCAGGTAGGAGAGCTGTATGAAAAGGAACTGAGTTCATGTAAACTGGCCCAAACAGAGGTCATGTCCATGCAGCTCAACAAAGCTTTATTAGACTCAACTCATAAAAGTGAATAGAACTGAATTTAGTTGGAAAAAACTGAAGCCCACTAAACCAAATGGGGCTGAAATGAATGCCAATCAGGCCCATTTAGCTTAACAGATGGAGGTTCTCAGAATTAATTCAATGAAACGGAACTTGGGCCAATTATACTGAATGGAGTGGAATTAAACTTAACTGGATTGAATTAAACTCAAATGAATTCAATTGGATTGAACCTAATCAACTCATCCAAGATCAACATCATCCTAAGTCAGAATAATGGAAATAAATCGACTTGAACTCAACCCAACCTAACAATCTAATTCAAGTCAACTGAATCAATCCAATCCAATGCTATCTACTCAACCCAATCTAACATACTCAGGCCAGTTCAATCCAACTTTAGCCAATCAGTGAAAATGAATGTAGCTAATTCAACTGAAATGAGTCCAACTCAAACTAATTAATTTGAACTCAACTATGCCTAACCTAACAACCCATCTCATCCTAACTCAAGCCCACTCAACCTAGTCAAGAATAACTTCAAGTTGGGATCCCTGGGTGGCACAGCGGTTTGGCGTCTGCCTTTGGGCCAGGGCGCGATCCTGGAGACCCGGGATCGAATCCCACATCAGGCTCCCGGTGCATGGAGCCTGCTTCTCCCTCTGCCTGTGTCTCTGCCTCTCTCTCTCTCTGTGACTATCATAAAAAAAAAAAAAAAAGAATAACTTCAAGTCAACTGAATAGAAATAAATGGATTTTTATTCAATTAAACCCTGCTAATCCAACTCAGTTCTGCTCAGTAATTAGCCAAGAGCAATGTTGAGTCACCTGAATAGAAATAAATGGGACTCAACTCTTTATAGTTGAACTAAACCCAACCCAATTTAATCCACTGCACCTCAACCCAATTCAGTTAAAAGTGACTTGATTTGGGATCCCTGGGTGGCGCAGCAGTTTGGCGCCTGCCTTTGGCCCAGGGCGCAATCCTGGAGACCCGGGATCGAATCCCACATCAGGCTCCCGGTGCATGGAGCCTGCTTCTCCCTCTGCCTATGTCTCTGCCTCTCTTTCTCTCTCTGTGACTATCATAAATAAAAAAATAAAAATAAATAAATAAAAGTGACTTGATTAAAACTCAGGTTGACTTCAACTTGAAGTTGAAGCTTGACTTCAACTTGAAGTCAACCTGAGTGTAAATTAACAGAATGAAATAAAAATCTCACTAAATTGAGCTAATGTGTTATCTCCTATCAGAAACCCAAGGTGAGGAAGGGGCCACCTTAGCTCCCACAGTCTCCTGCAATTCCTCCATCCCAGGGCTAATCACCCTAGGTTGAGTTTCAATCTATTTATCTTTCCCTTTTAAAAGGGAATAAGCTCCTTGAAACCTTATTGACAATCCTGGAATTATAAGTGTAGATAAACACATGTTGAAAGATCTCATATAGGGACTCCTGGGTGGCTCAGTGGTTGAGCAACTGCCTTAGGCTCAGGGTGTGATCCCAGTCCCGGGATCGAGCCCCACATTGGGGTCCCTGTGAGGCACCTGCTTCTCCCTCTGCCTATGTCTCCTCTTCTCTCTCTGTCTCTCATGAATAAATAAATAATCTTAAAAAAATATCAAATAAATTGAGTTGAAATGACCAAAACTGACCTCTACTCAAGAAATTAAATTCAACATTTATTGAATAGCGATTCCATTAGTGATTCTATGGGAGCACACTGTATGCCAAACTCAACTGAGTTTAACTAAAACTGAATTTATTGCTCATCTGTTGTCTATCAGGTGCTAAGCACTTACCTACATTTTATCTAAAGATAGCATCTTTGAATTTTCTCCTCAATCCAGAGATATGGATTCATGACCCCATTTTACAGAGGGAGATACTGCGGCTCAGTTAAATCACTTTAGAAGGGGCAGACCTGGGATTTGGGCTGGGGTCTGGTTGGTAACCCCTATTCCTTTCTGCTTTATCTGGAGTCCTTACCGGGTCTGTCTGGTACTCCCGACTGTAGAGTTCATGACAGTTGTTGAAGATGTATTCATAAGTAGAGTTGAGGCAGGCTTTCACACAGTCTTTCACCACCTGGCTGGCTCGGGGTGGGCTCTGGAGTTCTTGCACCTAGAGGGAGGGAAACAGGCACAAGTTGGCCCGTCTGGGACAGGAGGACCCAGGAAGTGGCTACAAGTGGTTATGAGTTTAAGGAAATGTAGCAGCATGAAAGCAGAGGGTCATTGAAAAAGGGCACTACTCTCCAGGTGAAATGTTGCTTGATTAGGAGCTAAGAGTGCTAGAAAATGCCCCTCAGGGGGCTAATGGGACTGGGTCTCCTTCTTACCTTCATCCGAAAGAAGGTGATGCTGGTGAGAAGGTCCACAGTGGATTTGAGGTCCTGGAGTCTCTCTGGGCTGCTGGCTGGGAAGTTATTCTGTTGGAAGGGAGAAGAGGGGTAAGATTATGGAAGAAGGCTGGGTGGGGTAGTAGTGTTTTAGGGGAAACACAAGAGCCCCCCCCTCCCGCCAAGTTTCAGGAAATATGTGAAGGTCCATGAGAACATCTTGAAGCAACTGGGGGAGTCTGGTGGGGTAGCACTGTTTTAGGGGAAACACAAGAGCCCCCCCCCCGCCAAGTTTCAGGAAATATGTGAAGGTCCATGAGAACATCTTGAAGCAACTGGGGGAGTCTGGTGGGGTAGCAGTGTTTTAGGGGAAATACAAGAGCCCCCCCAAGTTTCAGGAAATATGTGAAGGTCCATGAGAATATCTTGAAGCAACTGGGGGAGTCTGGTTGGATGTATCTAGCATGTTGGGCAGATGCTGCCCACATATGTGTACAAATGTCAAAGGAACACATTCCACATATTAATATGGGTCCTCCCATGTACACGCCTGATGGGAGCTCTCCCCAGTGGGCACACACATATGTGTAAAAGCAAGCAAGTCATCATGCATGCACTTCTTACCCGATACATGGAGAGGTCAATCCGCAGGGAGTTGTGCAGCTGGTCCAGGAGCTTGACAAAGCGCTCTTTCTGAGGAAGGAGAGGAGAAAGACGGATGGAAGCAGGGACATGGGGGTCAAGTGTAGCAGCTAAAAGTGGCTGCCATATTGGGTGAGTACTTACTATATACTAAGTGCCCCCCAACCACCATAGAACTGAACCCCTGTAATATTCATTTCCATTCTACAGAGGGGTAAATTGAGGCTTAGATAGGACAAGTGAGGGACCCCTGGGTGGCTCAGTGGTTTAGCGCCTGCGTTTGGCCAAGGGCATGATCCTGAAGTCACGGGATCGAGTCCCACATCGGGCTCCCGCATGGAGCCTGCTTCTCCCTCTGCCTGTGTCTCTGCCTCTCTCTCTGTCTGTGTCTCTCATGAATACATTAAAAGAAAGAAAGAAAGAGAGAGAGAGAGAGAGAGAAGGAAGGAAGGAAGGAAGGAAGGAAGGAAGGAAGGAAGGAAGGAAGGACAAGTGGCTGGTGCAAAGTCACACAAAAAGTCAGGTCCAGATTGGAGACCAGGGAGTCACACAGGGTATGACCAGCACAGCGTTGGGCTCTCCCTCCTCCTGCAGCCCCGGTCTCTGGGACTGACCCCGAAGTTGGAGGCAGCAAAGCGGTCAGAGGCAGACACGTTGGTGGAGGCGGTGGTGTGCGCATAGTAGGCATTGATGTTGGCAAGCAGGGTGCTCATGACGGCGGGCACCCCAGGACACATGTACTTGGAGGAGAGGCAGGCAAAGTGGCTGGTGGGAGGGAATGGGAGAAATTAGGCCTGGCATCCAGCCAGGACAGGCAGTGATCCCCCCTCCCCCCAGAATACCTCCAAGACAGCATCTGTGAGTGGCCCCCTCTAACCTCCAAACCATTCTTTCTGGCAGATTGTTTTCCAAGTTTCTCTGTCTCCTCTATGGGTTGCCCTAGCTCTGCCTCTAACTCTGATTCTCACACTGTTATTTCAACTCCCAGAAGTGGTACTTTCCTAACCTCCAAGGGATTACAGAATGCCCACCACACCCACACCCTCTTTGGATCCTTCTCCCAAGAACCCTTCCACCACTAGATCTGCCAGTGTTTACTTGGTGACCCCCTCACCCCAGTTTCCTGCACCTTGCCCTCATGTCCACCCCAGCCTGCAGCCTCACGTCATGGCTTGGTAGATGGACTCGACGCCATAGCGCATGGCAAATTCATCCACAATCTCCTGCGCTGTCTCATCATAGTAAACCTTCCAGGCGTCGTCACCCTTGGCATCTGGGATCTTCACAACCCCATTGTTCTGCACGTCTGTCACGAAGTGGAACAGGTTCTGCCACCAAGAGGGAGAAGGCATCATGGAGAGTGCATTGAGGCACAAGGGGTTAGAAAGATCCCAGGTCCAGGGCAGCTTACATCACCCATACACTTATTCATTAATTTATTCATCTACTCTTTCATCCATCCACCACCCACCAATTCATTCAACTACCAAAAATTTCACCCATCCACTCACTCATCCTTGTAACACTTTAACCATACAACCATCCATCTGTCCACCCACCTACCCACCTATCCATCTATCTATCCATCTACTCATTCACCCATTGATCCAGCTACCCCCAAATCCACCTGTCCACTCCTCTATCCTTCCATCCAACCATCCTTTTATCCATCCATCCACCCACCCATCTATTTAAACTTCCATCTGTCTGCCTGCCCATTCATCCACTCATCCATCCACCCACCATTCATCTACCCAAAACTTCATCCATGCACTAATCCTCCCTTCTAATAATCCAACCACCATCCATCCATTCCATATATCTACCCACAACTTAATCTGTCCATTCAGCAATTAACCCATCCAACTATCCATCTCCTATTTATCTACCCATCAATTTATCCATCCATCCATCCATCCATCCATCCATTCATCTGACATCTATTTTTCCACCCAACTACCAATCCAACCACCCCCAAATTTACTCATCCATCCATCTATACTTCCAATAGTTCAACCACACATCTATCCATCCACTTATCCTTTTAACCACTCATCATCTATTTGTCCATTTAATCATTTATTCATTCAACAAACTGAGTTCTCTCCAGAGGCCCCCTGTTCGGGTCTGGGACAGATGGAAGGCCTGGAGCTGGGTAGTGAGAGTCTGCCTAGAGGTCAGGGAAGGCTTCCCAGAGGAGGCAGCCCTGAAACTAGACGGATGGGGGGGGTAGTTTTCCAGGCAGAAGGAATGGCATGGGGGACAGTCTTGGAGGCCCAGGGAGTGTAGATGGTGTGGCTGGAAAGAGGAAAGTGGGGCTAGGGCAGGCAGAAATGGCAAGTGGGGGCAATGTGGGAGATCTTGTGAGCTTTGAAGGCAGGGAGGAGTGGTGGGCCTCACCTCGTGCAGACAAGTGTACTGGACATGGTAGGGGGCCACCTTTTCCTCCCCTTTGATCTCCACACTGATGTGTAGCCGGATGGCACCCGATACAGCGGATTTGTCAGTCCGCTTGTCTGCAGAACAGAAAGGAGTGGCTGCATCAGAACTTTCCAATCTGGGCCTGGGATATTTTAATGTATGCATGATTGTAGCCCTCCTGGACTCCCTGAGATTAAGACCTGGGTAACTTCTCAGATTGGCTTTCCAGGCTTGTGCCTCTCCCATTAGCCTAGAATTCGCTAGGCCCTGTCTCTTCCTTCAACTAGGACTCCAGATCTTTCTTCCTTGCTCAGGTTAAATTCCTGAGTCCTCATCTTCCTCTTTAACCAGGAGCCCTAGACCCTGCTTCTCCCCCCCCAGACTGGGCTCTCAGGCCCTGCCTCTCCCATTAGATCAAGATCTGCAGAGTCCACTCATCTTAGACAGGGTTCCTGGGCTGGAGCCTCTCTCCTCAGACTAGGATCCTCAGGTCTTGCTTTCTGCCCCATCAGATTGGGTTCACAGACCCTGCCTCCTCCATCAGACTGGGCCTCACAGTCCTTGCCTCCCACATCAGATTGGGATTCATAGACGCTGCCTCCCTCTTCAGACTGGGCTCCTAGACTAATTCCTCCTGACCCTGGTTTCCCTTTTTGGCTCTCTGGAACACCCTCCCTGTCCCTTGCAGAACACCACCCATGCTCACCCAGGTTGTACCACACGTCCATCTCGCCGCTGAGTGTCCGCACCTCGATGATCGTCTGTCCCAGGAAGTCATCAGATTCCCTCTTAAACCGCTGCTTCACACGGGATTTGATGTCATCATCCTCATCCCAGACCCGCACCTTGATTCGGTCTGAGGAGTTGTGACATTCACTGCAGGGTGGGGGGAGGCAGAGGCTGGAGTCAGGTGGCCGGCATACTACGCTGCTCTTGGAGCCCCCTGCAGCTGCCCCAGCAGAGAGCTCCTCCGAGGGGGCCAGGGGTTTAACCAGGCACTTACAAGTGGAAGTTCTCCTCCCACACAGGGTTCAGGTTCCCATAGATAGTTTTTGTCCGTTTCTTGGTCTTCCCAACCTGGACAGTGACATAGGGGTCGCTGGATCCTGTCTTGTCCTTTGCCTGCAAGCCCTGGGCACAGACCACTGTAAGACACAAAGGACAAATACAAATATGAGCTCAAGGAGTGACACATGCTGAGAACAGTCACTGCCATGGGCTTCAGGCTGCTTACTGGGGACACCTGTGACATGGCTTGAGGGCTTTGTTCTGATCAAAGGAGTCCATGGGGACACCCACAAGACGTGAAGGGCATGTAGAGAGTTAACACTCAAGGAGCCCTCAGCTGATGCAGAATGCGAAGGTGCCCCAGGGTCACTCCGGGGTAGGACATTCTATACATTGTCCTGAAATCTCCAGCAGGACTGAGCTTACAGTTGCTCATGGAGTCACCTGTTTACTGGTGTCCCCTGCAGGGCTCCTTCCCTTCCTGCTCCCAGACTCATGTCTCCACTAGCACTGCGGCTTCCTGGGGCCACCTCCTGGATATCCATCTGCCCTGAAATCCTCATCTCGAGGTCTGCTTTCAGGGAAATTTGAATGAGGTTGGGCATGGATAAACAGCCTAAGACTCCCACCCCTGGGCAGGACCACTCCACTGTGTGAGCTCCACACTGTCCCCCAGTGGTCCCCGGGGGGAACTGAGCCCCAATCCTCCACAGCATTGCCTGATCATTGGCACCCTGTATGGGTCTCCTTCCCTCCCAGGCTCACTTCTCAACTCCCATGGCATCACCCCCAAATAAACAATGTGCCCTCAATTCCTCTTTTTGGGGTCTGATTCTGGGAAGGCACCAACCAAGACTCATCCAGACAGAGAGTCATGCACTCACATTTGGAGGCATTCATGCCCACCCACGCTGTGAGCACACTCACTTATGGACATGGGAAAAGACATGGACACATTCGAGTACACTCAGCAAAGGAGCCATAGGAGGACGCACAGGGGACTGAGAAGAAGGGAGCCTGTGGCCACCCCAGCCCCCGCGGCCTCACCAGTGATGCTGATCTTGGCCGACCACTTGGATGTGCCGTCCAGCACGCTCTGCTTGACCGCCTTCATCTGCTGTGTATGCGTGGTCTTGGTCACGGCGAAGATCTCCTGGATGAGCTCGAAGATCTCAGGTTTGTTGCGCTCCCGGATCTTCATGCGGTCCTTGAGCACCATGATGATGTTCTGCGTGCGGTCCTCCGCCCCGTGCTTGGAGCTCTTTTCTGCAGCCCCTGCGGACGCACACAGCACTCACCGTCCAGAGCGCGCTCCCTCTCAGGAGCCAGAACCCCAACTCCCATTCCAGAGCTTCCTCGGCGGCATGGATTAAAGCGAAGGGTGCTTTAATCCATGGGGGCTCAGGTGACTCACCCTCACCCCAAAGCTGGAGCTGCTAGAGCTTTCTACTTGCTCTCTGAATCCTCTACCCCTCCACCCTTCAGTCCCCCCTGCCTAGACCTCGCCCCTTCGGCGACTCCTCCCCCCACTCTGAACCCCCTTCCTCGGGAGCCAACCCTAAACCTAACCCAATTTTCTCCAGGGGAACCGCTGACTCTCAGTAAGGCCATCCCTTGCAGGTTAGCTAGCTCCTGGGTCCCGCCCCGCCCCTCTCGGACCCTGTCACATCCCTTACCCCCTCTTCCCCCCAATCCTGCAGCCAGGAAGCCCCGCCCCCACCTCCGCGGGGCCCCGCCCCCTCCAGCCCCGCGCTCACGCTGCAGGCAATCTGCGTTGAGCAGGTCCTGGCACTTCTCGTGGCACTTGACCCCGCACTCGGTGCAGCGCATGCCCTGCCGCGCGATGCCCCACAGCAGCCCCTCGCACTCGTAGCAGTAGGTGGGCGTGGTGGCCGTCCACACCTCGAAGTTGTGCGGCGTCGTGCAGGAGATGGGATAGATTAAGGCTTGCAGGGTCTTCTTGTAAACGTGGTTTTTCTGAGGGGAGGGAGGGGGGCGGCGTGGGGCTCTGTCCTGCCTCGCGCTCATCCCCTTGCTGAGTATAGTCAAGTCTCAGTCCCTCCCCCTGCCCCCAGGCTGTGGGACCACGGCTCCCTGCACAGATCGAGTTGGCAAGATGTTGTACAACCCAATTCTGGAAAACCAGACTCTGGAGAGCGAGGAATGCGCGTCTCTACCACACTCTCCTCCCCCTCCTCCTCCTCCTCCTCCTCCTCCTCCTCCTCCTCCTCCAGGAGCCCCCAGCCCAGCCCAGCCCTCAACCAGTGGAAGGGGAGGCCCCCCACGCACCAACTCTTCGTTGTTCAAAGTGCTGGAGGCCAAGGCTGAGGTGATGCCTGCTTTTCTGGACTGGACCAGGGACTGGGGCAGGGAGATCATCCAGGGAGTCACAGGGGTCAATTCACACCCAAGGAGTTGTCACCACAAGCAGAATCCACAGCCACAGTTTGGGGCCACAGCCGCGAATAGGAAAAACAGGTCAGAGCAGCAGGAGCAGAACCAGGAAAGAATTGGAAAGTTTTACAGGTTCTGGGTTAGAAGTGTGCAGCCTCACACCCCTGACTCACCCATCCCCCACCAGACTCAAGAGCTGCACTTGGCATGATTGCCAGCCACAGAACAAAACTACCAGCCACCCCATGAACCAAGGTCAGGGATCACCTGCTCTCTCCCCCACCCATAAACTTTAGGATATGGAGGGTCCTTCTCCCCAAAACCCATGGGTTGGGGCCAGTTGAAAGATCCTAGTGGCAGGGTGGGTGGTCTGGGGAAGAGATAGAGATTGGAGGCCCAGGTTACCATCACTCACCATGGCCTAAGGTGTCCGTGCAGCAGATAGGGTAGAAATCAGATTACATTAGTTCCAGAGAACACTTTGCCAGCTCCCAGTCCCAGGCCTGCCATGGGCAGTTGTATAGGTTGAGCACTGCTATGGCAGTCCTTCTCTGCTGGGGGAGGAGAGGGCCAGGGGCTCACCAGGTCGCTCACGAGTGGAATGGGCTTCCTCTTGCGGATGTCTGGCATGCTGTCAATGATGATGAGGCCACCTCCAGGGCTGCAACACACACAGGATGTCAAGAACCCAGGCTTCCCTCTTCCTCCAATAGACATCACTTGAGGCCCGGACATCACTTGATCTCCCCCAGGATTAATCGTATTTCCGGAAAAGATCCATTTAAGTCCCCCCCCACTAACCTCACAATGTGGACTTATTTGGAAGTGGGGTCATCGCAGATATAATTAGTTAAGATGAGGTCATCCTAGAGTAGGTGGGCCCCTTATCCAGTATAACTGGTGTCTTTATAAAAAGGGAGATGGCAATGTGACAAGAGACAGAGATTAGAGTGACACATTTACAAACCAAGGAACCCTGAGGATTGCCAGCAGTTACCAGCAGCTAGCAAGGCAAAGACGGGTTCTCCCCTACAGGTGTCAGAGGGAGTGTGGGCCAGCCAACAACTCGACTTTGGAATTCTGATCTCCAGAACTATAAGAGAATCTATTTCTGTTTTTCTATTTTATTTATTTATTCATGAGAGACACAGATTGAGAGAGGCAGAGACACAGGCAGAGGAAGATGCAGGCTCCACGCACGGAGCCCGATGTGGGACTCGATCTGGGACTCCGGAATCACACCCTGAGCCAAAGGCAGACACTCAACCGCTGAGCCACCCAGGCGTCCCTATTTCTGTTGTTTTAAGCTATTCATTTGTGATAGTTTGTCCTAGTGGCCCTAGGAGATGAAGACACTGGACACCAGCTTCCTCATCTGGGAAATGGGAGATGACGCAGTTGCCCACGTTTTGTTTTTTTAATTTGTTAAAAAATTTGTTCACAGAGACACAGAGAGTGAAGCAGAAACATAGACAGAGGGAGAAGTAGCTCCCTGCCAGAAGCCCAATGCGTGACTCGATCCCAGGACCCCAGATCACAACCTGAGCCAAAGGGAGACACGCTCAACCACTGAGCTACCCAGGTGCCCCAGTTGCCCAAGTTGAATGAAAATTTGAATTAAAGCAAATCTAAATAATATACTAAAATATTCATGAAGTCTTTTCCTCTGCTCAAAATTGGAAATAGGTATGTAGATTTACAATCTCCTGGGGGACACCTGGGTGGCTCAGCGGTTGAGCATCTGACTTTGGCTCAGGGCATGATAACAGGATCCGGGATCAAGTCCCGCATCCGGCTCCCTGCGGGGAGCCTGCTTCTCTCTCTGCCTCTCTCTCTCTCTCTCTTTGTCTCTCATGAATAAATAAAGCTTTAAAAATATATATAAATAGGGACGCCTGGGTAGCTCAGTGGTTGAGCATCTGCCTTCGGCCCAGGGTATGATCCTGAAGTCCCCAGGATCAAGTCCCACATCAGGCTCCCTGGATGGAGCCTGCTTCCCCCTCTGCCTGTGTCTCCGCCTCTCTCTGTGTGTCTCTCATGAGTAAATAAACAAAATCTTTAAAATATATATAAATAAATAATAAATAAAATCTATTCTGGAACGGGACGCCTGGGTGGCTCAGTCGATTAAGCATCTGCCTTCGGCTCAGGTCATGATCCCCAGACGTCGGGCTCCCTGCTCAGCGGAGAGTCTGCTTGTCTCTCTCCCCAACCCCTCATGCTCGCTCTCTCCTTCTCTCTCTCAGATAAATAAATGAAATTTTAAAATCTATTCTGGAAGGAGTGACTTCAAAGCTCATGGGAACAAGGGAGCTGGAAATGTGCGCTGTTGCCTCTTGGCAGTGTTGGCGTAGCTGGTGGATCTGAATGAGCCCTGCGGCGGAGGCCACTGTGGCCTGTACAAATTCACTTTACTGAGAGGTGCTCTCATCCCAAAGAAGTTTCAGGGGTGGCTCCTCTCCAGAAGCTTCCCATGGGCCGGTGAGAGAAGTGCCTGGCAGCCAATGACTCTGGACAAGCCCTGGGGTGCTACTCACGTGCCAGAGCTCCCTGCAGAATCAGGCAGAGGCACGGTGACTCCTGAACGACATCTGTGCTTGGCTGCTCCCCCTGCCTCCCCCTGCCTCCCTCACACATTTCTCCTGAGGGCGCTTCTTCCATAAATCATGTGTGTATCCCCGTGTCGGTCCCTGCTTCCGGGGCTCCCCACCCAGCACACCTGCTCATCTGGGAGTCACAGCTTGTGTCTCCGCGCCTCTGTGTGCAGAGGACGTACAAGGGAAGGCGGTCACCCTCCTGCTGCTAATTTTAAAACATTAGTGGAATTTAAAAATATCTTTCACATCTTCTAACCTCACCACTCAGATGCTGAAGGAAAAGAAAGCCCCGAAAATTAGAAACTTAAGAAGTCAGATATGACAAAATGCTCCATGGAAGCCCAAATGGTTCTCATTAAAGACCCAGCAACCACAGCGATGATCTGGGATATTTAAAAACCGGAATCAAAGCAAAAAATGCACTCCAGGATTACAGAGGTATTGCCGCCGGAAATAGGCTCCTCCTTTATCTTATATTTATTTCTAGGGGAGAATGGTCTTGAGTAATACAAGCGGCTGGGGTGAGGCATGTACCTCTTTGGACTCAGTTTCCCCACCCGTAAAATAGGAGTAGCCGGCCTCCCGTGGGTGTGTTATGAGGATTCAATGTGTCACTGTCTTTGGCTTCTGTCTATAGTGAATGTCTTAGGATAGAGGCACATTATTTCACCTGACCTGTCACTCAGTCTGTCCCCTGTCTAAATGGAACCCCTTGCTGCCCTCATGGGGCAGAGGCCATGAGGTAAAGCAGTCTCAAGCTCTAGGTTCAAAAGTTTCTTCTACCCCCACAATTCCATTACTCACCCGCCTTTGAACCACAGCGATTTAGACATTTCTCCTTCTCCTCGGGCCTGTGGGACAGACAGATATGATCAGTGTGACAGCCTCTCCTCAGGCCAGACTAGGCTCCCCACCCACTTTTGTCTCCCCTTTGGGCTGGGTCCTAGTCCTCATTGTGTGTTCTTAAGCTTTCTCTGGGCCTCAGTTTGTCCATCTGTAAAATAGGGAGAGAAGAGCACCTCTTTATCACCAATCTCAGTAGAATTCGGTCTCCTTGTCTATCAGAACGGGGATGTGTTGGTATCAACTCCAACAAGAGCTCCTGCTCTCTATTCCTGGGATTCTCCGGGGCTGACTCAAACACTCATAATAGTGTCATTCTTCCAGCCTCACCTGCTCATCTGATCTCAGACCCCAGGGCCTTTGCCTGAACTGTGCTAGCTTTTTTTTTTTTTTTAAGATTTATTTATTTATTCAAGAGAGAGGCAGAGACATAGGCAGAGGAAGAAGTAGGCTCCCTGCGGGGAGCCGATGCAGGACTTGATCCCAGGACCCCAGGATCATGCCCTGAGCCAAAGGCAGATGCTCAACCGCTGCACCACCCAGGTGTCCCTGTGCTAGCTCTTTATATGCCCTCCCACCTACTGCACCTGACCAGCTTCCATTTATCATTCGGATCTCAGTGTAGACCCAGGGCTGACTCCCCCACCTCCTATATAACTAAAGGGTGGCAGGGTGATGGAAGAGTGGGAGGGGTCCAGCTCTCTCTTCTGAAGTATCATTGAAGTATTTTGGGTATCACCTCCTCCAGGAAGTTTTCCTGTCTTGGAATAGCTTTACACCCCTTCTGTGAAACCCAGAGGGCTGCCCATGTTTATTTATTTATTTATTGTCATATTACTGATTTCATTACAAGGGTAGCTGCTGTTTTTTTCACTTAATTTGCTGACTTAAAGTTATTCAACAGACTTTATGCTGTGTTTTCTTTTCTCCCCTTTGCATTTAGAATCATGTGAACCTATTATTTAGTTAAAAAATATAATTCTGGGTTTTTTAAAAAAGATATTTTTATTTATTTGACAGAGAGATAGAGAGAGCCAGAGAGCACAGGCAGGAGGAATGGCAGAGGGAGAAAGAGAAGCAGGCTCCCCACTGAGCAGGGAGCCTGATGCAGGACTCGATCCCAGTACCCTGGGGTCATAACCTGAGCCGAAGACAGATACTTAATTGACTGAGCCACCCAGGTACCCCTAAAATTCAGTTTTAAAACATAAATTAAGAAAAAACATAAGAAATTTGGGGCATCTGGATGGCTCAGTGGGTTAAGCGTCTGCCTTTGGCTCAGATCATGATCCCCAGATCCTGAGATGGATCCTGGGATGGATCCCTGCTTAGCAGAGAGCCTGCTTCTCCCTCTCTTCCCTGCTCATGCTGTCACTATCTCTGTCGCTAACTCTGTCGCTATCTCTGTCACTATCTCTGTCTCTCCCTCAAATTAATAAATAAAATCTTTTAAAAAGTAAGAAATTTGACTTGAAATTTCTGTGGCTTTGATGTTTGATGGTCTAGGACTTTGGGAGTTTATTTAGAACCTCCTATTGCCACCCCCACCCTAGTTTGGAAGGTCCCCTTGCATAAGGGCACTGTTCTGGCGCCATCCCAGGGTGGCTTGAGCAACTGAAGAGATATATGAATGGCCTCAATCTTCCTGCCCATCTGAGCAGTCACCCTGACCCTAACGCTAATCTTTCACTTAATTTCTTCTCTGACCAGACCGCAGACCTTTCCCCAACCCTGACACTGGTACCCAATGTGACCCAGGCATGGATTCCTCCCCCTAACACCAATTTTAACCCTGACCTCTGATCTAGGACTGCTGCCCTAACTCTGACCTCTATTCCTATCCCTAACTGCTACCCCTATCCATGAACTTGACCTCTGAATGGCTGTAACTATGACCTGGCTCCAGGTTCCAGCTCACCTCTTCTTCCCCACTCAGAATTCCAGCATGGCATGGGGGAGGCTGGGCTGGGCCTTGGTGGGGGCAACTAGTTGGGGAAGAGGACAGGCAGGCTTGGGTGAGAACAGACGAAGCCAAGGTGTAGCTAGGGCCAGGGAGGGGTCCGATCGGACAGAGGCTGGGCCAGGAATGGGGGGACGACTAGGACGGTGTGGGTGGGGCCAGGTGGGCGTGGGCGGAGCCATGGAAAGCCCAGAGTGGGGCATGGGAGTGGGCGTGGCCAAGCCCTCCGTGGGCGTGTCATGGCTCGTGTGGGCGGGGCCTGGGAAAGGACCAGAGCGGGTGGATGATGGGCGTGTTGGAGAAGTGGGAGCACTGATCCCCTACCCCCCACCTCACCCCCCCACCCCCCCACCCCGACCCCGCACGGGTGTGGGCGGGCATGGGCCTGACCCCGCGGGCGGCTGCTTTCACTCACCTCCTGCAGCTGCAGCCGCACTTTGTTGAAGGCTCGAAGCCAGTTGGCCTTGGCCCTGGACATGGAGTCCTGACCCTCCTGGCCTTCCTCATCCTCTCGTCGCCTGAAACTGGGGCAAGGGGCGTCGTGAGGCTCCGGGAACGGCCCTCCCTTGACCTTCCGCCCTCCGAGTGACATCAGGCCCTCCGTGGCCTCTCTGGCCCTTCCCCTGTGATGGGCCTCAGTACCCCTTCCGCTTCCCAACCCATGACCCCGTGGCAAACTCCCCTCCACTCCCCAGGTCCATGCTGACCCCATCGCAGCACCGCTGACCCCGCGACAGCCCCTCGGTCCCCTCTCACTACCTCTCCTCGGACTTGGGGGGTTCCGGCTCAGGTGCCCGCTCAGCTGTGGGCACCTCCTCCGGTGCCGCTGGTTCAGGGGCCGCCTTGGCCACGTCGTGGGCCTCAGCAGGTACAGCCGGAGCCTTCTCCTCCTTCTCAGATGCCGCCGGCGGGAGGCTGACACGCTTGAAGTCCTTGGGCTCAGCCACGGCCACCTCTTCACGCTGGGTGTAGCTACCTATGTCATCAGGCACCTCCTCCTCCTCCTCCAGCTCCTCCTCATCCTCGGGCAGCTCCTCCTCCTCCTCCAGGAAGTCCTCCAGATCCTCGTCCAGCTCTTCGTCCAGTTCTTCGTCCAGCTCCTCCTCGTCCTGGTCCCAGCGCGGCGAGTCCTTGTGGTAGCTGACTGAGCTGTGGCAGGAGTGGTACGAGTCCCGGTCCCGCTCGTCCTCCAGCTCGGAGCCCTGCAGACTCTGCTCGTCGGGGTCGAAGTCCTCGCTCAGCTGCGAGCTGCCCTGGCTCAGTTCTCCCGAGGAGGCATAGCGGCTACTGCCAGTGGGGCTGTGGGGACGAGCCAGGGCTCAGCAGCGGAGGCACGGAGCCACCGCCTGACCCAGCCCCAGGCACACAGGTTCCGTCACCCAGACATCCACTCAGCATCGGTTAAGCACCTGCTGTGCACCAGGTTGTGCCCTAGGCACTGGGGGGTGGGGGTGGGGGGACACGGACACACAGCCATGAACAAAAGAAACAAAAACTCCTGGCATTTCCCGTCTGGAGGTACAGGCAGTAAACTGGAAGGGTGACATCAGTGATCACGGATGACCCACGGTGCCTCATCCTGTCCACGCACTGTGGAGGCTGCAAATGCTCCTCTCACATGCTGGGGACCCCACTCAGCACCCTCACCTCCAGTCTTTGGAGGCTTCGTGCTCCTGAAAATTCAACATGCCTCGCCTGGCTCCTGATGTCCCCAAACCTCAACCCGGTCCTCCTACCACCAAGCCTCCTCCATTCACCAGGGACCCATGCCTCCCTGCCTCCACTCCTTGCCTCCACCTCCACTCACAGCCCACCCTGCAGTCTAGCTCCTCGGCTCCACCTCAAAAACATTTGCAAAATGCAGCTACTGCCTGGCGCCTTGGGCCCCACCCTAGTCCAGGCTCTGCCACTTCCACCAGATGCAGCCCCAACGTCCACTCCTGCCCCCAACAGGACCTGCTTCCCATGGAACCACAGAGGAGCTTCTTGGAATCACAAGCGCAATCGCATACCTCCCTGCCCCAAACCCCACTGTAGCTCCTTAGAGCCCTGGGAATAAAATCTGTGCCGTGCCCCACACCCAGTGTGGCCCAAACCCTCCAGCCTCCCAACCTCATCTCTCTCCGTGCTGCCTGCCCTCCCCTCTGCTCCAGCCACATCGGCTTTCTCACTGTTCCTCCAAAACCCTACACTCGTGCCCCCCTCTGGGCCTTTGCCCTGGCTGTGCTCTCTGCCAGGAACCCCTCTCCTCACCTGTTTTATCTGGCAAAATCCTTTGGTGCCCATCAAAATGTCACTTCTTTGAGAGAGTTTCCCCCACCCTCTGGCCAAGTCAGATCCTAATATGCCCCCTGGATCGTGCTGGACATGACTAGAAGAAACATCTATCTCTGCCTGAGTGTGGGCAGCGTGACACATGGGCCACCATGCATCCCTCTAATCTAATCATTCATTCAGTCACTCAACAGGCATCATTCCTTGTCTTAAATACTTACTCCACTCTCAGTGACTGGGACCTCTTTCCCAGTTCCAGGGATGCTGTGGAATCAAAAGGGGGTTTCTCCCTCTAGCCATTGTTTAGTAATTTATGAGTTTAGTTGATTGCTTTTTAGTGCCCATCCTTGTAGATGGCAGGAGACAGGTGGGGGATCAGCAGGTATTTCCTTGCTGGAAAGGACTCCAAGCTCTCTCTGCTGATGAATACCCCTGAGGTCCACCTGCAACCCTAGGCACCACAGAAATTGCCCCAGGTGTGGCTTTGGGTTCATCCTCGCAGTCTGGCTCTGACATACTGAGTCCCAACACAGCTCTCACCCCACTCGGATGCTTCCCCTGGCTCCCATGCCCCTGAGTTAGCCACCCAAGGGCCTTCTGCATGATCTGGCACCTCGAATCTCTCCAGTCTGTGACTGAGCGGTTTCCTCTGCCTGAAATTCCCTTCATCGGACTTCTCATTTATCCTTCAAGGACCATCTCCCAGGCGCCTTCCTCCAGGAAGCCCTCCCTACCCTTGCCCACTGTTATAGTGTCCATTCCTGTCCCTCCTTCCAGCCAAGCCTGACCTGTGGGTTGGGATATTTGTGTCTGGCCCTGTGTCCCCAGCCTCTCAGAACACCCAGCACCAGGCAGCACAGCCAGGATGCCCGGGAAGTGCAGCTTGAGTCACTCTCAGGGGAACGCAGGCTATTTCTGCCTCTGTATCTTCTCCTTCTGAAATGTCTCCCCTCATCCCTGTGTGGCCTGACCACAGCATGAGAGGAGGGGACTTCTCTTTCCCCAACCTTGCCCCCCCATTCCCTCCTAGGAATGCCCACAGTAGACAGACTCCTCCAACCAATCACTTCCTGGCACTTTCTCTGGGTCTGCTGCTAGGGTCATTCTCCAGCGCTTTTTCTCCAAAACAAGACTTTTCCTTCTTCTAAAAAGTTAATAGTTTATTAATATTTGATATCTTACTCTTAGCTATTTCCAACATGTTGAAACTTTGTTCCCATAATCGCTTATGTCAAAGCCAGCTCGAGTATGCGAATGAATGCGAGTGATGCTTTAGTGAAGGAAATGTATTCTTTGGGGAACAAATATTTTGGAAAAAGATCCACAGCCAAAAACCACACCAGGCCACTACTTGGTACCCAGTTGGTTCACCCTAAACACTAGTCCTGGGACACCTGGGTGGCTCAGTGGTTGAACATCTGCTTTCGGCTCAGGGTGTGATCCTGGGGTCTGGAATCCAGTCCCACATCGGGCTCCCCACAGAAGAGGCTTCTCCTTCTGCCTATGTCTCTGCCTCTCTCTGTGCGTCTCATGAATAAATAAATAAAATATTAAAAAAAATAAACACTGGTCCTTATGACTTACCAGCTGTTGTGACCTCAAACAAAGGACTTAACCTCTCTGTGCCTTGATTCTCCATCTGCCAAATAGGACTAATAGTATTCCCACTCAGAGAATTAAGTGAGATGACAAAGGGAAGGTGCGTTGGTCCAGCACTGGGCACATGGTTAGCTCCAAACGCCATTATTTGTGCTGTGTACCTAACGGTCACTGTGTAGCACTTTCAGACACCACCCTAAGTGGAATATTTACAAATATTCAAACTGCTTAATATCATGTTCGTCATCATTCTGTTTGGAAACCAGGGCTGGGGTGATCAGGTCAGCGAGGAGGGCCCGCACAAGAGTCAGCCTCTCAGGCTTGAGGACCAGCACCTGCACTGAGAGGTGCCATGGTCCATGAGCACCAGGGGACTCACCTACTGAACAGATCTAGGGACAGCCTACTTTCAAGGGACTAGTGATGATGTCTAGACTGAACAGGGGCAGCTCCAAGTCACCGTGCCCATGGCTCCCATTCAGAAACCCAGAGTCAGGCCATTAGGGAGGGCTGGGCAGGACCATGCCAGGACCACCAGCTGGCTGCTTGCTGGGCGTCCTTCCAACATCACTATGCTTCACCACCCTCCACGAATGTTCGTCTCTTCCTCCACCCACCCCTCCCCTGCCCAGTCAGAGAGCACACAGTGCCCTTAAAGGGAGCGCCAAGGCACCCCCATTTTCAGGGGCAGCTCTCAGGGGCCTTCTGACTTAGCCCTCTTTCTTCAGCCAAAACGGATCATCTTTTACCAAGTGTATGAGATTTTCTTACAAGATCAAGAGTAAAGAAAGGGCTCTATTAGGGCACCGGGGTGGCTCAATGGTTGAGCGTCTGCCTTTGGCTCAGGTCGTGATCCTGTGGTCCGGGGATCGAGTCCCGTATCAGGCTCCCCTCAGAGAGCCTGTTTTTCCCTCTGCCTGTGTCTCTGCCTCTCTCTCTGTGTCTCTCATGAATAAATAAATAAAATCTTTAAAAAAGAAAGAAAGAAAGGGCTCTATTACCCACCAGAAAGTATGAATGCTGCTTTCCTAAACCCACTTACCTCCACCTCCAGCTTCCCTGGGTCCTCTACCCCTCTCTCCACTCTGGGGCCCAGAGCCAGATACACGCACATGCACACGCATTGATCCCCTTCTCCGCGGTGTTTACCTGAGGGCCCGTGGCTCGGAGAACTCCTCATAACTGTGCATGGAGTCACTGTAGGATTCCCGGGAACCCAGGGGTGGCGGGCGGACAGAGTACTGGTGGACTGAGGCATTGGGTTGGGATGTAGTGTAATAGGGTGGCGGGATGCTGTTGCTTGTCTCACTGCGATAGTCACTGTCACGATCGTCCACTGCACTGTCAGGGTCATCATCTAGAAGAGAGAGGAGGGGAGGGGAGAGAGTGAGGAGGGGAGGGAGAGAGAACACACAATGAAAGCCAATCCCAATCTCTCAGACTCCTCAGACTAGGGAAATCTTCAGTGGCTGCTAACCCAAGCAGGGGAATCTTGGCCAGAATGAATAAAAGACCTTGGGTCCTGTTAATAGAAGTAGAAGCTTTAGGATAAGGGAGGGGAAAACTCTGCTTTGCCAGTCAGACTGGACTCAGAGTTTTGGGTCCAAAGTAGGTCCTACAATGTGAGAAGGATAAGGACAAATTGGAGGGTGTCCTTCAGCTCAAATGTGAGCACGGACTTTGCTAAAGTCCAAGCTCTCTGAAAACAAGAGGAGTTTTTCCATCAGACGGTGAGCTTCCCATAACAGGAGTCACACACTCAGGGAAAAGTTTAGAGGGAAGTCAGGAGGACAAGGTGGAGTATAAATTTCCTTTAACTCTCAGAGATTTCCTGATATCCAAGGGTGTGGATCTTAGGTCTGAACTCACGTGTGGGAAGAAAGAAGGGGCTCTGACAGATACTATAGTCCTCAAAAAGGATTGCATTCTTAGTTAGCAAGACCGCCACACACTCAGAATCTATCACTAAAATGGAAAAGGGTGGAATTGCTGAACTTCAAGTGTTTTATGAGAATTAAGGGACATTTTAGTTTGGTTTATTTTCCTTGATAAGAAAAGAACAGTGTGGAAGGATGTTAGATTGTAGTGGGACGGGAGAGACTCCATTTATTTAGAAAGTGACATTTGAGGGGCACATGGGTGGCTCAGTCATGAAATACCCCACTCTTGATTTTGGATCAGGTCATGATCTTAGGGTTGTGAGGTCAAACCCTGTGTCTGGCTCAGTGGGGAGTCTGCTTGAAATTCTTTCCCTCTGCTCCTCCTTGCACCAACCCCCCACCACCACCCTGGGCACGTGTGCGTGTGCATGCTCTCTCTTTAAAAAAAATAGAAAGCAATACTTGAAAATAAATGGGCTGCAAAAAAAATTAAATTAAACCTCTGACTAGGTGGTCTATGGTACTCTCAGCAATGGCATCAATTTACTGGTGATATTAAATACCAAGAAGGTTGCTTGCCCCTTTTTACGCCTGTTAAGTTTTTTTGGCTCATTTCCCAGATGTTTGTGTGCTTTTATTGCCTTATTATTTTAACCTTCTAAGTTTTTTCCAGCTAGTCGTGTCTGTTTCTATATATTTGACAAGCAGGTCCTTTTTTTTTTAATGTTTACCACATCAAATTTATTTATTTATTTATTTATTTATTTATTTATTTAGCATTCTGAGAAAACTTACATTCATTTTCAGCTAGCGAAGCTGGCCTTACCAAGGTGATTCTGGCTTCCTGGTTTCTCATCTGACTTGGACCACTGTGACCTACAAGCTTTTTATCCTGTCCCTGTCATACGTGGCCAGCATCTGATTGATGCGCTCTGTGCCATCATCAATGCTGGCATTTTAGGCAGAAGCAGATGTGAATCTCCATGGTTCAGATCCGCAGGCATTGGGGTGGAACTGTGAGGCCATAAGAGCCTGAAGTGGGGGATCTGAAACCCAGACAGTACCCCCTGGAAGTCTGGACAATTTGTCAGTGTCACCAAATTGCTCCCTTGACCAACTGGTTTTCTATCCAATTACCTGGGTGTATAGTCTTTAGGCAAATGGGCATTCTTCCTACCAAACTGTTGTTGACCGGGCCAAGACATTTCCAACCAAATTGCATGAGGCTGTGGGTGTATTATTAATTTTTTTCTGACAAGCTGTCTTGTTTTGGGAGCAAATTGCTTCCTATTGGATTCTTTCTGCTTCTACCTAGACTCTGCTTTTTTACCAAATAGCTTTTTGCCAAATTGCCTGCTTCCCAATAGGTATTTTCAACCACTCTTGTTTTGACCCAATTGTCTTTGTTCTTCCTGATCCAATTTATCAGCTTTCGCCAAACTGGTTTCAGCCAAAATTGTCTTCGTTTTTAACTGTACTATTTGTTGGTGGCAAATTGTTTGTTACCAAGCCCTCTTGTTTGCCAAATGCCTATTTTGGCTAAATTGGTTTTTGACAAATTGTTTTGGATCAAAGTATTTGTGAACAGTTTCCCTGGTCCTGGAGGGAGGGCATAGTGGAGGTTGTCCATCAGGATATGGGGCGGGGGGCACCGGGTGGAGGAGCTCCCAGCTGGTGGGGTAGAGGGAAGGAGGAAGATTCATGCTCAGGCTAAAAGACTGGATTTCTCTGGGAAGAGCAGGACATGGAGAAAAGGGAGCGATTCCTCAGGGAGGTAAATGAGCCTCCAGTTGTGGGGTAGGGGGTGTCTTGACTCCTTCCTCTGGGGTTAAATTGGAGGAAGATGGGGTGGGGGTGGTTTGGGAGCTGAGGTCTCTGGAATGCTATGTGCCTGCTGCTCCTTCTGATACCCTCTCACTCCCTATCTACCATCCTCGAGTGACACTGGGGCTCATTTCCAGGTGGAAGAGGAAGACAGGGAGACAAAAAGAGGAAGGAGTCACAGGAGAGGAGATGACATTATACATGGGGAACGCGGGTGGGAGTGGGGGAAGGGGTCACAGCGCCCAGCTGGAAACAGGCAGGTCTCTGGTCTAAATGCCCACTCCTCCCAGCTGAATCCCCCCCACCCCAGTAATAGTGCCCACTCCCCACAAAACAAAGCAGGACCCTCAGGACAGACGTTAATGGTCAGGGGACAGGCGGGCACGGGAGGGGCCTTGCCAGTCGTCAGGCCCTGGTGTGCACACCATAGATTCCCTGCTTCCCCGGTGGCGGGATGGGGGCCTCAGGGTTGCCAAGGCACCCACTTCCCCACGGCCTCCCAGAACATCAAACTGAGTACTTACTCTGCTGCTCACCCCAGCCAAAATAATTCCAGTTGCCTACAAAGAGAAGGGGCAGAGATAATAAAAGGGAGCAGGAGGCGGAGGGGGGGTAGGGGGAGGGGTACTCCCCCATCTTCCTCATTTTCCCCATCTCCTCCTCACACCCCAGGACCCCGATCCCCTCCTGCCCTGAGTATCTTCTCAGAATATCATCTCAACCCCTGACATTCGTGACACCTTCAATCATCACCTTGGAAGGGAGTCAGAATAGCCTCATTTTGCACAGAGGCTGCAAGCTCAGCCAGAAAATAATAAAGGGGGCACTCGGGTCCAGGGTTTTCCAACTCTGAACTCTGGAGTCAGCAGGCCCTACTCTTTCCCTGCCCCTTCTGGAATACAAGGAAAGAAACGCTGAACTGGCGATCTAAACTTGGAAACACCCATGATGGGTGGGTTGTAATCATTCTGCTCCTTTTGCAGGTGAAGAAACAGGGCCCAGAGAGGTAGAGTGAGCAGCCTAAAGTCACACAGCCTTCAAGCATCAGGACCAGGGATTGGACCACATCTTCCCCCATCTGTTCATCCTCAGAACCTGGCATCTTGGGGGGAATAATGCCTTGGACCGGAATCCTATCTCCTCTGCTGCTTGGTTGCCCCCTCCAAGAAATGGAGGTGACGAGGGACGCCTGGGTGGCTCCGCGGTTGAGCATTTGCCTTTGGCTCAGGTCCTGATCCGGGGATCCGGGATCGAGTCCCGCATCGGGCTCCTTGTGAAGAGCCTGCTTCTCTCTCTGCCTATGTCTCTGCCTCTCTGTGTGTGTGCCTCATGAATAAATAAAAATCTTTAAAAAAAATAGAAATGGAGGTGATGAAACATTCTTGAAAGAACTCAGAGGTAAATGCTGGGAGGAGGTCTCCATTCTCAAATTGAGTCCACCGCTCACTTCAGTCCACCTCTCCAGGTGTTTGTTCTTTGTCATCTGCTCCTGCCTCCACTTTCTTACTGTCTCCACTCCAATCCTTCAGTGACTCCACTCACCAGGGAGGGGATTAGTAATTACTCAGGGCAGTGAGGACTCCTTCCCCGGTAGAGAAGTCAGAGGACTTTCTCAATAGTACCCCCATATTAAGGTAGAAACGGGGCCCCTCAACTGCAGTCCCCCAGCTCCTCCACCCACCAGGCTCCATCATTACCATCCTGGGCATGTAGGGGGGTTGACAATGGATACAGGGGAGACTGTGAAGGGGGATGAAAGGGGGATGGGGAAGCAAATGGAAGAGGAGAAAGAGGTCGAAAGGTGGGGTGGAGTCAAAATGTCTGGGGGTGGGGGCTCTGTCCTGAGGCTGTTTGGTTTGACACTTCCTTCCCACTCCGGAGGACTCAGAGGGCACTTCTCAGCGGACAGACATCTCCTTGGCCCATGTAGAACTGGTCTGGGTGCGTCGGAGTAACCACAAGGCCAAGGAAGATAAACACTCCTGAAAACTTTAGCCTTAGCCTCGATGGAGGGACAGTCAGAGGAACATGATCATCATCATCATTATCAATAGATGCAGAGCAGTGGAAAGAGAAGCACAGTTGGAGTCCTTCAGACCTGAGTTCAAATCCTAGCTCTGCCTCCTACTGGGTGTGTGACCTTGGGCAAGTCGCTTCTCCTCTTGGGCCTCAGTTTCTCTATCTAAGAAAACAGGCAAATGAAACAGCCTTCATCCACTGCACACCAGGATGGTGTGCCTATTGTACCTGTGTTAGCAGGATTGTCTGCACCATCTGACTGTGGGCTGCTTGGGGGAGTCCGTGCGGACCCCCGTGAAAGCTTGTTGAATGAGTTACAGGTCCTCATCCAGGATCTGATGAATGGAATTAAAGAGTCTGCAAAGTGTTTTTCAAACATCTAGAAGGACTCCTTTCAACAGCTCTCAGAGTGGGGACCCTACGGATCAGAGCGGGACACTGGCATGGCTGTGACCACAGAGTAAGGCAGGACTCACATTCAAGCCCCAGATCTTTTCTTTCCACTGCACTGTGAGCAGACGCTGTGCACTCCTAGGACCTGTTCCTCTGGAGGGGAGTGGCCTGTTACACAGAACCCTCGTGGGTGGGGGAGGGAGGAGGTTTCGGTTGATGCCCAGGGAGGAATCAAGAGGTACTTACAACACTGGTTGCTGGGGACAGGGAGAGGCTTGTCTTGTTCATCTTGGAATGAATACTGAGAGGGAGGGAAGGAGGGAGGGTTCCTCTCAGGAGGGGCCAGAGTGCAGGGGACCAAGATGGTCCTCTGCTCTGTTCCATCCTGACTACCCCCTGCCTCCCAAATCCGCTCTGTCTGCAGGAGAAGGAATACAGATGTCCACAGAGAAAGACACACACACACACACCACAGTGAGAAACACGGACGAAGGAAAGAAACAAATAGAAGTAGGAGAAAGAGAGGGCAGCGGGGTAAACTGAGGCAGGGAGCAGCATAAAGAAGAAGGTCAGAAATGAGGTTAGACAAAAATTGCTCTGTTATCATGTGAGTGTTGCCTTTTGACACTCCAACTCCCACTAAAGAGAGCTCTGGTCTTGCCTTTCTTTCTTCCTGGCCTTTGTCTTCTGGGCCCCACTGGGTCTTTGCCCTGTGATGATCCAGAGCCAAGGAGAAGAAGGGAAATGTCGTGGAAGAACAGGTACAGAGGCCAGGGCTGGTGGGGGAGAAGTTTAAAAAGTCTGAAAGTGGGGGACGCCTGGGTCTCTCAGGGGTTGAGCTTCTGCCTTTGGCTCAGGGCATGATCCCGGGTCCGGGTATTGAATCCTGCATCAGACTCCCTGCAGGGAGCCTGCTTCTTCCTCTGCCTATGTGTCTGCTTGTCTGTGTGTGTCTCTCATGAATAAATAAAATCTTTAAAAAATCTGAAAGTGAAATTCAAGGAGTTGAGGGGTGTGGGGCCCCTGTGTCTCCATGAGGGTACCTGGGAAGGGCAGGACTTGAGCCGATTGAAATAGTTTGTCCGTGGTGGACTGTATGTTCTCTGACGCCATCATTGCTTTGAGATGGGACCCTGATTTAGTCCAATTAGAGACACAGACAGAGGGCAACAAGTGGAGAGCGAAGCAGATACAGAGAGTAGAGGACATGGGGAGACAGAGAGATAAGCACAAGAAGAAAAGCGTTCCCCCCTCCAGTGCTCACCTCATCCTGGTCCCTCATGGCATTCAGCTGCTCTAGCTTCTTGGCCCAGTAGCGCGCCTCCTCCTCAGGAATGTCTGGAAGCAGAGCCCTGGCTGTGAGTCCGGAACCCCTCCCTGCCCCTCAGCCTTCATCCAGTGCATCCTGTGGGCCTCTGGGCTGGTCTCAAGGGGGTGGAGGAAGAGGAAGGGAGGGCAGCATGGTGTCCCACTCCCCCGCTTGCCCCCCCTCCCCCACCGTCCCACCAGAGCTGCCTTGGGAATGCATGGAGGATGAGAGATGAGAGAGGATGAGAGAGGAGCCAGATCCTAGCATTACAAGGGCGGGGAAGCCATGGGTTCTTGGAAAGATGCTGTGGAGAGAACTGAGCTGCTTCCACAGGCCTCTCTATGTCTCTGCTGCTGTTTATTTCTACATGTCTCTTTGTCCCTGTTTGCCTCTTGTCCTACCCCCAGCTGACCCCACAGCCTAAGACCTCACCAAAGATCAGCCCAGGGCAGCTCAGACCTAAGCCCCAAGGGTTAAGAAGCATTTGCTGCCTGTTGGTGACGGAGAGGGGTGGCAGGGGCGTACTCTGCACATGGCAGGCTCATGACCCGCTGACTCACTGCAGCTGGGAAACTCTCTCCTCTGGGGACAAGAAACTTTGTCCTCAGAATGCAGGTCAATCTGAACCCATTCAGGCCTGGCCATGCTCCTGGGTCTAGTGAGGGTCCTGTGCGCCCCACACTCACCTAAAGGCAGCTCGAAGCGGGTGTCAAGGAGGATGCGGTGGAAGGTGGGGTCCTTGGTGCCGCAGATCTCACTGTCTGCCATGATGACTTGAGAGTCCAATGTTAGCCATTCTCCAGGGCCTTCCTGGGGGTTGGGGTGGGGTGACAGGGTCCAAAGTGATGCGGGGGGAGCAGGGATCTGCTGTATGCTGACAGGGCCCCTACTCTCACAGAAGATGCCTTTCCCCTCATCTCACCCACACCCCAAGAGGCAGGGTCATGCTCACACTTTACAGACAAAGAAACTGAGACTCAGAGAGAAGGTTCCAGTCCAGGACAACATGGTGAATCCAAGGAACTCAGAGGCAAGGACCCAGAGAGAAGGCCCTGTGGGGCCATAAAGGGGTAGTCCCAAGCTTACACAGCCATTCCTCATCTCTCATGGACATATGAGACCCTGGCTTCAAATAAAATCCTTGATCTCCATCCAGGGGAGAACCCCCCACTCCAAGTGAACAAACCAGTCCTGCAGTCACAGGAGACAGAGCATGATATAGATACCTCCAGCCTGGAGAGGTCAGGACAGAGCCAGAGAGAGGAAGGGGGTTGGGGTATTCAGAGGGAAATGAGGGAAGATTTCTTGGAGGAGAAAGCATGGGAGCTGGGCTCAGGGGATGATGGGAAGGGATACTTGAAGCCCAGGGAACAGCACATGTGAAGGTTCAGAGGTCATCTTTTTGGGGCCTACAAAGGGTGAATGTTGGGTGGGGAGTGGAGATGAGGCTGGCAATGCAGGCGAGTGCCATCAAGAGGGCCTCCCAAAGGAGATGAACAGGGACAGCAAGGAAAGGTCCTAGAGTGGTAAGATCCTGCTGAGCTCAGCATGAAGGGTCTGAGTGGAAGGGGTGAAACAAAAGGCCAGGAGGCCAGAGAGGAGGCCAAGGTCATTGTCTACTACCTTCAGTCTGTTGTAGCCTTCCCCCTGCACAAAGTGTTAATTACCCACAATACCCCTTCTCCTCCCTTCCATAGAAATACATTTTTAGCTGGACCCAGGGCTGTGTAGCTTAAGACTACATTTCCCAGACTCCCTTGCCGCTAAGTGTCCACATGACTAAGTTCTAGCCAATAGGATGTGAGTGAAGTGCTGTGAGCAGCTTCCAGGTTAAGTCCTTAACCAAGAGGGTGCCTGCCCCCCCCCCCGGCCCCCGCCACCTTTTCTTCCCTTGACAGCAATGCAGATGTCATGGGGATCCTCCAGCAGCCATCCTGAGCTGCCCAGGGAGAAAGGCAGAGCAACAAGATGGAAGGAGTTCAGGCCCTGGTTACTTCAGAGCCACCATCACAAATGTTGTTGGAGGATAGAGATACACATTCGTGTTGTGTAGGCCACTGGCCTCTGGGCTCCTCCAAGTCACTCCTCCCCAACCCTTGGTCCACCACTCACTTCATTGGACTGGCGGATGGTCCGCAGGGGAATCCACACGGTGCCCACCATTGTGTCCCAGATGAGACCCTTGTTCCACACCTCCACCGTCAGCCCCAAATCCAGGCGGTTAATCTCACTGTGGAGAGACGGGGAGGAGCATGAAGAGGTAGGAGTGAAGGGGTGAAGTCTCAGAAAAGTCAGTTCACCTGCCTTAGGACACACGGCCAACTGGAATTCAAACCCAGGCCTGGGTGAGTCCTATCAGGAAGGTAACACAGCGGTTCTTGTTTTATAGAGGGAAACTGAGTCCAAAGGGTTAAGTTACATGCTCAGGGTATCACAGCAGAATAGGACTACAAGCTGGGAGGAAGGAGTGGGGGAAGATATCACACATCTCCTGCACCCCCAACTCCCCTTGGCCCTTCCTTGAGCCCTCAGACCCTGAGCATACTGGCTAAGTGAGGAAGAGGCTCAAACACCCCCTGTGGCTCCCTGTCACCCCAGGATAAGGGCATTCAGGATGCCTCCAACCTTCCCAGGCTCACCTCTATCCAATCACATGGGACATTCCTGAGAACATGAATGATACCACCTCTAAGCACTTTCCACACCCTGGAAATATGCAGATTTGGGAGAAATCCTTGGTGAACATCCAGTTCACTGAATTCACCAATTTACCAAAGATTTACCTTAAGGAATGTTCTCCTTGCATATATCTATGACCTGATCATTCAGTAACTGGCTTTCAGGGAGTTGGGGACCACATTGCCTCTCTCCCTTCACATCTTCCCTAAAATTGTAGGGCCAACTCCTCCCCTCTTTCCCCAATTTGCTCTAAGATTCCAACTGAGTTGTCTCATGGCCTCTACCACTACTAGTGCCCAGGTAAACTCTGCTCAGGGATGGATTTGTGGGATGCCTGGTCCAAATCTCAGCTCTGCCAAGTATAGGCTGTGTGACACTGAGCAGTTGGCTTTGCCTCTCTGGCCCTCTGTTTCCTCTTCTGTAAAATGAGGATTAGAATAGCATCCTCCATCCCAGGGCTGTGGGAAAGTTTGATTTAATTAAAGCCTTAGAAGAAGACATGGCACAGGTTGCTGGTCATCATCAGAGAAGATGGGATGTAATACAAGGCCGTGAGTGGCTCCAGGTTGGGGGGAGGGTCCAGGTCATGAATTCATTTAGTTATCAGGCAAATATTTATTGAACCACCTACTGTGTGCCAGGCCTTGTCCTTGGCATGTGGAGCGGGACTCACAGTGGAGACAGAGACCAACTGGACCCTAGGCTCCTAGAGCTCACAGTCCAGGGCTACAGGCCAGAAATGTGTCAAGAAATTACACAGATGACTAAAATAATAATTGGTGACTAGGGCTGAAATTACTCTCTAATTGCACTTTGGGTATGGTGGTCAGGGAGGGCTTCCCTGAGGAGGGGACACAGCTGAGACCTGAAGGATGAAAAGGAGCCTGCTGGGAGGGGGTGAGGTGAGAAGAGCAAGTGCAAAGGCCCTAGGACAGACACAAGCTGGACATGTAGGAGGAATGGTCCAGAGGTGGAGGTGGCTGGAGCAAGTGAGCCAGGAGAGATGGAGGGAGGTACTGGCAGGTCACAGGGGCCAGGCCTAGAAAGAGGGTGTCTTGGAGAGGAGTGTGGGTTTTGTTCTGAGGTTCACAAGCCATGAGCCATGAGCCAGTTTAGAGAGTGACAGGATGTGATTTGCAGTTTTAAAAATATCCCCCTGACTGCCTGGAGGAGAACAGATTGCTAGGAGGCAGGAGGCAGGCAGCAGCAGGAGGCCAGGGGCGGAGGCTGGCGGGCAGCAGGGACCTGGCTGGTGGCCAGGGAGATAAAGGGAAGCAACTGGCTTTAGGAAGTGCTTTGGAGGCAAAGCTGATGGCTGGACATGGGACTGAGGGAGGAGGAAGTGGAGTCCCAGACGACATGCAGGTGTCCAGCTCTGCTCTGTGGGACCATCGAGGTGCCAGGCCATGCTAGCCTGGTCACTGCAGACTTACAACATGAAATCCTGCTCCCAGCTGGGCTGGCTGCCCCGCACTGCGATGGTCGTGCTCTTGACATTTTGCACCTTCAGGGTCACGTACGTGTTGAATTTCTCTGTGGTGGTGAGAACAGGAGTCAGTACAGTGGCTCAGGGACCCCCCATGCCCCTTCCTAAGCTCTAGATGACCCTGCTATGATCCCTCAGGATCTCTGAGTGCTTGAGACCACAGTCCAGTAACCAGATCCAATATACTGAGCTGTTTCTATGCCTATACCCCAGGCCAGCTCCCCAAGTCCCTCCCGTCCAGTCCCTCAGAGCACAAGGGAAGGGCCTCGGTTCAGGAAGATGTGGACTCTTGGGATGCCTAATCTTGCTGCTTAGAAACGACTATGTAGGGATCCCTGGGTGGCGCAGCGGTTTGGTGCCTGCCTTTGGCCCAAGGGCGCGATCCTGGAGACCCGGATCGAATCCCACATCGGGCTCCCGGTGCATGGAGCCTGCTTCTCCCTCTGCCTATGTCTCTGCCTCTCTCTCTCTCTCTCTGTGACTATCATAAATAAATAAAAATTTAAAAAAAATTTAAGAAATGACTATGTACAATGACCTTGGTTTTTAGCTGGGAAGACAGGCCCCAGGTAGTGGAAGAAAATTGACTGTGAGAAACTCCCCTCACTTCTCTGAGCCTCACTCACTTTTCCCACCTGTAGCCTGATCTAAGAGCCCCCACCCTGTCCCTTAGGATCCTAGGAAGAGCCATTGACTCAGGGTGAGCACCACTCCGCTGGATTCTCCAGGAGATGGCTGGGGAGACTTTGGGATCATAGGCCAAGTCTGACACTCTGTGATGCTCAGAAGACATGTAGCCCAAGTCCCCTGTCACTGGCTCAGACCTCCTCCCCTATCTCTCCAAGACCCAGACAGACAGACAACACAGGACAGAGCAGGAATAGAGGCACTTACCTTGGGCACCATCAAACTTGGCTTTTTTTACTGTGGAGAGAGATAGAGATAGGGAAGGGAGATGGGGAGAGAGTAGGGAGAAGAGAGAGACAGAGACACACCAAAATAGAAATATAACAAGAGAGACAGGAGGAGAAAGACATAGAAACAAAGAGACAAAGAGGAAAAGCAAAGATAGAGAGTAAAGGGACAGATCAAGAGACCAAACAGAAAACAAAAACAAAAGCAAGATAGAGAGATGAGATCAGATCAGAGACAGAGACAAAGAGACAAGAAGAGGAGGAGAAACAGGAAGGAGAAGAGACAGGCAGGGATGAGAGGGAGAAAAAGAAGCCATCAGATAGATGAGCACAGGCAGACCTAGGGGTTGAAGGAAATTTGGACCCTAAGAGTAATTTCTCCCCCTCCTTCCTCCCCATCAAACCCCTCCAAAGCTCCCCCACCTCCAGCTGTGCCTTTACCCACAATTGAACAAGATTCAAAAGAAGGAGCTGGGTAGGGGACAGGAGAGGCCTCCCACAGGAAGTCCTCCAAGATTGCAGCAGAGAGAGAGAACAGCTGGGGAGGGAAAGAGGTGGGGAGAGAGAGGAGAAAGACAATCTCCAGTGACCCCCTCCCCCTGTCAGGCCAGTGAGACTTCTCCCCCAATTATCCAGCTCAGTTTGTCCTACCAAATGCTCCAGGAGTTTGAGGTCTAATATTCATAGGGGACTGGGCTAGGTGGAACAGAGCAGCCCAGAGAGGTGGCTCCATAGCACACACAGAGACATCCCACCCCTGGCTGGAAGGTTGTTAGAGCCTGCCCAGCCCAACTTGCTTATGAAAGGCAAAATCCAAATATATGTCAGGGTTCCACGTGGTCCAGTCTTGTTCACATAATCCCACAGTCCCAAGTGATTTAAAGCAATTCCACTCTTTACTGGCTTTTCTCACAGGATATTAAACTTTCAAAATTTCTTGCACCCTGCAGCTGCCCCCAGCATCTTTTTCCACCCCTCACTCTGTATCTGCTCCCAAACCGAGCTCTTTCTCCTGCTTTCCACAATTCATCTCCCTTTCTCCTTTTCAATGAACATTTTTGTTTGAGGAGGCGATACACGCCCATTTCACAAAAGCCAAGGCAAACGAGATCGGCATACGATGAGAATAAGGCTCTTTCTACCCCAACCCTCACGATCCCACCCTGTGCAATCAGCACTACCAGCTCCTCGTAGTGCTAGAGATAGACAGTTTCTGATTCAGCAAGCGCATATGCATGTGTGCGTAATTTCCTACACAAATGACAGTATTCTACACGCTTTGTGGAAACGTTCTGTTTTTTGGTGTGTCTTGAAGAGTACGTGCAAGTAAGTTGAAGGATAAATTCCTGGAAGCAAAATTGTGTTTCTATTCTTTCTTTTCTTTTGAGAGTCAAGTTCAGCACTTTTCTGGGCAAATGCCATGGCTTCCCATCTTGAGTTCATTTGTCTGTCCTCGTTGCTTGAATTTCTGTCTTGCAAAAGCACCCGAGTGAAACCGGTGAAGAGAGAATTCCCATCAAGGGTGGGGGACGTAGAGTAGTTCTAAATACTTTTCAGTAAATACTGTTTGTTCCTGTTGCGGACAGATGGTGTGTGTGTCTGGTGGGGTGGGGGGGATTGGCCTCCAGAAGCACCAAGTGAGCTCCCCAGAGTTGCAGAGGAAAGAGAACGATCACCTTTCTATGTCAATGCCAACACCCCTCCCAAGAAGACCTAAACTTGAAATGCAAATGGGTTGTACATCATACTCTCACATCCAGATTTGGGTTTGGGAGGTTAGCGTGCAGAGGGAGCCCTTGGCTGGACATTGGGAGAGATGAGCGCCAGTTCAGCATGGAATCAGGTGAAGCCAGGTTCTGCTTATAGTGCTGTGTGAACCTAGGCAAGTGAATCCCCCTCTCTGGGCCTCCATCTCTCTCTCACTCCATCTCTCTCTGTTTTTCTAGATCTAGCTTTCCCTCTACCTCTCTATCTCCCACTGTATTTTATCTCTGTGTCTCTGTCTCCCTTTCTCTCGCATCTGAAAATCAGTCATCATGTGCTGTCTTGCTCACCTTCTCATTCAAGGTACATAGCTGCAAGTGCAAAGGCCCCTCTCTTGAAGGCATGCTCAGTTCCTATCCCACTGGCCTCCCCTCACACCCTCAGCCCCACTCAGCCCATAGGGAGCTCAAGCACCCAGCCTCTCACCCCTGGGGCTGCGTGAAGCTCAGGGATCTTTAGGACCGTACCCAGCAGGAACTACAGACCTTCCTTCTCGGGGAGCTCCCACTTGTAACACCTGGTGACTGTGAAAGTGGAAGTGATGGTGGTGCAGAGGCAGGGGTTGGGCAGGGAGGAAGACACAAACACATGGAGGGATCAACATGCGGAAAGAAATAAAAAGAGGGAGGAGGATGAGGGGGTAGACAAGTCATGAGAACCAGAGATAGAGAAACAGAAAGAAAGAAAGAGACACGGAGATGTCCACTAGGGAGGGCCAGCAAAAAGGAGAGGCAGAGTTGGGAGACAAGGGTTGGAGGGAGAGATGTGGGGCTGGTTGGTGTCTAGCCTAGCCTGGCCTGGGCCCTGGCCTGCAGCTCCTACTCTGTGTCCCTTTTTACAGACCAGGGATAGAGCTCAGAGGGGAGGTCAGTCATTCAAGGTCTGTCCTCCAACTCCTCCTGGTGGGGGATGGAGTGTCTCTTTGTCTCCCTCCTCCTGGTTCTGTTTCTCTTCCTCCCCTTCTCCCCCATCTGTCTCAGTCTCTGTCTTGTTCTCACTCCCTCAGATTACCCACTTTCCTCCTCCTTAAGCCTCAGTGGGCCAGAGGTAATGAGCTCCACGGGGGCCCACCAGCAGTGGAGTGATTGCCGGGGGCTCTAGCTCTGACAGCTGAGGCCAGGCTCTAGCTCCCAGGCTGCTTCAGTGAGTCCAGGATGAGGACATCAGTGTATGTTCATCACTGGGAGCTCAGAGGGAGGAGGGGGAGACTCAGGGTGAGAGAGGGGACCTCAGAGAGAAATGGGGAATTGAGGAAGGGGCTCGGCAGCATGGGGAGGAGGATGCAGAGGGGGTGTGGGGTATGGAGCAAGGGGTGGAGGGCAGAGGACTAGGGAAGGAAGCTCCGGAGCTGGAGGAAGGTCTTGGTGGAGGAAGGCAGAGGAGCGGGTGTCATCGGGGAGGGGCTCAGAGGAGGAGGGGGTTTAAAGGAAGGAGGGGGCTCAGGGAAGGGCTGGTGGGGCTCCGAGAAGGAACCAAGTCCCTCTCCTTCTGTCTTCCTTGTCAGCAAACGAGTCACTGTCGCCTTCACCACCATAGTCGTCACATCTCTGCTCTACCACTTTCCCCCTGCTCTCTCTCGTGGCGCTGCTGGCACGGAGCTGCAGTATCGGGGTCACCGGGGCGGAAGCACCACCCCTCCCCCCCCGCGAGCTCCTGGTCACACGCACAGGGCTATTTATAAAGTGGGCACAGAGGGCGTGGGCGACGCGACAGCTGGGAGTGGCGGGTGGGGGAGGTGCCCACTGCCTGCACGGCCCTGGGGGGCCCATTAGCATCCGCGCGGACTGATTAGGACTGATTAACGTGGTTACACAGGCAGTTGCTGGCCAGGGCAGAATTGGTGAAAGGTGGGAGCAGGGGATCAGGCTCGGGGACTCCCACAGGCTCTGCTAGGCTCTGGGCCTCAGTTTCTGCATCTGGGAAATGGAGCAAAGCAGAGCCTTCATCCCTACCTCCTCCCCTCTTATTCTCTCCTCTTCTTGCTCCCCTTTCTATTTTTTATCATTATTAGAACCGGCATTATTATACTCTCATGACCACTATATTTACAATTACCATTACCATTACCAGGATCATTACTATTTGTATTATTTGGTTGTGCCCCGGGTCTGGATGACACTAGATTCTAATTGAGGTGAATTCCGGTCTTTGGGCACCTCCTCGAGGACCTGCCAGGTCTGGGATGGGGGCGGGTGAAGAGTAGATTCCAACCGAGGGAAGCATCTGAAAGCCCCCCTTCGTGATGTGCTTATGGGGTGTCGGAAGACACAAGACTGGGGAGGAGGGAAGGGAAACATCAAGAATTTAGAAATTGGGCAGCCCGGGTGGCTCAGGGGTTTAGCACCGCCTTCAGCCCAGGGCGTGATCCTGGAGACCAGGGATCAAGTCCCAGAGTCCCATGTCGGGCTGCCTGCATGGAGCCTGCTTCTCCCTCTGTCTGTGTCTCTGCCTTTCTCTCTCTGCTTCTCATGAATAAATAAATAAAATCTTAAAAAAAAATAAATCTTTAAAAAATAAATAAAATCTTTAAGAATTTAGAAATTGATTTTAAGATGTTGAGCCGTTTTATATGTGATGTCGATGGCCTACATGAGCTTTGTGATAAAGACACTGGCCCCACTGGCTTTCATGTGAGAGCAAGGACGCTTACCCTCCATTGACAGAAATAAGCCAGAGCCCGACAGAAGACTTCAGTGTAAAACACAGATGCACCAAGACCCTTGACAGGGATTTCTTTCTGTGTTGTTTACCAGATGCCGCCACTTAGAACTAAGCCTGACCTATAGTAGGTGCTCATTAAATAGCGTTCAGTGAAATAATGACGTGATTTCCTCCTCCAACGGCCCTGTCCTGAGATCTGACCCCTCTGCACGGGCGGGGCGGGCGCTGTCCACGGTGCGGCACACGCTGTCCCTGCTCTGTCCACGGTGCTGAACCCCCGGCCCCGCCCGCTTACCTCCAATGAACTTGGCACGCCTTTTTATCTCCTGTATACTACGGAGCTCTCCTCAGGCCTGAGAACGCAGTGAGCTCTCAGGAAATGTCCTACACCCACGGACCTCCTTCCAGAAAGCTTTTAGTCCCCATTAATAAAAATACCATCATTGATTTTTCCTGTCATTGGCTCACACTTACGGAACCTTTCCACAGGCCAGGCATTGGGCCAAGGGCTCTGTGTGCCTCATCTCACTGGAGAGTTCTAGCAAACCTAAGCAATGGGTGTTATTAGTGTGTCCAATCTACAGATGGGCACACTGAGCAAGAAGAGGGTACAGGACTTGCCAGGAAGTGGTGGTTTTAGGGATTCAAACCCAGGCCTTCTGGATCAGGGATATACTGGTTGGCACCTCACAGAGAAAGCCCATTATATGTGGGAGGAAAGCGAGGTACAGGTTAGGGAAGGGGCTAAGATTGCAGCCCTGAAGATGAATCAGAGCCAACCCTGGAGACTATCCTATGAGTATAGTGAGAGCAAAGACCCAGATACCCACTCCCCTGGCTACATGGTATCAGAAACAGGGCAGCCAGGGGCAGAGGGATTTGTGAAGCCTTCCTGGGAGAGGAGAGAGGAAAAGCCACAGTGAATGGGGAGAAATGACACGTCTCTTTATTGAGTGGGTGAAGGAAGGTGATTCCAGGACAGATTCTTAACCCATGAAACGGACTTACTTGGCTTCCCTCTTCCAAGAAGAAGCTCAACCTTCACCCCCAACTCCCAGTAAGCCGTGGAGTCAGACAGCTACCTCTCTGGCTCTGTGGCACTAAGCAAGTTGTTGAACCTCCCTGAGCCTCAGTTTTCCTCATCTATAAAATGGGTGCCTGTGAGGATTAAATAAGGCAATGGAGATTAAAGTCGTCAACACCATACTTGTAGACTGTTGGATAAATGGGGCTTGTTGTTGATATTATTAGTTTTGAGGCAAACTCACCCTCACATGCATCTGCTAATTATATGCAATATTCATTCATCAAATATTTATGGAGCCTTTAAAAACGTTGAGTGGCCCGGCAAAATGCTGTAAGGCATATAGGAAGCTCTAGACCAGCATTCCCACCACTATGATTTCGTGTGTGCTATTCCCTCCACCTAGAGCACCATGTCCCTTCTGCTTAGCTCCCCCTCATCTTCTGAAACACAGGCAAGTGTTGGGTGAGGGTGGGGGTGGGTAAAAGGAGGTTTCCCAAAGGAACAGAACCCTGGACACCACCTTCCCTGGTTCCCTCAGATTGTCCCTGTCCCTCCCACTCTGACCCTTCCAGCATGAGGCCAGGAATAGCCCTGGGTCTCCAGAAACAGTGCCTAGTATGGAGTAGGTGCTCAACTAATTCTTGCTGAGTAAATATATGAATGAATTCGTGGAGGAACCAGGTGACACTTGGTATTTGCAGCCTCAGGACTCTGCCAAGCCCTAGCAAGTGGATGGTGGGCGGAGGAGGCAATGGGACTCCAAGTAGACAAAGAAATGAGAGGGGACAGAGGCAAGACCTGTAAAAGGTGGTCTCCTATGTGTTGCTGTCAGGTATGTATGCAAGAGTTTGCATTTGTGTGTATTTGCTAGCGTTACCAGGGCAGGCAGGTGTATGTGTACGTGTATGTGTGTGTGTATAAGGTCATAAGCTTACCTATACCCTCTGAATGCAGGTGATGATCTGTACATGTGTTGGGGGTGCAGTATGTGGGACAGTATGTGGGACATGCTAGTATGCATGAGTTTAGGTATGTGAGGGCTTGCAGGTGATATGTTAATTAGAAACATATGTCATGGTGTGTGTATATGTGTTCGTGTTATACACTTGTATGGAAAGTGTATTTATTTACTTGTGTGTATACATCATCATTCACCTGCTCAAAGGGGCTGCTTTGAATGTCCAGGCAAGTGTCATCATGCACATATACACGTGGCCTTGGCATGTGCTTGTGTGTACACATGTGTATTTTTTGGGATTGGGGGCCCTAACGGGTTTCCATAAGTACATGCTTGTATGTCAGGGCATGAGTAGATCAAACATGTTTGGATACATCCATGTCCTCAAACATGCAGGTGGACACACATGCATATATTTCTTCTGTGTGGAAGAATGGCTGTGTTCTGTATACATGTGTGTGTTCACATATGAATGTGCACATGTGTCCATGAGCTTGCATTCACAGGCATGTGGTCTTCCTGGAGCCATAGTGGATCCTGGGCATTTCTGTCCACATGGAATGAGTGTGTGTATGAACGTTTCAGTGCATGTGTATACAGATATGGGCAAACGTAAATGCGCCTCTGGTTGGGGATGTAGGTATTTCCCCATCCCCAAGAATAAGCTCAGATCCATGGAAAGCCCTCTCAGCCCAGCTCCACTGCTCCCCTACCCCCTCTCCCTTCCCATTCACCCCTTCAGCCCCCTGGCCTCTCCACTCTGGGCACCATCCCTCCCTGTATTTCACCCTCTCTCCATTTCTCTGATCTCCCCTTCTGCTTCTCCCAGCGTTATTCCATCCCTCATATATCTCAGGGCTTTACTTCCCACCCCACCCATGGCCTTGCCCCTCCCAGCAACACCCCTCCACTCTGCTGGTGATTCCCTTCCTGTAAGTTCCACAGAATCATCCAACACAATTCTTCCCCCAGGCCTCCATTTCTGGAAGCCTCACTCTTCTTATTTCCCCCCTCCCTTCGCACCACCCCCGCAGTCCAGCCTCCAGTTTGCGTCAGAGTGAAGGGTGAGATTCACCCTCCCTCACACACACACAACTAGGCAAACCTTCCAGAGGAACCCAACTTGGAGGGTGTGAGGCAGGATGGGGTGGGGTGGGAGGAGCAGAGGAGAGAATCAGCCAGGAACACTCACGTGGGCCCCCTCCTCCCGGGCCAGCCCCTCGCCCCGCCCCGCCCTCACTGCTAGACGACTTAGAGGAGGGGAAGAGAAGCCAATACACGGTTTGGACGTTCACCTCGGCCTTCTCTTAGGCCTAGCCCGTGGCGGTTCCAGGGGGTCCTCTCCACCTCCCCATTCCCTTAACTCCATAGGTCAGGGGGTAGTTTGCTTTCAATCTATAGGCCCTTCTGTCGCCATCAGCCACGGTCAGGAATGAGCTCAGGGAAAGCAGGTCCCTGTCCCTTTAAGAACACCCGCGTCCACGCCTGCCCAGCCCCGCGCGACAGCACTCTGGAAGTCGCCGCGGCAGGGAGCCGGCGGGCGGGGCCGGGTTTGTGAATGGAGAGACAGAGGGGGAGGGGAGGAAGGAGGAGGGGCGGCGGGGGCGGTTCCCAGCTCTGGGCCTGTTCCCTGGGGTCCAGGCGGAAACCGGGGTTCAGCTCTCCCTCTCTCTCTCTTTCTCTCTGTCCAAACACAGTCCCCGCTGCCTAAGATCTCCCGAAGCCTGACATCTCAGGCCTGACCATCACACTTCTTTCCCGACCTCAGCCTTCTTGGGGCGAGTAGGTGTGAATGAGGGGGGATGGACCCCAGTCCTCGAAACCCAAGGTTGAGACCTCTATAAGCTTTGAGCCCCTGTTTGCCACCACCGCCGCCGCCTAAGGTCTCCCAGAGCCTGAGTTCTCAGCAGGAATGCCCGGAACGCCTGACCGGTGGGCTGACTTCACTCCCACTCCAGCCTCGGAAGTGAGGGGCAGGGATCATGCCCCCCTCCTGTGTCGTTCTCCTCCCCCCCAACCCCAACGCAGAGTGTGGGCCTGGGCGTGGGCCTCGGTGCAGATGGCGTTCAGGCCCCAAAATAGCTCCACCCCACCTCTCTCTCCCTCCCTTCGGCGCAAAGTGGGTGAGGTGAGCATGCCGGGAGGGGCGCAGACGGGCACTGCACCCTGGAGGGGTCGGCTCCCGACGAAGAAGGCCCGCCCGTTACGCGTTCCCAGAGTGCTGGAGGGGGCGGGGAGTGGGGAGGCCCTCAGGCGATTTCCCCAGCCCCCACTCGGGAGTCCGAAGAGTTAACGGGAAAAGCGCCCCCAGACCCCAATCACAACCCTCTCAGGACGGAGGGGTCTTCCCCAGCCCCTCCGCAGGACTCCTCACACCCAAGGCTGGAAGATTCCTAGAGCTCCCCGAGGTCCTGATGGTCAAGTCTCCTTACCCAAATCTTACGTGCCCAGGGCTTGGAGACCCCTCCCTCTGCACTCCTCTTCGAATTCGAATTCGGAGCCCAGTCCACGTCGCTGAGAACCCACAGCCCAGCTCACTGCACAGGACTCCTTCCAAGTACCCTACAGGACCCATTCGAACTACCCAACCCAGCTCTTCCACACCTGGTCTACACAGACTCCCCAGTCTAGACTAGGGATCCGGATAGAGGCTCAGGTGCCTGCTGGCGTCCACATGGGCCTCCGCTTTCAGCCACGTCCGTAGGACCCCCAGCGACCCCCACCAGGACCCCCTGAAAATGCAGCTACATCTGCACGGATCACCCCCTCCGGCGCCCTGACGCGTCTACAAGGGTTAGCGCCCCTCTCAAAAGTCCAGCCGCGTGGACTCGGGTCATCCTCTCTGGAGCCCAGCCGCATCCACACGGACCCCGAGCCCAGTCCGGGTTCCCAGCCCCACGGCCTCGCCTCCTACCTCCTACGCAAAGTAGAGACATGTCTCCGGGGTCGCCGGCGGGCCGGCTCCGTCAGGCAGAGCTTAGCAGCCCCTGGGCTGGGGCATGGCCGGGGCTGCAGCCCGCGCTCAGCTCACGCCGGGGCCCGGCCTCCGCCGCCGGCCATCTTGGTTCAGCACCGGGGGTGCGGACAGCTCCTGACGTGGTGCCGCTGTGGGGCCGGCGGGCGGAGCCGGGGACGCCTGATGGGGCGGGGGCGCTGCAGGCTTGGGGGGGCTTTAAAGGGCCGGCGCCGGGTGGGGGCTCCCCGCCCCCAGGGCTCCGGGACCGAAAGGACAGAGAACGGCCCCACTCAGCCTCAGCCTCCCTACTGGCTCTGCGTGTTGCCATCTCTCCTGGAGTCTCTCTGTGGGTTCTCTGGCTCTCTCTTGAGTCTTTTGCTGTCTCTTGGCTTTCCCTCTTTTCCTCTGCCTCTAACTCTGTGTCTGTCTTGTTGCCTGTTTCTCTCTCTCTTTCTCTCCCTGCGTCTCTCTGTTACTCTTTTTGTCTCCTCGTCTCTTTTGGTCATGTGTCTCCCTCTGAGCCTCTCTCTATCCAGTCTCTGTCTCTGCCACTCCCTGTCTAGGCCTCCTTCTGAGTATGTTTCACTCTTTAAGCCACTCAGCCTGTGGATCTTTGCACACACTCATCCATCCTTGAAGGATTCCATCCTTCACTCCCTTGTGTAACTAACAAACTCCTATTCATCCATCAATACCCAGTTTGAACACCCCCTCTTCCTGGAAGCCTTCCCTGACTCCCCCAAACTGACCCTGTCTTCTGGACTCCCCCAGCCCCCCAACTCTTCCCCTGGCTCAGCCCTGACCCCCACACATCTCTGCTCTCTAGCCCTGTCCCCACTTATCTACCTGGGCAGTTCCATGTGTGCCAGTGTCCTACAAACCTGTTCACTGTGTCATCTTCATTATGTAGAATGGCACTAGAAGCTGAACCCCACAGAGTCCTTTGCCCCCAGCACACGTGAAGGAGCTTCATGAATACAGAATGAATACGACTTGTCAGTTGCAAATGAGGCCTATACTTAAAACCCAACTCTGTCTCTAATCCCTAACATGATCTTGGGCAAGTGGTCATGTGACCACTCTATGCCTCATTTTCCCTATCCACAGAATGGGGACAATAAAAGGACTTGCCTCACAGAATTACAGATGTTATGTAAGCTAATACCTGAAAGAACTTGGAATAGTAATGTATATTGTCACTTATTGTTAACTCTCACTGCTTTTTCAATTTCTATTACGTATCAATTATCTCTAGGTAAGGAATAAGGGGTAGCAATGACACGCTTGAATAAAGAACATTATCACCACAAAGACCCCATGGCCTCTCCTCTATCTCATTGTCCCTCCTCTCAGAAAGAACTATCCCAAATTTTGTTTTTTGTTCTAAATAGAACAATAGTTCTGTACAGTTTTACCACATATTTATCAACAAACAACACGTGGTTTAGTTTTGTGTGTTTTTGGACTTTATGTAACTAGAATAAAATTATTACATATCTTACTAACCTTTTCTGTTTGTTCAACATGATTTTGCTGATATTCATCCACATTTCTGCATGGGGCTGTAATACATGAATTTTTCACTGCTTTACAGTATCCTCTGGATTTACTATACTTTTGATTATTTATCTATCTTCTAGTTGGGGAACCTTAAGATTGCTTCCACTTTGAGTTTATTTAGAAAAAAACTTTTATAATCATTCTCAGAAATGTAGGCTGGTGCACATGGATTAGACAGTTAGATCATAGGACACCCACACGCTCAGCTTCACGAGATAACATCAAATTGTTTTTTGACATGCCTCCAACTATTTTTATCACACCCGTACCATATAAGCATTCAGTTGCTCCACACCCTTATCAACACTTGGAATACTCTCAGTTTTTGGATCATGCCAAAATGGAGGGGGAGAACTGGTGCTTCATTTTGGTTTTGATTTGCTTTCTTATTGCTTTTGAGAGGGACCTTTTCACGTAATTATTGATTTCTACTTAGGGTGAAATGCTTGTTCAAGTTTTTTATCCATTTTTAAAAAGATTTTTTTTTTATTTATTTATTTTAGAGAAAGAGAGAGTACATGTGAGCAGAGTGGGGAAGGGGTAGATGGAAAGGGAGAGAGAGAGAGAGAATCTCGAGCAGATTCTATGCTGAGCATGGAGCCTGACACAGGGCTCAATCTCACAATCCTGAGATCACGACCTGAGCCAAAGTCAAGAGTCGGAGTCTTAACCAACTAAGTCACCCAGACGCCCCTTTTTATCCATTTTTTAAAATGTGACTATTGGGGCACCTGGGTGACTCAGTAGGTTGGACGTCTGACTCTTGATTTCAGCTCAGGCCATGATCTCAAGGTTGTGAGATAGAGCCCGGCATCACTGGGCTCCCAGCTCAGCAGGGTAGTCTGCTTAATATTCTCTCTCCCTCTCCCTCTGCCCCTCCCTGCTTTGTATGCTCTCTTACTCTCTCTCAAATAAATAAATAAATAAATCTTTAAAAAATAAATGAAATGTGATTATAATTTCCTACTGGGGCAGCCCCAGTGGCTCAGCGGTTTAGCGCCACCTTCAGCCCAGGGTGTGATCCTGGAGACCCGGGATCAAGTCCCAGGTCGGGCTCCCTGCATGGAGCCTGCTTCTCCCTCTGCCTGTGTCTCTGCCTCTGTGTCTCTCTCTCTGTGTCTCTCATAAATAAATATTTTAAAAAATAATAATAATAATTTCCTACTGATGTGTAGTTCATTAACCTTATTAGATATGACTCCTTAAAAAAATGATATGAATCCTTTGTTGGTTTAATGTGTACTTTTAAAAAATTCCAATTTTGTGTCCTGTTTTCATTCTATTTCTGGTATCATTTTCTAAACAAAAGCTCTTAATTTTTTAAAATAAACTTTATATTTTTTAAAAATTTTTATTTATTTACGATAGTCACAGAGAGAGAGAGAGAGAGGCAGAGACATAGGCAGAGGGAGAAGCAGGCTCCATGCACCGGGAGCCCGACGTGGGACTCGATCCCGGGTCTCCAGGATCGCGCCCTGGGCCAAAGGCAGGCGCTAAACCTCTGCGCCACCCAGGGATCCCAAAAATAAATTTTATATTTTGGAAAAATTTTAGATATACAGAAAAGTTGTAGAGGTATTGAGTTGTAAAAATGTATAGGGTGTTTTTGGGGCAGCCCGGGTGGCTCAGTGGTTTACCGCCACCTTCTGCCCAGGGTGTGATCCTGGGTACCCGGGATCGGGTCCCGCGTCGGGCTTCCTGTATGGAGCCTGTTTCTCACTAGGCCTGTGTCTTTGCCTCTCTCTCTCTCTCTCTCTCTCTCTCTGTGTCTCTCATGAATAAATAAATAAAATATTTAATTAAAAAATATATAGAGTGTTTTTGTATACTCTTCACCTAGCTTGCCCTAACGTTGCCATCTAACATGTGGTTACAGGAGATACATGTCAAAAGGAAAAATTTAGGGGTGTCTGGGTGGCTCAGTGGTTAAGCATCTGCCATCGGTTCAGGTCATGATCCCAGGGTCCTGGGATGGAGTCCCACACTGTGGGGGCTGCAGGGAGCCTGCTTTTTTCTCTGCCTCTCCTTCAGCTTGTGCTCTCTCTCTCAAATAAATAAATAAATAAATAAATAAATAAATAAATAAAATCTTTAAAAATAAAGTAAAACATTTACATTTGCACTTATTATTAACTAAATTGTAAACTTTGTGTTTCACAGCATTCCACTAATGTTCTCTTCCTAGTCCAACATCCAATCCAGGGTCCTACATTATATTTAATTATCCTATCTCCTTGGTCTCCGCCTATCTGTGAGTTCTTAGTCTTTCCTTATCATTTATGACCTCAATGTATTTAAAGAGTACTCGTCAGGAATTTTGCAGACAGTCCCTTGATTTGGGCTTATCTAATGTTTTCTCATTATTAGACTGGGGTTATGGACTTTAGGGGGAAGATCACAGAGATCAGGTTCCTTCATTGTCACCAAAGGTCCCTGATGCCTACATGACATCACAGGGGATGTTAACTTTGATCATCTGCCAAGCTGGGCAAACGCCATCTCCCATGCTGTCTGCCAAGTTTATCCACTGTCAAGTTATTCTTTTTATCTTTTCCTATTTTGCTCTTTATAACCAAATCACTAAGCCCAGCCCACCCTCATGGTGAGGAATTATGCTTCATTTCCTGGAGCAGGAGTATCTAGGAAGCACTTAATTTTAAATTTTTTTATTGCTGTAAAATACACATAACAAAATTTACCATTTTAACCATTTTGAAGTGTACAATTTTTTACAGTTATAATGTTGTGCAACCACTACTTCTACCTAGTAATAAAACATTTCCATCACCCCAAAAGGAAACCATATCCCCATTGGCAGTCTCTACCCATATCCTGTTCCCAGGCCCTGGCAACCACCAATCTGCTTTCTGTGTCTATGGATTTAATTTAAAATTCTTCAATTTAGGAGCACCTGGGTGGCACAGTCGGTTAAGCATCTGCCTTTAGCTCAGCTCATGATCTCAGGGTCCTGGCATTGAGCCCCATATTGGGCTCCCTGCTCTGTAGGGAGTCTGCTTCTCCCTCTGCCCCTCCCCCTGCTCATGCTCTTTCTCTGTCAAATAAATAATCATAAATAAATAAATAAATAAATAAAATTCTTCAACTTAATCTTTTCCTTTGCAGTTAAGAAAATAAAAGACAATTTTATTTCCTCCATACCAGTTCTTGGAACTTTCGTTTCTTTTTCCTGCCTTAGGATGCAGGCCAGTGCCTTCAGTACAATCTCAGATACCATGGTAACTGACATCCTTGCCTTGTCTGCCCAGCTTAAAGAGAACATTTCAATATTCACTGCTAAATGTGATATCTGCTGGGGGGTTTTAATAGAAAATCGAGTTAAAGAGGTCCACTTCTATTTCCATTTTGCTAAGATTTTTTGCTTTTATCAAACATGGGTGGCAAATTTTAGCAATTACATTTCCTGAATCAATTGGGTTGCCCGTATAACTTTTCCTCTTTAATCTGTTAATGTGAATTATATTCTCTCAATGTTTGATATGCATTAATCTCTCCTGTTCTCTCTTTTGCTCATAAGTTATCCCCCTCTATCTGCCAAAGCCTCTGATAAATTGATCATTCGGATCCAATTAATTTTTAAACCCCACTGGCCCATTTTGCTCCACCAACAGCTCTGTTACTTCCAAAGCTATTTATTTGAGCTATCTCAGCCCTCTATTTAATTATGCCATGCTGCCTCCATCTTTCTCTTGCACTCTCTTCTCTGCAGCCCCTTCCTTCCCTGACTCCTCTTACTATGCATCTACACTCAGATCTTCTGCAAATTCATACTACTCTCTGTCTTTCCATCTCTCTTCTCTTGGCTTCTGATGTTTCACTCTCTTTACCATCTTATGGAATCCACAGAGAAAAGTCATTGAAAGACACATATAATGGCAGATAGTACACAGACTGGTGAGAAATACAAGTCCATGCACACACACAAGGAAGAAAAGGAAGAAACTCATACGTGCACATGTGCACACAAACACACACACACACACACACACACACCTCCCAGCCAGTGAGCTCCTGGCAATCCCCAACAGCCCAAACTTGTCCATTTCCTATCCCAAGAGCTTTAGCATAGCCCCACCCACAGCACCTATTGAGCTCAACTTTTTATTTTTTATTTTTATTTTTTTAAAGATTTATTTATTTATTCATTTATTTTTGATAGACATAGAGAGAGAGAGAGGCAGAGACACAGGAGGAGGGAGAAGCAGGCTCCATGCCGGTAGCCCAACGCGGGACTCGATCCTAGGACTCCAGGATCGCACCCTGGGCCAAAGGTAGGCGCCAAACGGCTGAGCCACCCAGGGATCCCCGAGCTCAACTTTTTAATGGGGAATGAGCAGAGCTGCTTCTAGAGCCCCAAACCCAGGGCAACCATGCTTGGTCATCGAATAAATTCCCAATCTTTACTGGGTATGTCTGATGTTTCTGGCACTGTACAAAGCTCCACAGGGGGGAAAGATATGAATCAGATGTCAATCAATTTGTTCAGCAAGCATTTGCTGGCACCATCTGGATGCTGAGAATTACTCTTATCAGCAGGTTCCACTGGGTGACATGGGTTCTAGTACAAAAGTTGGAAACGAACAAGTAAACATACACAGAAGAAATCAAGGAAAATTATGAAGAATATGAGGAGGGTCCCCTGATAGAAAGGAATGGTGGAGGATGGGATAATTGCCTTGGGGAGGAGATAGCACATGAGCTGAGGCCCAGAGGAGAAGGACCAGGCCTGGGGAGAGTTGGGGGAGGGTCATTCAAGACAGCAGAGCAGGTGCAAAGGCTCTAAGGTAGGACTATGCCTGGTGTACTAGAAGAATATCAAAGAAGCTGGTGTGGCTGGAATAGAGTGAGAGAAAAGGAAGATGAGTGAGAGGCTTGGGATATGGGTAAAGGTCTAAGATGCAGAGACAGAGAGAGAAATAAAGAGAGAGAGACTGTGAATGAGAAGGAGAGATTGGGCCTTTACTTTTTGGGGAAGAACATAAGTCCAGCAGGACCTGAGGCTCTATAGGCATCTTATTGTCACTGAGGCCTCATTCTTACCCATGTCTCCCCCACCCCCAGACTCCTTACTAATGCCCCACCTGCACTGGTGGGGGAGGGGGGGCGGCGACCACCCTGTACCAAGAATGGTTAAGCACACAGTAGGTATTTCATAAATGTGAATGAGCTAGTATGTCAGAGGGAGGGAGGGAGAAAGGAAGGAGGAGGTGATGGGCAGGGATACAGAGGTACAGATCATGTGGGGTCTCCTGGCCACAGGGAAGAGTGTGGGTTTTATTCAAAGGGCAATGGGAGCCATGAGAGAGCTTTGAGCAGAGAAGGAACACAATCTGATTTATGATTTTTTTAAAGATTCTACTTTATTTATTCATAGAGATGCAGCGCTAAACCGCTGCACCACCAGGGCTGCCCTGATTTATGATTTAAGATTCCAGGGAATCCCTGGGTGGCTCAGCGGTTTTGTGCCTGCCTTCGGCCCAGGGCATGATCCTGGAGTCCCAGGATCGAGTCCTGCATAGGGCTTCCTGCATGGAGCCTGCTTCTCCCTCTGCCTATGCCTCTGCCTCTCTTTCTCTCTTGATGTCTCTTATGAAAAAATAAATAAAATCTTTAAAAAAAAAGAATCCCTGGGGAGTTGGGGGATTGGGGGGGATTGGGGTGACAGTGATGGGCATTAAGAGGGGCATGTGATGTGATGAGCACTGGCTATTATATGCAACTGATGAATTACTGAACTCTACATCTGAAACTAATTATGTACTATATGTTGGCTAATTGAATTTAAAAAAATCCGTCTGAGACTGCCAAGGGAGCAGGGATGGTTGGGACAGGAGTGTGGGTGACAGGAGGCCAGGGCAGCATCCAGATGGCAGATGACAGGGTCTATGAGAATGAGGAATGGTTCAGGTTCATTCTGGAGTCTGAGCCTAAAGGACCAGCCAATGAACTGGACAAGCAGGCATAAGGGAAGAGAAGTGACAAGAATGAGACCAGATTTGGGGTCTGGGAGGCTGGGAGATGGTGAAGCCATCCATCATATTGATGGAGAAGTGGCAGATCTTGGGGTGAAAAACAGGTCTGTACTTTGGACTTGCTGAGCTGGAAATGCCTTCAAGACGCCCAATGAGAATACCCAGTACAGTTGGATATTTGAGTCTGATACGCAGAGGATAGGTTGGGCTGGTGATACAAATGGGATAGAATCAACCTGAGATGGAGTGTGGCCACTTGGGGCCAGAATGTAGACAGAGCATGAAGGGCCACCTGGCCTCCAGGACCAAAACCAAGACTTCAAACCGAGGGGTCCACTTCCACATGTTTGTCCATCCCCAACTATAGTCCCTGATATCAGGGCAACAGGCAATGGTAAGAGCAGGGAACATGGAATTCAGAGCCCTTGTGATTACCATATACTCTTATCTTCTTCTCCCCACATTTCTGTGGTCAATGGCCTAGGGTACTGGGGTGGAGTGAGTGGGGGTGGAGGAGTACTGAGGGAGATGAAGTAGATAGAAGTAGGTGATGCTGCGTTCAAAGGTGTCCTGAGTGGAAAGAAAGGCAGTACTCATATGGTTCCAGAAAACCTACTGTGTACTTGGCAATGTGCTGAATGCCTGATAAGTGCTATTTCCCCCAATCCTTTGAAACATAAAGTGGGTGCAATAGTATATTCATTTTATAGACAGGAAGACCGAGTTCCTGAGAGGTTGGAAGGGTGTGAAATGAAGCTGTACCAACTCTCAGAATAAGCCATTTCTTTAATACAGTTGTTTGTGTAATCATTCATTCAATGAACACAACCTGGATCCATACCCATGTGCATGTAATGCCCAGGGTCTGGGGGACCATCTGAAGTCTGGAAGGGGATGTGGGGCAACAGAACCCAATATCTAAGGGCAGGGCATGGACAAAGGAAGGGAGAGGGATTAGAGGGAAGGAGGCTCTGCTTGGGATGCTGGGAAACTATTGCTGGAAGAGTGGAAGCTGTAGAGCGAGGACATCCTGCTAGGGACAATAGGAATTGGAGGAAGGGCATTCCCAGCAAAGGGCACTGTGAATGCAAATGCTCTGAGGCTCTGAGGACCTCTTGCTGGATCTACTTGGGACCCTCAGGCCAGTGGTCACAAAGAGAAATCAATGAGGGCAACCTCAGTTTATCACATAAAACAGGGATTAAAAACAGTAATTATTTTCTAGAGAACTAATGGGACGAGGGCGGTGCTGGCCCTTTGCAAGGTCCCAGCCGTGACCTGCAGGGCTCTAGCAAGGGACTCATTCAAAGAAGCAAGGAATTGGACTGGCTTGAGGAGGGCGGACAATATAAAAGGATGATTGGATCAAGAGATACGATAGGTCCAGAGGGAGTGGGAGCGGGGCTCAGCTCACACCTCCAGAGTACCAGCAGGTGGCAGCACTGGGCCGAAGGGCGATCGCAAGGCTGCAAGCCGGCCACTTGCAGGCAAGGACCCTCTCAAGAGTCAGGGACCCTCTCAAAGGGAGCCAGGGACTGCGCAGAACTCTACCAGTGTTCACTCCTTTAATCCCCTTAACTGATTTTACAGAGAGGGAAACAGAGCAAAACTGTAAGCCATGTGCCCGAGGTCACACAGCAGGTGAGAGGCAGAGTTGGGATTCAAATCTAGGCAGGTCACTGGGATCCTTAATCCCTATACTCCCAAATCCTCCTAGAATGATAGTTTAAAACAAAACAAGGACTCCCTTCAACAATTATTGAGCTCTTCCTGTGTACCTTACACGCCATCCCACAGGTATGTACAATCATTTCCATTTTACAGATGAGGAAAACTGAAGCACAAACAAAGGACTCTGGGAGCCAAGGTGGTTCTATGCCCAATGTGAGAATGTCAAGAGTATGTGAGGCTCGTCCACTGTTGGCCCTGGGTCCAGCTCAGGGGAGCGATCAGTAGGAACTTGGAGCCTCTGCCCTCTCCAGCCTCCAAACCCCCACAGCCACCACTGCTCCCAAATAAATCCCTTGCCATGCCCCAGGCCAGGGCTGCACCCTCATTTATGCCACCCCTTCAGATCTTGCTTTCCCACCACAGATGACCTGGACTTGTACCCAGATGTGGAGGAGTGGGGGGTATGAGGGGCTAAGAATATTCGACTAGGGGCCTTGATGCTATCACTTTTGACAAATGGGAAAACCGCAGATCAGAGACACCAAGGTATTTGCCCAAGATACACAGGCAATATAAGGCACAGCTGGACTTGAACTCAGGGCTTTGGGCTCTCATGCTTCTAGGAATACCAATGAAGGCACTGTCAGGCAGGGCTGTGTCAACCCCTCTCACCCAGCATTCCCAAGGACTCTAGGGTCCTCTGAAAATGTTGAGACTCATACACACTGATTCGGAATGCAAAAGGTAAACTGCAAAGTTCAAATGAATCAATGTTTAATTATGTTCAGGAACAGGCGTCAGCTTTATTGGGATTAAAGTTGATGCATCAGAAAACAGGTCTGGGGTGGGATGTGGTCTTGCTGGGAAGACCCCAGCTGGGTCACTGCCAGCTGTCTACTGAAGAGAGCTACTTGTGGCCAGTCGATTTCCAAAGGAAAACAATAAATTACAGGATAGCTAACCAGGTGAGAGTTTAGCACATGCTGGGCTGGATCCTGCACGTTTTAAATCATTTAATCTCCACAGAGACCCTCCTAGGTGAAGGCGGTTATGATAGGGGTTCAAACGATGGGGAAACTGAGGCACGGAGCAGTCACAAGCTGGGGAGGGACATAGTTGGGATTTGAAACCCACCAGGCTTGGGGGGTGAACCTTTGACCTCCGTGTTGTCCTCAGCCTTGTGTTTCCTGTCCAGTCATTAGTGGGATGGGAGATGCGAGTACGACGGTGACTGTCTGACTTGGTTCGGGTGTGGATGTAAGGACATGGTGCTGCCTGGGGTGGGAAGCCTGGTGGACCCATCTCTGTCCCCTCTAACCAGCTCCCAAGACTGCAAGCCACCCAGGCAGGTCACCTCCTGCTCTGGATCAGATCGGGGCTTCAAAGATGAAATTCAGGGACGACTGGGTGGCTCCGTCGTTGAGCCTCTGCTTTTGGCTCACGTGGTGATCCTGGAGTCCTGGCATCGAGTCCGGCATAAGCTCCCCAAAGGGAGCCTGCTTCTCCCTCTACCTATGTCTCTGCCTCTATCTCTGGGTCTCTCATGAATAAATAAATAAAATCTTAAGAAACCAAAAAAAAGGGCAGCCCCGGTGGCTCAGCAGTTTAGCACCACCTTCAGCCTAGGGCCTGATCCTGGAGACCTGGGATTGAGTCCCACGTCAGGCTCCCTGCATGGAGCCTGCATCTCCCTCTGCCTGTGTCTCTGCCTCTCTCTCTCTCTCTCTCTCCCCCCACCCACCAGGCTCCAGTCGCTCTGTGCCCCCCCTTCTCCCGCCCAGCCTCACCCCCTCTGCCTTGGCCTCCCTATCTTCTCTAGCATCCTCCTCCAGACTTGTCCTCCTGGATGTCTTTAATTCCTCCGACACAACTCTCCTGCTGGCCTTTGCACGCTGCTGTTCCCACCGCCAGGAACCCCCTTCCTCTCTCTTCTCCTGGATGAGCTGCCTTCTTTCCTGCTCTCAGCTGAAATGCCCCCTCTTCCTGAAAATCTTCCTTGACCCCCAAGGCTGGGTGGAGAACTCCCTGTGTTCTCCACATCATACCAGTTTTCTTGTCTGTCTCCCAATCAGGTCAGCAAGCTCCTTAAAAGCCAGGACGAGATCCCAGAAAATACTGTCTCCCCTTTGCCTGGTGTATAGTACGTGCTTAGGTGCTCCTGAAACATGTCAAGCGGAATCATGAATGAATGAATCTAGTATTAACAATTAGGGAGCCCTCGGGCCTCTTGAGAACACTGAGCTGGGAGCTCCTCAAGGCAGGGCCGCTGCTGGCCTGGGACAGGGTCTGGCACGCAGTGTGCGCTCCACACACGTGTGTGGGAGGAGGGAAGGGACACACGTCATTTCTGGAGATGACGTGCTCAATATTGGCTCGGAGCACCACTCCAAGGTCCTCTGCAGCCCCCAGGGACCTAACCAGGTCCAACCAGCCACCTCCCTCCACCAGCTCACGACCCAGGGCCGGCCCGGAGGCGGGGCTGGGGGCGTGGCCTGAGGGAGAGGAAGGGGCGGGAACTTGCATCCTGAGCCACCATTGGGCGCCCGCCGCGCGGCCTCGTCCAATCCGCCCTGGGGGCGGAGTTAGGGCGCGCCCGGGGCAGGTGGGAGCCGAGCGCAGGAAATCGCCATTTCAGGCGGCGCCTTTGCGTGGATTGGGGGGGAGTTGCGGGTGGGGCTGAGGGTCCTCGCGGAGGACTGGACTAGGAACGAACAAAATGCAGCCTCCCCCACTCACAGTTGCCTCCCTCCCGCCGCCGCACCCTGGCGATTTGGCACGATGAACTGATGGCAAGCGGGCCACCGTCTGGACCCGGCTGCTCCCAGCTAAGTGTTCAAGAGCCCAGCCAGCCTCCAAAACTGAGGGCATTCAAATCCTAGGTCTGCCACGTGCTGTGTGATGCTGGGCACGTCACTTACCCACCTGTACAACGGAATGGGTAGTGATGCACATTGATCTCATAAAATGCTTGGAACCAGCTCATGATTGTTTTTACAGTTCACATTCTATGTCCCCTTTGCCCCCACACTGTCCATGGGTCCCCAGAGCCCTCAGACTAAAATCCACACACCTTCTTGTGACCCGGAGGCCCTGTGTGGCCCAACCCCCACAAGCCTCCCGGGCCACACCCTCTTGCATTTCCTAGTTACCCCATCCAGCCACTCTGTGGTCTTCTTAGTCTTCCTGCACACCCAGTCTGTTCTGGCCTCAGGGCCTTTGCACATGCTGTTTTCCTCCACAGGAAATGCTCTTCCTCCTCAGGTGCTCCTTGCACTGTCCCATACTTGTCCCAATTCCTCCTCCATCAGGTTCTGACTCAAGTGTTGCTTCCCCTGGGAAGTCCTCCTAGATGTCTCCAGGTTTGGTTGGGACCTCCTTGTTCTACTCACAGGTCTCAAATATCTCACATGCATGGACCTCTATCCACAAGCAACAAATCAGTCCTCCATCACCACCACTCCACCAGGCCCATGGAGGTGGGGGTGGGGAAAGTTGTTTTTCCTCCCACATATTTCACCTGGGGAAACAAGCTCCACTGCAAGGAAGTGGTTTGGAACAGGCCCAAGCATCTCTCTGGGCAGAACCATGTCATCTTGGCCTCATTTAACCCAAGCAATATATTCCAAAGTAAAAACATTCAGTACCTGCTGCTTCTGCTCTGGGAGAGCAAATTGGAGCCACAGCTTCTATCCAGGAGACACCTGCTGGCCCCTGAAAATCACCCATGTCCTTCCCCTCCAGGGCATCTCTATACTCCACCTCTCCTTGCAGCTCATCCATGACCTTTTGGGGAGTCTGTGTCTGGTTCTGACTCCTCCAGCCTGGGGACTTCTTGCGACCAGGCTGGGGTGAGGTTGGCGCAGAGGATTCAGGCTGGAAGTGTTTGTTGAACTAATGAATATATCATCTGCCTTATGTGCACTCCTCAAAAGCCTCGCTCCAATGTCTCTTTTTCAAGGATACCTTCCCTGTTTCCCCAGACAAAGCCCTTACTTCTCTACTCCTAACCCTTCCAGCTCTGGGACCCACCCTTCAGCCCAACCCTGTCGCCCCAGGGCTGGGGGAACATCTATGGATAGCTCTTTCTCCGGCATACTGAGATCTCCTTGGGAACCAGGACTGAGACCTCTCAGGGGCACAGGAAGTTGTTAAAAAATTGCTTGCAGAGGAATGAATGAACAAATGAATGATGAATGAATATTGCAGGGCCTGGCATCAGAGGTCCTGGGTTTCACATCCCGGCCAGGGTGCTAAACACTGAATCTGTTCCTTGACCTCTCCAAATCTCACTTGTCCATTTATTAAATATGTTTACTCAGAGAATAAACACAAATTGTTGCAAGGGTGAAATGAACACATAAAGCATACAGTCCCAGGGACTTCAGGCTCCCTTCAGGCCCAGACTGGAAGTGATGTGCACCTAGGACCACAGTTATGATCCCCTTCCCAGCACCCAGAACTAGGGTTCTTAACACACATGCTTAATGGATGCCACAGATGTACGGCACTGGTGAGAGGGATAGAAGGAGGAAAGAAAGGCAAATACTAAAGAGGCTGAAATTGAAATATTGGTGAGGATGGATGTAGCACAGACTTCCTCACCAACCCCTTGAGAAAACAGTCTGGCCATCTCTTACCCCATCTCCCAGCCATCCTGCCCCTAGGCATTTACTGGGAGAGAATGAGGTATAGTCACTAAAAGACATGTACAAAAAAGGTTCAAAACAGTTTTATCCATGATAGCCCCAAATTGGAAACAACCCAAATGTCCACCGACAGGGGAAATGGACAAACAGTGAAAAAGTGGTACCCAGAGGTTTTAATAACAATAATAGTAATGATGGTGATGATAAAATCCAGGTGTTTTCAAGGACACAGAGGCATTGGAACTCTCATATATTGCTGACAGGAATGTGAAATGGTGCAGCCGCCGTGGAAAATGCTCTGGCAGTTCTTCAAAAAAACTAAACATAGAATTACCATGTGACCCAGCAGTTCCACTCCCAGGCTTATACACAAGGGAATGGAGAGCTGGTATTCAACAAAAACGTATCCATGAATGTTCACAGCAGCACTTGTCACAATAGCAAAAAGGCAGAAACAACTCCAGCATCCACCAATGTATGAATGGATAAACAAGATGTAGTAAAACCATACAAAGGAATAAAGTAGTCAGACGTGGATACAACATGGATGTACCTTGAAACAATATGCTGAGGGAAGGAAGCCAGATAGAAATGGCCACACAGTGTATGAAATGTCCAGAACAGATAAATCTATAGGGGCAGAAAGTAGAATAGTGGTTGCCAGGGGCTGAGGGAATGGAATGGAAACAGGGTTTCCTTTTAAGAGGATGCAAGTTGTTTGGAGCTAGTATTAGTGAAGGTTGCATGACATTGTACTGTCTTTGAATTATATACTTTGAGATGGTTAAAAGAAGTTATATGTTGTATGTATTTTACCACAACGTAAAAAAAAAAAAAGCATTCCCTAAGAATGCTACGCAGCCATGAAAAGGACCAATGCGTGCCCCTTACCATAAGAGAAACCAGAATCAAGAGTGGCCATCCTCTGTGATCCCATTTATGTGAAGTTTAGAACCAGGTAAAACTCACCTATGATGACAGAGGTCGGGGCAGTGGTTGCCTTGAGAGAGGGGAGTGTCAACTGTAGAGTCCAGGGAACTGCCAGGAGCTGGGAATATCCTAGATCCTGACCAGAGTGCCATCGCCCTTGTCAACCACCACTTTTGACACTTGTGAACTTGACCATGCCTTATGTTAAGCCTCAAGAAAAATGTTAAAAAGAGAAAAGAATTGCCAGGGTAAGAAAACAAAAGTGCCCAGCAGTCCTGAAGGCTGAGTTCCATTTTTCCCCACAAATGGTATCATCTGATCCCTCTAGGGACAGATGACCTTGAAACAGGCATAGAGCTGGGTGGAGACAAAGGCAGGAAGGAAGTAACCTGAGTCTGCTGCCTGGGATTTCAGAAGTGATAACCCAGATGCTTCATCCCTGGGGAAATGCTCCCCACATTTCCCATACAAGCATCATCAACCTGGATGACAGAAAAACCTTAGGACTCCAGAACATTCAGAACATCAGCCCCCACAGTCCTTAGGGAGGACCTTTCCTCCCAAGTCAGACACCCTGGTGGAGACACATCCTCACACATCAGGGCCCTTTAAGACAAACTAGAATTGATAGCAACAGTCATAACTCACAGCCGTAGGCAGGAGGAAGACCATAGACTTCAGTCAGAAGGTCCTGGGTTCAAGTCTTAACCAGTAAATATACATGAAGGAATAAGTAATAAATGAGTGGTAGACTAATGGGCTTTTCATCTCCATTCCACAAGCCTTTATCATGCATTTCCAGGATGCTCAGCCTTGTCTTACAAAAGGCCAGGGCTCAGAGAGGCCTCTAACTGGCCTGGCCTCCAACTCCCAGCCTGGTAGGGGAAATAGAGCCTGATATAGACACTCCCAGTCCTATTATTGCTCAAAGCAATAATGTAAGAAATCACAGGCAGCCAGGACACGGGGGAGGGAGCTAAGAAGGAGGGACTGGGATAGAGGAAGAATGCCAGGGCCAAAAAGGGAGAGGAAGTGGAGTACTGGAACGTTAGACAGCACGTGGCCAGTGACTGTTACACACTGACCAGAGAGGAAGTTGGGCTAAACAACCCCAGATAACGAAAGGCGGACAGGAGGCCAATCCTGTTTCCCAGGCCTTTCCATTTCTGTCTTGATTTGTCTTGTATACCTCCAGGGATGGAGACCTCACTTCCAAGAGAGACAGCTCAGCCCTCCCTGGGCACAGACAACCATCGAAAAGTTTGATGCAACAAAATATTTTTAAGTAGTGGCCACCATAGCTTCAAGGGCTGAATGAGATTGTCTGGGGAGGGAGGGGTACCCAGGTGAGACAGGCAGTCAGTGCCTGCCACAGGCTGCTTCTAGAACCAGACTCACTTGGCTTCAACTCTGCTCTACCACTTAAGGGGCTGGTGACTTAATTTCTCCAAGCCTCGGTTTCTTTTCCTCTGAAATGAGCATAATAACATCACCTACCTCATAAATTTATTCAATGAGCTAATGCAGTAAAATGCCTGGCACATAGGTGCAAACGTGTCACCCTGCTCCAGGGCCCAGAGTGCTCTGGAATGTGCCCCAAACACAAAAGTACTTTCCTACCTCTAAGACTTTGCACATGCTCTAACTTCTGCTTCAGATGCTCTGGCCCCACCACTCACACCTGTCAAACTCCTACACATCCCTTAAAACCCTAGCTATAAGATACCTTTCTTTTCTCTGTTAAGCCCTGACCCAGGGAGCTAGGAGCATGTGGGCCTGGTTCCCAGTGGGCCCCTGCGATCATGAGCCCCCGGAGGGCACGTGGCAGGCAGGCAGTTAAAGCTTGTTGAATGAATGAAGGACGCATGGACGAAGGAATGGTCAGTTGGGGCGGGGTGGCCAAAGTGGAGATCCACTTAGGTACCCGCGTCCCCAGCAGCCAAGACCTGAAGGGGGGCGGCCGGGGGCAGGCGAGGGGCGAGGGGGCTTCCGGGCGGGGTCTCCAGTTCTTCCGGTTCGGCCCCTTTAAGGGGCGGGGCCAGCGGGTGGGCGCTCGGAGCGTCAGTGCGGCGCGAAGATGGCGGCGGCGGCGGCGGCGGGTCCCGGGGCTGCCCTGGCGCCGAGCTCGCTGCTGCTCGTGGTGGGCGGCGAGTGCGGGTGCTCGGGGCTGCTTGCCTACGTGCTGGAGGAGCTCGAGCGAGGTCGGGCCGGCCTGGGGGCGCGGGGCGCGGGAGGCGGGCGCGGCCGTGCGTCTGGGCCCGAGGGCTGGGGGGTGGGGCGGCCGAGCTGGGGGCGGGGAGGAGGGGGGCGGCGGGATCCAGAGGCCGGGAGGCTCGAGCCTCCTCACCGTGTTAGGAGCAGGGCGCGGGCTGAGGCCTTGGGTGCCCACGGAGGGGGCGGCGCCCGGGCCTGTTGGGCTGCCCCGCCCCGACTCGGGTGCAGCCCAGGGATGGGACTCGCGCCCGGCTCTAGGACCCGCGTGATTGGGCAGCGCGGACCATAGCTCCGCTTCCCGCCCAGCGAGCCGGCCGAGGGGAGGGGGGGTCTTCTCGAATCCCCTGGTCTTAGCAGCCTAGACGTCGTGGAGGGAGCAGGGGTGGAGAGGCCGGGCCCGCAGCCGCGGGGCCCATATTCCGTTGCTCCACAGGGAGCTTGCTAATTGGGGTGTGGGCGGGCGCGGCCTGCCCGGGGGATTTGGCATCTGGGGAGGTGAGTCATGGGTGCACCTGCAAGGTTCACCTGCAGCCACTTGGCACGGTGGAACCGGCGGGCTCGGGCGTGGTGCACCCCACACCGTGTTTGGAGGCCATTCATCCCCCCGAATCAGATGGGCAGGGCCTGCGGTCTGGCGCCTGTAAAATGGGAAGGCAGCGCGCACTTCTGTTCTGGTGCTCGGGAATGTCGTCAGTCTGCGCCCGAGTCCTCCTCCTTCCCTCCCCACTGGCCCATGCGCAGGGATAGTGTGGAGACCACAGGCAGGTTCAGCTCTGCTCTCACAGGGCCAACAGTCTGGTAGGGAGATAGACCCAAAATGGGTGAGGAGGTGGAACAGGTTTTAAGCTCACAAGCTGTCAGCAGTGCTCAGAAGGATGCAAGGGGCTGAGGACCTGAAGGGTAGTCAGATGGAAGGGCCTCCTGAGAGCAGGAGCAGCTGGTGCAAAAGCCAAGAGGTAGGAGCCTGTCTGGCAGGATGGAGGAGCTGTGAGACCAGTGGTAGGGGTCGGGGAGATGATGGAGGGGAGGAGATGACTGTTTAATAGGAGGTGGGAGCTTTGGTACTGATGTGACTCTTCTCTGAAATGCTGAGTTACGCTTTGGGTTCCTTGATGCGGGTGCAGGGGCACTTTGGGTAGTTGTGAAACTCCAGGCTGTTGCATAGTGGAGGCAGGTTGAGGGGAGGGGCTGGGATTGCTCCCACCTGCCAGATGCTAGGTACTGAGATTTCCGGGGAGCTGGGGAGCCCAGCTGATTCCCTCTCTCACTTCTCCTGCTCTCCCTTTCCCCCCATGACAGGCATCCGGTCCTGGGACATTGACCCTAGCATTTGCAGCCTTGACGAGCAGCTCAAGGTTTTTGTGTCCCGGCACTCTGCCACCTTCTCCAGCATCGTGAAAGGTGAGACTGGGGACCCCGCATGCCTCAGCTGCTCCCCTTCCATATGCTTCACCAGGCATATGTTCTCCAAGTGTGAGCTCTGTGACAGGCATTGGGGGGAGGGGGGGTAAGGTACACTTGTAAAGAACAGCAATAATACAGCTCAGCTCTACAGATTGCAGAGCAGGGGTGGGCCCTGACCCAGTGCTAACTCCCTTGGACATCAGTTATACACAAGACAGGAACTCCTGTTTTTGTCCCCATTTTGCAGATGAGGCAGCTGAGTGGGAGGGGCCGGGGGGATCTCCAAAAGTGGGTTCTTTGGATGAAAGGCATCTGGGGTTGGTGTGTCAAGTGGAGGGAGGGGCCTAGGTGAGGTGAGAAGATATTTGGAAAGTGAGGGGCTGCTTGAGGGGCCCTGGAGGGTGGAGTGTGGGCCCCGTGTGGCAGGGACTGGGTCTGGCTTGTGTCTGTGACCCCTGTACAGGACTGGGTGCACAGTAGGTGCTCAGTAGATGGGGAGCTGGGAAAGGAGCAAGATCGAGAAAGGGGTCGGGATGCCTGGACCACCTCTGCACCGTGCAGGGTGACCTACTGCACAGAGCAGCAGCTGGGCGGGTTCCAGGTGTGTCCTGCAGTCCCTCTTGCCTCAGCCAGCCCATTGAGTCAGCTCCAGGCTGCTGCAGGAGAGGAAGGAAGTGTCCTTCGCGCCTCATTGTCCTAACCATTCCTGGTGGCTTCCTGACCCCTCACGAGATGGGGGGGCTGGAAATCCTATCTGCTCTGTGTGACCATGGCAGCCATTTCCTCTCTCTATGCCTTGGTTTCCCCACCGGAATGGGGCAATATCCGTACATGATAATAAGCATGTGATAAATTGATAAAAAGTAGACCAGTGCCAAAAGGTCCTTACCTCTCCAGCCTCAGTCCTGGTGCTCCATTTTTGAAACATTGGGCTCTGGGGGCAGACCAGGTTCAGATTCCAGAATCATCCCTACTCCCCTCTTCATGGCCCCCTTGCCCCCATGCTCCCCTATTCTAACCTCACCTGCCACTTTGTGATCCTCAGACACTTGGAGCCCAGGCCTGCTTCAGAGCCTTTGCCCATGTTCTCCCCTCTTCCTGGTATCCCTCATTGGCCCTCCCTGGGCTCAGGCTTCTTGCCTATAAAATGGGGGTGACAGTGGCATCCCCCATAGGGCTGACTGCTGTGAATTGGGGCCTGCAAGCAGTAGAGTCTATGTTGTCATTGCTGTTTCCAGTTTGAGGCCTGCCAAGGCAGATTTCCTGTTCTTGCCTCATCCTGACCTATAGCTCTACCGTGTGCTGTTGACCCTCAGATGACCCTGAGAAGCAGAGTTCTGGAGGGGTTTATGGCTGCCTGGAGTCACACAGGGAGTCAGGGTTCAACACCGGGACAGCCTGGGCCGGTACACATGGCCCAGCCCCAGACTTACTGTGCCCAATTTCCTCGCAGGCCAGCGGAGTTTGCACCACCGTGGAGACACCCTGGAGACCCTGGTCCTCCTAAATCCATCAGACAAGTCCCTATGTGATGAGGTATGGAATAGTTGTCTCCTGTAGGGAGTAGGCTGCCAGGACCAGAGCCATCCCAAGTCCTGACTTCCTGCCTCCCTGACTTTGTGCTGTTGGAAATCCTCTTGACACCCCATTGCATCACCCCCCTCCAGGAAGCCTCCCCAGGTGGACCCAGCTGCAGCTTATTCCCTCCTCAGGGGTGATGGTGGGAGCAGGTGAAGTCAGGAAAGATTAGAGTTTGGGAGGAAGGAACAGAGTGGGGAATGTCTGGAGGCTGGAAGTCAGGATTTGACTTTTGCATCTTGTGCCTCCCTCGTGGCTGGGCCCCAGGAATTATGTGGATTGACTTCTTAATACTTGTAGCTTGTGGACACTATGCCTTTCTTCCAGTTATCCGTGGGAAAGATGGACAAGCTAGAGCCCCAGGACACCCCTCTAGAGAACCTGGTTCGGGTTGATCCCTTTGATCAGAAATGGTCCTTGAGGAGTTCTGAAGGAGATAGAGCTAGACACAGATACTCTCTTCCCCGTGGCATTGAGGCTGGGCCAGAGAGAGAAGTGGGCTAGAGGGAGTCCAGAAAGGGTATGGTGGGCTTCTAAGAAGAGGAGGCACTGGAGCATGGCTTTGTAGGATGAGCCGCAGGGTAGGGGGGTGAGGGGAGCAGGGCTCAGCAGGAGGCCCAGAGGGTATGCTTCTGGCTTCTAGTTGAGTGCTGGGCTGGGGTGGTTATATGTAAATTTGGGGCTGGGGTCTATTCCAGCATGGGTGTGTGTACAGGCTTTGTCATCACATAGAGTAGGGGCTTTAACAGTCTCCGTCCTCAGCTCCGGAATCTTCTGCTTGACCCTGCCCCTCACAAGCTGCTGGTGCTGGCTGGGCCCTGCTTGGAAGAGACAGGGGAGCTGCTGCTCCAGACGGGGGGCTTCTCGCCCCGCCACTTTCTCCAGGTCCTAGGGGACAAAGAGGTAAGCCACCTTCTCATCTTGCTTCCCCTGGCTCTGAATCCTGACTCCTACCCATTGGGCTGTGTGGCCCTAGGGATATATCTCCCCTGCATCACATCTCTTCTTCTGTGGAATGGTAGCAGTGATACATGTCCCTTCTGTTTGGGGGGCTCAGTTTCCTCACCCACCACAGTGTATGGTTTGAAGCTACGCCTGTAGATCAGTAGACCTCCCAGAGACCTTCAGTGGCACCCCAGGCTCTAGGCTCAGTTGGGTAGGGTCCTTTCTAGAGTCTTTAGTCTGGGTGGAGCAGATGAGGAAAAATAATTGGTAAACGATCTTTTCCCATTATAGAGAATGACAAAATGATGGTGAGATAGGAACAGCATACAGAGGTAGGGGACATGGAAGGTCTCCCTGGAGGGAGCTGTGCTGTAGGAGGAGAACAGGAAGTGCAAGGCCCTGAGGTAGGGAGAGTAAGAGAAAGGGTGGGGAGGGAAGTAGATGGTGAGGCAGGCCCATGTGTCTCTGTGGACCTGGGGGAGGGCTGGGTTTTGTCCTAAGGGTGACAAGGGTTGGGCAAGGGATTCTCCGCCCCAGGAGGCAGCAGGATGGGGGTGTCCTGGCCTAGTTTTCCTAAGGGGCTGGGTATTGCCTGGTTCCAGGGGCTAATAATCATTACCTCCTGCAGATCCGGGATCTCCTGGCATCCTCGCCCCCACCTGCAGACCTGCCCAAGCTGACTATCACCTGCCCGACCTTTGGTGACTGGGCCCAGCTGGCACCTGAAGTGCCTGGCCTCCAGAGCGCACTCCAGCTGCAATGGAACCCCCCCATGCAGCTGCCGGCGTCTGAGGGCCTACGCGAGTTCCTGGAGTATGTGGCAGAGTCCCTGGAGCCACCATCTCCCTTTGAGCTGCTTGAGCCGCCGGCATCTGTGGGCTTCCTCAGGCTCGCCCGGCCCTGCTGCTACATCTTCCCTGGCGGCCTCGGCGATGCAGCCTTCTTCGCTGTCAATGGCTTCACAGTGCTGGTCAATGGTGGCTCCAACCCCAAGTCGAGCTTTTGGAAGCTGGTGCGGCACCTGGACCGGGTGGATGCTGTGCTGGTGACCCATGCAGGCGCCGACAGCCTCCCAGGCCTCAACAGTCTGCTGCGGCGCAAGCTGGCAGAGCGTGAGGAGGCAGCGGCTGGTGGGGGCTCCGGGGATGACCGGCTGCGCAGGCTTATCTCCCCCAACCTGGGGGTCGTGTTCCTCAATGCCCGCGTGGCCACCTCCCGTCTGGTGAGCGGCGAGGACGAGGCAGAGCTGGCCCTGAGCCTCCTGGCCCGGCTGGGCATTACACCCCTGACTCTGAACCGCGGGCCGCTCCCAGCTGAGCCCACTGTGCTCTTTCAGAAGATGGGCGTGGGCCGGCTCGACATGTATGTACTGCACCCCCCTGCTGCTGGAGCTGAGCACACACTGGCCTCCGTGTGCGCCCTGCTAGTGTGGCACCCCGCAGGCCCCACTGAGAAGGTGGTGCGCGTGCTGTTCCCTGGCTGCACACCACCTGCCCGCCTCCTGGATGGCCTGGTCCGCCTGCAGCACTTGGGATTCTTGCGGGAGCCCGTGGTGACTCCCCAGGACTTGGCGGGGCCTCGAAGAGCTGAGAGCAAGGAAAGCGTGGGCTCCCGGGACAGCTTAAGAAGAGAAGGCCGGATAACAGCACTCACCAGGTCTTCCCAGGAGCGCCCTGGAGTGGCCCGGAAGGACCCGCCTCGAGTTGAGGGCCCCCGCAGGGCTGAGAAAGAAGCCAAGGTCCCCCGGGAGGTGAAGAAGGACCCCAAGCTAAGCGCCCCTCGGACCCAGCCCCGGGAGGTACGCCGGGCAGTCTCCGCTTCTGTTAATGTGAAGAAGGCGGGTGCCCAGGCGGCCCCCAGACCCCGCAAAGCACCCAATGTCCCCCGCCCAGGTGCCCCACCAATGGAGAATGGGCCCCACAGCCCCCCCAGCTTCCGGTGTGGGGAGGCCAGCCCCCCAGCAGAGGTCTATAGTTCCCCAGCTCCCCAGCTGGTGGCCACACCCAGCCAGGAGAGCAGCCTGGAGCTGGGGCTGAGCCCAGCTGGGGAGGAGAAGACCCTGGAGCTGCTTTTGGATGCTGGCACACCCCGGCCTCACACACCCTCACCTACTGGAGCCCAGCAGGGCCCAACTGAAGGCAGTGGGCGACTGTCACTGAGCCCGCTGCGCGGCGGGGAGGCTGGGCCAGATGCCTCACCCACAGTGACCACACCCTCGCTGCCAGCTGAGGTAGGCTCCCCACACTCCACAGAGGTAGACGAGTCCCTGTCCGTGTCCTTCGAGCAGGTGCTTCCGCCACCACCTGCCACTGCGAGCGAGGCTGGGCTGAGCCTCCCACTCCGTGGCCCCCGGGTACGGCGATCAGCCTCCCCACATGATGTGGACCTGTGCCTGGTGTCACCTTGCGAGTTTGAGCACCGAAAGGCTGTGCCCATGGTGCCAGCACCCGCATCCCCTGGCAGCTCAGATAGCAGTGCTCGGTCCCAGGAGCGGGCGGGCGCTCCAGGGGCCGAGGAGACGCCACCCACATCCGTCAGTGAGTCCCTGCCCACCCTGTCTGACTCAGACCCCCTGCCTGCCGCCTCTGGCACCGCGGACTCAGATGAGGACATGGAGGGCTTTGGGGTCCCTCGCCGTGACCCGCTGCCCGAGCCTCTCAAGTTCCCCCCACCGCTGCCCACCCCACCCAGCATATGCATGGTGGACCCTGAGATGCTGCCCCCTGAGCAGGCACGGCTGACAGAGGGCCTCAGCCGCACCCGGAAGTCCCTGGCTCGCCCCAACCCCAGCACTGCTGCTCCCAAAGCCACTGCAGCGAGCACTGCCAAAACCAAGGGACTGGCTGGTGGAGACAGGGCCAGTCGGCCGCTCAGCACCCGGAGTGAGCCCAGTGACAAGGGAGGTCGGGCACCTCTGTCCAGAAAGTCCTCAGTCCCAAAGACGACCACTCGGGGCCCACCTGGTGAGTACCCAAGAGCTGGCATCCTACAGTGTTACTGGCTCAAGTCTTTGTTCCATACTTGCTGTGTGGTCTCAGCCACACCTGCCATCCTCTCTGGGCCTCCGTTTCTCACATAAAATGGAAATTCTGCCTCACTGTTTAGGCACTTGTAATTCCTAGGCACTCAAGCATTGCTGTCAGTGGAAACATAAAGTGGGCATATCTGTCGTCATGAACTTGAGCCCTAGTAAGAAGAAATAGGTGAAATTAATTTTAATAGTATATTTAACCATTTTGTGTGGAGGTTCCCAATCCCACCACCACCAGGTTCGATGATTGGCTGGGAGGACTTGGTTGACAGTTCTCCTGATGGCTGAATTGTATTATTAGAGCAAAAGGATACAGAATAGAATCATTGAGGGCAAGGGGCACAGGCGGAGGTGGGGCCCCCTGGGGGGGGGGGCGGGAGGGGGAAGCCAGGCACAGGCTTCTAGAGCTATCTCCCAGCATAGTCACACCATGTGCTTCAATGCCGAAGCAGGGAGCCAAGATGACCCATGTGAAGTGGTGTCTACCAGGGAGGTCTGTAAAAGACACAGTGCCCAGGGTTTCTGGGGGGTGCTGATTACATTGGCACCCTCTGCCTGACACGCACCCAAATTCCAGACTCCTCAGAAAAGGGGGAGCAGGGGTTCAGCAGGAGCCGCAGTGCTGCAGGACAGGTGAGCACACAGGCCACCCTTGTCACTCAGTGGGGACCTCTCTGAGATTTAAATTCCCGAGACTGCAGCCAAGGGCCACTCTGGAAGCAGACCTTTCTAAGGCTAGCAGTCTCAGGTATGCCAGGCTAACTTTTCTCCTGGTTTTCCTTAGTTGTGATGAAATGTATGCAACATGGCGCCAGTTGCATTAAGTACATTCACATTGTTGTGCAGCCATCCTTGCCCTTGCTCTCTAGGACTCTTTCTGTCTTGCAAAACTGAAATTCTGTCCCCCTTAAATACTAACTCCCCATTCCTTCTCTCCTCCTCCCCAGCACCCACCATTCTACTTGGCTGTTTCTATGACTTAGGTACTCTAGGCATCTCCTGTGAGTAGAATCGTACTCTATTATCTTATTTCATACTCGGTCTTATTTCACTCTAGTAGAATGTTTCTGTGGTTTATCCATCCTGTAGCCTGCGTCATAACCCGCCCCTCCTCCGCCTTTTTTTTTTTTTTTTTTTTTTTAAGGACATTCCTTCCTTGGGTGCCTGGTGGCTTAGTTGGTTAAGCGTCTGACTCTTGATTTCAGCTCAGGTTATGATCTCAGGTCATGATCTCAGGGTTGTGAGATCAAGCCTCACATCAGGCTCAGTGCTCAGTGAGGAGTCAGCTTGAGATTCTCTCTCTCCCTCTGCCCCTCCCTCTGCTCATGCTTCTCTCTCTCAAATAAATAAAATATTTTTTAGTGATGCTTGGGTGGCTCAGAGGTTGAGCATCTGTCTTTGGCTCAGGTCATGATCCCAGGTTTGGGGATCAAGTCCCACATTGGGTTCCCCATAGGGAGCCTGCTTCTCCCTCTGCCTGTGTTTCTGCCTCTCACTCTGTATCTTTCATGAATAAATGAATAATATCTTTAAAATATACATATATATATATATTTTTTTAAATATCTGGGGCGCCTGGGTAGCTCAGTTCAGTGTCTGCCTTCTGCTTGGGTCATGGTCCTGGGATCAAGCCCCATGCCAGACTCCCCCTGCTGCTTCTCCCTCTCCCTCTGCCTCTCTCCTCTGCTTGTGCACACGTGTGCTCTGTTTCTCTCTTCCTTAAATAAAGTCTTAAAAAAAAAATTTCCTTCCTTTTTAAGGTTGAGTAACATTCCATTGTGTGGCTGACCATATTTTGTTTATCCATTCACCCGTTAATGGACACTTGAGTTGTTTCTACCTTTTGGTTGCTGTTGGTTGAATCATACTGCTTTGAACATGGTTGGACAAATACCTCTTGGAGACCATGCTTTCAAGTCTTTTGGGTATATTCCCAGAAGTAGGAGTGCTGGATCACATGGCAATTCTATTTTTGATTTTTCTAGGAACCACCATACTGTTTTCCACAGCGGCTGCACCATTTTACATTCCCACGAACAACGCAGAAAGATTTTAGTTTCTCCACATCCTTGCCAACACTATTTTCTGAATTTTGATAGTAGCCATGTGATGGGTGTTATGAAGCTTTTGCTTTGTTCTAAGAGCTTTATGGTTTTGGCTCTTACATTTTATTCCTTGATTAACTAATTTTTTTTTTTTTTTAAGATTTTATTTATTCATGAGAGACACAGAGAGAGAGGCAGAGACATAGGCAGAGGGAGAAGCAGACTCCTCGCAGGGAGCCTGATGTGGGTCTGGAGCCGGATGTGCGACTCCCATCCCGGGACTGGGATCACGCCCTGAGCAGAAGGCAGACGCTCAACTGCTAAGCCACCCAGGCGTCCCAATGAATTAATTTGTTTAAAAAAGATTTTATTAATTTATTCATGAAAGACACTGAGAGGCAGAGACGTAGGCAAAGGGAGAAGTCTGGACTCCAGGATCACAACTTGAGCTAAAGGCGGATGCTCAGCTGCTGAGTGACCCAGGTGCCCAAGCCTAGAAGAGTTTTAATTACTGATTCAATCTCCTTACTAATAATAGATCTGTTGAGCTTTTCTGTTTCTTTGTGATTCGGCCTTAGTAGGTTTTGTGTTTCTAGGAATTTGCATATTTCTTCCAGGTCATCCAGTTTGTTGGTTGTGCAGCTATTCATGCTACTCTCTTACTTACTGCCTTTACGTCTGTAGAGTCAGTAGGAGTGTCCCCACTCTTCTGATCTTCGGAAGTTGAGTCTTCTTTTTTCTTAGTCTAGTAAAGGGCTGTCAATTTTGTTAATCTCTTTGAAGAACCAACTTGCGGTTTTGTTGATTATCTTTTATGTCTTTCTAGTCTCAATTTTAAAAATTTCTGCTTTTATCTTTACTATTTGATTTTTTTCTGCTACCTTTGGATTTCTCTTTGTTCTTTTTCTAATTCTTGGGTTGCAAGGTTGTCATGTTGAGATTTTTTTTTTTAAGATTTTATTTATTTATTCATGAGAGACACAGAGAGAGGCAGAGACACAGGCAGAGGGAGAAGCAGGCTCCATGCAGGAAGCCTGACGTGGGACTCGATCCTGGGACTCCAGGATCACGCCCTGAGCTGAAGGCAGACGCTCAATCGCTGAGCCACCCAGGTGTCCCGAGATGTTTTTTAATATAAACATTTATAGGTATAAACTTCCCCTTTGTCTCTGTTTTCTCTCAGAGATTGTCTTTCAGCAGTCAGGTCACAGTGGGTCTCTCTGAGGTCATCCCACTTGGAACCTGTTGAGCTTTTTGGACATTCATACGCACGCCTTGCATCAATTACAGCAAGTTAGGGCCATTATTTCTTCAAATAATCATTCTGCCATTTTCTCTCCTGGGACTCCGACCTGTGTATTGGCCCTTTTGATGGTGTCCAACGAGTCCCTTAACCACTGTTCACTTTCTTCGGTCTTACTCTCTGTGTTCCTCAGACTTGATCAGTGCCATTGTCCTGTCATTAAAAATCGCTGTTTAAATCATGAATCAAATTCCTCTCGTGAATATTTCATTTCAGTTGTACTTCTCAGTTGCAGAATTTCTTTTGGATTTACTTTTTACATTTTCTATATCCTTAATGTTTCTGTTTTGTTCATGCAGCATTCTCTTGCAGTCTTCCTTTCTTTCTGTGAGCATCTTTAAGACCATCGTTTTAGGGGATCCCTGGGTGGCTCAGCTGTTTAGTGCCTGCCTTAGGCCCAGGGCGTGATCCTGGAGTCCCGGGATCGAGTCCCACATCGGGCTCCCTGCATGGAGCCTGCTTCTCCCTCTGCCTGTGTCCCTGCCTCTCTCTCTCTCTTTCTCTCTCTATGTCTCTCATAAATAAATAATAAAATAAAATCTTAAAAAAAAATCGTTTTAAAGTTTTTATCCAATGAGCCAGCCATTTGGCCTTTCTCAGGAGTGGTTTCTGGGGTTTTTTCCCCTTTTTTTCCTTTGACTAGGTTTTGCCTTTCCTGTTTCTTTGTATGCCTTGTGATTTTTGCTGTTGTTGAAAACTGGACATTCAAATTTAATAATGTATTAACTCTGGAGATCCAAATCTCCCCCTCTCCCAGAGGAAGGTTTGTGTGGCTTCTCTGGTTAATTGATGTGTGCTGCCTCTGTGCTGAGGGTCAGTCTGAGGTGGAAACCAAGGGTCTTCTCAAGTCTTCTCTGAGTCTGCACCTTTCTCCACGTGCATGGTGACCACCCTAAATCTCTTTTTAAATGTTTTAATTCCAGTATTATATTAGTTTTGGTGTTAAATTAGTTTCAGATGTACAATACAGTGATTTAATGCAGTGGGTTTTGAATGGCATAGTCCTTACGTGTTTGGCTCCCGAAGGGGGAAAACAAAAAATGAAGGGAGGTGGGAGGGAGGAAAAATGTTCCCAGTCCTCTCAGTCTCACATAAGAGGAGGAGGGGCTGCCCGTATGACTATTGTCTGGGTCAGGAGACAGATTCCTTGCTTCCTGCCGCATCAGCATCCCTGAATCCTGCTGAGTTCAGTCTGCCCTGCGTGCTACTGTATCAGAATATTCCAACGTGTCCATGTCCTCCATATGAAAAATTACTATCTAGTTCCTCTTCTTGTTGCCACACTAAGTCTTGGGTGCCTGGCATGTGCTTTGCACGCCCAGCTCATCTTGGCTAGTACCTGCCCCATTCTAGTGCTTGGTGACCCCTGCTGGAGGGCGGGGGGTGGGGGGTGGGGGGTGGGCAGCGATGAAGGTTGGCAGTGATAGTAACATGAGCTTGTGTCCCTGAGTGCTTCTCACCTATTCCAGGTGCGTGGGTGGCCCTGCCCTACAGAAGCTGACCATGTCTCTGGCTTCTCTCGCCCTGTCAGTTCCTAGCGTCAGTGTCCATCTGAGCTGCCACCTCTTATCCTTCTTGGGCTCATTCCAAGACAGGCACCTAGTGGGCCCCTGTGAGCTTAAGCAGGTCGGGGGTCCCCAGCACAGCAGCAGATGGCAACCCCAGCCTGTGGGCAAGGCTAGCAGCTGGAGGCTGAGTCCTCCAAGGCCCTGTCTGCCGGGGCACTTGGCCACTTGGGGTCTCCTCCTCCTACTGGATCCGATAGAATGACCCTCCATGCTAATGTCAGCAAACTGTGTCTTCAGAAGGCCGGAAGCTTTACAGGCCAGATGGTCTCTGCCCCAACGACTCAGCTCTGCCCTTTGGCATAACCGCAGCTTAGTATATAACCAAATGGGCAACCTGGTAAAACTACATTTCCAAAAGCAGGCAGTGCTGTCATTTGGCTGTCCTTGCTCTACCCCTGCCCTCCTGCGCTGAGGCTTCTACCCATGTTCCCCTAGTCTTCTCTTCGTTGTTCTACCTCTTTGCCTCCTGTCTCCCCTGTGCCTTCCATAGCTATGGTGGCTTTCTCTTCCTGAGTCTTAAGGTCCTCACCACCGCTGCACCTAGCTATGGGTGAGGGAGGTCACTGGCCCCAAGCTGAGGGATTCATGCATTCTGCAAGTGCCCTGACAGCCTCTGGATGCATACCCTGAGCTTGGCAATGTTATGATTCTAAGATGCCAAGCATCTGGCCGGGTTCCTATGCCCAAGATCCAGGTATGTCCTCAATCAGTTGATTCTGAGACACACCTGGGACTGGTGGCCTCATCCTCTTTGCACAGGCTCTGGATTCAGAGCCATAGATGAGGCTTTGCGAGAGCCGTGCCACATCCTGGGTCTCCCTCTTGCAATTCTGCCCCTCCCACACCCACTCTATCTCCCCATTGCCCTTGAGGACGGGTATTTTTGTCTCTCTCGGTTAGTGCCATGTCCCCAATGTCTGATGCCCAGGAGGGCTTGATAAATGTTCCTTGAATAGTTGAACAGATGGGCGCTGCAGAAGCAGCACATTGTTCTAGGTACTGGCTGCTTTGGGAGCTTAAGCTTGAAAACCTCCTCTTCCAGGAAGCCCTCCCTGATTGTCCCTTCATACCTTCCCTTACCTCTGGCCCTGGGTATGTCTGTGACCAGTGACTAGCCAGGGAGGGTCCAGGCACTGAGGGTATGACCATGGGTATTTGCAGAGTTCATTGAGTAACTTCCCATGCCAAGGAGAGCTAATCAACTATAAGATAGATCAGGCCTTCTCCTGGGGAGGGGGAGCTACTTGGGGGAGGTGTAGGGAGAGCTGGGAGCCTCTCCCTGGGCTCTGGTTCTCAGCCTCTTCCTGGTCCCAGGAGCTCAGGACTGACCCCGTCCTTCTTGCCCACAGGGTCAGCTGGCAGCCGGCCAGGTGGGTCAGCAGCCCCTCCAGGGTCCCCCGTCTACCTTGACCTGGCCTATCTGCCCAGCGGGAGCAGTGCCCGGCTAGTGGACGAGGAATTCTTCCGGCGGGTGCGTGCACTCTGCTATGTCATCAGTGGCCAGGACCAGCGCAAGGAAGAGGGTATGCGGGCCGTCCTGGATGCACTACTTGCGGGCAAGCAGCAGTGGGACCGTGACCTCCAGGTACGTGACCACCCCAGGGTCTCAGACAGTCTTAGCACGAGGCCTCCTGATCTTCCTGTCGAACTTAGTCTTAGGAGGTCTGTGTGACCTTCACCCACCCACAGAGGGAGTGGGGCCCAGGGAGACAAAGCTGTGTCCCCAAGGCCACAGAAATGAGGGTGAGAGTCAAAGTCCCACCAGGACTCTTCCTGTTGCTTCCACTTTGTCTGCAGCAGCCTGGGTGCAGGGCAGGGCTGGTGTGATCCCCTCCCCTGACCCTCCGGGCCCTCAATCATCCCAGTTGTGAGAATTAGCCAGAAGGAATAGGTGATGTCTGTGCAGTTGACAAAGTTGAAAATTGACTGTGGGCTGGCTTTGTCTCCAGAGGAAGCCTTGAAGCAGATCTTTGGAGGATAAGGCAAGTTTGGGAAGAAGCAGGAGCTTCCGAGCACCTGGCCACCCATGCAGGGTGTGAGTGAGCCCACTCCCAGCCTTACGGGGAACCCACATGGCCCCTGCTCCTCCTGCAGCTTGTAGAGAGCTGGGAGGGAGAGTTTGAGGCACGGGGTGGCAGTAGAAAAAGCCTGCTATGGGCAAGGGAGGAGCCAGAGGGAGGCCTAGTCTCCTGTGTTGTGAGAGGGTCCCTGGGGTGCCGTGGGGAAGAGAAGGGACTTTGGGGATGGACTGGCCACCAGCTACAATCGTCCTGGCGACAGAGAAAGGAAGCAGAGCAAATGGGTTCAGAGAAGGGCCTTGGGTGCCAGGAGTGGAGCAGGGGCTGGGCCAGGAGGGGAGGGTGCACCCCCTCACTGTCAGTCCATCTGTCTCACCCGCAGGTGACCCTGATCCCCACCTTCGATTCAGTGGCAATGCACGAGTGGTACGAGGAGACTCATGCTCGGCACCAGGCGCTGGGCATCACCGTGCTGGGCAGCAATAGCACCGTGTCCATGCAGGACGAGGCCTTCCCCGCCTGCAAGGTGGAGTTCTAGCTCCGTTCCCGACACCCACCCCCTCAGCCCAGAATCTGCCACTGTCCCGAGATTCCCCTGCATCAGAAATAAACCAGGTACTCCACTCAGCTGTGGCCTTGGTTCCTTCTGCTGACAAGAGACTTGGCAGCATCTGGGACAGTCATCACCACTGCCCAGGCCCCCAGGTTGGGGGATCCCCAGGAGCCAGGGGATGCCCAGGTCAGGCACACTCTGACCTCCACCTCGCAGATGGGAAAACCCCGGCCCAGGGGAGGGTGGCCTCTCTGGAAATGCTGCTGACTGTGGCCTCCAGCCTGACCTGGTGGTGACCGTGAGAGGCTGATTTTACCAGTGGGGAAGCTTGTTCCCCTGGGCAGCTGCTGGACCCCCACCTCACACACACATGCATCAGTGACCAAGGTGAGATTTGAACCCCAGGGGCCCCATGCTCCAAAGCTAGAAAACAGGTTACTTTCTGTTCCTAGAGATAATTGATGCTCATGGCAGGAGAGTCACACACTACAGAGAGCCCTTAAAGAAGAATCTGAAGCCCAAAGGGTAGACTGCATCAATGCCTGAAGGCCCCCTTCTCTGCATGTATGATGATACCTGGCCATAACATTAGAGAAGATGCCGTGCGTGCTGACCCAGAAAGCATATGCCTGAGTCCTGTCTCCTGGTATCTGGGGGTGTGACCATGTAGAGAGGTGCAGTTAAGTGAAGGGTCTTAGGATTATCTGGATGGGCCCTGAATCCAATGACAGGTGTCTTTATAAGAGACAAAGAGGAGAGACACAGCCAGAGAGAGGAAGGCCAGGTGGATTTTGGGCCCAGGGGCCACAGGCTGAGGATCACTGGAGCCTCCAGAAGCTCGGAGTGGTGAGGAGTGATCCTCCTCTAGAATTTTCTGAAGGAACTGACCCTGCTGACACCCTGATTTCGGAGTTGTTCTTCCAGAAGTGCTCAAGAGTGAAATGTTTGTGGCCATTTGTGACAGTGGCCCCAGAGTGGCGGGCACACCACTCTCTTCCCTGGATGTGGTGGCCTGAAATCCCCACCTGTGGCTGCCTATGGCCTCCTACAGCCGACTCCTCCCTGCAGTCACATCCGGCACTGGCTCAGCACGGTCAGGCTGCTTGAACCAAAGCCCCAGCAGCTTCAACACTGACACTCACTTCTCACAGCCCTGGAGGCTGGAAGTCAGGGTGCCAGCACAGTCGGGGTCTGCTGAGGATACCTCCTGGCTTGCAGCTGGCTGTCTTCTGGCCAGGTCCTCACGTGGAGAGGGACGGGATGTGGGGACACATTCTCTCATACCTCTTCTTAGAGCACCAATCCTAGTGCGAGCCCCCCACCTCCACTACCTGATGATCTCCCAAAGTTCCCACATCCACAGACCCCCCTCACGATGGGAAGTAGGGCTTAAACATAGGAATTGGCAGAGGTGGGAGGTTGTACTGGTTACGTCCCAACCTGTCAATATCCAGTGTGTTCTTGGACTGGCCTCTGTGGTGCTGACTGTAGGACACCCTTCAGCAACAACCATCAGGAAACAAAAAAGTAAAGGCTCATTCCTTACAAGACCTGGAAGATTGTACAGCACCCCAGGGCCACACAGTGAGGAGGTGGAGAACAGAGAGAGAGCCACCTGTTCACTGGCTGGGCCTCTGCTTTTACTGGGGTTCACAATGGGAGCCTGGGTCTCCCAGGGCTCATTGTTTATTGATAAACCTTTTTTTTTTTTTTTTTTTTTTTTAAATTTTATTTATTTATGATAGTCACATAGAGAGAGAGAGAGAGAGAGGCAGAGACCCAGGCAGAGGGAGAAGCAGGCTCCATGCACCGGGAGCCTGACGTGGGATTCGATCCGGGGTCTCCAGGATCGCGCCCTGGGCCAAAGGCAGGCGCCAAACCGCTGCGCCACCCAGGGATCCCTGTTTATTGATAAACCTTAAACATAGGAGTGGGAATGTAAAATGCCAGAAGGGGGGAAAAAAGAAGTGGCCCCAAGGGCCAGTTATCAAAACCAAGGAGCGCCTGGGTGGCTAAGTCAGTTAAGTGTCTGCCTTCAGCTCACGTCATGATCCCAGAGCTCTGGGATCGAGCCCTGTGTCAGGCTCCGAGTCTGCTTCTCCCTCTCCCTCTGCCCCTTGCTTGTGTGTTCTCACTCTCTGCCAAATCCTAAGAAAACAAAAAATAAAAAACTCAAGACCCCTCAAATAAAGGAGCCTCAGTGTGGGGAGGCAACCTGGCTCTTTTTATCTAGTAGTGTGGCTGACAAACAGGTTTATTCCAGATAGCCATCTTTGAAGCAGATGCCTGGGCACTCAAAGCTTAAGTCAGACACTTGTGTTACAAGAAGGAAAAAAAAAAAAAAATGGACTGGGCTCGCACCCCACAGGACACACAGTTCAGTCCAGAGTTGTCAGGGCGGTAGCAGGTGGGGAGATGGCTACAAAGGATTGGTGTGGGGGACCTCACTGCTTCCTGTAAGGGCCAGGTGTCTGGCTGTCATCATGTGGCATGTTGGGGCTGGATGGGGCCAGGCTTCCCAGGCGGGAAGCGCAGACGGACCTCAGGAGTGCCCACACCAGACCCCCCAGGGACGGAACTTCCCAGGGTGCCGTGGGTGATGCCACGGCTAAGCTCAGCACACAGCACACAGCGGGAAAGGGAGCAGCGGTCTGGGGGTGCTGCTCAGCACATGGGGCCTGGGTCTGCCACCCTGCACCCACTTGTTTGCCCCTGTACCTGCCTCTTACCACACTTACAGGGAAGCGAGAGTGCTCGTGCCACGCCCGGCCAGGTGTTTCGTGTCCAGTAAAGCCGGCATGGCTGCTGCTACTCCAGGACAGGCAGGCTATAGCCCTCTGCCCGCTTTTTCCTGTTGCCAGGTAAGGGTGGGCTTCTGAGCCCCGGGCCTCAGGGTGGGTCTCTGTAAACAGGAGGCCACATTGCCGAGTTTGCACTTTGGCCAAACTGTCCAGTGACGGGTACTGCCTCCCATCCTCAGTTCATCTGGTGTATTACCAGGAGGTTTTCTAAAATGAATTTATCCATAATAAGCTGCTTCCACTGTTTTATATGTATGTCTTTTCCTCATTTATACATCATAATTCTGTTTTTTAAATACACTTAAATTTTTTTTTAATTGTGCTTAAAAAAACATTTACCATCTTAACCATTTTTTTATTTATTTTAATTTTTATTTATGATAGTCACAGAGAGAGAGAGAGAGAGAGGCAGAGACACAGGCAGAGGGAGAAGCAGGCTCCATGCACCGGGAGCCCGATGTGGGATTCGATCCCAGGTCTCCAGGATCGCGCCCTGGGCCAAAGGCAGGCGCCAAACCACTGCGCCACCCAGGGATCCCTACCATCTTAACCATTAAGCTTTTGTGGTAAGCTTTTTTTTTTTTCCAGATTGACCTCAATTTCATGATCATTTTTTTCTGTAAACATTTTATTTTTATGGTTTTCAAACCATGGTTTTTAAATGTCTTTTGCACTATGAGAGGCCTATCTTGCAGCTGGCACAAATTCTCCCATGATATTTTTCTCTATTTATAATTTTAACTTTTATTTTTATCCTACTAGTACTTATATAGGAATAAAGAGAGATGGAGGGGTTGCTCCAGCCCAAAGGGCCATCTGATTGTCCCCAGGCTGGGTACAGGTTTGAAACACTCCCTCCTCCCTGAATAAGACCCTAGTGTGTCGGCGTCTGTTTCTGCATCTGCTCTAATCCATCACCAGCTTTTCTGGTCCTCTCCAGGCTATTTCATTGGTGTAGCCCTGTGTGTCTTAATAGGTCCTCAGCAGGTTCTTTCTCCTTCATTTTATTTTTTCCCTTCATAAATTCCCAGCTGTTTTCACATGCTCATTCCTCTTAGAGTTCTAGAAACTACACAGAAGGGGCCCAAACACACGCTAAAAGAAATGCTACAGAGGCGCCTGGCTGGCTCTATCAGTACAGCAGGTGATCCCTTGATCTCGGGGTTGTGAATCTGAGCCCCATGTTGGATGTGGAGATTACTTAAAAAAGTAAAATCTTTAAGAAATATTATAAACTTCTGCTTTTGACCATATCGTAGACTAGATTCTCATGCTGATCATCCAAGAAAAACAATGAAAATTGCTGGGTAAAAATGAGTTAAATCCTGATTACTGTGTCAGTGAGCCACCAGAGGATAAGAAGCAAGAGCCCCAGGAAGGAAGCAGCTTTTGTGTTACACGAGGTGGGTTTGGTCTTCTGTTTTCATGGACTTCAAAATGGTGGGTCTGTTAAGTCAAGACCTCAAAGAGTGAAGTCAAGGGACACCTGGATGGTTCAGTGGTTGAGCATCTGCCTTTGGCTCAGGTCATGATCCCGGGTCCTGGGATCGAGTCCTGCGTCAGGTTCCCCACGGGGAGCCTGCTTCTCCCTCTGTCTGTGTCTCTGCCTCTCTCTGTGTCTCTCTCCTGAATGAGTGAATGAATGAATGAATATCTTAACAACAACAAAAAGTGAAGTCAAAATCAAAATAAGATTTTCAAAAAAAAAAAAAGATTTCCCAGGAATGGAAAGGAAACTTGGTTGTCTCTGGCCTGGCTGTTGGGAGGAAGAGGGGAAAGAATCTAGTGTGAATGGTGAGCTTGCTTGAGTCTGCAGCTCCAGCGTTACCTGGGTGGCCAGAGGCCTCCAGTGGACGAAACGGTTTAAAGTTGTCCAAGGTGATGATGACCCTGGAGGTCTGCTGGATGGGCCTTCAACCCCCATCACATCCCAGAAACTAGGAACCTGCATCGAAACTCACAACCTGTCCCTGTGGGTGGGAGCCAGGGGACACTAAGGCAGCAGAGACTTCCATTGTCAGCATCATCAGACCCAGAATCTGTGTTTAACCCTGAGGTGTGAACAAAGAGCAAGACATTTGTAGAAGAGCCAAATAGAACTAAGAGAAATTATCAAATGATGAAGGTTTTGAACGCTGGATGCGACTAACTGGATTTGAGCTAGCTGAAGAGAAAACTGGTGAGCTAGAAGATGGGTGCAGTGAATTTCCCAAACATGGGAAGAGAGGGAAAGTTAAGAGATGGAGAGAGCAGAGGCAAACTCTGAAGAGGGTGAAGGCAGAGAATTTTCCAGAACTGATAAGACACCAATTCACCAGGACTCAGAAAGCTAACCACATCCCAAGCAAGGTGTATATACGTGTGTGTGTGTGTATATGAATGTATATGTGTACATATGTATATATATAAAATAGCTGACTTGGGCCTGAAAACCAAAGTCACCAAGAAAAGTAAGAATGACGATGGAGAGGCAACTTCTCAGTCCCACTGCCCGGACCTGGGGACACCACTTTCAGGGCTCTGAGAGAAAGCAGCAGCCCAGAGATGCTCACCCCGCAAAAATATCTCTTGAGAAGGATAGAGAAGCGAGCCTCTTGCTAAACAAAATTCTAAGGGAACTGTTTTAGGCAGAAAGAAAAGGAACCAGGCAGGAGGGCTGACATGCAGGAGGAGAGAGTAAGCAAAAAGGTGGGAAGTGCAACTGAAGAAACCTCACTTTCAGTAGCAAGAATTTGTAATGTCCAACGTGGAGGATTAAAGTCTCAATTAAATTAGACAACAATGGGGGTACCTGGGTGGCTCAGCCAGCTGACTGTTGGCCTTTGGCTCAGGTCATGATCCCAACGTCCTGGGACGGAATCCTGCATTGGGCTCCCTGCTCAGCGGGCATCTGCTTCTCCCTCTGCTTCTCCCTCTCCCTCTGCTCCTCCCCTCTGCTCGTGTGCTTTCTCTCTTTCAAAACAATAAATAAATAAATATTTAAAAAAAAACATAAATAAATTAGGCAACAATGGCAAAAAACAGTTGAGTGGAGTAAGGTTTTAAAATCCTTGTGTAAGCATGCCTCATTTTACTGGGTTTTTACAAATTGAAGGCAACTCTGCGTTCAACAAGTCAATCAGCACTTTTTTCCCAACAGCATCTGCTCACTTTGCATCTCTGTCACATTTTGGTAATTCTCAGCAATGTTTCAAACTCTTACTATATTTGTCATGGTGGTCTGTGATCAGTGGTTACAACTCTGAAAGCCCAAATGATGTTTAGCATTTTTCAGCCATAAAGTATCTTTTAATTAAGCTATGTGCTTTTTTCGGGACACTTGGCTTGGCTCAGTGGTTGAGCATCTGCCTTTGGCCCAGGGCGTGATCCTGGAGTCCCAGGATCGGGTCCCACATGGTGCTTCCTGCGTGGAGCCTGCTTCTCTCTCTGCCTGTGTCTCTGCCTCTCTCTCTCTCTCTCTATTTCTCATGAATAAATAAATAATATCTTTAAAAAAATAAAGGTATGTGCGTTTTTTGGACACAATGTTATTGCACAATTAGTAGACTACGTGTGGTGCAAATATAACTTTTATAGGCACTGGCTGGAAGACCTCAAATTTCATTTGACTGGCTTTATTTGAATATTTGCTTTATTGTGGTTATGGTCTGGAACTGAACCCACAGTATCTCTGAGGTATGCCTGTATTGTTTGAGGGGAGTAGGACACATTACTTGGTTGAGTGGGGTAGAAAATATTAATAGTTAAAGTAAATACAAGGAAAATAGAGCCAGTCTATAATTTCCAAACTAGTAGGGGGCAAAAAATTGGAATTAAAAAGAATTAATCCAAAATAATTCTTCCATAGCAAAGGAGGTTCAGGTAACCCAAAATAAGATCATGAAAATACATACAATTTGCCAGCAATTACAATAAATGTAACTGATCAAGTTAAAGGACAAAAGATGGTCAGACTGTTATCTTTTTTTAATTCAAATTTTTAAGCTATCTACAAGAAATAACTAAACACTTATGTTTAGATGCTGAAAATTTTAAAAGATGAGAAAAAAATAAACCTGGGAAATGCTAAAGAAACAAAGCTGATATGCTTATATTAATAAAGTTAGATTTTTGTATATTTTTAGAAATAAGGATTATCAAATTAGAGCTTTTAATTCACCAAGAATTACACACAGTTCTAAACTTGTATGCATCTAATAATGGAGCCTCAAAATAAAGTTAAGAACCACTGGAGAGGATAAGTTTATCTTTCTTTTAACCCTATTAGGTTTTCTAACACTGATCTATCCTTACATTCCTAGAAAAAAACTCCACTTTGTATTTTTATTTTTTAAAAAAGATTTTATTTGTTTATTTGACAGAGAGGGAACAAGCAGGGGGAGTAGCAGAAGGAGACAGAGAGGCAGGCTCTCGGCTGAGCAGGGAGCCCGACGCAGAGCTCCATCTCCTGGGACTCCGGGATCATGACCTGAGCTGAAGGCAGATACCCAACCAATTGAGCCACCCAGGCACCCCCAAATTTTTATTTTAATAAACTGGGTGAAGGTGAGGAAGTCTGGGCTTTTGCCCTTAATACTTGGCAGTTCTTTCCCTGCCCTTCAGATTTCTGATGCTGTGTTTCTCAACACCCTCGGTCAGCTCAGCATTAGAGGACTCCTACCACCTACAGCATCAGATGGCCAGGCAAGGAGAGGACATGATGAATCAGGCACAGGTTCCTAAGGGCTTAACTACCAGGAAGTGACATCCCACTTCTCTCATGTCCTTGACCAAAGCAGGTCACATGACTCCACCTGATTCAGGAGCTGAGAGGTTCACTGCTCCCTTGTACCTGGATGCAGAAGGATCAGAAATAGTGGTGAAAAATCAACTGATCACTGATGTTCCCCCAGCGAAGATAGTTTTGTCTTGGTGGGAAGTTGGCAAACGTTTTCTGTAGAGCCAGACAGTAAATTGTTTCAGTGTTCCGGGCCCTGCAGTCTCCGTTCAGACAACTCAACTCTCCCGTTGTAGCTGAACACAAAATGAAATGACTATTCCAATAAAACTGCACAAAGGGGCTGTGGGCTCAATTTGGACTCAGCGGTGGCTTGCCAGCTCCTGCTCTGGGGTGTCTACAGGTGGAAGGGTTTGGGGCCTGGGGTCTCCCTCCTGTCTTCTCTCTCTTCCTCCTCTCTCTCTCTCCCTTTCTCTCTTTTTTTTTTTGTCTCTCTGTGTCTACTTCCTCCCTCTCCCCAATCCCTCCTGACAGCTGTCTGGCCCAGCCTCTGCTCTCGAGTGTGCACTAAAAATATCTCCGCGGCAGCCAAGCACCTGGGGGCCCTGGAGCATGCGCCAGGAGCCGGATGTGCGACCTTGGCCCGGGCACCCACTCTGCACAGCGGGCTCCTGGGCAGCCCCTCTCAGATACGCACCCCGAGCCTGAGCCACGACTGTCCCCTGATTTTTCTATGTTCTTTCAACATCTAGACCACACCTCCAGGCTTCTGCACCCCCAGTATCCTCACCTTGGATGCCACCCCCAGCCATTCATCCATCACCCAAATACTGGATGCCACCCTCATGGGGCAAACCAGCAAGTGCTGGTGTCAGACACATAGGATACAACAACCCATGGTGTCGGGTGTGAGGGGCAGCACAGTGCCAGAGGAGGACCCACCTGCTGCTTGGGGATGAGAGGAGGCCCCATGAGGTTGAGGATGAAGCCACCTTAGGGGAAGAGGGAGAACACAGCTGGCAGAGGGACCCACAGGGCCCCAGGCTTGGTCTTTAAAGAAACCGAGAGAAGACTGGTAATACTGAAGTTCCTCAAGGGGAACCTCAGGGGTGGGGCTGGCCCTACAGCTGCCAGGATGCCCCATGGAGCAGCTGGGACTTCCCCTTCCAGGGGCTGGGGGCACAGCGGTAGGCTTGGGGACTCGGACACTTTCCTGGGAAGATGTGGGCTTTTACGAGGTAATGGTGGAGGAGGGAGGGGTTGCCTCTCCCAGGAAAAGCAGTGCAATAGCTCTCATCTCCCAAGCCTCACCTCCTAGGGGCCCCTCCTCCAGGAAGCCCTCCCTGTTCTCCCTCTGGTTCTGTCCTACCCTACTCCAGGCCCTCCTCTGGCTCTTCTTGATCCACTCCCTTTAAAATGTCACCGTGTCTGCCAGCAAGTCACCCTCCTCTATTTCCTTCTCGTCCATAGTCTGGGGTGCTGCCAGGACAGGAGAAGGCGGGCACCCATCTACACACCATATGTGCCTTTCCCTGCCCAGCACACAGTAGGTGCTCAGGAAATGGTTGTGCTGCTGGTGACCTTGGAGATGTTACTTAACTTCCCTGTGGGCCCCCAGCCCCCTCCTTCCTCTACCTCAGATATAAGAAAATTGCCCTGAACCTCCAGGTGGCCTCAGGCTGTATTGGCAGTGACTGGACCCCAGGTTTCCTTCCCCAACAGACAGCTCTGCATCCTGTCCCGTCATCCCCACAGCATCCTTTTAGGATCCAAGGTCAGGGCAGGTGAGCGCTTCAGCACCAGTGCACCTGAGTCAAGTCTTATCTCTGATAGGTCTTTGGGGTGTGACTCCAGAGAGTAGCTTCTTGTCCTGGAGCCTCAGTCCTCTATCCTGTAAAATATGAATCACTGCCCCCACCCCGTTTACCCTGGCTGGGGCTTGGGGGAGGCCTGTATGGGGAGTGTAAATGCAGTTGGCTCTTATGAGTGGTGCCAGGGCCCCCAGGAAGAAGCTTCCAGCCTGTTGGGGGAGAGGCTGAGCCCAATACAATGCCCTAACCCTGGGGGGTCATCATTGGGCTGGAAGGAAGACTGATCAGGGCTTCTGTGTAGGAACTAAGAGCTAAGCTCCTGGTCAGATGTAGAGCTGGGGGAGAACAATCCAGCCCAGGGCACAGCAGGTGCAAAGGCCCTGAAGTGAGACTGATTTGGTCAGAGACAGGACAGGGCTGTGCACAGGCTTCTGCTGCACAGCTCTAGAGGGTTACGGGGAGGGTGCGGCATCTTTCCTGAGAATGCCAAGCCCTAGGGGATGGTTTGGAGCTGGAAAGGAAGTGATCCCTCCATCTGTCTGAAACCCTCACCCGTGGGCACCGGTCAACATCCTGAAGCCACCACCACATATCTACACTGGAGCAATTAAGCAAACAGAGGGTGGAGGGTGGGAGCCAGATTTCTCACTGTTGCAGTAAGAGGCTAGAGACAGACAAAGGAAGGAGTCTAGAAGAATCCATTTGCTAATGGATTAGGCGTGGAGACATCTGCATGAATTCATGTGTAACTTAATATAGATACACAGTTATATATGGAGATACAGGTCTGTGTATATATACAGATCATATACACATTTTGTGTCCTTGCTCTGTCAGCTGTGAGGGCCTAGAAGCAATGACCCCCACCCCCACCCCAGTAGCAAGCAGCACAGCTAATGCCTAGATCTCTGTTTGTGTTAGCACAGCAGTGTCCCTCTTGTCTGGGGGTTATACGTGCCAGGATCCCCAGTGGGTGCCTGAAACCACGGGTAGTACCGAACCCTAGATCTATACTATGATTTCTCCTGTGCGTACATACCTGTGCTAAAGTTTAATTTATAAATTAGGCACATTATGACAATATATTGTAATAGAAGTTATGTGAATGTGATCTCTCTCTCTCAAATTCTCATCTTGTCCTATACTCGCCCTTCTTGTGATGATGCGAGATGATAAAATGCCCACGTGAGGACATGAAGCTAGGTGAATGACGCAGGCTTTGTGCTGTAGCATGAGGCTGTTGTTGACCTTCTGACCATATGTCAGGACTATCATCTGCTTCTGGACTGCGGTTGATCACAGACCACTGACACTGTGCAAAAGGGGAGACTACTATATTCTCCAGCAAAACGCACTGAGCTGCTCCTAGGAGAGGCTGATTCTAGGATGAGGGGCAGGAAATATATGAGATGAGTGTGATGCATTTTGTAGGGACAAAGTAAGGCCGTGTTAAGAGGGGAAAACCACGGCGGGGGATGGGGGCATGTCAAAGACTCCTGAGCTTCTGATGACCAAAGCTGAAACCATTTGAGCAAAAAACTCAATAAAGTAATATTAGATTTTAACTCAACATACAAAATAAATATTCATAAGTCCATACTGATGTGAATGATCAAAGAGATAAACAGGGAGAAGAGAGGAATTCAGAATAATTTGTGGGGAGAAGTGTGACTCCCCATCCATTGTGTGTGGGTGGCCCATGGTGACTTCCTTCCATAGGGCACAGCATCAACAGGAGGAAGAGAGTCGCTCCACAGTGGAGACACTTGACAGAGGCCACTTCAGGCAGGTGATCCAGGTCAACATCATAGTGAAGAGTCATGCCCATGGCATGTCCTGTGGACTTGGTGTGACAAGCAGAGCACTTCACCTCTGTAGTCCTCCTCAAAGCTGTCACCCCAGGGCCCTGAAAAGACACCAACAAACCACAAATGGGGGATTTCTCACAAGGCACCTGACTAGTTCTTCTCAAAACTGGTGAGGTCATCAAAAACCAAAAAGTCCGGGAAGCCTGGGTGGCTTAGCAGTTGAGCATCTGTCTGCCTTTGGCTCAGGTAGTGATCCCAGGCCTGGAGATCGAATCCCTATGAGGAATCTGCTTCTCCCTCTGCCTAAGTCTCTGCCCTTTCTTTGTGTCTTTCATGAATAAACACATGAAATCTTTAAAAACAACAACAACAACAACAACAACAACAACAACCCAAGAAAGTCTGATTAACTGTCTCACCCCAGAGGTGTTTAAGGGGACTGGATGACTATATGTAATGTGGAGTCCTGGGACAGAGAAAGGATACTAGGGAAAGTGGAGAAAATCTGAATAATATATGGACTTTAGTTAATAATAATGTCCCATTATCGGTTCACTAATTCTGACAAATGTACTATATTAATGAAAGGTGCTAATAATAGGGAAAATTGGGGACGCCTGGGTGGCTCAACGGTTGAGCATCTGTCTTCGGCTCAGGGCATGATCCCTGGGGTCCTGGGATCGAGTCCCACACTGGGCTCCCTGCGTGGAGCCTGCTTCTTTCTCTGACTATGTCTCTGCCTCTCTCTCTCTCTCTCTCTGTGTCTCTCATGAATAAATAAATAAAATCTTTAAAAAAAAGGGGGGAAATTGGGTGTGGGGTACATAAGAACTCTGTACTATCTTCATAATAATTCCGTAAATTGAGGGGATCCCTGGGTGGCTCAACGGTTTGGCCCCTGCCTTCAGCCCAGGGTGTGATCCTGGAGTCCCGGGATCCGGTCCCACGTCAGGCTCCCTGCATGGAGCCTGCTTCTCTCTCTGCTTGTGTCTCTGCCTCTCTCTCTGTGTGTCTGTCATGAATGAATGAATAAAATCTTAAAAAAAAAAAAAAAAACAACCCGTAGATTGAAAACAGCTCTAAAATAAATCGTTTAGGGACGCCTGAGTGGCTCAGCAGTTGAGTGTCGGCCTTCGGCTCAGGTCATGATCCCATCCTGGGGTCCTGAGACAGAGTCTCACATCGGGGTCCTGGCATGGAGTGTGCTTCTCCCTCTGCCTGTGTCTCTGCCTATCTCTCTGTGTGTCTCTCATGAGTGAACAAATAAAATCTTTAAATAAAATAAAATAAAAATAATAAAATAACTCATTTATTATAAACAAATAAACAAACAAACAAAAAAACAGTTGCCAGGGGAGCAGGGACTGTTATGGGCAGGGGTGGAGGCAACAAGAGACCCAAGTAGGAAGCAGAGGCAGCCTACAGGCCTGGTCTCTTGCCACCGGGGCATACAGAAAAATGGACGAGGGGCAGCCCCAGTGGCTCAGCGGTTTAGCACCGCCTTCAGCCCAGGGCCTGATCCTGAAGACCTGGAATTGAGTCCTACATCGGGCGCCCTGCATGGAGCCTGCTTCTCCCTCTGCCTGTGTCTCTCTCTCTGTGTATCTCTCATGAATAAATAAATAAATAAATAAATAAATAAATAAATAAATAAATAATAAATAAATAAATAAATAAATAAATAAAATATTTTTTAAAATTAAAAAAACAAGAAAAATGGACGAAGTGGGGTGTTTCAGAGACACGGGGCCAGTAGGAACAGCGTGGAGGTCAGGAAGAGAAGACTGTGAGACTCCAGGGCCTCTGGCCCACGCTCCTGAGCTGCCCTTACTGAGCTGGGGTTGCTGATGGGGGAGCAAGCCTGAGGCGGGAGGTCACCCCAGTGTTTCAATGAAGGGTTGAACGGCAAGGGGCATTGGACATCTCATTTTATGAGGGCCCAGGTGTGGGGGACGAAAGCCTTTCTGATTTGTGGCAAGACAGCATTCTTGGGGATAGCTCTTCCCAGTCCTGGGGCCAGCTCCCTGAGACTGCCCCCAAGGATGTGGGCTTGCCGTGTGGCCTCCTGGCAAGTTCCTGCCTCCACGGAGTCTTTCTCCATCTGTAAAATGGGAATCAATGACGTCCCGCCCGCAAGCCTGTGGGGACCTCACATGAGCCCCGCTCAGTGCCCGGCACACGGTGGGACCCCGATAAACTGCTCACCCCTTCGCCCTCCCCCTGGGTCTCCGGTGGCGGGAGAGGAGCCTGTTGCTTTAACTTATGCAAATACACTGCGGGTGGTGGAAGTGGGGGGTAATGAGAAAAAAAAAAAAAGCAGCCTCATCTCTGGATCAGCCAATCAGCTCTCCGGACTGACGGAGCCGGCCGCCTAAATGGCCCAATGGCGGGCCGCGTGGGCTCCAGCCCCGCCCCCGCCTCCGGGGGCCGTCTGGTGGGTGGGGACTCTCGACGCCACGCCCCGGGGGCGGAGCCAGGCGGCAGCCGCGCCGCAGCCGCGGAGGTAGGGGCGGGGCGGGCTCGGGTGTCAGAGACCGAGCCGCAGGTGGCGGCGGGCGCGGGGCTCGGCCGGAGCTCGGGAGGTGAGTGCTGTCCTCGGGACCCCCCGAGTCCCCTGGCCCGCGCAGCCCCTCATGCGCACCGCGCCCGGTAGCCCCGGAGGCCACTGGGGGCAAAGGCGCGGCGGGGCAGGAGGGATGGCGAGCTGGGGGTTGGGGGCTGCGCGGTGGGCCCCTGGCCTCCCAGAGACCATCATCCAGGGCCTGCGGAGGGAGACAGGGACCCCTCTCCAAGTCCCCCGTCTCCTGGCCTAGAACCGGAGCGTGCAGGATGGTGGCTATGACGTGAGACCCCTCCCCAAATCCCTTTATTCTAAGCCTGGATCTGGGTGTAGGTTCCAGGGCTGCAAAGATGGGGGCGCCGCTCTCCCTCCAGCCTGGGACCCAGACAGCCGAAGTGGAGACCACGCTCAATTTCCCTCTTTCCACCTCTGGTCTGCAGACCCCTGAGGACCAAGATGGAAGAAGCCCCTTCCCTTTTTCTCCACTGTGAACCGTGATGGGCCTGGAGGAGGAGCTGGGGGTCCCCGGGCCTCTCCTCTAGACTGTTCTATCCCAGTCCCCTACCGCAAGGATGAGGTGGGGGGCGTTTCACTGTCATCCTCTGCAGGGACCCCCAAAGTTGGAATTCTGGGGAGGGGGTCAGTGTGGGGTGCCTTGCCTCTCTGGGACGGGCCAGGCCAGGCCTGGGAGGGCCTGAAGCAAGGACTTGGGGGTGGTCCCTGCCTCAGTGGGGGGTGGGCAGCAGCATCTGTTCTCTGGGATTAAAATAAATCGAGGTAAATTAGGATCTCGCCGGAGGCTGACTGCGAGTGGGGTGCGGAGGAGGGTTGTGGGGTGGGCGGCCCCTCCATCTGCCTCAAATCTGGGAGTTGCCTGCCCCAGCCGCAGTGGGGACCAGGAGGCAGCTTTGATGGACCTGCCTCACTGGTGACCTTGGGCAGGTGACAGCACCTCTGTGAGCCTTGGTTTTCTCCTTTGAAAATAGGGATGAGGGCTTGAGAGGCTGTATTCTCTACAGATTCTGAACCCACACAGCCCACCATATACCAAACTATAACTCCCTACTTCGCTTAAGATGTGGTTTGGGGGTGAGAGGGCAATGGGTTTGGAGACCCCCTGACATGCCTTGCTAGCCTCTGAACCTCAGTTTATGGTGCTGCAAAATGGATTCGTGGTCACTCTGGCCTTGCTGCAAGGGCTGTTCTGCCAGAGAGTAAAACATGTTACCCGGCTGCAATCATTGGAATAGGGGCTCCACCGCCCTCGTCTTACCGGTGGGACTGCCTGGGGCACACCCTGACCCATATATTGTCACCCACGCCAGGGGCGAGCCGGTTCCATGGGTGGGGTGGCGGGTAGGAGGAGGTGGAAGGCACCAGGCCAGCCTGTCCCCTGACTCTGCGGTGGGCACAGGGGTGAGCTCAGAGCTGGGAGTCCAACACCACCAGGTTCAAACTGATTCCTCCCGTGTGTGGCTTTGACCCCCTGGGCCTCGGTGTATTCTCCTGTGAAATGGGCTGGATCCCCCTTGGAAGATCAGAGGAGACGTGGGAAGACGGGAGCCCTGTAAATACAGACACGGTCATTATAATACTAATTACAATATTAGCGATCATAAATGAGGTCACAGCTGACAGGGAGAAGGGAGAAGAGAGGGGAGCCTGCCAGGGTGTTGCCAGCTGCGTCTCTAGAGCCCGCCAGTTAGGTACACAGTTGGCGCTCAATAGGTGTTTGCCAAAGAGATGATAAAGGGAGGAGACTAGTGGCGGAGGATGGAAAAATTACTGAGCTTGACAGCCTGGTCACTGTGCGACATGGGGCATGTGCCTCAGTTTCCCCATTGGGGTGATGGTCAAGATGAGACACTGCCTCGAAGCGCCATTGTAAGAGTCGAGCCAGATTGTGTAAAGGTCACTGGTGGCCAGTGGCGAAGGGAGGAGGCTCCTGACAGGACAGGTCATTGAAACAGCGCGGCCACAAGGCTGGCTAGTCACTGGAAAGGGAGAGAAAAATCTCAGACTGGCCCCCCACTATGCACACACTAGTGTCCAGGAGGAGCAAAATGTCAGAGCCTGTTTCATAGGACCCTGAAGGCACAGAGGTCAGGGTAGGCCCAAGGTCACAGCAGGAGGTCAGGGCTCTGGACAGGTGGCTTAGAGCCAGTGAGCTCTGCCTTTGCTGACTCCAGTCCTGTCTTGTTTTATCTGTTCCTGGGCCTGCTCACATGCTCGACCCTGTGCAGAGCTGTGGGTTTTGGGGAATTGGTGCTGGGAAAGCAGAATCTCCAGGCAGCACCTGGGGCTGTCAGACACCTGCCCCCACCCCCCAGGACTCCTCTCCGCTTCCAGAGGATGGGGGGCATCCTGGTCCAGCTGACTGCCTGCTGTGTGACCTTGGGCAAGTCCCTGTCCAGCTTTGGGCTTTGCCCTGGTGCTGTGGAGGCCCAGAGTCCTGGGTTCGAGCAAAGCTATTTTCTCCATCAGGTAGAGAGGCCTCCATGTCTTGGACACGGCACTTTCAGAGGCCCATGAAAGATAAGATGTTTTAACTTCTTTCAGAATCAGAAGGGAAAAAACATGGGCTTGGGGGTCAAAGAATACATTTTTTTTATTTATTTATTTATTTATTTATTTATTTATTTACTTATTCTTAACGAATTCATTTTAACACATACTATTAATATATTCATCTCTGTGCCAAGGCAATTTGTAACATATAGTTTGAAGTCTTTTTTTTTTTTTTTTTTAATTATTTAGAGGAAGGGGCCCATGAACATTGTCACGCAGCCCTGGGTTTTGAGTGTCAGCTGTGCAGACACGAGCATGTTACACTCCCCTCTCTGAGCCTTGGGTCCCCCTCTGTGAATCGGTCACCCACCCGGGGATGGGGATGGTGAGCCGTGGAAAAGCTTAGCCCAGGATGGACGCAGTGTGTGGCCTGCTATTATTTCACCACTGTCATCATGATTATTATTTGTTGGGTAATAACAGCCCCAGGCTGGGGGCCCCTAGGCTCAGGTGCCTCAGTTTACCCATCTGTGGCTGGCCCAGTGCCTGAGAAGTCCCAGGGGTGCGGGCCTGGTGGGGGAGGTGAGGTGGCGGTTGGGCGGTAGGCGGGGCAGGGTGAGCTTCCTGTCCCCCCCACGCACACAGGCCTCCGCTTGGTGCTGACGGAAGTGGCAGGGGCCGCGTGGCCATCTCCTGGTGCCCACCCTGTCTGTCAGGGGCCCCAGCCCTGCTCGCTGCCCTGTCCGGTGAGTTTGAGCCCTGTCAGGAGGAGCCCCCCCCCCCCCGCCCCGTTGCCTTCCCTCGCCCCCCTCAGGAATAGAAGGAGGGGCCCCTCTGCCTGGCCTGGGGTTTCCGAGAGACACAGCAGGTGTCACTTCCTGGGCCGGGCAGGAGCCTGCGGGAGGGCCACCCTTCGCTCTGCCCCCCTGCCCCCCATTCGGGTTCTGAGCCGTGGGACTGGTTGTGGGGGAGCAGAGGGGACACAGAGACCCAGAGCCACACTAGGTGGTTCCAAACAGGCGTTCTTTTGGCAGACAGGCCAGGGACAAAATCACAGCACCCCCCGGGACTTGAGTTACTATTCTGTGCCTCAGTTTCTCTATCTGTAAAGGTGCGATTGGGTCCCACGGTGTGGCTGTGAAGGTTGAGGGAGCCGTACCTGTTGGGGGAGTTGGGTACGGACTGGCCCTCGGTGCATTGTGGGGGGAGGGGCCATCTAACGGGAGTTGCGAAAACAGTAGTGAGATCCTCGGTTCCTGGCGAACTTGGGCCCGGTGGCTCCTTGGATCCTCTAAGAAGCATCTTCTAGCACAACTTTCTCTACCTGTGCTGTCCGATACGGCGGCCACCAGGCCCGTGTGGCTGCTGAGCCCTGAAAGCAAGGCTGGCCCAACTGAGGAGCTGGGGGAGGTTAATGGTATTTAATTTTACATACATTCTAATGAAGTCACCACACCAGGTTAGTGGTTCCCGTATCAGTCAGCGAAGCTCTGAGGGATTTGGAGATGCTCGAGGCCTAAATCCTGGACAGAAATGAAGACAGGAGATGGGAATTTTAGAGCTTTAATCCTTTTCGGATGTCAGCCCAGCATGCCCCCCTACCAAACTGGGTTTCCTCAGGGACAGTGCCAGTGACGGTTTTCTCAGGGGCCCCTGCATCACCCAGCACAGGGGGGGTCATTGGGAATATTTGTGAAATTGAATAATTTTTTGTCTGGTGAACTCTTATTCATGCTTCAGCACCCCAACTCCCATGGCCCCCTCCTTCGGTCCAGGTTCCCACAGCCCCTTCTTCCATTTGGCCCAGCCCTGAGCCTGCAGGACCGGTGTGTCTGCGCCCAGCTCTCTACCCCTCAGCTGGGGACTTCTCAGGGACCAGTCTCAGGACTGGATTATCTCATGGACCCTGGCATTGTCTTTGCCATGTGGGCACATGGTGGCTGCTGGGTAACTCATAGAAGTCAAGGAACCTGGGTAATGGTTCCAGTTAAACTCACTTTCAAGATTAGATAAACTGAGTCTCGGTGAAGGCAGCCTCCTCTGAGGTCCTTGCTTGGTCCTTTCCTTGTGAAGCCCGAGGAGCTTGCCCATTTGTGGTCACCAGCCCTGTCCCTGCTGCCACTGTGCCTCCTGGGCTCCCAGCTGCTGCCGAGCTCCCCGAGGGGTCATGAATTATGGATGAGGCCTGCGGGCTCCTGTGACAAGCCCAAAGTCCAGAACGTGCCAAGGACACCAAGTGTCCCTCCCTCGCCAGGCGGCTTGGCCCAGCCCCCTCTTCAGGGAGGCCTGGATTTCCCCAGCAAGACCCCTTCGAGGCATCCCCTCTTGTTTTGCAGATGGGAAAACTGAGGCACAGAGCTGCATAGTGACTCAGACACTGGCTTCTGGGAGTCAGGGTTAGGACCCATAGGGGCTCCACTATCAGCTGGGTCATCATGGTGAGGGGTGCATTGTCTAGCCCAGGAGTGTGCATAAGATGGGGACCATTGTAGAGGGATTTAGGAGACCCCAAGGGATCCTTGGGGACACTGGAGGGACCCCGACCCCCTTGTGGCTGATCATAGTCCCAGTGTCCATTTCTCAGCAGACTCTTTCCCATAGGAGCTGCCCAGCGTGGTGCTGAGTGCTCAGGTCTTGATCAGTTGGCCCAGGGTGTGAACCTACTGTCATTTCCTGGCTCTGTGACCTTGGCAAGTGGCTTCTCTTCTATAGGGAGGCCTCAGTTTTCCCATCTGTGAAATGGCCCTGAGATTTTCTGCTTAGGCTGGGGCTCATCCAGTACTCTGCTGCCCCCCTCCCAGTGAACTCCTATTTGTATTAAAAAACCCCAACTCCCATGCCCCTTCCTCTAGAGTAGGCTCCCTCTAGACTGGGCCCCTATCCCTCTATCCAGCCCAGCTCTGATCCCACAGGACCTGGGGCATCTAGATCCATATCTGTCCCCCTAGAATGGAGGTTGCTTAGGGGCCAGGCCTAAGGATGAATCATCTCAGGGGCCCCCGGCATGCTCCCAGCCTGGGGCTTTTGGTTCCTCCTCTATCATCTCTCTTCCTCCTCCACGGGGAGGACAATTGGAATTTCCCCTCTTCAGGTCCAAGCTGGCCATGGCTTTGCAGCTCAAATTTGCTTTTCTCTTTGGACAGGCACTAAACAGGAGCCTGCAGGGGTCTCCACAGAGGGCATCAGGATGTCGTATTTTGGAGAGCATTTTTGGGTAAGACCCACTTTTATTTTGATGGGGGCCCCTGGAAGGGCTTTTATGGAGATGGGGGGACTTGACAGCTTATAGGCAGAGCCTTGGACAAGTGGAGGGTCAGCAAGGTATAGAAGGTAAAGTGGAAGGAGTCAGGCTGGGTTTGTGTCTATATCCTCTGACCTCACGGGCCTTGTGACCCTGGAGCTATGACTTGGGCAAGTCATAGCTTGAACAATGGAGAAACTGAGGCCCAGAGTAGGATTCTCTTTTCAAGCTGCCTGGTGAGCAAATGTAGCATCAGGGCTCGAACCCAGGGCCAGGCCAAAATTCCAGGATCCAGGGTCATTTCAGCCAGGGAATTTCCACGTCTTTCCCATTCTGGAGATTTGGGGGGTTTCTTGACTTGGGCCACTAGGGAGTGGCCCCCTCACTCTTCTGCCTTCTGGGCTGGGGACCTCATACTATGACTCCAGGGAGCTGAGCGAGACACACTTGTTTTCATTCCTCCCTTCATTCCCTCCCTCCCTCCCCACCACCACCACTCCACACCCAACCGACTGTGGAAGGTGCTAAGGCTCCTCTGAAGGCTTCGTCCTGGCTCTGACCCCGAGGAGCTTGCACTCTGGGAGACAGAGAGCCAGCCAGAAACCTTCAGCCCCGCAGGGTCAGGGCTGGGCCCAGCCTGGGGGGCAACCAGAGGAGGGGCCAGGACACTGAGCCATGTTTGCTGTGGGCTTTGAGGGGTGAGATTTTCCAAGAGGTCAGAAAGATGTTCCAGGCAGGGGGAACAGCCTGAGCAGAAGCCCAGAAGTGGGACACAGGTGACTAGTTGAGGGCACAGGGACACATTTACAGGGCCGGCCTAATGAGGAGCCACAGAGGATGTGTGAACAGAAGAGTCTAGGGAGGACCAGGGCTGAAAGCCCCTTCCCCAGTAGGGCCCTGAGCTCCTGGAAAGGAAGCTTGTTGCTAGGCAACTGGTTGCCCCTGGCAACAGGCCTGCTCCCTCCCCAGCTGGGGCTCCTCTTACTGCCACTTGCTTTCTTAAAGGGGCCTCACCCCCCTTGCCACCTGCGGAGAGGGGTGGGGGGAGAGAGCAGAAGGGAGATGGGACCTGACCTCCACTTTCTCACCCGCGTGTGACCCCAGCAAGGGGCCCACTCCTCTCCGAGCCCCCTTTGGGGCCTCTTTGTAAGGGGATTGCCTGTTTGATGATCAATTGTTGCCCACATTTTGGAACCCTGACAGCGGCACCTACATTTATTTTAAATTCTGTTTAATGGTATGAGGCACCTACATTTATTTCAAATGCTTTTTAATTGCAGGAGGCATGCAAGCTTACTGCAGAAAATTCAGATCAGCAGAGGGAAAATAGAAGCCACCCCCAATGCACTCCCCACCCAAGATAGCCTGGTAGAGACTGGATGAGGATTTGATTTGGGCTCTGCTAGGAGCCCTTGGGCAAGTGACTTTCTGTCACTTGGCCTCAGTTTTCCCATCCCATCTGGGAAAGGGGATGAAACTCCTGCCTCCTCAGGTCTCAGGGATGTCTATCACTGTTTCTTCTAATCAATTGCTTGTATTGGTGGCTTTTTGCTGGGTGGCGCTGGTGCCCTGGCTGGCCTGAAGGAGGCTCCAGTTAGGGGAGATCAAGCCAGATACGGATGCCTCAGTCCCACTGGGCCAAGGCAGCCTGGATGCATAGAGGGCACTGGGGAGTCATGGGGGAAGCGTGAGCAGGGGAGAGATATGATCAAGCTGTGTTAGAAAGATCCCTCTGAGGTTGACATAGGGACGAGACTGGAGTCCAGAGGTTCTGATAAGAGATACAGGCCCAAGACAGCCCTCCGGGGACCCTCGCTGCCAGCACAGCCTGAGAGAGGCAGATACCACTGGGGGCCTTGCCAGGTCTGGGAAACAGGCCAGGGGTTGGCTCCAAGTCAGCCCCAGATGCTGGCCTGGGCGGCAGTGCCTGGTGCAGCCTTACCCGAGGATCCCCTGGGTGGGGCAGGCGGGGGCCACTGGGCCTGTTTGCTGAGCCCTCACCACGGTGCAGGAAGCCCTGTGTTCAGCACTGTCCCAGCCTCATCTCACCAAGACCCTGGGAGGTGGCTGCTGTCATTGTCCCCATTTGTCAGATGAGGAGACTGAGGCCGAGAGGTAAAGTCACCAGCTCAGAGTGACCCAGTGCATAAAAGGAGGCCCTGAGACATATTCCTGGGAAGTAGGAGGGAGCAATATTGAACATTCTGGGAAGTGAGGGTTTGAGAAAATTCCTGAGGGAGGTGGGCCTGCAAATGATCCTTGAGATGTGGAAGGATTTGGATGGGTGGAAAGAGATGCAGCCCGATGAGCTGGGTTGCAGAACAGCCCAGGCAAAGGTGCAGTGGTAGGAAGGCACAGCATGTCTTTGCACTGCTTGCCATTTTGCCGGTGAGGCCAAGAGGATGCTGGGAGATGAGATTGGAAAGACAATTCCGAGCTAAGGGCTTTGTACCTTAGCCGCTGGTAGGAAATAGGGAGCTGTCAATGATGCTAGAATGAGGAGTGCCTGTTGGGGAGATTTGAGCTTGAGGCTGTGCTGTGTCTGCCCCAGGTTTGGCCTCAGTTTCTCCATTTATGCAGCAAGAGGGATTATCAGGTTGTGACTTCTGGCTTCAGCCTTCTGGTTTCAGGTAAGCGGGAAGGTAAACTCCGCAGGTTGGAAGAAGGTAGAGGAAACCACTGTTAACGGAGGACCTGCTGCCAAAGGGATCACTCCAGGGATGTGTGTTGGGAGTTAAATATCACCGGATTTCTCCACAGGCTTCTTCTTTTGGTCTCGCTTACAAGGGCCTGTTCGGCACTAAATTGTCTCCAGGTCCTCAGACCCCAGCTCATCTCCCTTTTTTGATGAACAACTCACTGTTCAGACATGATGCCCTTCACATGTCACAGGATCTGGCTGGCAGAAAAACAGTTGCTGCCTTATTTTTTCCTATTCCTTTCATTATGGTCTGGGGGCCAGGGCTTCTAACTGGAATAATGGTAAAAGTTCCCTCTTTAAGTCAATGTATTTGGAGAAGAAATGAGCAAACTTAGCACAAAATGTTAACTAATGCCATGAATTCACAAAAACTGGGGTTGCCTTTGGGGATTTGGGGGACCCTGGTGTGGATCACCTTGGCATTTGCTTCGCCCTCATAGGAGAGGTGGATGACTCCCCTGTCCCATCTTAACAAGGAGCCACTAAAAGTTCAGAGAGGGACAGTGACTTGCCCAGATCACACAGCACAGCACTTGCGTCCCCCACCATGGTGACCCCAGAACTGGGAGGAAAGAGGTGCTGTGCAAGGCACCCAGGTAGAGGCACTGTTCCCACCAGCCCCAGATGACAGCAGAATAACTCATCTGTTCATTTATTCAACAAAGGCAAATGCCCTTTTTTTGCTCCACCCTGTACTGGACATTGCTGGGTCCTGAGAGAAGCGTCAGACCCAGACTATGCTCTGGGCATCTCAGAAAGGGAGTCTTGGTGTGGAAGGGAAACAGAAAACAGTGACTTAACCAACAGGGGTTATATTGGCTCACAAAAGTGAAACGCTGTGAGGAAATATGGCTTTCAAGCTTGGCTTGATCCAGTAACTCGACTCAACATAGTTTTTACTCAGACTTCTTTACAAATTTCATGGTTTCCACCTGGATCCCAGTATCTCCTAGGCCCACATAACTCCACATTTAAAGAGAGGCACAGGGATCCCTGGGTGGCGCAGCGGTTTAGCGCCTGCCTTTGGCCCAGGGCGTGATCCTGGAGACCCGGGATCGAATCCCACGTCAGGCTCCCGGTGCATGGAGCCTGCTTCTCCCTCTGCCTGTGTCTCTGCCTCTCTCTCTCTCACTGTGTGCCTATCATAAATAAATAAAATTAAAAAAAAAAAAAAGAGAGAGGCACAGACAGAAAAACAGGGGAAGATTGACTGAGACAGAAACAGAGGCAGAGAGACACCTAAAAAGATGGAGACACAAAGAGACAGAGGCAACCCGCTTAAGAGAGCATCTCTCCGTCAGCCATGGGACAAAACCTCCAGCTTCTCTCTGGTTGGGCCAACTTAAGGCCCATGAGCCAATCCTTGTGACCAAGGGGTCATTAGGCAACAGGCTCAGGCCGGAAGCAATCCCTGCCACCAAGGGGTTGGCTTCTGTGGTTGGCTGCTCTGGCCACGCCCCCGTTGCTAGGCGACCATGACGTCTCCTCCACCCCTTTACTCAGTCTCCACCCCCGTCCGTCCCCTGCAGGGTGAGAAGAACCATGGCTTCGAGGTCCTGTACCACAGCGTGAAGCAGGGGCCCATCTCCACCAAGGAGCTGGCAGACTTCATCCGGGAGAGGTGAGGTCCCCACGCCCCGCCCACCCCGGGCCACGCCCCACAGCCCCTCCCCCCGCCGCCTCCGCTACTCGTGGCCCCGCCCTGGCCCCGCCCATCCCGCCTCGGCCACGCCTCACCTGCCCCACCTGGGGGACCCTCCTAACCAGCGGTTCTCCGCTCCGCAGCCCCACGTCCGCCCGTCAACCATTCCAAGGCTTCTGACGCCTCCTCCCAAAGAGACGATGATATGACCTACTTACAGGGGGAATTTTGAAAACTCAACCTCATGCCCTGAGTATGATAAAACACATGTATGATGGAGTAAATCTACATTTCGGCGTGTAAATGCTCCGACGTCCGTATCCCAGAAAACAGAATAAATTCAAATTGCAAGGCAGCCTTCTGCTCCCCGGCCGCTCACTAGGTGGACGCCCGTTAAATCCGAGCAGAGGGGGGATCCCTGGGTGGCGCAGCGGTTTGGCGCCTGCCTTTGGCCCAGGGCGTGATCCTGGACACCCGGGATTAAGTCCCACGTCGGGCTCCCGGTGCATGGAGCCTGCTTCTCCCTCTGCCTGTGTCTCTGCCTCTCTCTCTCTCTCTCTGTGACTATCATAAATTAAAAAAAAAAAAAAAAAATCCGAGCAGAGTTCAAAAGGTGATAACCAGGTTTTTCTCTCTGTGGCTGGATAGCCAGACCCGTCCAAACTGTACAGGACGGGGGCCACGCTTTACTTTGAGGGCCTTCAGTTCCTGGATCCATCCACGATTGTCTGCGGCGCCCTGTGGGTGCTGCTATTACAAAATGCCTCCATGGGTAGCTGGCTTTAACTGGGCACATTGCTGCCCCGAACAAAATCAAAGTTCTGTTAATCTGGACGAAAATATGAGTGGATATTAGGTAGACATTTAGCAGTGTCTGTCTGGAGAGAAAAGGGAAATATGAGCTTGTCTCCTGCAATGAAAGGAGACAAAGCATAAAGGGGCGCCTGGGTGGCTCAGCTGGTTGAGCATCTGCCTTGGGCTCAGGTGGTGGTCCTGGGGTCAAGCCCCACATGGGGCTCCCTGCTCAGTGGGGAGTCTGCTTCTCCCTCTCCTGCCCCTCCCCCCTGCTTGTGCATGTGCTCTCTCAAATAAATAAATACAATCTTTTTAAAATAATAAAAAAATAAAGAAGACACATTTTTTTGACCCGGTGCTGCTACTGCTGTCCCTACCACTTTTGTTAGTAAAACATATTACTTAACCTCACCTGTGAATTTCCAAAATGCCTCTCCCCGGCTGGAGACCATAAAATCCTCCTAGAGAGCTAGTGCTCAGACGTTTGAGATGGGGAAACAGAGGCCCAGGGGAATGGAGCGTCTCCCAAGGGTGCCCAGAACCTTTCACATCTTTTCTCTGTTCCACTCAGGGCCACCATCGAGGAGACCTACTCAAAGGCTATGGCGAAACTTTCCAAGCTGGCCAGCAATGGGACCCCCGTGGGGTGAGTGGGCTGGGGCTGGTGCTGGGGCAGGGGTCACCGAGGCTGCGGGGTTCTGGGGTATCCAGAGCCTACTCTTGGGTGGACGTCTCTTCACACAAATGATATGTAGACTAGGGAGTCAACCCTCCCCCACTTAAGGGGCTAATTGGACAAAGGAATGTAATTCACTCATTCACATACTACCTCATTCATTTATCGAACACATGTTTACCAAGTACCTGCTGTGTGCGGGCACCACTCTAGGTACTAGACACCCGGCAGCGATAAGTCCTCAGTCACCTTCATGCCATGTTCGTGCCACATACCTGTGGGGTGTGGGGCAGGACAGATGTTAACTGCAAACATGAACAAAAGTCCTTTCCTGGGGTGAAAAGCTCGAGAAAAGTCAGGTGCTTCCTCTGGCGTGGGCAATGATGAGACAGAGCCAACTACAGGGGTATCTGGGTCAGAGACCCCGGCAGGCAGCTCAGCCAGTGCAAAGGCCCTGAGGCAACAATGGATTCTGAATGTTCAAGGTGCAAAGAAGCTGGCATGGCTGCAGGGCCGAGTGAGGAGGAGATGAGACTGGAGGTGGGATGGGGGGAGGGGTGGGGCCACAGGTGATGTGGTCCCCAGTGGCACTAGTAAAATTTCCTGGAGATGCCCTGGGGCAAAAATTTTCAGGGGGAGGGTATGGATGGGAGGCAGCAGGGAGAAGAGATATGAGGGGAGCCAAAGAGGGCTTCTGCTGATGTGGGAAAGCCCTGTGAACTTGGTTTTGAGCAAATTGAGTTGTGGCTGCCCTTGTGTTTTAGCTAGGGCCTGGAGTCCGGAGTGAGGCCCTGGGGGGCCTCAAGGCCTGGATTTAAATAACAGCTCTGATGCTCATTTCCTGAGGGGCCTGGGGTGAGCTGTGGAGCCTCCTATGCCTCAGTTCCCCATCTGTCACAGGCCTGTCTTGTAGTTGTGGTGCAGTTGCCTCACAGGGCCTGGAGCACAGTAGGCACCTGCTGTGCTGTCTGAGGAGCCCCCAGGGGGGTTGGGCCTGCTGGACCCTGGGTGTGACCTGTTTCCAGGACCTTCGCCCCACTCTGGGAGGTCTTCCGCGTCTCCTCAGACAAGCTGGCGCTCTGCCACCTGGAGCTGACGCGGAAGCTGCAGGACCTCATCAAGGACGTGCTCCGCTATGGCGAGGAGCAGCTCAAGATACAGAAGAAGGTGCGTGCTGGTGGGCACTGCCCAGCTGGGGGAGGGGGGCGGCGGGGGGCTGCAAAGATCCCAGAACTACTGGGGCCTTTGAACCGCCAGCCCCCTGTGCGCACCTCTGAGAATTCTGTTAATTCCACGGCATCAAACCCAGAATCCCACAAAACCTGAGCATTGTCAAATTTCAGGCTCAGAATTCTGGACCAGAGGTCTGCAGACCATGGGCCACAGAGCAAACCTAGCCTGACCCTGGATAACCTGAGAGCCAAGAATGGTTTTTACATTTCTAAATGGTGGGGCGGAAACAAAAGAATATTTCACAACAGGTGAAAATTATATGACTCTTGGATTTCAGTGCCAGTAAATAAAGTTTAGGGCAGCTCGGTGGCTCAGGGGTTTAATACCACCTTCAGTCCAGGACGTGATCCTGGAGTCCCGGGATCGAGTCCCATATTGGGCTCCCTGCATGGAGCCTGCTTCTCCCTCTGCCTGTGTCTCTGCCTCTCTCTCTCTCTCTCTCTCTGTGTGTGTCTCTCATGGATAAATAAATAAAATCTTTAAAAAAATAAAAATAAAAAATAAAGTTTAATTGGCTCCAAGCCACTATTCCTTTAGGTATAAAGATATATATGTTCCTTTAGGTATAAAAAGGGAATGAGTAGTAGTTACTACTGTACACTTAAAGATGCTGGGCATGGAGCCTACTTAAAAAAAAAGGCTGAGATGGTAGATTTTCTGTTTTATCATGTTTTTTAAACTGGGGGACAGATCAGGTGCCTTCGTGGCTCAGTTAGTTGAACATCTGACTCTTGATCTCAGCTCTGGTCTTGATCTCAGGGTGGTGACTTTGAGCCCTGCGTTAGGCTCCATGCTAGGCATGGAGCCTTTTTTTTTTTTTTTTTTTTTTGAATGTCTAAGATTTTGGATATTAATAGAATACTCATACAAGGTACTCTGTGGGACCAGGAACCCCACAGAATGTTTGGGAAGCTGGGAATTTCACTTCCCAAACATACCTGCAGTCTGCTCAGGTCCTGCACCCCAGTGGGGGCTTCAGGTGCTACCCACACTCCCCTTCTCCATCCCCACAGTGCAAAGAGGAAGCAGTGGGCACCCTGGACGCTGTGCAGGTCCTCGCAGGTGTCAGCCAGCTCCTGCCCAAGTCCCGAGAGAACTACCTGAACCGTTGCATGGACCAGGAGCGGCTGCGGAGGGAGAGCACCAGCCAGAAGGAGATGGACAAGGTGGGTCCCCAGGCACAGGTCCCCAGCCACCGTGGGCCCTCGCAGGTCCGAGGAATGTGCCAAGGGGCCCCAGGGCTGCCTGATGGGAGCATGAAGACATATCACAGAGCGTTGGTCATTGAACCTTCTGTGATCATCACACCCTGGGTGCCCCAAGGAGTCTACCTGCTGGGTGGTGGGCCCCTGGGGGAAGAAATGGCCTGCGTGTCCCCTCCCATCCCCATCCCTTCCCTATGTCTTGCAGGCAGAGACGAAAACAAAGAAGGCGGCAGAGAGCCTGAGGCGCTCGGTGGAGAAGTACAACTCAGCCCGCACTGACTTTGAGCAGAAGATGCTGGACTCAGCTCTGGTAAGAACCTGGCATCGGGACCTTGGAGACCCACACAGCCCCCGGCCCGGCATCTACGGGCGTTGGAAATCCAGAACCTCTGAAACCGTCGACTACCAGGAGGCTTAGAATCACAGGTTTCAAACCATAGAAGTCTAGAGCCACTTAGCTATTGTGATTGTGGTTGCCATTATCATTTCAAAAGCCAAAGCCTTTTTGTGCCTCAGTTTCCCCACCTGTAAAATAGGAACCGTGATTGTACTTGCCTCAGAGAGTTTTTGTGGAGATTAAATGAGTCCCTACATGTGAAGTTTTCAGACTAGTACGAGGTGCATAGAAACCACTCTAGAAGGTATTACTGTTGTTGTTTCTATTATTATTTAAAGACTTATTTATTTGCTTGAGAGGGAGAGAATCTCATGCTCAGTGAGGAGCCCGATGCAAGGCTAGATCTCATGACTGAGATTATGAGCTGAGCCAAAATCAAGAGTCGGATGCTGAACCGACTGAGCCACCCAGGCTCCCCTATTTCTATCATTACTAATAAGGTTTTGAACAGGATAGACAGGGTTAGAAGCCAAGAGCCTACTGACAGTTCATGGTGGCGAAAGAGCTGGGTTCTGCTCCAGTCTCTATTCTTTACCAGCTATGTAATGTTTTTATGAGACACTGTTCCTCTCTGGGACTCTGTCTACCCAAAATGTATAAAAAAGCAGATTGGAATCCCAGGATTAGGAATCAGATTTTTTTTCCTGACTTTGGTAGTTGTAAATGATAGAAACCTTCATTCAAACTGACAAGGAAGATTTATAGACCCAGGGGACTAAAAGTTTGTGATTGTGAGGAGAGCTTCAGGCATGGCTGGATCCAGGAACTCAAATGGTGTTGGCAGAAAGTTCTGCCTTTCTGCTTTTCGAGACTGTTTTCCTCCCCGGGGGCTTCCCTCCCATGTAGAGATGCCCTCCTAGGCGTATATAGAGGGGTGTGTGTGTGTGTGTGTGTGTGCACACGTGCACAGCAAAGTGGCTGCCAGCAGTACCCATATGTTTACCATTGTCTTGACGTGTAAAAGTGTCTCCTTTCCCATAGTTTTAGCAAAAGTCCCAGGGAAGACATTTGGGTCTTCCCCAAACCAGTCACTGAGGCCAGGGGGTTGGAACGTTCTGATCAGTCAGGCTGGGTCACCTGGCCACTCCCTGTGGCCTCCACCTCCCCATTTTCTGCTCCCTTCCTGGCTCAGCGCTTCCAAGCCATGGAGGAGACCCACCTGCGGCACATGAAGGCACTGCTCGGCTCCTATGCCCACTCGGTGGAGGACACCCACGTGCAGATTGGGCAGGTGAGTGGAGCCAGCGGTAGGAAGCAAAGTCAAGGGTGCCAGGCAAGGGGCCCTGGCCGCACCCAGTCACACACTTCATTCACCCGGCCCAGGTGCATGAGGAGTTTAAGCAGAACATAGAGAATGTCAGTGTGGAGATGCTCCTGAGGAAGTTTGCAGAGAGCAAGGGCACGGGCCGGGAGAAGCCTGGTGAGTTGGGACATCCCTGGGGGTCGGGCTCTGGGGCCACCTCTGCAGGGAAGGAACAGGGGACTGATCCTCCGTGCACCCTGGTGTCCTCATCAGATAAATGGGCTGATGACAAATCTATCTCTGCAGCCCACACAGGAAAAGGATTTGATGTCCATCTTTTTTTCTATAAGTATATTTAAGTCATCTCTACACCCACTGTGGGGCTTGGACTCATGATCCCGAGATCAAGAGTCACATGCTTGTCCAACTGAGCCAGTCAGGCCCCCTTTGATGCTTCATCTTACGGATAAATCTTACAACCAGATACCAGGCCTTGAATGCCAGGCCCAGCTGTTCATACTTTACCCTGAGGGCCCAGGGGAGCCATTGGAGATTGGTGAGCAAAGGACCAGTTTGAAAAAAATGTCCAGATAAGGGATCTAGGAAGAGTTGAGAGCGAAAGTTTTGGGGTCAGATCTGGGTCTGGTCTTTTCTTCATTGCTTGCTGTATGACCTTGGATGTCTGTGTTGACATCCCTGAGCCTCAGCTTCTTCATCAGTAAAGTGGGGTTGATAATCACTCCCACCTAATGAAGTTATGAATATTCAGTAATTTGATGCCAATAAAGGGCAAAGTGTGTGCTGAGCATACAATAGGCATTCAATGAATGCTGGTATACAGTTTACGTCCTCAAGTCAGTCACTAACAACTGTCCTTAATCCCTCCTGTCTCTATAATGCAGCCCTGGCTCAGGCTGTATCTCCTGGTGTGGGACCCCACTCTTGCTCTTCACTGGCTGCAGATCTGTTATGCTCCTGCTCATGTACCCTCCATGGCTCCCATCACCTTTGGGAGAGAGTCCCAGCTCCTCATATTGGCACTTGAGGTTCGGTCCACTGCACAGACTCGTAGTCCATCCCTTGACCCACTCAAGTGCCTGTGAGAAATGCTGGAAGTAGGAAAAGGAACTCAGGCATCACCCTCTCCGGTCCATCCCAAGGCAGGACAGAACCCAGGGCGCATCCCACTCACAAGCATCTCTGGGGCTCTTCCAGCATCTCGGCTTGTGCGCTGGACCCTGAGTAGCCTTGAGCTCAGATCCAGGGGCCATTGCGAGTCCGAGGATGTACTGCTCCCCTTCCCAGGCCCGGTCTCCCAGCCAGGCTGAGTTTCTCACTCTCTCCTATCTCAGGGCCTTTGGATTTTGAGACATACAGTGCGGCTGCCCTGCAGGAAGGCAAGTACGTCTGGGCCTGGATGCCCAGGCTGGACGGTGGGGATGAGCAAGGCGGGTCTGAATGAAAGGGGGCACCTCCAGGGCTCAGCTGCATCCCCCTCATCTGTTCTCAGCAATGAAACGTTTGCGGGGAGCCAAGGCCTTTCGCCTCCCAGGATTGAGCCGGCGGGAGCGGGAGCCACCTGCAGCTGTGTGAGGAAGCACCCCCTGCCCCGCCCGGGCCCAGACTAGACCGGGTTCTCTTCCCTCTTCCCAAGCTATCCTCTCCCAGAAGTTCCCTGCTGAGGGTAGCCCCGGAGAATTCCTGTTCCAGGCTGGCCCAGGAGAACCTCCATCCCGGGCCACTATTGCCACTGTCCAACCTAGTCCAAAATTCTTCCTTTGCCAAGGCTAGCCCTAGTATTTCCCTGCTGAGGCTAGCTCCTACCTTCCCTGCCTTCTCAAGCCAGCCCTTCAAATGAGCTCTAGGGTCCCTCCCCTGCCAAGCTGTTTGAAAACACCCTGTGCTCAGCTAACTCCAGACTCACTACCCCCAGCTCCAAGCAAACCTCTCAGCCCCATCACCTGGAGGACTAGCTCAAGACAATATCACAGCCCAGGGGCTGCCCCCCGGGTGCCATGTCCAGTGTTGGGTGTTGGGGGCATGCAGATGAAGTGGGAGGGCTGACATGAGCATCTCTTTCTCCATCCCCAGAGATTCCCTGGAGCCCAATTCAGGGGTGAGTACTATGGGAGGGACCAGGGGTGTGTGTGGGGGGGCGCAAGTGGGAGGGGTTCAATCCCACCTTGACCCCAAGCCTGGAAGCCAGGCATGGAGCTGGTGGGGCTCAATCTCATCTCAGTTGCAGACTCCTGTGGGCCACATGGGAGGGACCGATGTCCTCACTTAGCTTCAATTTGCCAGTCTCACCACCTTAGCACAGGCATGCTCTGTTCACTCAAGAATCTGCTTGCGCCAGGGAATACTCTTACTGCCGTTGGGGCTGTTTTTAGGTCTGAGTCAGGGCCCAGAGGTGGGAGGGGGTGTGGCAGGGCGAGTGGGGAGGTGCGGTAGCGGGGAGTCTGACTCACTGCTTGTCCTCCTAGACATGTCCAGAGGTGGATGAAGAAGGTTTCACTGTCCGGCCTGATGTGACTCAGAATAATATCCTCCTTGCGCCCCCTGGGGGCAACTATTGGCACAGCAAGGACAAAGCTCTGCCCCCAGTGATTCCCTCCACTAATAGCAACCCTCTCTGTGTTCCAACTGCCCAGAACCTGTGGTGTGGACAAAGCAGAATAAAGACACCTGCCCCATGGGGTCAGGGCTGAGCAAGAGGGAGAGAGGGAGAGCCCAGAGGGCTTCCTGGAGGAGGGGGCACCGGTGTTGGGGTTTAGCGTCTGAATGAGTTTGCGAGTTAGGGCTGGGCACCGTGGTGCAAAGGCTTGGAGCAAAAACACGGTGGCCAGGCCAGGCACCAGGTGGTGAGAGATGGGATCGTGTAGGGCATTGAAAGATCTGAGCAGGAAGGGGCGGTTTTGAGGGCTGTTTTGAGGGCGGTTTTGAGACCCCCACCCTGGGATCTGCTTGGCCCCTTGACTGTGGCGCATGCGCGGCGGAGCCCTCCCGCTTTTCCTCCAGTGACTCCGACTTCGATGATGAGGAGCCTCGAAAGTTCTATGTGCACATCAAGCCTGCCCCTGCCGGGGCACCGGCCTGCAGCCCTGAGGCAGCTGCTGCCCAACTCAGGGCCACAGCCGGCAGCCTCATCCTTCCTCCTGGCCCAGGGGTGAGGCATAGGAGGGGTGTTCTGGGTGGGGCTGGTGGCGCTGGCGGGATGCACCTGACCTGATGCCACCCACTTTGTCCACAGGGCACCATAAAACGCCATTCTTCACGTGAGCAGCCTGTTAAAGGGTCTTCGGTTTGGGGAGGAGCACGTGGCGGGGAGGCTGGGTGTGGCGTGTGAGTGTGGTTTGAATCCCAGCTCTGCTGTGTGACTTGGGGCAGGCTGCTTACCCACTCTGACCCTCAGTCTCTTCTATAAAATGGGGTCATTACGAGAATGAAATGAGAGCTGAAGGAAGGAGCAGGGCTGGGAAAGAAGCCAAAACCTGGAGGCGGGTTGGCTCAGGCTCAAATCCCTGTTTGCCTGACTTGCTAGTCACCTTGGGCAGCTGGCTGGACAGCCCCACGCCTTAGTCTCTTGTTCTGTGGCGGGGGGTAGGGGTGGGGGCACAGCAGGCAGGGCGAGAGGAAGGCTCAGGGAGGTGCATCTCTCACAGGGGACGCCACTGGGAAACCACAGAGGCCTCGATCTGCCCCGAGAACCAGCAGGTGGGTCCTACAGGGGTGGGACAGATGGCCCACATGAGTGGGGAGGTGGGGGCCACCCCCAATTCCTCTCCTCCTCCCCTTCTCTCAGCCTGGCAGGGAGTTGAGGGCATGCTGTTTTTGAGGAACTCCTTATTCATTTGATGAACATTTACTGAGCACCTCTTGTGTACTCGTGCTATTCCGGGTTCAGAGACGTAGGACCAAGACAGGTCTTCCTTCTCAGATTCACATTCTAGTGGCACGGATTTTAAGAACAGCAAATAAGTTAGAGAATGTTCAGTACTTCCAAGTGCTATAAAGAAACTCAAGCAGGCAATGTGGTGGGTGGAAGATACCAGGGGGCAGCTTCAGTTGAGGAGGCGGAGGGTCCTCTGGAGTGGGGGTGGGGAAGGGGGACTTGGAGCTGAGCCTTGAAGAGAGCAGGATGTGGCCTCAGGAAAAGTGGGGGGTCGGAGGTCAGGACCAAGAGCAGCCTGTGCAAAGGCCCTGGGGGTGGGGGGGAAGCATAGAAGCGATAGAAACTATCCTTCCTGTCCACTTCGTCCACAGCTGTGCAGAGAAGCTGCAGTCAGATGAGCAGTTTTCCAAGAACCTCTTTGGGCCGCCCCTGGAGTCGGCCTTTGACCACGAAGACTTTACAGGTGATGGGGGTAGGGGCTTCTGGGGCACAGCCTCGGTTGGCAGGCGGCTGGGCGGGGCTGTTGCAAGGGTAGGTGGGAGGGTGGGCCAGGCTGGAGGGAGCCCGAGAGGGTCCTGTGTGGGTCACTGAGAAGGTAGGCCGGCCCATGGGCTGGTAGGCGGGGCCACAGCCTGAGTGGGCGGGGCCGGCGAGAGGCTGAGGCCTCGGTGGTGTCGGGACTGCGGCTGGGTGGGCGGAGCAGCAGCGAGAGGGGCGTGGCCGGGGTGGCCGGGGTGGGCGCGGCTTCGAGTGGGCGTGGCCCGCAGGCGGAAGGCCGGGCCTCCGTGTGGGCGGGGTCTGGAGCTGGCACCCCCGCCCCCCCTCCAGGCTCCAGCAGCCTCGGCTTCACCTCCAGCCCCTCACCTTTCTCCTCCTCGTCGCCCGAGAATGTGGAGGACTCCGGCCTGGACTCGCCATCCCACGTGGCGCCCGGCCCCTCCCCGGATTCCTGGGTCCCCCGCCCGGGCACCCCGCAGAGCCCACCTAGCTATAGGGCACCGGCCTCCGAGTCGAGGGGGACACGGCCCCTGCCAGCGTCGGACTCGCCACAGCCCCTCGCCCCATCCCCGGGTCCCTGGGGGCTGGAGGCTGTGGCTGGAGGAGGTGAGTCCAGGAGTCAGAGTTATCAGAGCCCTGGGTGGGGAAGACCGAGCGCCTGCTGTGGCCAGGGCCTGGATGGGGTGCTGGGGACACAGCCCAGAACCCTCCCCCTTGCAGAGACAACAGTGAGCTGGATATTTAATGAGGTGGAAGTGGCAGGTGCCTGATGAGGGCCCAGAAGGTTGCAACCTCCCTGAGGAGGTGACCTCTGAGCTAAAACATGATAGAGGTGAAGAAAGAGCCATTTGGACATGGGAGGAATGGCCTTCCCAGTAGAGGGCACATCCTGTGCAAAGGCCCTGGGGTCGTAGCCTACTAGGCCCTCTGAGGAACAGCTGGGGGGTGAGGCTGGTGAGGCTGGAACAGAGTGATGACAGCGAAAAGGGGAGAGAGAAGGGAGATGGGTCCAAGCAGCACCTGGTGGTCTCTGGGAGTGATGTGAGTTTTACACCTAGTGAGGCCTGCACCACAGAGGGGAGGGCTGTGAGCTGAACAAGGATGACACCTGACTCAGACTGGGGTCCCTCTGTCCACCTGGGGGTGATGATGGGGACTGGAGACGAGGGAGGTGAGTGAGTCCAGGGAAGTGGTGATGGGGTAACAGTGAGGAGAAGCAGGCACGCAGGTACAGGGAGGGGTGAGAGAGCACAGGAGTCAGGGTGGAGGGCTTGGAGGCAGCTGGCCACTCTTCCAAGCAGGGGCAGAAGGGCCAGGAAACGTGGGGCAGAAGTGGCTGGAAGGGGGCATGTTGAGACTGGGCCTTTAGACGTCAGGTGCATAGTGGACCCTGAGTTCAGGGGAGGCCAGACTGGAGCAACCCGCAGGCAGCTGTGTGAAGCAGGAGGGGAGGCCACCCAGAAGGGCCCAGGGTGAGCTGGGGCAGGGCTGCAGGTTGGGAGGAAGAGGTGGGGGGGGCTGGGTCAGAGAGGGCTGTGGGCTGGGACCACATGAGGTCCCCAGCAGTGGCGACAGGGGTGTTTGGCACCATCCTTGATTAGAGAAAGAGCCGGTTTGGAGCTGGTTCAAGGGAGGCCCCAGGGGAGTGAGTGTAGACCACCCTTGGAGACTAGTCAAGTGGAGTTGTCTGAGCTTCACTCTAGAACTGGGGTTCTCAACCAGGCCAGTTCTGCCCCCACGGGACACTTGGCAGTGTCACCACTGATAGTAGATTGTCACCGCTAGGGAGATGGATACTGGGGACATCTAGCAGGTGTCACAGCAGTGCCATTGAGGAGCCCTGGGGTAGAGAGGAGCACACCTGGGGTGTAGGTGGAGGGGAGGGGGTGGCGAGTAAGCGTCCGTAGATGGAATAGAGCAGGGCCCTGAGTGTTAGGCAGTGATTAGTGACCTTAGTGGGCCAGACCCAGGTCAGATATGGAGACTCCTGCACACTCGCAGAGAGGATGATGGTCACAGAATCACTGATGGTGGATAAAAACCCTCTGCTGATCCCCCCACCCCGTGTTGTCCTGGCCTCCCAGCCCTCACTCAGTTATTGGGCCATCAGACCGGTGTCTGGGAGGCTCAGGGTTGCAGATGGCCTCTGCCGTCCTGTCTGGCACTTTGTCGGCAGACCCAGGAGGTCTCCCCAAAATAAGCCCGACTCCCAGTGTTGGCCCGAGTGCCTTTTCTGGGGAGGCCTGAGGCCTGGAGCATCTCAGCTGTAGAGCTGTATCACACTCACTCCCCAGACCTGATGCCTGTACCTGCTGACCTTGCAGCCAGAGAAGGCCTGGCGGCCCCACCCCGGAGAGCCCGCACCAGGAAGGTGTCCTGCCCCCTCACACGCAGCAACGGGGACCTGGTAGGGTGAGGGAGCTCGGCAGGAGTGGGGTGGGGGGCGCCTTTGGTAGGGGGTGGGCAGCATCGGGGTGCTGCTCCTGGGCAGTCACAGCCTGGCCTGTCTCCTTCCCCAGTCCCGGTCTCTGAGCCCCTCCCCACTGGGCTCCTCCACCACCAGCACCCTCTCGGACCGGCCCAGCTTCTCATCACAGACGGGACACGGTACGGTGGGCCCCTCTCTGGGCCTCACTCCCACCCTCTCTGGCCCTGGGTGGGTGGCTAAGTGATGCCTTGGAGGCCCTGCTGGCAGAAGGTGGGTTCTGGAGCCTGGGACCTGGGCCCACTCTGTCTGTCCCCATTCCCACCAGGAGTCTCCCGGGGACCCAGCCCCGTGGTCCTGGGCTCCCAGGATGCCTTGCCTGTAGCCACTGCCTTCACAGAATATGTCCATGCCTACTTTCGAGGTCACAGCCCCAGGTACGCAGTGAAGAGGGGACAGTGCAAATGATGACGGGATAAACAGGACTCTCTGGGGCCTGTGGGTCTGGGTTCCAGGAGAGGCAGCCCTCAGGTGTATTTCGTGACCTGATTTACCATGGAAGGGCCTCAAACTCTGAGCCAAGCAACCAGGCCCCTGTCCTGGGGGCAGTGGGAGCCATGGAGGGTGTCTGACGAGCGCTAGACCTCGTAACCATAGTTCAGAGCACCTCCTCTGAGGCTGCTCTGGGCATCACACTGAATGAAGACCATGAGGCCAGAGGCCATGTCCTTGGAGGGCTGGGTTAAGGGTGAGTTGAGGGGCCAGGAATAATCTGGGGGGCAGTGCCAGAGGAAAAACCTTAAGATCAAATCACAAAGGGGAAGGTATTAGACCTGAAACCCAAGGTGGGGACAGTTATATGGCTGAATGTTTTGCTTCAAGCTTCCTGGTGGCCTAGGGGAAAAGAGAGCTAGGGAAGGGGATGCCCCTGCCTCCTTCAGCCTAGTGTGGTTTCTTCCTGCTGCCTGGATCGCTGTCCAGGCAAGGACACGAGGAGGGAATGGTGGGAGTAAGGATGCTGGGCATGGTTGGGGCCTGGCATCTTCTGAGGGGCTCCAGTGGAGCCGGGAGAGAGGGGAGGATGAAGTGCCAGTGGAGCCCTGAGCCCTGAGCCGACACCCAGTCTCCTCACCGCCCCCCGGCCACCCCCCAGCTGCCTGGCTCGAGTATCTGGGGAACTGACCATGACCTTCCCGGCTGGCATCGTGCGTGTGTTCAGCGCGACCCCACCCCCACCTGTCCTCAGCTTCCGCCTCGTGCACACGTCCGCCATCGAGCACTACCAGCCCAACGCTGACCTGCTCTTCAGGTACTCCAGGAGGAGCGGGGGTCAGAGGCAGGGGGGCCCAGAGGCTGGTGGGGGCCAGGAGCTCCCTGCCTGGGACGCCCGGCCCTGCCTCCTGGGATCTGCCGCATGGCCCTGGGCCGATCAGTCTCCTTCCCGGACCTCACTCTTCTTTCCTTCTTCGCTTCCCACCCACCCACCCACCTACCCCCCCCACCTACCCCCCCCCCTCCGCCCCGGGGGACATGCTTGACTGGGCCCAAGGTGGACCTGGGAATGTGCACCTGCAGGAAGCCCTAGGGGTAGGTCAGCTGCTGAGGGCCTGGGGAAGGTGTCCCCCGGAGGTTGGGGTCATGGTTCCTGGTCTCTGTAGCGACCCCTCCCAGAGCGACCCTGAGACCAAAGACTTCTGGCTCAACATGGGGGCTCTGACGGAGGCCCTGCAGCGCCAGGCAGAGCAGAACCCCGCTGCCTCCTACTACAACGTCGTGCTGCTGCGGTACCAGGTGGGCCGCGTGGATGGGACGGGGCGGGGAGCCGGGTGGGCTGGGAGGGAGCCCGTGGCTGGTGCTGGGGAGGGCCTGGGGGGAGGCCCGGGCCCCATTCGTGCAGGGGGGTGGTGGTGGGGGCGCCAGAGTGTAAATCAGAAGAGGCCCCATCCCTGGACCCCCTGCCCAGGCGCCCACTGGGCCACAAGTCTCAGAACGAGGCATTCTCCTGCCCTCTGCTGGAAACATGGTATCAGACAGACTGGGCTCTAAAATCTGCCTGAGGAGAAAGGAAGAGGTCCGTGGGGTGGTATATGCCGCCCCGAGTCAGCTCTGACACGCTGCGTGCCAGGCAGGGTCAGGGTGGTTGCGTCGCGCACCGCGTGGCAGGACAGGACGGCCTAAGCTGTGTCCTCTCTCCTGTCCTCGCTCCTCCTAGTTCTCTCGCCCGGGTCCCCAGTCCGTGCCTCTACAGCTGAGCGCCCACTGGCAGTGCGGGGCGACCCTCACTCAGGTCTCAGTGGAGTACAGCTACCGGCCCGGTGCCACAGCCGTGCCCACACCACTCACCAATGTCCAGATCCTGCTGCCTGTCGGCGAGCCTGTGACCAACATCCGCCTACAGCCGGCCGCCACTTGGTGAGGGCGTGGGGGAGGCCAAAGGAGGCCCAGCAGTGACCCTAGAAGCCTCCCAGACCTCTCCATGATGCTAGGAGAGCATCTAAAGGACCTATAGGGTCCACCGTAGGTCCGACCATGCAGTGTGAGCTCACCTTGCTTAGAGCTAGGGGTGACATTATTAAAAATAATAATATTGGACACCGGCAGCTTCCTGCGTGTCGGGCATGTTCTATGTGCTCTACATACAAGGACTGGCTCAGGGTTTCTGGGTGTGGACCACCTTGAGGTGTGGACTGCCATCATCCCCCTTTATGGAGGGGAACTGAGGCAGAGGGAGGCTAGTCACTTAATCTGGGGTCACACCAGGATTTGAACTCAGCTGCCCACTCTCTGCCCTAAGGAAGCCTGACTTTTTTTTTTTTTTAAGACTTTACCTATTCATTTGAAAGAGAGAGAGAATGGGGGTGGGGGGGAGGCAGAGGGAGGAGCAGACTCCCTGCTGAGCTCACAGGGCTTAATCCCAGGACCCAGAGATCATGACCCAAACCAAAGGCAGATGCTTAATCAACTGAGCCACCCAGGCGCCCTGAAGAAGCCAGATTTTTTTTTTAAGATTTTACTTATCTTTCATGAGAGACACACAGAGAGAGAGAGGCAGAGACACAGGCAGAGGGAGAAGCAGGCTCCCCATAGGGAGCCCGATGTGGGACTCGATCCCAGACCCCAGGATCATACCCTGAGCCAAAGGCAGGCGCTCAATGGCTGAGTCACACAGGCGTCCCTTTTCTTTCTTTCTTTTTTTTTTAATTTTATTTGTTTATCTGACAGAAAGAGAGAGCTGGAGCAGGGGGAGCAAGAGGGAGAGGGAGAGGGAGAGGGAGAAGCCAGCCCCCTGCTGAGCAGAGCTTCATGCAGGGCTTGATCCCAGGACCTCAGGACCCTAACCTGAGCCAAAGGCAGCCGCTCAACCAAATGAGCCACCCAGGTGTCCCGAGAAGCCAGACTTAAAGGACTAAGTGCATTATCTAAAAAAAAGCTGTAAGGCCATGGGGTCCTGGGGGGCCAGACTCTATATCCCACACCCATCTTACAGATGGGGAAACTGAGGTGAGGGAGAAGACCTGCCTGGCTGGGTTAATGTAGCTGAGAGATGACTGAGCTGGGACCCTTGACTCCCAAGGTCCTCTCTAGGAGAGACGTGACTAAGCTTTTCTTGATGCCAGGAATCTGGAGGAGAAGCGGCTCCTTTGGAAGCTGCCAGATGTGTCTGAAGCAGGGGGTGAGTTATGATTGTGCATGAGATCATGGGGTCGGGGAGGGGAGGGGTGGGTTCAGGTTGAGGGTATGCTGGCTGAGAAAGTAGACATGGAGAAGAGCTTAAAAGGGCTTTGACAAAGCTGTGGGAAAAGAAGTGGGGCAGACCCAGCAGGTACAAAGGCCCTGAGGCAGGACTCCTTTGCAATTTACACATAGCCCTGAGGGGGCCAAAGGAGAAGGGTGCAGGGGCACACGAGGAGGTCAGAAGAGGCAGATAGAGGCAACAGACACAGAGCAAAGGGCTTGGGAGAGCCCAGGTCACTGCAGGACTGGGGCTGAGGCTGGGGCACGGCTGACCTCAGGCCTCCCCAGGCTCTGGCCACCTATCTGCCAGCTGGGAGCCGTGCTCGGGGCCCAGCACACCCAGCCCTGTGGCCGCCCAGTTCACCAGCGAGGGGACCACTCTGTCCGGCGTGGACCTGGAGTTGGTGGGCAGTGGCTACCGCATGTCACTTGTAAAGAGGAGGTTTGCTACAGGTACTCCCGCCCCTGCTGCTGCTTACCCTGGAGTCCGGACCCTTCCGGGCCCTGAGCCCCAGCCCCTACTTCTGCCAGGGTGTGGGGATGTGGGGAGGCATCTGGGGTGTTTGGGAAGGTTGGTGGGGGCTGGGCTCTGGAGACCCAGGATGGTAGGTGCTGGAGGGGAGGGCTAGTCAGGGCCTCAGTGGGAGGGATCGAAGGGCCCTTGTGGGGCATCCTGGCAAGGACCCAAGGCAGGCAGCCAGAAGCCACACTGCCCCCCCCATCCTCCGGCCACCACTAGGGGTTGCTGGGGCCCATGGGGCAGTGGGGATAGTGAGCACAGGGGTGTTTCGAAGAGGATTGGGAGATCCCAGGGTAGGGGCAAGGGACGCCCCCCCCTTCCTTCCGCTCATGGCACCCTGCCCACAGGGATGTACCTGGTAAGCTGCTGAGCCTGCAGAGGCCGACCAGCACGGCTGGCCCCAGCTCTGCACTGCGTCCTGGTGCTCGCTGACTCATCCCTGCCTTCCTGCCGGATCCTGGGATCCCACCCCGGCCTCCCTGGGTGGGGGGGCCCTGACTCCGTGCAGAGGAGCCCCACACCCAGCCTGGCTGAGCCGGAGACCCACTCCTGTGCAAGCCAATTCCCATGCAGGTCCTTGGACTTTTAATGTTCTTTGAATAAACTTTATTTTCTAATAAAATAAATAAGCCTTTTCCTGCTCCAGGAAATTTCCTTCACATCGCCAGAGAGGAAGGGAAGATGGATGGGTGGGGAAGACGGAATATCCCTAATGTTCCCCAGCTCGCCCCTACCCCCACTGAGCCTGTGCAAGATGGCACCAAGGGGAGAAAAAGCCAGCCGTGAACACCCCAAGCTCTATGGTCATCTGAGCTGGTGGAAGGGATGAGGACTAGAGGAACCCAGAGGGAGATGTCAGACTCTTCCTAAGGAGAGGGCATTATGAATGGGGCTCTGGAGTATGAATAAGAGTTTGCAGGATGGGGCTGGGCATCCCAGACAAAGGAGTCGTGAGTTCTGAGAGAAATCTATTCGTCAATCCACAAACACTGCTTGACTACCTACTGTATGCCAGGCACCTGGGACATGCCTATGAGCAGGACAAAGCTCTTGGAAACCATAAGGCCTGGGTTTAGAGCCTGCTTGGCCACCAGTGGCTTTGTGACTTGGAGCCAGTGACCTAACCTCCCTGGCTTCAGTTTCCTTATCTGCAACCTACCTCACTGGGAGGCTGTAGTGAGGTTGCTCACTTTGAAGAGCACCTGATGCAGAATGAGCACCCCCATAATTCTGGCAGCTTTTACCTGTTGGGAGCCAGGCTGGAGGGTGGGGATCGCAGGCAAGGCCTGAGTGGGGCCCAGGACCGGTGAGGTAACCAGCATGCTCTGCTAGGGCAGAGGTCTGAGCTCGGTGGACAGTCCTGGGTCCCGACAGATGTGTGAGGACCCTGAGCCCAGGCAGATCCCGAGGACCCAACCTGCGCCAGGTGGAGCTGGGGAAGCAGGAAGCAGGATTTGGCCTTCACTCTAATCCTCCCACTCTGTCCTCCAAAGACAGAAGGGGACCAGGAGAGAGGGTCTGACTGTGCCTCAGTTTCTTCATCTGTGAAATGGGGGGGAATGCTCTAGCTGGGAGACATCCGGAGAGCATCCGCAGTGCCGTGTACCATCAACATTGCCTGCCTGAACGAATCAGGGCGGTTCAGGCAGCGCCCCCACTTTCCTGCCTGGAAGAGGTACCGCGCAAGGCCTCCGGAGCCAGCTGGACGCCGCAGCTCCTCAGCTGTGGTTCCCTCAGCTCGGGCCCCACAAGGAGCCAGAGTGTCTGATCTGGTGACAGGGTGCCCTCCATCCTAAGTCTGCACCCGTGCACACGTACGCACACCCCCAGGGGCCTCTGTGCCTCCGCGATGGTCCCTCGTACCCGTCCTTTGTGGCTGAGTGCCTGGGGTGCCGTCTCCCTGCAGAGAGCCACTGCACAACAGGACAGTCACTTGCTGCCACATCCTAGTGTGTTTAATTTTGTTTTCTCGGGGTCACAGGTGAGGTCAGGTACATTGTAAAATACAGAAGGCATTTCCTGGGTGTGGCCTTCTAATTGCCTCTGGAGGATGAGTCGCAGCAGAGAGGGCAGGACACTTGTTTAACTGGCCAACCCTGGGGTGGGCAGGTTGTCATGTAGTGGCTTCTAGTGCCCTGGTCTCCTATGCCTGGGAGGCTCCCAAACCCCAGTTTGGGGCACGAAGTGATTGGGTCACTTGCCCCCAGGTTTTCTTTTTTTTAAATTGAGATAAAATTCAATTAAAATAACAGGAAATGAATCATTTAAAGTGGACAATTTATTCCTTGCTATGGCTGAGCAATATTCTACTTTAGGCATTGTTAACCTGAAAAATAAAACAGCCAGGGGATACCTGGGTGGTTCAGCAATCCAGCAGACGCCTTTGGCCCAGGGTGTGATCCTGGGGTCCCGGAATCGAGTCCCACATCGGGCTCCCCACAGGGAGCCTGCTTCTCCCTCTGCCTGTGTCTCTGTCTCTCTCTTTCTGTGTCTCTCATGAATAAATAAATAAAATCTTTTTAAAAATGCTCTTAAATAATAGCCTGCAAGTTTGCTATTAGGATAAGAAGCCAGAGTCAGTTAACACCTCCTATGAAAGAAAAGACTGGTGAATTCTGAACCTTCTAAGCCTCCAGAGAAAGCAAGTGAAAAATTATTTGTCACCGGATCATAAGGAAACCATTTCTCAGGGCAGCGCCGGTGGTGCAGCGGTTTGGCGCCTCCTGCAGCCTGGGGTGTGATCCTGGAGACCGGGGATCGAGTCCCACGTCGGGCTTCCTGCATGGAGCCTGCTTCTCCCTCTGCCTGTGTCTCTGCCTTTCTCTCTCTCTCTCTCTCTGAGTAAATAAATCTTTAAAAAATAAATAAATAAAAGAAATAAAAGAAAGAAAAAAAGAAACCATTTCTCAAAGTCCACATTCAAAAGAAGAGGTTTTCCCCCCTTTTTGCAAGGGCTTCAGAAACGTGGATGAGGACATTGTCTTTCCATGAAATGAAGAATAAACAACCGTGAGGAAAAGCATACAGGCTTGCTCCAGACATCTTGGGAAAGCTGCCTCGTCAGACGTCATCTGCTTCAGTTTGGGAAATCTTTACTTACGTGTCACCAGATGGTATGCAGACCCAGCCAGGGTTTGGTGCTTTCTTTAGATGTGTCACGTGAACCCAAGAGTCTGTCCTCTGGAGTTTGGTGGCAGGAGGGTGCTAAGCAGTGTCTGAGAAGGGCCTTTCCAGTGAGGTTGAAGAGAGCCTTTCTGAAGGTGTCTTTTCCAATAGATGAAATCACAAAATCACCAGCATGCAAGGCATGATGCTTAACATCATTGTCCCCCCACCTTCTTGGGGAGTGCTCTGCAAAAGAATTGTTCTGCTAAGCATTTTTTTTTAAGACAGAGGGTGGGGGCAGAGAGAGAGGGAGAGAGAATCTTATGCAGGTTCCTTGCTCAGTGTGGAGCACCCCCTCCACCCCTGCCTCCCCATGCACTGGGCTTGATCTCCTGACCCTGGGATCGTGACCTGAGCCAGACACTTAACCTACTGGACCACATCCAGGCACCCTTAGTGTGGTGATTTTTTCATCAAAGCAATTAGGTCTTTACAATATTGAAGCTTATCTCCTTTATCAACTTTAGGTCAAAAGATGCAGGAGTCGGGATCCCTGGGTGGCGCAGCAGTTTGGCGCCTGCCTTTGGCCCAGGGCGCGATCCTGGAGACCTGGGATCGAATCCCACATCGGGCTCCCGGCGCATGGAGCCTGCTTCTCCCTCTGCCTGTGTCTCTGCCTCTCTCTCTCTCTCTGTGACTATCATAAAAAAAAAAAAAAAAAAAAAAAAAAAAGATGCAGGAGTCAAGTGCATGGGACATCCTGTGACTATCTCTTTTTTTTTTTTTTTTTAATGAAAGGCTTCTTTTTTTCTTTTTTTTAATTTTATTTATTTATTTACGATAGTCACAGAGAGAGAGAGGCAGAGACACAGGCAGAGAGAGAAGCAGGCTCCATGCACCGGGAGCCTGACGTGGGATTCGATCCCGGGTCTCCAGGATCGCGCCCTGAGCCAAAGGCAGGCGCCAAACCGCTGCGCCACCCAGGGATCCCCTGTGACTATCTCAAGGGGTGAGAATCTAGGAGTTTCAAAGGGAGTGCACCTGAGATTTCAAAAGATGGGTGGCAATGCTTTAGGCCAGGGCCCTACAAATTCTGTGTCTTAAATGGAGTCTTTTGTTTTAAATTTATAATTTATTTTTATTTTTTTAAAGATTTTTATTTTATTTACTTATTCATGAGAGATAGAGAGAGAGAGAGAGAGAGAGAGAGAGACAGGCAGAGAGAGAAGCAGGCTCCGTGCAGGGAGCCCAATGTGGGACTCCATCCCAGGGACTCCAAGATCACACCCTGGGCTAAAGGCAGCACTAAACTACTGGGTCACCGGGGCTGCCCTCGTATTTTTTTTTTTTTTAAAGATTTATTTATTTATTCATGAGAGACACAGAGAGAGGCAGAGACACAGACAGAAGGAGAAGCAGGCTCCATGCAGGGAGCCTGATGCAGGACTCAATTCTGGATCCCAGAATCACATCCCAACCACCGAGCCACCCAGGTGCCCCAAGAATTATTTATTTGAAGGAGAGAAAGGGAGCAAGTGAGCGCACGCACAAGCAGGGGGAGTGGCAGGCAGGGGGAGAGGGAGAGGGAGAACCAGACTCCCCACTGGACAGGTTGCTGAGGTGGTTCAGGCCCAGGATCCTGACAAGAGACAAAGGCAGACAATTAACCAACTGAGCATCCAGGTGCCTCTTTTACTGAGCCACCCAGCCCCGCCCCCTGCCTTTTTTATTTATTTATTTATTTTATTCATGAGAGACAGAGAGAGAGACACACACACAGGCAGAGGGAGAAGCAGGCCCCATGCAGGGAGCCCCATGTGGGTCTCGATCCCAGGACTCCAGGATCATGCCCTGGGCCGAAGGCAGGTGCCAAACCACTGAACCACCCAGGGATCCCCTGCCTTTTTTTAAAAGTGAGCTGTATGGCCAATGTGGGGTTTGAACTCACAGAGATCAAGAGTCACATGCTCTACTGAATGAGCCAGCCAGGGGCCCCTTAGGTTGAGCCTTAATGATGCTGTCAGTGTGCTCCACTAACCCTGAGAATTGAGGATGGTATGCACCGTGAAAGTAAAACAGCCAAACAGCAGACTTGTCGAAGCCCCTGACTGGTAAAGTGGGTTCCCCCATCACTGTGAGGTTCCAGAGGAGTTCCAGATAGAATCTTTTACTTTTTCTTTTCTCATTTTCTTTCCTTTGTGTGTGTGTGTGTCAGATAATCTTTTTCTTTTCTTTTTTTTTTAAGATTTTATTTATTTATTCATGAGAGACACACACACACAGAGAGAGGCAGAGACACAGGCAGAGGGAGAAGCAGGCTCCATGCAGGGAGCCCGATGCGAGACTCGATCCCAGGACCCTGGGGTCACACCCTAAGCCAAAGGCAGACACCCAACTGCTGAGCTACCCAGGCGTCCCAAGATAATCTTTTCTAAAACAATTTTAGGGACACCTGGGTGGCTCAGAGGTTGAGCACTGCCTTGGGTTCAGGTCGTGATCCCAGGGTCCTGGGATTGAGTCCCTCATCAGGTTCCCCGCAGGGAGCCTCCTTCTCCCTCTGCCTGTGTCTCTGCCTCTCTCTGTGTATCTCTTATGAATACGTAAATTCTTAAAAAAAATTATTTTCTTTAAAGATTTTATTTATTTATTCATGAGAGACAGAGAGAGAGAGAGATAGGGTCAGAGACACAGGCAGAGGAAGAAGCAGGTTCCATGCTGGGAACCCAGTGAGGGATTCATCCTTGGACTCCAGTACCACTCCCTGGGCCCAAGGGAGATGCTCAACCGCCAAGCCACCCAGGAGTCCCTAAAATTAAAATTAAAACAATTTTAGCCACAGAAGAGACAGCAGCCTGTTTACAAAGGAAAGCTTTGGTCTGGTGAGAAATACACAAACCATGACTAAAATATATTTATAAGCATGAGAGGGAAGCTATATGAAATCTATCTGTGCAAACAGGTGTCCCAGGATTGTACTTTGAACAGGTGAGATAAGCAAAGTAGGAACTTTTTGTACCCTTATTACTATTTCCCTTCCAACGTTGGTTCCCAGGCACTCTCATTTTATCAGCAGACAATGGTTTAATGCATATACAGTGATAAGTAGTGTGAATATAAGAACTTCTGGTAGGGCCGAATTGTTATTTGGTCAAAACCAGAGTTCTCTCTTTTTTATCAAACCAACAATTATTAGATTTCCAGGATAGTTTTTCCTTTACTGGGGCCAATTGTTAGATGCCTTCATTACCAAGTTACCAAGTTACCATTTGGGAGAACATCCCTTTGGGTTTGGCTACTGGCTTCTTTGAGAGCAGCATTTGTTTTTGTTTTTTTGGTGGTTTTTTTTTTTAAGATTTTTTAAAAGATTTTATTTATTCATGAGAGACAGGCAGAGACACAGGCAGAGGGAGAAGCAGGTTCTCGGCAGGAGCCTGATGTGGGGCTGGATCCCAGACCCTGGGATCATGCCCTGAGTCAAAGGCAGACGCTCAACCATTGAGCCCCCCAGGGGTCCCAAGAGCAGCATTTGGGGCATAAATATCACCAGCAAGGTGGTTTATTTGGCCTCCAGGAACTGGAGTCTGGAATACCCAGGAGTCTTAATTGCCAGAGCAACTGGCAAAAGAATAGCATCTAATCAATTTTGAACATAGTGGCCTTAACTCGAAGGGCAGTGGCAAAAATGGCTCTGAGGCCAGGCGGATGTCCCCACGCCACAGGGCCCAGTTGCTATGATACCCCTAGGGTAACAGTAGAAAGTGCGCTGAGGGCAAATCGCAGGCCAACCCCCTGCAATGCCCTCCTTCCCAGGGCTGCTCTGTGGCTTTCCTCAGGCACTCCAGGCTGCCCTAAAACTAAGAGAAGGGAAAACAAATGGTTAACTAATACTTTCCTTGGGGAAGCTCCCCACCATCTTAAGGTTAATGCTTTACTAGAGGGAAAAACAACCGGAGCTTGACAATAGCCAGGCCTCTCGTATCCCGGGAGTCTTCTTTAGCATATGAAAGTCCTTTGAAAACCTCCCTCCTTCCTTACTTCCCCCAGCTCCCAAGTATAGAATCTGTCACCCCTCATAAGCCTCATGCCTCAGGTCTTCCTACCCATCGGTCCTGTCCCTGTGCTTTTTTAAATGTAATTAAAAAAATTTTTTTGTCCGGCTTTAATAAAGTCACCTTTTTTTGCACCAAAGATGTTTTGAGAATTCTTTCTTGGCCCTCGGCTCTGGACCTCGCCAATCCACCCGTATTGTTGGATGCCCCCTCCAAGGGCATTCCCTTCCCCCTCACATACAAAGAGGCAAAAAATGAAGTAGATAATTAGGATGTCTGTCCTAAGGCAATGTGCTTTTATTAGGCTTTTCTTTTTTTTTTTTTTTTTTAAGATTTTATTTATTCATTCACGAGAGAGAGAGAAGCAGAGACCCAGGCAGAGGGAGGAGCAGGCTCCATGCAGGGAGCCCAATGTGGGACTCGACCTGGGACTCCAGGATCACGCCCTGAGCGGAAGGCACGCGCTAAACCGCTGAGCCACCCAGGGATTCCCCCTAGGTTTTTCTTTAAAGCCTCAAACACTATGTCACCTTCACCTTTCTAAACAAATGGGTTAGGGCTATGGTATTTTAGTAAAGCACAGAGAGATTGAGCCCTAAGCGAGAAGTCTGGAATCCAGTTTTGACAGTAGCCAGCCAGTCCTTGAAAGTCTTGTAATTGGCACCTAGTTTTAGGTTTGGGAAAGTCAGGATGCCTTGAAATCTACCTGGATCCAAAGGTAGCCCTCTTTCCCAGAACAGGTGCCCTAAGTCCGGAACTTGAGTTTGGGTAAAGGGCAATTTTTCTCTGGAGACTTTATGTTCCCTTAAGCTGAAAAAAAATTTTTGTTTTAAGCTCAAAAATTTTAACAGGCAGATGCAGTCTTCCTGTGAAGAGGCTTGAGAAGGGGAGCAGAGAAGCAGATCAGGGGCACATTGTAACAAAGTAGAAACTACAACAGTTAGGTCATCCAAAGCAGCTTTCAAGGTTTGTGAAAATTATTGAACATTTCTGGGGCACCTGGGTAGCTCAGTGGTTGACCATCTGCCTTTGGCTCAGGTCGTGATCCCGGGGTCCTGAGATCTAGTCCCCAGGCGGGCTCCCCTCAGGGAGCCTGCTTCTCCCTCTGCCTCTAACCGTTTTCAACTCCAGCAAACGAAGGTTCCCAACCCCATTATTTTCTATTATCACCAAGGGCTAGAACATGAGAAAAGACTGTTACCAATTTAAGTGTCCCAGGTGACTCCAGCCCCCCAGCCAGCCTCTCCGATGCCCTTCGAATTCCCAATAATAGCGTTCTTCCCCTGTTAACTGGCTCAGAGAAACCGCTGCCTGGTTTGGGAATGCATGGCTGTCCTTGACACCAGAGCTACACTCTCGGTCCTCAACCCCACTGCTGTCCAGCAGCCCCTGTCTTGGGGGATTAAAGCAGTTCCAGTAGTCGGGGGCTCTAACAGACCCCAATGGGTTCGTGGCTCTGAACCTAATTCCTCTGTCTAGACCCTTTGAAAGATATGCACCTTATTCCTCTGCCTTTCTTCCCAGTTCCTCTGACCTTATTCATTTTTGGGGCCAAGATTTGTTAGAAAATATCACACTGGAATTTCTTTCTTCCGAAAGGGGGAACTAATTCTAGCAACTGATGGTAGTAATTAAAATACCCAGCCAGGTGAACTAAATGACCTTTGACTTTTTTTTAAAGATTTGCTTTGGTGGGGAGGGAGAGGGAGAGGGAGAGAATCTAGAGCAGGATTCCCCACTGAGTGTGGAACCCCACATGGGCCTTGATCTCAAGACCCTGAGATGATGATGACCTGAGCTGAAATCAAGAGTCGGACACTTAACCAACCACCCAGGCGCCCGAACCTTTTCACATCTTTAATTTGCTCTGTGTCTGATCGCATGATAGCACCACAGCCAAGTCTGCAGACACTGATCATTTTTGTTCATGTGGGATCAGCTATCATCCTCTTTACAGGCAAAATCTTCAACTGATATCAGTGAACTCACAAAGCATCTCCCATCAAGATTCAGATAAATCCCTTAAAACTTCTCCTGAGAGTTAATCAATATCCTATAAACAAAGAAGCCCTCGGGGCATCAGGCTTATAAAATAGAGGATTACAAGGTGACTTCATTATCCTCTGCACTTGTCCCTGTAATAATTTGGTTTTCCCTGTGACAAAACTGGGCAGGCTGAGGATGGAGTTTTGTCCTGGACGTCTGACCAATAAATAGCATTGTTATTGATGAGGAGAATTAAAAATGTTGCTTAAATTAAATCTCCCCACAACCTGCAGTCCTCTGATAAATCCCTGAGACATGCAGAGAGTGACACACTTCCAGGAACTCACGGCTGCCTTAATGTTGATGTATTATTAGAGACTAAAAGCAACATTTTATTTATCTTTTATTATTTTATTATTATTATTAAAGGATTTTATTTATTTGTGAGAGACACAGAGAAAGAGGCAGAGACATAGGCAGAGGGAGAAGCAGGCTCCCTGTGGGGGGCCTGATGCAGGACTCAATCCCTGGACCCCCGGATCACAACTGAGCCAAAGGTAGGTAGCCGCTCAACCACTGAGCCACGCAGGTGCCCCCTGAAAACTGAGAATTGATGGATTTTCCTTTAGGTGAGTGATCTTGGATGTGAGCGAGCTGGTTTGGCAAATTAACTAAATCTGGAGTACAGATAGTTTCCTATTCCCTCCTGGTCCTTTTAACTAAAAGGAGAAAGATCCTGGTTCAGCCCATTGATAAAGAGTTAAATGCTATCCAGGTGGATTCAGCATCTATAGGAAGACCAAATTTTTTTTTTTTAAAGATTTTATTTATTTATTCCAGAAAGACAGAGAGAGAGAAAGAGAGAGAGGCAGGCTCTCTGCAGGAGCCTGATGTGGGACTCGATCCCGGACCCTGGGATCACACCCTAAGTCAAAGAGAGACGCCTAGCCATTGAGCCACCCAGGTGTCCCAAGACCAGAATTTTCTTTAAAGACAATTTGAGGGACGCTTGGGTGGCTCAATGATTGAGTGTCTCTCTTTGGCTCAGGCCATGATCCAGGAGGCCCCGGGATCGAGTCCTGCATCGGGCTCCCTGCATGGAGCCTGCTTCTCCCTCTGCCTGTGTCTCTGCCTCTCCCTCTGTGTCTCTCATGAATAAATAAATAAAATCTTAAAAAAAGATAAAGACAATTTGAAATTGATTCTAGTGGTCATGAACCAATTCACGAGGCTTTTGTGTGCACGCCTGAATTTTGTTCCAAAAGCTACCAGAATTGCTCAGTGGAGATTTCCAGCAAGTGTTCTAGCATCTTGCCAAAAGTTAGGAGTCTGTTTCTCTAAACCCCTTTCAGGTTGCTCCCATCTGGCTAGTTTACCCGTTGTTTGGCCTCATCCTCCCCAATAAGCATGTGGACTAATTGGTATAAATCTCAGAAGCCAGTTTGGTAAATTTGAATAACTAGCTAAATTCTTCAGCAGACCTATGGGGGTCCTCAGCCTTAGGGAACTGTAAGAAATTTGGGGTTTCTTTGGCTCCTCAAAATACCTAACTTTAAAAGGGCAGGTTTTGAGGGGTTCAGGAAAGAAAGGAGCAGGGAGAGGTTTGGAGGAAAATGAGGAGAGAATTATTATCCCAAATAAATAAATAAAATCTTTTAAAAAATAAATAGTATTTTGCAAAAAGGCAATTTTTAGATTCCTTTTTTTTTTTTTTTAATTTTTAGATTCCTGATAACCTTTGAAAGCTTCAAAATACCATTACATTAGGCATCCTGAGGCACCTGGATGGCTCAGTCGGTTAAACAACTGCCTTGGGCTCAGGTTGTGATTTCAGGGTCCTGGGATGGAGCCGCAGGTCTGGCGGGCTCCCTGCTCAGCGGGGAGTCTGCTTCTCCCTCTCCCTTTACCCGCCTCCTCTGCCCCTACCCCTCAGCTGGTGCCCTCTCACTTTTTCTCAAATACATAAATATATATAATACATAAATATATATGTATACATAAATATATACATAAATACATAAATATATAAGAGCTTAAAAAATAAACATAAAAATAAATTAGGCATCCCATTTCAGTTTTGCCGATTTTAGAGCCACTTGAGAAAAGTAAGCTTGGGGAGATTTAGCTTCCCCATAATGGCCAGTTCTATTTTTTGTAAAGATTTTATTTATTCATGAGAGATATACAGAGAGGCAGAGACATAGGCAGAGGGAGAAGCAGGCTCCATGCAGGGAGCCCAATGCAGGACTTGATCTGGGATCAGGCCCTGAGCCAAAGGCAGACGCTCAACTGCTGAGCCACCCAGGCATCCCAAGAAGGGCCAGTTCTAAATGACGTTTGCTTTAGAGGCCATTTAGTTGGAAATGTGCAAGAGGAGGAACCGCAGTTTGAGAGAGAACGTGAGAGCACACAAGTAGAGGGGAGCAGCAAAGGGAGAGGGGGAAGCAGGCTCCCCTCTGAGCAGGGAGCCCGATGTGGGACTCAATGCCAGGACTCTGGGATCAAGATCTGAGCTAAACCTCCAACTGACTGAGCCCCCCAGGTGCCCCAGAACTGCAGTTTTTTTTAAAGATTTTATTTATTCATGAGAGACCCAGAGAGAGAGGGAGAGACACAGGCAGAGGGAGAAGCAGGCTCCATGCAGGGAGTCTGACACGGGACTCAATCCCGGGACCCCAGGACCACACCCTGGGCCAAAGGCAGGTGCTAAACCGCTGAGCCACCCAGAGATTCCCAGAACTGCAGTTTTTAAACATAAAACTGGGTTAGGGTCCCAGAAACGGGAGTGTGGGGGGGACTCCAGGCATTTTGATGACTAAGATCCCATTTCTTAGAGGTTTTCCTCTAGAGTGAGAAGAAAAACTCCTAAGCAGCACAGTTTCAACAGAAATAGCCCGGTTCCAACAAAGGTCAGGGCAGTTCCAATGGGAGCATCTCAGTTCCCAAAAGAAGAAAGCCCAAAGGAGTCAGTTCCAATAGGAACAGTCTGGTCCCAGAAAGGATCCAGACCAGAGGCCAAATGAGTACTCTGAGAAAGGACAAAGCCTTAAAACCAATCCTAAATAAAAACCTGGAGAGCTCAGAACGCAAAGAGAGTAGAGCTTGAAATCCAGGAGAGACTTATCCTTCCGTGGTGGAGAAGAAAGCACTGTGCTCATCTAGCTCTGTGGGTTCTGGGAACTGCTTTGCTCACCAGCCTCAGAGTTGTGGGGAGTCTTCTCTGGATCCCACTTCTGATCACCAAGCAATGCTCATCTTAAAAATAAAACAGTTATTTAACAGCAAAATGGGTTTATTCATGAATAGCAGAGGAACTCCACTTTGGGACACGCAGGCTATAGCAAAACCATAGGCATGTCCCATAAACAAAGGAGAGGTGCATTATTTTATGGAGAAGGAGGAAGTTGGGAGGTTGTTTTGAACTAAAGTCCACTGGAGAGAAGCAGGAGTTTAGGGTGATGACAGTTTATTGGCTGAGTTGCAGGGGTCAATGACTTCTTGTGGGAGGTGCCACGTCCACCTTTTCCCATCTGGGGAAATGTCATTGATAATTCCTTCCTGGGACGCCTGGGTGGCTCAACAGTTGAGCGTCTGCCTTTGGCCCGGGCTGTGATCCTGGAGTCCCGGGGTCGAGTCCCACATCGGGCTCCCTGCCTGGAGCCTGCTTCTCCCTCTGCCTGTGTCTCTGCCTCTCTCTCTGTGTCTCTCATGAATAAATAAATAAAATCTTAAAAAAAAAAAAGATAATTCTTTCCTGTTGGGGATTCTTCTGCTAGAGTCTGTAATTGACACTTTTCCTGTAATTGATGGAGAGTGGTAGGGCTCTCTCTTCCTGACTCGACTTTAGTGAGGTTTTCCTTTATTAATTTGCAGAATACATCACGTTTTGTTCATCCATTCATCGGTTGATGGGCACTCGGGTGATTTCCACCTTTTGGCTATGCTGAACAGTCCTCCTGTGAACGGGCATGTACAAGGCTTTGTCTGAACACCTGTTTTCAATTCCCTTGGGTAGACAGCTAGGAGGAGAATTGCTGAGTCCTAAGATAATTCTAAACCAAATTCGAACCCAGGCCCTCTAATGCCATAATCTGCTCTGGAAGATTTCGGAGTCCCTTCTGCTGTCTCCATGCTTCCGCCTTCTGACCTGGCAGGCCTCAGTTTCCCCCTGTGAGTAGGGGTTGGTACGCCCCAGATCACTTCCTCCACCATTACTCTGAACACATGATTACAGCAATGTACGTTTCCAGGGCAAACGGGGGCACGAAATGTCTGTTGTGGAGGGGACGAGATGGGCCACTCCCTCCAAATCAGACATTTGGTTCCAGCTGCTTGTGCGGCCCCATAGGGCAGGCAGGGAACTTAAGCTGAACCTGAGCAGTCGCCCCCTCCAAGTGGAGACCTGGACTCAACAGGCTCCAAAGTTTGTGGCAAGCAAGTGTGTACACCTGCGCCACTTTGGCTGAAATGCCGTTGTTTGGTGCAGTGACATTTGGTGTAATGGCCCTTCACTCCGGCAGTGTCGATGGTGCGCTTGCTCTGTGTAGGCCCTGCTCCCCACACCTCTCCCAACTGGAAGAGTCAGGGCTTAGATCCTCCATTTTACACAGGAAGAAACTGAGGCACACTCAGGACCCTCCCCTTTTCCTCTCGAAGAAGTAAGGGTGGGGCAGGAGGCTAACCAGAACCCCCACCTGGCTCACACCTAGGGACCTGGATCTTCCCCACCCCAGACCTCCCGGCCCCAACACGTCTAGACTAGAAATGGATCCGAATCTTCAACTACCTTAACCTCAAAAAACTTTCAAAACTGACTTCCAACTTCCAGAACCTTTGCCAGCCTGAGGGCTATGGGCTCAGGATAGGTTTCCTGGGTTCTGGAATCTTCGAACCCCTTGCAGAGATCTGAAGAGTCCCCCTGGATTCAACCAGCCTCCTTGTCCCCCTTCCAATCATTTCTCCATCAAACACACTTTAGGTCAGCCCTGCACGGGGCGCCGCTTGCACATCTCCAGCCGCCTCTGGCCAGGCCCCAGGTGGGCTGGACACCCCGACGGGCGCCGGAGAGGGGGACGGGGAAGGTTGCGGTGGGGGCCGGCCAACCGGGCGGAGGGGCGGGGTCGGGAGGGGAAGAGGGAGGCAGGAGGCGAGGCTGGAAGGAGGCAGGGAGGAGCCCGACCTGGATGGGGGTGGGGGGAGGCTCGGCGTCAGGTGAAAGTCTTTCCGGAGTTCACAGCCCGGAGGAGCTGAGATAAGAGGTTGGACTCCGGGCGGCCGGACTCTGGGGTGAGTGTCGGGGTCCCCTGAGGATCCGGCTGCCGTCTGGGGTGGGGAGGAGGAGCATCGCGGCTCTAGGGGACCCCGGCGGGGCCCCGGGGTCAGGTGTCCACCACGTGGAGATCCCGGGTCTCCGTAACCCCGTTGCCCTCACCCATCGGTAGTCGCCGGCGTTTCCGAAGCCGGCGCGGGGCGGGGGGGAGGGAAGTCGCTCCGATGGGCACGGCGAGGCGTCCGGGACCCCCGTCCGCACCCCCCGACGCCCACCTCCCAGGATAGCGGGGAATGGGGATGGAGACGCGGAGGGCGCTCTCTGCGCTGCGGCCGCCGCTGCTACTGTTGGGTGGGGATTGTTAGCGCGCTGATTCCGAGGGTCCCCCACGTGGGGACCACCGCTGACCTCCAGCCTTGGCAGGCGCTGGGCGCCCTTCCTGCCTGGGGACCTCCGCTCCTGGCTTCCCCTGGGGCTCAGTGCAACCCCTGTCGGCTGACTTGGGGCTCTGTGCCCCCCCCACCCCCCGCAGGGTGCTCCTGTTCAGTTTCCCCTCCCAGACTAGGTCAGTGACCCAGCTTCCACGAGGATGCCTGAGATGTTCAGCCAGTGGAAGCTTTTATGATGGTGGGAGGGGGGCTCAAGTGAGTGACATTGGGTCTCTGAGCTTCCGTTTCCTTATGTGTCAAGGGTGGCTTGTACGGGAGTGATTCACACTGTAGGTGCTTAGTGGGGGTGGGGGGTACAGCTGTCACTATATTAATAATAATTATTACTATATCCTTAGCCATGCTTCCAGGTTCCCGACTAACTTTCCCGGTGGGTCAGTTTTTTCATGGTCTTTTTTCGGGTGGGGGAACTGAGCTCACCTGCTCCCCCACCCCACCAGAGCCTCCTGTAGTTCGGATCTGGGCCCGTGGGGAGCTGCCCACATTTGGGGCCACCCTGGGCCATAGCTTCCTTCCATTGCTCCGTTGGCTCCTAAGGTCTTGCCCCGCAGGGCTGAGGAGTCTAGAGAAAGAGGTGTGGACCCTGCTTCGGGCAGCGGGGCCCCCCACTTGACCTAGGTGAACAGGTAATGTTTGTTCATCCCTGTCCAGCCCTGACTTCCATCCTTTGCTTCTCCCTCGCACCTAGGGTGTGGTGATTCCTGCCAGCCAGGTACTCTGGATGTGGGGGAGCTTCTAAGAAGGAGCCTTAGAGCGTCAGCTTCAAGGCGCTCGAGGACTTTGGACAAGCTTCTTTGACCCAAGGACCCTGGGGCTAGGCTGAGTCAGGTCAGCCCTAGAGAAGGAAGGAAGGTGTCACTGGGCGACTTCTCTTCCTGCCACTCTCTGAGGTCCCCACCCCTGTGAGTCAGGAAGGATACCCATTGTGGTCCCTCCTCCTGACAGGGAGTCTGGCTCGGCTTGAATGCCTCCTCCCCATAATGGGGGAGCTCACTACCAATACAGCAAACTAAAGGAAGCCCCAGCAGGTGGTGGCCAAAGGCAGGGATTGGGCTCCCACCTGACCTTCCTTGAATAAGTTCCTTGGATGAGCGCTCTGTGCCTCAGTTTCCCTATCCATAAAAAAAAAAAAAAGAAAAAACGCAGCTAAGGAAGCCCTACCTTCCAGCGCAGGTGTGGTGAGTAGAAGAGCAGATGGTGGAAGGGCCACACACCGGGCTGCTGCGTTAACTCTAATCATGATTACGTGGCTCACTGTGTTCCCATCGGTGATATTTATCTTTGCGTGAGAGAAATAATGTGAAGGTTGCAGGGCTCCAGCACAAGGCCTGGAGGAGGGCTCTGAGCCATGTGAAGGTGTTAGGGTCCTTCAGTGGTCCCCAGAGGAAGGCCCATGGGACCACAGTTGCTCCAGCTAGGAAATGAGTCCAGAGATGCTCTTTTGAGGCTCAGCTACGGCAGGGCCCGCCATTTAGTTAGGGGCCTCCGTCCAGCCCAGGTCCCCTCCTGGACCCATCCCAGGTACCTGGAGCAGTTTTTGAGGTGGGCTCCCCAAGGTCAGCTCCTTCAATGAGGAGCCCCGGGATTCCCAAGGAACGCAGACGTCATGGGTCTAAACGGAATGTGTCACCCTCCCCACCCCCCATCCCATCATCTTCTACACCCCAGGTGCCCCAGGGCCTATGTTGGCATAAAATCAACTTGCTCACATGGTTTCACTAAAGCAGGGTCTGGCCACAGCGAGCCTAAGGAGTTATCTTGACTGGGCTTTTTCTCTATTTTTTTTTCTTCTATTTACAAGAGGAACATAATGCTTCTTGCATTAAAAGACCAGCCTGTCATTACTTACTTACTGGGAGGCCTAGCTGGAACGAACTGGTGAGGGATCACCCTCAGGTCCAGCAGGCTGAGGTTCAAATCCTAGCACATGCTCTCTGCCCTCCCCGCCCCCCCCCCCCCCCCCCCCCCCCCGGTTGGCTGTGTGACCTATGGTGGGGGGCCCTCTCTCTTGTGCTCAGCTCATCTACTTGGTAACTGGAAACCAGCCTCCCTACAAAGCGCAGTGAATCATGGGGCTCATCTGCAGGCCAGGAGCTCACATCCTCTCCTGCAAGAACCCCCGGACTCCCAACCTGGAGTCTCTTCCACCCTGGAACTTGCTCTTCTCACCAAGACTGTCTTGTCTGCTGCCTGTCTGTTGTCCCGCCCCCCTTAGTACATAAGCTCCTTGGGGACAAGGCCTTTCTTTCAGACTTTTTTTTTTTTTTTTAAAGATTTTATTTATTTATTCATGATAGTCACAGAGGAGAGAGAGAGAGAGAGAGAGAGAGAGGCAGAGACACAGGCAGAGGGAGAAGCAGGCTCCATGCACCGGGAGCCCGACATGGGATTCGATCCCGGGTCTCCAGGATCGCGCCCTGGGCCAAAGGCAGGCGCTAAACCGCTGCGCCACCCAGGGATCCCTCTTTCAGACTTCTTGACTGCGTGCTCAGAGCCTAGATCGGGGCATGGCACACGCTAGGTACTAGGTGCTCAATGCTGGCTCAGAGCAGTCACCAGTGTGCTTGAGACAATCGTCGCTGACGTTGATGTTAATATTGTCACTGTTGGCGCTTCCTAAATGGGTTTGGAGAAAAGGCAGCTGCTTTCTCAGGACTCAGGCCGTTAGGCACACAAATGGGGTTCTCCTGTCACCCCCACCCCTCACCTTGGTTTTTGGAAGTCCCAGAATGTTCCATGCCCCTTTCGAAATCCCAGCTGGGGTCTGTCAGGAGGTACGGAACCATGATGGCCAGAGTGAAGCTGACGTCCAGCACCTGCTGGAAGTCAATCAGGGGTTGGCAGCTGACACCATCCAGCTCTGCAGATGAGGATGCTGAGGCCCAGAAGTGGCCAGCCACTTGGCCCAGGTCCGCCGCCACCGCTGGTCAGTAGGCAGGTCAGGATGTCTCCCGGAAACCACCACAGCAGCTTCACGGGCACCAGCTCTGTTTTCCCAGCTGCTGGACAAGGGGAGGTTAGCCCTCGTTTTCCTGATTCCAAAACTGAGACCCAGTGACCACCAGGCCCATGGGTCACTGGAACTGGAATTGGGATAGGAAGGGACACAGGTGGGTCTGTGTCTAATGGGCCAGGAGAATGACTCAAGACTCACCCTCTCGGAGCCTTGCTTCCTCTTCTGGAAAGTGGGAGCGTCATGCAGGGGAATCACCTTGATTTGATGGGAGCTTCCCAGTCCAGGCAGGCCCTCCATGGTGTCACAGTAGCGCAGAACAGGTGGGGGTCAGGTCCGGGCCCTGAGGGTGTGAGCAGGGGGTACCTGGCCACCTGGACTGCTCGACACATTCTCACACTCGTGTGTCTCAGCCTCTCTGCCTTCCTGAACTGCTAAGGAATGGTGACAAAAACAGGGTGAGGAGGACAGAAGTGCTTGGGGACTTGCCAGGCCCTGGTTATCAACTGGGAGTGTAAGTAGAGGATGCAGGGACAGAATTCTGTTGATAATGGGGGTCCTGAATTAATTCTGTTGAGTACTGGGGCCGCTTCTGTACCTCTAGTGCCTCACTAATATTCAGTGAATGTGGGCCACTGGGGAGCGGGGCACTCAGTCGGTTAAGCATCTGCCTTTGGCTCAGGTCATGATCCCAGGGTCCTGGAATGGGACCCCACATCTGGATCCCTGCTCAGTGGGGAGTCTGCTTCCCCCTCTGCCCCTCCCCCTGCCCTAGCACACACACAGTTCTCTCTCTCTGTGCTCTCTCGAATAAAATCTTAAGAAAAAAATAGTGAATCCTTAATATTTAGTGCAACAAATCCTTAATATTAGTGTGTTTGCAACAAATAGCTGATATTCAGTGACAGTATATTGGTCTCTTGGGACGGTTTAGTGACTTATGCATATTCATTGTGATAATATTGATTCATGCATCATGAATGTGCCTTGCAACTCTTCATTGTTCCTGTAAAACTATTTCATAAAACTCCTGGTGCCTCCTGCCTGTCTAGCAGGTCATGAACGGTACTTACTGACATTTGGCTTCTTGCTCATGAACTGCATCACGAGTATCTCAGTGCTGTGGATATTTGGCTCTTTAGGGCATTAGTACACCTTGGTCCTGTCTCCGCTCCACACAGGCACTTGCTAACTCGTGACTGTCCTGCATCCTCCAGGGCCTGTGGGGCCCTAGGCAGGTCGGTGGCAGCTGTCATCTGCAGTGGATTTGGGCTGAAATGAGGCCCGAGGAAATTGCTAATATGTGGATCATCATTAGTATTTTTCCCTTGTTCAACAAACACCAGCAAATGTCACATGGGGACACAGCTGTTGGGAACAAGATACCTGGCCCCACCTCTGGGGGTCTCCAGGCTGGCTGGGGAGATAAACGAGACAGAAGAGAGTGCATTTCCCATGTGCAGTGGTGGTGAGAGCTGCAGAGAAAATCAGAGCCAGGGCAGGGTGTTCTAGCTTGGGAGGTTGGGGCCCTTTTATTTTTATTTATTTTTATTTTTTAAAGATTTTATTTATTCATGAGAGACACAGAGTGAGAGGCAGAGACACAGGCAGAGGGAGAAGCAGGCTCCCTGTGGGGAGCCCGATGTGGGACTCGATCCCGGGACTCCAGGATCACAACCTGAGCCAAGGGCAGATGATCAACCACTGAGCCATCCAGGCGCCCCTGTTACCTTTTAAAAAGGTAAAATTGTGAGGCGCCTGAGGGACACAGTCCATTCAGCTGCTGACTCTTGGTTTAGGCTCTGGCTGTGATCTCTGGGTTGTGAGATTGAGCCTGGAGTGGGCTCTGAGCTCAGTGAGGAGTCTGCTTGAGATTCTCTTTCTCCCTCATCCTCTGCCCCTCCCACTCATGCTCTTGTGCTCTCCTGTTCTCTCTCTCTGTAACACAAATAAATAAATATATATATTTTAAGATTCTCTCTCTTTGCCCCTCCACCCAACATACCTGCACACATGTTTGTGCTCTTTCTTTCACTCAAATAAAGAAATCTTAAAAAAAAATGGGGGTGCCTGGGTGGCTCAGTGGTTGAGCGTCTATCTTTGGCTCAGGTCATGATCCCGGGGTCCTGGGGTCAGGTCTTGCGTCAGGCTCCCTGCAGGCAGCCTGCTTCTCCCTCTGCCTATGTCTCTGCCTCTCTTTCTCTCTGTCTCTCTTGAATGAATAAATAAAATCTGGAAAAAAAAAAAAAAACAACACTGGGGTGAGCCTGAAGATCAAAGAGAATCTGGGGGAAGAGCAGGAATCCCAAGCCGAGAGGACCAGGGGGGGAAGAGCAGGAGTCTGGCAGGTGCAAAGCCCTGTGGCAGGACTGAAAGCAGCTGAAAAGGCTGGTGTGGCTGGAGCTGACCAACTTGGGCAGGGGTCATTGGGGATGGGGCAGCAGAGGCTGAGAAGTCCCACACCTGGCAGCCACAGCCTGGGTGGGGAGGCTCTTGGGTCTTGAATACAATGAAACAAGTGGCTCCTCTGTGTACGTTCAAGGAAGCAGGCTCTGGGTGATGGCAAAATCAGCACCAGTGTATGGAGAGCAAACAGCCAGGAACAGGAATAGCTGGTCTGGCAGTGAGGGTCCCTGAGAGTCAGCCCAGATGTCACTGCTGTGACTCTGTCCACAGCCGCTATGTCCTATCTGTAGGGAGAAATATGAAGGAGGCCCTGCCACAGGCAAGCAGTGTCAGGATTGCTCATTCATCATACCTGCTGGGCCTTCCTGGCTTCGTTGCCATCGTGTGCCCATAGCTCTCGGCTGAATGCCACACCTGGGTCAGCCACTGCCCCATGACATTCCATGTGAATGGCTCCTGGGCTTCTCAGTCTATTGTTCCTGGTCCTTCCTTCTCCGTCCCCTACAGGCTTTAAACACTGGTGACTCCCTTCACTTTATTTCCTGAACCTACATACTTCCCTGATCCTTGCTGACCAGCTCTTGTCCGGGCCCTCAAATTCTTTGGCCTGGTTGCTACCCCAGCCTCTACTTCCGCCCTGGCTGTCCTTATTCCCCCAGTGCCCCATTTCCACCCCCGCTTGCTGGGCACGGTCTGGCAACCCACCATCATCTCCCCCCTGTCCCTCTGCTCCAGCCGCATTGGCCCCTCTCTCTGCCTTCAGCACTTTGCATCTGTGCTCTGGCCCTTTGCACCTTTGTCCTCTGCCTAGAATGCCCTTCCCCCAGGGCTCTGACCAGGTGATTCCTCATCATCCTTCAGGATGTCCCCAGGCTGGTCAGCAACCCCCCCATGAACCTTTCCTTCTCAACAGTGTTTATCATGTTGCTACTACACTAATCACCTCTTCCTGTATTCCTGCCCTCAGTGGGGGCTGATCTGGTCATGCCTGTTCATGGATTCACTCGCCAGTCCGCGCCCAGGGTGGCCCAGCGGTGGAATGTTGTCTGACCTGGGCTCTGGTTCTCTGTTCTTTGTCAGATGTTGAAGTGCATGGTTCCTTGTGACAGATTCTGGAAGGCTCTGAGTTTCTTGGTGGGGAATCCCCCAGTGAAGCTCCACATCATGGGAAGGATAGGATACAGACCCCACCCATCGGGGTCCTGGGTTCCAGTCTGCTTTATGCTGAGTCTCAGTATCCCCATCGGTAAGCAGGGCCTCTGTGGGGCACTGAAGGAGCCAGTACAATGAGCCCAGGTCACTGAGTGGCTGCCACACAGCCAGTGGCACACAACCCCAAGTGATTCCATGGTGGGGGTGCTTGGCGCTCCCATCCCCTAATGAGGAACTAGATTCCGAGGGGAAGTGGCTGATCAAGGTCTCAGTGCCAAAGGGACCATTCAGCAGCACATCTGACCTTTCTGCTCCCTGCTCACACACCCTCTGTGGCTTCTCCTGACCTCCAGGACACAGCCCCACTTCTCAGTCTGGGGTTCAAAGTCTTTACAGGCCCTTCCCTAGCCTCAGAAATCACCCCCCCCCAAAAAAAAAAATTCTACTTTTCAGCAAAATAAACTACAGATGATTCCTTGATAAGGCCTTGTTTGGTTTCCCCACCACGCCTTTGCATTTGTTCTTTCCTCTATCTGAACTCCCCCTTGGTGAGCTCCTCTGCATCCTTCAAAGCCTCAGCCTCAATATCCTGGTCCCTTCTTCTGGCCCAGCCTTTATCCCACGAGTGTCTGGATTTATCTCCCCCCCAGACTGGGAGCTTCTGGGGAGCCAGGCCCAGGGTCGAGGCTTCTCAGGTTCCCCAGACCCATTTGTTGAATGAATGAATGAGTGAGTGAGTAGTTTTCATATGCGTTTTCTGGGATGAGAGCTGCTGAGACCTTTCTCAGGCCTGAAGGACCTGGAGACAAAGCAGGTTGTTTCTGTGGTGATATGAGGAACCCACTGGGCTACCCTGGGATAACTCTGAGTTCTACTTCCCCATCTATGAAACAGGTATGGTGATTCCCCCAGAGTTATTCAGAAACCCACAGACTTCACTGAGTGAGCAGCTGTTTGGGCTTCCACAAATCCAGTTGTCCTGTCCAGTGAGACCTGGGAAGGGTGAACAGCAGAATTCCGGGCAGGGGTCAGGGAATCGGACCTGGGCCTGTGAGGAGCTTCTCATCAACCACCTCGCCCACCCAGCAAAGGCCCCAGAGTTCCTCACTGCTGCTCAGTTACTTGCAGGAAAATTAATACCAAGAAACTTCCCCTCCTTGGTGGAGCTGAGCCTCTAAGACTCTGTGCCTTCAGGTCATAAAACCCTTAAGGACAGATGGGTGACTACCTGGGCCCTGGGGTGCTACCCACAGAGGCACCCAGACCAGTAAAATCCTCAACACTCAGCCTTGCTGACAGGGAGGCCCAGAAGTTTGCCCCGTCCGTCCGTCCGTCCTTCTTTCCTTCCTTCCTTCCTTTTTATTTTTTTATTTTATTTTTTTTTAAATTTTATTTATTTATTCATGAGAGACACAGAGAGAGAGAGAGGCAGAGACACAGGCAGAGGGAGAAGCAGGCTCCATGCAGGGAGCCCGACATGGGACTCGATCCAGGATCTCCAGGATCACACCCTGGGCTGAAGGCAGGCGCTAAACTGCTGAGCTACCAGGGCTGCCCCCTTCCTTCCTATTTAAAGATTTTGTTAATTTTTATTTTTTTTAAGATTTTGTTTATTTGGCAGAGAGAGAGAGAGCACGAGCAGGGGGAGTGGCAGAGAGAGAAGCAGGCTCCCCGCTGAGCAGGGAGTCAGAGGACATGGGGCTCCATCCCAGGACCCTGGGATCCTGACCTGAGCAGAAGGCAGATGCTTAGCCAACTGAACCACCCAGGTGCCCCAAGATTTTGTTTATTTATTTGAGAGAAGGAGCAGGAGTGAGGGTGGGGAGGTGAGGGAGAGGGAGAAACAGACTCTGCTGAGTGGGGAGCCTGACACAGGGCTCATCCCAGGACCCTAAGATCATGACCTGAGCTGAAGTCAGACACCCAACCAACCGAGCCACCCAGGCATCCTCCCAGAAGTTCTTTCTTATGCCAGGCCAGTGTGAAATTTTATGAGGTTTGCAACATTATCTGCTTGAAGGTTTAAGGGGCTATGAGTTAGGAAGGGCCTTGGTGGATCATAGAGGGAAGGAGATCTTGGATGCATTAATAGAGGTCTAGCATAATGTGGAGGGAAAGTGAACCTTCCTCCCCCACCTCCCACTTGAGCTCTCAAACCCTAATCAGGAACCTCAGGGGGCTGAGAGGGTAGAGCAGCAGAATCCCTCCATTGAGAGAAACCTAAGACCCAGGGAGAAGAAGTTGGGAATGCAGGTAGCCAACAAAGGCCCAGTGTTCCATATGCAAAGAGTTCTTATAAATAAACAAGAAAGAAAAATGCAAGAAAAAGAACAGCCATTAATGGAACTCATTAAAACCAAATGGGCCACCCCAAGAGGTTCTCTTTTGCCCTGAAACCCTAAGAAAAGCCATTTAGCCATTTCAGTTCTTCTCCTGCCTCCCCTTCCCAAAGCCCAAGTTTGGCTGAGTGGTAAATATTCATATTTGCCAAAGTATCTTCCTTCATTTTAAAACCCTTGTTTGGAACTTATAAAACACATTTCCAGTGAACTGATCCTTGGCCACTTAGGTTTAATTTTCTATTTAATAGATGTTTAATAAGTACATATATAATATAAAAATAACAAATCTCATAAATACTTAATATGATGAATTTATACAAACCTGTATCAAAGGCTTTAGTCTGATCCTGATTTCCTCTTCTAACCTTCCCTCTTTTGAGCTCCTCATTCCGGATTTCTATGTTGGTTTAGACCAGGATATCTCAACCTTAACAATGTTGATCTTTGGGGCTGAATTTTCCTGAGGTAGGACTATCCTGTGTTCTGTAGGATGTTAATTTATGCAGCGTCCCTGGCCCCCACCCACTTATTTTTTTTTTTTTTTAAGATTTTATTTATTTATTCATGAGAGACACAGAGGAGGGGGAGGGAGGGAGGGAGGGAGAGAGAGAGAGAGGGAGGGAGAGAGGCAGAGACACAGGCAGAGGGAGAAGCAGGCTCCATGCAGAGAGCCCGATGTGGGACTCGATCCCGGGGCTCCAGGATCACACCCTGAGCTGAAGGCAGGCACTAAACCACTGAGCCACCCAGGGATCCCTTACACCCACTTAATGCCATTAGCAGTACCTTACCTCTACCCTGCCCAAATCACGACAGCCAAAAATGTCTCCAGATATTACCAGGTGTTCCCTGGGAGATAGAGTCACCTGTTTGAAGATCCCTAATTTAGGCTCCAAACTGTAGATGGGGAGATGGGTAATCACTCTCTAAAATTTTAAGAGTCCTGGAGCACTTGGGTGGCTCAGGAGGTTAAGCCTTTGGCTTGGGCTCAGGTCATGATTTCAGGATCAGGACTTTGCACTCAGTGGGGAGTCTGCTTGTCCCTTTCCCTCTGCCCCTCCCCTTGTTCATGCTTTTTCTGTCTCTCTTAAAAAAAAAAAAGAAATCTTTTAAATAAATAAAATAAAATGAGATAAAATTTTATGAGTGTTTAACGAGAATGTCTCTTTCCCAGGTGTTGAGTTCTGAGGTGTGCTATTGTTTTCCAGGATCCGTGGGTCTCTAGCCACAGGTGTGGCCCAAGAGAACACTGTGGCATTTCTAGTCTGATTTCCTTTTTTGGTGATATGGTCTTTCTATTACAGTTTGTGAAGGTTTTTTATTTATTTATTTTTTTCTATCCTTGAAGCTTCAGGGATCAGCACCAGGTTTGCCTGGGAGCACTCCTTTCCCATTGTCTATCCTGGACTTGGGCCTGTCTTTGGCTCAGGAAAATGTCTTTCTAGGATTCAGCTCATTCTTGTATCACATTCACCAGTACACAGTTTCTTTTTTTTTTTTTTTTAATTTTTATTTATTTACTTATGATAGTCACAGAGAGAGAGAGAGGCAGAGACATAGGCAGAGGGAGAAGCAGGCTCCATGCACCGGGAGCCCGATATGGGATTCGATCCCGGGTCTCCAGGATTGCGCCCTGAGCCAAAGGCAGGCGCCAAACCGCTGCGCCACCCAGGGATCCCCAGTACACAGTTTCATCCCAAGATTATTTGCCTTTTGAGGTCTCCCAGACCTGACTTCCAGCAGCTGAACCCCCAGGGCAGGCAGCCAAGCTGGGGTGCCACAGCAACTAGATGGGCTCTCTGCCGCCGGCATGCAGGGTTTTGAAGCCGCTTAGGCTCCGCTGGCCTGTTGTACCTGCCATTCCCTCCCCTGGGACCTTCCCCCCCAGATCTCAGCCATACTGGATCTTCTGTGCCATTCACATCTGACTTAAATGTCATCCAGACCTCAAAATCCAAATCTGCCACCCAACCCCATTTCCTCCTGTGGCTTTCATTGCCTCTTATCATTTCATTGAGGTTTTAATATGTTTGTTCTCCCTCAAGGGTCTGGGTTCTGTAGTGGAGACATTTAGGTATCTTCTGTCTGCAGAAACCCAACATCCATGCACCAGTCATTCAATACACATTTATTTATTTGTTTGTTTATTTATTTATTTACTTATTTATTTATTTATTTATTCATTCATTCATTCATTCATTCATTCGAGACACACAGAGAGAGAGAGGCAGAGACAAGGCAGAGGGAGAAGCAAACTCCCTGTTGAGCAGGGAGCCCGATGTAGGGCTTGATCCCAGGACCTCAGGATCATGACCTGAGCCAAAGGCAGACACCTAACCAACTGAGCCACCCATCGTCTGGGTGGCTGTCCTGAGATGGAATCTCGCATCGGGTTCCCTGCTCAGTGGGGAGTCTGCTTCTACCTCTGCCCCCCCTACTTGTGCTCGCATTCTCTTTCTCTTTCTCTAATAAATCAATAAAAATTAAAAATAAAAAACAGGGGATCCCTGGGTGGCGCAGCGGTTTGGCGCCTGCCTTTGGCCCAGGGCGCGATCCTGGAGACCCGGGATCGAGTCCCACGTCGGGCTCCCGGTGCATGGAGCCTGCTTCTCCCTCTGCCTGTGTCTCTGCCTCTCTCTCTCTCTCTCTCTGTGACTATCATAAATAAATTTTAAAAAATAAAAAATTAAAAATAAATAAATAAATAAATAAATTCCTTTACAAAAAAAAAAGTTATCATGTATTTTAGAAGGTGAAAAGTGGAAGAAAAGTAGAACACGGTCTGAGACCAGGGCCACCAGTAAGATACTGTATCCCGAGGAGTCCCTCCTGAGAAAGGGATGTTGGAGGAGAGGCAAGAAGTGAGGGAGGGAACCAGGTGCATATCCTGGGAAGAGTATTCCAGCCAGGCAGGAATAACCTGAGCAAAAGTCCTGAGGCTTTTCTGGGTCATGCCCAGAATGTTTGAGGTCAAAACCCCCACAACAACACTCTTACATAGGGTTAATTCTCCTCGTTTTCCATGGAGGCTCTGCGAAGTCCAGCTTCTTTTCCAGGGTCACACAGTGGAACCTGTGGGGTAGGATCTGAGCCCTGTGTCTGGGAGACACCTCGCTGGAGAGGCTTGGCCAGGCCGTGTGCAGAGACAGCAGGGGCACGTTGGAGAAATGGCCTCCTGAGTGCAGGCGGAAAGCCCTTTGCCCACTTCTAGGTGGAAATGCAAAGCCACTCTTCTTTGCTTCCAGGCAATAGCTGCTGGGGTTGCTTGGGGCAAGTGGAGCCTTCCAGAATCTACTGACTGTGGTCATGTTTTCCAGGTGCCAGTGGAAAGAACAGAGAGACCCCAGAACAGCACAGACAACCCACGGCAGCCTGAGGTAAGTACTAAGCTTCACATATTCACTCAACAATAGGCATTGAATGCCCACGAGGTGCCAGGTGCTGGCAGCTCCCTTCATGCCTGCACAGTCCCGTGAGTTGAGAACTGCTCAGATGCCCCCTTTTACAGCTGAGGAAACTGAGGCCCAGGGAATGGAGGGCACACAGCCAGAAAGTGATGCAATTGGGATTTAGACCCAGGAGTTGGGCTTTAGAGTCTGTACCTCTCCAGGTGAGTCAATAAGTGTTTTAAGAATGGTTAAGTCCGGGATCCCTGGGTGGCACAGCGCTTTGGCGCCTGCCTTTGGCCCGGGGCGCGATCCTGGAGACCCGGGATCGAATCCCACATCGGGCTCCCTGCATGGAGCCTGCTTCTCCCTCTGCCTGTGTCTCTGCCTCTCTGTCTCTCTCTGTGTGGCTATCATGAATAAATAAATAAAATCTTTAAAAAAAAAAAAAAAAAAAGAATGGTTAAGTCCTACTTTGGGTCTAATCCAGCACTTTCATGCTGCACTGGAAAATAGCCCTTCAAATTTAGGGCTGAAAAACAGGGCAGATACTACCTCTCCAGACAAAAGGACATTAAGGGAATCCAGGGAAGCCTGGGATCTGGAAGGAAGACCAAGAGCCCTGCCTGGATATGGGGAAGGAAAGCTTCTAGGAGGAAGCGACATTAGAGCTGAGGTTTTGAAGGATGGATAAGAGTTTGCCGGAGAAAACTTTAACAAATTTATTCATAAATTGTATTTGTTCAAACACTCCCTGCTTTCCCCATGTGTCTGCCTCATGCTGGGCGATGCAGGGACCCTCCAGAAGCCCCCAGTCTCAGAAAAACAGAGCTAAACATAGACACCCCCATGGGATCAAGACTGGGTAGAGGTAGACAGAGCTTGAGGTGCCAAACAGACCCAGCAGTGTTCCTGAGGGGTTAAAGAGAACTTCCCAGAGAATGGATCATTTAAGATGGGTTATAAAGGAAGAGTAAGCGTTTAACAAGGAAGATAGCTCTGTTTGAAACATGCCAGGCCTAAGGGATCTGTAAAGAGCCCATGCTCAGGTCACAAGACCATTAAGAATAGTCAAGAAGAAGGGTGCCTCGGTGGCTCAGTCAGTTAAGTGTCGGCCTTAGTCTTGGGTCACATCCCAGGGTCCTGGATCAAGCCCTGCATCAGGCTCCCTGCTCAGCAGAGAGTCTGCTTCTCTCTCTTCCCTTCCCCCTGCATGTGGTCTCTCTTTCTCTCTCAAATAAATAAAATCTTAAAATAATTGTCAAGAAGAATGGGTGATGGCTTGTTTCAGAACGCCAGCAGCAGGCACGTGGGTGGCTTAGTCAGTTGAGCATCCAACTCTTGGTTTTGGCTCAGATCATGATACCAGAGTCCTAAGATCGAGCCCCCCGTTGGGCTCCACACTCAGTGTGGAGTCTGCCCCTCCCCCCACTCTCTCGCTCACTCTCTCTGGAATAAATAAATGAAATCTTTAAAAAAGAGAGAGAGAGAGAATGCCAGCAGCTCTCAGCTTCCTGGAAGGACTGGGTTAGGACCCCAGTAGTTCTCAGTGATAAAGAGGCAGTTCTTTGCCTCCCTCAGGGGGGCTCCTGGGCCATCTCTGAGGTAGAGACATGAGGAGGACCAGGTTGAAAGGGGGGATTCTGGGCACACTGAGTCTGGGAGGCTCACCTTGGCATCTCCATGTCTCAGTCTTCTCTGTAAGCACTTAATCCCCAGCCAGACCTGGGCAACTGTCAGAGCCATCAGGGGTTGAGGTGCCAGAGGAGGAGGTGGGGGGCATGGGGGTGTAGGTGAGGGTGCATCTCGATGTCATACCTCCCTGAGCACCTACAGGTCTGCAGCCAGGTGTTGGGGTCCGCAGGTAGCTCAGGGAAAGTGCTTGGCCCATCCCATCTCATCAACGCGTTCTTGGCAGGAGCCGCCAGGCCAACCAGGATGAGGTGCTGCCGGCCCCTGCGGACAGAGGTGGGCTTGGCCATAGCCCTGAGCATCCTCGTCCTCTTCCTCTTCTGTCTGCACGTGTCACCACCCACCTTCCAGAGCTCGGAGGAGCTACGGGACAACCCCAAGACTCTGGCCTGGCCCACTCAGCCCTCCCGCCCACTGCCCACCCCCTGCAGGGCCAACACCTCCATGGCTGCCCTGCCAGGCTTCTCTGGGCAGCCACAGCAGGTGCGCGACTTCCTCCTGCATAAACACTGCCGCGACTTCCAGCTGCTGCAAGATGTTCCCCTGAACAAGTGCGCAGAGCCTGTCTTCCTGCTGCTGGTGATCAAGTCCTCACCCAAGAATTACGAGCGCCGGGAGCTGGTGCGGCGCACTTGGGGCAGCGAGCGCCAGGTGAAGGGTGTCCAGCTGCGCCGCCTCTTTCTGGTGGGCACAGCCCCTAACCCCATGGAGGCCCACAAGGTCAACCGGCTGCTGGCGATGGAGGCGCAGGCGCACGGGGACATCCTGCAGTGGAACTTCCATGACTCCTTCTTCAACCTCACGCTCAAACAGGTGGGCCGGCAGGGGTTACCTGATCAGGGCCACCCATCCTTCCTGCCCACTCACCATCATCTCCTCTGAGGGGCGCCAAGAAACCAGAAGTCCCCACCCACCCTACCCCACTCCCTCTGCTGTCCTCATGGTGATCTGAGGCCTTCTTCCTCTAGGGGAGGCAGGGAGAAAGGGCAGGGTAGCCTGAGGTTACGAGCCTGGCTCTCAGAGCCCATGATCTGGGTTTGAATTCAAACTCTGCCACTTACCTGCCATTTGCCTTTGATAATCATTTACCCCTCTGCGCTCGTTTCTTCATGGTCATCAAGGAACTGGGATTTAGTTGGATCCAGCTGCCTCTGAGGGCTGCTGCGAGGATTACAGGAGAGGATGTTTACAGGGCACCTGGAGTGGCGCCAGGTGCTCCAGTAACAGTGGCAATCGGTGGGGGTGGAGGGGCACTGGACAGGACACATCTCGTTTATTTGTTCTTATTCTCTCTCCCCATGAGGCCCACATCTGTGCAGTTGATGCTCAGTAAAGACCTTTTAGCTGGACAAAACCCCTCCAGAAGTGGAGGGAATCCTGCCTGTGCACAGATGAGGAATTAGAGGCTCCAAAGGCCCACCCAGGAGTTGAAGGGGGCCCAAGGCAGGTTCTTGCTCATAGTAGGCATAGAAAAGTCTGGGCTCAAGACCTTGAGTACCAAGAACAGTACTTTTCTGTGTGTGACCCTGTTCCTGGCATTTTTTCTGGAGATCCTCTATTTCCTCGTCTGTAAATGAGGTTGAAGACTACTCCTGCCTGCCTCCTAAGCTTGCATGAGCGATTCGAGACAGGGGAGGCACTGAGCACCGTGCAAGGCATGCGGCAAAAGTTATTATGGAGGAAGCTGAAGCCGAGGTGGGTAGAGGGCCAAGACCTCTTGACACAACGTGTTCTTCATGCAGAACACAAAAACATGTAAGAAATGTCCATTTGACAAACATGAATCCAGTACCTATGAGAGGATGACCCTCAGTGGGTGCTGGGGAGATGTCACAGAGAGGAGAGATAGTGCCCACCCAAGGGAAGCCTAGAGTCCGTTGGGGAAGGTAGACGTCAATAACAATCACATAAGTAATTATTTAACAGCAGTGCTTGGCCAGGAAGAGTCAGAAGGAATAGCAATAAATGTAAATGCGACAATTTTCAAGTACTTCTTGGTGCTTCACGAGGATCATCTCCATGGATCCCCAACACTCCCAGGGGCAGGTCCTATGATGAGGTCTGTCTGGAAAGTTGGTAGCTGAGGCTCAGGGTGGGTCCTCAAACCCATGGCTGGCCTGACCAGTAACACCCTCAATTGGGTTCCCTGGGATGGGGTGGCCAACAGGGACCCAAGGCTGATTGCCCCAACCCTTAAACTTGTGTGTCCCGTCCACCTTGCCTGCAGGTGCTCTTCCTACAGTGGCAGGAGACTCGGTGCACCAATGCCAGCTTCGTGCTCAATGGGGATGATGACGTCTTTGCACACACAGACAACATGGTCTCCTACCTGAAGGACCACAATCCTGACCGCCACCTCTTTGTGGGACACCTGATCCGCAATGTGGGCCCCATCCGGGTGACTTGGAGCAAGTACTATGTGCCAAAGATTGTGACAGAGGAGGAGCGCTACCCGCCCTACTGCGGGGGTGGTGGCTTCCTACTGTCCCGTTTCACGGCTGCTGCCCTGCGCCGGGCTGCCCCCAAACTGGACCTCTTCCCTATCGATGATGTCTTCCTGGGCATGTGCCTGAAGAAGGAAGGCCTGGAGCCTGCATCACACGGTGGTATCCGCACAGGTGGCATTCGGTCTCCCTCGGGCCGCATATCCTCCTTTGACCCCTGCCTCTACCGGGAGCTGCTACTCGTGCACCGCTTCTTGCCATTTGAGATGCTACTCATGTGGGATGCCCTGAGCCAGCCCAAACTCATCTGTGGCAAGCAGTCACAGATCTACTGAGGTGGTATCAGGACCCCTAGCCTCTAGGCCCTGATCTCTACCCCCGTAGAAAGGGGCAGCATCATCTTCCCCTTTCCAGAATTGGAAATCTTTGTTCTAAGTGGTCGGCATAAGAGAGTGTCCCCAGGGAGGTTTGGATGAGTGCATAGTCTAGCTGACAAACTCCTAGACATCTTTCCAAGCCCACCTGGTACTTGAACCCATGTTCCATCATCCTCTCTAGATTCTCAGCTGAAGGGACCTCCTCTTTCCATGGCAGCTAACTGCAGGAGCCCTTCTGCTAGGCTTCCAGTTGTTCCGTTTGAGTCAAGGTCCCATTTTCCAGCTCCGACTTTGATCTTGGGTTGGATTTTAAAGGGTGGCCAACCCCTCCTTGCTTGTAAACTACAGTGGTTTAGTGGTAGGTGAGTCCCAGCCATGCTTCAAGGTCAGTTGGGAATTCCTAGGTCCATTTGCAACTGAACTGAGCAGTATTTCTCAGCCTAGGAAAGAAGTTTTTTTCTCAACCTCTCCCTGCCAGTCTCCACACACCTCAGATGGTAGAAGGGGCCAGAGAAGCCATGAGTGGGACTGCCCCCTCCCTGCTCATGGTATCAAGTGCTCTAAAGGCAGAAGCATTGGGCACAGAAAGGAGGCAGCTGTCTGACTCAGGCTGTGCCAGCTCAGGGTTTCTGGAGTCCCTGATGGGGCCCAGCCCCCACATTTGTGCTCCCCAAGAATTCAGGTAATGATACTGGGGCCAGAGAGTCTTCACTGGGCCCACGGTCCGCACACATGCTCACCCCAGTGTTCAGAGAAGAGAGAGATTCAGATCTTTGGGTGTCTGTGAGCTCTGAGGACCCAGGACTGGCCCCTGACCCAGTATGTCTTTCAGACTGGGGAGACCCAAGCAAAATGGTGACACCTTAGTTCTGCTGACTCTGGGCAGAGGTCTGGGGCCTGGGTTTACAGGCATTCACAGGTAGGGGGAAGTCAGACAGCAGAATGACCACTGGGGAATGGGTACTCAGGGAATAAAATGTTTTGTGAAGACCTGAGATTCTTTTTTTTTTTTAATTAAGTGATTTATTTATAAGTTTTAATTCAGATAAGTCTACAATCTGTAAAAGTCTCATTTCCAATAGAAAATATGCACCAGGGATCCCTGGGTGGCGCAGTGGTTTAGCGCCTGCCTTTGGCCCAGGGCGTGATCCTGGAGACCCGGGATCGAATCCCACGTCGGGCTCCCTGCATGGAGCCTGCTTCTCCCTCTGCCTATGTCTCTGCCTCTCTCTCTCTCTGTGTGACTATCATAAATAAATAAAAATTAAAAAAAAAAAAAAGAAAATATGCACCAATAAAAATGGCAGGGATGAAATGAGGGCTGTGGAGCTTCCATTGGGCGGGTCTGATGCCATCCTGCCCCTGCTCACACATCCTCCATGGTTCCCTATTACCCTCAGATCATATCCCACCAAGACAGTCTCACTATCAGCTCAATGGCACGCTCAGGAGAGGCACAGGGGTGAGACTGGCTCCGTGGGACAGCGGGTTTGCCTTGGCCTCTTGCTTCCAGTCAGGCTCCCTTCTTTCCACCAGACTCCTCTCCCACTAACACTGCGGCTTTCCTGTCCTCCATCCCACCCTCTTTCCCTTTCATAAGCATTAATTGTGTGTACCTCCTGTATGCTGCACACCTTGCCCTATACTCCTGCTCCCAGCCCCATTAGGGTGGCAGATACCCACCTAATAGTGAGAAAACAAACCTATGAACAATCAAATAGGAAGTTATCAGAAGTGGTAAGAGCTTCAAGTAGTAAAATGAAGCAACTAGATGCAACAGTGATGGGAAAGAGTATTAACTGAGAGATCAGGGGACTGGGACAGAAGAGGTGACATTGGATCTGGGACCTGAAGAAAGAGGACATGGCCTTGGGAAGAACCGGGAGAAGGATGTTCCAGGCAGAAGGCACAGGATGTGCAAAGGCCCTGAGGTAGGACAACCTGGAAGCATTCAAGTTGCAGCGAAGAAGCCCTGGCTGGAGTTTGGTGAGACATGAAGTCAAAGGGGCTGGCCACATGGGAACTTATGGGCTGGGGTGAGAGGAGTTATTTTGGGAGTGATGGCACTTTGGGGGCAAGGAAATGACATGATTGATTTTTACGTTTTAAGAAGCCCTGTGGCTGCCGTGTGGACTGTTGGAAAGGGAGGTGGAGGCTGAAGCAGCATCCAGGCAGAGAAGGCAGGCCTGGATGAGATGGGGGCTTTCAGAGGTTTCTAGCCTACATCTGACCTCATCCTGCCCCTGCTCACCCATCCCCTGGGGAGAGAGTCCTGCTCCCCTGCTGCTCCAGGTTGAACAATATACAGCCCCTCAGAACCTTAGAATATGGCCCTATTTGGAAATAGGGTCTTTGCTGGGTCACCTGGGTGGCTCAGTTGGTTAAGCACCTGACTCTTCATTTTGGCTCAAGTCATGGTCTTGGGGTGGTGAGATCAAGTCCTGTGTCAGACTCTGTGCTCAGAGGGGAGTCTGCTTGGGATTCTCTGCCTTTTCCTCTGTTGCTTCTCTCCCTCAAATAAATAAATACATCTTTAAAAAAGAGAGAGAGAAAGGAATAGAGTCTTTGCAGATATAATTAAGGTAAGGATCAAGGTGAGATCATCTTGGATTAAGTGGGATGGGCCCCAAATCCAATGACAGTGTTTTTTACAAGAGACAGAAACGAACGCACAAGAAACGCGGAAAAGAAGGCCACGTGAAGACAGAGACAGAGCTTGGAGTCCTGCATCTAGAAGCCAAGGAAGGTCAGGGATTGTGAGCAGCCACCAAAAGCCAGGAGAGAGACTCAGACCAGGTTCTTCCTCAGAGCCTTTCAGAAGGAAACAACCCTGCCACACTTTGACTTCTGTCTCTGGCTTCTAGAATTGCAAGGAAAGAAATCTCTATTGTTTCAGGACTCCCGATTTCTGGTAATTTGTTATAATGGATTTAGGAAATTAAGACACATGACTGGCTCACATAGTCAAATGCGGTTGTTCTGCCTCAGGAGTCCTAGCACGCAAGTTCTATCTCAGGGTAAAGGGAGGGGCAAGGAAAATTGTCAGAGCTGGAACAGTAGGTGTCCACTCTGATCCATTCCCATGTCTGTGTGTCCATCGTATAGCGTGGACTTTAAGCGATGTTAAGCCACCCCCCCCCCCAGGTGGGTCTTGACAGATAATCTGGATTGGAATCCGGCACTCAGCCATTCCCTAACCTTGCAAGTAGCTGTCTCCCCTAGCCTCAGTTTCCCCACTTCGTATGGTGATGACTCTGAAATTGCTATCAAACTTCTGAAAGTATTGATGGGTCCATGGCTGGGGGGGAGGGGGAAAGACAACCTGCACAAAGGCTGAGGTAGGCTTATCCCTCTTTCTTCAGAAAAATGGAAAAAGCTGGGGCACCTGGGTGGTTCAGTGGTTGAGCGTCTGCCTTTGGCTCAGGTCATGATCCCGGGGTCCTGGGATCTAGTCCCATATTGGGCTCCCCACAGGGAGTCTGCCTATGTCTCTGTCTCTCTCTGTGTGTCTCTCATGAATAAATATATAAATATATAAAAAACTTTAAAAAAAACTGCTTCAGATTCTGCAAGAGCTTCATTTATTCACTACTGAGGAGAAATAGCAAAGAGGGTGGCACAGATGGGAGGGTGGCGCCTGAGGCTCCTTGGAGGGGCAGACAATTGGCCATGAGTATCTGGCATCTCTGCAAAACCAAGGATCTTCCAGCCAGGATGGAGGTGAGTTTTTTGTTTTGTTTTGTTTTGTTTTTTTTTGCAGTTGGCCCCACAGAGGAAGGCAGCCTGGGGGAGGTGGGGAGCATGGGGAGATCATTCTCACCATCCTCCCAGATAGGGCTTGATGGTGCTGTGTGGCTTCAGGAGGTCACCAGACCAGATCTGTCTGGGTCTCCGGACCCTCTGAAGTCACACCTGGGAGGGTTCAGTGAGGACACAGGGTCAGCAGGTCCTGTCGTGAGCAGCCGCTGAGGCAGCAGTAGTGTGCGGGATTGGTGGCAGCTGCTCGCCGGTGGTGGTGATGGAGAGAGGCCTGGGGCAGGGCCTGTGGAACGAGAACCAGCATGGGGTCCCCATCGGACACCTGCCCATGGAGATGTCGTCCTTCCAGCCACTGCAACAGCTCACCTGGGGACAGAGCAGAATTCAGCATGGACAGGGGACCCTAGGGGAGCCCTCCCCGAGATATGCATAGACCTGCACACTCACGTCCTGCTGAGTGACCCACCAAACACTCATCTTGGGCACAAATAGAAAGTGAGCACCTATTAAATGCCTACTATATGCTGCACTGAGCACAGATGTGTGCGTCCAGTGTGTGCACTCTCAACCCAAAACCACGCTCAGGCCCCCAGCTGTGCACATTCCCACAAGCCAGCTATCACACAGACGTACAGACACTTCACAAAGCCAAAGACAGCAGAGGTGACATGTGACATATACATGTGCCCATGTGTGCAGGCAGTGGGCTCATGTGGACATGCACATACGCAGGCGCGTACCCTCACAGCCCTTCCCAGTCCTCCCCCATGCGTGCCCCTGCACATCCGTCTGCATCTGTGTCACAGAGATGCAGACATATAGGCCACACATGTGTGACACACAGGCATACCCACCCCCCCTTCATACCCTCTGCACCAAGGCCTGGCGTAGGGTGAGAAGAGCGCACACTGGCCTCAACGCACAATTTAAGGGGGCGCCAGGGCACTCAACAATGAAGATCCATTACATTTTAATGCAATGTTTCTAAAAATCAAAAGCAATGCAAAAATTCACGAAGATCAAAATACTGAAATTGTAAATAAGACGGGATCTGCCCCGTGCACTCGCTCGTCACGCACAGATTCCGGCCTGGCAGGGGACGCATCCTTCGCGAACTTGCGCACACCAGCGTCCGGGCAAGCGGACCGGGGCAAGCGGACCGCGGCGCGTGCGTGCAAACCCACCCGCCTGCCCCGACGCCCACCAGCGCCCCGTGCACCTGCCCCGCCAAGACTGACTCTTGACTGAGCCCCGAACCCGGGGCTCGGTTCGCGCCCGCCCGCACTCACGGTCGCCGCCAGCCACCCGCCGCCCGTCCTCGGAGGACCAGCGCGGGCCCCCGCACACCCGCACCAGCGCCCGCACGAAGTGGTGGCCACACAGCTTCTCCCGCGCTCCCGGAGCGGGCGCAGAGCCCAGCGCCAGCGCCACCGCCAGCGCCGCGCCCAGCAGCACCAGTGCCCAGGCGAGCGGGCGGGGGCCCATGGTGGCAGGAGGCCGGCCCCAGCGGGCACCCTTCTTATAGGCATCCAGCCTGCCCCAGCTGAGGACCTTGGATGGGGATGGAACATTCTGCCCACAGCTCAAGGAGAAGGTCAAGGGCGGGGTGAGTGCAAGTGTAGTGTAAACCCAGCAGTTGGGTTTTCTCTTTCTCTCTCTCTCTCTCTCTTTTTTTTTATAAGTAACCTCTAAGCCCCACGTGGGGCTCGAACTCACAGCCCACAAACCCGAGATCCTGAGTTGCATGCTCCACCCACTGAGCTAGGCTTTTTTTGTAGTGTCTGATTTAAGCTCTGAGTGCCCAGGCATCCCCTTCAATGATGGCTGTTTGGAATAAGCCTATTTGTCAGCAACACCACTAGATAGAGCCAGGCTGCCTCCCCGCACTGAAGGCTCTCTTGTTAGAGGGGTTTTGGTCGGTTTTGATAACTGGCCTTTGGGGCCACTTGTTTTTTTTTTTCCCCTTCTGGCACTTAACATTCCCACTCCTATGTTTTAGGTTTATCAATAAACAATGAGTCCTGGGAGACCCAGGCTCCCATTGTGAACCCCAGTAAAAGCAGAGGCCCAGCCAGTGAACAGGTGGCTCTTTCTCTCTGTTCCCCACCTCCTCACTGTGTGGCCCTGGGGTGCTGTACAATTCCCAGGTCTTGTAAAGAATAAGCCTTTACTTTTTTCAGTTTCCTGATGGTTGTTGCTGAAGGGTGTCCTACAGTCAGCACCACAGAGGCCAGTCCAAGCACACACTGGATATTGACAGGCTGGGATGTAACCAGTACAACCTCCCACCTCTGCCAATTCCTATGTTTAAGCCCTACTTCCCATCGTGAGGGGGTCTGTGGATGTGGGGGCTTTGGAAGATCATCAGGTAGTGGAGGTGGGGGGCTCGCACTGGGATTGGTGCTCTAAGAAGGGGTATGAGAGAATGTGCCCCCACATCCCGTCCCTCTCCACGTGAGGACCTGGCCAGAAGACAGCCAGCTGCAAGCCAGGAGGTATCCTCAGCAGACCCCGACTGTGCTGGCACCCTGACTTCCAGCCTCCAGGGCTGTGAGAAGTGAGTGTCAGTGTTGAAGCTGCTGGGGCTTTGGTTCAAGCAGCCTGACCGTGCTGAGCCAGTGCCTGATGTGACCGCAGGGAGGAGTCCCCGGTAGCTGTAGAGGGAAGAGAGTTGTGCGCCCTCAGCTCAAAACATTAAATTCCTGCTCTATGACTTTTTTTTTTCTTTTAAGATTTTATTTATTCATGAGAGACATAGAGAGGGGCAGAGACATAGGCAGAGGAAGAAGTAGGCCCCTGCAGGGAGTCCGATGCAGGACTCAATCCCAGGATCCTGGGATCAAGACCTAAGCTGAAGGCAGATACTCAACCACTGAGCCACCAGGTGCCCCCAGCTCTAGGTGCCCCCATTCTAGGACTTAAATCTACCAATAAAGAGTAAGCTGGGGAAACTGTAGGCCCCCCGCCCTAGTCCCCAATAAAAGCCGAGCCCCAAGCCAGAATTGGTCTCTGTTTCTATGCATGACCTCACTGTGTAGCCCTAGGTCCGCTGTGTGACTCTGAGGTCTTGTGAGTAATAAACCTTTACTTTTTCAGTTTCCTGATGGGTGGTGCTAAAGGGGATCTAGCAATCATAATAAGAACCACAAAGATGGTTTTAACCTCAACACTGTTTATTAATAGCTGAGAGCGCCACAAAACAGTGAAGGTCTCTCTCTGCCTGGGCCAGGGCCCTGGGTGTGCCTCCCCTAGGGGGAGCACTGGCTGAGGAGTCTTTTTAAAAACAACTATTTTAGAGAGGTGAACTAGATAAATAGAATAATTTTGCAGGGTGGTGGTCGGGCATCCAGCCAACTGAGAGCAGGGACAATCAGAAGATTGTTGTCCTTATTCCTGTATAAGTAAAGAAACTGAGGCTGGGGGTGGTGGGGCTGGTCACCACACTTGTCCATGGTCACAGCAGGCTGGGGCTGTTGGCTGGCTCTGTCTCTCCCATATCGGTCTCTTTGGGTGGGGCAGGGACTGGAGGGCCCAGAATGAAGTTGGCTGCATTTGCTCATTATGACCTCGGTTTACTGAGGAGGGAAAGGAGCAGAGGGAAGGCAGGATACTCCATCCAAGGCAAGGGAGGGCCTGAGCTGAAAACCCTGTCTTGCTTGAGCCCAGACCAGCCCCCTCCTGCTTTTCACCAAAGCAGGTGGCTTTCTCTGGGCTAAGAGGGTAGGCCAGAGAGACAGAGAGAGACAGAGAGAGAGACAGAGAGAGAGAGAGAGGACTGCCTCCTCCTCCACTGTGTCTTTCTGTTACTCCTCATATCTGTCCAGCAGTCCTAAGGGAGACTTGCTTGTTCCCCACTAGTGTTGGACCCAGTCTCCCAACCCAACCTTGCCCTTGGCCTCCCCCCAGAGCAGCCTGTTCCTTCCACCCGCCCAGAGCCTGTAATCAGTTCCCAGAGCCAAGGCCAGCAGCTGGAGCTGGGGGGAGGGCTTCTGTCCTCCAGGATCCCAGCCCATGCCCCATCCTGCTGTCTCTCCTCCCCCAGCCAGCCCTGAGGCTTCCATTGTGGCCCCCAGGGGGTCTCCATCCCCCCCCAACACCAGCCCTAACCACATTCCTCCCCAACTCACAGCGGGGGGGGGGGGGGGGCATAAATTCCCCATCACCCAAATCCAGCAACATACCATTCTTTGCACAGAACTTTATTCATTCAACAAATGTTCTGTGCCCTTTCCAGCCCAGCCCCCAGGGAGCCTCCAGGTCGGAGGAGGTGGATCTAGACAGACACCCCAGCCCTAGGGTTGGAGGGAAGTACATGGCTGGTGAGTAAGCATTACAAGGAAGCCTACAGGGAGGTGATAGCTGGGGTTTTGAATGATAAATAAGAGTTTTCCAAGGGGTGAAAGTGGCAGAAAAGCCTGCAGGCAGGCGAGGAATGGGGGGGGGGGGGGGCTTAACCTGTGCCAGATGCCTTCTCACAAACTCCAGAAGCTGACTGTGTACAGCAAGGCACCAACACCATTTATCTGCCCATTGTACAGGGGATAGAACTGAGACCCCGTAGGGGAGGCAACTTGCCCACCATCCCACAGCAAATAAGACGCAGAACCATGGGTTCCAACACCTGGGTTCTTAACTTCTGTACTCTGAGCCTTCTCACTCTCACCTCACTGCTCCCTCTGCCAAGAAGACCTTTCCTTCCCGCAACTGCTGAAAAGCTCCTGTAAGTCTCCAGTGTCATCAATCATGTGACCCTCTGGTCCAGACAGAGGGGCAAACTGAAGCCCCGGGACGATCTGGTACAGTTAGGGTAGACCAGGACCCCAGCGTCTCCTGGACCCTCACATGATCCCAAAAAGTCATACAGGCTCCCCCAGAAAGTCAATTTCCAGCTGGGGCAAGCTGCTCTTGTCTGTGGCTTCCTCCAGCAAAAGAGGGATGGGGAGGACAGAAGCCTGAGAGCATATATTTAAAGCTATGCAACGTCTTCACTGAGACAGGAAGCTCAGAGCCAACCCTAAGAGGATAGGAAGATGGGAGGGACTTAAATTTGTTTCCTCAATTCTGGGGACAACGCATTCATCTTGAAAATCTACACGTTCGTTCCTAAGGCCACAGGACTCTTGTTGCCTCACAAGCCAGGGATGGCCCCCCAAATGCAATGTCAGCTTCCCCCCAGGGGTGGGGTGGGGAGTCTGTAGAGCAGGAAGCCCAGAGAGGAGCAACTTCCTGCCCAAGGTCACATAGCCAGTCCACAGAGACCAGAACCCAGGGGTATGTGCGCAGGAGATATAAAAATGGAGTGAGTGGGTTTCTCCTTCCAGACAAGCAGAGAAGGCTGAGTCTCACACTATGCTACTCCACGCCAGAGTGCATCCAGCTGGGGGCCCAGGGCACTGAATGTTGGCCGGTCTTTCGGGCTGGGGGCCCAGCACAGCTTCATGAGCTCGTGAACCTGAGGGGGCAGGAGGAGACAACAGGATCACATGTGAGCATAACTCCTAGTCACAGCTTTATTTATTTTTATTTTTTAAAGATTTTATTTATTTATTCATGAGAGACACACACACACAGAGACAGAAACATAGGCAGAGGGAGAAGCAGGCTCCCTGCAAGGAGCCTGATGTGGGACTTGATCCCAGATCTTGGGATCATGTCCTGAGCTGAAGGCAGATGCTCAACCACTGAGCTTCCCAGACGTCCCCTAGTCACAGCTTTAAAATATAAATTAGACTCCATCCCCTCCTCTGCTCCAAAGCCTGCCATAGCTCCCTACATGTCTTAGAACAAAATCTCATCCCCTCCCTTACCTCCTTCCATCACCTCCTTTCTTGTTCCCTGCAGCCACATCTGCCCCAATCTCATTATTTAAATGCATCAAAATGGGGATGCATGGGTGGCTCAGCGGTTTAGCACCTGCCTTTGGTCCAGGGCATGGTCCCAGAGTCCCAGGATCGAATCCCAGATCAGGCTTCCTGCATGGAGCCTGCTTCTCCCTCTGCCTGTGTCTCTGCCTCTCTTTCTCTGTCCCTCATGAATAAATAAGTAAAAATCTTTTAAAAAAATAAATGCATCAAACTCATTCCCACCTCAGGGCCTTTGCACATGTTCTGTCCACCACTGAAGAATGCCCTCTCCCACCTTTTCCCAGGGGTGGGCTCCTCTTCCTCCTTCAGGATCACCCCCCCTCAGAGGCCCTCCCTGACCACCACCACACCACACCGCCTCATCAACCCCTGTTCAACTCTTTCCAAACACTGATAACCACCAGAATGCTCTTGTTAGCCTCTGCTGATTACTAGGAGAACAGGGTAGTATCTGTTCTGTCCCCTGCTGGGTCCCCAGCACCCAGCACAGAGCCTGGCACACAGCACTCAATAAACATCTGTGACCTGGGCAGATAAATTTATTTATTTTTAAAGATTTTGTTTATTTATTTATTTATTTATTTATTTATTTATTTATTTATGAGAAAGGGAGCCTGTGCATTGGGGGAGGAGCATGAGGGAGAAGAGGGAGGGAGAAAGAATCTCAAGCAAACTCCTTACCCAGTGGAGAGCCCAACGTGGGCCTTGATCTCACAACCCTGAGATCATGACCAGAACGGAAACCAAGAGTCAGTCACTTAAATGACTGAGCCACCCGGGCATCCTTGGGCATTTCACTTTATGAATGACCAACCTCATGTCAGACACTTCCACAAAAGTTGTTACGATAAACCGTAAGAGTCGTTAACATTTATGGAGTGTTGACAGTGCGCTGGACTCTAAGCTGAGCGTTGGAGAAAGGTGGTAACTTGTCTGATCTTCCCCCACCCCATAAAGCATTGTTATTCCCATTTTGGAGATGGGTAAACTGAGGATCTGAAAGAGTTTGTGAGAACAGCAAAGTAGAAGCCAGAATCCTCTTTGGCTTCATGCCCCAGAGTATGCTCTCAATCAAAAGCCATCAGTGGTGGCTGGGGAGACCCAAGAGGCCAGCTGGCTCACCCAGAAAAAATCCAGAGTGGGAAACTGAGGCAAGCCCTCCAGTGCTCACCTCACCAGGGCAGGCAGGAGGCGCGGGCAGCCTCTGGCCCTCAGCCAGCAGCTCCACCAGGCGGCAGAGGGCCGGGACATCTCGCTCACATCCCATTATCCTCAGGAACTCCTGGGGTCAGGAGGGAGCACCCTCAGTGGGGGAGAAGCCATCCGTGAAGGAGGGAGAAGGGGCTGCAAGTGATTGGGGAGGGGCAGGGGGCAGCCCTAGGGAAGGGCAGGAGAGAACCACCCGTGATGGGGAGAGGGGCCATCCCTAAGGGGGGAGCAGGAGTCATCTGTGCTGGAGGGGGACTGGGCTGCCTTGTGGTGGGAGTCGGCCTTAGTGAAGAGAGGTTCTCCCCACTATGGAGGGCCTATATGATGCTGGGAACAGGTAACACTGAGGAAAGAGGCACTCGGGTACAAACAGGCCAGGGATTGGCCCGGAAGGGGTTGGGGAGAGGAGGGTCCTGGGGATGCAGGGGTGCTGACTCACGGCTGAGGGGCTGCAACTCTTGTTGCCATAGGTGAAAAGCTCGTACAGGACAACCCCGAAGCTCCAGACGTCCGACTGGCACGAGAAGATGTTGTCAGAGAGGGACTCTGGGGAGTACCTGCAGGGGACAAGGAATTCTTGGGATGCGAGAGGACGGGAAAGGGGACAGCCTTGGGCTGGGGGAGCCGGTCAGTTGTAGGTGGGGGCTGTGAGAAGGTCGGTCCCAGCTCCGGGGTCAGGGTTTGTTTCCCTGCCGGTGGGATGGGGTATTCGCCAACCTTAGGAGGGCCTGGGCGGGGTCAGGGCGGGGCCGGGGGCTAGGGGGCGGGGCCAGAATCGGGGGGCGGGGCGGGGTGGGACCAGGCTGCGGGGAAGGACCGTAGCTGGTAGGTGACGGAAGGGGCTAGGGCCGTGGGAGGGGCGGGGCCGGGCGGCCCCAGGACACTGAAGGCAGAGGAGGGGTCTGGGTAGTGAGGAGAAGTGGGGGGCCTGGGCGGGGTCAGGACGGGGCCGCAGCTGTAGGGGCAGGGGCGGGGCCATCACGCTAGGGGGAGGGGTCAGGACTGAGGGAGGGCGGGGCCATGGCGGGCCCACCAGGGTGGGCGCGAAGTAGCCGCCAGGGTAGTGGGGAGGGGTCCACACCAGAAGATGGGGTTCTGGCCGGGCCCGCGGACCACGTAGTAGTCTTTGTCGAGGGGCAGCAGCTTGGCGAGGCCAAAGTCGGCGATCTTGACGTGCGTCTCGCTCTCCACCAGGATGTTGCGGGCTGCCAGGTCGCGGTGCACGCAGCGGCAGGAGCCCAGGTACTCCATGCCCTGCAATTGAGCAGGAGGTACAGACTCCAGCATAACCCTCAGGGGCCCCAAGCCTGACCTGGAATCCAACCCAAACCCATTCCAGACCCCAAGTCTAACCCTGCCCTGGACCCAGCCTGCCCTCCAGTCTCGACCTTAGCCCTAACTCAACTGCTCCTCCAACCTGACCAAACTTCAACCCTCAGCCTTCCCCGCGACCCCACGCAGATCCCTGCCCAGACTCGGCCACCTCAGCCCCCGGGTCCCGGGGCGAGCCCCGCACCTTGCAGATCTGCGAGGCGTAGAGGAGCAGGCGGCCGGCGTCGAGGCGCGCGCGGTGCCGCTGCAGGAAGTCGCGCAGGCAGCCGCTGGGCAGGTACTCCATCACCAGCCGCAGGCTCTGGCGGCCTAGGGGAAGCGAGGGGAGGCTGGAGGAGGCCCCGCAGGACCCAACTCTGTCTACTGCCCCTCCCGGTTCTTTCTCTCCGTTCAGAGTGCCACCCTGGGGCCCTCCCAGCCTCCCAATGCTTTCTGTAAAATGACAACAGCTATAGTGACACCTATTGCCAATGGCCGTTGAGTAATTTCTACAATATCCATGGATTCATTTAAACCTGATAGTGACCCCATTTTTCAGATGTGGAAATGGACTCTCAGAGAGGTTAAATCGCCAGCCCAAGGTCTCCCAGCTACCAAGGGTTTGAGCAGGAATTCGAACCCCAGGTGATCCAAATTTGGATAAACAAGCGAGCCAATAGCCCCTCCTGGTGTTCCCAAACCACTCTAAAATGTTCCTGCAGGAGGACAAGGGTGTGTGATTTGAAGAGCACCCGTTTGGGAAGTGGCTCACCTGGGCCATAGCTGACTCCGCGGTACTTGACAATGAAGTCGCTGTGGAGGGCTTTGAGGATCTGGATCTCCCTCTGGAAGTCCCTCTGCTGGTCTGGCCCGCTGTGCTGCAGCTGCTTCACAGCCACTAGGGCGCCCGTGTTGTCACCCAGTGGGTCATAGCGGCACAGTTCCACGCTCCCAAAGTTGCCCTGGGGGACAGGAGGGCTGGTATACATGTGCATGGGTGCTTCCCCGCCCACCCCACCCCAGCCCAGCCCACCTCACCTTGCCCAGCTGTGAGATGTACTTGAGGTGTCTCTCCTCAAAAATGGTAGGGTCCTGGTAGGCATAGAGCTGGGCACCGTTCCACAGCCCATCGCGGGGTGCCAAGGCACCAGGTGTGGGATCTGAGAGAAGCTCATAATCTGTGGGGCACAGATAGTAAGTGACCCTTATTATTGGGCCCTGGGTCCCCCTCCTAAGCTGACTTGCTATGGGACTTCTTCGAACTGCATGCTTACTTTTTCCGAGTATTATGACAGGGCCACTGCAAGCCTAAGGGTATTTTGTGGGGGGCTGGAAAAAGATGCCAGCTGGGCAAAGGCAAACCCCTTCTGTATGCTGTGCAACCTACACATGGTTTTGGAGACAGAAGGCATTTTCCAGACTCCACTGCTGTGAAGTGTGACACATGATTGAGCTCAGGCTGACAGGGGAGAAGTCCTGGGTTTCTTTCAGGCCTGGCCCATGGAAACCTAGCATGAGACCCTCCACAGCCTCTCTCTTGTCTGCAGAGGATGCAACAGGGACTGAGGACATGGGATGTGGGGAGCCACAAAGGGAGAGGTGCCTGTTGACCTGGACACCCCCATTGAATGAAAAGTAAATATCCGTCACATTCAGCCTTGAGCTGAGAGGGTCTGTTTGTTACAGCAGCAGTTGAGGCTCATGCTGATTGCTACAGTCACCAACCACTCCAATCCTGCCAAGCACACAGGGCCAGCTCTGCATGCAAATTTCATTTTCCCCCCTCTGTGCCTAATATAATATGCCAGCCCTGCCTGCCCTGCTGGGCCCAGTGGGCACCTGAAGTGATGAGGCTGTTCAGGTCACGGATGATGGCACGGAAGGAGGGCCTCTGGCCTGGCTCATAGGCCATGCACTGTTGGATCAGGACAGCCAGCTCCATCCACTTCGGAGCAGGCAGCTGCTGCCGTTCCTCATAAAACTGGAGCTTCTGAAGTTGAGAAGAGTGGCTGGTCACTCCCGGTACACCTTCAGGAGCCCCCCCCCCCCCAGACCAGCCCATTTTCCCCAAGCTGGACCTCAGGCCATTCAACCCTTATACCAAATGGGCATTCAAGAGGCCAGTGCTGGTGTTCCGACCTTGGCTGGATCCAGGGTGCTGATGGGCATCGGGATCCCGCTGAACACTTCCCAGACTGTGGCACCAAAACCCCACTTGTCAGCTTCCAAGCCAAGTGTTCGGGCCTCCTGGAAACACTCAGGGGCCACCCAGGGGATCCTGTCAGTGAGCACTGGGGAGTGGGGCTGGGATCAGGATCTGCTCCTCTGCACCATTAGGCCCCTCCGTCTCCACCCTTCTGTACGTACTCTCCAGGCTTAGCACAGTGGGGCTGACACCAGGGTCACTCAGCTTGATGAAGGGCAGGTTCCCATCGGCCCCCTCCCGAGCCAGGAGGACCTTCCGGGCTGAGACATTGCCATGGAGGAGGCCTTTGTCTTCCTGGGTGGGCCAGGCATAAAGAATACCAGGGTTTGATGAATGAATACTCTGGCTGGAAAACTACTACACAGCCTTCAAAGCACACCTGGTGCTGCTCAGACCATACTCCTAGACCACCCTCTAGTCTACCGGCAACCTGTATTGCCTCCTCTTGGCCACCCCCTACGCTGACCTGAGTCCCTCCCCTTCTCAAACCCACCCTAAAGGCAATGGGGTAGCCAGAGGTCCTGAGCCTAGTGCTCAAGGCCCTTTGAGATACTTGCTCACTCTTCTATGACATTCTCTCTTCCACACCCCTACCCTGGTCTCCTGTCAGCTGAACTGCCAGATGCATCCCAGGACATGCAACACATCTTCTAAGCAGCAGCCCTTTGCCTAGGCTGTGTCCTCAACCTGACAGACCCTTCTTATTTTCTCCTCTTGAAGCTTCTGTTCAACCTTTGAGGCCCAGCTCCCATATTTCCTCTCCTGGAAAGCCTTCCCCATGCCTGACCTCATTGCTCACGACTCCCCTGAAATCCACCAATGACCAGCCGTCCCCTTCTCCTGCACCCTACATCTCTGAGCATGTACATATGCTTTTCCCTCAGTCTAAGATGCCTTCCCCTTGCATTCCTGCCAAACTCTTATCCATACCACAGAGCCCACTCACTCTCAATTCCCCCTCCATTCTGTGCAGTGAAGGAGCACTCACCAGGTAGTTGAGGGCATATGCCAGCTGTTTGATCACCTGCAGCTTCCAGCTGGCTGGCACCAGGTGGCCAGACTTGCGCAGGTATGTGTCCAGCGCTCCCAGGTGTACAAATTCCTGCACCATGATACCTGGTGGCAGCGAGGTGGGGAGGAGACAGGGCTGGGAGGCAGGACTGCATTTGTCTTGAACAGGCCCTGCCCCACTCCACCCTCAGGGCAGGGAGGGCCTGGTACTCTCAGTTGTGACTGTTCCCTCATCCTGACCTTACTCACTTCTCCTCCCCCTCCTCACTTCTCATATGGGAACTATTGGCCAGAAATCCCTGGAAGGCCCTAAGCTCTCTTCGCATCTCACTTCCAGCCCTTTGCATGTTCTGTCGGGAACATACCTCCTCCTCCTCTTCTCTAATTCCTACTTATCTTTGCCTTCTCTGCTTAGAACTTGTCTTTGCCTACTCAGGATCATTGCCTAACCTCCAAGCTGGGCTAGTGGCCTCCGACCACCTGCAGTGCCCTGTGCTGCCCCATCGCACATGATCATTTATCACCCTCCCCAGCCTGTCATATTCCACGCTGTGTGTCCAGCTCCTGGCACATCCTGGGCACCGATAAATAGCTGCTGAACTGATCTGGTGGCACTGAACCTTGGAGAGGTAACTTGGCCCTTGCAAAGCTGTAGACAGGCTATACTGTGAGGTGAGATCGGAACCCAGGCTTGTCTGACTTGAGATCATTTTGAGGGACTGGGTATTGGTGGAAGCCTAGAGCTGCTTCCCCAAGAGTGACCAGTGAAGGACACAGGTCCAGGGTGATGGACCCTGGGGGACACAGGGCCCCAGCTAGGGCAGGCTCTGGATCTGTATCGCTAATGCTGCCATAGAGGGTCTCAGTGAGGAAGGGCCGGGGTCGGGGCGAGGGTAGTCTCTCACTGTCTCCAGCCATGCACACGCCATGGAGCAACACGAGATGCTGGTATGACACTTGGCTCATCAAACTCGCTGCTTCCAGAAATGACTGAGGAGAGGAGAAGGGGAAGAAAAGGTCCACGGGTTCCTCCCACTCTAAGATTAAACCAAGCATTCCAAACATGCTGCTCACAAATCTGCCTCTGGGGACACCTCACCACAAGCCTTTGACCTTGGAGTCCACCCACTCGTATACACAGGACTCTGAATCATGATTTTCGAATGAAGTCCCCATTGTAACTACTTTGGGTCTCTTACACAGAAAGGGGAGATTTGAGGTTCAAGGAGGGCTCAAGCCTTCTTAGGATGGCCCAGCCCCTGCTGGTGCTCTAGCATCACCTCCCTCTTCTCCTTGGCTTACTCCTCTCCAGCCCACTGGTCCTCCTTCACTTTTTTTTAAATATTTATTTATTTATTTATTTATTTATTTATTTATTTATGTATTTATTTATTTATTTATTTTTATTTTATTATTTTTTTTTTAAAGATTTTCTTTATTTATTCATGAAAGAGACACAGAGAGAGAGAGACAGAGGCACAGACACAGGCAGAGGGAGAAGCAGGCTCCATGCAGGAAGCCCGATGTGGGACTCGATCCTGGGTTTCCATGATCACACCCTGGGCTGAAGGCAGGTGCCAAACCGCTGAGCCACCCGGGTTGCCCTAAAGTTTTATTTATTTAAGGAATCTCTGCACCCACTGTGGGGCTTGAACTCATAACCCTGAGATCAAGAGTCACATGCTCAGGCACCTGGGTGGGTCAGTGGTTGAGTGTCACCTTTGGCTTGGGTTGTGATCCCAGGGTCCTGGGATCAAGTCCTGCACCAGGCTCCCGATGGGGAGCCTGCTTCTCCTTCAGCCTATGTCTCTGCTTCTCTCTGTGTTTCTCTCATGAATAAATAAATAAAATCTTAAAAAAAAAAAAAAGAATCACATGCTCTTTCAACTGAGCCAGCCAGACGACCCCTCCTCACTGTTCCTTTTTTTTTTTTAATTTTTATTTATTTATGATAGTCACACACACACAGAGAGAGAGAGAGAGGCAGAGACATAGGCAGAGGGAGAAGCAGGCTCCATGCACCTGGAGCCCGACGTGGGATTCGATCCAGGGTCTCCAGGATCGCGCCCTGGGCCAAAGGCAGGCGCTAAACCGCTGCACCACCCAGGGATCCCTTTTTTTTTTTTTTAATTTTTATTTATTTCTCCTCACTGTTCCTTAAACAGGACCTTTGCGCTGGCTGTTTCTTCTGTTTGGTGTACTCTTTCTGTTTGCATCTAAATTCCCTGATTCTTTTGCATGTCATGGTTTGGAAAAACTACAGCTACATTTCTGTTGTTTTAAGACCTGTGTGTTTTTAAACTTCTCTAAATCCACAACACTCTCCCCAGCCAGTCCTGACCCCAAAGTCCTGGTCCCCATCACACTTACCTCCATGCAGTTTTTGTGCTTGGCATCCATCACTTTGAGCAATACCTCTGTCTCCCGGGCCTCCCCATCCACGACCTCATGGCGACAACCCCGGTAGATCTTGGTGAAGGACCCATGACCCAGGTTCTCATGCTGGAGGGTGAGGGAGCAACAGGAGAGGCTGGTAAGGGGGTTCCTGGTGGGATCCTGGTCCCCGGCCCTGGCCCCATTTTTCAGATAATGAAACAGAGGCACAAGGAGGCTATGTCACATGCTTGAGGCCGTACAGCAGAGATGTAAATAGGATGAGATGTAGACCCAGGATTTGGATCCCAACTGAGGTCCCTCCTCTATTTCCTGAGGCCACTTACCCACTCCAGGCTGTCAGCAGGGATCTTGTGAAATGTCATCTGACTGAGCTGGCATTGGGATTGGGGCTGAACAGGGGATGATGTGGGTGGGTTGCAACCCCTCCGCACCACAATCAGGTTGGACTTTTCTATGGGGAGTGGACGGAGGGAGAAAAACAGAGATCAGAGGTGGAAGGTCCCCTAAGTTTTGCTCACTCCCTGCCTTAATTTGGGGTCTCCCCGAGAAGCCAAAGGTGTACCCTGAGGTGAGGACTCCAGGGTACACAGTTTATTTGCAAGGAGGCTCCAGGAAGCCCCAATGGGGGTGAGTCACCAATAAGCAGGCAATCCTGTGGGTAACCTCAGTCCTGCTAGAGATTCTGGAAGACTCTGAATAACTCACACCTTGGAGTTGTCTCACCCAAAGAGCTGGTCTGAGAATGAAATTCACCCAAGGATGAGTCAAGAGATGTAGAAAGACTAAGTGCCAGCGACATCTCTCTGATCCGGTCAGCTGCAACTGGATCTCATCGTGCCTGAAGATAGCATCCATTCCACAAGCCAATAAATCACCTTTTCTTCCCTAACCCATCTTGACCTGCAATTTCTGCCACTTGCCACACAAGGCACGACCCCAGATTGATTGTTCAGCTCAGCGGAAGGGGCGGGCTCACCTTTGGGTCTGGGGGTGCAGCAGAAGGTGAGGTTCAATGCAGCTCCGTCCATGTGCAGCCCGCCATCCCAGCAAGCTGTCAAGAGTTCTCGAAGGCTGCTGTGGGGACGGCCAAGCCCAGCCAGGGAGAAGGTTCCCGTGGGGTCACACCGGATCAGGCAGCCCTTGTAATCAGGACCCAAGGGGGTCTGCAAGGAGGAGTGGTCCTTGAGTGGAAGTGGGTAGTACCTTCCCTTCACCCCATGTTCATCGAGCACCATAAGCTCATTCCAATCTCCAAGCCTTTACATATGCTGTTCCCTCCGCTGGGAATACTTTTACCCTTCCCTTCCTCAAGGAGCGAATATTAATTCATCTTGCAAGACTCAGCTCAAATGTCATCTCCTTCAGAAAGCCCTCCCTGGCCACCTGGCTCCTACTGGTGGACTGACCTGGACACAGACAGTGAGAAGGAAGCTGTCAAAATCTTGAGGACTGCGGCGGAGAACGTAAGAGCCAGGAAGTGAGCCCCCAGTCTTGAGCTTGTTGATGGCAAAATCCAGCCTGTGGAGATAGGTGAGAGGAAGAGACAGAGACAGAGAGATAGAGGCAGAGAAACCCAAGCTAGACTTGGGTTCTAATCCTGATCCCTCTGAAGCCTGGGGACCCTTACCAGCTAACATTCCCTGTCTCCTTCCTATTTTTATTTACTTTTAAAAAAGATTTTATTCATTCATTCATGAAAGACACACAGAGAGAGAAAGAGGCAGAGACACAGGCAGAAGGAGAAGCAAGCTCCATGCACCGGGAGCCCGACTTGGGATTCGATCCCGGGGCCTCCAGGATCTCGCCGGGCCAAAGGCAGGCGCCAAACCACTGCCACCCAGGGATCCCTCCTTCCTATTTTTAAAATGAGCCAAAAGTCACGGCTTCTACTAGGGGATTAAAGAAGACGCTGCAGGTGGAACTTCGGTGCCATCATATCCCCAAGACTGGCCCTGCAGCCCTGAGGAATCAGAGAGGGAAGCCGCTGGCCTGGCAGCGGAAAGGAAAGCCCAGTCTCCTCGAGCGCCAACCATGTACCAGGCGCTGTTCCAGCACTCGACCCTTGTGCAAGGCCCCTGGGAGGGCAGGACACTGAGGCCCGAGAAGGGGCGTGGTCAAGATTCGAACCCAGTTCTGGCCATCGAGGGCAGGCACGGGGCGGTGGGGGGCAGACCCTTACGTGATGGGGCCGTGGCACTGCTCGGCCACCTCCTCCAGCAGCCGCGGCGGCGCAACCTCCTTGCAGAAGAAGTGCCTGGAGTCGGAGGTCAGCCGGAAGTATCCGTCGACGAGCGCCACGAAGGACAATGCGGCGGGCAGCCCCGGGAACTCGGCCTCCTGTGAGGATCCGCGTCAGCGCCGCTGCGGCCCCAAGGCGACGGTGCCACGTCCCCGCGGTCGGCATAAGGCGGGCGGGGAGAGGAGCCAGCACCCACCAGGATCTGCTTGTCCGTCTTGGTGACGGTGACCAGGCGGTGCTCCCCGGCCGGGCCAGCACGCGGAGCCTGCTTGATGCTGATGTCCACAATTTCTGGAAAGTCGCAGAAGGGCTGGAGGGCCTGGGAATGAGGGGGAGGGCTGAAGCTGGCGGTCCCTTCCCTCCGAGTCCAGTCCCTCCTCGAAGCCTGGACCACACCATCCCACGCCATAAGCCCGGTCCCTCTCGGCCTCGCCCCTTCTGTCAAGGCAGCCCTTCTCACCCCCCCCCCCGCAGCGCATCCCCAGTTCTCCCACCGCACCCCTGCTAAAGAGAGAGAAAGAGCAGAGACACAGGCAAAGGAAGAAGCAGACTCCATTCAGGGAGCCCGACGCGGGACTCGATCCCGGGACTCCAGGATCACGCCCTGGGCAGAAGGCGGCGCTAAACCGCTGAGCCACCCAGGGATCCCCTTTACACACACAGGCCATCTCCATCGGTCGGCAGGTGCCCTCGCTGAGCCCCTCCCTCTCTTAGCTCCACTCCACCTCCAGGCGGGAGCCCCGCCCCCACTCAGCCCTGACTCCTCCCCCGACCTTCAGTTGGCCCCGCCCAAGCCACGCCCACCCATTCGCTCTAGGTCCCGCCCCCGCCTCGCTCAGCCCCGCCCAGCGGCCGCCCACACCTCCTGTCCTCCGGGACTCCAGGCGATGCCGCGGTCACCGGCCACTCGGAGCAGCCCCTGCGCATCCTGACCACCAGCAGCCCCGGGGAAGCTCACGAGGAAGGTCTCGACAGCCCTGGCCGGGTCGAGCCTCTCCAGGTCCATGATGTACTTGGCCATGAGCGAGTGCCGGTCAGCCTGGCAGGCGGTCACGCGGCCCAGGGCCCGGCGCACCATCCTCCGGATGCGCTTCCGCGTCACGAAGCTCAGGCCCTGGATCAGGTCGCGCAGGTCGGGGGGCAGGCAGACCTTGTAGCTACGAGTGGGGGTAGCGGGTCCTCACTGTGGGGAGGGATCTCCACAGGTATGGACGGGGACACACACACAAACCCGAATTTTAGTTGGGCTGAAGTGTGGCCTCAGTTGGGGGGCACGGAGACACTCAATGACACACATGGGGGAAGGACCTCGGGGTGGGGGCATGGCCATTGGGGTCTACAAGATAGACGGACACACACACAGGCCTTTAGCTGCGGGAGGGAGGCATGGGCTAGGGTTGGGTTGGTGGGGTCCTGGGTCACATGGACACACTCTGCAGGCTTATAGGTGAGGAGCTTCATGGGAGCCCGGGCTCTAGGGATGCCCTGGTGGAGCCACGTTTGCTCACCCCCAGGTAGACGCCGGTAATCACTGGCTGGAAGCCCTCACCTGACAGTCTTCAGCAGCTCCTCCGGCTGCTGAGCCTGCTCGCGGGCCATCCGGGCCAGGTCCAGCACCGCCAGGCTGAGATATTCATCTTGCTCCTTGAGACTGAGGCCCACGGGGAAGCGGCCGCTCACCAGGTCATTTCGGTGCTGGGGGCCGGCCACAGCCCTACCGTGAGCTCTGATGTTGCCCTACAGACCCCCCACCCTTGGGCTGATCCCCAGCCCTGGGCTGCCACAGATAGGGTCAGCCAAGGCCACCCAGCTGCACGCCCTGATGCTGCCCTGTGGATCCCACCCCCTGGCTAAGACCCAGACAGACCCCTACCTGGGCAAAGAGGTGCTCCAGGACTGGCAGGTCAAGGATGGCACTGGCCAAGTCCTTTCGTAGCCCGAAGCGGTGGCACTTCTCTAGCCCAAACCAGTTGGGGAAGTAAAAGCTGTTGGGGAAGGGGAGAACCTGGAGTAGAGGTATGGAGGGGTGGAAGACCGTGCCAAGACTTCACAGAACCCAAGTTGTGCCACTGACTTGCTATGTGACCTTGGGTAAGCAACGCACACTCTGACCTCAGTTCTTCACCTGTGATCACATCCTCCCTAGGGCACACCGGGAAGTGCAGGGAGATGACAAAGTTGTAGGATGGTGGTTGTTTTAAACTCCCCTTGCCCTCAACAAAAGGCATCCCCTCTTGGTAACATTTAGCCCATGCCTGTGGGAGTAGGGGTGATGTGCTTCCTACCGGAGCCTGTAGACCAGGACTTGGGTGCCCGAGTCCTCCACGGAGAAGATGTGGCTCGGGGGGAACCAGCAGGACAGGTCCTCCGTGGCCAGAGCAAAGAGGGAGTGGTACACAGGCAGGATGCCTGAAGGGATGCCCGCATCAGCACCCTCCTAAATCTCCCCATCTGTCCCTTGCAGGGCTGCCATGGTTATGTAACCCCCATGCAGCCCTACAGGGCTCTTTCTCACCTTTGGTTCTCACACTGTGACCCACCCCAGCTCACACACACTCCAGGCCTCCCATTGCCCTTAGTAGAGAATCCACACACAACATGCTTCCTGGGGCTCCCTGCCTCTCTCCCTAGAGTGCTCCTTCCACTGTATACTTTACCTCAAGGAGTGACCAACTATTTCCCCTCATGCGCCTCCAAGTCTTTGCACAGCCTTTCCCTCAGCACCTTCCTCCATTTACAAACTCTTATTCATCCCTCAAAGCCCCAGCTCCAGTGCTGACTCCACTTGAATGCTATTCCAGCTCCCAGTCTGGGCCTCCCACAGCCCTATCCCCTTCTTTGGCCCAGCCTTCCAGGGACCCACTCACCACTGGCCTTAGCAGCCCAGACACAGAGCTCTTCAGCTGAATGGTCCCCAAAGGAGAAGGATAGGCGCTGTGGGGGTCCAGGGCCCCGAGGGGGCAGCAGCACGTGCAGGGCACCAGCCTCTGAAGACGAGAGGCTGCAGGAACGCTGGGGGATCAGGGGCGTCTCCTCGCTTGGAGGTGCCATAGGTGTAGCCTGTGTGGACACAGAGAGAAGCATCCACTCAGTTCCAGCCAGAGAGACCACAAAGCTTCCAGGGGTGTGGGGGGCAGAGATGCTGCAGGGTGAGGTAGTGTTGAAGCTGGTGAAACAGGGAGGAGAGAGGAACAGAGACATACAGAAAGAGAATGAGATAGAGAAAGAGAGAGACAGTGGAGCTGAGTGTGAAAGGTGGGTGAGGAGCCAAAAGTCCCCAGATAAGGGAGATAAGGGTATGCTGGGGTCTGGAACCTTTTTTTTTTTTTTTTTTTATGATTTTATCTATTTATTTATGAGAAACAGAGAGGCAGAGACACAGGCAGAGGGACAAGCAGGTTCCCTGCAGGGAGCCTGATGTGGGACTTGACCCCAGGACCCCAGGATCACAACCTGAGCCAAAGGCAGATGCTCAACTACTGAGCCACCCAGGTGCCCCCCAATTTCTCCTCTTCTTCTTCTTCTTCTTCTCCTCCTCGTCTTCCTCCTCCTCCTCCTCCTCCTCCTCCGTAGGGTTAACACACATAATTTGTGCATATTCTTGTCAGTGTCCAGGGCAGACATCTCCAGTCAATTTGCAGCCTCCTCATATACCTTACTGCAAAGCCCCTGCCCCAGGCAGGCATGAGCGATCAACCACAGATGTGCAGATTTGCCGACCAGGAAGCCAGTGGATGCTGGTTTGTGTATATGGGGGTTTAAGGGGATGGGGTGGCCCATCACTTCCTGCGGGTGTAGGAAACTCAAGCTCTTCTGGGGCTGGAGCTAGAAGCTTTTGCAGCTGATGTAATGTATGCCTTGCAGCGTGTTTAAGATGCAGACTGATGACTCGTTCAAGAGGGACCTCTGTGTCTTATCTACCCACCATCACCAACTCTGTCCCCTTTACCACTCCCACTGTTTAGACCCCTGTAGCAAGCAGCCTTCTCTGCAATGGGCCCAGGAGGAAACTGCCCCTCACTCTTTATTCCCAGATCTCAGGACTCCTGGCTAGGCAGAGGAAAGGATGGGCTTTGAACCCAGCAGGGAAAGGCGTGTAGTAGATGGACAAGACCCACTTACATTGACTTGAATAAAAAAGATACGACTTCAGCCCAGGGTGTGATCCTTGAAACTTGGGATTGAGTCCAACTCATTGCATGGAGCCTGCTTCTCCCTCTGCCTGTGTCTCTGCCTCTCTCTCTCTCTGTGTCTCTCATAAATAAATAAATAAAATCTTAAAAAAAAAATATCCTCACTAACTGGCACAATCCTTGGCAACATGCCTAGCAAGCCCTTGACAAATGTCAGCTAAACAGGAAAGTCCCTTGACACAGTGGTTTGGTGGTTCCTATGAGGGAAGGGAGGGCATGAGGGAAAGAGGAAATTTCCCTGGGGACACCCCCATTTACCAGACCAGGAATTGGAACATTCCCAGTCCTAGGAGCTGTGGGGCCCCTGTCACTCCCCACAGAGGTGATCACCGTCTTATTTCTAATAGTCAACTTAACCATGGTCTTTGCACTTTGATGTAAATGGAATCACACTGTGTGTGGTTTTTTGTTTAAAATAAAGATATGTATATTGTTTTAAATATTGAAGGTTAAAAAAAGAAAAAGCCAGAGGGGTTGTTTGGGACACAGAAAAAATGTCCGTTTCAACACCCAAAGTCCCATCCCCTACCGTTGGTTGGTCACTCTATGTTCTGGCCTGGGTCCTGGGAAGGTGGAGGCTGGGAACTGTGTCCCCAGGGATCAGAAGCTCCAGGCCCAAAACACAGAATCATTCTGGCCCAGGGAGCTGGGGATTTCAGGTCTCATTTCATGCAGAAAAAGCCGAGGCCCGGAGCGAAGGGCACTTTGTTGGAAGCCACAGGGCCAACCCTCCCAGCTCTTGTCTGTCTGTCTGGCAGCTTTCCTCCGAGGCCTTGCCTTTGTCCCCAGCCACCGCCATTCACACACTCCCCCCACCCCCACCCCAGAGCCATGTGGCCCCGCCAGCTCTTACCTGGCAGCTGGGACCCCTGGGCCAAGGACAGGAGGGCAGAGCCAGGAGGCGGGAGGCGGCAGGAGGAAAGTCCCAGTCGGCTCCTTCCTGTGTGGGCCCCTTGGCTTCCTGAGCTGCTGTCACTTACCGAAAGTCATGGCCCAAGTGGGGGGATGGGGACGAGGAGGCGAGAGGGCCCAGCCGCGCGGGAGAGGCAGAAAGTTCCAGAAGCCTCCACAGCAGTGGCCTTCTTCAGACAGGGTGCTGGAAAACCTGGACCTAAGGGGAGGAGCGACAGCACAGAGTAGGGCCCCGGTCAAGAGGGGTTTTCAGTAGGCTTCAGACTCACTCATGGGTGGCCCTGGCAATGTCCCAGCTCCTTGGGCTTCAGTTTACTTATCTGTGGCATGTCTGGGTTGGGCATCTAGCAGAACTAATTCTCCAACCCAGAGAAGGAAACTGGGCTGAACTTACCCACGAAGGAGGCAGGAAAGTTGCCCCAGACAAAGGGCAAATTTTTCTTCAGGGTGTTCTCCCATGAGACCCTAGGAGGACTAACAGGCCCCTCTTGTGCACCATGCCCTCTGCCTAGAAACAGTGCACACCAGGCAGACCAGGCCTGCCTTCAGGCTTCAGGCTCACCTCATCTTCTGGTCTGTCAGGAAGACAATCACTAATTATGGATAACAAAGAAAAGCAGGGTGATGGGACAGGCACAGGCTGGGGCTCAGGGGTGGGTGGGTGTGTGGCAATGGGGAGATCTCTGTGCGGAGGTCATGATTAATTGAGCTGGAATCTGAAGCAGGACAAGGAAAGAACTCTCCTAGTGGAGGGAACCGCAAGTGCAAAGGCCCTGAGGCAGAGTGACATGAGCAGTTTGAGCAGAGACGAGGTAGAAATGGCAGGAAGAGGTAAGAAGCCGGAGGGGAGGGGCAAGGGTCAGGTCTGACTGACCATTTAATACCCCTGACTTTGTCATGAGTGGAGGAGGCAGGAGGCTTGGGCACCATCCTGGTGAGACCTGACCCAGGGTCCTTAGCCCAGAAAGTAGAGTTTGGGGGATAGATTTTAGAGGGCTCTCTTACCTCTCTAATATCATCACATGTCCTGGCATGAAAATGGCTTTGGTACATATGCATTTTGTCGACCTTAGTTCAATCACCCACAGAGAACTTTGGGAAATACATCAGGAGACAGAGCAGATCCAGTCTCGGCCTGGTAGAGCTGACAGTCTAGTGGGGGAGATGATATTGAACTAAGACTGAGGCCTGGCTGCCTCAGTTGGAAGAGCATGTGACTCTGGATCTCCAGGTCGTGAGTTCTAGTCCCATGCTGGGTGTAGAAATCACTTAAAAAAATAAACTTAAAAAAAAAAAAAAACATCCAGGGTGCCTGGGTGGTTCACGCCTTTAAGTGTCTCTGCCTTTGGCTCAGGTCATGATCCTAGAATTCTGGGATCGAGCCCCACATCAGGCTCCCTTGCTCAGTGGGGACTCAGGTTCTCCCTCTGCTCCTCACCTGGCTAGTGCTCACTCTCTCTTGCTTTCTCTCTCCCAAATAAATAAATAAAATCTTAAAAAACAAACAAACCCAATAATTAATTGTTTTAGTGGCCCTCGGGGCCAGGCTGCTAGAAGAGTTCCCTGAGTCTTCCTGGAGGAAATGACTGATTATACTGAAATCCAAGGACAAGTAAGATTAGCCAAAGAGTGATCTGGAGGTGTGAAGTGTTCATGCAGAGGGAAGAGCCCAGGTGAAGGTTAGGTGACTGGATCAGATCACAGTGTTTCTGAGAAGGGCAGGGTGTCAGGGACTTGATTAGAAGCATCAGTGAGGCCTTGTGGGTGGAGGGAGAAATATGAGTGTGACCTTGGTGCAATGGGAGATACAGCAGACTAGTGGCAGGAAATGCTGCATGGAGACTTTGCTGTAGTATTTTTCTTTTACTTCCTGGGTGGCTTCAGCAGAGAAGAATGAAAGGTACTCCCATCCCTGGCCCTGAGATGGAGGCTCAGCCCTCAGGAAGGACAATGACTTTCTAGGCTCCTGACAACTCTAGTGTGATAGTGACTGTGGTATTTCGAGAACGAACAGGAAGGGAACAGGGTTAGGACAAAGGTGACACCCTCAGCTCCAGAGAGGAGTATGTGAAGGCTCCATCAGGAAGTTTCAGGGAGGTAGAGCCCAGAAAATTTGCTCAAGGACAAATTGGAAACTTTAGTGATGTAAATATCCCAAATTTTCTGCTGGCAAAAAGCCCAAAATGCAGTCAAAGAATAAACAAATGAAACTAGAAACAAATGTGAACTCATATCGTGGATCAAGTATCTTTATTACACAAGCACCTCCTAGAAAACAGTAAAAAAATCCCATTAACTTAGCAGGATATGAACCCAGAAGTCACAGAAAATGAAATGCAAATCATTCTTAAACCCAGAAAAAGAGGGGCACCTGGGTGGCAAAGTCAGTTAAGGGTTGGACTCTTAATTTCAGTTCAGGTCATGATCTCAGGGTTGTGAGATCAAGCCCTGTGTCAGGCTCCATACTCAGCATGGAGTCTGCTTGGATTCTCTCTCCTTCCCCCCCTCCAAATAAATAAATAAATCTGTTTTTTTTTTAGATTTTATTTATTTATTCATAGACACACACACACACACACACACACACACACACACACACACAGAGGCAGAGACCCAGGCAGAGGGAGAAGCAGGCTCCATGCAGGGAGCCCGATGTGGGACTTGATCCCGGGTCTCCAGGATCACGACCTGGGCTCAAGGCAGCGCTAAACTGCTAAGCCACCCGGGCTGCCCAAATAAATAAATCCTAAAACAAAACAAACAAAACAAAACAAAACAAAACAAAAAACCCACAGGGGCACCTAGGTGGCTCAGTGGTTGAGTGTCTGCCTTTGGCTCAGGTTGTGATCCTGGGATCTTGAGATCAAGTTCTACATAGGGCTCCCCTCAAGGAGCTTGCTTCTCCCTCTGCCTGGGTCTCTGCCTCTGTGTCTCTCATGAATAAATAAATTCAAAAAAATCTTAAAATATGGGACACCTGGGTGGCTCAGTGCTTTAGCGCCTGCCTTTGGCCCAGGGCATGATCCTGGAGTCCCGGGATCCAGTCCCACATCGGGCCTCCTGCATGGGGTCTGCTTCTCCCTCTTCTTGTGTCTCTGCCTCTCTCTCTCTCTTTCTGTGTCTCTCATGAATAAATAAATAAAATCTTTTTAAAAATCTTAAAAAAACAGGGATCCCTGGGTGGCGCAGCGGTTTGGCGCCTGCCTTTGGCCCGGGGCGCGATCCTGCAGACCCGGGATCGAATCCCACATCGGGCTCCCGGCGCATGGAGCCTGCTTCTCCCTCTGCCTGTGTCTCTGCCTCTCTCTCTCTCTCTCTCTCTCTCTCTGTAACTATCATAAATAAATAAAAATTTACTTTAAAAAAAAAATCTTAAAAAAACAAAAAGATGCTCAGCCTCACTCAGGAGAAACACAAATTTATTTTATTTTATTTTTGAGAAACACAAATTTAAAGCATAGTGAAATTATATGACCATTTCAATGGATACAGAAAAGACCTGACAAAATTCTACACCTATTCATCAAAACTTTTAGCAAAGTAGGTGTAAATGAGAATGTCCTCAAACTGGTAAGAACCATCTCCAAAAATGCTATAGGTAATATTTTACTTAATGTGAAAGACTGAATCGTTTCCTCCTGAGATTGGAAAGAAGACAAGGATGTCCATTTTTACCACTTCTATTCAACATTCCTCTGGAGGTCATAGTCATTACAATGAGGCTAGAAAAATAAATAAAAGTATAAAGACTAGAAAGGAGGAAGTAAAACTTCCTCCTTGATGATATGATTATTTATATCTATGATGACGACTAGAACTAATACAGTTATTTAACAAGTTCTCAGGGATCCCCAGGTGGCTCAGCAGTTTGGAGCCTGCCTTCAGCCCAGGGTGTGATCCTGGAGACCCGGGATCAGATCCTACATTGGGCTCCCTGCATGGAGCCTGCTTCTCCCTCTGCCTGTGTCTCTGCCTCTCTCTCTGTGTCTCTCATGAATAAATAAATAAAATCTTAAAAAAAAAATTCACAGGTAAAAAAATTAATATACAAAACTCAATTGAAAAAAAAACAACTCAATTGAATTTTTATATACTATATATTCTTATATAATAGCCAATAATTGGAAAATGAAAAATTTTTAAAAATCCCATTTGCAGCAGTACCAAAAAATTTTAAATATCTAGGGGTACTTCCTTTTTTAAGGTTTTATTTATTTATTTGACAGAGAGCACAGCAAGAGAGCAGTAGACAGAGGGAGAGGGAGAAGAAAGCTCCCTTTTGAGTAGGGAGCCCAACAGGAGACTCGATCCCAGGACCCTGGGATCATGACCTGAACTTTAACCAAAAGCTCATGCTTTTTTTGGTTAAGGCAGATGCTTTAACCAACTGAGCCACCCAGGTGCCCCACCCCCAACTCATTTTTTAAAAAGGAAAGTCACAGGACTTACTCTACCTGATTTTCAGGCTTATTACAGAGCCACAGTAATCAAGACAATTTGGCATTGGTGAAAAGATACACATGTAGATCAATAAAACAGAATAGGGGATCCCTGGGTGGCGCAGTGGTTTGGCGCCTGCCTTTGGCCCAGGGCGTGATCCTGGAGACCCGGGATTGAATCCCACATCGGGCTCCTGGTGCATGGAGCCTGCTTCTCCCTCTGCCTATGTCTCTGCCTCTCTCTCTCACTGTGTGCCTATCATAAATAAATAAAATAAATTAAAAAAAAATAAAACAGAATAGATAACATACCCATATAAGTACAGCCAATTGGTTTTTAACACAGATACTAAGCCAATTAAATGGACAAAAGGAAGGTCTTTTCAACAAATGGTGTTAGAACAACTGGACATCATGCAGAAAACAACTTTGACCCTTTCCTCACACCATATACAAAATTAACTCAAAATTGATTATGGATTTGAGTGTAAAACTAAAGCTATAAGACTTCTAGGGGAAAAAAAAACATAGGGGGAAATCTTAACAAACTTGTGGTAGGCAATGTTTTCTTACCTGGAAAAAAATGATAAATTAGGGTAAATCAAAATTTGAAAGTTTTGCTCTGGGACGCCTGGGAGGATCCACCGTTGAGCGTCTGTCTTTGGCTTGGAACATGATCCTGGGGTTCCAGGATCGAGTCCCACATCGGGTTCCCCACAGGAAGCCTGCTTCTCCCTCTGCCTATGTCTCTGCCTCTCTCTGTGTCTCTCATGAATAAATAAATAAAATCTTCAAAAAAAAAAAAAAAAGTTCTACTCCTCCAAGAAAGCACTGAGAAAACAGAAAGGAAGATCCAGATCAGGAGAACATACTTATAATATGTGTGTTAAATAATCCTTACAATTCAACAATACAGGCAGCCCGGTGGCTCAGCAGTTTGGCACTGCCTTCAGCCCAGGGCCTGATCCTGGAGACCCGGGATCAAGTCCCACATCAGGCTCCCTGCATGGAGCCGGCTTCTCCCTCTGCCTAAGTCTCTGCTTCTCTCTCTTTGTTTCTCATGAATAAATAAAATCTTTTTAAAAAATAATAGTAATAACATGGGCAACAGATATGAGTAAATACTTCACCAAAGAAGATATATGAATGGCCAAGAAGCACATGAAAAGATACACAGAATCCTTAGCCATGAGGTAAGCACAGATCTACACCAACGTGAGATAGCCCTTTATGCCCAGTAGGTTGGGCAAAATTAAAAAGACAGGCAATAACAAGTGTTGACAAGTGCTGCTGGTGGCAATGCAAAATGGTGCAGCCACTGTGGTGAATAGTTTAGGAGTTTCTGAAAGTTAAACATACATTTACCATAGGATCCAGCCTTTCTTTTCCTAAGTACTTAGAGGAATTAAAGCCTACGTCTATACAAGGGCTTCTAAATGGACATTCACGCCAGCTTTATTTGTGACAGTTTTAAATTGAAAACAACCCAGATGTTCATCCAGGTGAGTAGATGAACAACCTGTGGCCCAGCCATACAGTGGAATACAACTTGGTTAAAAAAAAAAAAAAAAAAAGGGAAGAGGGCTGGGTGGCTCAGTCAGTTAAGTGTCCAAGTTTTTATTTTGGATCAGGTCATGACCTCAGGGGCCTGAGATGGAGCCTGGCATCAAGCTAGCACTGAGTATGGAGGCTGCTTGAAATTCTCTCCTCCTCTCCCTCTGCCCCCCCCACATGTGTGCTCCTTCTCTCTCTCACACACACACACACTCTCTCTCTCTCTCTCTCAAAGGAAACAAAAGGTAATCAACTACTGATACAGGCAACAACTTGGAAAAATTTCAGAATCATCATGCTGAGTGAAAGAGGCCAAGCACAAAGCTTATGTATAACATTCTGGAACATGCGAACTATTCTTAGTGGTAGAAAGCAGATCAGATAGCCTGGCAATGAAAGTGCAGAGAAGAAGGCACTTGTGAAGGGGTGCAGGACACTGGCGGGGGTATGTTGGGTGTTCATCATCCTGACTGTGGCTATGGTTTCCTAGATTCACATACTTGTCAAAACTGCACAAGGCGCCCACTTCACTTATGTGCGATTTAGTGTACTCCAATTACACTTAAAAAGGTTGAGAAGGGGAGCGCCTGGGTGGCTCAGTTGGTTGAGCGTCTGCCTTTGGCTCACTCAGGTCATGATTCTGGGGTCCTGGGATCCAGTCCCACACTGGAGTCCCTGCTCAGCAGGGAGCCTACTTCTCCCTCTCCTTCTGTCTTTTGCCCCTGCTCGTGCTCAATCTTGCTCTCTCTCAAATAAATAAAATCTTTTTAAAAAACAAAGTTGAGGGCAGCCCGGGTGGCTCAGCAGTTTAGCGCCGCCTTCAGCCCAGGGCGTGACCCTGGAGACCAGGGATCGAGTCCCCCGTCGGGCTTCCGGCATGGAGCCTGCTTCTCCCTCTGCCTGTGTCTCTGCCTCTCTCTGTCTCTCATGAATAAATAAATAAATCTTTAAAAAACAAAAATAAATAAATAAAATAAATAACAAAGTTGAAAGGGTGGGGCCAGGAAGGAATAACATGGGGCTGTTTCCCACCTGTTAGACGGACACAGATAAAAATGTAAGACTTCAGTGTATTATCCCAGGGTTCTGCACCGATTCTCATGAGTGCCATCAGGAGTGGAAATGGCCCAGCCCGATGGAAGGAATCAGGCAAAAGCAGGAGAAAATGCCCTTGGCCCCAGCAAGGCTCCTTCCAGCAAATCAGCCTCGTGGGAGTGATACCTGTACAGGGCTACGGATTCATCACAGGGCTCTCTGTAACAGCAACCAGCTGGAAATGACCTAAAGGTCCAGCCACAGGGGATTTGCAGTATAAACTCTGGCCATTCTCACCACTGAATATTATGCAACTGTGCAAAAGAACAAGGCGGCACAATGCTGACAGTGTGGGAAGACCCTCTGGTTTGCATAGAAAGAGATGATGAGGATGCGGAGACCCTTTGCTGGGGAAACATAAACAGAATTATAGAACTCGTTCCCGTGGTGGCCACTGGGGAGCTACGGTAGACAAAAGAGGGAGATAGTTGCCAGTCACCTTTTCATGCCTGTTGAGCTTTCTATTTGTTAATAGCATTTAAAGGTAAGTGTTTACTCAAAAAAGGGAATGTATGTAAGCACATGGGACGGGAGAGGAAATAGGAATGAGTAGAACTGCTGTTCAGGAGTTGACCGTGAACCAAAGCAATTAAATTGATCATGAGAAGAGCAAACACATGGAGTGCTCACCAGTGCACTATAGCTTTGCACACAGAGCAATTCATTTAATCCCTGCACCAGCCTCAGAGGTATGGACTGTGATTCCCCCCATACAGGGGGGAAACCGGCTCAGGAGGGCCCACTGACAGGATAGAAGAGCCTCCAGATTGTTGTGTTTTCCCTACTCACAATGCTCCAGGATCCTCTTCCAGTTAGGCTGAGAAAAGGGAAATAGGACCTGGCCCCTGGCTGGGGGTGGATGACAATAGTTGCATGGAGCCTAAAGAGACACCCCTGCTTGTTTATTTTTCTCCCCAGTACACATCACACTGCTGTGGTGCCTATTCTTATTTATCTTCTGTTTTTCTTTTTTTAAAGATGTTATTTATTTGTTTGACAGAGAAAGAGCACCCACATGCAAGAGCATAAGCAGGGGGAGCTGCAGGCAGAGAGAGAGGGAGAAGTAGGCTCCCCACCGAGCAGAGAGAGGCAGGTTGGGGCTCTATCCCAGGACCCTGGGATCATGACCTGGGTGGAAGGCAGATGCTAAACCGACTGAGCCCCCCAGGTGCCCCTTATTTATCTTGTTTTTGTCCATTTCTCCCATTAGGATGTCTTGCAAGCCTGGAGTATTAGGATGTCTTGCAAGCCTGGAGTATTTGGTTATCCTGATCACTGCGGTGACCTCCAGTGTCTGGCACCTAGAGGTACTTGAATGAATGAATGATAGAATTGGGAAGGAGAGCCTTAGGAGAGTCAGGAGCAGGGACAATTAGGGGCAGAAGGCCAGGGCCTGGGGGCCTTGCAGCAACTGGAGTCCAGGGGAATGAGTGGATTGGGGGCAATTGTGGGACAAAGGGACAGGAGCAGAATCTTGGGTCACTGCATGGAGTCCTGGAAAGATGGAGGTGCTGGTAGCCTGGAACCAGGAAGGTAGGAAGCCGGATGGGGGCAGCTCAGGCTGTGACCACCACGGTGGTGATCCAAGCTGGGGTGAGGCTGGGTATGGCCGAGGATCCTGGATTAAGGTCGGGCACCGTCCAGGTCCAACGGAAGAACAAAGACTGGGAGGACAGGAACTCGGCTGGGCCTGAATGGTGGTGACAGGCCAAGGGACACCAAGCCCGAACCAGCTGGCCTAGTTGGGCTCCCCACTTGACCCAGGTTGGGCAGGGGCAGCCAGGAGGGAGTACCTGGGAGGGAGGGGGCAGGTAGGAGGATGGGAGGCGTGGCAGGGGCCAGGGCAGCGCTCTCCAAGCAGAGCCAAAAAGGAAAAAAAAAAACTATCTTCTTAACAAACTTTAGACAACACACACCCGCCTCTCACCTCCGGGGTTCCTCCTTCTGCTCCAGCTGCTAGGGTCACCCTGACCCGGGGCCTTGGAGATACAAGCACCAGACTCCAAGGCTGCGGCGGGGCTTGGGGCCCTTTCTTCCCTCACCCTGTACCTCCCCGCAACCCCTCCTCTGGCTCCTCTCTGGCCCTCCCAGCACTCCATTTGCTTCATTTGCGCCGCAGGCCTGCTCTCGTTTTCCAGGACCTCTTTCTACTCTCCCATTTCCTGGCTGCAGCCTGGGGAAACTGAGGCCCAGAGCCAGCCCTGCCATAGCCACACAGCCCCAGGGCTAGGGCCTCTGTCACCCTAGACACCAAATATTTAAATCTCATAACCCCAGGAGCTGGGGACTATTACTAGCCTCATCTGATGGATGGGGAAACTGAGGCCCAGAGAGATAATGCTCTGTGGGATACGAACCTGTGCTGGCCCCACCCACACCAGCTCCTGGCACTTGGCCTCAGCCCTGCAGGCAAGGCAAGAGTTCTGCTGCCACCCCGTGGACACTCGCAGCAGCGTCTGCCCAGGGAAGGGGCCAGAGCCTGGAGGAGGCTGCCTAGTTCCCTGACTACACTTCGTCCCCCATGCTCCTCTCCCTCCAATTTCCCGATTTTTCAAGACCTCAATATCCACCAAGAAGGCACTGCCTATTTCCTGCTCATGTTTGGCTCAAGACTGAAGTTAGAAAAGATCCTAGAGGGCAGTTCTGGTGGCTCAGCGGTTTAGTGCCACCTGCAGCCCAGGGTGTGATCCTGGAGACCCTGGATCGAGTCCCACGTCAGGCTCTCTGTATGATGCCTGCTTCTCCCTCTGCCTGCGTCTTTGCCTCACTCTCTCTCTCACTGAATAAATAAATAAAATCTTTTTAAAAAAGGACCCTAGATGTTAATCCTAACACACACACAAAAAAATGAAAAGACCACAAAAAAGACCATTCTGTAATTATAAAAAGCAGCACAAATGCATTTTTGTGGTCACTTAGCTGATTTAAAAAAGCAGTTGTATGAAAATATATATTACTTGGGACGCCTGGGTGGCTCAGCGGTTGAGCATCTGCCTTTGGCCCAGGAGTGATCCTGGAGTTTGAGGATCTAGTCCCACCTCAGGCTCCCTGCATAGAGCCTGCTTCTCCCTCTGCCTGTGTCTCTGCCTCTCTCTGAGTCTCTCATGAATAAATAAATAAAATCTTAAAATACATATCTTATATATATATATTGCGTCATCGAGGGATGCCTGGGTGACTCAGTTGGTTAAGCATCTGCCTTCGGCCAAGTCATGATCCCGGGGTCCTCAGATCCAGCATCCCATTGGGATCCCTGCTCAGCAGAGAGCCTGCTTCTCCCTCTGCCTGTTTCTCCCCCTGCTTGTGCTCTCTCTCTCTCTGACAAATAAACAAATAAAATAAATAAATAAATAAATAAATAAATAAATAAATAAATAAATAAAATATTTAAAAAATAATTGTGTCATCAGCTCTCTATAACATTCAAAACATAATACATTTGACAATAGTACAAAGCAGGTGAGCGAAGCATAGGAATAAGGAAATGACACCCGCTAGTAACGCTAATCCACAAAATCAAGTGACTAGAACCAGAAATGCAAACGGAGAAAATTAATGTAACAAACTCTATAAATACATACTTGTCCTCTTCTATTTTCTCAGATTCTTTAACAGCTGTACAACTTTAAGTAACAATTATAACAATGTATCGTTATGTTTGTAACATATATGGATGTAATACGTATAAGAATAATAGCACAATAGCAACAATAATGAGACAAAAGGAGAAAGAGGAAATAATCTATATAGAAGTGACATTTCCAAATCTCATTAAAATTAAGGTATGTGGGTGGAGCACGGGACTCGACCTTCAGGTTGTGAGTTCAAACCAGCCTTGGGTGCCGAGGTTACTTAAAAAATAAAATCTTGGGATCCCTGGGTGGCTCAGTGGTTTGGCGCCTGCCTTTGGCCCAGGACGTGATCCTGGAGTCCCGGGATCGAGCCCCACATCGGGATCCCTGCTTGGAGCCTGCTTCTCCCTCTGCCTGTGTCTCTGCCTCTCTCTCTGTCTCTCATGAATAAATAAATAAGATCTTTAAAAAATAATAAAAATAAATAAAATCTTAAAAGAAAAAATATTAAATATACATAGCAAAAGATCATTAAAGGAATTAAAACAGTGCACTAGGAAATAGTCACTTCGTGCAGTATAAAGCAGTAAGGAAATAAATTCTACACAGGACCATACCCGGGGAGTGGCACTCTCTGCCACCCAGACCTCCCCGGGTGCCTACAATTCCCGGCATGCCTCATGCGACGCTCCCCCACGGCCAAGGTGGAAAGGGAGGGGCTAATGGAGCTACCTCCTGTGAGTTGTAGTCTTGCTGCGAAGGAAGGAGGGGCTGTGGAAGGTTGGTGGATCTGGAGCCAATGAAAAAGCACATCTTGCTGAGCGTCGGATCGAGAAGCCAATGGGCGTGCGGCTTGTGGGAGGCGGGACTTCCGGCAACGAAGTCTTGGTGAGCGGCTGCGCGAGGACATCTACTTCCTTTTTGGTGTGGCGGCGAGAGCAGAGAGTACGCTATGAAGGCCTCGGGCACGGTAAGGCGAGCGCGCGGCGGGCTGGGGGGCCGGGGAGTGCAGTGCGGATCGAATCGGGGGCCCCGGCCAGCGGTGTAGGTCGCGTAGGGGAAGCACACTCTTGACTGGGTCCCGCGCCCTCGCGCGCCATCGCTCTCGGGTGCAAGCCAACATGGCGGCCATTGCGGGCACCGCGTGGGGAGGCTTGTGCCGTGGGTCCGGCCCGCTGAGGAATCGCGGGGGCCGGGGAGGCCGGGTCTCCTTTCCAGGGGAAGGGACAGGTTACGCGGCTTGGACGCTCTAGTCACGGGACCTCGAGTTTTCAAGCCTCGGTTTTCCCGTTTGCAAAGTGGAATGGTGGGAGGACGTAGTAGTATTTCTTTCCTACTGGCGGGGCTGTGAAAAGGTAGAAGGAAACTGTAAACTCGAGCTGACACGGGGAGTGAGAGCCTTATGGCTGTGGCAAGTGCTGGGTAAAATCCTAGGGCGCTGTGGTGCAGAGATGGAAGAGCAAGCCCTCGGGAGAAAACAGGGCGGGCCCTGTACAGCTCCCCAGCCTCAGTTTCCATCTGGGAAAGAGGCCAGCTGCATAGGTCTGTTCCTGAGCGGGTGGTATTTAGGGCTAGCTTTTTCTCATATTGATAAAACGTTGGCAAGTCCGTTACAAAGATGGGTTCTTGGCACTATGTCACGGGGTTTGGCCTTGGCGGATTTTTTTTGTCTTTGCATCCGTGTAAACAGAGTTTCCACTGGGAAATCCAAACCATTTTTATTGTTGCTGGGAATACAGAGGCAGCTGCAGGTCCCATAGCAGCAGGACTGGGAAGGGAACTGGGTTCTTGTCCTGGTTCTGCCTGGTGTGGGCTGTCAGATCCCAGGCTGGTCACTGTCTTTGGGTCCCAGAGCTAAAGAGGACTTTGGGAAGATGTGAGCTGCAAAGATGTGTGGAGAAAGGAGGTTGCAGATCTAGACTGCAGCTATTTTCACGAATATAAATGGAAAGGGAAGGACAGTGAGATTGACAGCCTTGCCCAGCTTTCCTGAGTCCAGGCAGAGGATACTTAGCCATCTTAGTTCATCTTCCCCACCCTCAGTACCTATTCTGGGAAGTCTGGAACGGTGGGGCATGATCCAGTCACCCAGATTCCTCATGGATGCCCTGGGATGGGGCATCCTGTTGTCACTTTGGGGATGCAGTTCTCACCTGGGCTTGGGGAAGGGAGTAAGGTGAATCTTCACAGTTGTGGCAGGGCTCTGGGTCAGGCCCCACCTCACCTCTGTTTCTGTTTCAGCTGCGAGAGTACAAGGTGGTAGGGCGCTGTCTGCCCACCCCTAAATGTCGCACTCCGCCCCTGTATCGGATGCGAATCTTTGCACCTAATCATGTTGTCGCCAAGTCCCGCTTCTGGTACTTTGTGTCTCAACTGAAGAAGATGAAGAAGTCTTCTGGAGAAATTGTCTACTGTGGACAGGTACAGGATGTCTGAGACTGGGGGGTTAGGGGGAGCTGGAGTGGATTTATACCTTCTTGTGAGGGGCATTTCTCACCCCACAGAGTTCGCAGATTTCATAACCCCTGGCTTGTTCACATGCCCTAATTAAGCCCTAGTTTGGAATGTAATGGATACCTCTTGTTTTTTTTCCTAATGAGAGAGCCCAAGGCCCAGGAAGCTGTGCCTTGGCATGCTTGGATACTTTGGTTGAGGCCAGCACCTTCGCTGGGCCTCACGTATAAAGTGCGGAGAGATGCTGTCACCTGGGTACATTTGCAGTGATAGGCACTGGACTCTGTATATCATACGCTGCACTGGGTGGCAGCTGCTTTTTGGCCCAGATAGGTCTGAGAGAGTAGTTTTGGGAGGAGTTGAGTTGATGGTCTCCATGGGAGAAGTATGCTAGCCTGGACTGTTCTGTACACCCTGCTGTTGCCATGGGGTTTGTCCAGTACAGCAGATTGCTTTCATATGCTCTCAGATTCAAGGACTGGGAAACAGACGCAAGAGAGGCCTGGGGCTGGGCTTTCTTTGGGAACAGCAAGGGCACAGGATCAGTGAGTTGGACCTGGGTCGGAGCCCACTCACCACCCTGGCCTCCGCTATTGTCTTTGGCATCTAGGTGTTCGAGAAATCTCCCTTGCGGGTGAAGAACTTCGGCATCTGGCTGCGCTATGATTCACGCAGTGGCACCCACAACATGTACCGGGAATACCGGGATCTGACCACCGCAGGCGCCGTCACCCAGTGCTGTGAGCCATGGGGCCTGTGCCCAGTCCCTCCTTAGACTCCTGTTGCAGCCATCTGCAGCCCATTGGGCCTGCGCTCCCCTCTTCCCCAGACTGAGGCAGGACAAATGCAAGAGGCTTCTGGGATTGGAGGACGGGGAGTCCTGGGGGTGGTGATGGGGGATGCAGAGGAGGTGTTTGTGTAGGGAGCAAGAGTAGAGAGGATGCTCCAGGTACATCTTTTTCTGGAACCTGGCAGCAGGCGAACCTGTGGAGTTGATGACTTGTGTAGACATAATTCCCACCCAGAGTCTAGCCCGGGCCCTGTCAGTCAGGATCTGGTGCTAGTGGCCCCAGGCACACATAGAACAAGTTAACCTGCCAGGGCCCAGACCCCAGCACCTCAACCCAAGAACTGCTGTTTCTCATAGCAGCGGTTTAAACAGAGGTGCTAACAGCAAAGTGGATCTCGTCGCCTTTGGGGGGCTGTGGCTGTGCTCCTCAAAGTGAATTTGGAGGTTCTACACCCCTGATAATGCCAGCACCTGCTGGAGTCAGAGGTTATAACCACCTGGTCCCTAAGTTGGGGTACTTCTAGGCCAGCACTCAATCGGAGGTTTCAGGAATACCCAGATGTTGGGGTACACATTTGCCCTGCCTCCCTCCCTGCAGACCGAGACATGGGTGCCCGACACCGTGCCCGGGCCCACTCTATCCAGATCATGAAGGTGGAGGAGATTGCAGCCAGCAAGTGCCGCCGGCCAGCGGTCAAGCAGTTCCACGTGAGTGCTCTGAGGGCCCTGTTGGGTAAGGTGGGCGGGCAGGGGGATGACACACATTCCCTTGGAACATGGAGCTGGCCCAGCTGCTCCCCTGTCCCCTAGCCTTGGGAGCTGCAGGGAGGGACTGGGTTTGACGCAGGAGCCCAGTGGGGGGTGGCCACACTTCAGTGGCCCTGGAAGACAAGGTTGAGAGGCTTTTACCTCCCTCACCCACCTCTCCTTACCACAGGACTCCAAGATCAAGTTCCCACTGCCCCATCGGGTCTTGCGTCGTCAGCACAAGCCACGCTTCACCACCAAGAGGCCCAACACCTTCTTTTAGATGCAGAGCCTGCCGGTGCCCAAGTCTGCTCAAATAAACTCCTCGGGTAAAACCAAGGCGCTCAGACACATTTGTTTTCTTTGTACACCCTGCAGAACTCAAAAGGGCACAGCCAAGCTGTGAGTTCTCTGCCCTGGGAGGGCTTCTCCTCTCTTGAAGTGGGGCCCAGACACCTGGTTTCTCCAGAATGGGAGCCTCCAAGAATGGCAGAGGCCACACACCCCCAAATGCTCTCTCTCCTGCCTACTTGGCTCCCCAGGGCTGTTAGCAGGATCCTAGAGCCAGAGGGCCCGGTTTTCCGCCCTATCAGGTGGCTCTCTGCTGTGATCTTTGTCTTGCAGGCCACAAGATTTGGTCCCTAAACCTGTCCTTCCTTGTTAGATAACAAGCTTTGACTTCCCATACCACAACCACCATGTCTTTGGTGAGATGTGGGCAGTCCGGTGCCTGGAAGGAATCAGGATTATAGGGTTGGTTCATGCCACATGCAGATTTTCCTCTCCAGGTTCAGAACCCTGGTCTTTGAGTCCAGGATACTCAGGCCAGACATGAGGGGGCGCCAGAGAGGACCAACAGCTTGCTGTGCTATGGCTGTTGTCCTTCACTAGGTGGGGCCCCCTTGAAGGACACCCTGATCCTGCCCAAGAAGGTCAAGGTCTCACTGTGGGTCTCTGTTTCCAAGAAACCACTTGAGGCTCGAGGGAATTCCAGGCATGAAGCTAATCCCACCCTGGCTGAACCCCCTCAATCAGGACGCTGAGGCACAGCTAGGAGCACAGATCTTGGGAAGCATCAGTCCTCAGTGCATGAACTTGGGCAACCCTGGTCTGCTGAATGAGTCTTCATCAGAAAGTTAGGGGGCTCAGCAGATTTATTCACTTGATACTTGGGAGAGTCAACTGTAGGCACTGGGGGGCAAAGGTCAGTCAGAGATGTGACTTCTCTTCCAGAGAGCCATGGAATAGATCAAGAAGCCAGAGCACAAAAAGGCAGTGTGGGGTAGGGGCCAGGGCAGCAATCAGGCCTGCAGTATTGCAGGCAAGGGTACAGCTTCCCTTCCCCCACTGGGGGGGTGGGGGTGGCTAGTTGGCAGGAACAGTCCCAGTGGTTTCCAGAAAACTAGGTCACTTCATACCCCACCTGTGTTTGGAGAGGTGCCCAAGGCAGAGCTTGGGCACAGCCAGCAGCCATCGTCACAGGGAAAGATCTGAGGACAGAGTACTAGGCTTCCTGGACTTCACTGGCTGCTTTGCCCACTGCTCCGAAGTGGTTCCTCCCTACCTCCGTGCCTGACCTCGCTGAGCCTTCTCCCTGGGCTGTTCCATATCATCACTGGCTGGGCCTCCTAAAGTTTGTAAGTCACACGCATATAAGAGTGACAATTGGTGGGTTTTCTGTGCCCCACCAGATTGAATCTGAGAGGGTAGGGACCACATTTATCACTCCCTGGCCCCAGGACAGGCTCAGTAATTTGGGGGCCCAGAGAGGGGCTATGACAGCCAGTGACTATTGCTTTGTTTGTACACACCACGAGGAGTAAGGATGGTGGTAAACAACTAGGTCTGGCAATGCCGGACCCAAGTTTTGTATTTTGACCTTGCCAAAATCTGTTGCACCAGCACCCTGTAGACACTCCAGTTTACTCTCCTGATAGCATTTAACCATGTCAGCAACCATGGGTTAGCAAACTTTGACAGCTGGAAAAAAAAAAGACAAAAAACACCTCTAAGGATTTGTGTTTGCTTTTTCTTTTCAGGAAGTAAGCACTTTGCCTTAAAATAAAAATCATTTGTATGGACTTGGTTCTTTTCTTCATAGGACTGCTGGTTATCTTTTTTTTTTTTTAAGTTACTATTTTGTAAAAGCTTTCATAGGTAGGGCAAAAAACAGGAAAAATAACTAAATGGGTTTTACCCCATGCATGGTACAAATTTTTTTATCCAGGGCACTTGATTTTTTTTAAGGTATTTTTTGGGAACCAGACTAGAATTTTTTGCCTTGTTGGTGTCATTAATCTTGTGATTTGAGGCAGAAACCCTAGTTGCCCCCCAAATACTCCTTCCTCAATAATAGGGTTTCCATATCTAGATGCCACCCACAAAGAAATACATTTCCCAGCCTTTTCATCTGGGGTAACCATGTGATACTAGAGTAGCAATGTGTGCCATTTCCAGGAAATACCCATCTGGCTGGAATATAGGCACAAGGTCTGGTGCTCTGGCAGCCAGCCTTCTTTGGTCATCAAGCCACCCTAGAGCAACAAGGTAGAACTTTGGGTACCTGATCCTATGTCCACGTGCTGAGAACAAGGGGGAGAAGGAAACCCCAGTCCTGCTTAAGCTGTAATCTGGAGGCCTGAGGTAGGCCCCTATGGTTTTGCCGGGCCAGGTCACTATCCACACAGCTTTAGTTTCTATGAGGGCCCCATGAAGGCCTACTGTGCACCCCCATCCCCACCTTGGGGCTTCATCAGTGCTTCATGGCAATCAGTTGAGAGGGCTCTGCCTCAACCAGCCAAAGGATGGGGTCAGTCCCTTATTGAGGGACCTATGAACCGAAGATGAGTGAGCCCCAGCTTTCACACCTAGACATCCACCCACCCTGCCATCTACTCAGCAAGGTTGCCACAGACCCTCTACCCTGTAACCCTCCTGGGAATTCACACACACACACACACACACACACACACACACACACACACATACACCCTGCACAGAGCAGTTGTCTGGACACCGGCTGGATGTGAGAACTCCTGAACTGTGCCCTCATCCTCCAGAGAGTGTTGTGCTGGATCCAAGCAGAGCAGAAGCTTGGAGACCAGCAATGATGATCCCTTCATTGTGGGGCCTGTGAGTCAGAACCGGCCTCTGGGACCGTTGACACCCCTCTGGTTGCCTGGGGCCCAGGGAGGGGATGACTCTGCTGGGGTCACCCAGCCAACTGAGGATGACAAGGACAGGAATTTGGAACCAGCATGGCCCTAGTGGGCCCCTCCAACCTCAGGTGCTGAGGTGCTCCCAGGTCCTGTGCCTGGATTTGGCCAGGTGCCCAGGCTGGCAGGCCAGGAGCCCTGGGGAAAGAGGTCACCAGCTGCCCCTCCCTGTACCCCACTCCTGGGTCGGAACCATCAGGCAAGGGCAGACACCAAAACAAGACGAGCAGGGGGCCCCAGAAGACTTGACCCCAATCCTTTTTTTTTTTTTTTTTTAATTTTTATTTATTTATGATAGTCACAGAGAGAGAGAGAGAGAGAGAGAGAGAGGCAGAGACACAGGCAGAGGGAGAAGCAGGCTCCAGGCACTGGGAGCCCGACGTGGGATTCGATCCAGGGTCTCCAGGATCGCGCCCTGGGCCAAAGGCAGGCGCCAAACCGCTGCGCCACCCAGGGATCCCCCCTGACCCCAATCCTAAACCAAGAGGGACTATCTGAGAATCCTGGAATCCTAGAATCACAGTTGGGATCCTCAGGACTTCAGGATGGTGGGCTCAACAGAAAGCTACAGCACCATTGGTAATAATGGTTTGCTTTTACTGAGTGCAAGGGAGAAGTTCAAGGCCAGACACCCAGAAGGTCATGTAGGAGTCAGAGTAGCTCCCAGCGTCTCACCCCTGCCCCCTGCCTTGTCATGGGAACACTAGGCGGTGCCCCGGCAGCAGGTGGGGGTGGGGACAGCAGCCAGCCATGAGACACCCTGACATTCCTGCCCCTCATGGTAAGACTTGCAGGTGCCGGGCCCTCGGGATCTCCCTGCCGCTCCGTCACCACCGGGGTCCTGCCTCTGCCCAACCTGTGGTCAGAACTGGACAGTCAGGGAAGGTGCTGCTGCATCCCCCCACCCTGCTCCCTGTACCCGTCCGACCCCAGAAAGCATGCGCCCATCCACCCCTCAGAGTTCCCAACTCTGGGCCTTCTCTCACACCTTGGAATTCCAGAACACGTTCTGAATCCACCCATTTCTCCCCACCCCACAGTCGCTGCCTTGGACATGGCGGGCTTTTCAGAGTCCACAAATCTCATTAGGCCCCTCCTCCAAACTCTCCAGTGGCCCTGGCACCCTCAGAATAAAATCTACACCCTTTGCCAAGGCTCAAGGTCCCTGGTAGCCTTCCCTGTCCTCACTCTGCTCACTCCACTTGCTCCACCTCAGGGCCTTTGCATCAGCTGTTCCCCCTGCCTCTCTCCAAGCTTGGCTCATTCTCCGCCTGCAGGTCTGCAATCACCTCCTCAGAGTCTCCCTCCCAGAGATCCCACATAAAGGTGTCCCCCAGGCCAGCTCCATCTCTGACCTTGCTTCACTCTTGTCATCCATCAGCTTCTGGAATATGTGTTCCTCTCCTGGCTCGGTCAGTGTCAAGTGCCTGTGAGCAGTATGAGTCTGCCTGGATCCGGCTGTGTCCCCAGCAGCTGGGTGCATGGTCCAGTACACAATAGGTGCTCAATGAATGGGCCTCGGCCCAAGTGTCCTTCTGTAACCTCCCACCTCTAGAGGAAGAGAAGGCGGGCAGCAGATGGTAACCACTCCCAGAGCCTCCCTGGGGAGGGAGGACTGGTTTGTAAGCTCGGCAACAATTGGCATATGTTTGCATTCGATTGTATGGCTTTCAGGAAGGGATCCCCTCCCGGATTTCTCCTTTCTCACCAGGTTTTCCATGAAGGTGAGCGCGGGAGGGACTGAAAAATGGTGAGGGAAGGAAAAGGAACTCAGTGTCCTCTCCCCACCCTCCTGGCCCAGGGGGAGGAGTGCATGGCAGCGGGCAACAGAGGCATGTGTGGCAGCCTTGGTATCCCAGTCCCCAGGGGTGGGGGTCAGGCCAGCACCCCAGCACGGGTGGAGAGGGAGAGCCCGGGGGACACGAAGGGATCCGTGGGGGATGCTGGACCAACTGGAGTGGTGCCTGTCGGCCAGGGACCACCAGGAGGCGACAGAGGCTTGGACAGGACTCCAAGGCCCGGGCATTCACCTTGCGGAAGTCTAGATCCCTCCGGCTTGTGGAGCAGGGAACCCAGTTTTGGGAGACCAGTTCAGGACTTGAACCCAGGGTGAGAGCCTCCAGAGACCAAAGTCCCTCTGGTCCACCAGCAAATCGCCCCAAGACAGCAGTGTCTGGGTCCCTTGATGGCATGACCCCACGCAAGGGATGTCTCTTCCCCAACCTGGGTCTCCCCATTTGCGTGCCAGGGAGAATGCCAGACACCATCTCCCAAGTAGTCATGGGCCCCCCCATTTCTTTAGATTCAAGGCCACTCACAGTTCTTCCCCCATGACTACTTTAGACACTTAACGCTTGACACAGGACAGAGGCTCCATGAATATTTGGTGCAGGAAACAACAAATGAATGAAGACACTGACAGATGAGGGGCTTACTCTGTGCCAGGCTCTTACTATGTGGATTCAATTTATTCCTCGAGCCAGGGGCTACTTTATCCCCATTTACAGATGAGGAAACTGAGGCACAATGACAAAGACTCTCCCAAGTATGTATGCATTTAGGATCTGAACCCCAATGTCTCTCAGCTTGGCCTGTGTGGGGGGGTAGGGGTGCGGTTTGGTGAGGCCCTCCCCCTGGCTCTGGAGAAAGGGTCCAGGAGCCGGTTGGGGGCGGGGTCCAAGCAGGACGAGTTCTCCCCCAGTGCCAGGGCAACCCAGAAAGTGCCCCCTGTCTGTGGGAGCAAGCACTAGCTCCGCTTGGCTTAGGGTACAGAAGCACGGCGGGGATTTGAACGCTGCAGCCCCTGCTCCCAGCCGCGTCCCCCAGGTGAGCGACAGGCTCCGTGAGCCTCAGGTCCCCACCTGTCCACGGGGCACTTGAACAGCCCGGAGTGAGGGGAAGTGCCACCGAAGTAAGAGGGGTATGTGGGAGCCTCACCCCACCCCCACCCCAGCTGCCATCCACGTGCCGGGGCCTGGCCTATCTGGCCCAGTCCCGGGCGGAAAGGGTGCGGGTCCCGCCCGCCACCAACTCCAGGGGCGGGGTTTCGCGGACCCGGGAGCCCAATAAATCCGCCGCGGGTCGCCGGGAGCCACCCCTCCAGGCCCCACGGAGACCGGTTGTCGGCGCTGAGCCCAGCTCCCAGGGAGAGGGACCGACGGCTGCTCCGCTAGAGGCCGGCCGGAGCGCGCGGGGGGCGAGGGGGACGGACAGACGGACGGCGAGGCAGACGCGCAGACGGAGAGCAGGGACAGAGGCGCACGACCGCAGCGAGGACCCAGGTTCCCCGCCCGGGAGCCCCGGCCCGAGCCCCTTTGGCCGCCTCCCGCCAGGGGCCGAAGGACACAGGTGTGCGGCCTCGCCGCAGAGGCCGAGCATCTCCCCGCGCCCGCCGCCCTGCGTCCTCGGCCGCTGCCCGCTTCCCTTACCCGGGCGCGGGGTGGCGGAAGGGCCGAGGGCGCGCCTGGCCCCGCACCTGCGACCTCATGGCCGCCGTCGAGGCAGGGGCGCGGGCCACGTTCGGAGCCTGGGACTACGGGGTCTTCGCGCTCATGCTGCTGGTGTCCACAGGCATCGGGCTGTGGGTCGGGCTGGCGCGGGGCGGGCAGCGCAGCGCCGAGGACTTCTTCACCGGGGGCCGGCGCCTGGCGGCCCTGCCCGTCGGCCTCTCGCTGGCCGCCAGCTTCATGTCGGCGGTACAGGTGCTGGGCGTGCCCGCCGAGGCCTACCGCTACGGCTTCAAGTTCCTGGGGATGTGCCTGGGACAGTTGCTCAACTGCCTGCTCACGGCCGTGTTCTTCATGCCCGTCTTCTACCGCCTGGGCCTCACCAGCACCTACCAGGTACCGGGCAGAGGCCCGGAGGCAGGACCTGCCCGGCTCAGAACGGGGATGTGGCGGGGAGGCCCTGGGGCTTTGAAGTGCCGTGCCGGGGGGCCGCCGGCGGGCTCCCTGGTGCTCCCCGGTGCTTTAGCCGGGAGGCCCCAGGCGGACGGGTGCGGAGGGTTCTGGGAAGTAGCCCCAGGCAATGGGGTGAGAGGCAGGAAGGAGGAAGAGGAGCCACCGTCCCGGTTCTCCTCCGTGGAAGCCCACGCAAGGCGGAGCCAGGTGTGCACAGAGCCTGGACAGGCACAAACCTGCCCCCCACATGCCCGGGCGTGCGCACACCCGGGCGATCGGCAGCGAGCCGAGGGTTCGAAACCCGACTTCCCCCCACCTACTCCGCTCGGGCTTCCCAAGTGTCAGACTGGGCTAATTAGAGGACCTCCCTCCAGGGCAGTGGGTACTGTGATTAAAATCGTGACCCGTATACAGTAGGCGACCAATAACAATTGGCCACAGGCACTGTAGAGTGCGCTTGTAGGGTCAGAGCGGCGCCGCCCCGGGGGGCCAATTAGCCACCGGTGGGGGCGGAGGAAGGTGCGCATTGGATGGATCCGTCTTCCTGGGCACACTCCGTGTGCACAGGTGTGTGCAGACTGATCGGAATGTGTTCGCTTGGCGGGGGGCCCCCCCACGGGCGAGAGCGGAGAGAGAAGCCGGCGTCCGGAGGGAGGGGAGAAGCCGCGAGGGCGGGGGAAGTACCCCAGAGGCCTCGACCTCCTGGGTAGGACCTGTCCAGGTGACCACGAGCCTCGGCCCCTCCTTGCAGTACCTGGAGCTGCGCTTCAGCCGCGCTGTGCGGCTCTGCGGGACCCTGCAGTACCTGGTGGCCACAGTGAGTGGCCTCGGCCCCGCCCCCGCCCGCGGGGTCCCTCTCAGGTCCAGCCTGGGATCCCGGCGGCGGCGGCCCCGCCCACAGCCCGCCCCATCCTCTCGGCCCCGCCCCGTGGGTCCCACCCCATCCTGTAAGACCCTTCCAGGGCGCATCCTCCACCTCTCTGGCCCCGGCCTGCTGACCGCGCCCCCACTCTGCCCTGTCCCCTACTCGCCAGGCACCACGGGCTCCGCCACCACCTTCCTCTCCTACCCCCTTCCCCGCCGTCCGCGGGCCTCACCTGGTCCCGGCTCTCCTCGTAGGTGCTGTATACTGGCATCGTGATCTACGCCCCCGCGCTCATCCTGAATCAAGGTTTGACTCTGGGAGATCTAGGGAGGGTGACCGGAGGGGGCAAAGGCTCTGAGACGAAGGGGAGGGGCAGGGCAGCCCCAGGAGAGACTTGGGGAGGGAAGAATCCTGGAGAGAGGAGGGCCCTAGACACTGGGGGCCAAGTTTGCACCCTGCCTGGAGGCCTAATGGGGGGAGTTCCTTGCACAGTGACTGGATTGGACATCTGGGCATCGATCCTGTCCACTGGAGCCATCTGTACCTTCTACACGACGGTGGTGAGTGACACCCCCACCCCGCCCCACTGCGGGGGGTGGGGGCTCCATGCACACTGTGTGGGGGAGACCCTGAAGCCATCATCCACTCCCTACTTTCCCTTCCTGCCCCGCAAGCCTGCATCTCAGCTGGGCCCCTGTTTCCTCATCTTAATGAGGACAAGTCAGTTGAACGGCTCACTGCTGAGAGTCCAGGGATAGGCTAGCTTCAGGAGTGGCTGCATCCAGGTGGCTGCCACAGAGTCCTCTGGGTCCCTCTCCCATGTCTCGGGGATCCCATCAGCTCAAGAAGTGGGTTCCTATTTCAGGATGGGTTGGCCTCAGTCTTGGGTGCAGGATGAACCAATCACAGAAGTTTGGGGGGCCGGGGAAGATGTTCTGGTTGGCTGTTTCTGGAGCTGGGAGTAGAAGGATCAGCTTTCCAAGAATGGCCTGTGAGGGAGAAGGGGCTTCTCCAAGGGAAAATCCAGGGGCTCCCAGGGGAAGGCAAAGATACGGAGGCTGGAAAGGTAAAAGCAACAGCTAAGTAATCGTAGTAGTAGTAGTAGTAGTAGTAATAGTAGTAGTAGTAGTAGTAATAGTAGTAATAGTAGTAGTAGTCGTCGTCGTCGTAGTAATGATACTGCTGGCAGCCATTACTCAAGGAACTGGTACGTGCTAGGTGCTATTCCAAAGATTTTCCTAATTAATGAACTAATTAAATCCTCACAACAGCTGCATTTTGCAAATGAGGAAACAGGCAGAGAGGAGCATCGGTCCCAGCCACTGCCGAAAGCCAAGCTGGGTTGGCCTCAGACAGATCCCTGTCTGACCCCCTGTCTCCCCATCTGTCACGTCTTGCAGGGCGGTATGAAGGCTGTGGTCTGGACTGATGTGTTCCAGGTCGTGGTGATGCTAACTGGCTTTTGGGTGGTCCTGGCCCGCGGGACCATGCTGGCGGGTGGGCCCAGGCACATGCTTGAGATTGCCCAGAATCACTCCCGGATCAACCTGATGGAGTGAGTGAAAATGTAGTGAGGGTACTGAAAAAGGTGGAGCTGACATCCCTCCGCCCTGGGAGAAGCCAACCAATGCCTCCTGCTCCAGGAAGCCCTCCCTGCTTCCCTTCCCAGACTCCCGACAGACCAAACATCTGCTTCCCCTCTCTAGACTGCCCTAGCCCCCATCCCTCCATCTGTCCCACCATCTGTCCCCCAGCCCAGGCTGGAGACTGAAGGTTCTCTGAGGTCCTAGCTGGGCACAGAAAGGTTTTTGAATGCACACATGGACCACTCAGTCAACAAATAAATTTTCAGTCTGGCCAACTCCTACTCACACTTCAAAACCCACCCCAAAAGTCCCTTTGAGGCCCTTAAGGTTCAGAACGGCCATCTGGGGCCCTTGGGAGGGGGAAGTCTGTGTGGCCTTCCCATATGGCTGTCTTGTCCCACCCAGCTTTGACCTGGACCCGCGGAGCCGCTACACATTCTGGACTTTTGTGGTGGGTGGCACGTTGGTGTGGCTCTCAATGTACGGTGTGAACCAAGCCCAGGTGCAGCGCTATGTGGCCTGTCGCACAGAGAAGCAGGCCAAGCTGTGAGTGTTTAGGAGGGGCAGGGTGAGGGCCTCTGGGACGAGCTGCCCCCTCCCCAGCCTGAAGGCTGCCCCTCCCCACAGGGCCCTGCTCATCAACCAGCTGGGCCTGTTCTTGATCGTGTTAAGCGCTGCTGGCTGTGGCATCATCATGTTCGCCATCTATATAGACTGTGACCCTCTCCTTGCAGGGCGTATCTCTGCCCCGGACCAGGTGAGTTTGGCCCAGGCTCCTAGGCCACTCCGGCCCTCCCCACCCCGACTCTGAACTTCTGCGTGGATGGACCCCTGGGGCCAAGCTAGAACGGCATTCCTAGCAGAGAACAGCCTGAGCGCAGGTCCAGGGGCAACAAAGAGCTTGGCTCAGAGGAGGTTCTGGAAGGAGTGAGAAAGACAAGGCTGAGAGGCAATGGGGAGCCACAGAGGGTGTGTGAGCAGGGGAAGGGCACATTCAGATTTAGAGTCAGAGACTCCCTGAGGGACAGCAGGGAGGAGATGGGACCACGGTTCAGCACGCAATGATGGTGTTGAGAATTACATGATCGCCAGCTCTCGTGCCCCAAGCACCTACCCTGGGCCTCACGCTATTCCCTTCACGAGCGGTTAGTCTCCCATAAAATCCTTCAGCATGTGATGAGGCCAAGGCTGTCATGGCCCCCACTTTATAGATGAGGAAACTGAGGCTGGCGTGGGTGGGAAGCAGCTGCCTGAGGTCCACAGGTGAGTCCGGGGTAGCACCAGGGCCAGGACCCATGCCTTGTTCAGAGTCAGTTCAGAATTGGCAGGAGATGGAAGGCTATCCGGCCCGCTGCCCCCCCGCCCCCCCGCCCCCCCAGCTGACTCTCCAACCACAGCCATGGCCTGCACCTGTTGGCCTCACCATCCTTGTCAGTAAAGCGGGGGTGACACGGGACTCTGCCTCACTGGGATCCCAGGGCCCTGTGCGTGGGGAGGGGCGGGCTCGGTGACAGTCCTTCGGTGCATGCAGTCAACCCACGAACGCACACTAAGTGCCCACCTGAGTTCCGATCTGCACGGGGCCCTGGGGACATGCTGCGTGAGGACGGAATCCCCAGTCCTTGGGGTGCATTGTCCCAAAGATCAATGCCTGGCTCCCCCCAGTACATGCCCTTGCTGGTGCTGGACATCTTCGAGGACCTGCCTGGAGTCCCTGGGCTCTTTCTGGCCTGTGCCTACAGTGGCACCCTCAGGTGAGCGGCCCTGCTTGCTCACCCCGCCACGTTTGAGCCCCCTGGGGTCTCCTTGCCCCTACTGGCTGTCCCCCTGTGGGATGGAATGTTCTGGGCATATCCATCATTGACAGTTCCTTCTTGGTCCTCAGCGCCCAGCTCAGGTGGGCTCCAGTGGAAGGCACACCCTGGGGACAAGGACCCCAGCTGTGGGGTTTTCCATCTTATCACCTGGCAGGGCCACACCTGACCCCCCTCTCCTTTCCTTCTTTCCTTCCTTCCTCCTCCAAACAACTGTTTACTGAGCACCTACTATGTGGCAGGTACTGCTGTTCTAGATCCCAGGATACAGCGGTGACCAAGTGGTCCCCTGATCCTGCCCTCGGGGGCCTCACATTGTAGTGTTTTCAAATACTCCATGACTTCTGGCACACCCCTGCTTCTGCTGCGACCGGGGTGCCATGCAGCAGTGCTCTGCACCCTACTATTGCTGTGTAATGAGAACTTGTGTCATTCGTGTCCGTGGTCATGTGTGTCCTTGCTCCCGTGGGGGTGTCTCGGGTCTAGGGGCAGGGATGGGGGGGTGGACATCGCCTCCACTCTTAGGGAATTTTGTCACCGCGCCTCGTGGGGTGCAGGAAAGTCAGATGGTATGAGCAGCTGGGGCCTGCGCCAGCAGGTAGACCCAGGGGAGGTGTGGCCCGTCCCTCGAGGAGGCCTGTTGACCACCCTCCCCACCCCACTCTCAGCACCGCCTCTACCAGCATCAACGCCATGGCTGCAGTCACCGTGGAGGACCTCATCAAACCTCGGCTGCCGAGCCTCGCGCCCCGGAGACTCGTACTCATCTCCAAGGGGCTCTGTGAGTTGGGGAGACTCGGGTTGAGGGTGGGGGGCACGAGGACATCTCCCCGCTGACCATGTCGCCTCCATCTGCCATAGCACTCATCTATGGCTCAGCCTGCCTCACGGTGGCGGCTCTGTCCTCGCTGCTGGGGGGAGGCGTCCTCCAGGTGAGCCCCCCCCTCCCTGACCCAGCCCCATCTCCGCAAGGAGCTGCATCATGGGCATGGAACTGAAGCCCGGGGGTGGGGGACCCTACTTTTCCCACCAGCTTGATACTTTCTGCAGCCACCTGGCTGGTGGCAGTGGGAGGTGGGAGGTAGGGGGTGGTGGCTTGGAGGGGGGACCAGAATTTGTCAGGACAGAGAGAATGTGGCATCTTTGCCTCCCACACAGGGGAGAGAGGCAGGAATGGGGAGTACCGCCTCCCCTCTTTAGGGACACGGAGGCCAGGAGAGGTAGGACGCCTCTGCCTCAGCTCACCACCCCCTCTCCCAGGGCTCCTTCACCGTCATGGGAGTCATCAGCGGCCCCCTCCTTGGAGCCTTCATCCTGGGAATGTTTCTCCCGGCCTGCAACATACCGGTGAGTGGGGACCGGTGAGGGGGGTGGCTTGGGGCCGGGAGGGCACAAGGCCTCTCTCTCCTGATCTGGGCTCTCCCCCCAGGGTGTCCTCTCTGGGCTGGCCTCGGGCTTGGTGCTCTCACTGTGGGTGGCCGTGGGTGCCACTCTATACCCGCCTAGCAACCAGTCCTTGGGAGTCCTGCCATCATCGTCTGCTGGCTGTGCTGTGCCCTCAGCGAACGCCTCTGACCTCATGGGCCTGCTCCTTGCCAACAACACCTCCAGCAGGAACCCCAGGTGAGCAGACTGGTCTGAGTGTGGGTGTGGCCTCAGGGGTGTGGTGGGGAACGGGGGACTCTTAAACTGGGTCTCAAATGAAAAGGAGGAATGTGCTCAGGAGGAGGTGAAGGAAGGGCATTCCCAATGGAGAGAAGGGAAGGTGCAAAGGCCCTGAGGTCGGGTCCAGTTTAGTGCATTCCAGCTATGGTGAGGATGGGGTGTATTTAGTGAGCCGAGAAAGGATAGGAGATGGAGTCCAGCCAGAAGAATTTGGTCTGATTCTGTATTATTATTATTACTACTAAGATATAATTTACAAACCATAAAATTAACCATTTAAAAGAAATTTTTAGCGTATTCATAAGGTTATACAACCATCACCATTAACTCAAGGACATTTTCATCACCTCAAAAGGAAGCCTCATCCCCATGAGCAGTCACTCCCCATCTCCCCCTCCCTCCAACCCCTGGCAACTGCTAATCCTCTTTCTGTTGCTATGGATTTGCCTGTCTGAACATTTCTCATAAATGGAGTTATACAATATATGGCCTGTTTTGTTTGGCTTCTTTCTCTCAGCATGATGTTTTCACGGTTTTTATTTTGTTTTGTTTTTGGTGTTTTCAAGGTTTATCCACATTGTAGCACATAGTGGGGCTCGATTCCTTTTTATGACTGAATAATATTCCCTGTATGGATGGACCACATTTTCTTTATCCACATCCTTGATAAAACATGCTATTTTCCATTTTTTAAAATTCTAGCTATCCTAGTGAGTGTGAAATGATATCTCACTGTAGGCTTTTTGTTCTTTTACCTTTTAGTTCATCTTTCTTTTTTTTTTAAATTTATTTATTAATGAGCACTACAGAGAGAGAGGCAGAGACACAGGCAGAGGGAGAAGCAGGCTCCATGCAGGGAGCCCGACGGGGGGCTCGATCCTGGAACTCCAGGATCACGCCCTGGGCTGAAGGCAGGTGCCAAACCGCTGAGCCACCCAGGCACCCCTCATTGGTTTTTCATATATTTCCAAAGTTGTGCAATCCATACCACTATCAGGTTCCAAAATATTTTCCAACTCCAGAATATTTTAAGGAATTAAAAAAAAAAAAAAAAGAATTTTTCTTTGATGGGACGCCTGGTGGCTCAGCGGTTGAGCGTCTGCCTTCAGCTCAGGGTGTGATCCCAGAGTCCCAGGATCGAGTCCCGCTTCGGGCTCCCCTGTGTGTCTCTCATAAATAAATAAATGAAATCTTTTAAAAAAATTTTTAGTTGAGTTTAGTTGACACATAATATTCTTGTGTTTCAGGTGTATGATATAGTGATTCCTCATCTCTGTACGTCATGCTGTGCTCACCACAAGTGTAGCTGCTGTCTGTCACGTTGCAGCGCTGTTACAATCCTGTTGACTGTACTCTCTATACTGTGCCTTTATCCCTGTGCTGTATTCATTCCAAAACTGGAAGCCTGTACTCCCCTCTACCCTCCACCTGTTTCACCCGTCTCTCCATCCCCCAAAATTACCAATTGTAATTTTGATTTGCATTTTCCTAATAACTAATGATTGACCATATTTTCATGTGTTTATTAGCCAGAGTTATCCCTTTTTTATTTTTTTTATTTTCTTAAATATTTTATTTATTTATTAATGAGAAACAGAGAGAGAGGCAGAGACACAGGCAGAGGGAGAAGCAGGCACCATGCAGGGAGCCCGATGCGGGACTCGGTCCCCGGACTGAGGATCACACCCTGAGCCAAAGGCAGACGCTCAACCACCGAGCCACCCAGGCGTCCCGGATTTATCCCTTTTTTAAAAAATAGATTTTATTTGTTCATTTGATACAGAGAGATAGATACAGAGAGAGGGAGAGAGAGTGCGCACATGAGCAGGGGCAGAGGCAGAAGGAGAAGCAGACTCCTTGCCAAGCAGGGAGCCTGACTTGGGGCTTGATCTCAGGACCCAGAGATTATGAACTGAGCTGAAGACAGATGCTTAACTCTCTGAGCCACCCAGGCACCTCTCTCCCTTTTTTTGGGAGAAATGCTTATTTAGGGCAGCCCGGGTGGCTCAGTGGTTTAGCAACGCCTTCAGCCCAGGGCCTGATCCTGGAGACCCGGGACTGAGTCCCACGTCAGGCTCCCCGCATGGAGCCTACATCTCCTTCTGCCTGTGTGTGTCTCTGCCTCTCTCTCTCTCTCTCTCTCTCTCTCATGAATAAATAAATAAAATCTTTTTAAAAAATGCTTATTTAAACCCTTTGCCCATTTTTTCAATTGGCTCATTTTTTATTTATTATTGAGTTGTAATTTGTATATTCTTTAAATCTTTATGTATTCTGTACACTAGATCCTTATCAGATGTATGATTTGCAAATATTTTCTTCCATTCTGTGGGTTGTCTTTTCATTCTCTTGATAGTGTCCTTTGACACACACAAGTTTTCAGTTTTGATGAAGTCCAATTTATGTTTTTTTGGGTTGCTTGTGCTTTTTGTGTCAGATCTAAGAAACCATTACCAAATCCAAGGTCTAAAGATGCACACCTATATTTTCTCCTAAGAGTTTAATTTGGGTAGATTCTGAGGGAAATAGGGAGCCACAGAGAGTGGTGAGCAGTGGCAGAAGGTCATCTGAGTTACATTTCAGTAATGCTCCCTCTGGCTGTGTGTAGAGAATCCCTGTGGGTGGGAGTGGGTTAGCCAGAGAGAAAGAGAAGTGGCTACTGCACACATCTGAGTGAGCAATGATGGGAGACTGGGGGATGCCTAGGTGGCTCAGCAGTTCAGTGTCTGCCTTCGGCCCAGGGCATGATCCTGGAGTCCCAGGATCGAGTCCCACATCGGGCTCCCTGCATGAGCCTGTTCTCCCTCTGCCTGTGTCTCTGCCTGTGTCTCTGTATCTCTCATAAACAAACAAACAAAATCTTAAAAAAAAAAAAAAAATGGAAGACTGGGCTAGGTTGTGACAGTGGAGATGGGAGGAAGTGGACAGACTGGGAGAAGCTTTTGGACTCATGCCCACCTCTCCCATCCCTAGCCCTGGAGCGGACCTGGGCCGACCTGCCTTGGCTGACAGCTTCTACGCCATTTCCTATCTTTACTATGGCGCCCTGGGCACGATGAGCACTGTGCTATGTGGAGCCCTCGTCAGCTGCTTGACAGGTAAGCAGGGCGGATGGCCTCCTCAGAGATCACCTCACCAGTCCCCCTGCCTCCAGGACGCACCGGGCAGGAAGAAGAGGAAGGACATTCTGGTCAGCCAAATGGCCACTGCGTGCTGGATGCATCAGCACCCTTTATGCTGTGTCGCTTTTGGGACGACCCCGCACCTCGCGGCGCTTGTCTCGTTTTGCAAAGGCAGAAGAAACTGAGGCACCACCCGCCCCACCCTTCCTCCTGCCTCCTAGTCCCTTACGTGCCTCCAAAACTAAGTCCTCGCTGGAGGATACCGGCCGGAACCGCGAGGCGCTGTCCGTTGTGCTGAAATGTCTTCTCAGCAGGGCCTTGGCGCTTCCGTGTCCCTCCGGGAATTCTGAACGCCACCGAGAAGTGGAAAGAGACCAAGAGAAATCAATAGTGATCACAGTACCTGTTCTTTCTTCCTGTGTCTCAGCCTTTACCTTCACCGGGGCTTTACTGAGTCCTTCCCTGTGCCAGACGCTACTCTAGATGCTGGGGAGATAGTGAACCACCCACTGATATTACCTCCCTTCACTGTGTAGATGAGAAAACTGAAGCCCAGAGAAGGGGACAGGCCTGCCAGTGGGTCATTATTGAATCTTGGATTGGAACCCATCAGAGCTCTCCCTTCCCCTCCCTCTCCAGTTGCCGTCACTCCTTTACTAAATACCCTCATTTCCCTCAGGCCCCACCAAGCGCAGTGCCTTGGGTCCTGGGCTGCTGTGGTGGGACCTTGCACGGCAGACAGCATCGGTGGCCCCCAAGGAGGAAGTGGCTACCTTGGATGACAGCTTGGGGAAGGTGAGTCACAGGGCTGGCTCCCAGAGCAGGGGGAGGGGCAGTGAAATGACCTGAGGTGCCCTGGGCATGGCCATAATTCAGGGGAGGGACATGATGGGCCACCATCTTTCTCAACATCTTCCATTGAAAAGGCTCAGTTGAGAGCTGACTTGTCTTCAACACTTGTTATTACACCTTTTAACAAAGACTGAGCAGAATTTCATACTATTTATTTCCTTGGATTACTTCCAGGCTGTGGCAGGTGAAACTGGTTTACCTTTACGGTATTGATATAAAGTCTCTCCTATAAAAGTATTTAATTCAAAAGTGAGTCAACTTAGAGAAAATCTTACACAAGAAACATGACTGGCATAGGCCAACTTCAGCCAAAGTCATGTGGTTGCTATGTGAATGCCCTGAATTTGGAAAATGCTGTCCCTGATCCAGACCTGCCCCTGCTCTGGAATCCCTGTTTCATTTTCTCATTTCTTACAACTTGCTGTGGCCCCAACCCTATGCTAGGTGGGGGTTTTTGTCCACTGTCTAGGAAGAGCTGGTGAAAGCTAAACTGAGACATGAGTAGGATCTCAGCAGGTAATGAATACAATAAAACAGGGTATTGTGATGAGGGTGGCCTCTTGGAAGAGGTAAGAGAGGGAGCCCCTAAGGAGGAAGAGCCAGCCCTAAGAAACTCGGGGGAAGGGCATTCTTTTTTTTTTTTTTTTAAAGATTTTATTTATTTATTCATGATAGTCACACAGAGAGAGAGAGAGAGGCAGAGACACAGGCAGAGGGAGAAGCAGGCTCCATGCACCGGGAGCCCGACGTGGGATTCGATCCCGGGTCTCCAGGATCAGCCCCGGGCCAAAGGCAGGCGCCAAACCGCTGCGCCACCCAGGGATCCCGGGAAGGGCATTCTTGATGGAGAGTACAGCAGGTGCAAAGGCTGAGGCCAGAAGCTTGAGAGGGGAGATATGGAGAGGGAAGGGATTTGGCTGGAGTGTTTTTAAAGCTCCTTTCAGCTGTTGTGGGGAAATATTGATCTTCTTGAAAGGGAGCAGGGAGAAAGTCAGAGAGCAAAATGGAGGTTCTAGAGGCAGAAGGGACAGGACTGGCTGATGCATTGACCAAGGGGACAGTTGTACAACCCTGCCCAGGTTCTGCCCTTGTAGGCCTCAGTGATCCCTTCTGGGGGAGGAGCTGATACAGAGCAGAACAGGGTCTCTGAAGGGGTCTTTCTTCTCTTTTCATTCCAGGGTGCTGAGGAACTGCCCCCTGGAACCAAGAGGCCCCCTGACTTCCTGCCCAGTGACGAGGACCATCTGCTCTTCCTGGGGCAGAAGGAGGTGAATGGAGCTGGCTCCTGGACCCCCAGAAGTGCACGTGACCATGGTCAGGACCTTCGGGAGACAGACCTCTGAGCCAGCAGAGGGGACTGACCACCTGGGATGGAACCTCAAGATGGGCCCTCCCAGGCCACAGAAGAACAGCCTCGGGCTCTGACCAGCTAGACTGTGTCCTGTGCAAATGAGTTTGGGATTGTGTGTCCCTGCCCTATGGAAAGAGGTGAAGCCCTGCCTTTAGGAGATCATTTTATCCAGCACCCTCTAGCCAGCCCCTAGTTTTAGATGCTGCACTCTTGCCTGCTCCCCTAAAATGAAGCCAGATTTCTCTCTATGTACGATAGAAAGATGTTGGAGTCCCCTCTGGAACATGTCTGAACCATAACAAGGATTTGGGAGGTCCTCAGGCACAACCCTGCACCCCATTTCACAGATGGGGAAACTGAGGCCTAGAAAGGGTCAACAACTTGACCAAGGTCACAGAGCATATCAGAGATTCATTGAGAGTTGGACACCAGCTCTTCTACCTTTACCTCCTCCTTGTTTTCCTCCCTCTGGAGGGTCAGACATCACATGGCCCCTGACCCTGGGAGCAAGAGGAGAGGATAAAGGATAATCACATTTTCGATCTTCCTCTTACACTTGGACACTATCTCATCCATTAAGGAGCATGAACCCACTTCACAGAGGAATAAACTAAGGTTCAGTGAGGTAGCCTGAGGTCACAGCAAGTTGGATCTGGGCAGGGACAGACCTGGGAGTCAAATGATGCTGAAGCTCTACTGCCAGCATGTCACTGGTAGACAGGGTCAGATAGGTTGGGCAAACTTATGTCCTGGGGACACGCTTGACTTTGGATGGAGATTTAATCCATGCACATCAAATAAACGGACTTTGACGCTTGATGTTCTGTACTCTCTAAAAAATCATTCTGTTAACTCCTATCTCCTCAGTCAGATCTTAGTGTGAATCTCGGAGTCTCTTGCCCCCAAGCCTGTGAGTGAATAAACCTGGGTATATAAGGATCAGAGCAAGGTGACAATTGGCTGTGGCGGGGTACATTGTGCTGCCCTCCCTGAGATGCATAGCTTCTCTCCCCCTCCCGATTTGCTCCTGAAGCATCCCCTCCTCACTGTCCTTTCTGCCTGGACCCTGCCAGCCTCCACACTGTCCCTGCACCAGTCCCTTGGGGTCTCTGTGACCTTGAGAGCTGGCTGCACTCACATCTGCCCACATACCTGCTATGACTCCTGTAGTCCCCAAGGGAGCATCCCCTGCTCAGTTCAAGAGAATCATCTCTCTCTGTGTCTCTCATGAATAAGTGAATAGAATCTAAGGATAAATATTTCTCTAAAGATAAATCTAAAGATTTTATTTATTTATTCATGAGAGACAGAGAGAGAGAGAGGCAGAGACATAGGCAGAGGGAGAAGCAGGCTCCCCACAGGGAGCCCAACGTGGGACTCGATCCCAGGTCCCTGGGATCACGACCTGAGCCAAAGGCCGACGTTCAACCACTGAGGCACATAGGCTCCCCTAAATAAAATATTGTTAAAAATCTTTTTAAAAAGTTCCAGTTGTTTCACGTACATGGATCATGCATTTAATTTTGGTCACTCTAGTAGGTGTGTGGTGGTATACAGCCATGGTCTTGATTTATATTTTTCTGATGATTAATCATGAGCATCTTTCATGTCCATGTATGTATTTTTGGTCAAGTGTCTACTCAAGCCTTTCGCCCATTTTTTAAACTGAGTTGTTTATTCTCTTATTATTGTCATAATTCTTTAAAAAAATTTTTTAAAGTATTTATTTATTTACGTTAGAGGGAGAGCACGCACTCATGTGAGGGGGGGGCTGGCGCAGAAGAAGAGGGAGAGGGAAAGAAGCAGACTCCCTGCTGAGTAGTGAGCCTGAGGCAGGCTCCGTCCCAGGACTCTGAGATCATGACATCCTGATCTGAAATCAAGAGTCAGTTGCTTAACTGATTGAGCCACCCAGGCACCCCTGAGATCTACTATTCTAGAGACCTCATGTAATTGGAATCCTGCAATCTTTGTCCATTTGTGTCTGGCTTATTTCATTTTGCATAATCTTTCAAGGTTCATCCAAGTTGTAGCATGTGTCAAAATGTCCTTCCTTTTCAAAGCTGAATAATATTCCCTTGTATGGATATATCACATTCTCTTCATTCCTCCATCAATCAGCATTTGTATTTGTATGGTTTCCACCTTTTGGCTATTGTCAATAACACAACTGTAAACACTGATGTAGAATATCTGTTCAATATTTGTTTTCAGGGATCCCTGGGTGGCGCAGTGGTTTGGCGCCTGCCTTTGGCCCAGGGCACGATCCTGGAGACCCAGGATCGAATCCCACGTCAGGCTCCCGGTGCATGGAGCCTGCTTCTCCCTCTGCCTGTGTCTCTGCCTCTCTCTCTCTCTCTCTGTGACTATCATAAATAAATAAAAATTAAAAAAAAAATAAAGTCTTTTATTTAAAAAAAAAAAATTTGTTTTCAATGTAATTCTATGTTTCACTTTTTTAGGAATCCTCATAGCGTTTTCCAAGGCAGCTGCACAGTGTACATTCCCACAGCAAGGAACAAAGCTTCCAATTTATTCACATCCTTGCCAACACTTGTTATTTTGTAACAGTGGGTGTGAAATGGTATCTGTTGTGGTTTTAAGTTTCCCTAATGATTAGTGATGTTGAGTATCTTTTCATGTTTTTATTGGCCACTTGTGCATTTCCTTTGAAGAAATGTCTATTTAACCCCTTTGCCATTTTAAAAATTGGGTTGTTTCTTTGGTTGCTATTGTTGAATTATAGGAGTTTTAAAATATATTCTGTAAAAAAATTTAAAGGGGAGGGGTTCCTGACTAGCTCAGTTGGTTAGGGGGCAATTCTTGATATCCGGTTTTGAGTTCCTGCTCAACATTGGGTGTAGAAATAACTAAAAAACAAAATCTTAAAAATTAATTAATCAACTAATTCTGGGGCATCTGGGTAGGTCAGTCTGTTAAGCATCTGACTTTTGATTTTTGGCTCAGGTCATGGTCTCAGGGCTGTGAGATTGGGCTCCACATTAAGTGTGGAAACTGCTTAAGATTCTCTTGGCCTCTTCCTCTGCCCCTCCCCACCTCTCACGTGCTCTCTCTCTCAAAAAATTAAAAACTAAATAAAAGCAAATTTTAAAATAAATAAATAAATAAAATTCTGGATATTAACCCCTTATCAGTTAGGTGATTTGCAAATATTTCCCACCATTCTGCTAGGTTTTCTTTTCACTTTAGATGGTGTCCTTGGATGCACAACAGTTTTTATTTTTCATAAAGTCCAATATATTTCTCTTTTGGTGTCTGTCCTTTTGGTGTCATCTCTAAAAAATCATTGCTAAATCCAATGTTTTAAAGCCTTTTCTTATTGTTTTATTCCAAGAATTTTATAGTTTTAGCTCTTATATTTAGGTCTTTGATTCACATTGAGTTAATTTTTGTATATAGTGTAAGACAAGAGTCAAACTTCTTTCTTTTGCTGGTGGGTAACCAGTTTTCCCAGCATAAGTTATTGAAAATACCCTCTCCTGCCTCCTCCATTGAATGGTCTTAGCACCCATGTCAAAAATAATTTGACAATAGGGGCACCTAGTTGGCTCAATCAGTAAGCATCTGATTCTTGAGCATGGCTCAGATCTCAGTCTCAGGGTTGTGAGTTCAAGCTCCACATTGGGCTCCACACTCATGATAGAACCTACTTAAAAATTAATAATAAGGGCAGCCCGGGTAGCTCAGTGGTTTAGCACCGCCTTCAGCCCAGGGCCTGATCCTGGAACCTCAGGATTGAGTTCCACATCAGGCTCCCTGCATGGAGCATGCTTCTCCCTCTTCCTGTGTCTCTGCCTCTCTCTCTCTCTCTCTGTCTCTCATGAATAAATAAATAAAATAAAATAAATTAATAATAATAATTTGACCATATATACAAGGGTTTATTTCTGGGTTCTTCATTCTATTCCATTGGTCTACATGTCTATTTGGGTTCTGGATCCAATTTCAACATATAGAAGGGGTTTTCCCCATACCAAGCAATTCTCAGGACATTGAATGGCTCTCCTACAAATGAACTCAATTCTGACACTTACTTATCAAAAATAGTATCAGATTCCACAGGTTAAGGGCTCATTTCAACAAGGCTGTCCCCACCCTCTTCAGATGCCAGTTACAAGTCCAGGTTGTCATTCATGCTTCTGACTGATCAGCTATAGATTGGAGGTTTCAACAATACCCTCCAACTCAGGCTACCAATCATAAGTCCAGGTTATTACCTGTACTTTTTTTTTTTCTTAAATGTAGATTCCACACCCAGCATGGAGCCCAACACGGGGCTTGAACTCAGGACTCTGAGATCAAGACCTGAGCTAAGATCAGGAGTCGGATATTTAATCAATAGGACCACACAAGCACCACATTACCTGTACTTCTAACCAACTGGCTACAAATCAGATGTTCCCCATGACCCCCTCCTTGGGTTCGATTAAATTGCTAGAGAGGCTCACAGCACTCAGAAAACCCATTTACTCAAAAAAAAAAAAAAAAAAAAAAAAAAAAAGAAAGAAAGAAAGAAAAAGAAAAAAGAAAAAAGAAAACCCATTTACTCACTACACTGTCAGTTTATCATAAAAGAATGTAATTCAGGAAAAGCCATATAGAAGAGATGCATAGGGCAATGTTTGGAGAAAGGGTGTGGGGATCCCTGGGTGGCGCAGCGGTTTGGCGCCTGCCTTTGGCCCAAGGCGCGATCCTGGAGACCCGGGATCGAATCCCACGTCAGGCTCCCGGTGCATGGAGCCTGCTTCTCCCTCTGCCTGTGTCTCTGACTCTCTCTCTCTCTGTGTGTGACTATCATAAATAAATAAAAATTAAAAAAAAAAAAAAAAGAGAAAGGGTGTGAAGCTTCCATGCTTTCTCCTAGCACAACACTCTCCTCCAATCTTCATGTTCACCAACCTGGAAGCTCATAACATAGTCTTTATGGAGGTTTTTTTTTTTTAATATTTTTTATTTATTTGAGAGAGAAAGTGATAGAGAGCACGAGCCAAGGGGTGGGGCAGAGGGAAAGGGAGAAGCAGACTCCCCACTGAGCAGGGATCCTACTTAGGGCTCAATCCCAGGACCTCAGGATCCCAACCTGCGCTGAAGGTAAATACTTAACCGACTGAGCTACCCAAGTGCTCCTTACAGAGGATTTTTATGGAGGTTTTTATGGAGGCTTCATGACATAGGCATGATTGATGAAATCATCAATTGATGATTGATTCAACCTCCAGCCCCTCTTCCCTTCCCAGAAATCAGAAGATGGGCCTCAAAGTTCCAACCCTTTACTGATTCCCCTGGCAATCAGCTCCATCCTTAAGTTTTTTTCAAAAGTCACCTCAGTAACACAAAACCCACTGTGATGGAAAGGGGCTTGTTATGAACAGCAAGACACCTATTTCACTTCTATGACTCTGAAGCATTTTAATGAACTGAGGACAAGAGACCAAACGTTATAACACAATATTTTCCCAACGCTCTTATCCCCTAGAAATTCCAAGGGTTTTGAGAGCTATTAATCAGGAACTGTGAATGAAGACCAAATATATATGAATATATCTCATAAATCTCAGCATCATGATGTCTATTATATTATTTTGGCTATTTGGTATCCCTTGAGATTCCACATGAAATTAATGATGGAGTTTTCTATTTCTTAAAAAAATACCATTGGAACTTGATAGGTATTGAATTAACCCTGTAGATAGCTTAGTGTTGATACCTTAACAATTTTGTCTCCCAGTGCATGAACATGGGATGTCTTTCTATTTGTCTTTTAAGATTTCTTTCAGGAACATTTTGTAGTTTTTAGTGTATAAGACATTCACCTTCTTGACTAAGTGTTTCATAATATTTTATTCTTTTTAATGTTATTATAAATGAAATTGTTTCTCAATGTTTTTTCATATTGTTCATTGTTGGTGTATAAAAATGCAGCTGAATTTGTATATTGATTGGTATCTTGCAAAGTTCTATCCTGAAACTGCTGACTTGGTTTATTTGTTCTCATAGTTTCTTTTTTTATTTATTTTAAAAAATTTTTAAATTTATTTATGATAGTCACACAGAGAGAGACAGAGAGGCAGAGACATAGGCAGAGGGAGAAGCAGGCTCCATGCACTGGGAGCCCGACGTGGGATTCGATCCCGGGTCTCCAGGATCACGCCCTGGGCCAAAGGCAGGCGCTAAACCACTGCACCACCCAAGGATCCCCTGTTCTCATAGTTTCTTTTATGGAATCCTTAGGGTTTTCTAAGAATATCATGCCATTTGCCAACAGAAATTATTTTATTTCTTCCTTTCCAATTTGGGTGCTTTTTATTTCTTTTTCATGTCTAATTGCTTTGGCTAGAAATTCTTTTTTTTTTTTTTAAGATTTTATTTATTTATTCATGATAGTCACACAGAGAGAGACAGAGAGGCAGAGACACAGGCAGAGGGAGAAGCAGGCTCCACGCAGGGAGCCCGACGTGGGATTCAATCTGGGATCTCCAGGATCACGCCCTGGGCCAAAGGCAGGCGCCAAACTGCTGCGCCACCCAGGGATCCCAAATTCTTTTTTTCTTTGAAGGTTGAGGCTTCTTGTGCCAATGAAAGAAATCTTTGCTTAACCTATAATCATTAAGACATTCTCCTTTATTTAGTTCTAGAAGCTATATTGTTTTAAGAGTTAAGCTTTTTGTATGAAACATTTTTCTTCCCAGTCTCAAGTGAATTACCTTGGCACCTTTGTCAAAAATCAGGTGGCCAAAAAATAAAAATAAAAAATAAAAAAATAAAAAAAAATCAAGGGGCCAGTACATCTGTGGGTTATTTCTCTACTCTTTATTTTTATTCACTGGTGTATTTCTCGATTCCAGGTTTGGCATTACTGATACTTGAGTCTAAATCATCTTTTGTGGTGGGGACTGTTCTACTATAGCTACAATGCTATAGGACATGTGGCAGTATCCCTGGCCTCAACTTACCCAATGCCAGTAGCACTTCCTTTGAGTCATGACGACCAAAAATGTCTCCAGACATTGCCCAATGTCCCTTGGGGGCAGAACCAGCCCTGAGTGAGAACAGCAGGTCCCTGCCTATACTGGTACTACCTTATCTTGATCACCATAGCTTTATAGTAAGACCTCCCAGCATCAGCAGAAATCAGGGACTCTGAGCCGTTGAATGATGTTGCCTGACCCTGGCCCAAAACAATGCACTAGTGTGTATGGGGAATATACTGGGGTTCAGAAAAGCCAAGGGCTGAGGGTAAAAAAAAAAAAAAAAAAGACAGTCCAAATGTACACCTCAAGAGACTGGAATATAGGACACGGTGCTTTCAGGGGGGAAGAAAACCAGACTGGTGATAAAAATATCAGGGTGGGGCTTCACAGAACTCCCGGTGACAGGAAGAAAAAAGCAAGTTGCCTGGTGATACCCATAATCAGGCCTCATTCTGATTAAAAAAAAAAGTCACGGCCAGAATTTCTCAGTCAGGGCACTGTTGACATATTGGGCTGAGGAACCCTCTATTGTGAGTGTTATTCTGTGGATTATAGGGTGTTGAGAAGCATTTCTGGCTTTCACCCACTAGATAACAGTAGCACTCTCCCTCCCCCTAAGTTGTAATAACCAAAGATGTCTTCAGATATCACCAGTGGTCCCAGGAGAGCAGAATCATTCCCAGTTGAACACCACTATTTCATGCTCAAAAAGAGTCAAGATGGCATATGTAGGGTTTCCTTTTTCATAGTATATATTTAATATTTAAATTTATTATTTATTAAAGATTTTATTTATTTGAGAGAGAAAGCATGAGGAGGCAGGGAGGGACAGAGGGAGAAGCAGACTCCCTACTGAGCAGCGAGCCTGATGTGGAGCTCAATCCCAGAGCCCCGGGACGACAACCTAAGCCAAAGGCAGATGCTTAACTAACTGAACCGCCCCTGTATTTAATTTTTAAAGTCATTCATTTTTATAATCAAAATAGAGGAATATTTTTAAATGGTTGACATTTATTGAGCTTGTATGTGCCAAGTAGTTTTCTCATATTAGAAGTGTTAGTGTTTATTGAACAGTGACTCAGTAGCAAGCACCCTTTTTTTAGTAATTATTTCCTTGATTTATTTTTTTAATTAATTGATTTTATTTTTTAAAGCAGTTTTAAGATTACAGAAAGATTGAGCAGAATGTTTAGAAAGTTCCCATAGACCTCTCTCTCCCCTATAGCCCCAGTTTCCCCTATTATTAACATCTTTCCTTAGTACGGCATGTTTGTTAAAGTTGATGAGTGAGTATTGGTACATTATTATTAACTGAAATTCACAGTTTACTCTCTGTGTTGTATATGTGTTTTGACAAAGGTGCAATGCCATGTCTCCACCTGATATTGAAATCCTGACCAATGATACCCTACAGAATAATTTTACTGCCCTAAAAATCCCCTGTGTGTTCCACCTCTATTGGTCTTGCATTCAGTCTCTTCATCAGTTTTATCTATTTTGTTTGTTTATTCTTTCTGATTTTCTATCAATGATAGTATCATCCGGTCTCAATTATTTTTCTTATTTTATTACATTGGCCAGCACCTCTGCATCAGCATTTAATAGTAGCCATGACTGCGGGCATTCTAGCCCTGTCCTGGACTATGGTGTCCCTTCTGTTTCACCATCCAGCACAATGCAGATGATTTCTTTCTAAGCATGATCTTTGGTCAAACTAATTTTTTTCCTACTTTGAATTAAGAACTTTGAAAAATCAGAAGTGGTTGCTGAATGTTATCCAATGCTTTTCCAGCATAGTGAGATGATCGTTTGGTATTTTTCTCCTTTCATCTCTTCATTGAGTAAGTGAGATTTCTGATGCTGAACTTTCCTTGCCTTTTCCGGGAAGCAAAAAAAACAACAACCCTAGATGCCCCTGGTATGGTGTCCTTTAAAGTGCAGCTGAACTCAATTTGCTAATATTTTATTTAGCATTTTTGCATGCAGCCAGGCTCCTGACCCCTTCCTGGCATCTGCTTATCCTGCAGCTGAGCTGATTCCCACAGGGGGTGGGGGAGGGTCTGTTCAGAACATCTACATCAGCTTAACCAGGTGACTTCAACTCAGCAGCTCCCCAGCACCCTTCTCAGAACTGCTCCTCCTCCAGGTAACCCTGCCATCCTGGGAAGCCTTCTGCTTCCCGCTCACTTTCTACACCCCATTCCTTAGTACTGTTGATTCATTCTACTAAGTGAGGGGGAGGGGCCAGCTACAAAGCTCCCCGCCCCCCCACAACACCCCAGGGCCTCAGGCTTGTCTCCGTCTTCCCTGCTGATCTTGGCATCCGCAGCTGAGGCCAACAGAGGCCTTAAATTCTTGTTGTTCTGGTGCTGTGAGAGAGTTGTCAAGAAGCCAAACTGAGCAAAAGACAGGACCTGGTGGGAAGCAGGTAAGTTTCCACTGGTTTGACCCTACCTGTGTCCTCTCCGGGTCCACAACTTGTGTCAGCTTCAGGCTTAGCTGGCTCCAGGGACATCTGGGGCACAGCAGTACAAGGATAAAGGATCCACTTTATATCCTGTCCTCCTTGGGGCCAGGTCTCAGACTGGAGCAGGAATCTGGGATCCCCCTAAATCAGAAGCTCCTGAGGAGACAGCTCCCCTCACACCAGCCCAACCTGCAGTATAGAATCTCAATGAAATTGCTGAAGCAACTGCAGCAGTTGCTGCCCTTCCCTGGGTCATTCACATCACTTTCTCCAAATTCTGACCTAGCAATAGGTCACTCAAAAAGCAGGTCAAACTCATTGTTGCCCCGACAACACAGAGCTCCTACATCATGGAAAAAAAAAAAGATCAAGAGGTAAAGATTTCCTTTTTTTTTTTTAAATGCATAATGGGTCATATTAATTTTGCTCTGAAATCTACTTTTTCCTTTCAAGAGTAAGTCATAGAAATGTTTCCTGAGCAGTAATTATAAATCTGATTCATCTTTTGATTTTTTAAAAATATTTTATTTATTTATTTATTTATTTATTCATTCATTCATTCATTCATTCATTCATTCATTCATTAGAGACACAGAGAGAGAGAGGCAGAGATATAGGCAGGGGGAGAAGCAGGCTCCTCTCAGGGAGCCCCATACAGGATTCACTCCCCAACCCCGGGATCAGGCCCTGAGCCAAAGGCAGATGCTCAACCGCTGAGCCACCCAGGTGTCCCTCATCTTTTGATTTCTTTAAAATTTTTTTATTTTTCTTGTTACTTTTTTTTTTTTTAACACACAGCATTAAATTTAAAGAGCCAGATTGTTCTGGAGGGCTTATGAAAATCTGTAGCCCCCTACAGCTCCTATGTTTGATGAAATCAAGAAAAATATCAACACAATCATGGGAGAAACATGAACGGTGTTGGAGGGATCTGACTCACAGGTGTTAGGGAATGAGGGTGTTTGAACTGGAGCCAGACACCTGGACAAGCCTCCCTCTTGCCTCCCTCCAACACCTGCTGATCCCAGATCCTCTTTACTCAGACTCTGAATCAGCCCCTTGGTCTCCCCTCCCTGCATTCTGGTCTTTACCCTGCCCCCTATGCCTGAGGGATCTAACACCCAGACTCCCTCCCCAGCTCACACATCCTGCATAGCTCCCTACTGCCCTCAGAACAAAATGCATCTGGTAGCATGAAGCCAACTCTAATCCCCTACTGCTCCTTTTCCTTTCTCTCCTTATGCCCACCCCCAGTTTGGTGGTGAGGCTCTGGACTTAGAGCCTGGCAGAGCTGAGTTCAAATCCTGACTTTACTGCTTACCAGCTAAGCATGGGCATCTCACTGCCTTGAACTTTCACTTTCCTGGTCCATAAAAATGAGTGTGTGTTCTGAGGAGGTGGATAGTTCTGGGCTCTCTCTCCTTACATGGGTAGTAAAGGCACTGCCCATGACCAAAGGCACTGCCAGGATGACTGCAGGCTCTGAGGGGACCCCAGCCCAGGGCTGCTCATGGAGGTCCATGTTTGATGCAGGGAAAAAGGCACCCAGATAGCTGCTATCAGGGCAAAGTGAAAATGATGTGATGTGAAGTGGGGTTTCATGAGCCAGTGGTCAGGGAAGAATTCTTGAAACGTTTTTGGTCCAAAAAGTTGGCTCTATTATAGGACAGGGATGGGACCCATAGGCAGAAAGAGCTGCCCTGGGATTATGAGGAGCAATTGATTATATACTTTGGAGTTGGGGGAAATAATATAAAGGAAGCTTCTAAAAGGATTTTCACATGTTAAAGAAGACTTACAGGATCTTGGAGGCCCCGCTATTTGTCAAACTAAGGTTGTTTTTCCATCTAGCAAGGCATTAACAGTCAGATTGGGAATTTCTGGAGGGAGGTTACACTCTGCTTGCCTCAAGTATTTGTGGATGAGCCCAAGTTCTCTCTCTCTCTCTCTCTCTCTCTCTCTCTGCAAGTTCTCTCTCTCTCTCTCTCTCTCTCTCTGTTTTTGTAAAGGTTTTATGTATTTATTTATGAGAGACACAGAGAGAGGTAGAGATATAGGCAGAGGGAGAAGCAGGCTCCCAGTGGGGAGCCCAAAGGGGACTCTATCCCAGGACTATGAGATCACACCCTGAGCCAAAGGCAAACGGTCAACTGCTCAACCACAGAGCCACCCAGGCGTCCCTAAGGGAATTTAATTGTATTTATGTTTCCTTTTACCTTTGGTCTCCATGTCAAAAATAGCCCAGGTGTGCAAGGGCTGCAGGGCACCCACAGATTGCATTTACTGGGAGGAAGGGTCAACCCCAGAAAGCAAATAGCAGATTTGTGTCCTGGTCAACTGTTGAAATCTGGTCCCCACCCCAGCCATCCTGGGGCAAGTGCCATCCACACAAAGGTGCAGGATGTTTGCTAAATTCAGTCCTTGCTCAAACATTTGTTTTCAAGACAAGATGCCTGCAGAGGCCCCATGCCCTTTAGCTGGGGTCAGAGCCCACAGCTGGGGGGAGGAGGAGGAGAGGCACATGTCGGGGCGGGCTTCTCTCCAGGCCTGAGACTGTGCCAGGAGTCCTGTGGTGGGAGAACACGCACCACCCAGAGTGATGTCGTTTTTTGGGGTGTTTGTGGGGTGAGGACCATAGCCAATGGCCAAGAAAAAATACTTGAGATGTCTTTGGTGCAAAAAAGTGGTTTTATTAAAGCACAGGGACGGGACCCATGAGCACAAAAAGCTGTCCTGGGATTATGAGGAGTAATTGATTATATACTTGGGAGTTGGGGGAAGTAAAGAAAAGGAAAGTTTCCAAAAGATTTTCATAGGCTAAAGGAGACTCACAGGATCCTGGACACTTGGCTATGGTCAAGCTCAGGTAGTTTTTCCCTCTAGCAAGGTATTAAGAGTAAGACCGTTGGGGAGTTTCCTGGAGGAATTATACTCAGGCTGCCTCAAGTACTTGGGCTGCAGGTTATAAGGAGATTTAATTTAATTTAATTTTATTTTATTTTTTTTAATTTTTATTTATTTATGAGTCATAGAGAGAGAGAGAGAGAGAGAGAGAGAGAGGCAGAGACATAGGCAGAGGGAGAAGCAGGCTCCATGCACCGGGAGCCCGACGTGGGATTCGATCCGGGGTCTCCAGGATCACGCCCTGGGCCAAAGGCAGGAGCTAAACCGCTGCACCACCCAGGGATCCCTAATTTTAAAAAATAAATTTTTTAGAGGCGCCTGCGTGGCTCAGTTGGTTGAGCATCTACCTTTGGCTCAGGTCATGATCCTGGGGTCCTGGTATCGAGCCCCCTGCATCAGACCCTCTGCTCAGTGGGGAGCCTGCTTTTCCCTTTCCCTCTGCCATTCCCTTTGCTTGTGCTCTCTCTTTCAAATAAACAAAATCTTTATTATTTATTTATTTACTTATTTACTCACAAGAGACACAGGCAGAGGGAGAAGAAGCAGGCTTTCTACAGGGAGTCCGATGTGGGACTTGATCCTGGGACTTTAGGGTCAAACCCTGAACCAAAGGCAGATGTTTAACCACTGAGCCACTCAGGTGTCCCTAAACAAAATCTTTAAAAAATTAAAATAAATAAAATTTTATTTTTATTTATTTATTTATTTATTTATTTATTTATTTATTTATTTATGATAGTCACACAGAGAGAGAGAGGCAGAGGGAGAAGCAGGCTCCATGCACCAGGAGCCAGATGTGGGATTTGATCCCGGGTCTCCAGGATCGCCCCCTGGGCCAAAGGCAGGCGCCAAACCGCTGCGCCACCCAGGGATCCCAAAATAAATAAAAATTTAAAAGATTTATTTGAAAGCATACGCACACACACAGACACACACAGACACACACACAAGACCGAGTAGGGAAGGGGCAGAGGGAGAGGGAGAGAATCTAAAGCTGACCCTCTCCCTACCCAACTCCTGCTGCACATGGAGCTCGAAGTGGGGCTCAATCTCACAACACTGAGATCATGACCTGAACAGAAACCAAGAGTCAGATACTTAACCCACGAAGCCACTCAAGTGTTCCAGAGATTTAGCTATATCTCCTTTTTGCCTTTGTTCCCTGCATTAATTCCACAACATCATGAATATAGTAAATGTAACTGAATTGTACACTCTAATTGGTTAATTAAAACAAATTTTAAAAAGATTTTATTTATTTATTCATGAGAGACACACACACACACAGAGGCAGAGACACAGGCAGAGAGAGAAGCAGGCTCCCTGCAGGGTGCCCGATGTGGGACTCGATCCTGGGACCCCAGGATCACACGCTAGGCTGAAGGCAGGCACCAAACCGCTGAGCTGCCTGGGGCTGCCCATAATTAAAAAATTTTATGATATAATTTATTTATTCGTGAAAGACAGAGAGAGAGAGGCAGAGGAAGAAGCAGGCTCCCTGCAGAACAGAGAGCCCAATGCAGGACTTGATCCCAGGACCCTGGGACCCTGAGCAGAAGGCGGATGCTCAACCAACTAACACCCAGATGCCCTCTAATTGGTTAATTTGATGTCATATGAATCTCACCTTAACAAACATTAATAAATAAGTAAAATACTGTACTGAAAAAAATCACAGCTGATGTGGAGAGCAAAAGAAAAAGAAATGTAGATAAAATTAAATCTCCTTATAACCTGCAGCCTATTGACAAGTACCTGAGGCAGGCCAAGGATATCTTTCACCAGGAAACTCCCCAGTGGTCTTGCTGTTAATGCCTTGCTAGAAGGCAGAACAACCTAAGGGTGACCACAGCCGGGCCTCCAGGATCCTGAGTCTTCTTTAATATGTGACAATCCTTTTGGAAGCTTCCTATTTCTTTACCTCCTTTAACTCCCAAGTATATAATCAGTCACCTCTCACACTTAAAATGCAGCTCTTTCTGCCCACAGGTCCTGTCCTGCACTATAATAAAAACCACACACACACACAAAACAAATAAAAAAATACCTTGCACCAAGAAAGTCTCAAGAATTTCTTTGTTGGCCATTGGCTCCTGAACCCTACTTCAAACCACATCAATAGCCACTATGGAAAACTATTTGAAAATTCCTTAAAAAATTAAATGCAGGGGGGATCCCTGGGTGGCTCAGTGGTTGACCACCTGCCTTTGGCCTAGGGCATGATCCTGGAGTCCCAGGGTCAAGTCCCACATTGGGCTCCCTGCATGGAGCCTGCTTCTCCCTCTGCCTGTGTCTCTGCCTCTCTCTCTCTCTCTCTCTCTCTGTGTCTCTCATGAATAAATAAATAAATAAAATTAAATTAAAATGAAATCCAGAATTACTGTAGGATCCAGCAATACATTTCTGGGTATATCCCCAAAAGAACTGAAAGCAAATATTGAATAGATTTTTGCATACCCATGTTCGTAGCAACATCATTCAGAATAGCCAAAAGGTGGAAGCAACCCAGATGTCCGCAGATGAATGGGGAAATATATGTGTGTGTGTATATGTATGTGCGCATGCACGTGTGTGTGTGTGTGTGTGTGTGTATCCATTAGCATAGCCACTGGACCCCATTAGGAGCCAGTCATCTAGTTCTAGTTCTGGGCCTCTTTGAACCACAGTCAGGATATTAAGGGCCATTTGGTTTTGGAGGGCCACTTTTCCAGAGGATTGTGGACACTGGGCCAAATGTAGCTAGTAATTTTTTTAAAAAGATTTTATTTATTTATTAGAGACAGAGAGAGAGAGAAAGAGAGAGAGAGAGAGAGAGAGAAAGGCAGAGACACAGACAGAGGGAGAAGCAGGCTCCATACAGGGAGCCCGACATGGGACTCAATCCCAGGTCTCTAGGATCACGTCCCCGGCTGAAGGCAGCGCGAAACCGCTAAGCCACCGGGGCTGCCCTAGTAATTAATTTTTAAGGCCCAAGCTATTGGCTGAATTATTTGTGCCATAAAAGACAGTCCATTCTCACTTTGTAGGGATCAAGGGGTCCCAATCTAGGGACAGTTTCTTTGGGCAAAGTTTTTGTCACCTCAGTAGCCTTCCTATTCCAATGAGTAGCCTGGTGTAAATCCTGTATTACCTTCCATTAGTTATTTTGGGGCATAAAGATTTTTCCCTTATTAACAAGCCAGTCCTGTGCATTTTTTTTTGAATATCCTTGTTCCTGGGCAATGTGAATTTCTTGGTCTGAAGAGACTGGAGTTATGGACTTTATTGGAGTGAAGACTGATGTAAAACTTAATATTTGTTTATTTGGTGCTGCCTGCTTGGCTGCATGGTATGCCAGATAGTTCCCTTTAGATTCTGAGGTCATATCCTCATATCCTTTTGATGTCCTTTGAGGCGAGTTATAGTTACCTCCTTAGGTAAGTGTATGGCCTCCAGAGAAGTCATAATTTCAGGTCTCTATCTGGGAACTTATGGCTTGATAATAATCCCCTTTCCTTCCAAATTGCTCTATGAGCATATAGGACCAGGAAGGCATATTTAGAGTCAGTATAGATATTAATTTTGAAGCCCTCTGCCAATTGTAAAGCACAAGTGAGCACTCTTCTTTTTTTTTTTTTTTTAAGATTTTATTTATTTGAGAGAGAGAACGAGTGGGGAGAAGGGCAGAGGGGAGGGAGAAGCAGACTCTCTGCTGACTGGGGATTTGGGGCTTAACACCAAGACTCTGAGATGATGACCTGAGCAGAAGTCAGATGCTTAACTGGCTGAGCCACTCAGGCACCCCACAAGTGAGCACTCTTAACTCTCCTTTTTGGGCAGATATACTTGCTGGGAGGGCTTTGGCCTCAACAATCTGAGTGAGACTGACTGTAGCATACCCAGCTTTTGTTGCCCCCTTTTCCATGAAACTACTGCCATCAGTAAATCAACTGCTATCTGCATTTGCAATGCGGGAATTTGTGAAGTCTGATAGGCTAAAATAAACAAGATCAATAATCCCTGAGCATGGGATCCCTGGGTGGCGCAGCGGTTTAGCGCCTGCCTTTGGCCCAGGGCGCGATCCTGGAGACCCGGGATCGAACCCCACGTCGGGCTCCGGGTGCATGGAGCCTGCTTCTCCCTCTGCCTGTGTCTCTGCCTCTCTCTCTCTCTCTCTCTCTCTGTGACTATCACAAAAAAAAAAAAAAAAAAAAAAAAAAAAAAAAAAAAATCCCTGAGCAGGGCAGCCTGGGTGGCTCAGCGGTTTAGTGCCTGCCTTTGGCCCAGGGTGTGATCCTGGAGACCCAGGATCGAGTCCCATGTAGGGCTCCCTGCATGGAGCCTGCTTCTCCCTCTGCCTGTGTCTCTGCCTCTCTCTCTCTGTCTCTCATGAATAAGCAAATAAAATCTTTTTTTTTTTTTAAAATAGTTCCTGGGACAAGGGCACCTGGGTGGCTCAGTGATTGAGCATCTGCCTTTGGCTCAGGTTGGGATCTCAGGGTCCTGGGATTGAGTCCTGCATTGGGCTCCCTGCAGGGGACCTGCTTCTCCCTCTGCCTATGTCTTTGCCTCTCTCTCTGTGTGTCATAAATAAATAAATAAATAAATAAATAAATAAATAAATAAATAAATAAATAAAAATTAATTAAAAATAAATAAATAGAATCTTAAAAAAAAAGTTCCTGGAACAAATACGACTAAGAAATAAAACTATCAAGAAGCCCTCTTTGAGGTGCAGACTTAACAATACCCTTGTTCCGAAGAATCACTGGTAAGTGGGAAAAAACTTGTCTCAGGAAATAAGGATGCCCGAGCGCATCATCCAATCCAATCATAAGGAAAGTGGGATCACCCATTATCTTCACAAGTCCATAGTTTTTTCTTTTTTTTCAATGGAGATTCCACTGAACTTTTTTTAGTAGTCTCGCCAGGCCAGAAGCTAAGCCAAATACTTGTCACTAGACATACCTGTAGTACCTCTGGATTTGGGTGGTCCCCAAAGTATCCTGAGGTCCCTGCACCTGCCAGGAAGTGACATTCTTTACTTATAAGGTGAGGCTGCTGGGAACTTTGTATGCAAGTATCAGGCCAGCAGTTCCAAAGGGCTTTGTGGCTCTATAAAGATATCTTGAAGTCAACATTATTAGTTCCTTAAAGCTGTCTGGTCATATCTGAGCCTATGCATGCCTCTCAAATATGACTTCCAGTCAAAGCCTTAGTAGAGTAACCAGTGTTTCCAATGGTGTCCTGTTACAAGGGGAACAGATTCTTACTGAATTTATGCAAATGACTATGATAGCCATGGAAGAAAGAATACTCACCGAGACTTACTGAATTTCAGAGGTTCAAGTACGGAAATGCTTCAGTTTGTTCATAAATGAATACTCTATCACATTTTTATAAGTCATAGATATCTTTTTTTAAAAATTTTATTTATTTATTCATGAGATTCAGAGAGAGAGAGAGAGAGAGATAGAGAGAGAGAGAGAGAGAGGCAGAGACCACAGGCAGAGGGAGAAGCAGGCTCCATGCAGGGAGCCTGATGTGGGGCTCAATCCTGGAACTCCAGGATCACACCCTGGGCCCAAGGCAGGCAATCAACCGCTGAGCCACCCAGGCATCCCAAGTCATAGATATCTTAAGAGAAAGTTTCCTTAATCTGGAAGAGTAAACATTAGAGAACCAGCAATGCTTTAATCATGAGTCACAAACACTGTAATCACCTTCTTCAGTTCATTTAGTTTCTTTCTTTTTTTTTTTTTTAAAGATTTTATTTATTTATTCATTAGAGACACACACAGAGAGAGGGCAGAGACACAGGCAGAGGGAGAAGCAGGCTTCCTGGAGGGAGCCCAATGTAGAACTTGATCCCCAGACTCCAGGATCTCCCCCTGGGCCAAAGGCAGACGCTTAACTGCTGAACCACACAGGCATCCCAGTTCATTTAGTTTCATGTTTCTAATTCTTGTTCAGTTTGAATGCAGCTTTCTGGTCCTGAATTTTTTTTTTAAGATTTTTAAGATTTTATTTATTTATTGACTGAGAGACGCAGAGAGAGGCAGAGACAGAGACAGAGGGAGAAACAGGCTCCTCACAGGGAGCCCAATGTGGGACTCAATTCCCAGACCTGGATCACACCCTGAGCTGAAGGCAGACGCTCAACCACTGAGTCACCCAGGCATCCCATAGTCCTGGAAATTCTTATCCATTTTATTTCTATGATCTTTTTTTAAAGATTTTATTTATTTATTCATGAGAGACACACAAAGAGAGAGGCAGAGACACAGGCAGAGGGAGAAGCAGGCTCCATGCAGGGAGCCCGATGTGGAACTTGATCCCGGGACTCCAGGACCATGCCCTGGGCCGAAGGCAGGTGCTAAACCACTGAGCCACCCGGGGATCCCCCTATTTCTATGATCTTAAATGATTCGTCCTTTTCAATGAATCTTCATGAAGACAAACCACGTTTTCAAGAGAATATGAATGATTATAACTGACAAAAACTCAAAAATGGACATTGTAAACAACCTAATATGAGTTCATTATGATGCAATTGACAAGGAAATTCAGTTATTTCTGTGACACAGAACACTTCAATAATTAGAATATCCACTGATGGCCTTATACCAGAATTTAACATACCAAATAAAGAAGCCTAATTCATCAGAGACTTTGTTTACAATTTAAATCTTAGGGAAGTTTGTTAAAGCTGAAGCAAGTTTTAAAGCACATGTCTAATAAATAGGATTATGGATTATCAAAGACTTAATAAAGACAAAACATAGAAATTGTTTTTTCTGGGTTGCCTGGGTGGCTCAGCAATTGAGCGTCTGCCTTTGGTTCAGGGCATGATCATGGATCTGAGGATTGAGTCTCTCATTGGGCTCCCTGAGAAGAGCCTGCTTCTCCTTCTGTCTGTCTCTGCCTCTCTCTATGTGTCTTTCATGAATAAATAAATAAATAAAATATAAAAAAAAGAAATTGTTTTTTCTGAGCAAAGAAAAGAGACAACAACTTTGTTTACATTTTCTTATCAAGAGCAGACCAATAATTTAAAAAAAAAAACTTGTCTTTTTAACAGAGAGAAAGCAGAATTTGAATCTTTTTAATAAAACATATCTGAGGGACTGGGTGGCTCAGCTGTTAAGCGTCTGCCTTCAGCTCAGGGCGTGTTCCTGGGGTCCCGGGATCGAGTCCCACATCGGGCTCCCTGCAGGCAGCCTGCTTCTCCCTCTGTCTTTTTTTTTTCTCCCTCTGTCTATGTCTCTGTCTGTCTCACTCTCTCTGTGTCTCATGAATAAATAAATAATATCGTTAAAAAAAACATATATGGGGATCCCTGGGTGGTGCAGCGGTTTGGCGCCTGCCTTTGGCCCAGGGCGAGATCCTGGAGGCCCGGGATCGAGTCCCACGTCGGGCTCCCGGTGCATGGAGCCTGCTTCTCCCTCTGCCTGTGTCTCTGCCTCTCTCTCTCTCTCTCTCTCTCTCTCTCTGTGACTATCATAAATAAATAAAAATTCATAAAAAAAAAAAACATATCTGCTTTTTAGGAGTGCCTGGGTGGCTCAGTGGTTGAGCATCTGCCTTTGGCTCAGATCCTGATCCCGGGATTCTGGGATCAAGTCCCGAATCAGACTCCGCACAGGGAGCCTACCTCTCCCTCTGGCTATATCTCTGCCTCTCTCTCTGTGTCTCTCATGAATAAATAAATCTTAAAAAAAAAAAAAAATGTTCCACCTGGGTCCACTTAAAAGTCACTTTGTTCCTCATTGTCAATTTTTCAAAATAATTTTTTTAAAGATTGTATTTATTTATTCATGAGAGACACAGAGAGAGAGAGAGAGAGGCAGAGACAGAAGCAGGCTCCATGCAGGGAGCCCCATGTGGGACTCGATCTGGGGTCTCCAGGATCACGCCCTGGGCTGAAGGCGATGCTAAACCACTGAGCCACCCGGGCTGCCCCCCATTGTCGATTTTAACCTAGGGCACCAGTGGAGAAATCTGAAGTGGGTGGTGTAAACTCAAGAGGGTGCTCTTTATTTATTGAGAACACCCTCAATGTTCTGTTGAACATTGCTCAAAGGGTACCTTGACAACAGGGTAGGAGAAGGAGCCAATAGTGCTGGAGGCACCCAGATGGTATAGGAGCCAGGTATGCAGGCTGCACCCAAGGTGATGCAGAAACAGGTTGAGGGGGAGGGGGAAGCAGAAGAGGTGAAGTGCTGCCAGAAGGCAGAGAAAAAGATTTCCTGGTCCTAAACCCCATCATCTCAATCAGATGAGCAGATACCATGATTTTTTTCCACCAGAGTGGAAATAAGCAGTCCATATGGGCCAGAGAAGATAGGAAACGTCCCTGAAACAAAAGTTTTGGCAGCTACTCAGGAATATTTCTTAAAGTCCCTGTTCTCAAAGTAGACAAACCAGAGATAGCTGGCTCTAATTATTGTACCCATTAACCTGGTAAATGAATGAGGGAGAAGCCCCCACATCTATTAGGAAGAGGAACAGTGAGAGAAGGTCAGTCCTTCAAACACAGGGATAGTCTGTGTTTCCTCTAGCAACCTGGATTCTATCAGGAGAAGGCCTATTTATTTATTTAAATATTTTATTTATTTATTTGATAGAAATCGAGAGAGCACAAGCAGGGGGAGCAGCAGTGGGAGAGGGAGAAGCAGATTCCCCACTGAGCAAGAAGCCTGACGTGGGGCTAGATCCCAGGACCCTGGGATCACAACCTGAGTGGAAGGCAAACACTCAACTGGCTGAGCCACCCAGGGGCCCCAGGAGGAGGCCTATTTAGATAATTATCATCCAATATATCAGACGGAGCTTACTGACCAAACATGTTCTGCAAGAGGCCCTTAGGTCCAGGTCCTGATTTAGAGCCATGAAGGCCTGGACCTAGGGTGCCTCAATCCATTTGCCCTGTCTCCAACAAAAGAGAGATCTAACTGATAGACCATACTGAGACCATGCAGTGTTACAGGAGATCAGTCCTTTCTTAAATTTTGCAATCTGAATGGTTTCCAGTGGTTCAAAGGCATCCCAAGGGAGAGCCCTTGGGAACTGAAAAAGAAGCCTAGCAGGTCCATTTCCAAGAAAATCCCCCAGACTCCCAGGTGGTGTCCCATGCAGGATATGTCAGAGGTTCCAGGTGTCAAAAGTGACTGGAGGCATCCCTCGAACAAAATCACTATGATCACTGTCCTGCTGTAAAAGTCTCTGCAGGAGAGATGCTAGCATTCCCCCCTTTCCCATTACATTCTAGGGTACAGACGGGTGCCTGGTGAACGAACCAAAATGCCATGCCATGCCATGCCATGCCATGAAGCCTTGTGCTGTGCTGTGCTATGAAAGCCGTGCCATTTTTAATCTATAGAAAACAGTAGAAAAGTTTTCCAAGGGGAAATGACCCAATTTTATAGTTTAAGTGGTTATTAGAAGACATTGATGGAAAACAGTCAAGATAGGGATGCCTAGGTGGCTCAGCGGTTGAGTGTCTGCCTTTTGCTCAGGGTGTGATCCTGGAATCCTGGGATCAAGTTCCACATCAGGCTCCCTGTGGGGAGGCTGCTTCTTTCTCCCTCTGCCTATGTCTCTGCCTCTCTCTGTGTATCTCCCACATATATTAGAATATAATAAATAAATAAATAAATAAATAAATAAATAAATCTTTTAAAAAAAGCAAACACAGTGAAGATAGAAATATATCATGGTTTAAGCAACATTCCAACAAATGTAGTCTTTGCAACCAACTTCAGACTCCTTGCTGAGCAAAGAGGCCAATGTGGGAGACTCAGACAAGACTCTGAGATCATGACCTGAGCAGAAGGCAGGTGCTTAACCAGCTGAGCCACCCAGGTGCCCCTAAATAAATTTTTTTTTCAAAAAGGGCAAAAATATATAAAACAAATATTAACAGGCATAAAGGGAGAAACTGACAGTGATATAATAATAGTAGGGGGCTTTAACTCCCCACTTACATCATGGGGTAGGTCATCCCAACAGAAAACCAAAGGAAACAGTGGCCTTAAATGACACATTAGACCAGATGAACTTAACATACATTTTATAGAACATTCCAAATCACATGTTACGTCACAAAGCAAGTCTCCATAAATTCAAGAAGATTGCAATCATATCAAACATCTCTTCCAACCATCATGGTATGAAACCAGAAATTAATTACAAGAAGGAAACTGAAAAAATCACAAAAATATGGAGATTCAACAGGAATGCTGCTGAATATTCAATAGGTCATCAAATAAATCCAAGGAGAAAAAAATTACCCAGAGACAAATGGAAATAGAAACATAACATACCAAAATCTATGGGACACAGCAAAAGGGGTTTTAAGAGGGAAGTTCATAGCAATACAGGCTCTCTTCAAAAACCAAACTAAAACACACACACACACACACACACACACACAAATTAACAATCTAACTTAACACCCAAAGGACCTAGAAAAAGAAGAACAAACAAAACCTAACATTAGTAGGAGGAAGGAAATCATAAAGATCAGGATGGAAATAAATGTCTAGAGACTAAAAACAATAGAAAAGATCAATGAAACAAAGAGCTGGTTCCTTTAGAAGATAAACAAAACTTACCAACCCGCAACCAAGAAAAAGGAGGAGTTAGTGTTTCATGGGGACAGTTTCAGTTTGACATGAGGAGAAAGTTCTATGGATGGAGGCTGGTGATGGCCACACAATAATGTGAATGTGCTTAATGCCACTGAACTATGCTCTTAAACATGGTTAAAATGGATGTGATTTATATTAAGAGAATAAAGGATACAGAGTCTTCAAGTGTCAGATTCCTAGAATTTGAGGCTCTTAGGGGCAGTAACCTTGGAACGTGTCCCTCTGAGCTACTCCGGGCTCTGACGAAGGCCAGCAGCCTTGTCCACGGCAGCCATGTCTCAGGGGCCCAGCCAGACCCTAGCAGAAGTTCTGGTTGGACAATGCTGGGTATGTCGGTTATGGGCTTGCTGCAACAAGGGAGACATACACCACATGCAGACAAGAAGGGGCTTGTTTTTACTGGGTTCAAAGAAGAATAGTTTTACTCTGGATTGACCACAAACAGGAGGTGGGAGGAATGACTATTTGGGCATCTTGATTTTTATCTAGGAGATAGGAGGAACAGGGTGAGGATACAGCTATAGCTGTGACAAGTGACAGTTGCTCCTGGTAGCCAGGAAGGGGGATTTTTGGCCATTTTTGTGGTTTGTATGGTGTTCTTGCTTTTCTCTGTGCTCAGACATGGTTATGGAAAGGTCTTTTTGGGTATCTGGGTGGCTCAGTCAGTTAAGCAGATGCCTTCAGCTCAGGTCATGATCCCAGGGTGCAGGATGGAGCCCCATGTTGGGCTCCCTGTTCAGGGACGTGTCTGCTTCTTCCTCTCCCTCTGCCCCTCCCTTGGCTTGTGCTCTCTCCTCTCTCGCTCACTCTCTCCCAAATAAATAAATAATTTCTTTTATTTTTTTAAGATGTTATTTATTTGTTCATGAGAGACACAGAGAGAGGCAGAGACATAGGCAGAGGGAGAAGCAGGCTCCCTGCAAGGAACCCCATGTGGGACTCAATCCCAGATCCCAGGATCACACCCTGAGCCAAAGGCAGATGCTCAACCGCTGAGCTACTCAGGTGTCCCAATAAATAAAATATTTTTTTTTAAAGTTCTTTTCTTCCCCATTTTTTATTTTGAAAGGTTAAAGACCCACAAGAAGTTGCAAAAATAGTACAGAGAGGTCCCCTATACCAATCACGCAGCTACCCGGAAAACTAACATCTTAGGTAACTTTAGTACATTTTCAAAACTGGGAAATGTTGACAAAATAAATTATGTGTATTTATGCACACAGAATACAGACACATGTACATTATATATTTATATATCGTGTTTGCATGTTAAGTAAAAACATGGCAAAAAAATAAAGGCACAGGGAATCCCTGGGTGGCTCAGCGGTTTAGTGCCGCCTTCAGCCCAGGACATGATCCTGGAGACCCGGGATCGAGCACCACGTCGGGCTCCTGCATGGAGCCTGCTTCTCCCTCTGCCTGTGTCTCTGTCTCTCTCTCTCAGTGTTTTTCATTAATAAATAAAATCTTTTAAAATGTTTTAAAAAGGCACATCACAATTATGTTTAATGGCCAGTATTTTCTCTCTCTCTCTCTCTCTTTTATATTTTATTTATTTATTTGACAGAGAGGGAGAGAGCACTCACAGTTGGGGTGGGGGGGATCTGGAGAGAGAGAGGGAGAAGCAGACTCCCCACGGAGCAGGGAACCTGACTGGGGCCTTGATCCCAGGATCCTGAGATCACGACCTGAGCCAAAGGCAGACACTTAACTGACTGAGCCACCCAGGAGCTCCTTGTATCTCTTTCTTACTTAGAAATGGAATTCTTTTTCCATTTGCTGCCACATCAAATGACCACATACTTAGTAGCTGCAACTTCTTATCTCAGACTTTCTGTGGGTCCAGAGTCCAGGTGCAGCATAGCTCAACAGGAGTTTGTGCTCACGGTCTCACAATACCAAAGTCAAGGTGAAATTCAGCAACATTTAATACATTCACCGTGTTGTATAATCATCTCTGTCTAGTTCTGGAACATCTCCATCACCCCAAAAGGAGACCCCATCCCCATGAGCAGACACCTCTTCCTCCCCCTCCCCCAGCCCCTGACAACCACCAATCTGCATTCCATGGATTTGCCTGTCCTACACATTTCATATACATGGGATCCTACAATGTGTGGCCTTTTGTGTTGGGCTTCTCTCACTCAGCACAAGGTGCTCCATGTTCTTCTACACCACGCACGTGTCAGAGCTTCATTCCTTTTTATGGCTGAAAAATATTCCACTGTATGGATGAATCACATTTTGGTCATCCGTTCATCTGTTGATGGGCATCTGGGTTGTTTCCATTTTTCTCCCTAAGATTTTATTTATTTATTAGAGACAGAGGGTGCATGAGCAGAGAGGAGGGAGAAGCAGACTCCTAGCTGAGCAGGGAGCCCGATGTGGGACTCAATCCCAGGACCCTGGGATAATGACCTGAGCTGAAGGCAGATGCTCAACTGACAGAGCCACCCAGGTGCCCTGTTTTCCATCTTTTGATGAGTGTCTGCAGCGCTGTTATAAACACATATGTACAGGTTTTTGTGTCTTCTGGCCATTTTGTCCCATTTGCTGGAGTAGGCACTGAGAATACCCACAGAAAGACAATGATATTTCCATTAAATCAGCTTTTAAGTTTCCCAGGTGAGGAGAAAACGGAGAAAGACAGAAAAAAAGAATGAGGGGAATCATCTTCAGACATGACATTTCCACTGTCAACGGATCCTTAGGATCCTTAGGGGAGAAGTTTCGGTGGAGGAAAATCCATTTGGCACATGCATGCAAGCACAAAATAGGGTCATTATACTCAGTTTAAAAGATTAATTTGGGTCCTTGACAACCTTATGGAGCCCTAGAATGCAGAGCCAGCACTTATTACAGATGCCCCGAGGTCTGAAACAAACAAAGGGGCGTCTCTTATGTTTGGCCAAATGGTCTATTTAGACAGATGCAACAAATGATCTCTTTTTTTTTTTTTTTTTTTTTTTTAACAAATGATCTCTTTGTGACAGTTTTTTCCTTCCTGTTTCTAGATCCCTGTCCAATGAAAGTCTCCACAGCGGCCATGGCAATTCTATACTGCATTCCAAATTGTCCCTGATGGGGACAGTACCAGCAGAGAGGGCCATGTCTGAGTTAACCTGATGGAAATATGAAAGACACGGTGCCTGGTCCAAAAGAGGACTAGCTTTTTTTTTTTTTATATATTTTATTTATTTATTCATGAGAGACAGAGAGAGGCAGAGACATAGGCAGAGGGAGAAGCAGGCTCCCTGCGGGGAACCCAACGTGGGACTTGATCCCCGAACCCCAGATCATACCCTGAGCCAACAAAGGTAGGTGCTCAACCACTGAGCTGCTCAGACGTCCGTCCCAAAGGGACAGCTTTTGATGAAAGGACAGCGCCTGTGCAACCTTGGATCTCCAGGACTTTGCTAAAGGCCAGCAGATACCTATCAGAGGGTGGACGCGCCCCCAGCTCCAGGCAGTTGGAGCTTAAAAAAGCAGTTCTCAGAAACACAAAGATAGGATTGATTGGAGGAGATGACCTTTTGGGGTATTCTCTTTTCCCTTTAATATTTCAGAACGGTGAACAGTTCGTCCAAAGGATGCTGCTCTGAAGAGAACTTCCAAACACCTCAGCCAGCCGAGCTGAGTCCAGGGTGATTTACTGGATCTAGGCCTCTCCTCTTCCAGCAGATCTTTATTCTCATGGACTCACAACCCTCAAGGCACTTGTATTGAGGTGATGATGGTTCCCAAATATGTTCAGGTCCTGACCTCCAGAACCTGCAACTGTGACCTTATTTGGAAAAAGGCCTCTGTAGGTGTAATTAAGGTACGGATCTGAAGATGACAGCATCCTGGATTTTTTTTCCATTGAGGCATTTTATTTGCACGTATGAATTACATCCCTAGAAAAAGAATCCCGGGATTTTCCCTCCTGTGTGTTTTCGTCTTGCTTCTTCGTGGTCCTTGATGCCAGCTGAGGTCATCAGGACAATGAAACCTAACTGGCAGGATGGGAGCAGGTTATTCTGCCATTTTTCTAGATCTTTCAGTTGTATGTCAAATCTGGGGCTGATCACTCCACACTTGTTTAACCTGCCTGTGAGGTTCACAACAATTTTCCCAGCTCTGTGGTCATCAATGATTTCAAATTCGCCGATGTAACCACGCTTCATCATCACAGTGAGAAATCAGATGATGACTTTGGAGCATGGCCTAATAAGAACCTGGCTCTTACCTCTCTTTTCAGCATTGTTAATGCTCTTGAGAGGATCTGCCAGGACATTCATGCACACCATTGTGGTGCTCCAAGAGATGGCGGAAAGAGGACGGGAGGGGCGAGTGCACGGAGCTATGGGAAGCCACATCCTGGATTTAGAGTGGACCCTAAATCCAATGCCAAGTGTCTTTATAAGAGATTCAAGAGAAGGGACACCTGGGTAGCTCAGCAGTTGAGCGTCTGCCTTTGGCTCAGGGCATGATCCTGGAGTCCCGGGATCCAGTCCCACATCAGGCTTCCTGCATGGAGCCTGCTTCTCCTCCCTCTTCCTATGTCTCTGCCTCTCTGTGTGTGTCTCTCATGAATAAATAAATAAAATCTTAAAAAAGAGAGAGAGAAGGGCAGCCCAGGTGGCTCAGCAGTTTAGCGCCGCCTTCAGCTCAGGGCGTGACCCTGGAGACTTGGGATCGAGTCCCACATCTCCCTGCATGGAGCCTGCTTCTCCCTCTGCCTGTGTCTCTGCCTCTCTCTCTCTCTCTCTCTCTTTCTCAAATAAATAAATAAACTCTTTTAAAAATATAAAAAAAAAAAAAGAGAGAGAGAGATGCAAGAGAAGGCCATGTGAAGAAGGAGGCAGAGATTGCAGTGATGTGGCCAATAAGCTGAGAGACGCCTGGGGCTACCAGATGGTGTAAAGGCAAGGAAAGATGCTTCCTGCGAGCTCTTGGAAGGTCCCAGATGGGGGCAGGGAGGGTCTACTTGGTGGACCTCCATTCCTATTGACTCCCTTCAGCCAAAACCCACCAGAAACACACCTGTAGTCAGACAAAGTTGGGTGTATTGTCTTGTTGCAATGGGGCTCCACAGAGCATCCCAGAAAGACGGTGTGAAGAAGGGTTTGTTATAAAACTGAAGTTTATGTTAGGTGACTTGGGGGTGCTTAAGGAAGTGGACTTTGCTCTGGATTGGTAGCAAATAGCAAGTGAGGACAATTCTCTACTTATTTTAATCCTTTTTACCTAGGAGTCAGGGGAACCAAGTGAGGCCAATACTGTGATTAGTGAGAAGGAGCTGTCACTCACATTAGCCAGGGGACAGATGGAGAGGGCCTTTTTGTGATTTGGATAATGCCCTTGTTTTTGTCTGTGGTCAGATAAACAAGAGGGGTATTGTTTTTGTCTTGTTTCATGCTGGCCAGACTGGCCATTTCTGATAATGATATTCTGTGAAAGTATGTTCAACAGGAGAACACAGTGGTTTAGCTGTGGACATTGGGCCAATTCCCAGCTGCCAAAGTCAGGGTCTGCTTTCTTGTTTCTCACTTCACACTCATCACCCAGCCTTTGCATATGCTATTCCCTCTGTCCATTTGCTCCATTTCTTCACCCAACACTGCTTAAATGATACCTCCTCTGAGAAGGCCTCTTTGATCACCCAGCCTCCTGGCTTCCATAACCCACTCTCAACATGGGGACTATCTTCTGACTATAGTTAGGATCATAATTTTTATTTTTATTTTTTAAGACTTTATTTATTCATGAGAGAAACAGAGAGGCAAAGACACAGGCAGAGGGAGAAGCAGGCTCCATGCAGGGAGCCTGACATGGGACTCGATCCTGGGTCCCCTGGACCAAAGGCGGCACTAAATCACTGAGCCACCCAGGCTGCCCCTGATCATAATTTTTAAAAAGATTTTATTTATTTGGATGCCTGGGTGGCATGTATGTGTGAGTTTTTTGTGTGTGACTTCCTGACTGTGAGCTCCAGGAGACCAGGGGCCATATCTGTCTAATTTGTCACTGTATTTCCAGCACAGGCTCAAAGTAGACACTCAATACTTAATTGAAAATGTGAATATCCAAAAGCTATAGAATGTCACAATGATAGAAGTCAAGAATCTTCAGGTCTAAAAAAAAAGAAAAAAAAGAATCCTCAGGTCTAAGAGCCGCACCTCATAGCAAGGGTGTCTGATTGATGGCAAAAGTCACCTTGCAGAAGATTGAGCTTGTTCTGGAACGATTCACTTGACCTATACCTCAAAGTTATGTCAATATGAAGTAAGAGGCTTCCTGCCCCAAGAAGGCGTGACAAGCCAATCTTTTTAAAATTTTTTATTATTTTTTTAAACCTGGCTCTTTACCAGTGGCAGGCTCACGAGGTGGTGTTGGCTTTGCCACCTCCACACATCCCACACCCTGATAATGAACAATACAGCTGACCCTTGAACATGGGTATTTAATCTGTGGGTCTACTTACCCAAGGATTTTTTTTTCTTTCAATAAATATAGTAGAGTACTTGGGGCATCTGGCTGGCCCAGTTGGTAGAACATGCAATTCTTTTTTTTTTTCCTTAAGATTTTATTTATTTACTCATGAGAGACACAGAGAGAAGCAGAGACACAGGCAGAGGGAGAATCAGGCTCCTCACAGGGAACTTGATGAGGGACTCCATCCCAGAACCCCAGGATCACCGGGGTCTCACAGACGCTCAACCGCTGAGCCACCCAGGCGTCCCAGTAGAGCACGGAATTCTTGATGTCAGGGTCATGAGTCCGGGTCATGAGCTCAGCCCCACATTAAGGGTAGAGATTACTTACTTACTTACTTACTTAATTAATTAATTAATTAATTAAAAAATACAATACTGTATATAAATGTATTTTCTCTACCTTATGATTTTCTAAAGATTTTATTTGTTTGAGAGAGAGAGAGAGAGAAAGAGAACATGAGTGGGGTGAGGGGCAGAGGGAGAAGCTGACTCCCCACTGAGCAGAGTCCCATGTGGTTCTCAATCCTGGACTCCAGGATCATGACTTGAGCCCAAGGCAGATGCTTAACTGACTGTGTCACCCAGGTGCCCCAACCCTACGATTTTCTTATTAACATTTTCTTTTCTCTAGCTTACCTTATTGTAAGAATACATTATATAATACATACAACATGCAAAATATATGTTCATCAACTGATTGTGATTGGTAATGCTTCAGATCAACAACAGATTATTAGTAGTTAAGTTTCGGGGAGTCAAAAGTTATAGACAAATCTTTGACTACATAGAGGTGGGTGCTCCTAAACCCTGTGTTGTTCAAGGGTCAGTTGTACCTATTTTATACCGAGCCCCTTCTTGCTGATAAACACCATTTCAGCTGCATGGATTCCATCCTCCAGATATCACAGACACTGGAGAAGCAGAAAACAAACAGGTCAACAAATGGATAAAGCAAGTTGCTGCTGTGACAGAAATACAAAAGGGAAAAAGTCTGGGGATGGAGCACCAACTCCTTGGTTGGATGGAGCACCAACTACATGGGCAAGTCAGGGAGGTCCTTCTCTGGAAGGGGTATCTCGGTCAAAGCCTGAAGGAAGTAAAGGAGCTGGCTATTGGAAAAGCTGGGGGCAGAGAGAACAGCGCTGGGAAAACCCTTGAGGCAGGGTCATTCCTGGCAATTTGGAGAAAGGAGCCTGGTGTGGCTAGAGCTGAGGGAGAATGGAGAAGAGGGGGGAGATGGGATGGGGAGCTGTAAGGAGTCTTGCAGGACAGTGGGAACCCACCAGGCTTTAGAGCAGAGAGGTCCCAGCCGCGTCTCTGCGGTTGCCTTTCAGAAAATGACTCTGTGGTTAGCTCATCCTCCTGAACTTAGATCCAAAGCCTGCCCCCTCCCCACGGCCAGGTTCAGTGTAACCAACCTCAGACCCCTAGTACCACCATTTTTACAGATGAGGTCACTGAAAAAATTCTACAGGTGCCTTGGACAATTTGGCCTCCGAAACCTATTTTTTTTTCCCAAACCTAATTTTTGTTTTTTTTGCTTTTTTCCAAA